>NC_083682.1:25230000-26480000 GCF_033118175.1 Dama dama | reverse complement strand
GAAGGATAAAAATATTTCCAAGTGAAGGAAAATTAAAGAATCCATTGCCAACAGGTTTTTTAGAAGACATTTTAAAGAAAGTTCTTCAGGCTGACAGGCAATAATACTGGCAGGAAACCTGAAATACCAAAAATAAGAAAACAACAGAAATGATAAATAGTTGGGTAACTATAAAACACTACGCTCCCCCTCTGAATTTCTTCGATACCTATGATTATTTAACGCAAAAATTAT
This sequence comes from Dama dama, assembly GCF_033118175.1. Classification (NCBI taxonomy): domain Eukaryota; kingdom Metazoa; phylum Chordata; class Mammalia; order Artiodactyla; family Cervidae; genus Dama; species Dama dama. The sequence goes on along the minus strand of NC_083682.1, from coordinate 26,479,766 downwards.
AAAATCATCTGGTGGGGTTTTCAATGTAAGTATACATAGGCACAAAGATCAGTGCAGGGGCTGGAGGGTAGGAGGAAGAATGAAATCTAAACAATAAACAACGTCTAAAAGTCTGCAAATAGAGTGCTCTTCAAGTATCATACACTAGGCAGAAACTTAATATAAGAAGAATTTAAATTTTAGTATCAAAACTAAAAGATAAATAAAAGATCAGAGAATATTTGCCATACATATAACAAAGGGTCACTGTTCTTTGTACATTAAGCTACTATAAATTAGTAAGACAGCAATGCATCAAAAGAAGCTAACAAAACACAAAGCAAGAGATTTACAAAAGAAAAGCAAATGATTAATAGACATATTAAAAAAAACTGTTTCACCTACTTAGAAAAAAATAAGTAAATTAAGACAGCTGGATACCATTTTCTTTGACTGTGTTTTTGAATGACAGTATTCACAGTTAGCGAAGAAAGAAGCATTCATGCTGGGAAAATAAAATGAAATAACTTTTCTAGGGAAAATAACTAATACATATTAAAAAGAAATCAGATGCAAAACAGCACACATGATATGACTCAATTTATATACAGAAATTCTAAAATAGCAAACCTAATTCATAGTGTTACAAGTCAGAAGAGGAGTTATCCTTGCAACAAGGATAGAAACTGGAAGGGGTTACATGGTGGGCTCCTGGGTTTCTGGTAATATTCTGTTTCTTAAGTTGAATGCTAGCTATATATACATGAGGGAAAAATCACTTTGTGTAATTTTATTAAACTTTACTTATGACTTATGTACTTTTCTGTTTTCATACACTCAATTAAGATTTTTTACAATGTAATACTGGTTGATCCAGTAATTCAAAACTTCCAAAAATTATTCTAAGGAAATTATTAAGTATGCTTGCCATGATTTAACTATGTCAATTTTAGCCCAAATTTTCAACAACAGGTAATCAGTTAATAAATCATAAAATCTACAAATAACAGAATACTGTTTGGCCATCAAAAGTAAACCTACAGATAAATATTTACTGATTTGGAAAAAGAGTTTTGGTATACTATTAAGTGAAAAGAATAATATGTATTTATTTGGGGCACATATTCTGTATTACACAAATGTGAATATATAACTATCTGGAAAGATCTGATCAAGCTACTGAAAGTAATAGATAGATTTGGACAGATTTGGGATATGGATATTCTTCATGTTTATCTATCCATTTCTCACAAATATGAAGAATTGTGATACTACGTTATTTTTAATAGGACTTGAGCAAAATAATCCTTACTACTGAATGGAGAGGCATTCAGTTCAGCTGTATCTCTGATTATTTCCCTTGCTGCTGCTGCTGAGTCACTTCAGCTGTGTCCTACTCTGTGCAACCCCACAGACATCAGCCCAGCAAGCTCCTCCATCCATGGGATTTTCCAGGCAAGAGTACTGGAGTGGGGTGCCACTGCCTTCTCCGCATTACTTCCCTTAGTGACTCTCAAAAAAATCAGTCCTCTCTGTACCCCAAAGGCGAGGGCAGTGTCTAACATGTTAAAGGAACTAAACTAATTTAAAGGAAAAAAATGACAAGTTTTCCCCAGCTAGTAATTCTAGAAAAATAACATTTTCCAGGGCTTCCCTGGTGACTGAGATGATAAAGAATCTGCTTGCAATGGTGCAGACCGGGGTTTGATCCCTGGGTCTGATCCCTGGGTCGGGAAGATCCCCTGGAGAAGGGAATGGCCACCCACTCCAGTATTCTTGCCTGGAAAATACCATGGATAGAGGAGCCTGGTGGGTTACAGTCCACAGGTCGCAAAGAGTGGGATATGACTGCACGACTAACACACACACACATTTTCCAATAGAAGTGAAAGTGAACGTTTAGTCGCTCTGTCGTGTCCGACTCTTTGTGACCCCATCAATTGTAGACTACCAGACTCCTCCGTCCACGGCATTTTCCAGGCAAGAGTATTGGAGTGGGTTGTCATTTCCTTCTCCAGAGGATCTTCCTGACCCAGGGATCGAACCTGGGTCTCCCACATTGTAGGCAGACACTTTACTGTCTGAGCCACCAGGGATGTCCCTAAAGTAGCAGTAGAGAAGAAAAGATGTAAATGGAAAAGTAACAGTAATAGAAATTATTGAAGCCCTCTCTCTATGTATATATATTTTATTATAAAATCTTTGAAAAATTTTATTTGTATTGGTTTGTATTAGTTTTTATTGAAGAAGAGTTGCTTTACAATGTTATATTTGTTTCTGCTACACAGCAAACTAAAACAGTTATATGCATACATGTATCCCCTCTTTCTGGATTCCCACCTCCTTTAGGTCCCCACAGAGCAGTGAGGAGAGCTCCCTGTGCTGTATTGTAGGTCCTCATTAGTTACCTATTTTATACATAGTAGTGTATATATGGGGATGGACTTTCCAAGTGGCTTAGTGGTAAAGAATCTGCCTGCCAGTGCAAGAGATGCAGGTTCAATCCCTGGGTTGGGAAGAGTACCCTGGAGTAGGAAATGGCAATTCACGCCACTGTTCTTGTCTAGATAATTCCATGGACAGAGGAGTCTGTCGGGCTGCAAAGAGTCGGACACGAGTGAACAACTGAACACGCACGCAGTGCATATATGAAAACATTACGAAGACTTCTAAAGATTTTATAAGTGGGTTCTAGAGGGAGATGGTTACTTTAAAATTACTAAGTCATACATGTGTTGTATACTCTATGTTACCAAAAATGGAAGTGAGGAAAGAAAAACTTCAGTGACCTAATAAAACCTTTAGTGGAAACAACAAATTTGGGCTGGAAAGCAGCTCTTACAATGTTATCAGAAAACGTGAAATATATTAAGTGAAATGGCCTATTTAACTCTGGTAAAAAAAAAAAAAAGAAAAGAAAAGAACAACCAGGCTGGTAACGTTAATAGAACATTACAGAACTATAATCATAGAGTATAGGTCTTAATGAAGACAAGAGGCTGATACATAAGTTTACAACAAAGTTAAAAAATAAAAAAGATTTGAGAATATAAAGCCATTTTAGAATTCTCTTTCAATCCCTAAATATAATTATCTATGAAATTTAGTTCTCAAAAAAGAAACTAACCCTCCCGCAGATATCCAAAAATACAGTGAAAGAAATAATGGAGAGTTTAGCATAACCAAAAAACAAATAGTTTATAAACCCAAAGACAAATAAAATAAGAAAGAAAAATAGAAGACATATCTATATCATAGTTCCCTGTGAAGGACATTATAGGATCTCCAACTCTTCATGTAGATCTACCTTCCTAACGATGTTTATTTAAAGGTAGTGCTAAGATCAGTCTCATGGCAAACATTAAGCAGAAGCATGAGAAGTCAGAAAAAAATTCACCTGGGATTTAAAATCACATGCACATAATGTACTCATCAGAGAACTAAATGGTTATTTACCCTCGAATACAAGCAAGGCTTAGAATGCCACTTTAGGGAAAGAGCATTTTTTTCTTTTTAAATATATAAGTGATCCTGGATAATTAAAATAGGGATTAGAAAAAAAGAGGGAAAAAAACCTTAAACTTGAAACATCATATAAACTAGTTGCACTATGATCACTGTTTTTATTTCTGCAAGGATGTTATAAATAATCAAATATGTCAGATGATTTGGGGACAAAACTATTCATTTTGCTGCAGAATATAAACATGCAACAGTTTTTCAATTACAGTTTAACCTCCTTGTTACCACCACTTTGACACGCTATCTCTAGGTGTTTTAAATATTAATTTCAATGAGCTCACTCTCTCTCTGTGGAAGTCATTCAAACACAACAATAAACAACCAGCACAGGAAAATGGAAAATGATGCCAAACAGGCAATGGCAATAAATAACTGGAGCACAACTTGACAGGTGCTTAAAAAAGATCAGATAGATTGGAAGACCTGGCCATAGAATGAATTTCTCCTTTGTTCCATATATATCTCTAATTAGGGGCAAGGGGAATGCTAAGGACAGAAATAAGCATTGAAATTAAGTATCTACAGGAGCTAGGTTAGTTTGCAAAGGCAAACACAATGTGCAAAGGCACACTGTGCAAAGGCACAATGAAATAAAGATAATTCACTGCTTTATACCACAGGCAGAAAAATACAGGTATAAAGTCACTAAGACTGAGAGAAAGAGTTAATGGTAATTAAGAACAACAGTGATGACAGAAATAAACAGAATGAAAGGAAAATATATGCATACAGTAAATTTCTGGGATAGTTTGAGCATGCTTTTAATTTGGTGAGACCCTTCCATTATTACTTTGAAGTACATAGGAAAATAATACAGACATGTAGCTTTATCGTGCATCTTAAATATTCCAAAGTATTAGAAGAGTTTTAGAATGAGCTATTTGTTTCTGCTTTGTGGATTTCACAATCATTTCATGTGTACATTGAACCATTTGAAAAATCTGTTTTAAGCTACATTTTGTTTTTTCATTCCATACATACAAAGTAGTATGATTCATGCTCATTTGAAGAACGATGACATGGAATAAAAATGAATTGCTTTCTCATGTATTTTAGTGGGATGAGTATTTCTTTAAAGAGGACATATCATGTGTGTATACAACAGGATGGCAGCCAGTGAAGTGAGATCAGACTAGACCTTATGAGGAAGAAGGAAATTAAAAATTATCATTATCACTATCACCTGCAGGGAGTAATTTATCATTTCTGTTCTTCATTGGTATCATGTTCCAGCAGCGTGTGGTTACAGCAGATACAATTAGGCAGCTGGCCACAGAAATAGGAGGATAATGTGCTTTTGATGGAGTTTATCCAAGCATGGAGATAGAGTGCTTGTAAGCCATGCAGCAGAATCACTCTAACAAAAATACAATTCATTTTTTGTTGGAGTATTTCTTTCAAAATCTTAACATGGAATTCAAAAGCTAACTGATGATGAGTCTGAAGCGCATAAAGCAAGATTAAGAAGATAATGCATAAAAAAGATTATACATTTTAAACTTACATCATTGTCTATAAACCAATCAGATGAAAATACAAATATAGGCCATAAAAAGCTGCTGCATAAAAAGCATGAACTCTGCTGGTGATAACTGGTATTTAAGAAGACATAACCAAGGAAATGAAAATTACGTATTATATTATTCCACCAATATTAACTATAGCCTAAATTATAGACTCTTCCCTCTTCAATTAATTTCCTATTTTATCCCAAGAGGAAATTTACATCTTTTCTTTCTTTCATGATTCCTCTAGGGAACAATACACATTAAGTGCCATATACTTCTCAAGGGGTATCACCAAACTGAGTATCGTTTAGAAAATAGATCAAGCAATATGGAAAGCATCAAAACAGACAATAGGTCTAAGAATATTTTTAAAAGGTACTTAAAAAAAAAAAAATTTCAACATAAATCATTTCTGATCTACTAAAATATTCCCAAAGTACAACTGAAATTCCTTTAAAATTTACTAAGATTGCTCCCTTGTAGTTTACCTACAAAATTACCTACAAAAGCAGTGTTAGAGAGCAGAAGTGATCACTGCTTCAGAGACTAAAAAACATAAGTACTCGAATTCTGACATTTCATAGATCAAAAGCTTATATGACCTTTCTCCTCAACACTTCTTCCTAGCTAGAAACACAAGATACTATTAATTTATACATTCATTGTTTATTGAGATTCACCAATATTTTCACTTAAAGAAGCTTTTAAACTATAATGAACATGCAGAAAGGTGCACAAAAGTGTACATCACAGTGAATTTTCAAACAGAGTACAGCTGTGAACCCACGCTCACATCAAGAAACAGAACATCTCAGCAGCCTAGTAATCCTCCTACGCACCTGGCCCTTCCTAGGCGCGGCTACAGGGTAACTACTATACTGATTTCTCCCCCAGCTTTACTGAGATGTAACTGACCTAACAATGTATAATGTAAGGTGTGCCATGTGTTGATTTGATACACTTACATACTGCAAAAGGACTACCACCAGACCATACACTAAACCTCCATCATGTCATGAGTATCACTTGTTTTTTTTTTTTGCAGTGAGAACATTTAAAATCTACTTCTAGTAATCTTTAACTATATAATATAGCATCATTAACTACGGTATAATCATCTTGATGTACAATGGATCCCCAGAACTTACTCAACTTCTAACTAGAAGTCTGTACTCTTGACCAACATTTCCCCCTTTTTCCCAGTCCCCCACCCACTGGTAACCACCATTCTGTTCTCTGTTTCTGAGTCTGGCCTTTTTATTTAGGTTCCATGTATAAGAGACATCAGACAGTTGTTTGTTTCCTTCTGACTTCTTTCACTTAGCCTAATACCCTCAAGATCCATCCATGCTGTGGTAAATGGCAAGATTTCCTTCTCTTTACAGTGGAATAATACTCCACTGCATATATAAAATCTACACACACAAAATAGTGTGGACCTGTGTGTATCTATAATCTCATACCTTCATCTAGTTCACCATATACACTTTGGATGTTTCTGTTATCTTGACTATTGTGAATAATCAAGACCCTGTTTTCATTTCCTCTAGATATATACCCAGAAGCAGAATCCTGCTGGGTCGTATGGTGGTTCTATTTTTAATTTTCTGAGGAACCTCTGTACTGTTTCCTGTAATGGCTGTACCAATTTACATTTCCACTAAAAGTGTAGAGTTCCCTTTTCTCGACATCCTTGCCAACACTTATCTCTCCAATTTCTGAGAGCAGATTCATTTTCCCTATTATATGCTTCACCAATATCATATAGTCTTTTGTGCCTAGCTAATTTTATTATTGTTTTTGACATTCACTTATATGATTGCATATTACCTAAATAGCTATATGGCTCTAAGACATATGTGACTATACAATTTATTTATCCAGTCTACTGTTGACAAGTATTAAGTGTCATTTTTTATGAACATTCTCCTATGAATGTATTTTGGTGAACTTAAGTACTCGAAGCTGTCGGGTATATACCTAGGAGTGAAACTATTGCTCTATGCCCATATACCACTTTTGTTCACTTTCATTGCTTCCTGTTTTTCTGGACTTCCATCTAGGATCACTTTTTGTTTGCTTATATCCGCTTCAGTAATCAGTTTGCTGGGGCAAATTCTTTTTTTTGTTTACCTGAAATAGAATCTATTTCAGCTTCAATCTTCATTTTTTAAAAGTTTATTTATTTTTGGTTGTGCTGGGTCTCACTGCTGCATGTGAGCTTTCTCTAGTTGCAGTGCACAGGCTTCTCACTGAGGTGGCTTCCCTTGTTGTGAAGCACGGGCTCTAGGCGTACAGGCTTCAGTAGTTGTGGCACCTGGGATCAGCTGCTCCGCGGCATGTGGAATCTTCCCAGACCAGGGAGAGAACCCATGTCTCCTGCACTGGCAGGTGGATTCCAATCCACTGTTCCACCAGGGAAGCTCTCAGCTTCATTCCTAAAAGTCATTTTTAGTTCAGTTCACTCAGTCGTGTCCAACTCTTTGTGACCCCATGGACTGCAGCACGCCAGGCCTCCCTGTCCATCACCAATTCCCGAAGTTTACTCAAACTCATGTCCATCGAGTCGGTGATGCCATCCAACCATCTCATCCTCTGTAGTCCCCTTCTCCTCCTGCCTTCAATCTTTCCCAGCAGCAGGGTCTTTTCCAATGAGTCCATTCTTTGCATCAGGTGGCCAAAGTATTGGAGCTTCAACTTCAGCATCAGTCCTTCCAATGAATATTCAGGACTGATTTCCTTTAGGATTGATTAGTTGGATCTCCTTGCAGTCCAAGGGACTCAAGAGTCTTCTTCAACACCACAGTTCAAAAGTATCAACTCTTGGCCCTCAACTTTCTTTACAGTCCAACTCTCACATCCATACATGACTACTGGAAACACCACAGCTTTGACTAGACAGACCTTTGTTGGCAAAGTTATTCTAATTGGGTAAAATTCAGTGTCGGCAGTTATTTTCTTTCAGCACAGTGAGGATGTCATCAGTGAATTACCTTCTGTCTTTCCAATTCTACTGTTTTTGCTGAGAAATCATCTATTTACGGTTCTTTTGAAGATAATGTTCTTCTTACAGCCCCATTGAGGTTTCTAAGATGTTCTCTTTGGTTTTAGTAGAATGTATCTAAAGAAATTCTCCCTTTTTAAGTTGAAACACAATTCACATACCATAAAAATGTCCCCATTTAAGTAAACTGTATAATTCAGTTTTTAAAAAGTATATTGAGTTGTACAACCATCACCACAATCTAATTTTAGAAGATTTTTATCAACCCCAAAGAAACCTTGTATCCATACTGCTCCTTTTATCCTCAGTTCTCAGATTTGCCTATTATGAACATTTCAGATAAGTGGAATCACAGAACTGGAACATCATCATATAAATGGAATCCTCTCACAGCAGGCCTTTTTCACTTAGCATTTTCACTCATTATTTCAGGGTTCATACATTCTGCAGCATGTATCAGGATTTCACTGTTTTCTATAACCAGATAATATTTCATTGTATGGCTGTACCACGTTTTGTTTATTCATTCTTCAGGTGATGGACTTCGGGACTGCTTCCCTTTGTCAGCTTTTAAAAATAGTGCTGCTACGTACACATACATATATGCTATGTACATATATGAACAAGTGTTTGTATGGATGCATGTTTTCATTTCTCCTGGGTATATATCTAAAAATGGAAGGATTTTTAAAATCATCCCTGTTCAAGTTACGCTATATTTCTTAAATTGTAGTTCATTGTCTTTCATCTGTTTGGGAAGCCCTCAGCCACTGGCTCTTCAGACAGTTTGAGAATTCTTGCCTCTTTCCCCTTTGAGACCCCATGTAAACACACAGGAGCCTGCTTCTTGTTTCTTCTCTCTCTCTTGCCCTTCCCAACGCTGTGTTCTGTTGTTCTGGATATTTCCTTCCGACATAAAATCTAGTTCAACAATCCTCTCTATGGTAGTGATTTAATATTTACCACTAAACTCATCTTTAGTTAAGATTTAGAATATCTGTTCAGTTTTTTTTCAAATCTGTTATATTATGCCTTAAATATTCCCAACTCTGTTTGAAATTTTCAATTTTTATTCTTAAACTTAGTAAGCATAGTTATTTTAAAGTCCATATCTGATCTATCTGCCATCTTTAACTCCTGGAGCTGTATTTTTTAAAAAAATGTTTCTTGATTTGGCTGCACAGGGTCTCAGTTGTGGTCTGTAGGATCTTTGTTGTGGTGTGATTGCTAGTTGCAACATGTGGAATCCTAGCACCCCGACCAGGGATCGAACCTGGGACCCGTCATTGGGAGTACAGACTCTCAGCCACTGGACCACCAGGGAAGTCCCTGGAGCTCTATTTTTATTGCCTGGTTTACCTGCTTCCTGATTATGTTGTCGTTGTGTTCTTGTGCAACTGATTACCTTTGATTATGTTCTGACCATTACATATGAAAAACTAGAGAAATCATTCCAGATCTATAAAAATGCCCTTCCAGAAAGAATCTTTTTTTCCTGCAAGAAACATGAGGGTGCTGGCAAAAACCAAGATCATCTTAATCTAATAATGGGGTTTGAGAATTTTCTGGGCTACCCAGATGATTTGAAGCAGGCCTGAAGCCCCTACAAGGGCTCATTTACTTCTGTTATTCTCTATTCTTGGGTGCAGTCTTTCTGGATTCCAAGGCAAAGCACTGGGGAACTTTTAAATGGCTCCACTTTTGTATTTCTGCCCATGTGAGGCTATTAAAAGGGTTACACAAGTCCATTAGCTGCTACCTCTGAAGTGGTAAATGGCTACAGGGCAAAAGCAGTCCCAAATGCCAGTCTTGTTTCTTTGGATTTCCTTCTGAGTCTTGGCTTGGTAATGCTTCACTGATTTCTCTCTCTGGTACTTTCAAACAGATAGTATTTAGTTTTTTGTTTTTTTTTTTTTCAACTTTTGAAGTTGGTCTCAGTAAAAGGGTTATTCCATTTTACACAGTCTGCTGTTACAGGAGGCAGATTCATCACTGGACTGTTTTTGTTTTTTTTCCTATCTAAGGTCCTTCATCCTCTAAACTAGCTCCTTCTCACTTGTTATGTCTCAGTTTAAATGTTACTTTCCCTGTGCAGCCTTCCCTAATTCTGCAGAGATTATAATACACTCATTAAATGTTCCTGTATTTCCTGTAATAATATTCATCATATTCATAATGCTTTCTGTTCGACTGAAAATCCCAATAGGCCCTTTAGGGCAATCTCTCTGCATCTGTGCTTACCTCCCTATATTCACTGCCTAAGCACAATGAGCGGGTGTTCAATCTAAACATTTAGTGAAAACAGCCATGCAGTTACAAGGGCATGAAATAGCCTGGGATGTTCAGGCACCACAGGAAATTAATAAAGATTTGTTAATTGAGAGAACAATTAAAGAATGAAATGATATAATACGCTCAACTCCTACCAACCTTCAGGAAAAAACTATGATGCTTTACTTCTCTTATCATTTCCTACTTTTTATTCAAAACTGGAATTTGATGTCAACTGCTCTAGAGGAATATTCCTTGATGTCTCTACCAACAATTAATCACTCCCTACTAATTTAGTGCAAACTGTATGATGAAGGCTTTTTGGAAGAAACTCATGCCTAAGGTAAAACCTTAAATATGAGTGAGTAAGAGTTTGCCAGGTCAAGGGTACCTTTTACATATGCCTGTATCAGTAAAATTCTATTACAGAGCACCTCAGTACAATTATGTTTATATGCTGGCCTCTCCTACTAAGTGAAGGTCTTTGGCGTCAGAGACTATATTTTCTGTTGTCCTCACAATGCCTAATACAGTACTAGGATCCAATACATGTCTGAATAAAAAGTCATCGTGAAAAGGTGTGCATGTATGCGCTTCTTTTCCATTTAAGAACTCTTGCAGCCACTGGTTCTCGAGCTTTCTATCTCCTGCTTCCTCACAGCTCAACGTCAATGGCTACTGCTGCTTTATATTCCACGTTCACGCAGCTTTCCAATATTCCATAAAAGCTGTAAGAATGACATGGCCCACTCCTCATTCTTCAAATGCCAGAAAATACTATCAATGGTAAGAAAACATTACATTTAAAAGTTTAAAAACAAATAGGAAAGGCCAAATGGTTAAAATAACATGGAGTACTAACTGGAAAGCCATGAGATACACATTGAAGTAAAAATTTAGGACTAAATTTTGTTTTTGATTTTGTTCAACCTTGGTTCCCCAGTGCTCTGCAGACTGCTATCTAATGTCTCTTTTCTGCTTTCTCAGCATTCATTTCCCTACAGTTCTTCCTGTTTTTGGTCTATCCATGATCCATCTGAGAATGAGTGCTTTTTTGAAACACAAATTTGATTATACCTTTCTCCTAAATAAAACTGCTTATTCTGTGAAAAAAAAAAAAAAAAGTTTAAAAACAAAACAGTAGATAAACTGAATTCAACAAATCAATGCAGAACAAAAAAATTAGATTTCTGACTGCTACAGAGGTTTAAAATTGAAAACTATTAAAACTCATTTTTGTGGCTAGGAGATCAAGCTCTACAAGATACTTCTTGTCTTTATAAACCTCCAGAAGTATAAACTAAGAGATGGAATACTGAAAGAAATCCTGACAGACAGGAAAAAAAAAGGGGGGGGGGGGGGCAGGTAGATGATGTGATATACTTTAATTTCCAGGAATGAATATGGCTGTTTTTTCTCTCTTGATATGTGAACTAAAAAGATGGCTGTTACCTTTCCACTTGAGCCCTTCTAAGAAGTATCCAACATCTGAGGTGAGAACTAAAAATCTAGTTAGAAGATGTTCAGATTTTTTTTTAATTGTGATCTCTGAATACTGAGACTAGCCCATCCCATATTCATGGGGTTGGATGCTGAATACAAGGATGAGAAGAAGAGAAAAAAGAAATCAGATTTAAGGCTATGGTACAGTCTTCAGGGACAGCCAGGACATATCACCTGTTAAAGAAAGGGGCCTGTTGTAATAGTTATGGTCACTGTCTTAGTGACCTAGAGGGGAAAAATTTGACTCTGAAAAACTGTAGGCATTAGAGTGATTTTGCTTTGAGAAGCACCTGGTTTGCATAAATGTGGCATTTTGAAAGAGTCTCATTTTCCTAATACATTAGGTATTCAGGGATATGAACAGCTTACAAAGTTTACTGCATATCTTTGGCTGTAAAGAAATTGGTACTGACAGACAGATCAGCGCTCGCCAGGTAGCACTAGTGGTAAAGAACCCACCTGCAATGCAGAAGACATAATGAGATGTGGATTTGATCCCTGGGTGGGGAAGATACCTGGAGAAAGGAATTGGCAACCTCCAGTATTCTTGCCTGGAGAATTCCAAAGACAGAGGAGCCTGGTGGGCTACAGTCCGATGCGTTGCAAAAAGTTGGACATAACTGGAGCCACTTAGCACGCACGATAGACAAACCAGTGACACTTATTTAATGCTGATGGAGTAAGAAAATTCAACCTATGAAATCACACTCCCCATAAACAAATGAATAAGTTAAAAATAAAATAAACAATCCCTTCTTTACAAAGATAGGGAAGTGAATGGAAAGATTAATCAGACCATTTTATGAGCATTTTCTATGTGCCAGACGTAGTGGTAAATGCTTTTATGCACTGCCTCATTTTGTTCTCAAAATAACACCCAGGAGGTAATTATTGGTGTTATAATCTCCAATTTTCACATGAAAAATTTCAAGGTCAGGTTAAGTTAAATGCCTCTTCTAAAGTCATACCGGGGGGGGGGGTGGGGGGTGGGAATCATACTGGTAAACGTGGCCCACTGGGTTTAAAGCTTGAAGTTTCCAACTGTGACACTGTGTCACCATCGTCTAAACTTTCCTCTTTAATTTAAATTATTTTTTAGAAAACTCTATTTTAAGACTGGTCCTTTTCTCATCTAGTCTTCTAGAAAAGAGAAAGACTGATTTAGGTAAATATTAAGTTCTGAGCCATCTGGTATATAGAACAAAAATTTATTTTTCCACAAGGACTGATCTTTCCTATGAATACATACATACATACACACACACACATGTGTGTATATATATATATATATATATATATATATATATATATATATATACACACACACACATGTGTGTATATATATATATATATATATATATACATACATACATGTCTGGAAACATTGGACGTTTTAGGATTTTTTGAAGACCTGGATGCCAATATTAATAATGGTTTCTGCCAGAACATAAGTCAAAGGGAATCTGAACTGAGAAAATTACTTAGAGGTCATTACTCCAGGGATAACTGCCTGAATCATTGAGGAAAATACCTGGTCAAACTCATTTATTATCACAACATAACAATGCTAATTGGCAACCTCTGAGATAACTCTGGGGAGAACTCCCCTGACATCTCTAATCAAGAGTTCACTAATACTGATTATTTCATTTTTATGATTATTGCTGTGAAGACAATATTTTAGTCCTGCTTGAGTGTGATTATTTCTCTCATAAATTTATTCTGACCCTGGGCACTGCTGACTTCAAGCATGACCCTATACCTATCTAGAATTAAACTGAGATTTTAATGTAGCTTAAGCTTTTAATGTTCCACTCTAACTGTATTTCAGAACTGATGTTAGAATCCTTAACTCAACTTCAGGGTTCCTCATTTTGTGAACTTCTGCACTCTTGTCTGCGTAGGTTAAATAATGGTTTAATATTGCAGATGATCCCTCCCACTATTCTACTCAATGAACATGAACAGACTTTAATAGAATGCTGTGTCTCTTATTTGAAGGGATTCAAAGTTAATATGAAGTGTGAAAGATATCGTTTTAAAATTAAGTTTTTATTAATGATATGTTTCCAAGGTCAGAGAATGAAAGTAGGTAAGAAGGCAACTAAACATAGAGAATGGGTTTAAGAAATCTAGATTTTAAAGGTTAAAACCCCCAGGGGTCCAGTTTCCCTCTGTGGCTGGGAAGATTGAAAACTAAGAAAGGATTAAGTGGAAATGTCCAAAATTTTGTCGGCAATGCACAGGGTACACCTGGATTTTAACCAAATATAAAACAATGGGAACTAACGAGGATCCCTTCAAACCAGAGACAAAGCATCCTCTTACAGCAGGGTGATGTATTACATAGCGGGTAAGTCACGTAATGGAAACATCTTAAGATTATCAAAATCACTCAGGAAAATCCCTGAAGGTTTTGCACTGGAGAGTGAAATATAAACCATTCTTCAATACATTCAAGACAACCAGTTCTCCGGGCAATGGCAAAAATCACCATTTCTTTGGTTGAAATCCAGATGAAGTAAATGGCTTTCAGGATGTCATGCTGTATTAAAAATACAGTACTCCCCACTTCGCTGCAATTTTTCTTTCTTTGGTTATCTGTTACCCAGGAAAGTACTGAATGAAAATTTCCAGAAAGCAGCAGTAAGTTTTAAATTTCAAGACCTTCTGAGTAGTGTGACAAAACCTCACGTTTTCCTGCTCCATCTCGCTCAGCTGACAATCATCCCTTTGTCCACAGTATCACTGCTGTTTACCCTACCTACTCATTAATCACTTTAACAGACAACTCAGTTATCAGATTGCTGAGTAAACCTTACTGTACTTAGTAATGGCCCCTAAGTGCAAGAGTATGATGCAGACAGTTTGAACATTCCTTTATTATGTCTAGTTATAAATTAAAGTTTATCACAGGTATGCATATATAAGAAAAAACAGTGTATATAAAAAGTATGCTACGATCCTTGATTTTAGGCATGTCTTAGAATGTGTGCTCTGAGCATTAGGGTGACTACTGCAAATACTTTGAGAGAAAAGAATCACATGCAATCCAGCAAGATATTCATACTACTGATAGACTTGCAAGCTGAACATAACTGAAGAAAGAACATATGTGTTTCCCGCTTCAGGCTCATTCTAGGGCATATATTCATTAAGTAAAATGGAGGGTAGTATCATCTGCACTAATTAGACCATTATTTCTCTCATGGACTCTTTTTCTTCTACTTGAATTGTTAATTTGGATTAAGTTCTATTTGCACATGATGCTACTCCATTGGATTTGATTATTAAAAAGAAAAAAAAAACCTTCTAAAGCCTATTAACCTTGAGAAGTACCATAGGTTATAAAATGCATCTTAGTTAAAGAGCAATTTGTACAATTTTATGATTGCTTTTGCTTCCACTATCATATATCATATCTGGATGGAATATGTCACAAGTCTGACTTGATAGAACCAACCATGGAAGAGTATTCTAATTTTCAACTGAAAATCACCACCTGGATATCTCAAAGGCATTTCAAATTCAACACACCAATAAATGAGCTTCTTATCCTTACCTCTAAACCTGTTCTTCCAGGTTTCTTTGCCTTACAAAATAGTATCATCATTCTTCAAACAGTAAAAGAAAGAAACCAAAGAGTCACCATTGTGACTTCCTTCCTTCATCCCTCCCTATCTAATCCATCCTTAAGTCTGGACATTTTACCTTCTGGGTAGGTCTCAAACACATCCACTCTTCTCCACATCCACTACAGCGATCTTTATTTAAGTCACCGCCGTTTCTTGCCTGAAGTACTGTGACAGCGGACCCATCAGTTCAGTTCAGTTCAGTTCAGTTACTCAGTCGTGTCCGACTCTTTGGAGCCCCAGGGACTGCAGCATGCCAGGCTTCCCTGTCCATCACCAACTCCCGGAGCTTACTCAAACTTATGTCCATCGCGTCAGTTATGCCATGCAACCATCTCATCCTCCTGCCGTCAATCTTTCCCAGCATCAGGGTCTATTCAAATGAGTCAGTTCTTTGCATCAGGTGGCCAAAGTGTTGGAGCTTCAGTTTCAGCATCAGTCCTTCCAATGAATATTCAGGACTGATTTCCTTTAGGATGGACTGGTTTGAACTTGCAGTACAAGGGACTCTCAAGAGTCTTCTCCAACACCACAGTTCAAAAGCATCAACTCTCTGGTGCTCAGCTTTCTTTACAGTCCAACTCTCACACCCATATATATGCTCTAGTCTCCTTATTGTTCTTCATATTCCATCCATGATCTTTACAATGTGCCCTTCAGGTCACATCATTCTCTTTAACAAAAACCTCCATTATTTCCCACTGATTTAAGGAAAAGCGTAAACAGCACAGGTGCTAAATGACCTCAGCTTACCACTTTTCTTCAACAGTAGTCTACGTGTTCCAGCCACACTGGGCTTCTCTGATGAGCTCCTTTCAACTCACCAAGTGTTTGACCAAAGGGGGCCCTTTTGTGGTTTGTTCTTTATAAACTTTTTAACCGAAATATTATATACATGCAAAACTAGAGATGTTTCTTTCAGCCAAATGTGAGAATCATTTATTTAAAAAAATATTTTACTGAAGAATACAAGAATAAAATACACAACACACATCTAAAAGTGAGGAAATCACTGATAGAGTCTTTACAAAGTAAAGACACTCAACCGTTACCTAGATCAAGATGCAGGGCCTCTATTATTCCCCTTCCAATGATTAAGCTATTTCAAATCCTAAAAGATGCTGCTGTTAAAGTGCTATACTCAATATGCCAGCAAATCTGGAAAACTCAGAACTGGCCACAAGACTAGAAAAGGTCAGTTTTCAGTCTAAGCCCAAAGAAAGGCAATGCCAAAGAATGTTCAAACTACCACACAATTGCACTCATCTCAAACACTAGCAAAGTAATGCTCAAAATCCTCCAAGCCAGGCTTCAACAGTACATGAACCAAAAACTTTCAGATGTTCAAGCTGGATTTAGAAAAGGCAGAGGAGCTAAAGATCAAATTGCAAACATCTGGATCATAGAAAAAAATAAGAGAATTCCAGAAAAACATCTACTTCTGCTTTATTGACTATGCCAAAGCCTTTGACTGCGTGGACCACAACAAACTGGAAAATTCTTGAAGAGATGGGAATACCAGACCACCTGACCTGCCTCTTGAGAAATCTGTATGCAAGTCAAGAAGCAACAGTTAGAACTGGACATGGAACAACGGACTGGTTCCAAATTGGGAAAGGAGTACGTCAAGGCTGTATACTGTCACCCTGCTTATTTAACTTCATGCAAAATGCCAGGCTAGATAAAGCACAAGCTGGAATCAAGATTGCTGGGAAACATATCAACAACCTCAAATATGCAGATGACATCACCCTTACGGCAGGAAGTGAAGAGGAACTAAAGAGTCTTTTGATGAAGGTGAAAGAAGAGAGTGAAAAAGCTGCCTTAAAACTCAACATTCAAAAAACAAGTATCATGGCATCCAGTCCCATCACTTCATGGCAAACAGATGGGGAAGTAATGGAAACAGTGACAGACTTTACTTTCTTGGACTCCAAAATCACTGCAGACAGTGACTGTAGCCATGAAATTAAAAGACACTCATTCCTTGGAAGAAAAGCTATGACAAACACATAAAGCCTATTAAAAGCAGAGATATTACTTTGCCAACAAAGGTCTGTCTAGTCAAAGCTATGGTTTTTCCAGTAGTCATGAACGGATGTGAGAGTTGGACCATAAAGAAAGCTGAGCGCTGAAGAACTGATGCTTTTGAATTGTGGCATTGCAGAAAACTCTTGGGAGTCCCTTGGACTGCAAGGAGGTCAAACGAGTCAATCCTACAGGAAATCAATCGTGAATATTCACTGGAAGGACTGATGCTGAAGCTGAAGCTCCAACACTTTGGCCACCTGATGCAAAGAACGGACTCATTGGAAAAGACCCTGCTGCTGGGAAAGATTGACAGCAGGAGGAAAAGGGGACGACAGAGGATGAGATGGTTACATGGCATCACCGACTCGACAGACCTAAGTTTGAGCAAGCTACAGGAGTTGGTGATGGACCGGGAAGCCTGGTGTGCTGCAGTCCATGGGGTCACAAAGAGTCGGACACGACTGAGGATTGAACTGAACTGAATCATTAAGTCTTCCCACAAAATATAACTGTTATTCTGATATTTGCCACTATACTAATTTAGTTTTTTATGAAAATTTAAAGACAAAAGCTTTTCTGTATTTGGCTTTCTCCCCCACTTTTTCATCAATATTCATGAAATTCATCCACGTCTTAGTGCCCAGTCAAGATCACATTTTTCTCCCCACTGATGTATATTACTTCATAAATATAGTGCACCATTTATCCATTCTACTACTGATGAATGTCTGGCTTACTCCTAGTCTAGTTATCCAGAAACAATGCTGCAATAGACATTCTTGTACAGGTCTTTTTGGTGAACATAGGAACACATCTCTAAGTGTGAAAATGTGAAGCACAGTGTAAGCATGTGTTTAGCCGTGGTAACTACAGCAGATAGGTGAGTTGTACAGAAACAACATAGGATAGCACCTTTGCCTCATCACTCTTATGTGTTTCTTAGAATACTGTTGGTAGTATGATTGTTTAAAAAGATCGGACTATGAAAAAACTTCAAACATATACACAATTATAGAACCTGAGCACCTATCACCTATATACAACAGTGACCAATATTTGGCACATTTGCTTCATATATTCTCCCTCTGCTTCTCCCTTTTTTGCTCAACTATCTTGAAGCAAATGCTTGACACGTCATTTCTCCCCTACCTACTTGTGTACATCTCTAAAAAATATGAACATTTCCTTATATAACTACAATACCTTTATCACACGTAACTAAACTCTCAATAATTACTTGGTGTTATCTAATATCCACAAAGTGAACTTTAATATCTATCTCCTCCAATAATGCCTCATGAAGAGAAGAGCTGCTTGTTCTGGCTTATTACTATATTCCCAATGCCTTGTAGCTCTTAACACATCCTACTATTCAAAAACCAGTTCATGGAAATAAAGAGATTTAAGTATTCTAAACAACATCTTAGCCTAACTCCAAAGGTTCACAGAGAGAGCAGGAAGTTCAGGACCAGGCTCTAGATTGTATGGTCGTTCATTAAAGTAGAAACCTAAAAGTGACTGTAGAGGTAGAATCTCACAATTAGAAATGCTCTCCCTCTAAGACATAAAACTTACTTAATGAAGCCTGTTAAAACATATAGCAGATGTCCCATTAAAATCTATGATGCAAGTTCAAGACAAATCTTACTATTTTGAAGCAGTGCAGATGTGTTTTAATAATTAGTTTCTTTAACTAATTAGCTCTGCTGGGTCAAAATTAGGTCAATTTACACCCAAAAGTACTAAGAACTGATTCAATACCAAGGAATGAGTTTAAAATTAGTAGGCTTCAACTGTCAGGGATTTTTCAAAAGCTTTAAAAGAAGACTTAAAGAATATAATTGCAAAGAAATGGGCTCATTTTGATGTTTCTTCTTAAGCTGTTAGAAAAATTTAAAGCTTAATTAAAAAATAAAATGAAAACAAGGAGTACCATGAGTACTCCTTAAGAACCATGGAAGTTTGAATGGCAAACATTTTAAAGTTTCTTTTAAAAACATCTGTATTAGCCTTAAAAAACTGTAACTTAAGACCTGTTCTAAGTATCAGTGCCTCTTAAATATGTTTCTACTGTTTATCAAATATATCATACTTTTTTAAAATAGAAAAAAAAAAAAGAATTGAGAGGTAACACATAATTCAGTTTCATAAAATTCTACTTTCCTAACTTAAAATCCTAAATACCCTAACTTAAAAAAAAAAAATTTCATTTACTCTTCCTAACTTAAAACAAAGCTTTCAGGGACTTCTCTCTCCAGTGTGCAAAAGACCCTCTTCTCATTCTGATGTAGCTACTACAACAAAACACTGGGTAAATGAAACAACTGCATTTCTCAACCATCAAGAGCTTTGGATACAAGAAAGAGGGATTAGCACTTCCTAGTGGAGCCAATAGCTGCTTTCGCCTGAGGGCATCTACCCAATGCAGGGGCAAAGAAGCAAAAATGTCATGGCATAGGAACCTTGCTGGGACAAGGAAAAACCAAGCAATTTTTAATGGCCAAGTCTGGGGTAGTATGGTGCATTGGTTTCTGGAAAATTCTCAAAGGCTTGGCTAGTCCTCTCTGCAAGCTAAGAAAGCTGATGAAGCTGGTGCTTATACTAGAAAGTAGGAAGAGAGAGGTTTTCTTGTGGTGTTTAGATGTGATGTGGTATTCAAAGCCAAAATCATCTGCAACCACTCACCGGCACCATTAGCATGGTCTTGCTATTCAGCTCTCTTATTATTCCACGAACTCTTGTCCAGGAAGATGAGGCAGTTTGTTTCAGATCCCTCAAGAAAATCCATGTATATGAACAATAACCGTTTCCAACTAACCCTGAGAGTAAAATACCCTCTTCTCAAACAGAAGGCTCAATTACACTGTTAACTCTTCAAAACTCAAGCTGAAACCCAACCACTACTATGTCTATGGTCAACCAAAAAAAAAAAAAAAAAAAAAAGCACAATGTGAGAGTTGTGAGTTATCTTATTTGGGACAAAATGAGGACTAAAGCCCAGGAGACAGCATCTTAAGACAGGTCTGAGGAACTGCTTTGAGGAAATGGAGGTGGGGGGGTGGTTAGTACACATGTCACTTTGGTGAAGGGGGATAAGTGCAGTCAAGGATACATCTGGACAGAGCGTTGCTGCTAATCATGAGAAAGCTGTTGCTAGCCATGAGGAACAGATATCTCCTTCAATGATTTTACTGCTTTTCTAGATAAGAGCGATACAAGAAACTGGTCTCATAAAATCTTACCAAAATATCTATCTGTAGGCCCCTGTTTTTCCCAGAGCACGAAGGTCGTCATTTCACTCTGAACTCTTTTATAAAAAGAGTGTGGAAGGTCAGCGACTGCAGTGGCTAGTGACCTCACAGAGGCAGAAGGCAACTGACAATTTTTGACTGGCATTATCAACTCTCACTGAGGTCAGGAACCATGCCAATCCCAGATCAGAACCTTTCCTCTCCCCTCTAATCCCTTGCTCTGAAATGACAGACCCTTCAAAAATCAGATCTCCTAAACCTTACAAATATCCTGATTTTGTTTTCCTCCCTAAAGTCAGCTTTGTTTTATGGTCTTTCCATGAAGTTGGAAAGAGGGAAAGGTCTAATTTTATGCTCAAGACCAAGTAAATTAACTGCAGTGGAATCTAGACCCAATCAAGCTCAACTTCAGAGTAGATAAAAGGGATCAGGTCCTCAGAGTAGCTACCAGACAGAGTAAGTGGAGGTCCTTCTAGGTGAAAATATTAGGTAAGTCTGTACTATCTTTTAACTTGGGTTGGTCAAAAAGTTAGTTCAGATTTTTCTATGTGATCGTATGAAAAATACGCAACAAACATTTGGGCCAACCCAACCCAATGACTAGCATAAAATACAAAGTTATGAAAAATGAGAATAGGAAAATCTGACCCACAGTCAAAAGAAAAAAGCAATAGTAGAATCACAGGCACCTCATAGAATCAGTAAATAGATCTTATAAGCCTTATTATATATATGTTAAACAATTAAGATAAAAAGAGTAACCAAAGTGGTTAGAAAGATGAAATATAGCTCAAAAAATCAAAATAAGAATGCTAGAACTAAAATACATGGTATTTAAAATGAAAATATTTATTGGTGACCTTAGCAACAGAAACAATAAAGATTAAGAAAAGACTAGTGAATTAAAAACTAGGTGAACAAAAATTATCCCAAAGTCAAGTTATTACATGGCTACCATACCTCAGCTTTTCTGTCACTCTTTTCATCCTTGGAAACAGAATAGATTTCCTTGTTTAAAATACAAATCTTTTTTTTTTTTTGAGGGGCAATGATTTTTATTTTTCTTTGTCATGAAATCTTGGCTATAAAATCTGATTACCAACTATAATTTTTCGATCAGAAAAATACCTCATTTCTGTGCTCCCGAACTCAGACCACCCTATTCATACCTCTATATTCCTATCTTCATTATTCATACTAAAATGTAGTCGGTACCTGCCTCCTCTCACATAAGTGCCTTTTCAGGATACAGGAGAGGTTTTTTGTTCTGGTTATCTGTGACAAAACATTTCAAACAAGTATTTGGCACACGGTCAGCATTTAATATTTAAGAAACTGAAATATCTGTTGACACAAAATTTTACATTGTTATAAAGATTTTAAAAGTTACATTAAAAACCAAATAGCTCTCAAATAAAATCCAAAATAAAGACTTTATTGTAAGAGATCATTAAATCCAAAATAAAGGTTATTAAATCCAAATATTTAAAAAGCCTGATTTTTTAAATTTAATCCACTGTTTTATATTTAACAACTGCAGTAAAAAAAAAAAGGCTGGAAAAATATTCTTCTTTAAATGAGCTTTAAAATCATATTAAGGAAAGTTTATACAAACTGAACATTATTCTAGTGCATGCTAATATAGAAGTAGAATAAAACAAAACATAATGCTAAAATTAAGATATAAAAATGATTGCTTTAAGAGATAATATATTAAATAAAAAATCTTTACATGACAAAGACATTATGTATGTGAGCACACAATCTGATAAAACCAGCTTAAATATTTTCATTTTTAAGGTATAAACAACTCATTTTTATATGAAAGGAACTATGAGAAGTCATTTAATGTATACCCAGGATTATGAAAAAGGATGCTTGTCTGTATCTTTATGGAGCTTATTCAGACAGATATCAATATAAATGCTGCTAGGATACAGAGTAAGAGAACATTACACAATTATATAAATGGCATTAAAAAATAAACCTTAACTCAAGATAAAACACACTGGTTCTAAATTATACAGCCTTAAATCATTTGCTTCTGAACACCTATGAACATTCTATGAAAATAATGGACTTTATTGTTCACTTACTGCAAGGTTAGACAGGCTGATATGATAGCTAGGAAGTCAGTTGCTAACTAAAGCTGCATACCTCATCATAAAAACAAAAGTGATTTGACTTTAACTGTGGATAATACCTTATGATACAGTAAAAAATGCTCAGAAAACTGCTGTGTATGTATCACCAGCATTCACTGGAAAATCATTCTTCAATCATTACAGACAACCAAGACCTAAATCAAATCCTTCACGATTATACAGTGGAAGTGACAAATATATTCAAGGGATTAGTTCTGATAGAGCGCCAGAAGAACTACTAACGGAGGTTCCTGACATTGTACAGGAGGCAGGGATCAAGACCATCCCCAAGGAAAAGAAATGCAAAAAGGCAAAATGGTTGTCTGAGGAGGCCTTACAAATAGCTGAGAAAAGAAGAGAAGTGAAAGTCAAGGAGAAAAGGAAAGATATATCCATCTGAATGCAGAGTTCCAAAGAATAGCAGTGAGAGATGAGAAAGCTTCCCTCAGCAATCAATGCAAAGAAATAGAAGAAAGCAATAGAATGGGAAAGTCTAGAGATGAAGAAAATCAGAGATTCCAAGGGAACATTTCATGCAGAGATGGGCAAGATAAAGGACAGAAATGGTAGGGACCTAACAGAAGCAGAAGATGTTAAGAAGAGGTGGCAAGAATATACAGAACTATACAAAAAAGATCTTCACGACCCAGATAATCACGATGGTGTGATCACCAACATAGAGGCAGACATTCTGGAATGTGAAGTCAAGTGGCCTTCGGAAGCATCACTACAAACAAAGCTAGTGGAGGTGATGGAATTCCAGTTCAGCTATTTCAAATCCTAAAAGATGATGTTGTGAAAGTGCTGCACTCAATATGCCAGCAAATTTGGAAAAGTCAGTGGTGGCCACAGGACTGGAAAAGGTCAGTTTTCAGTGCAGTTTGAAAGAAAGGCAAGGCCAAAGAATGTTCCAACTACCACACAATTGCACTCATCTCCCACACTAGCATGCTGCTGCTGCTGTTGCTGCTGAGTCACTTCAGTCGTGTCCGACTCTGTGCGACCCCACAGACAGCAGTCCACCAGGCTCTGCCGTCCCTGGGATTCTCCACGCAAGAACACTGGAGTGGGTTGCCGTTTCCTTCTCCAATGCGTGAAAGTGAAAAGTGAAAGTGAAGTCACTCAGTCCTGTCTGACTCTTTTGCAACCCCATGGACTGCAGCCTACCAGGCTCCTCCGTCCATGGGATTTTCCAGGCAAGAGTACTGGAGTGGGTTGCCATTGCCTTCTCCACCACACTAGCACAGTTATGCTCAAAGTCCTCCAAGCAAGGCTTCAACAGTACTTGAACCGTGCACTTCCAGACATTCAAGCTGGTTTTAGAAAAGTCAGAGGAACCAGAGATCAAATTGCCAACCTCCACTGGATCATCAAAAAAGCAAGAGAGTTCCAGAAAAACATCTACTTCTGTTTATTGACTATGCCAAAGCCTTTGACTGTGTGGACCACAACAAACTGGAAAATTCTTGAAGAGATGGGAATACCAGACCACCTGACCTGCCTCCTGTGAAATCTGTATGCAGGTCAAGAAGCAACAGTTAGAACTGGACATGGAACAACAGACTGGTTCCAAATAGGGAAAGGAGTATGTCAAGGCTGTCTATTGTCACCTTGCTTATTTAACTTATATGCAGAGTACCTCTTGAGAAATGCTTGGCTGGAGGAAGCACAGGCTGGAATCAAGATTGCTGGGAGAAATATCAATAACCTCAGATATGCAGATGACACCACCCTTATGGCAGAAAGCAAAGAAGAACTAAAAAGCCTCTTGATGAAAGTGAAAGACGAGAGTGAAAATGTTGGCTTAAAACTCAACATTCAGAAAACTAAGATCATGGCATCTAGTCCCGTCACTTCATGGCAAATAGATGGGGAAAGAGTGACAGACTTTATATTTGGGGGCTACAAAAGCACTGCAGATAGTGACTAAAGCCATGAAATTAAAAGACGCTTGCTCCTTAGAAGGAAAGTTATGACCAACCTAGACAGCACATTAAAAAGCAGAGACATTACTTTGCCAACAGAGTTCTGTCTAGTCAAAGCTATGATGTTTCCAGTAGTCATGTATGGATGTGAGAGTTGGACTATAAAGAAAGCTGAGCACTGAAGAATTGATGCTTCTGAACTATGGTGTTGGAGAAGACTCTTGAGAGTAACTTGGACTGCAAGAAGATCCAACCAGTCCATCCTAAAGGAAATCAGTCCTGAATATTCATTGGAAGGACTGATGCTGAAGCTAAAACTCCAATACTTTGGCCACCTGATGCAAAGAACAGACTCCTTGGAAAAGACCCTGATGCTGGGAAAGACTGAAGGCAGGAGGAGATGGGGACGACAGAGGATGAGATGGTTGGATGACATCACTGACTCAATGGACCTGAGACTGAGTAAACTTCGGGAGCTGGAGATGGACAGGGAGGCCTGGTGTGCTGCAGTCCATGGGGTTGCAAATGAACTCGGACATGACTGAGCGACTGAACTGAAGACTCAAAACATTTACATACAAGTACTGCACTATGCTATATTCCCTAAAACATAAAGTTTGGTAATGCAAAATGTTAAATCAGAAATGCTACCAAATTTATTCTGTGGTGTGGATACGTGTCTGTGTGTATGTTGGTGGAGGAGACTGCAAAGAAAAGATATTTTTCCACTCAAGGCTCTAACAAACTTGAGAAAGCCATTAAAAGTACTATCGGTTTACAGCACACACACAATCGAAATTAAATGCAAAGAGGGTGTTCTAAGCATCTTGGTAGTTTGAAAAATGCAATTTCCTCTAATATACTAATTAGGCCACAAATTGAGAATCTCATTAATAAATAAATGGTTATGCATATATTTAAAATGGGCTTAACTATTCAGAGAAATTCTCTCTTATTTTTTAGCTATGCATTCAGGTTTCAAGCACAAGAAAGAAAGAATTTAATTTATTTGAAGGTTTGTACTTAGCAATACAAAACTGGGTACCTTTTTTTTCACTCTAAGAAAGCCACACTTTTCCCCCGCCAGAGTAACTTTCTCCATCTCTTTACCAGGCATTGCTTTTTATTTCCCTTATTTTCATTAATTCTTCTGATTATGTAATAGAATAACTCAATTCCAATTAGGCTCTCATCCTCTTAATACCTTTGTTAATGGATTATTCCCAAGTAACCAGGCAAATAAGCTAAAAGGTAGCCTTGGAGACTAGGCTTGCATAGTAGCTCCAGACAGTTGTTAAGCGAAGAGGGTAAGGAGTTGGCACTCTGTCAAAGGGCAAACGCTAAATGCCAGGCCGGATGAAGCACAAGCTGGAATCAAGATTGCCAGAGAAATATCAATAACCTCAGATATGCAGATGATACCACCCTTATGGCAGAAAGCAAAGAGGAACAACAGAGCCTCTTGATGAAGGTGAAAAGGAGAGTGAAAAAGCTGGCTTAAAACAACATTCAAAAAACTAAGATAATGGCATCTGGTCCCATCTGCTCATGGCAAGTAGATGGGGAAACAATGGGAACAGTGACAGACTTTATTTTCTTGGGCTCTAAAATTACTGCAGACTGTAACTGCAGCCATGAAATTAAAAGACACTTACTCCCTGGAAGAAAAGCTATGACAAACCTAGACAGTGTATTAAAAAGTAGAGACATCACTTTGATGACAAGGGTCCATATAGTCAAAGTTATGGTTTATGCACTAGTCTCATACAGATATGAGAGTTGGACCATACAGAAGGCTAAGCACCAAAGAATTGATGCTTTCGAGGTGTGCTGTTGGAGAAGACTCTTGAGAGTCCCTTGGACTGCAAGGAGATCCAACCAGCCCATCCTAAAGGAAATCAGTCCTGAATATTCATTGGAAGGACTGATGCTGAAGCTGAAGCCCCAATACTCTGGCCACCTGATGTGAAGAGCTGACTCGTTGGAAAAGACCCTGATGCTGGGAAAGATTGAAGGCAGGAGGAGAAGGGGATGACAGAGGACGAGAAGGCTGGATGGCATCACTGATGCAATGGACATGAGTTTGAACAAGCTCTGGGAGATGGAGAAGGATAGGGAAGCCTGGTGTGCTGCAGTCCATGCAGTGGCAAAAGTCAGATACGACTGAATGACTGAACAACGACAACAATAAAAGAGCAAAAGACACCTGGAGTAGATATGGGTGGATGGTTGAGATTCACAATGAAAATGCAATACAAGCATTAGGCCACAAAATCTCACTCAAGTCAGGTTCATGTTAGAGTAACATACTTGGAAGGAAAGGAAGGTTTTAAGAAATGTACATGACTCATCAAACAACTATAAGCTTACTCTGAAAGGGTAAAGAGAAGATTTTTCTAAGATATACTTTTCCTTTGCTGCAAAGAGGATGGGCTATGGGGCTTATTGTATCCTATGAGTCTGTCAGTCCTGTCCCTGAGGAAGGGCACACTGTGATCATACATTCTTTTTCCCTCTCCCTCTCAACAACTGCTAGACTACTGGCTAGGAATAAGATTTTTCAAACCTGTTTCAAATAGAGAACATGCAACCTCCTGTCTTTCACACCTGGAAGAACTCATTCATAATGTTTCTCAATGTTCCTTTAATAGTTTGTATGACCCCACTATGAAAGTTTCTTTGGGTTAGGAAAGAGTAAGCGTATTTCTCAAAATATTACAGTGATTTATCCTTTCTTCACCCATAACATGGGAATATTAGTATCCGTGTCAACTAGTCATTATGCAAATTAAATGAAATAATGCTTTTAAAGTGATTAGCACATTGCCTGATATACAAATGTTCAATGCCTGCTAGATACTATCACCATCAAAGATAATTTATATTGACTATTTGACCACACAATAACAGAAGAGTTACCATAAATGTTGAGTACTAAAATTTTTATCTTCAATACCTGGCACGCAGCCAATAAATATGATTTGAGACTATACATTCCTCTCAAGGTGAGTTACAGAACTATGTTATTTTGCAGTGTGATCACACACATACGCGTCCCTTCCAATCTCCTGCCACCTTTCTCTCAAATTCTGGGCCAGTCTCAATCCAGACTTTTACATTAAAATCATTCAGGCAAGCTGGGAATAAAAATGTAATTCTAAATGGTTCTTCACAGATATGGAACTCCAAATGTACAAGGACAAATGCAGCAGCACCTATTTGATACATTATTTTTCAACATAAACAGTTTGATTACAATCTTTGGATTAAACAGACTTTACCAGTTTTTTCCCTTTTTTCATTCTATTTTACCCTTTTAAATATACAAAATAAAACTAAGATCAAAGGATAAATACAATTTCTTTTAACATAAAGCTTCTTTCTTGTACTCTATCCCAAATAACAATAGAAATAATTCTATATAGGTATCTCCTGCTTTTCAAAAGTTTACTTTACACCATGTCCCTTTTACAGAAGACCTACATTATTATGTTTTCCCTAACAGAAATAAATTTGAAGAGGATTTTTGCTTTTACAAAAAAAGGTGAAAAGCAAAAGTAGCATTCAGTGTTTGTTTTGGAGAGAGTGCCACACTCCTTCCCCAGGATTCACACTAGGTATCTCAGCATCAAGCCACCAGAGCTTTGAACTGTATCTACACTTTATCTCAATTTAGCTTATGCATTTTTAGCAAGATGTGTTCTAAGGTAACTTTCTTCGCTTTACACCATTTCCGCTTACAAAAAGTTTCACAGGAACACTCTACTTTCAGATAGCAAGGGAACCCAGCTTCTGTGTTATGATACTTTCTCCAGCCTAACACTTCTGTGGCTAAAACTATTTTCCAAGACTTCCTGTAACTAGGGTACAACATAATCTGTATTCAGCTATGCAGAGGTGTTGAATGAAGAATTGTAAGGAGGAGCTGGTCAGCATGAGTTGGGTGGGGGGTGGAGGACAGGAACAGAATGGTAGTGAGGTAGTCATTCATCTGGGGCTGTCAGTGTGGCTACCTGAGTGGGCCAGGGTTATTGGGGCTTATAGGGTCTGCAGTGGGGAAGACAGCTTTTGTAGCAGGCCAGTTCTAAGGTGGCGTGGTTCTATAAATTGTTTCTGGAAGTTCAAAATGTAGCCTGTCCTTTAGCTCTGCCATTGTGTCTGGAAATCCTCTTATTTTCTTTAGTAAATTCTTTCTGCTTAAACCAGCTTACCTGGATTCTGTTGTCTGAAACTAAGAACCTCGACCAATACCCAGAAAATAAAAAACATTTCAATGAAACTCAATAAACTCATTTATATAAAGTTCAAAAATATGCACAACTAAAAACAAACACAGTTTTGAGGCCTTCACCAGTTTCATATTTGCTCTACTTGGATTTGTGCAGAGGTCACTGCAAGTAGATTTGAAATAATATTATTTAATAGTAGTGGTAATACAACAAGTAACTTCTAAGAATTACTTTATAGATCAATGGCTGTTAATCAAGAGGTCTCTTTTAGACAGTCTCTTCAGCAAGCAGTGTAGGCAAAGTTGGACAGTCACATATAAATAAATGAAATGAGAACATATCCTCACACCATACTCAAAAATAAACTCAAAGCGGCTTAAAGATTTAAACATAAGACACGACCCCATAAAACTAGAAGGGAACATAAGCAAAATATTCTCTCACATAAATTGTACCACTGTTTTCTGAGGGCAGTCTCCCAAGGCAACAGAAGTTAAAGCAAAAATAAACAAATGGGACCTAATCAAACATAAGCTTTTGCACAGCAAAGGAAACCATAAGCAAAAGAAAAAGCAACCTACAGACTGGGAGAAAATATTTGCAAAGATGACCACCACCACCACCACCAAGGGACTAATATCCAAACTATACGAACAGCTCATGCAACTCAGTAACAAAAAACCCAACTCAATCAAAAAATGGGCAGAAGACCTAAATTTCTCCAAATAAGACATACAGATGGCCAACAGGCACATGAAAAGATGCTCAATATCACTAATTATTAGAGGAATGTAAATCAAATCTCAGTCGGTGAAGAGTCTGCCTGCAATGCGGGTGCCCTGGGTTTGATCCCTGGGTTGGGAAGATCCCCTGGAGAAGGAAATGGCAACCGAACTCCAGAATTCTTCCCTGGAGAATTCCATGGACAGAGGAGCCTGGAGGGCTACAGTCCATGGGGTCACAAGGAGTCGGACATGACTGAATGACTAACTTTCACTTTTCAAATCAAAACTCCAACAAGGTACCACCTCACACCAGTCAGAATGGTCACCATTAAAAATCTACAAATAACAAACTGTGGAGAGGGTCTGGAGAAAAGGGAATCCTCCTACATTGTTGGTGGGAATGTACATTGGTATAGCTACTATGGAAATCCATATAGAGGTTGCTAAAAAAACTAAAAACAGAGCTACCATATGATTCAGCAATCCCACTCCTAGGCACATATCTAGAATAAATTATAACTCAAAAAGATACACATACCCCTATGTTCATAATAGCACTATTCATGATAGCCAAAACATGAAAGCAACCTAAATGTCAACAGATGAGTTGATAAAAAAGATGAGGTACAGATATACACAAAGGAATACTCCTTGGCCATAGAAAAAGAATGAGACAATGCCATTTGCAGCAACAAGGATGGACCTAGGGATTATCATACTAACTGAAAGGAGTCAGAGGACAAATATAATATGACATCAATTATATGTGGAATCTAAAATATGACACAAATGAAATTACCTACAAAACAGAAACAGACCCGTGGATACAGAGAACAGACCTGCAGTTTGGTGCAGTGGGGAGGGATTGAGTGGGTGGTTGGGATTAGCAGATGCGAAGTATTATATACAGAATGGGTAAACAACAAGGTCCTACCATATACCACAGGGAACCATATTCAACATCGTATAATAAACCATAATGAAAAAGAATGTATGTATATGTATAACTGAATCACCCCGCTGTACAGCAGAAATTAACACATTTGTAGATCAACTACACTTCAATAATTTTTTTAAAAACGAGGTCATTTTTAACACTCAAGGACTATGAATATAAAAACACAGAGTAAGTCTAGGAGTTAAAGGCTGTGGTCTGTAATTTCAACTGACCAAATAACCTCAGTTACTATTAATAAAAAGCAGAATTAGAAAGTCTGGTATAGACAAATGGGAAAATTGAAATTTTGCTTTTCACCAATTAAATACATGAATATAATGGGTGCTTAACAATCATAAGTCTGGGATTTAGATATTTAACTTTTTAAACTACAAAACCAACTTTGATTAAAAAAAGACGTTTTCATAACATCAAAGAATAGCTAAAACATTTTTGGTTATAAAATAATTATTGGCTCAAAATGAACTGAAAAAACTCTTAAAGAAATCATAATCTTTTATACGTTGATCTGAGCAAAGTATTTAAAAGAATCAGATTGAAGAGTCAAAGTTTACATGACCATAAACTGTTTCACAGTTTCTGATGACAGATACAGTTTTCAATAAAAATTTTCATTTTGAAGATATAATTAGTATTTCTAAACCATAAAATTAAATTTTAAAATGATAAAAATATACCTATAATACCTATGTAAATTTATACGTTGGTAAGGAAAGGTCCACATTTTGTTAACATTCTAAGTCTCCTGGCCAAGGTATAATATATACTGTAATTTGTATACTGTAAATGCTATATACTGTAGCGTTAATACACATTTAGAAACTATTTAAGAAAAATTAATATATTTTAGTAATAACATTTCTGGCTACATTGTAGGTGTTTTCACATATATCTCTCTAATCTATATAACTAGTCTTCAACACAGAAAGGACAACCATTTTTCTTAAAGCAGTTAATTAGTCTGCAGTACTTATTACCTAGGTAAGCTGAACAAAGTAACAAACTATGGAGTGGCAGAACCAAATGTGAATCTAGATTTGTCTAACTTTTCTAAAACACCTACTTATTTCTATTAGAGCAGGCTGAATCTTTCAAGACAGGTACACCATCAGTTTCTTCATTATTTTTCTCACAGGAATATAAAACATTATACAAAATAATCACTTTATTTCCATCTGAACTGAGTGTTAAGAGTCAGTGAGAGGAGCAGGACATTTCACTTCTGTCTATGAAGATAAAGTTGAGTGCTCTCCATTAATTATATAGTAAGTACCAGTGAAGAGTTTATAAAGAAATATCACTATGTAAACATGGTTTCCTAATACTTTCTCTTCTCAACTTTCTGACGTCTACTGACTTATTAAAACAGATCTATTCAACAGACAGATTCGATAGACTGTCAAAGGCAATAGTCTTTTTCATTTATCACAAGCCTGGTAATTAATTCATTAGCCTGCCAATCAACCACACTATTAGAGAGATTTGTGAAAGTAGAATGAAACAGCTTACCGTGCACAATGATGTCTCTGTGATTTTTAGAGTAAAATCTGAAGAAAATTCCAAATCTGAGACAGACGTTGTATGACAATCTATATGCTATCCATTAAAAAAAAGAGCAGAGGGAAGGATTTAGTAAAAATAAAATCAGAAACACATAAATATTTCTTTTCTATGCAAAAAAATTACTGTAAACCAATGCTTTGCAAACTTTAATCACCCACACCCCACTTTGGGCATTATTTCTAAACTTAAAGGCTATTAGCACTAATATTTAATTACATCTTCTTTAAATCAAATTAGTATTTTTTACTTAGACTTGTTATATGAATAATACATATCAAATCATGGCTCTGTTGTGCTCAAGTTTTTTCTAAGATAGATTTAAATACTCTCAAATAAAAAGTGTTTTCCTGTGTTCCAACTAAAATCATTTTGTAAACCACCAGTGGTATACATTTGCAATAAATTATGTGTGGTAAGTCAATCTTTTTTGTAGGAAATGCCAACTTGAAAACATATGCTATTTAAAAGAACAAGGTGTTTTAGAATTCATTTTTCTAAGTGCATTTGAAGTTTGTTAGATATTAGGAACAACCATACCAATTCCAACCAATGAAGAAAATCAACTAAGAAGATTCACTTCAGGGGAAAAAATGGCCAAATATCCTTATTTTCCTGTTCCATCCTAGTTCAAAGGCTTCTCCATTTCACTATGGAGAGTAGATGGACTCGGATACAGCAGTGTGACCAAAGGATGCTGTGCTGTGAAGGCTGTCATCGGCATTTGGCTGACCATGAATAGGTTATAACACAGTGAACACAATTCACATGACTACTTGAGGCATTACTCTATTTTAAACAGTGAGAAAATTTTAAGGAAGCTACATTGTGGTTGCCTTTTATTCATAAAAGGACTGGGGAATACAGAACAGGCTACATTTACCTAAACAAACGAAAAGAGAAGGGATATGTATACTTTTTAAACATCTTTGTTTATCAGTCCTAAATCTTCTATTTCAACTATTTTATTTACCCATAGCATTTTTGGGAATTAAGCCAAGAAATAACTAGAGAGAGAAATTAGCACCACGACATGACCCTTCTCTTTCTGTTCCGTCTTAAGGTTGAGTTGGCTATAACCATTCACCCTTCCCTGAGTGGAAGAATCCAAATAAATCCTTTACACTCAATGTACCAGGGCACTGAACAGTCCTATAGTCATCAACCATGCTATATTTTTTTTCTTAAAAGCTGAATGCAATTTTAATCAGCTTGTTCTTATTGAGAAACTTTACATAATAATTTAAGACTTTATCCACTTAAGAAAATTAATGAACTTTTACTGATTATCTATTGAATATTTTGTGCCAAGAATAATTATTGATACTATGAAAGTAACAGTGTGACTAAAGAGAGACAGTGTTCTGAATTTAACACTAAACAAGCTATATTTATTTCATTATACAATTGAAATAGATAAATTAAGGAGTCTTTCACAAAAACCAACAGTACTATCACTAACTGCAAAATTACTCAACCCATGCAAATTTGACATAGCAAAACTGTCAATAAAACGAGAGATTAACATGGTGAAGAATATAAAATTAAAATAGCAGGGTTTTAGTCTCATGGACATAGTCACTGTAATTACTTAATCTGAAAAGGCTGGAAGAAATCCAAATGAGAAGTTAAACTGTGTGAAACATACATGAATGAATAAACTGGCTATAAATAAGAAGCTTAGAAGCTTAGAATTAAGGGCAGGAGGTGGTGGTGAAGCAGAAATGACAATACAACAGGACTTTCTGCCTTCACTAAGTCAATGATTCAAGCCTTCAGTGTAAGAAACTTCACTACATAAAGAGAAGTGATTCCAAACGGATGGCACAGTCAACTGGTAAATATTATGACATCAAGTTGCTTTAATTAAAATGAAGAATGATTAGTTTTGAAGACCCATACATAAAATCAATTCATCAATTTGAAATACTAACCTCATAAATGAAAAATAAGAAATACAGCCACACCGTTAAAGAAAATTACTAAAGTACCCACCTTAACACTACAGGCGTCTGAAATAAGCGTCTTTGGATCTAAAACATCCACCACAGCCTCCGGAATGACTGCTTTCTTCATGCAGGACATGTTGAAGCCATAGACGTCATCCCAAAAAGCAATTCTATCAGCATGCTTATTCATATCACTTACTGCCACAAGGCTGATAGTGCAACTATCAGGGTAGACTGTAACAAATAAAACACCCAACAATTTAGCATTATCTCCCTTTATAACAAAATACAATCATTAAGGCTAAACAGAAATACCAAAACCAAAGTAGAGATTACTAGCAATTGATTACTAGCAGTGGAGGGTAGTAAGATTAAAGTAAGGATTTCAGTGATGAGCTCCTATTCAAATTATTTTAAAAGGATGACACAATCTTGAATTTATTAATATTAAACATGCTGACTGTGAAGAGGTACGAGATTTTTACCTTCTATGTTCCTCTGAAACGTGTGAAGACAAGCCCTTTCTAAAGATGTTATGTGACATGTAAAGAAAATTATGGGACAGAATTTTATAGTTGTGCAGGAGACCAGTTCATATTATCCTCTCTTATTTATTATAAAAGGTAAATATTTATGAGCACTAAATATACGCCAGTAAGTTACTCTAATTTACAGACTGTGGATACATGTCCCTACTCAAACTTACATTTATACAATTTTGACAAATAAACTGAAAATTATTTGTGATGTAATAAATACTAAGGGGAAGCATAAGGTACTAAGAGACCTACAGAAAAAAAAAAACAAAAACCCAGCTAACTCAGCTTTGTTTATGGCAGGGAAACAAGGATATTATCACGATGAGAGCTGAAAAACAAGTAAGTCTGGAATGGCGGGGGGGAGTGGATATGTTCTAGGTAGGATGGGTATTGAGCATCTAGGGACATAGTACATTCCAACTTGAGAGGAATAAGTAAGGAATACTAAGCTACAAAGGTTAAGCAGAAACCAAAATAAAATAAAATAAAATAAAGCCAGTGCTGAGTAAACCACAATAATAAACTGGACTTTATTCTGAGAATAAGGATAAGCCAGTGAAAAATTTCATATGAGGGAGCACCTGGTCAAATTTTGGTTTCAGAAAAGCCAAATGGAGTGCAATGTGGAGAATAAACGGTGGGAAGCAAGACTTAAGAAAGAGGCACTTGTAATAATTCAGCTGATCTGAAGTAAAGTGATGGCTGTGGGAATGGAAAGGAGGAGATACAGTCAAGGTAAGTTTAGGAGACAGAACTTACAGATGCTAAGACAGGCTGGCTATGAAAGCGAGAAACAGGAAGAGTCAAGGATGACAGGCTTTATACTTAGTGACTGGGCAAATTATGGTACTAACCCGGGCAACGGAATAACATAAGGGCAGATTCAAGAGGAATATGAGAGTTTAATGCTTAGACAAACAGGTAAAAATATCCAATTAATTATCAGCTGATACATAGGCTTGGAATTCAATAGAGGTGATCTGGATTCAATACCAAGAGAATAAGTGTTAAGACAGGTAAGGGAATAGTGTGTTCAGAGAGAGACTCTTTTTTATTTAGTTTTGGCTGTGCGGGCTTTTCTGTAGTTTCGGAGAACGGGGGCTACTCTCTAGTTGTGGTGCGTGGGCTTCTCACTGCGGGGGCCTCTTTTGTTGTGGAGCATGGACTTAGTAGCTCCACAGCATGTGCGATCTTCTCAGATAAGGGAATGAACCTGTGTCCTTTGCATTGCCAGGTGGATTCTTTACCACTGAGCCACCAGGGAAGCTGAGAGAAACCCTCTTCTAGTAACAAGTAAAAGTCTTTATAACACGAAATTTTTAAAACAATATTGATGCTCGTTTTTTGGACTAATAATCAAATTAACTATGTCCTTCAAATGTCAACATTTAGGGAATTTGTAAATTAAAATATAAAATACACATTACTGTATCAACACACTGAAAGAAACATGTGTGCCAAAGAAAAAATAGAAACAATTTCACAATTATTAACTTAGCCTTCAGACATAAACATCAGAGAAATAACCCTCCTTCCTCCGAACTTTCTCTCCACAGCTGTAGGAATTTTATTATTCAATGACAGCAGTACTAAATTATCTTCTAAATAAAGCCCACGATAAGATCTGTTGACAACAAAGCAACTGCTTCTTCCAAACCTGACATCTGAGATACCCAGAAAAAAAACCTGGTGCTATGATACTGATAAGAAGTTTCCCAAGTCTTGTCTAAAGCAGCAAGTGAGTCAGGTGTGACAACTGCACTGGGCTGGAGTCGACTGCTGGGTAACCTGAATTACTTCTACTTTCCTCTTCCTCCACAAATGTGGTAAGCCTCTTGACTGTGTTTAAATTCTGATTGATATAAATACTTCAAAGTAAAGATATGCTACTGCAAATGGTGATTCACAAGTTATCTGCTATAGGAAAGGTATGCATGTTTAGTTTCCTAACGAGGTCCTTACGATGAGGAACACTGAAGAAGAAATAGAAGCAACTTTAGATATCTAGGTCAGGAAGATCCCCTGGAGAAGGAAATGGCATCCCACTCCAATATTCTTGCCTGGAGAATCCCATGGACTGAGGACTGGTAGGCTACAGTCCATGGCGTTGCAAGAGCTGGACAAGACTTAGCAACTAAACCACCACCAAGTTTTTTATGTACACTTCAGACTTAATATGACCATCATAGAAGCTTTCCAACATTATGTCCTGTAATTTCACCCTTAAAGAGGAACATAATAGATCAGGGGTCAGCAAACATCTTATATAAAGTGACTGTATTACGTTTTGTAGGCTATGTGGTCTTTACTGAAACTATTCATCTCTGGTGCTATGATGTAAACGTCCCACAGATAATTATAAGTACATGAGCATGGCTATTTTCTAATAAAACTTTATCTAGAAAAATAAGCAGGACACTAGGTATCAGTTCAGTCCCTCAGTCGTGTCCAACTCTTTGAGACCCCATGAACTGCAGTCATGCATGCCAGGCTTCCCTGTCCATCATCACCAACTCCTGGAGCTTGCTCAAACTCATGTCTATCGAGTTGGTGATGCCATGCAACCATCTTATCCTCTGTCGTCCTCTTCTCCTCCTGCCTTCAATCCTTCCCAGCAGCTGGGTTTTTTTCAAATGAGTCAGTTCTTCACATCAGGTGGCCAAAGTATTGGAGTTTCAGCTTCAGCATCAGTCCTTCCAATGAATATTCAGGACTGATTTCCTTTAGGATTGACTAGTTGGATCTCCCTGAAGTCCAAGGGACTCTCAAGAGTCTTCTCCAACACCACAGTTCAAAAGCATCAATTCTTTGGCACTCAGCTTTCTTCATAGTCCAACTGTCACATCCACACATGACTACTGGAAAAACCACAGCTTTGACTAGATGGACCTTTGTTGGCAAAGTAATGTCTCTGCTTTTTAATATGCTGTCTAGGTTGGTCACAACTTTTCTTCCAAGGAGCAGGCATCTGACGGATATTCCTAATACAGATGAGGCAGTGTACATTCAAGCCACTTAACATGGTTCACAGAGTTCTATTTTAGAATATTATTAAAAATCTTAGTGGACTTAAAATACTATCTAGCCTTTTGTAGAAATGTCTGAACTCAGGTACTGAATCAAGTAATATGATGTACTCGTTAGTAATAGCATTAAGAAGTAAGGATAACTTTCCCACTGTTTTTATAAGGAAAAACTCAGTTACTAAAACTAATTAAAAAGCAATTCTGATATTAGAGAAATGCAAATCAAAACTACAATGAGGTTATCACCTCACACCAGTCAGAATGATAATCATTAAAAATTCTACAAACAATAAATCCTGGAGAGGGTGTGGAGAGAAGGGAACCCTCTTGCTACTGGTGGGAATATAAATTGATATAGTCACTATGGAGAACAGTATGGCAATTCCTTAGACAACGAGGAGCAGAACTATCATACAACACAAAAACCCCACTACTGGGCACATACCCTGAGAAAACCATAATTGAAAGAGATGCATGTACCCAAATGTTTGTGGCAGCACTTTTTACAATAGCCAGT
The DNA here is from genome assembly GCF_033118175.1 of Dama dama. NCBI lineage: Eukaryota > Metazoa > Chordata > Mammalia > Artiodactyla > Cervidae > Dama > Dama dama. Next base: position 26,441,493 of record NC_083682.1, on the reverse strand, counting down.
ACGTGGAAGCAATCTAGAGTCCGTCGACAGATGAATCTTACAGAAATCATGGTGTGTGTGTGTGTGTGTGTGTGTGTGTGTATAATGGAATATTACTCAACTAAAAAAAAGAACACATTAGAGTCAGTCCTAATGAGGTGGTTGAACCTAGAGCCTATTACACAGAGTAAAATAAGTCAGAAAGACATTGTATATTAACATGTGTGTACGGAATCTAGAAAGATGGTACTGATGAACCTATCTGCAGGGCAGCAGTGGAGACACAGGCAGAGAGAACAGACTTGTGGACACAGTTGGGGAAGGAGAGGGTGGACGAATTGAGAGAAAAGCCTGGAAGCATATATATTACCATATGTAAAATAGACAGCAAGTAGGAACGTGCTGTGTGACACAGGGAGCTCGACTCCGTGCTCTGGGACAGCCTCAGGGGTGGGATGGAGAGGGAGACGGAAGGGGAGCTGAGGAGGGAGGGGACAGATGTATATCCGTGGCCCATTCATGTTGATGTATGGCAAAAACCAACACAATACTGTAAAGTAATTATCCTCCAATTAAAAAAAAATTGTTAACACAATTAGCAGATTATAGGAAGTAAAAATAACATATTTTAACTGTTAAAAAACAATTTTAAAAATATGTTGGTAATAAGAAACAGACTAAAGAGGAATATGATTTAATTTTTTGCAGTTTATTTTTCAATCTAATTATATTTCACAAAGATATAAAAAATCATGGCCTCTGTATTTGTTAGAATTTAGAAGTAAGTTTTTATCTTTCAGTTAGTAAGATCTATGAATATCCATGAAAGACTTGCTATCAATGCTATAGGTCAATTTGATTCTTTATCCACCTCCTCACAGCTGGCTAACATTTTGGGCCAGCTGCCAGAATCCTGACTAACCCTTTACCTTCGCATTCTGACACATTTGTCACCTGATTTTTGTCAGAGAGAAGCATAATTGAATAATTATTCCTTCTTGTAGGTGAAATTAACAAAGCGCTGATTGGACAAAAGCCTTTTCTTAGCAGACCATTTATAAATTCATGGCTTTGACATCTGTGTCCTTCTCGATTCACTGCCCAGAATTCATTTGTCACTAGAACAGCTCACATGGTGAACAGATAAAGATGGGAAATCCTTTATCCCTTAGAAATGCCTCACAAACTTTTGGACACTAAAGGATAAGACTGAGATGCATGAAGAAACAACTCCTAGTAAACACTAGCATCATTGTTTGTATATAAATAACCAGAGAAGGAAAAGGTTTATAACAAAAAGGAGACAATAAATAAGTTAAAACAGACTGTTCTTTTCATAGTATAGGAACCACAGAGGAAAGCTTTGGTGAAACAATAGTCAATGATAAAATGACTGTCATGAATAAAGGAAAATGTACTACTAGGTAACTACGTCATCAAATAATCACAGAGTTTTAAAAAATTAATTTCAATTTATATAATAAGGTTATCTTAAAAACCAACTGTTTATTTGGAAATTGGAACATTTCCTCTGGGCCCACACTAAAGCTTAGCTAGGCTAAATTGTTGCTGTAATATACACTGAAAAATTACACTTAAAAAAGGTAGAAAATGCTAGCACTGCAATATCACTGAACAAAACCAAAATAATAAATGTGGGAGAAACGAATCTGAAGATGAGGAAGTACACAGTGAATTGTGGAAATACTGAAGGAGACCTCTAAGCACTATGACACCGTCAGTGAATTATGGAAACACTGAAGGAGACCTCTAAGCACTATGACAGTCAGTGAATTATGGAAATACTGAAGGAGACCTCTAAGCACTATGACACAGTCAGTGACTGATTATACTGAGTAAGTTATGTAAAAGTCAAGTACTATACAAAAGGCAGGTGAAAATGCCTAAATTGATTGCAAACTTTTATAATGTATAAACAACATGAATCTCATGTTTAGCTAAAACTAAGGAGTGGAATCGACATTTATTGAGCAACTACTTTATGTCAAGCACCTCATTTAGACTTTTGACATTATAAGCCTCATTTTTCAGATAAGGAAACTGAAGTTCAGAGGAATAAAGTAACTTGCCCAAATTACTGTTCTTAATCAGCTAACTAGGTAACTAGTCATCTGATGAAGCAGGGATTTAATTCGAGGTCTGACTGCAAAATTTTGTGCTTTCCATTATTCATGATGCCATGTTTTGTGCTTTTCAAACAGAGAAAAAGGAGAGAGGAACTCAATTGCCCTAATGAGCACCTGTTGGAAAAGAATGAGGAAAGAGAAAAGTGTTGAGAAAGATTAGAGATTAATAAAACTTCAGGGCTAAGTGAGGAAAATGGGAACGTCCTGCCTTACCCATTCCATCTGAGTAAAGGAATGAGGCGATAAAGCAGAGAGACACACTAAAAAGGAGAGCAACCAAGCAGAAATGAGGGAGAAGTCAGTACACTCTAGAGTTCAGCTTTCCACACATGAGGAAATAGCAAGGGAAAGGCATCTGTAAGCCTGGACTTCGTAACAGAGGCAGTTTCTTATCAGCAAAGACCAGGATTCCAATGCATGTATCTGCCACTCTGTTTTGCTGCCCTCTTCTGAACTGTTTGTGAGATTTCCTGTTATGAGGCAGATCTGCTTTCTTCTACAGAAGCTGAAAACGAGAAAATGTTTCTTTCCCTCCCTTGCAAGTTAGGCATGAGTCCATGACCGAGGCTCTACTAATGATACAGACCTAAATTTCTGTCTACTTCTCAGAGGCAGCAATACCTACTACTGTGTACTGTTGCTGTTTACTAGCTAAGTCATGTCAGACTCCGTCATCCCATGCACAGTAGCCCTCCAGGCTCCTCTGTCCATGGGATTACCCAGGCAAGAATACTGGAGTGGGCTGACACTTCCTTCTCCAGGCGATCTTTCCGACTCTGGGATCCAATCTGAGTTTCCTGCTGGGCAGGTGGATTCTTTACCACTGAACCACCACTACTGTGTACACCTTAAATAAATTCTAAAAACAGGACTATGTTGTCAGTTCTGAGGAAGTTTCAAGGCAACAAATCATTTCTTCGTGCTCCAACAGTATCAATTAGTCCAATTCTGGAGGATGCCAACTCTGATTATGACTAGAAGTGGAGTCTGCCAGGCTTCTACAGAGAAATTTACTCTTTTCCCTTTTATAATGAGAAGATATTTTGTGGGGAGATTCTCAGAAACAAACAACTTAAGTGTGCCATTTTTAACCAAACTTTCAGATTGTTCATGTATTTTATATACATCAACATTTTCAGTAGCTATGAAGATGGGCATGATTTTGCTCCTTAGTGCTAAGCCCTGTTTTTATGATTAATTATATATTTTGCCCAAATTCCCTTTTGTTAGGTATCAATATCATAACTGTTTTTTATTTGCTTGAGTATCTTTTTTTTGTCCTGACTTTTCTATGTAATTTTGTCTTAGGTGTACCATAGAATCAGGTTCTCTCTTGTGTTACAACCTAATTCTCATTTATAAATTAGTCCATTTACATTATTGATATGAAAATTTTTCTTGTTCCTATCATTTTGTTACTCTGTAGTTTTTGTTTTGTTTTTTAAGTAGTTCAACTGCACGATCATTTTCCTTTTTTCTTAAGTATTAGTTCTTTTTTTTTTTTTTTTTTACTAAGTCTGCCTTTTTTGTTCTAATAGCTAACTTTATAATTACAGCCTTACAGAATATCTTCTGTTTGTCTCTTTTTAATAGTATTTACTAATCTCCTATCACGAGTAACGATAAAGTTAGTGTATTTACTTGTTCTTCCCCTTTCCTTTCCTCTTTGTAATCACCCAATTATTTTTTTGTTATAGACAGATATATTGATAATACTAACAAAAATCATAGAAGTGGGCATAAAGTTAGTACACAGCTTTATTTTTCAAAATAGCTAGAAATCATATTATATCATAATTATTTGACCTGACGGAGGTAATACTGCTTTTTTTTTTAAAGTCAATTCTACTGAGATAAAGTTTACATGCAGTAAAACTCACTCTCTTTGCCCTTTTTGGTGTGTAATCCTATGTGATTTGATAAATACACCAGTTATATACAATCACCACCACAATTAAGACACAGACAGGACTGATGACCACAAGCCTCACCATTCAATTTTAATCAACAGTATCATTTTAATATTACCTTTGTAGTGCTAAACGTACTTATAATGCTATTAATTTGAGTTGTCAGTTTTAAGCGACATAAACAGCCAACCCTCAAATTATGAAATAATGAATTCCATAAATTCCTATTAAAGATAAATCCGTGTAGGAATTTTGACACTTTTAGTGTATAAAACATTTATATCTATGCTTCAATCCTAAAATATACATTGGTTTTCAACTTAATTCCTTGTAAAAATATGCACTGGCCATGATCTAACATTTTCCTGGTTTTCCTGCTGATTTTTTGGTTGGGTTGATGTAAGTGAAGTCGCTCAGTTGTGTCCGACTCTTTGCAACCCCACGGACTGTAGCTTACTGGGCTCTTCTATCCATGGGATTTTCCAGGCAAGAGTACTGGAATGGGTTGCCATTTCCTTCTCCAGAGGATCTTCCCGACCCAGGGATCGAACCCAGGCCTCCCACATTGTAGGCAGACGCTTTACCATCTGAGCCACCAAGCAAGTCGGTTTAATGGAAAAACACTACATTTCTGATATACAATTGGTAAACTAATAATAAGCAGAAAGTAGTAAACCCACTTTCAGTAACTCTACAAAACTTAAAAATTTATTTTATTTTTTATTTTTTTATTTGGCCTCACCACATGGCATGTGGAATCTTAGTTCCCCAACAGAGGACTGAACACGGGCACATGGCAGTGAATGCACCGCGTTCTAACCACTGGACTGCCAGGGAATCCCCACAAAACTTTACTTTTATTAGTGATAACAGCAGAAAATTAGCACCTCTAAAGTACTGTGGAATTACTTGGTGGTTAGGAGAGTGAATACTTAAGTTATTGGCTGACTATGTTTTATAAAGGCCATGCCAGTATATATAAAGTAAAACATAAACTGAACCAAGATTCCTGTAAAAATAAAGTGTGGTCCCTTCATGCTTATATAGTCTTCAATAGTCTGTTTCTCATAATTCAGTTATTCTTTCTTAAATCTTTACACTATTAATTGCTTAGTAAATCTTTCATTAAGAAAAACATAAAACTTTTGTTTGCAATAAAAGAATGAGCATCTAGATGACTGATGATATTCATCAAAGCATGCTCAAATATACAAAATAGGTTAGATCACTTCATGTTACTTATTTCTGTCTTTTCCTACCTTTTTGATTCTGTTGATAAGTAACATTCAATAGCACCACTGATGCAGCTGAATGCTGACCTCTCTTTAATACACCCCTAGAAAATCTGAGTGCTAAAAGCAGCTATATAAAAATATGGAAAGAGATAAACTTATGTGTCTCTACTTTATCCCTCCGATGATGGAAAATAGCTCTGCCACTGTTTCAGCTATAACCTCTTTATTCACAAGGCTGTAAGTTCTTAACGAATTTCATCGAGAATTCAATTTAAATGTATTAAGCTGCTGTCAGTCCTTCAGTAAGATCAATGAACACCACTCAGGGAGGTATGGAAACAGTTTTCTGAATCTTCCCTGAAACAACTTCAAGGCAAGAATGAGATTCAATAAAATGCACTTTAGTAAAGAAACAACAAGGGACAGTGAATAGAACATGAATACTAGAGTCTGGCAGATCTGTGTTTAGAAAAACAAGTTCAAGGCTTGGATATTTAAATGTACCATCCAGGACATCTATGTTTCTAAAATCTCAACGGGCTGTTGTGACAACTATATGTAATACAATAAATAAAGGTAGACTGTATTATTTGGCAACTAGTAGACAAATAGTAGATAATATTAGTTTTTAGTCATTAAGTATAGTTGTCATTAAAAAAAAACCCACTCCAATTATTGAAAGCCAATTATTACAGGGTAAAATATATCTAAAACATTCTAGCCACATTCATGTCACAGATCAGAAACATATCTTGAAATGGTCGCAGAAAATACAGTGATAAATTGAGAGCATTTTGCAAAAGAAAGGCAATCCACTTAAATGCTATTATAAAAAGAACTCAATTGTACTGGAGAATTTTCTGTGTGCTTTCTGTTTTGGTCTTACTGATTTTTACTGCCAAGTAATTTCACAGAACATGAATGGGCAGAAAGCATATGTATGCTCAAGTGCTTTATAATATCAGTTCAAAATGTATCCTCCTTTTCATCTACTTTTATATAGCAGTTTTATCAACTATACTTGGACCACAGAAATGACTTACTAATTCTAAAGCTTTGAGAAACGGAAGGTCCAGGGACCTTCAACTATGCTATCAACAGATGCTATTCAACTCAGTTTTAATGATTCAATGCAACAAACATGTATTATGTTCTATCTATATTCCACGAGCTGTAGAGCTCAGTAAAGAGCCAAAGATGAGCAAAACATAATCCTGAGGACACTCTATGTGTATACAACTGTTTACAGCAGAAAGTCTATGAAACACAATCTCACTGAGTATGCAGACAATATGAGTAAAAGTTCACCATGGATATGAAAAGGAAGCCTTCCACATTTATTGGGATCTATTTAAAAATACTGACTGGTATGCGGTACTTTATAAATTTAACAGAAACCAATATTTAAATATTCTTGTTAAAACACAGAGAAGACAGGTTTATACATTTACTGAAATCATGGAAAATTTGCTACCAAAGTGAATGATTTCCAACCTAGTATGAAACATTGTTTCGGGGAAAAACAACAACTAAATGTCATAAAAACAAACAAACAAACCAAAACACTCACGTGTTCACGAGAATACCATTAACTTGGGAGTCCTGCATATCTTATATTAATATAATGTTCTACTATCAACAGTACACTGAACAAATGTCTTAAAGCTTCCTCTAATGGAAATATCTTTCATCTCTATTGGGAACTTTCTCAGTCATGCATAGTTTATTTGAAATCCAAAGGTTCATTTGGTTCTGCCAGACTAAAATTAGACTACTTTGAATTTTATACTCACCCGATCCTCCTTTTGCCAAGTATTTGTTCTTTGCATAAAGGACAGAATCTAACATAGACTCAAAGAGAAGAAAATAGCCCTATATAAATAAAAAGGAAAAAGTGGTTTTCAGAAATGTGCAATATCATCATAAGCAGATAACTTTAAATATCTAGGCTACTATTTTAGCAAAAAATATTTTTTTTTTTGTCTCTACCATGTAATAGTCTTCAAAGTTTGAAATTACTTTTCGCAGGAAATTCTCCATGTAATAATTAAATCAAGCCAGGGTACAAAGTGGATCCAGAATGTTTATTACAGTAGAATGTAATGAACCTTCTCCACCTGTGCTTCCACTTTCTAGACTATTGTTTCTTCCCCATTAAAAGGAAAGTTTCACACAGAAATTGCTAATGTATTGTATAACTTCCTGGAATACTGCAGTATGAATCCGCAACCAGTTGTTCTATTTGCCCCCAGAGGACATTTTTGATTGTCACAACTATTTGGGAGGTAAACGTCCTTTACTGGTAAACACCTTCTACTGGCATAGGATGGCCCCCCAAACAAATGTATGTCTGATCTCAAACGTCTATAGGGGTAAGACTGAGAAACTGGTCTAGAATATCTTTTCCCAAAGTTATTTTCTGCCCAAAGACATTCTCTTTGAAGAGTTTTTTAAAAAAAAAAAAAGAGGGGAGGGGACTAAAGAGGTGAGGAAGATCAGATTCTCTATCCTCCTCGGAGAGATTCATAATGCACAACAGCACATTAACAAGTTCTGAAAAGTGTTACAGTGAAGAGTACGGCTGAATATATTTTAAATAAGTATTGCCCACTTTTTGACTAGAGACCTTTCTTTTCCTATGTAACATGTATCAACATCTCACACGACTCAGCAGAGTTGTTGTTCAGCAGTCTGAAACACACTGCGTGAAACTTGGCCCCAGTACACTCCAGATTCTGGAGAACACCACTGACTCCTTCACCAAGAAAGGATAATCACAGCACAAATGAAAAAATAACTCACCACCACAGTAAGTCCCCTACATGTGAACCAGTTGCATTCTGAGAGCACGGCTTTAAGTCCAGTTTGTAAATCCAACAGAGTTAGCCTAAGTAACAAGCTAACACAACTGGCTATATAGTACTGTAACAGGTTTATAGTACATTTCATACAAATAAAACATAAAAAACAAAAAATTAAGAAAACATTTCTACTCTTACGGTAAAGCAACCTGAAAAGTACAGTAGTACAGTGTAATAGCTGGGCACATTTGAATCTTTCAGAGTTCGCTACTTGAAGGTTTGTATGTAGGGGACTTACTGTATCGGTGTCACATACACAGCACATTCTAGTAGTATGCTACACAGTTTATTATAGAAATGATAAAGTAATTATAAGTGAGAGATCAAAGCCAGTTTCTATTAGTCTTCTTCTGGGGCCCATCTCCCAATAGCCCTGAAAAGTAGGGAAAGTTAAGTCTTCAGTACAGTACTTATTAGCATACAGTAAACCCTATTATTGCTAAAGGTGAATGAATAAGAGTGTTACCCTCATGTCAGCATTGTGAAACAAAACTGTTTTCATTCATTTGTTCTGTGCACAAATTAAGGGTCTAACAACACAATGAACGTTTCAAAGGTTTCTCTACTAACAGAAAAACCTGCAAAACTAGAGATGGGTAATTTTCCCAAGAGATTAACAGCAAATTTAAATTTACAGAAAATACAGCTCTCATTCTGAATCACTTATAACGGAACCTAATTAAATTGCTGCTAGCAACTCTACACTGGCATTTATCTTTTCCCTCCAACTCACTAATTTATTGATAAGAAAATAACTGCCTACAAAACACAGACTTAGCAACAAATCTTGTATTAATGTGTTTACTTAGGAAAATTAAGGATTTGGACTTCCCTAGTGGCTCAGACAGTAAAGATCTGCCTGCAATGCAGGAGACCCAGGTTCAATCCCTGGGTCCAGAAGATCCCCTGGAGAAGGAAATGGCAACCCACTGCAGTATTCTTGCCTGGGAAATCTCATGGACAGAGGAGCCTGGTGGGCTACAGCCCATGGGGTCTCAAAGAGTTGTACACAACCGAGTATGCATGCATACATGCATGATAACAAAAGTGACAATAACAATGGTATTTTATATCACAGTGCTGTTGCAAGACCTAAATATGTTAATAAATGCAAAAGGGTTTACAGCAGTAAATCTTATCAGTTTAACTAAAAAAAAAAAAAAAAAAAAATAAGTACTTAAAAATATATTTGTAAAGGCTACTGAGATTTTTTAAATTATGTTTAATACATTAGAGAAGGAAGGTTTACCAGATTCTTCAGAATCATATAGTATTTATTTAGTGAATGGTCCTTTATTAAAAATCCTTGAGTCAGAACTAAAATTCCTTTTCTTTTTTCCCCAGGAGTCACTTTTTTCCAGATTATCCAAGACTATGTATATGTGTGTGCATACAAAAAATAAAAAGACCCTTCTTTAAAATGTTTGAAATTTCTTTAAAATTCATAAACACAATTTTAAACCCAATCAAAATAATCTGATCAGGCTGGCAAAATTAGTGCCAATTCCAACTTCAAGGTTCTCAGAGAGATTTTTTCCCTCTGGGTTAAAAATGTCAATTTTTCTTAATCCTCTGAAGTTTGGTATTTATACTAAAAAATTTCCTATATGTCTACTTCCATTCAAAATAAAAAATACCAATAAGCCCTTTTCCACATACCCCATAATGATTACCCAGAACCATGATCGAACAATATTAGAGAGCACTTCTGAGGTTCTAACTATTTAAACAATGTGATTTTCATATCAGAGAAATCAGTACTAGCAAGGTTAAGTGACTTATTTTACGATATGTAGCTGGAAAAATAACTCTGGACAATCTTCAGATCCCATCATAAACACTGGCTTTAAGATTCAATTCCAAATGCTGCTAACCAAACTCAACCTGAGATAGAGGGGCAGGCAAACAAAAGGAGGATCATCATCCCTGGATGCACGAACATCACTTCCTAGATGCCATGCATTATGTCACAAATTTCAGAGTGAGCCAACATTATTAGGTAGGAAAATTTCTGAAAGCAAATAATCAAATGCTTTTGTTGATACATTTAGCACAGTGCCTGGCACAGAGTTAACACATAAAACCTATTAAAGAGTATTGGCAGAAGTCATATGGGGTCTGCTACTATGGGATGGAACTGGGCTAAAATGGTAGAAGCAGAAGGTTTTTTTCTTTCCCCATTCCTTTCTCCCCCTCCTTTTTCACTCTTCATTGGTGTATAATTAAAAACAATACTTTAAAGCTATTTCTTTAACTTTGGTTTTTAAAAATAACTTTGTTTATTTTGGTTGTGCTAGATGTTCACTGCTGCACTTTTCCCTAGTTACAGCAAGCAGGGTCCACTCTCTAGCTGTGCTGCACAGTCTCACTGAGGCGGCTTCTGTTACAGAGCGTGGGCTGTGGTGGGGACTGGGCTTCAGTACTTTCAGGTCCCGGGCTCTAGAGCACAGGCTCAACAGTTGTGGCAAACGGGCCTAACTGCTCTGTGGCATGTGGGATCTTCCCAAAACAGGGATCAAACTTGTCTCTCCAGCGCTGGCAGGCGAACTCCTCACCACTGAGCCACCAGGAAAAACCCTGTATCTATTTCTGGTGATACCTTTTTTCCTTTCTGTAGCAAGATATTTGAATGGACATGAACTTGGGCAAACTCCAGGAGATAGTGAGGGACAGGGAAGCCTGGCTTGTTGCAGTCCATGGGGTCACAAAGAATTGGACAGGAATTGGCAACTGAACAACAAGTAAGATATTTCTAGTATAAGTATACGACAAGGGCTCTATTCTGTCAAAGTACTTTTCTAAACTTTACGGTAAAGATCAACTAAACTAGCAAATCAGTAGAATAGCATTTCTTCAAAACAACCATGGATTACCCATGTTCATATTGAGCCTGTCTACTAAATATGCCACATTATTATTATTATGGTCTAACTGTGCAGCTAGAAGGCTCTTAGCTCCCCTATCAGGGATCAAACTTGGGCCCTGGCAGTGAAAACGCTGAGTCCTAACCACTGGCGTACGTGCATGTTCAGTCGGGTCTGACTCTGCAAACCCATGGACTGTTCAGTCCACAAGACTCCTCAGGACATGGGATTATCCTGGCAGGAATACTGGACTGGGTTGCCACTTCCCCCTCCAGGGAAATCTGCCTGACCCAGAGATTAACTTGTGTCTCGTGCACTGGCAGGCGGATTCTTTACCACTGAGCCACCTGGGAAGCCCCTCTAACCACTGGACCACCAGGGAAAACTCAAGTCACATTATTTAATACTTGATGAAGACTGACAATTTCACTAGTCATTTATTTCACTTAGTATCTGGATATCTGTTCACCTACTACCTCCTCAAAAAGGATTTTCTGGATTCTCCATATTAAATATCTTCTTTCCCCACCAAACTCCATCTCTTTATTCTGCTTTATACTCCATCATGGCACTTTAATGAAAACTGGTTAAAGTGCTGTTTTGCTTTCTAAAATTAATTTTCAAATATTAACAGTGGTAAATATCATCACAGTAATATTAAGTGTCCTTTATGGAATATCTTATTTAATTCGTCCCTAAAGCACATATTATTTTCATTCAGCTGACAAGGAAACTAAGCCTTAGAAATGTTACATAATCTAAAATCATAAGACTTAAAAAAAACAGCTCACAGTTAAAGAAACAGTTGAATGAGTCAGAATTTGAACCCTGGTCTATCCGTCTATAGAGGCCAAGTTCTAAGTAACTATTCTATGTTGCTTCTTATTGATTTACCTCAGTAAAAATAAGACTTGGTATTCATATTATATTATGGGGCTTCCCAGATGGCTCAGTGGTAAAGAATCCCCCTACCAATATAGGAGATGCAGGTTTGATCCCTGGGTCAGGAAGATCCCCTGGAGTAGGAAATGGCAACACTGTCCAGTATTCTTGCCTGGAAAATCCCATGGACATAGAAGCTCAGTGGGCTACAGTCCATGGGGTTGCAAAGAGTCAGACATGACTTATTACACACATTTGTATTATATTATACCACGTTTGTAATTAAGGACTCAAGTGTTCTGAAATAAAAAAATACCCAGCACATATTAAACAGGATTAGGTTTACAACAGGTACCTGATTGATAATATTTCAGAGTGAAAGCTTAGTTGGCAACTGGCTGTTAGCCAGCATTCACTGTGAAAAATACTACTTTAGAAAATCCATGAATATACTATATGTAGAAACAAAACTTAGTATTTGTGAGATAAATTAAAATGTCTAGTTAAGTATATTAGCAGATGAAAAGATTCATATATGGACTGCTCGCAGTTATTGTCCTTTCTCTCAACTTTCCACTTTGCTAAACTTCATTTTACTATAGGCTCCCTATGTGACAGAATGGGCTTTAATTTCCTGGGAATTGTCCTTGGTTCTGAACCAAGTCATTTATTACTGATATCAGAAGGCTTTGCTCCAAATGCCCTGCTTGTCTGCAGTGTGATTCAGACTGTAATTTCACAGGCTGCTGCCTCACCTGTAGGGGTGCCATCTGGAAGAGAATTATACTCCGCACTTTCTCCCATGATGCTCATGGAGCACTCTTCTTCCCAAATTGACATTCATTTGTTAAAATTAAAATTTGCATTTACACTTCAAAAATTAATTACTACAAAAGGAACACACTGGGTCAAATCTGGAACTAAAAGAGTCATTAACATTATTCATTGAAATAGGAACCTTATTTTAAAATGCCTGTCCATGATATCTATTCTTGGAATAGACAAATTAATGATAAAAAGAAAGTTGTGATAGCTTCAGAATAAGGTGCTTCTGCTGACTCATTTTTTTTTTCTTCAGTTCAAATAACTGAATTACTGATACACTCTTAGGCAGAATTAACCAGTTTAAAAAGTGGGGCCATGGGAAAGCAAAAATAAAACAAAGAGCTAATCTGTAGAAAGTCTAGTAACAAATAGGCAATAATATGGATTTATTTAAAGATAAAAAGATTATTCTAAATATTAAACAAGCCGCCTATAAAATCTAATTCCAAATTCTTTTTCATATTCTTTTCCATTACAGATTATTACAAGATACTGAATATAGTCCCTTGTGTTACGGGCTTCTGAGGTAGCTCAGTGGTAAAGAATACTCCTGTCAATACTGGAGATGCAGGTTCAATCTCTCGGTCAGAAAGACCCCTGGAGGAGAAAATGAATGCATTCCAGTATTCCTGCCTGCAAAATCCCATGGCAGAGGAGCCTGGCGGACTACAGTCTATAGGGCTGCAAGGAGTCTGACACGCCTGGGCATGTGCATGGACATACCGTGTGTTATACAGGAGGTCCTTGTGGTGTATCTATTTTACATACAGCAATGTGTGTATGCCAATCCAAAACTCCCTATTTATCACATTCCCCCTTTCCCCTCTGGTAACCGTAAGTTTGTTTTCTATATCTATGAGTCGTTTCTGTTTTGTAAATAAGTTCACTTCCCCTATTTCTTTTAGACTGCACATATAAATATCATGATTAGCTGTCTTTATCTGACTTACTTCAGTTACTATGATAATCTCCAGGTTCATTCATGCTGTTGCAAATAGCATTATTTCATTCATTTTTATGGCTAATATCCCACTGTGTATACACATACACACACACACAGTTTCTGCTTTTTCCATTTATCTGTCAATGGACATTTAGGTTGCTTCCATGACATGGCTATTATAAATAGTGCTGCTATAAACACTGGGGTACACGTATCTTTTCAAATTAGAATTTTCTCCAGATTTATAAGCCCGAGAGTAGAATGGCTAGATAGTATGGTAACCCTATTTTTAGTTTCCTAAGGAATTTTCATACTCTTCTCTAGGGCTGCACCAATTTCATTCCCACCAACAGTGTAGGAGGGTTCCTTTTTCTCCATATCCTCTCCAGTATTTATTATTTATAGGCTTTTTAATAATGGCTTCACTGTAGTTATGATTTTCATTTCTCTAATAATTAGTGATACTGAGCATTTTTTCATGTGCCTGCTGGCCACTTGTATGTCTTCTTTGGAGAAAGATGTATGTGTATTTCTGAAACAATATTCCCAATTCCCCACAGTGATTGAAAAAAATAATTTAAACTGGATATTCTACTTACAAAACAATCACTTGATAGCACTTTTAAAAAGAGAATTATTGATATATTAAGTTACATTTCTATAACAGCACAGTCATACAATATTCTTAAGTTATAGATATTTCAGACTACAGGAAAGATGAACTCTATTAATAGTATGATTCAAGGCTTGAACAAGATCACATTCTGTTTCCTGCAAAAATGCATTTTAGGAGCTACTGATCCTCTGAGTACAACATATATACCAGAAGAAAAAAAAACAGACATCTAGTTAGATGCATCAGTAAGCTGGTCGTCACCTTGAGAGTCATTTGCTAAAGCTATTATAAAGTGAATAAACATTGGGAAACAGGAGATAAAACCTATCGTCCAGCCAAAGTGAGGAATAGAAGAGGAAATGATCCTAAATAACAAAACAGAGACAACCAAATATATCTGCAGAGTAAATATAAACTTAAAATCTCATCTGCTGCCACCTTGCCCCCTCCCTGCCAACCCAGTTTAGAACCACGGTCAAACACATATCTCCTCCCCACCCCAACACTGTTTCCAATATTCTTAACATAAGCTAGTCCTCTTGTGAATTCACCATGCTAATTTACAATGTCCAGGTGGCAGGAAAAACTTCAATCATTTAAAAGTAATTCTGCAACATACTTTGTTGGTAAAACTGAAAAAACAGGAACTCTCATACTACTGGCAAGAAGGCAGAATGGTAAGGTAAGTGCTAAGAAGAATTTGGTAAAAATTGTTAATACTGCATATGCATTAAGTCTTTGACCCATCAATCCCACCTCCAGGAACACGAAATAAAATGAATAATGTATAAGAATACACAATACATTATTATTTGTAACAGCAGAAGAATGATAGACATTTTCATGAATATTAGTTATTTACATTACATTTATCTAGACAATGGAATATTAACCAGCCATAGAAAAGAATGAGGAGTATTTCTCCATGATATAGAATGATGGTCAAGATATAATTTTAAATTAAAAAACACAAAGCATAGAACAATACATAGAGTATGTTAACTCTGCATAACACAAGGGTAAAAATGTAAACATATACATATCTAATATTTTAATAATAAGCCAAAAGCTAAAAATGAAACAAAAATTTATCTATTAACTAATGGACAGAAGAATGGAATCACTGAACTTTTTTGTAATTAAAACATAAATTTAAACTAAAAAGAGAAAAAAGAAGCAATTCTTTCAAACTGAAGAGAAAGAAAACAAATACATCTGAAGGTATGTCAAGTTGGTTACATAACCAAAGGAAACTAATTACTTCAAATAACTTTGTGTGTGTATGCTCAGTTGTGTCTGACTCTTTGTGACTCCACAGATTGTACCTCGCCAGTCTCCTCTGTACATGAAATTTTCCAGGCAAGAATACTGGAGCAGGCTGCCATTTTCTACTCCAGGGATTGAACCCGTATCTCTTGCATCTCCTGCACTAGCAGGCAGATTCTTTACCACTGCATCACCTGGAAAGTCCCCCTCAAGTTAACTCTAAAACACAGTATTTAGACTATATATTTCTCATGAGATATATATTCTAGGACAAAAAAATATATATAAGGAAATCATAAATGAAGTTATAAAACTTAATTTACAAATTTTGTTACTAGTAAAATTCATGTAAAAATTTTATATTAGAACAAATAAGCAATTTTTATTTTAAGAATCAAGATTTTTCTACAAAGAGATACAGTATAAAGTTAAAGAATTAAAAATTCCGTAATCTTAAATTGGAAATATCAGTGTAAACTCATGGCTTTTTAACACTAAAAAAATAGCTATATCTGTCTACTAAGAATAACATACAACCAGTGACAGTCCAGTAGTAATGAGCATTCCTAGAACCGAGACTGTGACCTCTAGATACTGTTTTCCAATGAAAGAATCAGGATTCTTTGGCTCCTTCCAAGTTTAGGCAGTATAAAGTGACTGTAAAGAGGTTTATACTATCAGAAAGTATAATCTGGATTATAAACATACATTTTTTTCTTTTCATCATTATACCGAGGATAACTAGAAATTGTTAAAGGCATCTAAGAGGTTAATGCAAATGCTTATCATTAGCTAAACATGGGCCAATTCAAAAATCAAAATAATAATTACAATGGTTCAAAACACATCAAATATGAGTTCATAATGACACTACAAAAAAAAAAACCTCCAAAAATCCCTTTAGAAAATGCTGCAGAACAATTCATTATTCTAAAAATGTTACATAGAAAATATCCAGCATCTATCGCCCTTTCAACTATAAACTATACTTCATAACCAAGTATTTGATGAGAGAAAGTACTTAGTAACAAATAAAGAATAAATGATAGAATATCACAAATTTGTAACTTCTAATTAATGAATCTAAGAAATCATTTTCAATGAATACTAAAATCTTTAAGTCAAACACTGATAGGGAACTTTTTTCCTGTTTTGAATTCCAACTAAGATCCTGAGAACAGAAAAAGGGAGGAAAGGAAGGGGTGAGTGTTCCACCATGACAACCCCACATGGAGTAGAGAAAAACGTTGTGACGGGGAAAGTGGTTACCTCTGAGTACTAAATCCGTGACTAGTTTGTATGATCCAGTTTTATAAAAACTGAAGAATTAAAACAAATCCAATTAAAAAATGGGCAGAAGACCCGAATAGATATTTTTCCAAATAAGACATACAGATGGCTAACAAGCACAAGAAAAGATGTTAAATAATGCTAATTATTAAGAGAAATGCAAATCAAAACCACAATGAAATAAATGTCACTCACATCTGTTACAATGGCTATCATCAAAAAGTATACAAATAACAAATGCTGAAGAGGATGTGAAGAAAAGGGAACACTGTTATTGGGAATGTACATTGGTGCAGCCATTATACAAAACAGACTGGAGGTTCCTTAAAAAATTAAAAACAGAACTACCATAAGATCCAGCAATTCCACTCCTGGGTGTATATCTGGAAAAAACAGACACAGTAATTGAACAGGATACATGTACCCCAATGTTCATAGCAGCACTATTTGTAATATTTCAGATATAGATAGTGAAGGACAGGGAAGCCTGGAGTGTTGCAGTTTATGGGGTTGCAAAAATCAGACATGACTTAGAGACTGAACAATAAGACAAAGAAGCAACTCAAGTGCCCAGCACTAGATGATTGGCCTAGGAAGATGTCAAACACACACACATGAATATTCAATTCAGTTCAGTTCAGTCGCTCAGTTGTGTCCAACTCTTTGTGACCCCATGAATCGCAGCATGCCAGGCCGCCCTGTCCATCACAAACTCCCAGAGTTATACAAACTCATGCTCACCGAGTCGGTGATGCCATCCAGCATATCTCATCCTCTGTCGTCCCCTTCTCCTCCTGCCCCCAATCCCTCCCAGCATCAGGGTCTTTTCCAATGAGTCAGTTCTTCACATCAGGTGGCCAAAGTATTAAGAGTTTCAGCTTCAGCATCAGTCCCTCCAATGAACACCGAGGACTGATCTCCTTTAGGATGGACTGGTTGGATCTCCCTGCAGTCCAAGAGACTCTCAAGAGTATTCTCCAACACCATAGTTCAAAAGCATCAATTTTTCGGCACTCAGCTTGCTTCACGGTCCAACTCTCACATCCATACATGACCATTGGAAAAACCATAGCCTTGACCAGACGGACCTTTGTTAGCAAAGTAATACTCAGCCATAAAAAATAATGAAACACTGCCATTTGCAGCAATGTGAACAAACCTAGAGAACTTTATGCTTAGCGAAATGTCAGAGAAAGACAAATCCTATACAATATCACCTATCAGTGGAACCTAAAAAATCGCACAAATGAATGTATATGCACAACAGAAATAGACTCACAAACTTGTGATCACCAAAGGGGAGAGAAAAAGGAGAAGGGACAAATTAGAGGAACAGACTAACAGATACAAATTGTGTTAGTCACTCAGTCAAGTCTGACTCTTTGTGACCCCATGAACTGTAGCCCGCCAGGCTCCTCTGTCCGTGGGTTCTCCAGGCAAGAATACTGGAGTGGGTAGCCATTTCCTTCTCCAGGGGATCTTCCTGAACCAGGGATCGAACTCAGGTCTCCTGCACTGGCAGGCAAATTCTCTACTGTATGAGCCACCAGATACATAAACAACAAGGAAATACTACATAACAGATGAATTATACCCATTACCTTATAATAACCTGTAATGGAATATAATCTGCAAAAATCATGAATCACCATGCCGAAAGTAACACAATATTGCAAATAACACACATATTGTAAATAGCATAATACTGTAAATCAAACTATCCTTCAGTTAAAAAAAATCTAGAGAAGAGGATATAAAAAACAATGGATGAGTTTAACAGATTGTGAAAAATAACTTCAGAAAAAAACAGGTGGACTGAAAAATTATCCAGAGTGCAGTTCAGAAAGCCAAAACATTAGAAAATATGAAAGAGGTGAAGAGGCATGGAAAATGGAGAAGTCTAATAAATATACAATGGTAATTTTAGAAAGGTTTATTAAAACAAGATACAAAAAACTCAAACCATAAAGAAGTTTGATAAATCTGATACACAAAGTTAAGAATGTCTATTCACCAAATTACACCAAAAAAAGAGAGAAATGACAAACCACACACTGCCAACAAATATAACTGAGAGAGAATAACGTACCTGTCAAGACAGGCTAGGCTACAGGGAAGTCACAGGGCCACATCTAACTTCAAAGGAGACAGAAAGAAACATTCTATTATGTGCCTCAAAACAAAGAGAAGCAAAAGATATGACAGTAGGCTGAGTAACAGATTGATAATTGTAATAGATAAGAAACTCAGAAAATAAAAAGACAAAAGTCACAAACAGAATGATAAGCAAAAGAAATGAACAGAAATTTTATAGAAGACAATGCTGAAATGAGCTACAAGCTCATTTAAAACTGTTGTAGTTTTGATTTCCATTTATCTAATAATGAGCAATCTTGAGCATCTTTTCATGTGTTTATTAGCCATCTGAATGTCTTCTTCAGAGAAATGTCTGTTGAGGTCTTCTGCCCATTTTTTGATTGGGTTGTTTGTTTTTTTGATACTGAGCTACATGAGCTTCTTATATATTTTGGAGATTAATCCTTTGTCAACTGCTTCATTTGCAATTATATCCTCCCATTCTGAGGGCTGCCTTTTTATCTTGTTTTTTGCCTTCCTTTGCTGCAAATTTTTTTAAGAAGTAAAACTCTGTTTGCAGATGACATGATGCTATACAGAGAAAACCCTAAATATACTATCAGAAAACTACTAGAGCTAATCAGTGAATACAGTAAAGTCCCAGGATACAAAATCAGTACATAAAAATCCTTTGCATTCCTAGACACTAACAATGAAAAATCAGAAAGAGAAATTAAGGAAATCAACCCACTCATCACTGCAACAACCAAAAAAAGATACCTAGGAGAAGAGCTGGACTATAAAGAAAGCTGAGCACTGAAGAATTGATGCTCTTGAACTGTGGTGTTGAAGACTCTTGCAAGTCCCTTGGACAGCAAGGAGATCCAACCAGTCAATCCTAAAGGAAATCAGTCCTGAATATTCATTGGAAACACTGATGCGGAAGCTGAAACTCCAATACTCTGGCCACCTGATGCAAAGAACTGACTCCTTGGAAAAGACCCTGATGCTGGGAAAGATTGAAGGCAGAAGAAGGGGACGACAGAGAATGAGATGGTTGGATGGCATCACCAACTCGATGGACATGAGTTTGAGTAAGCTCCGGGAAGTGGTGATAGACAGGGAAGCCTGGCGTACTGCAGTCCATAGTGTCACAGAGAGTCGGACACGACTGAGTGACTGGACTGAACTGAGGAATAAACCTATCTATGGAGACAAATGGAGAAGGATGGCAACACACTCCAGTGTTCTTGCCTGCAG
Organism: Dama dama; assembly: GCF_033118175.1. Classification (NCBI taxonomy): domain Eukaryota; kingdom Metazoa; phylum Chordata; class Mammalia; order Artiodactyla; family Cervidae; genus Dama; species Dama dama. Next base: position 26,421,339 of record NC_083682.1, on the reverse strand, counting down.
AATCCCAGGGATGGCAGAGCCTGGGGGCTGCCACCTGTGGGGTCGCACAGAGTCGGACATGACTGAAGCGACTTGGCGGCAGCAGCACGGAGACAAAAGAGCTGTATACAGAAAACTGTAAGACGTGAATGAGCAGGTGGAGAGACATACCATGTTCTTGGGCTGGAAGAATCAATACTGTGAAAATGACTATACTACCCAAACCAGTCTACAGATTCAGTGCAATCCCTATCAAATTACAATGGCATTTTTTCACAGAACTAGAACAAAAAATTTCACTATTCGTATGGAAATGAAAAAGACCCCAAATATCCAGAACAATCTTAAGAAAGAAGAATTGAGTTGGTTTTCATGACTTCAGACTATACTACAAAGCTACAGTCATCAGGAGAGTATGGTACTGGCACAAGACAGAAATACAGACCAATGCAACAAGATAGAAAGCCCAAAGATAAATTCACATACCTGGGGGCACCCTGTCTTTGACAAAGGAGGTAAGAATATATTAAGACAATGGAGAAAACATAGTCTTTTCAATAAGTACTGCTGGGAAAACTGGACAACTACATGTAAAAGAATGAAATCAGAACATTTCCTAACACCATACACAAAGATAAACTCAAAATGGATTAAAGACCTAAATGTAACACCAGAAACTATAAAACTATTAGAGAGAAACATAAGCAGAATACTCTTGGACATAAGTCACAGCAAGATCCTCTATGACCCACTGCCTAAGGCAATGAAAATCATAGCTTCTTTAACTTGTCCCTTGAAGTACTAAGACTAGCTCAAGAGAATGAATTGAAATTCCAAGTAATTAGGGAGTACTTAACTAAAATCAGCACTGCAAGGGCTCAAAAAAATATTAAAGGCAGGTGTTTTATCTTAAGAGTCTGTGAGAATTTTGTATTTCATTCCATAAAAATAATAATGATGCCCCCCTTGAAGCTTCATACAGATATAATTTGTCATTTCTCAAGCACATGATTAGAGGTTTTCTAAATCCATGTTGTGAAGCACTGGAGCAAGATTATTATAAACTGGTGGAATTTATATTATTACTCATGGCATGTGAATCAAATATCTGTCCCAGGATAATCCTTAAGTAGAACCACTTCATACTAATTATTATAATAATCATGACTGAGCCAATTCAGTTACATGAAACAGAGCTTGTAATTGACACCCAGCTACTTGCAAACGCAAACTGTTAAATTTTAGGAGCTTACTTTCACTCCCTGGCAGAGCTAAACAGTATTATTTAAAAAAAAAATTTTTTAATTGCTATACAATTTTAGAGTTTGAAATCAAAATTAACAAAAACTTCATGTTCTCTGGCTAATATATTGAAAAATTTTTGTAAGGACAGTTGATTCATACTCCTGAGTAACTTACGCCCTTTACCTTCATAATTAGAATAACTTACCACTTATTGAGCAAAATGTTTCTTTTTTTAAAAAAGTAATGCCCTCCAACTAATAAAAAAATAAAAAATAAAAAAATAAAAAAGTAATGCATACAGGACTTAAGCACTAGAATGCAACACAGCACTGGGAATTATGGAGAGCCAAAAACAAATAAATCCAATCAAATCAATCATATATGAGCACAGAATCTCTTGGTAAATGCAACTTTCAGAACTTTGATGAACAAGATATAAAACATCTAAAATATATTTCAAAAGCAAAAACTTTATCCACATACAGAAGTGTTTCAATATAAACACGATGCTTAAAGGACTAAATATTTTCACTTACATTTGGTCTCAAGCCCCTGAGGGTTAAATTTCTCCTATAGCTTTCAAGATTACAAAACAGCCTCCTCTCTAGAGTAAGAAATAAAATAGCTGCAGAATGTGATCTAAATTTTAATCTAAACAAATATTAAGATTAAATAAAGCAGAAGCTGGGGAGTGATTAAGAATACAAGTAAGAACATATGTAAAGATTATAAAACTGAAATAATTGAACATAAGAGGCCTATTCTTAATTTTATTTTTACTGTTTTCATTTTATTCTTAATTCAGAATAAAGGAAAAATTTAAGAAAAAAAATGCTTACAAACCACAATTTTCAAATTCAGCATTCAAGTACTGTAACTACTTCTCTGTTAATATTTAAAATACTAAAAACAAAAAAGCCTATTGAATGTGTATTTTATACTTTACCTGAAATAATTATGTAATATTAGTACTGCCTATAATTTATTTACAGAGCAGCAAACTGAGAATTATTCTTGAAATATACATATAATACATTTTAATATGAAGAAAAATATAAAAAATCCCAACCCCAATAATCCACATTCATCAGCTGTTTGTATTTCTTTGCATTCATTATAGGCAGAGTCAATTAGTAAATATTAGCCATGGAAACAGAGGGTCTTCTGCTTTTACAAGGGGCTCAAAAGCCAAGAGAGAAGCACCAAGTATATTCTTCCCTCAAGTTTTAATAATACTGATTTCACATATATTATCATTTCCAGCTTTTATTAACTGAATAATCTACTCAAGCAGCTCATTCACTATAGAGTCCTTAAAAGTTTGTACAACTTTCAAAATGAGTGGCTAATTACTGAGATCTTATTATGTGCCAGAATGTTTTATGAAATTTCCATGTATTAATTCATTTAATCCTCAAAAAATCCCTATAAAGTAGGTACTATTGCTGTGTTCATTTTAGAGAGAAGGAAAGTGAGGCACAGACAGGTTCAGTAACACACCCAAGGTAACAAACCAAGATACAGCAAAAGAGCACCAAGAATTCAGGTGGTCTGACTCTAGAGCAATAAATACACTTAACTCTATCTCATCTTTGCCTTCCTCTGATGTATAGAAAATTATAAATAAGACTGTGTCTGTGGCCAGTGAATTTCTATTTGGAAAAGCTCTCTTACATATTATTTCATCATTTACTCATACTGATCCCTTTGACAAATTCTGACCATATCAAGTAAACCCTGGTTCCCAATCTCAGAGAATGGAGAAAGGTTTATGAACAATTAATTCTAATACACTGTAAAAGTGTGTAACAGAAGATTAAACTAAATGGCAAAGAAAGGGGGAAAGATTTTATATGTGATCAAGGGGCAGAAAGGGAAAGCTGCACAGGTGAGGCGTGCAGAAACTGTGGCAGTCTGCCAGACAGGGAAGGTAGAGTACATGACATGAAGTCAGTCTGCTAACACATATTTCTCCCATCATCAGTATATTTCATTAAAAGACAAATTTTTTGTCAAAAATATAAATAATAACATGATTTTACAAAGAGAAGCCTGACAGAGGAGCCTGGCAGGTTACAGTCCATAGGGTTGCACAGAGTCAGACATGACTGAGGTGATTAAGCAAGCATTTGCTTTTTTAATTATTATCATATTGATTGGTTTTTAAAAATACCAGAAGTTGGGCAATAAAACGATGATTTTTTCTCTGATGGAACAACAAAAAATAAGAAAAGTAAGGAAAAAGACTGACCAGAGAATATAGAGTTGAAAGTTACATCTTACATTTCCTTATCTTGAACCACTGGACATTAGATTATGTCTACTTTTAAGTAAACAAAATACATACTAGACATAGACAATTTTATTTTGCTTAAAATTTTCAGAGTAATATACACAAAAGAGAAAAAAAAGACTAAAAAAATCTTTAAATTCAGGTCATATGCATATTTCTTATCAAGGACTAGAAAGGCAAAAATGTACCTGTATGATTAAAAATTTGTGTTGCGAATCAATCTCTTATACTTTCCTTAACACTAAGATTAATTTAGCTTATCTAACTTACTAAACTACTTACATAATTATTATTACATCATTTAAGGTAAGAAGAGAAATCAGGAAAGGCCACCTAATCTTCATGGCAGTTGGCTGACACAGCATGGCTTCGCTGCCAGACCAAACTAAAAACAACACAAACATTTCAACAGTTGAAAATGTAACCTGTGATATGCTTCACAGCCCAGATTCTATAGTGTTGATAAACCAAATGACAAGTCATGTTTCTAACTGATAAAGTCTAAAGTGATAAAATCCTGAAAAGCTATTTACCAACAACAAAGAGTATTAACTGTAAACGAAATATACCCCATCATTGTGGGTGTGGGCGGTACATGCATGCACATTACACAGACACCTGTGCTGGTGAAATGGGATGGGAAAGTTGAGAAAATTTTAGGTCACTCTGTGAAAAGCAAGCCTAGACAGAAAAATTACAAAGGACAATTTGAATGCATATAGTACGTGATCATGACAACGTAACTTAAAGTTCACCTAATGTATAATTTTGCTGATGGTCCTGATGACAGAAAATAACATGTCCAAACAAGATTCATCTCTGGCAATTGTATTATGCAGTGCCAGGATCTTATCTATGTAAATATTTGTAAGAAGATCATGCTGAAAACTTAGATGGCAAACAGCAACATCAAATCAGTCTATCTGGGCTTACTGGCTCATAGGACAAGAATCAGGGATGCTTACTTTGAACAGTACTATTAGGCCATCAGAAATGAGAGGTCATAAAGAAGGGCTCTCTTGGTACAGTAAAATGTAAAATATGAGAACAGATATTCATAGGCATACATAGTAACATACTGTAGAAATTAAACTTTCTATTCAACTGATAACAATTTTATCAAATAGAAATTTCATTCAATAAAAATGTAAAATTAAAGAGAGGCCTAAATACGGAAATTTGTAAATCTAAGGGGCAAGTTTATTAAATGACATGCTAACAACAATGATTTGGGTTTTAAAAACACATTCTTATCTGAGAACATCTTGCAAAATAAAAGCAAAGCTCATGAACAGCTGCAGACAAAAAACATATCTAAATTAAGCCATGAAAGAGTTAGTGGACCACAGCTGAAGAAAACAGATGTACATCTCTACAATATATGATGCCTACATTGCTATATTGGATTACAAGTTCATTAAACATCTGTGTCCAATTCTTCAAGGTACATTATTTTTTTTTTTTTTTTTGGTTTTTTCTTGTTCAAAATACTTTTAAAAAGAAAAAAAAAAAAACACTATGCCATCGTTTAAATTTTAATTATTCTAATTTTTGCATCTCTACTGCTATATGTAAAAAAGAAAAAAAAAAAGAAAAGAAACTTCCAAAGTCAGGATTCTATGCAAGATATTTTAATTCTAAAATGCTGGTTCAAGAAAATGTGGCTTTAAAAATCATTGTTTAAACAACTTGGGTTTAGTAGGAATATCTGAAAAAATTTTGGATGTATTTTAGGAAGCATACTTGCTTCTTGTTTAATTACATAATTAGAATTTTCCAGCATCCAGGCTCACAAATTCTAGTATATGTACCAAAGTTGGGAGAGGATCTAGATGACTCTATCACCTGTAAGTTACAGTGTCTAATGCTCCCTCTAATGTGTAACAGATCTACTAGACACCAACCTCACTGATGTATACAAGGAAAGGCTGACAGCAAGATAATGCAAACTCTCAAATTACACCTTTGTGCAGAGAAAAAGAAATTTCTTAGCCATCACATGCTGGACACATGTGTTTTTTCCCCTTTCTGAAAGCATCTCAGTTGCAAAAAACGTACCCTTTTCATCTCAGGTTCCAGTGACTCAGTATTGCTTGCATGACACTGACTTCCTGATAGAGGCAGAGATCATTCCTGACCAAACTCCCAAAATAAAAAAGTACTGCAACAAGAGCCCAGGGTCAGGGTCACACAGTAGATGCTGGAATTATGAGAGGTTTGTCAGGTAGGAATTGGAGCCACAAAAGAAACAATTTCTGCCAGCAACACCACCAGACGCAAAAAAAAAAGAAAATGCCCTGACTTCTCCTTTCATAAATCTCCCATTAGTGTTTCCTATTAGATTCCCCAAGCCCAACTGAAGTTGGCTGTCACAGGAGCTGAGAAAAAGCCACCTGCAGTGTTAGCCCTTCTCTATCAGATAGCAGAAAACAGAAGAAGGGTGTAAAATGAATCTTAGGGAAAACAAGCCCAAGATCAGCACACCTTTCAATAAAGTTTACATCATAATTGTGACAATCTCATAAATTCACTCAACCTAGCTAGGTTTTTGTTATTATACTAACTGGCTCTAAGATTTCAATTTCATATTAATATTTCTCTTGAGAGTCCCTTGGACTGCAAGGAGATCAAACCAGTCCAACCTAAAGGAAATCAGTCCTGACTATTCACTGGAAGGACTGATGCTGAAGCTGAAACTCATATACTTTGGCCACCTGATGCGAAGAGCAGACTCACTGGGAAAGGCTCTGACGCTGAGAAAGACCGAGGGCAGGTGGAAAAGGGGACGACAGAGGACAAGATGGTTGGATGGTGTCACCAGCTCAATGCGCATGAGTTGGAGTAAACTCCTGCAGACAGTGAAGGACAGAGAAGTGTGGTGTGTTGCAGTCCACGGGGTTGCAAAGAGTCAGACATTACTGAGCGACTGAATGACAATTAATACTTCTAGACAGTGTTTCAAGTTTCAAAATGAAAGTTCCTGAAACACCAATATCCAGAAGGATAATTCTGCTAGCCTGGTCAAGAACTATCACCAGGTTAACTGAGGTGACAGGAAGTTTTAGTAAGGTCTATCTTTTATTTTGCTTACAGTGTAATTTGGGGTAATTTAAAAGATGCATTTCCCCCCAAAAATAAAATGATCCTTAGAGAAATAAGCACTACATTAGGCAACACTTAGTACAAACTACTTAAAGTTGCTGTCAAGCAGATGCCTCCAATGCACTTTCTCCAAAGCACCTTTTTGTAGTCTTCAAAGAGATGTTAGATTTTCAGTTATGTATAACTAAATTCATTCCTCCTCACTCAATTTTTAAGGGAAATCAGAGTACGGATACACATTACCTGGTTAAAGAAGAACAAGGGTATTGTGATCAAGAATTGTTAGAGGCCAACCTTAGCATGAAAAAACTCAACATACTGTTTCAGATGCAAAAGAGTAACTGTTAACAACAGTGACTGTCACAGGCTCTGAACTGAAATCACGACATTAAATCTGAACATTTCAAAAGCGCCCTAATTCTAGCTATTTTGCTAGAATTGTTATTCAAAATTTATAGATAATTATAAAGCAAAATTCATTCTTTTCAAGAAGCTTTGATAAATTCACTTAATTAAAATACAGGTATCAAATATAGTTTCTTTAAAAAAAAAAACCTTAACACTTTCCAAATGGTTATGCAGAACTACTATATACTTGTCTTAATAGAAGTGGCATACCAACAGGTCAAATCAGTTAACAAATACCATTAATTTTACTTTACAGACACTTTATAAATACTTTGGCCTTGATTTATGGTTTTAAAAGCAAATTATAAAGTTATATAATAATATACATTTATTTCATTATTTTAATAATGCCAATAAATATTATTTTATGTGGTATAGGTGGAAAAGGAAATGGCAACCCACTCTAGTATTCTTGCCTGAAGAATCCCATGGACGGAGGAGCCTGGTGGGCTACAGTCCAAGGGGTTGCAAAGGGTCAGACAAAACTGAGCGACTTCACTTCAATAACTCACAGAGAAGGCAATGGCAACCCACTCCAGTACTCTTGCCTGGAAAATCCCATGGACGGAGGAGCCTGGTAGGCTGCAGTCCATGGGGTCACTAGGAGTCGGACACGACTGAGCGACTTCACCTTCACTTTACGTGGTATAGGACACATGACCAAAGAAATCAGAAAGACAGGCTATTCAGTATGACAACAACAGTAGCAACACCACATTATTTTGACATGAACAGTCTTAATAAATCCTTGAAGAATCCTTGTAGGCTTTTAGGCAAACATAGTTAGGTCTCAACAAATCTAGAAAGTAGTATTATGACTTTAAAATTTAAAAAGATAATTTATTCTCTTCTTAAAGATTACATATTGCCAGTAAATAAGTGCCACTGCAGAATACACCACCATAAAAAGACTGTAGCTATTTTTAAAATAATGCCACCATTCTGCCATTTATCAAATATAATAAAATGCAGAACACTTGCTACTTTATTCATTGCCTTTAAAAAAAATTAATAGTAGTTTTGTGTGCAAACACTTACCATCCACTCAGATATAATAACATCCACTTTTTCTACAGGAAGACGAACTTCTTCAATTTTTCCTTTTATTAGTGTAATAGTATCTTCAAGTTTATTTAATCTGAAAAATGCCATAATGGATAAATTAAATTCTGAAAACTAGTCAAACTACAAAAATTCTTGGCTACTGTTCTTATTACTTTATAGAACTCAAAGTATGTTTTTTCAAAGTTTTATTTCCCGGCATTATAATCACTCTTTGGTCACTTCATGAACCCCCAAGAATGTTTGTGGTTAATACCACAATACAGCTGAACCAGTGTTCAAAAGTACAGCATGAAAGAAACTCAAATGCTATTAAGAATGCATGTCAAAAAAGTTAAAAAAAAAAAATAAATTTTTTTTTAAAGGCAGAGGTGGAAACAGACTAGACAACCAAAGTATATTTTAAAGGGAAGTAGTTTGCCATAGCAGAGAGAGTTAGGGCCAGAAGCTTTATGCTGAATTCCAGGTCCTCTAGCACTTGTCAGCTAAGTGATTTTCAACAAATTATGTAACATCTCACTGAGCCTGAAATCGTGTGTAAAACAGAAATAGATACCTTCCCAAACTATTAACACTTCTATTAACAGTCTATTATGAGGATGAGATATTTGTGAAAGCTATGTGCACATCCTCAAGCACTATATAACAGCAAGGTATTATCATGAATAACAATATATTACATGTTACATAAACTTGAAACTTTCCCCCAATCATAAATTATTTAACTTTGTCCAAGAACATTCATTAGATAGTTTTATATGTTTGGTCATAAGATTAGCATAAGAAAGGGCAGGAGTTTGGGATTAGTAGATACAAACTGCTACATATAAAATAGATACAAACAAGGTCCTACTGAATAGCACAGAGAACTATATTCAATATCTTATAATAAACCATAATGGAAAAGAATATATATATATGTATAACTGATTCACTTTGCTGTACACCAGGAACTAATACAGCACTGTAAATCATGTCAAATTTAAAAATTAAAAATACATAATAAAATATTAAGCACCTTAATACTTTTACTGCTGTAATAACTTACTTATAGTTTATTTCTGATATCTATATTCATAAACATATTACTAGGGAACATGGAAAGTCTTGATCCTTCATTTCCAATTCTTGTATCTTTCATTGCCTTGTTCCATTGTCCAGGATCTCCTTTACAGTGTTGAATAGAAAAGATGATGGCAAGTGTCCCTGTCCTGTTCCTGAACTTAAAACTTTCAAAACTTCATCAAGTTGTGGGCTGTAGTTTTTGTTTCTGGAGATACACTGTATCATGTTATCATATAACACATTCTAATTCTAGTTTGCTAAGAGTTTAATATATAGACCGAAAGGATATGGAATTTTATCAAACTTTCTTTCCTGAGATACATTAATGAATTTTTCTGGTTAATTTTCTCAAATTTAACCAAACTTGTATTCCTGGAATAAACTTTACCTTCCAATATATTGCTCAATAGGCCTTCCCGATAGCTCAGAAGGTAAAGAATCTGCTTGCAATATAGAGACCCGGGCAGGGAAGATCCCCTGGAGAAGGGCAAGGTAACCCACTCCAGTATCCTTGCCCGGAGAAGTCCATGGACAGAGGAGCCTGGTGGGCTACAGTCCAAGGGGGTTGCAAGAGTCAGACACAGCTGAGCAACTCAGCACACACTGCTCACTTAAGTTTTCTGATAGTTTGAATAGGATGTTCTGCATATATGTTCATAAACAACTGAGCTGGAAGTGTCTGTTCTGCCTTAGTAGAGTTCTGGTATAAAGGTTATACTGGCCTCATATGGATGCTTGATTCCTGACAAAGATGACAGTACAAAGTAGGGGGGGAAAAATGGTCTTTGGTACAACTAGGTCATTTTTAAACAAATTAATACTACTACTACTGCTACTAAGTTTTAAAAAGCAGGACTACTACCTCATACCATATACAAAAACAATGCCAAGTAGATTACAAATCTAAATATTAAAAAAAAACTATAAAATTTTACACAAGAATATAGGAAAACACCTCCGTAAGGATTTTTACCCAATTCACATATAGTGGTAACCATAAACAATGATGATGATACATGAAAACTGAGAATTTCAGTACATCAAAAGATACTTGAAGAGAGTAAAAAAGCAAGATAGAAGAATTTTTTCATTACATTAACCTTACAAACATTTCGAACACACACACAGAATAAGGACTGTCTACAAATAAATAAGAAAAAGGCCCAAGTCAATGGGAACCTGAACAAAAGACATAAACACATATTTCACAGAATAGGAAATCCAAATGCCAATAATCACAGGAAAAAGTGCTCAGTCACATTGACAATCACAAAAATGCAAATTTAAATTTCAATGAGACACTGATACACAACCAACTGGAAAAAATTCTTAATGGTAGGCAATGCCAACCCGAACAGTTATATACTACTGGTAGAAGTATAAACTGGCATTACCACTTTGGAAAGCAGTCTGGCAACACCGAGAAAATCTGAAGATATATATTCCCTAAAGTCTGAAGTATTTGTAAATATATACCCCACAGATGTGTACCAGGCACATGGACAAAAAGGTTCATAACAAAATCATTCTAAATAGACCTAAACTGGAAAACACAAAAATTCCCGTCAAGAATAGAAAAGATAAATTGGGATATACTAATCAATGCCATTCTATGTAACAATAAACATGAATGAACACTAAAAATAATGTTGAACAAAACAAGCTAGACCAAAATAATGCAATAAATGATTAAAGTGAAATATAAAGCAATATTAAGGAAGTGATTACTACAAAAGCCAGGATGGTCACTACCTCAATCAAGCAGGGAGAGCATCTTACTGAGAAAGGACAGATGGAGATGGGAGGAAATCTAAAGTGCTGGAAATATTCTCTTTCCTATTACTTATTTGTACTTATGTTACCACATAATTTATGTGCTATGTACTTTTTAATATGTATATTTCACACAAAGGTTAAAAAGGATGCTTATATATGATATCTGAGCTTTTTAAAAGAGGTATTTAATAAAATTCTCTATAATGGAATTGCTGTAGTTGATTACATTTACTGAAATATTCTATTAAGGTTTAACAATTACAAACACATCAAAAGAAACAAAGAGCAATCTTCTTGGAAGATCAAAATGTTCCTAGTGCCTTAGAAATATTTTCAGGATGCTCATGCTGAAACAAGACATGTCCTGTAAAAGGCCATCTGCTCAGGCTGTTTACTGTCTGCTACAAGTCATAATCCTATCTACCTCAGTAATTACTTGTTGGAATATAAATACAACTGGAAAGATTAAGATTTCAGGGAATACATAGAAAAAAGACAAAAGGCCATAATTCCCAGTGATTCTGTATTAAAACATTGCAACACAGACATGATTCACAGAGATAATCCCTTTTATGAGCCTGCTCATCTTAATCACCACCTGATTTTACCGTTCATGGAAAAAAAAACTATAGATTTTTACTTACTTTTCTTCTCTCAAGAGGCCAATCACTGAACATTACTTTAGCATAAAAGCATTCCAAATGAATTCTATCTCTGAAAACACCTGCTCAAAAACTAGCATAGCTTTAATTCTCAGAAATACAACACCATAATATAAAGGGTATGTTAAGTAAGTCTCTTAACTAATCCAATAAACACTGAAATTATTTTTCTGAGTGAATATTTTGTTAGAGCAATAATCACTATCCTATATTATTTCCTATCTCAAAAGCAGCAATTTAACTTTTATTTCATGATACAGAGGCATCATCACGAGTAATTATCTGATACTGGGCTTACAGAGATAAGAGAGAGTCCGTGCACTTAAGAACATGGTCTAAGGCATTCAGAAGGGTAAAGAACACAGGCTTCATAGAAGCTAATATAATAAGACCTTAACTGAGTGACACTCGAGTTTAACCAGAAAGAGACAGAGTATCCATAAAGATATATATGAATATGGGGGTAAAGGAGGGTGCCTCATCTCTGTATGCACAAACTGCCTGTGTGTATATGTGTGTGTATGGAAGACAAATCGCAAATCTGAAGAGCTATAGTTTAGTATGATCAGAGCAACAAGAGGCAGCATGTAGTGACAAAGCTGCGAGGCAGTCAGAGGTAATGCTAAGGAGTCTAGTTTTTAGAGGCAATGAGGAGCCATTTCAGGATTTTTAGAATCAGAAAACAGGATCAAATTTGTATTGTACTTCTGCCCAATGCAATTTTGATTTAAAAAAAGACACAGTCTAGGTTCTAAGGAAGAACATGGTCTAGCAGGGAGACAGACGTGTAAACAGCATAAAGTACCACCAAGTGTTCATACAATGAACATCTTATCAATTAAATGGCATTTAAAGTTGGTGACAAAATGACTGTAAAATTCAGCTAGAAGAATACCTAGGTGATAATTATTTTTTCAAAATGCATATGGGGGTGGGGTGGGGGAAATACCATGATACAAAAATATACAAGGCATAATATTATTTTGTTTTAAGTTCACTATGGCACCCAAACATACATGTTTCTCCTATTCCCCAAGCATGCCGAAATGACAATAAAGTAATACAAAATGTAGTAAATTGATAAATGCATAGAGATTTTAGATGGTAATATCAAAGAACCAAAGATACAATTCAGCGGAGGCAAAAAGGGCAATCAAATCATTTTGGTAAACTTGTGAGGAAGGACCCAGTGCTCAGTGCACACATCAGAGAAGACTAAAGTGCTGCCCAGAACAGATCCCTCTCTTTTCTTCTGAGGCAGATAACAGAAAACATATGCCAATTACCTTTATCAAGTGTATTTCATGAGCTGTCTCCCTCCCAAATGTATAATTTCTGTTTATAGGCATGTAGCTAACACTGAGGACATTTACTGTTTAAAGTTAGCAATAGCTTAGCTTCTGATAAAATGGAAAAAAAAAAAAAGGTTAGAGAATAATGCAAATTCAAGCAGAAAGATAATGGGTTTCCAGCAAGCTTTGACTATTTCATATCCTGGGTCTTGAAAATCCATTCACTGATTCAGCAAGTATTTACACTGAATACCTGCATGCCTGGTACCCTTCCAGATGGTTGGGGTATGTCCATGAATAAGAGAAAAATCACTGTCTAACCCTGGGGAGCTGATATTCTAGTAAAGCTTACATTTTCATGTGATAAGTCTTTAAAAAGCTTTACCAAAGTGCTGATAGTGAGATCTCATACCAGGATCAGAGGTCACTTTTAGTTTCTCCATTTTCCTCTCACATCCTCCCAACACAAAAACATCTTTTTACTCCCTTCCCTATTTATTTAAAAGAGAAGAGAGCTGGTAGGGAAATCAACCTGGACACACTAAGAGAGAGATGACAGAGAGCCAAATAACTGAGCTGCTACTGCTAAGTCACTTCAGTCATGTCCGACTCTATGGGACCCCATACCTGGGATTCTCCAGGCAAGGACACTGGAGTGGGTTGCCATTTCCTTCTCCAATGCATGAAAGTGAAAAGTCAAAGTGAAGTCGCTCAGTCATGTCCGACTCTTGGAGACCCCATGGACCGCAGCCTACCAGGCTCCTCCGTCCATGGGATTTTCCAGGCAAGAGTACTGGAGTGGGGTGCCTTCTCCGAATAACTGAGCTACTTTTGTGCAAATGCATTAATTCAGGTAAGTATATAAAAAAATACAAGAATGTGAATGAAGTCATAGATTTAAGTTACATCAACAAGTAGAAAAAGGATGGATTTGAGAAACAGCAAGGATTCTCATCAGGACTCTATCTCCAGTAAGTCTGCTGGTAAAAGAGAAGGAAAGGTCAAGTATCAACCCCAGGTTTTCAATTTTAATCTGTGAGAAGAATTAATGCAGGTCTGTTCCCTTGGTTCTTATCTCTGTAACCATGGCAATTCTTGATCAAACCCTAGAAACAAAACTTCTGAACATTCTTATATTTACCGGTTAATGATGCTACTCAATACACCTGAAGATGTCGTGTCTGACTCTGTGCGACCCCATAGACAGCAGCCCACCAGGCTCCGCTGTCCCTGGGATTCTCCAGGCAAGAACACTGGAGTGGGTTGCCATTTCCTTCTCCAATACATGAAAGTGAAAATTGAAAGTGAAGTTGCTGTTGTGTCCGACTCTTTGCGATCCCATGGACTGCAGTCTACCAGGCTTCTCCATCCATGGGATTTTCCACGCAAGAGTACTGGAATGGGGATGCCATTGCCTTCTCCACCTGAAGATGTGAACCAAGACAAATCAAGAGAACAGCATGTGTAAAGTTAACAGGAAGATTCCTGGTATGCACCTGGCATCTGACACCACTGCACAATGGCTAATCACACAGCGGTCATGTGCCTATGCCACCAGTTCTCTTTGAGAACCATAAACTCTTAAGACTCAAACTTCCTTGGGTTGAGGCATCTCTTGAGAGTCTCTGAGGTTCACAGCTAGAGGGAAAAGCACATCTTGTGTGACCCTTGCAGAGAAGAAAGGATTTTGTGGGAGCCTGTATGTGACCTCTTTACTGTTATCTTTTCTTTGCTGTCCCTGGACTGTATTCTTTGCTATAATAAATCTTAGCAGTGAAGCTGTGAATACAACTTTATACTGAATCATGTGAGTTCTTCCAGTCAATCACTGAACTAGTAGGTAGTTATGGGATCCCCAAGACAGGACCATTGAGTAGACAGGAAATTAAGGAGGTGGCAGGATGTGAGAAAAACAGAATTTAGTTCCCATGTAAACCATCTTAATCACCTTCATTAGAAGACTTCTGAGCAGCGAATTGTTTTTAACCATTTTTATCCTCATCACTGGTTCAAAGTTTCCTTCAGCTTTCACTTACTCTTTTATTATTTCTATTAAATTGAGAGGACTTCCCTGGTTGTTCAGCGGTTAAGAATACGTCTGCCAGGGCAGGAATAGAGATTCAGACAGAACAGACTTATGGACACAGTGGGGGAAGGAGAGGGAGGGACGAATTGAGAGAGTAGCACTGAAATATACACATTACCATGTGTAAAACAGGTAACTCATGGGAAGCTGCTGTACTGCGCAAGGGGTCCACCTGGTGCTCTGTGACAACCTAGAGGGCTGGGACGGGATAGGAGGTGGGAGGAAGGTTCAAGAGGGAGGGGACATGTGTCCACCTGTGGCTGATGCAGGGAGGAACCAACACCACACTGTAAAGCAGAGTTAACCTCTAATTAAGAAAAAAAAAGAATCCACCTGCCAACTCTGTTAACATGGGTTCGATCCCCAGTCTGGGAAGATTCCGCATGCCATGGAGCACCTAAGCCTGTGCACCACAATAACTTAGCTTACACTCTAGAGCCCGCAAGCAACTACTGAAGCTAGTGCGCTCTGCAACAGAAGCTGCCACCTCAACGAAGAGTAGCTCCCACTTGCTGCAACCAGAGGACGCCTGCACACAGCAACAAAGACCTAGCACAGCTAAAAATAAATAAATAAATGAACAAATATAATGAATAATGAAACAAGATATGACAGATATCTCTTACTTCAAGAATATATCCTGGTATATTTTGTGATCTTGGTCCAAATCTTACATATACCACCACTATCTTTAAATTCATTGTGTTAAGTTACTAAGTGCCTAAAAACATTAAGAAGATAAAGCTCTTGTCCTACAATCTAGAGAAGAACACTTACATGAATATGACAACAGATCTAGGCATAAATAGGCACAGGTAATAAAAGTTTGCATTTTTAAAGTCATACTGAGATTGAAAGTACTGCATTATAGTCATATGACAGATCAACCTTCTTATGAAAACTTTGCAAAAACATCCAAAAATCTGAATAATGAGCTTTCCACGGCAGAGTCAATGAGAAACCAAAGGCAGTCAGAAGTAAAGGTAAATATTACCAGAAGCTACCTCTGCTTCCTCAGGGTGAACACTGGATATGATCACCTGACAACTGAATAGCTTTGCTATCCTTAGGATGTTTATGCTTCTGGAATGATCACTCACTGTAAAGTGAGAGCAAGAAAAAACAGTTTCTCATTCCTCCCACGTATTACTTTGAGTTCTATTTGCCCCTGCTAACAAAACATCTTTCATTTCTTTAGAAATGCTATATCTCCTTTTTAAATAAAAGAGATAAAATTATTTTATCATCTTTTTGAGCACAATTCAAGGATTGTTGAATTTGTTTAAAAGAATATGAAACATGTAATTATTCATATTTTATGTATGGCAGAAACCAACCCAATTCTATAAAACAATTATCCTCCAATTAAAAATAAATACATTTAAAAACAAAACAAATCCCCTTTCAATCAGTTTGACTTAAAATAGCCAGTGGTAGATTTTGTTGGTTGAAATCTAGTTCCATGACTGGTACAATAAAAATTTTTTCCTACCCAGAGCTGGGGGGGGAGGGGGGGGGGGCGGGGAACACTATCCATCTTTTAGAATTTAAAGTATTTTCTTATAGATGTAAGCTTAGGGAGTTTTATAGAAATCCTGCTGTGTACAAATTTCTGGCAGCAAAAGAAGCCTCAGAATTGCTAATGACAATTCACAGCCTGCTAATCAGAAGAGCTGCTTTCATTGATTGATAATGGTTCTAGAAAGCTCCAGTGCAATAATAGACAAGTATAAGAGAAGCTGAGAGTAGATTTCAAGGGAGGAGAGTGAATACATAATAAAGCTGACTAAAGCTTGAAACTTTATGGTATAAAAGAATAGAGATCATGCAATAGAATAAAGAAAAGAGAGTCAGCATATGTTGGTGGGATAGTGGCAAGAAATGATCATTTCAGAAACATAACCAATCAAATGTAAAGTATTATTGGAGGCCCTGGTGCCAAATCAAACATATCACTATAATTATCTATTAATATTATCATAATTACTACTAACATTTAGTAAGAAGTTACATGTCAACCAGGCTTCTCTGGTGGCTCAGATCGTAAAGAATCCGCCTGCAATGCAGGAGACCTGGGTTCAATTCCTCAGTTGGTAAGATCCCCTGGAGAACGGAACGGCTACCCTCTGCCAGTATTCTGGCCTGAAGAATTCCACGGACGGAGGAGCCTGGGGTCCATGGGGTCACATTTGAGTCCATGGCGTCGCAAAGAGTCAGACACAACCAAGCAACTTTCACTTCACTACATGTCAGCCAAGTGCGAAGCACTATAAGTGAATTCAATAACAATCTTGTGAGACAGATACTACCATCAACCTCACTTTATAAACGAAGAAACCAGGGTTAAAGAAGTTAAGCAATTTGCCCATTATCATAAAGCTAGTCAAAAAGCCGAAGTTAGAAATCAAGTCACATGGTTGTAGATGCTGAGATAAGTATGCTATTCTGCTTTCTCATCTGGTAGAAAAATGGGCCAGAAAATGCTGCAGACATTAACAATAAACTGTTTCATGAAAATTCTTCTATAGATACATCCACCAACAGAATAACAGAGGTTATTTCATCCACAGTGTAAATTTCAAGTTTTTGAATGGAAAACAACGAAGAGATACTATGAACACTACGGAAATAACAATCTTATCTTTTCACAATATAAAAAAGGCAAAGTAGAACATCTTTGAAGAAAAGTATAATGTCGGCTCATCCAAAACAAAAAGGTCTAATATTCAAATGCTATAGGTTCTAAGTAAAGCAAACTACTGGCCACAATAAAATATGTGCCCTCTGAGCAGTGCAATGGAGACAGAGCATAGTAAACTGGCTGTCAGGATCAACTATGGGATCCAATCCTGGCAGTACTACAAATAAACTGATGTGTTCTCCATGTCTCAATTTCTTAATCTCTACTAAAAAAATAATATTATACTGTTTTTGTACCTACCTCAAAAAAAAATTCAACAGGAAGTACTAAGTTAATGTTAGCAACTTTTATTATTAAGTTAAAGTACCTAAAAATGAATGCTAAGTCATTTTCAATAAATGCTCTCATGTAAAATTTCTGTATATTCCAACACTAAATTTTATACACAAAGAATCTGAATATAATCATTGTAAAAATGTATTTCTAAAACGTCACTAGGAATTAGGGCTTCTGTGAAATAAAATGAAAATCAAATGAGTGGTACCACCATCCTTTTCTTCCACAGAAGATAAAATGAGAATACACTGGACCGTCCTGGTGGTGCAGTGGTTAAGAATCCGCCTGCCAACATAGGGAACATGGGTTCAATCCCTGGACAGGGTAGATCCCACATGCCATGGGGCAGCTAATCCCATGCACCTCAACTACTGAGCCCGAGCTCTAGAGCCTACGAGCACCAACTACAGATCCCAAAACCTAGAGGCCATGCTCCACAAGAGAAGCCGCCACACCACAACCAAGGGCAGACCCCACTCAATACAACTAAAGTCGGCATACAGCAACAAATACTCCGAGCAGCCAAAAATAAACAATTTTTTTAAATTATTGTTTAAAAAAAATAAGAGCACATCTAGTCTCATAGAAGTCAAAAATGACAAATATATAAATGAACATGGGTCTTCCATATTTCTAATAGAAATATCTTACCATAACCTAACTATCAACAATAAATTTTGTTAATTTACGTAAAACAATCTCTTCTTTGGGAAGCAGTTGTCACACCTATTTGGAAAGCAAGGTACAAGCAAGAGAGGGTGCTATTTAAGGAACCCGCAAAATGATGATGTTATAGTTAATGGTAACAAAAGAACTAAAAAAATTTTACCAGATTATGGAATTGTATACACATATGCAACACATATGCATATTCTGGATTATGAAAATAATAACCACCAGCATCTATGAAAAAATCTAAGCAAGAGCAATGTCATTTTTTCATTAACATTCATTTGGTGCTTGTTAATAGTAACAGTTGCTAACATCTGAATACCTACTACATGCCAGGTCAGGCAATACGCCAAAGAGATGGAGGTGTGTATTTTACTTACAACTTATTTACCTTGCTCATAACCATTAATGACTCCTTGTCATCATTACTTTCATTTTTACAATGAAACAGCTGAGGTTTCAAAGAGGTTAGATATCTAATCGAAGTTCAAACAATGGGGAAGGGGCAGAGTAAGGACTCAACACTGTCCAACTGAAACTTTTCATGTATGTGCTTAGTTGCTCAGTCATGTCTGACTCTGCGACCCCGTGGACTGTAGCCTGCAAGGCTCCTCTGTCCATGGGATTCTCCAGGCAAGACTACTGGAGTGGGGTGCCATGCCCTCCTCCAGGGGATCTTCCCGACCCAGGGATCGCACCCAGGTCTCTGTACTGCAGGCAGTTTCTTAACCTCTGAGCCATGAGGGAAGCCTGAAACTTTGCATGCTTAACCACAACACTACACTCTACACTATGCAATAAAATCTTAAACATTTTACACAATTGTGTTTATTTAAATGTTATACAAATCAGAAAAGATCAACATTAATCGATTTTAAGAATAAAATATACACATCAGTGAGAGGACCATTGAAGGATCATTACCAAGAATCTAATGTAAGCATGGTAAAAGTTGTTTAGAGAGTAGAACTTTAATGTTCTCCCTCCAAAAAAGAAATGGTAATTACTGGGTTAGCCAAGAAGTTCATTTGGGGTTTTCTGTAAGATGTGAGGGAAAACTGGAACAAACTTTTTGGCCAACCCAATATTTCATGTGACACAGTGGAGGTGTTAACTAACACTATGGTGGTAGCTATTATGTTAATACATTGATGTATCAAAGAAATACATTTATAATATATTTTCATTAAACTCACACAATGTTACGTGTCAATTATATCTCAATAACCCTGGGGCGGGGGGAAGAACTGCTGAGAAGCCTGCTATTAAAATTATTTTGGAAATTATTCCTAAGTTTCAAATGTAACATGTAACATGCAACACACAAAATGCAACATGTAACATATGCTGGTTAAGTACACAACTAACAAAATCTCTAAGTTGTAGTTCAAATAAAGGTCTTCTTACTAGAATATAAGCCAACTGTAAAATCAACCACTGTTCAATTAGCCTAACAATTCCTCAAAGAGAGGACGTATTTTTAGAGAACAAAATTAAGTTTTAGGGGATAAACTAAATCCACTCTGTGTGTAGCCATTTTGGACTTCACATTTTAATTTGAGGAGGCACAGGGCTACCAGTACTGTCAAAAGGAAAACAATAACCTTTAGTTTTCTTTTAGCTGAATTGTTATCTGGTAAACAAACTACTACTAATATATTGACTTTTGTAGTACATCTTCTAACATTACCCTATACGTCCACGATTTCTAATTTATTATAATTAGCATATTCATAGTCATAATTGAAAAGACAGAAAACTATATAAAAATAATTCTAATAAGAGGAGTGAAAAGATTGTTCATACTTCAAACATGTTTAGGTCAATTCAACTTAAAATCTTACTGTGCTGGAATGAAATCTTAAGGGCCTTAGGTCTGCACCAGATAGCTATTAAAGACAAGAAAATCTACTGATCATCAAATTTAAAAATAATCTTAACTCAAGCCTTAAAATGCATCTACCTTATGATATCCATTGCCTGGTAAAGTATTTCAGACTGATCAACTCCAAGAACCTTCTTTGCCCCTGCTTTAGCAGCAAACATAGAGAGAATTCCAGTTCCACAACCAACATCCAAAACTACCTGGAATAATAATAAAAGAAAAAGAACAAATGTTATTGAGAAGGTCTAATACTTTAAATCCTATTCATATATGATGATGTTTCTGGCTAGGAATAGATAACAAAATTTAAACTTTACCAGTCAAACATGGTAATAATTTCTATTTGGGTAAATTGAACATATAATTACATTATTTTAAATTTATAACCGTTTTTGGCCACAGTTTATTGCAATCATAGGCAACAATGTAAATTTAAGAAATGTTTTATATGAAATGAGCAATTCCCACAGACTTACTAGGGAAGTAGTCTGCCTTTTATTTCCTTATTGTATGTATGCTCTAATTTAGGTTCAGTAATTCTAAATTTTAACAAAAATAAGCTTTCTCAAGTTTGAGTACCAGAAATTAACCTAAGCAGGATAGTCTGATCCAATACAATTTAGAAAAGGTTATAAATGAATCATGGATACAGAATATTGTCATACCCACTCCACTTCCAAAGTTTAATATTCAACTCATTTTAATTATAAAGGTACAATAAAAAACAGGCTTTTAAAATTCAGTAACTTGAGAATTTAAGTTTTCAAAAAGATATTCATTATCAATGGTAGAAACAGTAAGAAGAATGAAATTTATGTTATTGGGGATTGGAGTGTAACAATTATTTCTAATCAAGAATTTCATACGGTTCTTCCCAGAATAGTAATAATGAAATCTGCATGGTTCGCAGTAAAAAAAAAAAAAAAAAAATTTACCAAGGAAACACATTAAGCAAAACACTCAGCAACAACTAAGAATAAAGAATAGAGCGTAACAGAGAATAGTAGTGCAATAAAGAAAACTCAAGCACAGAGCAGAGCTTAGGGCAAGGAGAGAGGACACACACACTCTTTTAGAATTTTAAACAGGTCCATGAAGCACTTTTTCTAGCAAGAATATTGGAAGGGGTTGCCATTTCCTCCTCCAGGGGATCTTTCTGACCCAGGGATCAAACCTGTGAGACGTCTCCTGCTTGGCAGGCAGATTCTTTACCACTGTACCACCTAGGAAGCCACTGTAAGAAAAACAAAACTAGAATTTATCTATCGTATTGTTCAATCTATGGGGCTTCGCTAGTGGCTCAACAGTAAACAATCTGCCAGCAATACAGGGGATGCAAGTTCTATCCGTGGGTTGGGAAGATCTCCTGGAGGAGGAACTGGCAACCCACTCCAGTATTCTTGCCTGGGAAATCCCACACAGAGGAGCCTGGTGGGCTGTAGTACATGGGACTGCAAAGAGTCAGACACGACCGAGCAACTGAGCATTGTTCAATCTATGTAAGTGAATCTTTGTAAATGAACTTATTTACAAAACAGAAACAGATTCACATGCTTAAAGAATAAACTTATGGCTGCCAGAGCGGGGCGAATTGGGGGGAAGAGATAGTTAGGAAGTTTGGGATGGACATGTACACACTACTTTATTTAAAATGGAAACCATTTTGAGTTTATTTTTGTGTATGGTGTTAGTAAGTGTTCTAGTTTCATTCTTTTACAAGTGGTTGACCAGTTTTCCCAGCACCACTTGTTAAAGAGGTTGTCTTTTTTCCATTGTATATTCTTGCCCCCTTTGTCAAAGATAAGGTGTCCATAGGTTCGTGGATTTATCTCTGGGCTTTCTATTCTGTTCCATTGATCTATATTTCTGTCTTTGTGCCAGTACCATACTGTCTTGATGACTGTGGCTTTGTAGTATAGTCTGAAGTCAGGCAGGTTGATTCCTCCAGTTCCATTCTTCTTTCTCAAGATTACTTTGGCTATTCAAGGTTTTTCGTATTTCCATACACATTGTGAAATTATTTGTTCTAGTTCTGAGAAAAATACTGTTGACAGCTTGATAGGGATTGCATTGAATTTATAGATTGCTTTGGGTAGTATAGCCATTTTAATCCAGTATACTAACACATATATATTGAATTTAGAAAGATGGTAACGATAACCCTATATGCAAAACAGAAAAAGAGACACAGATGTACAGAACAGAATTTTGGACTCTGTGGGAGAAGGCGAGGGTAGGATGTTTCGAGAGAACAGCATCGAAACATGTATATTATCTAGGATGAAACAGATCACCAGCTCAGGCTGGATGCATGAGACAAATGCTCCGGCCTGGTGCACTGGGAAGACCCAGAGGAATCGGGTGGAGAGGGAGGTGGGAGGGGGGATCGGGATGGGGAATACATGTAAATCCATGGCTGATTCATGTCAATGTATGACAAAAACCACTACAATATTGTATAGTAATTAGCCTCCAACTAATAAAAATAAATGAAAAAAATAAAAAATAAATAAATAAAATGGAAACCAACAAAGACTGTATAGCATAGGGAACTCTGCTCAGTGAGATAGCCTGGACGGGAGAGGAGTTTGGGGGAGAATGGGTATATGTATATGTATGGCTGAGTCCCTTTGCTGTCTACCTGAAACTATCATAACATTGTTAACTGGCTGTTAATTCAGTTGTTCAGTCGTGTCCGAATCTTTGCAACCCCATGAGTCACAGCACACCAGGCCTCCCTAGCCATCACCAACTCCCAGAGTTTACTCAAACTCCTGTCCATCAAGTCGGTGATGCCATCCAGCCATCTCATCCTCTGTCAACCCCTTCTCCTCATGCCCCCAATCCCTCCCAGCATCAGGGTCTTTTCCAATGAGTCAACCTTTCGCATGAGGTAACCAAAGTACTGGAGTTTCAGCTTCAGCATCAGTCCTTCCAATGAACACCCAGGACTGATCTCCTTTAGGATGGACTGGTTGGATCTCCTTGCAGTCCAAGGAGCTCTCAAGAGTCTTCTCCAACACCACAGTTCAAAAGCACCAATTTTTCGGCACTCAGCTTGCTTCACAGTCCAACTCTCACATCCATACATGACCAATGGAAAAACTATAGCCTTCACTAGATGGACCTTTGTTGGCAAAGTAATATCTCTACTTTTTAATATGTTGTCTAGGTAGGTCGTAACTTTCCTTCTGAGGAGTAAGCGTCTTTTAATTTCATGGCTGCAGTCACCATCCACAGCGATTTTGGAGTCCCCCAAAATAAAGTCTGACACTGTTTCCCCATCTATTTCCCATGAAGAGATGGGACCAGACGCCATGATCTTAGTTTTCTGAATGTTGAGCCAACTTTTTCACTCTCCTCTTTCATCAAGAGGCTTTTTAGTTCCTCTTCACTTTCTGCCATAAGGGTGGTGTCACCTGCATATCTGAGGTTACTGATATTTCTCCGGGCAATCTTGATTCCAACTTGTGCTTCTTCCAGCCCAGCGTTTCTCATGATGTACTGTGCATATAAGTTAAATAAGCAGAGTGACAATATACAGCCTTGACGTACCCCCTTTCCTATTTGGAACCAGTCTGTTGTTCCATGTCCAGTTCTAACTGTTGCTTCCTCACCTGCAAATAG
This sequence comes from Dama dama, assembly GCF_033118175.1. Taxonomy (NCBI): domain Eukaryota; kingdom Metazoa; phylum Chordata; class Mammalia; order Artiodactyla; family Cervidae; genus Dama; species Dama dama. Next base: position 26,397,208 of record NC_083682.1, on the reverse strand, counting down.
GTTTCTCAAGAGGCAGGTCAGGTAGTCTGGTATGCCCATCTCTTTCAGAATTTTCCACAGTTTATTGTGATCCACACAGTCAAAGGCTTTGGCATAGTCAATAAAGCAGAAATAGATGTTTTTCTGGAACTCTCTTGCTTTTTTGATGATCCAGTGGATAACTGGCTATACTCCAATATAAAATAAAGTTTTTTTAAAAAAGAATCTAGTACATTGTTCAACAACTACTTTTTCACTAGGTAATATATTCATTTTTCCACAAGCATAAGAGAATCAGTTTGTCTACTTTTTTTTAAGTCTTAGTATTTTTATGGGGACTGAACTAAAATATAAATTTACAGAACATAGACAATTTCATTTTGTGTTTTCTATTCAGGAACATGTTAAGAACTTCAATTTGTTTTAATCATCTTTTATGTTCTTCAGGAGTTTGGGATTTTTTAAAAATCTTTTTCATGTAAGTCCTGCATACTAGTTAAAGTCTGTTCCTATGCATTTTATCTTCTGCACTGTTTACTAGTATAAGGGAAGTCTGTTCCATTACACTTTTAAAATGTACCAGAACTGACTCCAGAGGAGAGAATCTAAATAGTCTTAATTTCTATTGAAGAAATAAGGTTGTCAAAAGGCTGTTACTCTGTCCCCTATCCTCTCTGCCCATCTCAGAAGACTGAGGCCGCTAAGGGAGAATGCGAGTGTCCCTGACCGTAATGTTCCCTGTTTGGGTGAGTCAGCACATTTTAACATAACCACTTCACACATTAAGAAAGTTCAAAACTGTAAGATGAAATCTATAAAATACCACTGCAAGACCATTTTGTAAAGTTACAAATAAAATATACTAACCACATCATCAAGTAAATACTATAACACAGAGCATATATATTTATAGTATGGTTATAGTATATCAACTTGAAATATTACATGGCATAAAATGATAATAAAATGTAAAAATATATACAACACAACAGTAAACGATGACTTCCCAGAAACTTTCATTGAAATATTTTCAAAATTAAAAATAAAAGATCAGTGTAGAATTTACCAAGTTCGCCAGCACAGTGCTTTGCCAATGGTGTTTGGAAATACTGAATATCAACACTCATGCACTGTTTCTGGAAAGACAAGCTGGCAGGACTAACTCCATCCAGGGTAGAACCTTTCTGACCCAGAGAGTCCTCTGCTAGAATTTATCTTATTATTCTATTCCTACATTTATAAAAAGATTTTTAATATTTTATATTTTACATGCATTATTTCTAATACAAAAAGTTAGAACTTATGGACAATTTACACTGAATTTTTGAGCCATTAAAATAACATTAATATGGGATTATCTTAGAGAACCTGCTAAGTGACAACTAAGTACAGCAGGATACATATAATGTACTCCAGCTAGAGTATGTATTCTCTTGTAAAACTATACACACACATAATTTATATACATAGGCATATATATATAAAATCTTACTTAAATTTTTCTGAAGGAAAGAGAGCTTTAGAGAAAGAAAGTAACAGATTCAGGATCATACAGCGGGTAATTTGTAAAGCTGGAACTCAAACATAGGTCAAACTACTTTTTTAAAAGTGCATACTTAAATTATATTTTTAGTTGCATACTAATTATTTATTACATCTAGCTCAGATTTAGGTATTTAGGCAAATAAACTAAAACTTGATAGAACCAAGAAAGAGGGAGAATGATAACAGAATACACTAATGTTATTTTATAAAACGATGAAGCAATGTATATAAAACATTTTAACTGTAGATAATAATCAAAAGCATAAAAAAGGCACCAAACTGTGAATTTCTTCAATGAACTACAAATAGAAATTAATTATGAGTGAGTGATAACAAGATTATGGCACCCAAAGTTAAATTAAATCTGAGAAACCATATGGCCTCCACAGGAGCTTTGTGAATTAAAACAATATTAAGAAAGGAATGAAGGAAAAGAAGCAGGAAGGATGGAGGGAGAGGAAAAGAAATTTTAATTTTAATCCCTTTTGTGAAAAATAAATCTCTACCATGCCCTAAACAATATATGATACAGAAGCTAGAGCTGTGATATGAAATTTGTCTACCTAATGAAGAAAAATGAAAACAAAAACAATGGTGTAAAACTTAGGAAGACATGTTATTCCATACATTTTTTAAAAGAACTATATTTAAATAACTTCATGAACACGTTCTGTCATGCCACACAGGACCTATACATGAAAAATAATGAGAATTAAAATGTCATTAATGAATCCCACCCTAATTATTTTCTCCTTAAAGTGTAGTGGCACAGGGTTAAGGGCACTAACTAGGACTAAAACCTTCAGTTCTATCTTTTTAGTTGCCTATTTTAGGACAAGCCTTTAACCTATTGGTTTCAAATTCCTCATGTATTAAATGGAGATAAATACCTACCATCCCTAGTTACAGATATATTATACAGCAAAGAGACAACATGTTTGAAAATATTTTATAAATAATCGAACACTATTTAAATGTATGGTAGTATATTTTCTACATCTGCAGCCATAGTATAATACAAAGAAGAGTATCCCAAATCACATAAAATCTCTAGATTACTATTGTTAATTACAGAGAATTATATCCTGTATATGCTTTAAAGAGTTAGAAATTGATACATATTTTACATTATACTCTTGAGAAACCATAAACGCCGAGCAAACCTAGCCACACATTGATAAAAGAAAGCATGTCAGGCAAAATACCAAGGAAAACACTTCCAATTTATTAATAATCCCTCTCCTAACTGTGGCAGATTTAATCGCTTCAGCAAGAGCAGTAAGTATAAGACAAAACAAACTTTACACATTTTCTGTGGTCATGTATTTTGTCCAAAAGTGTATACGGTATTTCTATAACAGTTACAAATAAAAAATTAAAAGCAGATAATGACTGTGTACAGGTCATTGATTTGTTTCATATACATAGAAATATTCATAATTACTTAATTTCCTGATCTTATGATTACTAATACTTGTGTCTTTTCACTATTTTCTTATGTAATGTAAGACAAAAGTCTACTCAGAGCATATTGAAAAAGAAACTATGTTTACTTAAAAAAATTCTTACTGCAGTGGTATCAAAAAGTATTTACAGCATTCATATGAAAAAGTATTAAAATATTTTACAAGATAGCTCAAAGATACTGTTTTTATAAAAACAGAAGTTCTAAAATTTTAGAACCAGAAAAATTTTTTAAAAATCATTTTATAGATGAGGCCCAGAGACTCACCACTGTCTAAAATTATTATGTGGCTGGATCCTGAGTAGCCAGGCAGAACTAGTGATTCCCAGACTAGTACATGTTTAAATTGTATACAACATATTAAGGAAAAAATAAAATAAAAACCTAGGCACAATCTAACTGTAAGTATAAAGCAAAATTTTAATAGTAACATTATTTGCTTCACTGGAAAGTGTTTTTTTAGATATTAAATAAACTGTTCTAGCATTTTAGGTGCAAATATAAAAACTACTAAAAAAATGATAAGTCTTCGCTATAATAATAAATAAAAAGCAAATAAAAAGGCCAACAAAGAACTGATAAGAACTAATATTTTTAAAAATGAAATAATCTGCCTGTTGGGGAATTAGCAAAACAAAGAAACAGACGCCATCATTACCTTATAGGTAATGTGTTGGCCGCAAGATATCAGAACCATATAAATTTCACATCTCCAACTCAGCTAAGTCACAAGTTAAACACTGCTCTTAGGAAATAGGTATGGAAAACGAAAAGCGAGTCTCTCTCTCTTTATGTTATTCCAAGCAGCAAAAACTCAGGAAAACAGTCTTTTCAATATATTAAGGTTGTGGGTCACTACCGCAATATCATATAAGGTCCATGAAATAACCTTAGAAAAGTATCTTTTAAAATTAAGGGGAACTGTGAAAACCTGATGTTACCAATATACATATTCATGAAGTAGAAAGTGTGTGTGTATGTTAGTCACTCAGTTGTGTCTGACTGTTTGCAATCCCATGGACTATAGCCCACCAGGCTCCTCTGTCCATGGGGTTCTCCAGGCAAGAATGCTGGAGTGGGTGGCCATGCCCTTCTTCAGGGGATCTTCCAGACCCAGGGATTGAACCCAGGTCTCCCTCACTGCAGGCAGATACTTTACCATCAGGAAGCCCCTGAAGTAGAAAGAGAGGGGTATAATTTCCAAGCAAAGGTATGTGAGTGGCAGAGAGAATCATATACTTGACTGAATTCTGGACTAACTTCCAGTAAGGTGGAACAAATAGAAAACCTGAACTCTTAGGTAACATGCCAATGTAGAGAAGGAGGGAAAGAGAAAGTGAAGAAAAAATGGAAAAATTCACAAGGGAGGAAAAAATATTTGACACAAATTTCACACACATACTCATACACACCATGAAAGAGCATCTTTGAAATAACCAGAGGCAGCATAAACACTAATTGTAAAATATAAAGTATCTCATAAAATGGTCTCAAAAAAAAGCACCTAAAGTCTACCTTAAAATATTTGACCCTACTTACCAAATGAGTTTTTAAATTAAGTTTTAACTAATTAATGTGAACTAAAATAATTAAATGCTTTGACATGGGGTTTATCTTGTACATTTGAAATTTATAAGAATCACAGTAAATCAAAAACATGGTTTAAGCTAAACTTACTTGACTGAGCAAAGTTTAAGTTAAATCACTATAATTAATGAATTTCAATTAAAAAAAAAGTGTACTGAATGACACCAATCAGCATTTCTGTTTATCAGTATTCTGCACCACAGATCAGTATCATAAAAGTCTTCCATGAAATAAAGCCAGTATACATAAAATCGGGCTTCCCTGGTAGCTCAGCTGATAAAGAATACACCTGCAAGGCAGGAGACCCCGGTTCGATTCCTGGGACAGGAAGATCTCCTTGAGAAAGGATAGGCTACCTACTCCAGTTTTCTTGGGCTTTCCTGGTGGCTCAGACGGCAAAGAATCCGCCTGCAATGCGTGAGATCAGGGTTTGATCCCAGGGTTGGGAAGACCCCCCTGGAGGAGGGCATGGCAAATCACTCCAGTATTCTTGCCTGGAGAATCCCTGTGGACAGAGCAGCCTGGCGGGCTACAGTCCATGGAGTCTCAAAGAGTGGGACACGACGGAGCGACTAAGCACAGCACACACATGAAATCAACTGCTGTCACAACGACCTAAGAGGATTTCTGCTACCCAAGATCCACATGAAACATGTCATTCTGTAGCCTATGCTACTCACCTTGTCTTTGAAGATATGTGGGTTTTGGTATATAAAATCTCGGTAACTTTCTGTTCGTACTTTGTCCTAGGGCAAAGAAAGGAAAACATTACATTAGACTTACAAATAAAATTTTTAAGAAGATATCTGCTAATTATCACATACATTTCTATAGCTACTTTTTGCCTGGAAACCCACGTTTAATCTTTTTTTGCTAGAAGAAAATAATAGCGACTTCCCTGCTGGTCCAGTGGCTAAGACTCCAAGCTCCCAATGCAGGCGGCTCAGGTTTGATCCCTGGTGGGGGAACTAGATCCCACAGGCCACAAGTAAAGATCCCGTGAGCTGAAACTAACACCCAGCATAGCCAAATAAGTATTTTTTCAAAAAGAAAATAAGAATAGTAACAGCAACAACACACAAAGAAAACATTTAATAACATCACTGAAAGTAAAATAAGACCTAAGTTCTTAAAAATGTACATATTTTTGTCTTGACATGCACCATCACTATAAGACTTCAAGTGACAATTAATACTAATGGGCCAGATTCCCTGTAGTAGAACTAGGTTAAAATGAGAGGAAAAAGACAAAACAGACAGATGTGAAAATTACAGTTACATAATGAAAAATGAAGCTAAACTGAGTACAGTTTTCTAAGAAAGTCATCGATCAGCATCTACATGATTTATAATCCTGTTTTGTTTCTAGAACTGTCTGTAGCAGGAAATGATGCTTAAAAGCCTATAAGCCTAAAAGTAAATCATTCGAGCCACACAGCCCACATTATGAGACTTCTCCACTCCAGAATCTCACATGACCCATGCCCCAGGCAGGCAATGAACGTTAACATTTATGCTGGTTCCTGAACAGTGCCGGTTCCCTTTTAAATCACCTCAGCTGAGACATGTACTGACAGCAAATTAAGCAGTAAGGGCACAGTTGCTAAGGGAATAAAACAAGTCTGATAAAAATATCTCAAACCGGGAATTTTAAACTTCACACTTGGTAAAAAGTAGTTAATACCAAACACTACAACATTTATACCATTCACATCCCTGACAAAACCATGTTCATGCCAATATTTGAATTAAAAAAAAAAAATATATATATATATATAAAGGAAGTTGTAAATTAAAAGTTGTTTTACTTAATTAGTGGATCTAAAAAGGGGGAATTCCATGTTTTCTGATGGAATTAGTTCTAACTGCTTTACAGACAAAATTTTAAATCAGGTTTATTAAATTTATGTATTTTAAGAATTATTAAGAGAATCTAATAGTCAAGTGAATTTAAACAATAAGTAAAAATCTATAAATAAAATACCACTTCATACATTCTTACTATTTTTATACTCTTCTTACACTATTACCAGTGATTTTTGCTGACACAACAAAACCCACAATGGGTGAACATCAGTCAAGAAGGCAGTCACTCAGAAAGCTCTCACCAAGCACATGGCTCTAACTTAACCACTAGCACCCCAACTCCCGTCCTAAGTCCATGCACTGCTGCTCAGCTCAACTATAAACCTTCATCTGGCTCTTCCTACACATCCATCTGCTTCCACTCATATGCTCACCCTGGTGCAATGAAATTCAAAGTGTACTAAACACAGTACTTTGGACATAGCAGAGGTTTGATTTAATAAATGAATTTTTGAGAGGAAAATCCACTAACTGTGAAAATCCAACAAATTAAAGACAAGCCCTCGAACCATTTCTAAAAATTTATTCTAACAAAAAACTAAACTGTTCAATATAAAATAAGGTAATAAACAAAAATAAAATAATCTTTTGCACTCACCTATTAAAACTAAGAAACACAAAAGAATGAGGGGTTCTTTTGCTTCTCAATGTTAAGCAGCAAAATAATCTTTTAAGACTAGTACATGGTGTCATGGAATTATTCCTACAAATATTTTAAAAATTTAAGTATGAGACTAAAGACAACAGAAAAATTATATGCTATAAATTTTACTGATATAAGTAACAGCATGTTTTAAAATACAGGCTCATGAAGGTGGACAGAATGACTGAGTCAGCTACAAATACAATGAGGAAAATGAAGAAAAATTATTTAATGGTACTAATAATCTGGATAAATGTTCACCAGGATAAACAATGTTTTTCTTGGGGGGGAAAAAAAAACAGAGTGTGATACATGTCAGATTTAAAACATCAGCAACAACTCCTTTCAGAAAGATAAAGTGGTGAAGGATTTTGAAAGTTCATGTCATCTATTCTGCTATCAATTACATCTCTGGAATTCCAAATTACCTTCATCTTGATTCTGGAAAATAAGATTACAAACTATCCTTACTTATAATCATTAAATAAGGCATATCCAAAATAGTGTCATTAAAATACTATATCTTAGACTAAGCAACAAAAAATCCAAATAATATTTTTATAAAAGCAAGGCCAATTCTAAGCATAAAAATAAGTCCTGTATGTATGGCTTCTCAATTTTAAATGATTTGTAAAGATCATGTGAGACTCTGGTAGTAGCACAACCTTGAACAAATTATATGTGCTAAAAATTGTTTTGATAGGAAACAGAAGAAATATTGCGTGACATAAGGCACATTTCATATCCGTCCACAGTATGTAACTTAGCAAAATATAAAATGGACAAATAGTCTTTCTGAATAAACTATATCCATATTTCCTATGATCCAAGGAGAGGTAGTTACACTGTATATCAGCTAAGGGGAATTAAGGCATGGCAAATTATATTAATAAGATTTCTTAAGTGATTCCAGATCTAAAAGAGAAAAGATGGCACTGGTAACTTTCAGCTGGAACTTCTTAATGTACATCAAAAGGACTTAAAGATACTCCATCAGGTATGAAGATCCTCTAGTTACTGAAATATAGCTACAAGGGTCCAGGAGAGAGATTTGGAAATAAATCCAAACTGGATTCCCAGACGACTGAACCGAGAGCACTCAGATGTACTATCTTCTAGGTGTCTCGGTAACTTACCAGTCTAAAAAACCCAATACAATTTCCCTATCAAAAGCATTAAAGGTTCATGGCATTGAAACCGATGGGGTGATTTAAAATGACAAACATGGGCAAAGAAAATATTCTAGATACAGTAAAATTAATTTTAACGAGGAAAACGGTGTATATCCATTTCTTTTAAATAAATTCATCCTGGACTTAAAATAATTTCTTTTAAATATAACTTATAACTGTTATTTGCAATCCTATGCAGCTACCCAAGTAACAACAAAAAGCACAACCAACCCTGACAAGTCAGTAGTAAAGAAATGACATGACATTGCTTTAAAAGACTCCAAATAATTACAGTTACTATTAATCAGCAAACCTCCAACTCTGCGATCCTGCAAAACTGACTCAAGAAAATATATACGTGTTATTAAATATCCCTGGTTATTTTAAATAGGTATGTTTCAAGGAACACAGTCTTCAGGCTTCCGTTAAATCAATCAATCTTCTGAGGAAGGATTCAAAGGGGATTTTTCTTTTGTTGGTTTTAAGAAAGAAAAAAAAAGGTAGTGACAACTAAAATTCACAGAGATAAACATCTAAATTTTTCAATAATTTTTAAACTCCAACATTTGTTAGATATTTTCACTTTTACTAAATTAAAAAATTACACTTTGCTATTTTATAATCTATAATAGATGATAAAATGTATCTATTATACCAGGTACAGCTAGAAATCTACTTATAGTTTATATAAACATTACCATTATAAAATTAAAACCAACCAAATTCAAGTATCTGATCTGATTTAGGAAATTCTATCATTGATTTCAAATGTAAAAAAGTCATGCTATAACTGTGAGAATTATCTACAACTAACTTTGTACCAAAGAATTATTCTTTGCCCAAACTAATGACAGTACTGCTAATTAAAACACTAATTTCTCCTTCACACATTAAAAGGCAAACATATAATTTATTTCTTCCTATTTAAAAGTTGCTCTTGAGAAGCCTAAAATCATTAGGAATTTTTCCCATTTTTCTGTTTTAAGCAAAAGTAATCTCATAAAGATTAATAATGATCTTAAGTAGAATTTACAGTAATTCTGATGCTTCTATAATCTTTTCAACGTAAGATGAGCTATCAAGTACCAAAAAGATCTGAAAAGCAGTTCTCAAAAAAAAAGAAAAAGGCAATTCTACCACAGCATGTGTGTTAAGAACCAGTTTCCCTCTATCTTTCCTTCAGCATGGAGTTGGCACGTCTGTGCTCTTTTCTAACCTTGAGCATCTCTTCGTGTATCCCGTAATGCCCGTAGGAGCTGAAATAAACGCCGTCCTCATCCTCCGGGGGGTCTGCACTGGCAGTGGTCGATGACGGGCAGGCCCTGACATCTGCGTTCATCACAAAATCCTGAGCAAATTGTCTGTAATCAATTGGAAATACACCCTTGAGACAAGTTTATTGGACCATGAAAAAAGGAAAGGCTAGAGGCTGAGGGAGAGGTAGAAGGGGAGTGTGGAGTGTGATGAGCCTCTAAATCACGCTCTATCTTAAGCAACAAAAAGCTCCCCCTGCTGGATTTTAAGCAACAGGCATATTCAAACCCAGTTGGAAGCATTCCTTCTGCAAAGCACAAAAGCATAGCCAACTGCAAATTATGGCTGTTGATACCTTTCGACCGAACAAAATAAGCATACTATGACTCTGTTCACTTTATTATTTCTACTATTCCAAAATCTTATTATATCATGGAAAGGTTATATGGGCAGAAAGCAGATACAAACTGGAAATTATTTACACACACCAACACCATCCACTCAGGCTCTAAAACTCAGCTCCCCCTCTGATCACAACACATCAGGAACCTATAAGGTATACATGGGAAAGAAGTGTAAAGAGGCAGATAAGAGAGTTCTTGGTTACTAGGTTATTCAACATAAACTATCAGAAAAAGGGAAGGGAAACTACAATCCGCTTGACTATTTTTCCTGCTGGACATTCTGGCAAACCATTAAATGGGTACTCAGGCAGTAGTAACCAACTTACAAATCTAACAGGTTAAGCTGGAGGTATATATACCTCCAGAATCTCAGACTCTTATCTATTCAAGGCCTCCTGAATCAGAATCTGTAGTCTATTGCGTTACCCAGGTGATCTGTATACATGTAAAATTCTGACAAGTACTAAGCCAGCAGAATGGTAATTTACGCACTGTAGAAAACCATTTTATGGAGCTAGTTTTCTGATTACATACTTCACCATAATTATCATTTGATTCTTTAAAAACAAACATTTCAACTGTGTATTTCCCAAAATCTAAAATGTATTAATCCCTATACCTTAAAAAGCCTAGGAGAAGAAAAGGCAAGTGGAGAAAGCTATTAGAAAGAAGGTAATTTAAAAGAAGGTAGTATTAAGTAACAAACGCACTCAAGAGGAAAACACTCCTGAGAACAATTACGATTAATATAAAAGTAATCATATAGAAGTACATGAGAATAGAATTTTATGTTAATCAGTTGTAGCCACAATATACAAAAATACTGCATATCCTCAATATTACTAAAATTAAATATCTACACTGTGCTTTCTAGTGCATGAAATATTTTACTGTATTTCACCTTGAACTGTATTATTTGAGGGATCTAAACCATTAATTTTCTGTAAGATTGATAAATTACTTCATTTTTTGCAGGTCCTCACGTGCTCCAGCCAATGCAGCTTCAGCGGATAATGCCCTGGCTTCCATGTGCTTCAATTTTTCAATCAGAGATGCATTTTCACTGAGCCCATTGGGATAGGAGAATGGGGCTGACACCGGCTCATAAAGATCTTCTACGTCTAAAAAGTAAACGGACATCATTTTCAGGCCGTCTTATAACACCAAAGCAGGTACACATGTGTTACAAGTAAACATATACTAAGTGCCTATTACGCAGCCAACTGAGAATAATTAGTACAAGTACGTTTAACTATTTAATATCCAAATTGTTTTGGGTTTATAAAGAACATGCTGTTAGTCTAGTTGGCTAAACTGAACACACAAATAGTAATTGCACTGAATCAAACCCAGGACAAAGCAAAAAAGTAGAAGGGAAAAAAATGCTAGTATTTATTGATCGGGTATCTTTCAGATTCATGTATTACATCTCATTTCATCTTCAAAACAAACCTAAAATATAAACATTTATCCCTGTTTTAAAACATGGGAAAAATAAATTTCAGAGAAATTGACTGGTCCAAAGTCACATAGTTGTTTAATGAGGGAACGTTGATTCAAACTCTTGCCTGCCTTTCTAGCCCATGTTCCTGCCATCACTAGAGGGCCACCTCTAGTCTCTCGGTCTTTACCTGTAGAAAAACAAGTATTACATCTGGATATTCCTTAAGGACAACATGGAGGTGAGGAATTCTGTACACTCACTGAGTTTTTCATCTTGGCTAAGGGGGTATGCAATCTATACACTGTCTCAGTGCTGATATTGTTAAATATCCTAATTCCTAATATTATTAAAAATTGATTTAAATTTAATTTCACTGTATGTAAATTAGTAACTTCTGCTACGGAAGTTAATATATGTAAATCACTAATTCTGCAAACAGAAATTAATATGCGGAGCTAGTGAGTTGTACAAAACTGCAATGTCCATTGACCAGTCTAATTAACTTTCACATCAACCTAAAGCAATAAAAACAATGCAGGTATTATACCGTCTCCTCAGAGCAGCACTGAGGGAAGCAGGACTTTATCCCCCCATTCAGTCTTTACTCGCAACAATTCTTTAGAATTGGGACAAAATACTAAGTTTTTCACAGTAATATTATATAAAGACTAAAGCCTAAATTGAACTTGTTATAAAAGCAGTGCAGGATAATCAGTCTAGGAGAACACTGACTCTCTGCTTTAAAAAACTATAGATTCATCTACTATTTAATTCACCCAAAATTAACAACAGCAACAAAATACTGCCAAACTGTTAAAGGATGGTGGTACCATTTCTCTACTTCCTACTACAACTCGCATTGTGTATCTTGTCTTCAAAATTCTTTGAACTGTTTGCAAACCACCTTGTTAAAGAACTGAACAAAGAAATTGGCTTGTTTCAGCTAGTTTCTCTGTTTTGCTTTCTGCTGCAATAAGTTAGTCAGAATAAAAACTTTATTAATAATACAGTTGTCCCTTGGTATCTGCAGGGGCTCTGTTTCAGGATCTCCCTCAGATACCAAAACCCACAGATGCTCAAGTCCCTGTATAAAATGGCAATTTACACGCAACATTTTAAATCATCTCTAGATTCCTTATAGTAACTAGTACAATATACATGCTATACAAATAGTTGTAAATACAATGTAAGTAGTTGCCACTGGGCAGCAAACTCAAAAATTTTTTTTTTCTGGAATTTTTTTTCCTGAATATTTTTGATCCAAAGTTGGTTGAATCCAAAGAGGCAGAACTCCTGGATACAGTAGGCCTGTTGCACACAGATAATTACAAATTAAAGGTGAAGTGTATAGCTTTGAAAATGAGAAAGGATTCAGTAAACATTAACATTCATATCTATAGTATATCAAAACAGTCTAATTCAAAGTCCTAACCACACTCAGGAATAAGTGCCACATCTACATTCTGTCTCAGGAAGTTCAAATCACCTGGATACTCCATCTTGGCAGCTGGAAACTACCACAAAAGATAGTCAGTTTATCAGGAAGACCTAACAATTATAAATGAGAATAAATCTCACAAGAGAGTTTCAAAATACATGAAGCAAAAGCTGACAGAATTAATGGTAAAAGCAGAAAATCCTCCAATCACAGTCAGGGATTCAAATACACCTCAATCAACAATTGATAGTGGCAGATTTTTAAAACTCCACAAAGACATAAAAGATCTGAAGAAAAATACTAGCACTGTGACCCATTTATACAAAAATGTGCCCAATAACTGTATCTTGACACTTGTGAAGAATACTCATCAGTAATTCTGGAGAATGTCCCTCAACCTGGGGTTGTCTGATGATTTTTTCATTATTGGAATGAGGTTATACACTTTTGGCAAGGACAACAGAGAAACAATGCTGTCTCCTCAAAGTATTACACAACGGGGCTCATGATGTCAATATGCTTATTACTGGTGATGTTAACCTTGATCACTCAGTTGTGGTGGGGTCTGCTTGGTTTTCCACAAAAGTTAACATCTCCTTTTAACAGATTTCTTGGGGGAGATACTTTGAACTATGCAAATCCTATCGCACCCACCTAAGTTTTCACTACTAATCTTAGCATCCATGGGTGGCTCTTCTCGGCAAGTTACTACTGCAGTCATTGCCTAATGCTGATTTTTTCTCTCTCTTCTCCAACATTTATTAATAGAAATTCTATGCTAAAGTGGAGCTAATTCTTCCCCATTTATTTGATTATTCATGTCAGTATGAATTCATGGACATTTATATTATCCTAAGGGTTAAAACTCAACACTGTCATTTTCTGTGTCAATCAAATTCTTCCAGTTTTGTCCATTAGGAGCTCCTTCAGGTTGGCTTCCTGTGTTCTTTAGGTAAGTCTCCTCTTTTTACTTTTTCTTAAATACTTCCTTACTTTCTGGAACAAGATGTCCCAGGTTTATCTTATATTTTCCCTTTTTCCCTGCCTTATCATGGAATCAATCACCTCTCTCAGGACCCTTGGCACCTTATATTAATAAAGGATTGTAAATCAAGGTTTGGACACGAGGGATGCTCATACTGACATTTTTCTAGGCCCTTCAGCAGAGCTAGACAATATATAAATATGTATTATACTAATCCACACACATCTATACTTCTCTGTCTATATGCACATACATCTGTATTTCTGTATCTGTCTGTCTATATAAGAAATACTGTGAATTTGGACTTCTGATTCTAATCTATCATCACAAGATTCATTTCATCCTTCAATTCAACTTCCTTCTCCAACAATGAAAAACCTGGCTCTTATTCATATTAACTTACTTCTTCCATTCTGGCATATGTGAGAAGTGTCAGAATTGTTAATCCACACCCTCCAAGAAGGGCATCCCATGTGGCCAGTGGTAATGAATCTGCCCGCCAATGCAGGAGACACGGGTTCAATCCTGAGGTTGGGAAGATCCCCTGGAGAAGGAAATTGCAACCCACTCCAGTATTCTTTCCTGGAAAATCCCATGGAGAGAGGAGCTTGACAGACTACAGATCATGGGGTCGCGAAGAGTTGGACATGACAGAGCAACTGAGTACACACACATTCACACACACACAGAGCACCCCCACACAAGAAATTTCTCTTCTTACTGGATTATAGCACTGATGTAGTTCTTTTTCTCTGTAGCCTCAGCACAACATCCAGTCAAGGTCTCATGGAGTTCTTCCCCCCGCCACCCCCCCTGCAGTAGGGTTACATTATTCCTTTGTATCACGGTTTAGTCCATCTGTTAGTGCTTGCATTCCACCTCACACCAACACCACCCTCATACCCATTCAGCCTCATCACTGCTGGTTTCTTTAATGATGTGAAGGCTATAAAACCTGACTACGATCCTGAGGTCAGAGCTGCACAAAGACCCACCCGGTGACGGCGTCACCCCTCACCTGTCACCACAGCCTCTGCTCTCTGCTTCCATGTCTGTCCCACAAATCCAAGCAGCCAATCTCAGTTTCCAGTTTATCCTTCCTGCACTTCATTCGCAAAAGTGACCAGACACGTAAGCATTTTCTCAAATCTCTCCTACACGAAGAGCATCATACTAGATACTCTTGAGCTTTGCCTTTCTCATTTGACACTACATCTTGGGACTCCCCTAGCAGTCCAATGATTAAGACTCTGTGCTTCCAATGCAGGGGGTGCAGGTTTGATCCCTGTTCAGGGAACTAGGATCCCACATGACACAGAGAGCAACCAAAAAATTACAAAACAGAAATGAAAACAACAAAAAAGACAGCTGTCCTGGACAGCATTCTGCACCAGCTCCTCTCACACTAAGACAGGATTACTACTGCGTGGTATGGACGTGCCAGTTTGTTCAACCACTCTCCCATTTGTGGACAGTTAGGCTGTTCTCAACATCGTGGAATTACAATGCTGCAATGAAGAACCATGTTTTCTATGTATTTTCAGAGCGTTGGAGGTGTATCTTCAAGACCAATTCTTTTCTTTTTTTTTGATTTTTATTGGGCTCTAGGGGATGGGATGGGGAATACCTCTGTAAGTTATGTCCCACTAGGAAGATGTCCATTCTAACTTTCCTGGGATAGCTTTCGGAGTTTTTTCTTTTTCTTGGAGCCACTGCTCTTGCTGGCAGCAGCCTCTTCAGGTCCACTGCTGAGTGGCTCCTCCTTGGACAATTTCCGCTTTTTCTTGGGGACCGTCTTGTTTTCTGACTCATCAGGGTCAGTAACTGTTACCTCTTTGGGAAAAAATTTCTTCCTCTTGGGAAGACTTCCAGTACCGGCTGTCTCTTCAAGATCACTACTAACTAGCTCTTCCTTGGAAAAAGATTTCTTTTTTTTGGGTTTGGAAAAAGAGACAGATGAGTCTTCCATTCCATTCTCCTGAAGACCCTCCTGGGGCTTTTGCTTTTTCTTCTTTTTGGGTCTTTCACTTGTCTCCTCACACTCCTCCAGGGCACTGCTATTTTCTGAAGAAGCCAAGGCAATTGCAGCCAGCCTTTTCTTTTCCTTCTTCAAGCGTTTCTTCTCCTGTTTCTCGAGCTTCCTAGTAATCTCAGCAGCCGCTTCCTCTGCCTGAACCATTGCCTCCTTCATGGCATCCAGCTTCTTTCGGGGAATCTCTCCAGTCTCATAGAAGAACAACCGCTCCTCAACTTGTTCTCGAAGCTTTTCCCCAAAAACACTGGTGGGCACCTCAGAGAAGCAATCGATTCGTGAGGCAATACTGCATTTGTTTGCCAGGTATCGGGAGATGCGACCTTTGTTCTTGGCAGCTGCTCGGCCAATGAAGGTAGAGTGGAAAATGAGTCCATATTTTGGGGTGTTACCCCTTGTCTTCAAGGCTCTGGAAACTTGGTCCCTTTGCTGGGCCCAGGGAATCACTCAGACACCAGGACTGGCCATTTTCAAGACCAATTCTTACGAGAGAAACTGCTCAGTTTAAAAGTTCACGTCCAGGTTTGTGAGGTACTGTCAAATCTGATTCTACTAGCAGTGTATGACAGTGCCTATCTCTCCATGGCCTAGTCAACAGACGGCGCTATAAAAATCTTTACCAGTCTAGGAAGTGAGAAATGGTAAGTTGCTGTTGGGTTATTTTTATACCTTTTTTTGTTCTACAGTCCAACCACGTATCTTTCTCCATTGTTCCATCAATTGTTTGATCCTCTGTCCCTTAATTTTTAAGAAGTCTTTTATATGAAATGGATATTAACCCCTTGTGGAATATGTTTCAAATTCTATACCATACTTAAAAAAAAAAATTGACTAAACTCCATTTTATTCACTCAGATTTCATTAGTTTTTCCCTAATGTCCCCTTTCTGTTACAAAATTTCACCCAGAATACTACATGTGTTTAGCTTAAACCCTTCTTGGCTATGACAGTTTTTCAGGCTTTCCTTGTTTTTAACAACATGGACAGTTTTCAGGAGTATTGGCCAGACACTCTGTACAATGTCCCTCACTTTGTGTCTGTCCGATGGCTTTTCATGGTTATGGTTATATTGAGGTTACTGGTCTCGAGGGAAGACCACTGAAGTAAAGTGTTATTTTCATCACATCATACAAAGGGCTCATACTATCAATATGACTTATTATTGATGATGCTAACCTTGATTACCTGGCTATGGTAGTGTTTGCCAGGTTTCTCCATCGTATAGTTACTTCTCCCCTCTTACACTATACATTCATCGCTTATTTTCTTAGTCATCTTTTTAAATTTAGTCATCTTTATATCTTCAAAAGCCAAAATACAAAGCAGACGCTCAATAAATATTTACTGAAGGGCAGTGGAGGTGAAAAGGTCGGTCACCAAGCCAAGAGGCAGGGGAATGAAGACCTTCTCTTCCATCTCTCTCCACCAACGGCCAGGAGCACAGATCCTTTGTGAGGCTTTTTTGTTTTGGCTGCAGGATCTTAGTTTCCCAACCAGGGACTGAACCTGTGCCCCTTGCAGGGGAAGCATGGAGTCCTAACGAGGGCCCACCAGGGAAGCCCACAGATCCTTTGAGAGATGCAAACAGTACACTAATGAGCATACCCAGTTCAAGGTCCACTTCCTTCCCTAGGCCTTTTAACTGTTCCAAACCTCAGTCATGACTTCTTCATCTAACTCCTTAGAATCTATTTACTAGCAATAACAAATTCTCGGTCATTAGGCACTTACCCTGACAGGTACTAAGTGTACACACCTTTGGAAAGTAAAGAGTTCAATACTGGTCTGCATCCACAGTACTCAGCACACAGCACTCAGCATCTGCTTTCTCTTCTGAGCTGCCCTGTATTTCCTACTTCTCAGGAAACTTACTAGATTCCACCATACATTATTAATATAATACAGGTAACTCACTCAAAAACAAAACACACCTACTATTAGATTATGGGCTCTCTACAAGAAGGACTCATTGGTTAGGTTTCCACAGAATTTAACATACTACTGGTTAACCTGTGAGTGTTCAATTTGAGTTTAGGGTGTCATGAAGACCACCTAGTGAGCATTTCGTCATGTATCAGAGAGATCACTTTGGTCACTTCTGAGGAGAAAATAAAATTTAAGAGAGGTTATAAAAACAAGAAAGAATCAACCTAGGCCTCACCAAATTTTAGAATTAGAAATAAAGTTGGAAATCTGGCCCCAGTTCTCATTTTGCAGATGAAGACTTAAACACAGAAAGCATAAGTGCTTTGTCCAGGGTCACGCAGTCCCTGAATCATACCTTAAGGTTCTTTCCATAGCATCACACTGCCATACAACTCCTGTTAATGGTACTTCTTAGGGAAATGAGTGGTTTCCCACAGTTCTCACTTTTCAGAGAACTGCTCAAATATACACTGTCAAACTACTATCTGTGATGGTGTGTGTCTATTTAGACCAGTCTTGCTGATCTAAAGACAGCAAGCCCTCTATGTCACCCAGCTGGCACAGAACATGAAAGAAAGTATAAACTTAAAAATAATAATAATAAATCACAAACTCCAATAAATTAGATCTATAAAGGATGAGTAAGAAGCGAAGTGAATTTTCACAGGATTCCAGTTCAATAAGGAATGAACCAAAGCACAGAGCAAATAACTCAGAAAGAAAGCTACGGTCAATAAATGAGTGAACCCGCCACAAGGCAGGCTGATTTAGTTAGTGTACATGGGTAAGCCCATGAGAATCTGCATGGTCTGCTCTGCACCAAAACAACTACTCTGTAAATTAGGTATCTTAAGAAAAGTCAATTATCTGATGATGAGGTAAAAGCAGCAAATACTGCTCAATTTACTTAAATCTATTAAATATTTCATCTGATTTAAATTTTTTTAGATTTAAAAGTTATCAATTTGAGTTACATTAAAAATTAGTCTGCCAACGAAAAACTACTCTCTTAAATGTTCCTATGTTTCCAAACATCTTGTACACAATGTTTATCCCAAGCTCATAGCCCTCCCTGGTAACTGCTGGCATGACTCACTTTTCAAGTGACTTAACTTACCTACTGAAACCAACTACCCAGATCTTTCAAGAATCAAGGAGATAACATATCTCCTATAAAACCTAACCACTATTCTGCCCTAACAAATGACCCTACTTTAAAGTAGATACCATATGTTCAGCTTACCAAATTGAAGTAAAAGGTCATCTTCTAATACAGGCTTTAAATACTCTTCTTTCTCCCAAGGCACTGGGTTATATATGGAGTTCATATATTCAACTGTAGGATTCTGGAAATAAAATCAATTGCATTATTTTTTCACTGCACATAATCACACAATCCCCTTACCAAAAGAAAATTAAACAAAAAAGGAAAGCATGTCTACATTAACACACAATTGCTGTTTAAAATGAATCTGTGTTAACCTGCCATTTCATTAACTTGACTGAATGATTGCTTAATTGTTTCAGTGCAGTTTTATACTGTTTGGATTTGGGGGAAATGGCAATATAAATATCAACTGACCAGAACTAAGTGTTTAAAAAAAGAGCAACTAAAGCACTTAAAAATCACACTAGAAATCAGAAATTTCTGATTTTATAGGAAGACTGTATTCTTTATCTGACACTGAATTACTTTGCCACATAATATTGATTCATCTCTCACATACAATTAAAACCATACTTAAGTATGGTATGTATTATATGGTACTTATGTATGCATGTAAGCACCATGTATTTACCTGGTGCTATATGTTGTGCTAGCTCCTAATGTCCAGAATTCCAACATGATGAGTGTAAAACTTAAAACACTTCCTTATATAGCAGTTCTTCATATTCTCTTAAAAATGGATGCACTGATAATCACTGCAGCATTTCTTTAGGTTTTAAACAAAATTGTAAATTAAGCTACCATCTTACCTTAAGTCTAATAAAATTTATCAGTTTAATGTATCCATAAAATTCAAGTCCTAAAAGGGGAAAAAAAAATTCACTTATTTCAACATGAGTTTTGTTTCATTGACCTGCTCCAGAGATGCTTCTCTGGTGAGACAATAGCCATAGATGACAAATTTTTAAATGCCTTCCCTGCATTTCTAGAAAATGGGAAATTAATTTTTAGAATTCAACTCTTCTCAGAAAAATACAAATAAGGAAAATTAGGCCTTAGATTTTACCAAGTATTTGGCAGTTGACACTAGAGCCAAATTTTCTAATTCCCCAATTTTTACAGTATCTATCAAACTATCATTTTGCCAAGTCACAGAATATACAAAGTATACTAGCTTTTACATTAAGTTAAATGATACAAATGAAAAAACAATAAGGCTTGTATCTGGTTCTCACCTTTTCAGAAATGAAGCAGCATTTAAAATAAGGGAGAGAAAATAGCATGTCCAACCAATTATTATTTGTCATGAGAAAGACTGTTATGAGAACATGTGCTAAGTTACTTCTCATGTCCGACTCTCTACAACCCTATGAACTGCAGCCTTCCAGGTTCCTCTGTCCGTGGGATTCTCCAGTCAAGAATACTGGAGTGGGTTGCCATGCCCTCCCCCAGGGGATCTTCCCGACCCAGGAATCGAACATGCAGCTCCTGTGCCTCCTGCACTGCAGGTGGATTCTTTAGCCCTGAACCACCAGGAAAGCCCTGGAGGAAGACTTATGAGAACACACTGGTATATGAAAGTGCTTCATATGCATAATAATATACAAAACCCCTATTTGGTAAGTGAAAACATAACATTATATTAAGCATGATTCCAATTTAAAAAGGCACATTAGAAATATGAAAAAAAACAAACAATGAAACAGTAGTTTATGTCTTACAAAAAGAGTTGCGGTTGAACTTATGGTTCAAAAACATACTGCATCATATGTGTATCTAAGACCTAAAATCTGCCTATTTGCTATTCTTCAGTAATGTCCTTCTTAGTTATTAGTAAATACAGGGACCAAAAAGTCAATTCTCTACTGAATTAATTTTAGAACCATACTGTAGCTCTTCAATATTTATTTAGAGTAAAAGGCTTTAAGTATGTCTAGATCCAAGTTACAACAGAATCATCATCTGAACCTCTGGCTACCACTTTAACTGTATCACTCCCTACTTCCATACTCTTATCGAACTCCTTATAAAACTCAATCATGTATGCCCTGAAGTCTATGTTATGCTGAGCTGTAAGCTGTCTTTTTTCATAATGATCTGCCTCCTTTTCCAAAGTCCACCTTTACCCTTATTCTCCCTAATTTTAATATCCCCCCCTTCTCTTAAAATGATTAAAATGCAATCACATGCCAAGGGTGTTTTTTTTTTTCCTTTTTAGCTGTGAGGCCAATTTAAGCTTAAATACAGTGAAACTTATCTAGAAGAATGACTTATCTAGAATCTTTCCTCAAAAGCCACTTGCCAAAAACACCTCATTTTCATAAACTGTTACTATATGTTTCACTATATTAGACTTGTATAGAAAATGAAGAGATGTGGTAAAATATAAAGTTTGAATTTCATTACTAAAATTTTCTTTATTCTAAAAAATACTTACCATGTTTATGAACCATGTTATCAATACTAAATTGATGCTCCGACTTACAGTGTGAAAATGTTTCTTCAGCAGATGTAAATAACCTGAAAAATCAAGCAATAGCTTCATGGAATAGTCACCTAACAACTCTATTGATTTCATACTTAATCAAATATAAACTTTTCCCCTCACTCTACAAGTTTCCAGTTTTACTTCCAATTAATAATAATAAAAACCACCTGTAGAGAGGATCCCAGCACTTCTAAAGGGAATTAGTACTTCTGAGTCCCATTTTACACCTAAAACAAACTATCCTTTAAAGGTCAAGATTAATATGCCAAACAATAGCAGTGAATTTATCACAAAGCTTTTGAGAGAGAGAAATCCCTTTGATAATCTGTGTCTCTCAAGACATGAACATTCCCCATGTAAGACTCTTTTTTCCTCTAAGTATTAACTCTTGTTTTCAGAGGCTCTGAACTAGCATAGGATCAAACGTCTTTTAGAGATAAAGTATAAAATGTAATTTTATAACTGGCACATTTCCAAAGTGCCGTATTTCAAAAAATAGTCTTATCGTACTCCCCAAGGATTTGCATTACAGACACTGGGAGGCCCAAGCTGCTTTATTATGCTATCTGCAAAACTGAAAGATGCACAGTAAGTCAGGAATTTACAGCAGAGACACACCTTTATGCTTAGCACATAGGCAGCAGTTTTAAATAAACATTTACCAAGATAGGTTATTTTTGTAGTATTTACCCAACCTATCACAAAGAAGTACCTCCCTGATACTCAGTAAATATTATTTTGTGACTAGAGTATATGCACACATCCCTTATTTACGCAAATGAGGCTACACGAGGAAACTGAGGAAATCAAGAGATGCTAATATACCATCAATCAGTACCATGCCCAAACTCAGGAGGAACTAATAAAAATGTTTATTAAAGTAAGACTAGTCAATGCCACTCAGTCCTCTTTCATCCCCACTTGCCCAGAGAAGCAGTCAAAGTCAAAGCTTGTTGAGATGAAGAAGCAGAATTTTAAATTGAAAGAACACTGTTTTGGCTATAAGACAAACCACAGCTCTGCAACTCTGAACAAGTTACTTTCTCTCAAAAAGGCACCAATTTCCTTCACCTTCAACAGGTGGGGGGTCCTCTAACAAACGAGGTTCTTTAAATAGTTCAAATGGAACTATTTTACACCTGAAAAGCTTTCTACTTGTCAAACAAATACAGAAGGGAGAGCCGGAAGGATTCTGAGGGATTAATCTAGCTTAGTGACTCCCAAACTTGTTACTCTTTAGAATCACTTCGGATAGTGTCTTTGTAAAAAAGCAGATTCCTAAACACTAACCCTGATCTAGAAGGGCGGAGGCGCAGAATTTAGCATCTGTTATTTTTTTTTCCTTAAGTGTTTTAGGTGACAACCAGACTAGGGAACCACAGATCCAGTCCAGAAGACTTTTATTTTTACACAAGGAGAAACTAAGGCCCGTCAAAGACCAATATTGTAACCTGGCTTCCAGCTCATGGCTCCTCCCTCTGGACAAACCCTCACTCCCAACCATGGGTTCCAGATTTACAAGGCAGCCACTCGGGTTACAGACTCCAGCAGAACCGACCACGAAAACCCACGTGGCCCGGCCACCCTGGGCTGGAACCTGGCGCTGAGACGGACGAACCTGTCGCAGAACAGGCAGGGGGTCCGCTGCTCGGCGTAGGGGAGATCCGCGTCGTCCTCATCCTCCCAGCTGGCCTCATCTCCGCTGTCGGACAGGCCTGGCGGGTCCTCCTCCTCCGCGGCGCCTAGCACACGCAAACGGTCAGACGGCCTCGGACACCAGTGCTAACCGGGCGCACGAGGGTCAGGGAGGGGTGAAGGCTTTGGGCCCGGCCCTCCCCCCACCCCCACCCCCACCCCGTACCTCCCCGTTCCTCTCCGCTGGGCCCCTCCGCCCCGACCGGGGCGCAGGGGAAGAGGGCTCTCACTGGCCCCACCGCGGCGCGGCCTGCGCGCCGAGGGCCCGGGGTACCCACCGGTAGCGCCTGACGCTAACGAGCACATGGCTGAGGCGGCCCTGGGAGACCAGCACGCCTCTGGGCGGGGAACAGCCGGCGCAGCGCGCGCGCAGCCGCCTCAGAGCAACGCCGGCCCGGGAACCCCGGAAGCAGCGTGAGCGCGCAGCGGGGCCGTTGCTCGGGGAAACCTCGGGGACGCCGGGAAACGCAAGAGCGCGCGCGCCGGCTCGCGAGCGCTTCCGGCCTCAGGAGCGCAGGGTCGTTCGCGTGACTGGGGTGGGCGGGGTGAGGGCGGGGCTCCGCCCCCGCCAACGCAGGACGGACGCAGCGCGCGCTGAATGTGCGCGGAAGCCTGGGCTGGCCCTTGCAGCTTGTACGTAGCTCTTGTGTTCTCTTTGGGCTGCGGCAGGCATTAGCGTTGACACCATGGCCTACAGCCCAGAGCCAACAGCCGCTCCGCAGTCCGCATCGCGCCACTAGTCCACCCCTTATTCTAGGGAAGAGCGGCTAGTGGAGGGCGAGCTGCTTGCAGCGCCCTCTGGTGGCGGAAAATGTCAAAAGCAGGCGAGAGCCTGGGACTCCACCCTGGTTCGGGGCCCCGAGGCGCCTCTGGGGTGCGGCTGGGGAAAGGGAACTGCAGAGGCCAGTGAATGTACAGGGGCCAAAGCCTGAAGGGCCGTTTTAAGCAGTTTTGTCTTTGAAGTATATGTCCCAAGTTCTAGTACCAGATGTTGGCACTGGGTTTGGCACAAATTTATCCAGTTAAACTGACTGCTGTGGCGTGCCAGGCTCTAATTTTGTCTGACATCTCAACTCATGCCTCTTCCTTGGACCCCACTCTCCAGGGGCTTCCCTTGTGGCTCAGATGATAAAGTGTCTGCCTACAATGTGGGAGACTCGGGTTTGATCCCGAGGTCGGGAAGATCCTCTGGAGAAGGAAATGGCAACCTACTCCATCTAGTACTCTTGCCTGGAAAATCCTGTGGATGGAGGAGCCTGGTAGTCTACAATCCATGGGGTCACAAAGAGTCAGACACGACTGAGCGACTAAACTTTCACTCCAGCCTTTCATTTGGTGCTACTCATTTTCCCACCTCTATTGTCTTTGATTATGGCATCTGGTCCCATCACTTCATGGCAAATAGATGGGGAAACAGTGGAATCAGTGTCAGACTTTATTTTGGGGGGCTCCAAAATCACTGCAGATGGTGATTGCAGCCATGAAATTAAAAGACGCTTACTCCTTGGAAGGAAAGTTATGACCAACCTAGATAACATATTAAGAAGCAGAGACATTATTTTGCCAACAAAGGTCCGTCTAGTCAAGGCTATGATTTTTCCACTGGTCATGTATGGATGTGAGATGGACAGTGAAGAAAGCTGAGCACCGAAAAACTGATGCTTTTGAAGTGTGGTGTTGGAGAAGACTCTTGAGAGTCCCTTGGACTGCAGGGAGATCCAATCAGTCCGTCCTAAAGGAGATCAGTCCTGGGTGTTCATTGGAAGGACTGATGCTGAAGCTGAAGCCCCAGTAATTTGGCCACCTCATGTGAAGAGCTGACTCACTGGAAAAGACCCCGATGCTGGGAGGGACTGGGGGCAGGAGGAGAAGGGGATGACAGAGGATGAGATGGCTGGATGGCATCACCAACTCGATGGACGTGGGTTTGGGTAAACTCTGGGAGTTGCTGACGGACAGGGAGGCCTGGTGTGCTGCGATTCATGGGGTTGCAAAGATCGGACACGACTGAGCGACTGAACTGAACTGTCTTTGATAACGAAGTCCTACTGAAGGGGAGGTGCTTTTGTCTCCACCGCACGTCTCTCCTCAGACCGTCGTTTCTAGAGTAGCTTCCACCGTCACCCAGGCAGCCTCCAGTTAGTTTCTTAGCACCTGCATGTGCGCTAAGTCTCCTCAGTTCAGTTCAGTCGCTCAGTCAGGTCTGACTCTTTGCGACCCCATGAATCGCAGCATGCCTCCAATTCTTTGCGACCCCATGGACTGTAGCCCACCAGGTTCCTCTGTCCATGGGATTCTTCAGGCAAGAATACTGGAGTGGGTTGCCATTTTTTTCTCTGGGGGATAGTCTAGACCCAGGGATCGAACCCTTGTCTCCTACATTGCAGGTGGGTTCTTTACCACTAGCACCACCTGGGAAGCCCTTTTTCCTTTCTTCTTTCAGTCTTCAGCCACAATACTGTTTGAGCATGAGGGAAGGGCCATGTCTCTACTTTCATTTCTCTGGCACATAACATGTGGCCTAACTTATAGTAGGTACTCAATAAATTTGCTGAGTGAATAAAAAAATTCCTTAATGAGAATTCCTTGTATTACTGCTAAACTCTTCTGAAGTTTACTCCTTTTCTTTTATTGTCACGCCTAGGGGTCAGAATCCATCAAATACCAGTTTTGAGGTCCCCTTATATCAGGATGTCCCACTCTGCCATGCTTAGTCACTCAGTTGTGTCCAACTCTTTGTGAACCCCATGGACTATAGCCCACCAGGCTCCTCTGTCCATGGAATTATCCAGGCAGCAATACTGGAGTGGGTTGCCGTGCCCTTCTCCAGATCTTCCAAACCCAGGGATTGAACCCAGGTCTCTGGCATTGCAGGCAGATTCTTTACTGTCTGAGGAGCAGGTAAACCCAAGAAAACTGGAGTGGGTAGCCTGTCCCTTCTCCAGGGGATCTTCCCGACCCACAAATCAAACCAGGGTCTCCTGCATTGCAGGTGGATTCTTTACCAGCTGAGCTACCAGGGAAGCCCATAGTGTAGGATACAGCCAGACTATCTGCTGGCTTCGCTAGGTTAGACGTACTGTTCACTGTTTACTGATGTAAACCCACTGCCTACATGTCCAGTGGCACATAGGAGTAGCACATAGCATTGAATGAACTAATGAATTCAAACGCATTTGTTACCTGGGCTCATCCAGTTTTTCCTTCATCCTTCCAACACACTCTCCAGCAAGGCTTATCTTCTCCCTGTCTGCATAACATTTGGAGGAAGACGTGCTAAATCCCATTAACAACCCAGGTAGATCAGTGGAGCCACAGGTTTGATCCCTGGATTGGGAAGATCCCCTGGAGAAGGAATTGGCAACCCACTCCAGTATTCTTGCCTGGAAAAGCCCATGAACAGAGGAGCGTGGCGGACTACAGTCCACAGGGCTGCATAAGAGTCGGACATGACTGACAGACTGAACAACTCCATGTTAACATTAATCAAAGTAACACCCAGTCTGGAGGACTGACAGGGTCAGGAGTTTATCTGTCACCACAATGCTGGGCTTAGCAGGGAGCAGCTTTTTTCTTTACTCCAAAGATAAAACACAGACCCTCTCCCATCACCCCACTTCACTACCGAGATCAGAATAGAATGTTGAAGACCAAACAGGTTTGTGGGTAAGGAAATAACAAACAGAATAATTTAAAACTGGGCACTGGGTATAGCTGCTTTTAGAGTCCACCCGCCTCAAGATATCCTCATGGGGTCCCCTCACTTCATGCCACACTTCTTGCAGCCCATGCTTTGGTGTTGTTTATCACCCAAACACACAGACTCTTCAAGAGTTCAGCCCCAGAGGAACCCCACCCTCCATGAAGAAGGAAGATGTTCTATCTCCTTCTTAAAGCCCACATTCCAAGATCTTATCTCATCCTAAAATATGCCTCTTTCCTAGATGACTGACATTGGGAATGCCCAATACCTTCTAAGGACAGACACACACACGCATGCACACTTCCCTTATGGCTCAGATGGTAAAGAAGCCACCTGCATTGTGGGAGACCTGGGTTCCATCCCTGGGTTGGGAAGATCCCCTGGAGGAGGGGCACGGCAACCCACTACAGTATTCTGGCCTGGAGAATCCCCGTGGACAGAGGCTGGCGGGCTACAGTCCGTGGAGTCGCAAAGAGTCCGACATGATTAAGCAACTCAGCAGAGCAAACACACCCCACTGAAGGGGATAGCCTGCATCTTCTGGTGTCCACCGAAGCTTGAAATTCACTACTTGGCTTCCCCCAGCACAGAAATTAAGATGAATTTCGCTACTATCCTTTGCTCCCTGATGTGTGCTCCTCTTGACTTTGACCTTTCCTTTTGCATCTTCCTTTCCTTTTCCATAGTTTTTAAAGTGAAGCACTTTGAGACATGTTAACTGACTATGTGAACGTTTTGTGGTTAATCATTAGAGAGATCCTAGACCAATAGAGAACCCAAATATTTCAATCTTATGCATCCATGGCATGTACTGATCCAGTAACAACTAGGTAGAGTTTCCTTGAAATACACGGATACTGGATCCTCTTGCCAAGTGGCTGAAAACAGAAGCTATGGATTCAGGCTGACTTGAGTTAGAATCCTGGTTCTGCTACTTCCTGGCTTTAGCTTTGGGCCCTTGGGCAAGGCACTTAGCCACAGTGAGCCTCAGTTTCCCCATCTAAGATATGGGATGATGTGAATTATAAGGATTGCTTGGAGGGTTAAAGGACAGACAGCATGTATAAAGGCTGGCATTTAGCAATCACCTGATAAATATTAGCTGCTATTCTATCACCCCACTGGTCAATACACTGCATATTCCCACTGAAACCTGGGCACTTTCTAACAATCTAAGGGCACCCACAACTTGTCCATTCGTATTAACTATTCTATTTAATTCTCCCATGAATTATATAAGCTCAGTTACATAATAACTTTTATTATATATCCAAAAGAAGTAGTAAGGCATAATGTTCACTTACACAATTAACAGGCAGTCACCACAGGGTAACTCAGAGACACAAATGTAAACAATTTTAGTTCAGAACTCATCTGCATGATACATAAAGTGTGCACTGTGTATCTGCTGTGACTCTGCAGAAAAGCATTTCAAAGCTGGCCTCTGTGCCAGTGGCATCAGAACAGTCGTTTCAACAACAGATTTCTGTAAGTTTCAACAACAGATTTCTGTGCCCATAACGCAAAAATTCTGAGTCAGAAAAGTCTGACTCAGGCCCTCCTATGAACCTCTTTATTTCTGTGCAGAATACCAGACACTAGGCCAACAAGGAGCTGGTGGATCTCTATTTTTGAAAGGCTTCCCGGGTGATGTCTACTTATGTACAAGCAAGTAAATGTTAGTTGCTCAGTCGTGTCTGACCCTTTGCAACCCCATGGACTGTAGCCCGCCAGGTTCCTCTGTCCATGGAATTCTCCAGGCAAGAAGACTGGAGTGGGTAGCCATTCCTTTCTCCAGGGATCTTCCCCACCCAGGGATTGAACCTGGGTCTCTCTCCCACACTGCAAGCAGGTTCTTCAGCATCTGAGCCGCGAGGAAAGCCCCAGGTTCTAAAACACTGATGCAGAGCACAATCATTTTTTGACTGGACGAAAACTGAAAACCATAGTTAAAGCACATTTTTTTTAGACTCTGAAATTACCAATTAGCTAGTAGGTGTTAAGTCTGACAATTAAAAAATAAACATTTATTCAGTGTGGTCATGGCTTGAGAGAGTCATCGGCTTTCCCCAGGTCATGGATGGCCTTGTTATCCAGCAGCTCCTTCTTCGCGTCACTTGGTCTCACTGCGTTGTTCAGCATTGCTCTGACCACAGTTATCACCGGCACAGAGTGCCCACTGGCCCAAGATTCCGGTAAGGAGCCAAAGAACTTCCTAACCAGCCATTCACCTGGGCGAGACTCCTGCCTATCACATAAGAGAACTCTAGAGAGAAAAAGAAAAGCGGGGGAACAGATGGTAAACTGCGTTCAGATCACTGTTGTTGTTGCTCAGTCACTAAGTCGTGTCCAGCTCTTTGTGACCCCATGGACTGCAGCACACCAGGCTTCCCTGTCCTCCCCTATCTCCCGGAATCTCAGACCATACAGGATGGTAACTGAACTGTGTCTCCCCAAATTCATGTTAAAGCCCTAACCCCCAGTGTGACGTCACCCAACACTAACCCGGATGGCACCTTGACCTTGGACTGGTAACCTCCCCTTTTGTGATGTTACTCTGTCAGGGCAGCCCAAACACCAGTCCAGTGTGAAAACAGTCTTATTTGGACATGAAGAGGATTCTGAAGAAGAAGGCAGCAAAAGCTACCCAGGAAATTCCAGACTATTCTGAATCTGGCACCAACAACCATCTACCCCTTTCTTGAAAGCCCAAAGCTGGGTTCTTCGGGGAAGTGCTCTCCCTCCATACGACTTCTATTCACATCATAGATATCTTATTTGTCAGTCTCTTCAATGAAAAAGCAGCTCCTAGAGAATAACCAACTTAAAGGTGTACTCCTAGGCAGTAGAAATACTTACCCAGGCCTAAATATGGAGTAACGATCAAATTTTAACTCTTCAACTCTAGCTTCCACTTCCCCCTGTTAGCAAAAGACATTTAGTATGTAATCAAGACCAACTTGCTGTAATGCTAACAACAAGAGTAACTTGGGGTTTTGAAGACAATCTGCTTCTGCAGGTCTCGTTATATGTAAATATCCTCTTTCAGATTTTCAGCTTCTAGAGTCTGGAAAGTGAAGGAAGAGATGACATGCAGCAGAAAATTAAAAAAGATGCACTGAACTATCTCAAAGTCTCTTCTAATGCTAGGGTTCTGAGCTTATCTTCAATACCAGAGATGGCAACATTTCATTGCATGCTTACCAGATAATCAACAAAGGGGAAGACACTGGAAATTATCTTTCAAATCACTCTTGATTACTAAATATATCCCGGCAAAAGAGCAGTCCCTGCAGCTATAAAAAATGCATAACATAATGCATTTAGTGCATTTTGGCATTACCTAGCATTTTATATTATTACTGCCAAAAAGCCAAGGTTCCCCAAAGTATACAAAAGACAGAAACATGCACAAACCTTGACTTGCAGATATAAAAAATTGCTTGACTTATCAGCTCCCTTAGAGGAGAGCAAGTTGAAATGCTTGCACCCTCCAGACTTTGCGAGCTCTGCAGACTTCAGGACATAATCACGATCAACACGGACAAATCCCTCCTAAGGGCAAAAAGAATGAGTTATTTCCAAACAGCTGTGAGTTTGTCTTAAAAATTACTCCTCAGCTTGGTGGCAGGTAAGCAGTCCTGCGGTGGGGAAGGAAGAGGATCTAAGTAAAATGAATCCTAGTAAAACATGAACGTCAGGCTCAGACCCTGGGAATGGCTGTGATGTGACGCTCAGGACGGATGTACCAGCTTCAGTAGCAAGGCCAGACTGTGATGAAAAAACAAGGACAGTGACATTGAAACCAGACACCAAGCAACTCTGCAATGAGCAAAAGAAACGATGATATTATCAGGCTGAGAGACTGTTTTTAGTCTCACATTTCTTTATCTTTAATCACTTTACAACCTTACCACCCTGTTTGTGTTTTCTCTGTTTTTTTTCAGTGTTAACTTTAACATGGTAGTGTCTCAAAAGAGTGGCTGCAAACACTATCCAGGCACTGTGAGAATGAAGTCTATTTAATTTCCAACTCTTATGTGTGTTTTACAACATACTTTACATGTTAGTAAGGAGTGCATCTGCAAACTTTTTACTGACAGGTGTATAATCAAGGGGGTTTCCCAGGTGGCTCAGTGTTAAAGAATCTACCTGACAGGCAGGAGACATGGGTTTGATCCCTGGGTTGGGAAGATCCCCTGGAGAAGGCAATGACAACACACTCCAGTATTCTTACCTGGGGAATCCCATGGACAGAGGAGCCTAGCAGCCTACAGTCCATGGGGGTTGCAAAAGAGTTGAATAAACAACAACATATAATTAAGAATGTCTGGAGACCCCTGATCTAGACTCAGCCCAGTGATGGTAGCTGTTAGGTCTTTCTTAGTTCACATCTCAGCATCTGTATGCCCAGTACCTGGTAGGTACTCCAAAAATATTGGAATGAATAAAAGTCCACTGAAAGCAGAAAAAAGGCAAATCCAACTAGGAAAAAAATAAGAGGCAATCAAAGGAGGAGGGGAGAGGATGGTGTCAACAAGATAATATGGACTCATTTTTATTTTTAGGGTCTAACTGAAGGACACATGCCTGTATCCAGAAAAGGGAATTCCGTGTAATGGCTTCTTGGGACCACCACAAGGCCGGGCATACTCAAGCTCAGGACAGCTGAAAAGAAGTCTAAAGTCCAGTGAAGTTGAACTTCACAAGTACCCACAATTATATAATGAGGTTTCACATAAGGAGGATTCCAAATCTGAAGGCTAGATTACTGTCCCAGTGATTTTTTTGTTGTTGTTTTTAATTAAAAATCTGCTCAAACAGAGACTCTGTAAGCATCTAGAGGGATGGGATGGGGAGAGATACGGGAGAGAGGTTCGGGAGGGAGGGGACAAGGGTGTACCTAAAGTTGATTCTTGTTGCTGCTTGACAACAAAATTGTGTCTAGCAGTTATCCTTCAATTAAGAATAAATTTTTAAAAGTCTGCCCTCTCGTAGTTATTGATCCTAAATGTATGTATCTTTCATAGGATAGATAGAAGGCACTTTGGGAAACATCACAGCCAACCCCCTCACTGTGGAGATGTGACCACAAGGCCCAGCATTCCAGCTGGGCCATTCCAGCATTCAACTCTCCCGGCTAATAAGTGAGAGAGCTGAGAACAGCATGCAAATTCCTGACTCTCTAAGCAGGGCTTCCCACTTGTACCCATGTTCCTTCTTACTTCACACCGTCTCCAGCTAATGGCAAGACTAATTCATTGTTGTGGTAGACAGAATAATGGCCCCTCAAAGATGCCCACATCCTAATCCCCACACCTGTGAATGTGTTAGAGGCTGCATGGCCAAGGTGAATGAAGGTTGCAGGTGGAATTATGGCTGCTAATCAGCTTTTTCACTCTCCTCTTTCACCCTCATCAAAAGGTTCTTTAGTTCCTCTTCACTTTCTGCCATTAGTTCAGTTCAGTTCAGTCGCTCAGTCGTGTCCGACTCTTTGTGACCCCATGAACCATAGCATGCCAGGCCTCCCTGTCCATCACCAACTCCCGGAATCCACCCAAACCCATGTCCATCGAGTTGATGATGCCATCCAGCCATCTCATCCTCCGTCATCCCCTTCTCCTCCTGCCCTCAATCTTTCCCAGCATCAGGGTCTTTTCCAATGAGTCAGCTCTTGGCATCAGGTGGCCAAAGTACTGGAATTTCAGCTTCAACATCAGTGCTTCCAATGAACACCCAGGAATGATCTCCTTTAGGATGGACTGGTTGGATCTAAAGTGGTATAATCAGTGTATCTGACGTTGTTGATGTTTCTCCCAGCAATCTTGATTCCAGCTTGTTATTCACCCCAGCGTGGGATTTTGCATGATTTACTCTGCATATAAATCAAATAAGTGGGGTGACAATACACAGGCTTGAGGTACTCCTTTCCCAATTCT
The DNA here is from genome assembly GCF_033118175.1 of Dama dama. NCBI lineage: Eukaryota > Metazoa > Chordata > Mammalia > Artiodactyla > Cervidae > Dama > Dama dama. Next base: position 26,364,475 of record NC_083682.1, on the reverse strand, counting down.
CAAACAGTCCTTTGTTCCATGTCCGGTTCTAACTGTTGACCTGTATACAGGATTCTCAGGAGATATGGAAGGTGGCCTGGTATTCCCATCTCTTTAAGAATTTTCCACAGTTTGATGGGGTCACAAAGAGTCAGACACAACTTAGCGATGAACAACGACAATGAGTAACAACCACCTTGACGCTGAAAAAGGTTATTCTGTATATCCAACTGGGCCCAATGGAATCACAAGAGTCCTTACAGTGGAAAAGGGTAGCAGAAAAGGAGGCTGGAGTCACGCAGTGTGAGGGGCACTGGATCCCCCATTGCTGGCCTTAAAGATGGAGGAAGGGACCATGAACCCCCGTGGCCTCTAGAGCCAGAAACTATAAAGAAATGGATTCTCCCCTAGAGCCGGCAGAAGAGAATGCAGCCCTGTCAACACCTTGATTTTATCTCAGCAAAATCCACATCCGCCTGCTAACCATAAGATGATAAATTTACGTTGTTTCAAGCCATTAACTTTGAGGGAATTTGTTACAGCAGCAATAGGAAACCAATACAGAACTCAATTCTAAAACAAGAGGTCTGAGCAAACTTTCCAAACCTTGTCTTGCAGTGGATCATAAAAGAAAACAGATTTTCAGTTTAGGACTGGCTATAAAGTGTTCATAAACTAAACATCTTCTGCAACCAGCCCCCAGGCCCAGAAATAGAGCATCACTGTTACCCCCAAAACCTGTTTTGTTCTCTCTTCTCATCACTCCCCACAGAGAATTTTTGACTATGTCCACGACCTGCAGGACAGTGTTGTTCCTTTGCCTTTCCTTCTTTTAGATGATATAACCTTAACTCTTAGCCAGGTATCATCCCCATCTCCTTTTGTGTTGTAGACTTTGACATTCAATCCTAATTCTGGACTGGAAGACCTATCCTACACACTGATTGCAATTCCCTCTTGCTGCTTTTCTAAATGGGTGTGCAGCAAACTGATTTTAATACTCAGCACATCCTGAGAGTGGGATGAGACTGACCTCCTCAGAGCCATTCTCTGAATTGAGATTTTACATGTGCTGAAAAATGTGCCAAGAACCACCCAAAATGACATCGAAAAATTCAAAAACACTCTACTTCTCTTCCATACCTATTTTCTTCCCCTCACTCCAATTCACCAGAACTCTGATTTTCATAAGAGGTCCACTATTTCAATAAAATTCAGTGTTGACGAGTGAAATTCCTTTTTGTTGTCGCTGCTGGTTTAGCACTATTTCTTAGAAGGATTATTAGAACTACCTCTGTTAAAAAAAGTTTCTTCTTTCATCAGCGTCTTTAAAAATAAGGGAAAGCATCAGCCAATCTCAAGGCTCTAGACCGACGCCGTGGCTCTCACTTAATCCAAGGCCAGTAAAGGGATAATTTGATTAAACTGAGACCCCAATTTATTTGGCTTTAGTTCTGGATCAACCTCTCCTTAATAGAGTCCTGTCGTCTCCGATTGTTTGATGAAAATTAAAGTGACATAAATACCATGAGACTTTTTTCAATCTGATTAGTCAGCTAAGGCACATCAATAGTACCCCAGCCATCAGCCTCTGGCGTCCCTCCTGTCACCCGCCGGGCGAAGGGCTGACAACGGCTCCTTGCGGGACGAGCACCCACGCTGCTGCTGCGACCCCCACACTTGGCCCATCAGTCCTGCTCAATGGGGCCCTGTTGACAAGGTGCCCATACCTTTCTCCACCGCTGTTCTCTGGACAAAGCGAAATACTGTTTTATTAGCAATCAATGGCTGTTAATCCAAAACGATTTCACAAATCCTCTGAGCCCTCAAGCTGATTATAAATACGCATCTTTCCAAGCCCACAAACTTTGAATTTCACTTCCCCCACCCTGATGCGTGGCCTTTCAGCTGGTGAATGAAACTCAAAAGCAAAGGGGTCAACGGCTTTCAAGGACTTGGAAACCAAACTAAATGCGATCCCAGCGACTGAGTCCGAGACACCGACACCTAACTGGTTTTCTCTGGAATGAGGAAGATGCTGTTTACAGACCGAAGGGAGCTATCTTTAAAACCTTATTATTAACACCCTTTCTTGTTCTCTAGCAGCTCAAATAAAAAAGCAATAGAAAAACAAACTAAAACAAGCTACTCCATATCCCAGAAACACAATTTTCGGAAAAACTGTACTTAGTTTCCCCAACCATATAGCAAGAAAAAACAGACGTCTCTTCTGAGAGCATTAAGTCCATTAGGTGTGTTTTACCCTAAGACAGGAATCAGAGTCCTTCTAGAAAAAGGAATTGATTAAATAAATTGCCACTATAAATTTCCTTTTCCAGTACCTGCTCAAAAGAATAAACACAATATACTCCTATGACATAGCAGAGAGAGCTCTGTGAGCTCCACAAACATCTAGGGAGACAAATTCTCTAATTACTCTTTACGTCTTATGACAATCCAAAACTACTAAGTATTCTTTCTAATCTTTGCCAATGCCTGCACTCCAGGAACACTGTGCCTTAGGAATAACTCATCCTGACACAGTATTTCAATACCGACTGATACGACAAGCAAGCAGTCGGAATGACGCAAGGTCAAGAAGAATCTTTTCCAAGAAGGGAGGATCTATCATCCCGGAAAGGGTCCCACTTGGCCATATTGCTGCTTCAGATTCTTTCTCCTCCACGCCCTTTTCAATCCAACCCTACAAATTAGACTAGAAAACAAAGAGATGCCGACCAGCAATGAATGGTATGACCTGAGACCCCATGTGTTCCTGTCCTGGAGAGCACATCTATACTTCAAGTACAGAGTGGGAAGCAAGGTCTTGGTGAGCCAAAGAGCTCTGGAGAGAAAAACAAAATCTTACAGAGATTCCTGAGCCAATCTCCATGTTCTCACACATTTTCTTTTTCCCCATTTGGGGCACTCTTTTCTCTGTGTTTTAAAAGTCAAAGAATTTTGCAGGCCAAAGGGGCTGCAGTCGTCACCTCCCTCTCAGCACAGAAAAGGAGGCCATGATCCTCGGGAGCTAATTGGCATACCCAAGGCCCCATAGCCACTCGGTATCCAAACAGAGCCTATAATCTGGGTCCCTTGAACCATCTGGGACCTCACTACTTCACAGGTCCCCTCCTAGACATCAAATAAAACAGTAGAGGTGACAACAGGGGCTGGCAAACTTTCCCCGTGAAGGATGAGATAGTAAATATGTGCAGATTTACAATTGTCATTACACACCTCTGCCGTCATCGTGCAAATGTAGCCATTAATAATACATAAAGTAATGAAAATATTTCAATAGAATTTTATTTATGGATACAGAAATTTGAATTTCTTATATCCTTATATGTCATGACACATTTTTCCTCTTTGAAAATTTTTAACCACTTAAAAATATAAAAACATTTATAGAACATAGTTCAAGGGCTATTCAAAACCGGGCAGGCTGTATTCGGCCCACAGCAGTGTGCAAGCGCCTGGTTTAGAAGAGTGTATTATTAGAATCAGAAGCCCAGAGACTTCAATGATGCCTAATAAACGTGACAGTAGCTGTGTTAATCACATTAATGGTACCATTCATTTGATAGACTCCAAGAGCCTGGACTTCAGAATCCTGTGCTGAGCTGGTGAGGACATAAATGAAAAGATGAAACTACAATAATACCCCACCTCAAACTCACTAACCAAATCCTTCACTTAATAAGGAGAAAGCACCATTCTCAGTGGCACCTCTTTTTTTGCACTTCACTTACAGCCAATGTAGATCTGCTTTTCAAGGGATATTTCAACCTTCACTGGCACCTAAGTTACATAGCAAAGCAAGGTGAAGGCCATCTGGGTCAACAGTACCTGGAAAACCAGCAGGTAAGGAGGACTAATACTGCCCAACGCCTCCTGAAAGCAGGCCCAACAAGAAGAAGAAAGTTGGCTGCATCAGAATCCCCTAAGAAGCCTATTAAAAACAGGCTTTCAACCTCAGATTCTGATGCAACACATCTGGATTAGGGCCAGGTCACAAAGTCCCTGCATTGATTGGACAACTATGGCTTGTGACTGAAAAGATGATCAGCATCTCACCAGCTACTGCTAAAGGAAACGGTTTTCCAAACAGCTCAAGACGGCTAACAGACCTACCCCTTGCACCAGCATCAACAGAAATCTTGGTAGACTGTGTGTTGCAACCTTCTCCCCTCAAAATTCATATGTTGAAGGCCTAAACTCCAGTAAATGTGTCCTTGTTTGCAGATGTAATTAGTTAAGATGAGGTCATACTGAGTAGTCGCTCAGTCATGTCCAACTCCTTGCGACCCCATGGACTGTAGCCAGCCAGGCTCCTCTATCCATGGAATTCTGCAGGCAAGAATACTGGAGTGGGTAGCCATACCCTTCTCCAGGGGATACCCTCCCGGAAGCCATACCCTTCGACCCAGGGAATGAACCCAGGTCTCCCACATTGCAGGCAGATTCTTTACAGTCTGAGCCACAAGGGAAGCCCCATACTGGGTATGGTAGTTCTTAATTCAGTTTGACCAGTATTGTTATAAAAAGGAGAAATTTGGACATGGCCACTGGCAGGTGGCGCTAGTGGTAAAGAACCCACCTGCCAATGCAGGAGACAATGACTAGGGTTTGACCCCTGGGTGAGAAAGATCCCTTGGAGAGGGGCCTGGCAACTCACTCCAGTATTCTTGCCTGGAGAATCCCACAGACCAAGGAGCCTGGCAGGCTATAGTCCATAGGGTCGCACAGAGTCAGACAGACTGAAGTGACTTAGCATGCACACAAAAGTATGTAGGAAAAATGCCATGAGAAGAGACACAGAGAGAAGTCAGCCATCTGCAGGTCAAACAGAGAAGCCTGGAAAGCATCCTTCCCTCCCAGCCCTCAGAAAGGACCAACACTGTCAATACCCCGATCTCAGATGTCCAGACTTCAGGACTCGGAGACAGGAAATTCCTGTTGTTTAAGCCACAGGGGTTATCATCTTTTGTTATGACAGCCCTAGCAAACTAATACAATGAAGGTCAAAGGGAAATAAGTGGGCTACTCAGAAGGCTTCAACACTAGAGATAGAAACCCTGAATTTCTTGAAGTTCCTCTACTGGAAACTCAGGGTACTAGATGAAAATGTGGACTGTTTCAGTTACAAAACAGCTACAGAACGACACTTGGCTAGCCACCAACTTGCAAAAGCCATCCAATGACCTTTTTTTTTAAAAAACAGACAGGCTGATTCATGTCAATGTATGACAAAAACCACTACAATATTGTAAAGTAATTAGCCTCCAACTAATAAAAATAAATGAAAAAAATAAAAAATAAAGCCCAGATACCATGAAGAAAAAAAAAAAAGACAGACAGGGTTCCTGACCAGAATACCAGGTGGGGTGAGGCCCCCATCAAACAACTACCTAGCCACTTGTGAACTGTCACTTCTTTTAAACTGCCTTAAGTTATCACAACCTCCAAGCTTTACATTGCATCCAATCTAAATTAGTTTCAAATTAAAAACAAAAAAGACTTTCTGGAGGAAGTGTCAGCTTATTTCCTGTCACTATCTTCTTAAACCATTTATGCCTTAACTAATTTCTGAGATTATATATTTGGTTTACTAGTCTTTTCCTTACTCATTAGTTACTTTTATCTTTTCAAACTGTTTGGAGAATAAAAGGTATTGAGCAGCCTGTGGGGTGGGGAAAAAACTCCCATCAAAACAAAAATGTTCCGGACAGGGAACACACCCAAATCCTGATTAAAACTGCATTACGTAATTTGAATGCAATAAAACAATTTAGACTTTCCCCTGGAGAGCCCTATGAGATTTGCCTTCTGTCATGAAAGTCAACCGCTCTATGCCTAATGCAGTGTTTTTTATTTTGCTGAGTCACCACCAAAGTCAGGTCAGCAGTTGAGACCGTGAAACCTGCAGGGTACTAGAACAAAAATTTTTCCATGCTTTTAGAGGGCACAAGGCTTGTGACTGTCCCTGGGACAGAAAAGACAGCATGAGCTGCTCGGCAGGAAAATGATCCTTCGTACGAGAGATGATGTGCCAATTCCAGATAGAGTCAAACTTGATAATCCTCACTTCCCAGCAAAGAATTAAAAAATCAGATTGTTCCTCTGGGCACATGGCAAAACTACAGAAAATCTGGAAATTCGTCCCTAATGAAAGCATAAATGGAATTATTCTTTGGATCACCCAAAGAGCCCAGAGAAATACATCTGAGCCTAACTTCTTGGTTGGTATAAATCAATAGTTCTTAACCGTGCGTTCTCTGAATGATTCTGATGCCTGGGCCTGTTTATAAACCTATGGTAAGCCCCCATGGGACCATCGTGGTCCTGCATGTTAACAGACATGTTTAACTCCAGCAAGTAAATTCGTTAGGGAGATAAACTATAGTCAAGGTATAAATTAAATAAGATGTACGCATTACTTGCCCAGGATCCACATAGTAAGCTTTGATTTCTAACTATATAGTAAGTTTGACTTCTAGACAGAGGCTGATGCAATTTAGAATGCAATTTATCATTAAAAAGCAAATAAAATGTGTGTGAAGACAGTTCTGAGTCAGTTAAGGCTGAATCACCACAGGGGTTGAATCATCGCTGGAGGCTGAGTCATCACTGGAGGCTAGCTGAATCGTGCCTCTGATGTTCTAGCGTGGAAGCTTAAGGCTCTGCATGAAAATAGGTTGAAGCAAATCACCCAAGTGAAAGCGATCAATTTAAGGCATTTATAAAGAAACAAAAAAACCTACTGCTAAGAGTATGAGCCAGTTACTTTTACTCAAACCTTAGTCAGAGGATGGAGTGACCACAATATTTGTAAAAGGCAAGACCATGAAATATCTATGATGGGATCTGAACTCAAGGATTATGTTGAAGGAAAGATGAACTTATCAATACTATTTAAAGTATAGCAAATGCTAGGGCAGCGCATGGACTGTTAAATGTTAAGTGCTAATATACACTTAAGCACAGCAAATAGAAAGCAAAAGGGGGAGCAAAAATGGAATCTCTGACGTGACTGACAAGAGAAAAGGGAAAAGGGTGGTGTATTTCTTCCTTACCGCCCCAGCTTTTTTTCTCGTGGTACCCAGGCAACAGAATCCAACATCATGACCTTGAAAGGCAGAAGCATAGTCATCCAGTTTCTCAAAGTCCACCACTTCTTGATTCTAGACAAGAGAGACATAGCTGTATGTTACTTGACGTTATTAAAACAAACAGGAAAAAAAATACTCCCTCTAGATTTAAAGAATAAATGAGAGAATACTACTAGAGTCCATTCACTTAACATCACATTTTGCAAGCTCATTTTCTTCCAGAAAAAGCAATAAATCTAAATTTAAACATCAACAATGTACTTAAATGTCTACAGTACACACAACTGGACTACAGGTGCTCTAGCTCTCTTAAGTCAAATATAATTTTCTCTCTGGAAAAATAAAAGACCTCTCTGTATATTACCAGGAGAAATACCAATGAGGTATAATGTCAAGGAAGGAAATGGTGTCTGGAATCTCAAAACCTAGGTTTGAGTCTTGGGTTTGCTGCTTACTAGGCATGATAATCATTTTGGCCAAGTTATTTATATGTCTCAGTTCCTTCATCAATAAAATGTGAAAGATAACCTTTCTTGCAGTCTAAAGCAGCATTAGAATCAGGCAGCAGGTTCTTGACAAAAAGCCACACTCCTAGGTCTCATGCCAACCCTGCACTTTTGATAAGCACCCTTGCTAATTCTCACACTCGTGAACATTCAAGAAACTCCATCTAACCTCTTAAGTTTGCTGTGAAATTTAAAAAAGAAAAGTTTCAGAAGTTCCCATCATTCAGGAGTTTACACAAAATGTTGCTTTTCCCTCTCTTTCAAAAGCATTTTCCTGGCACTCTACCCAATGCTGAAGAAAAGAATGCTTACAGAAAGTGCCTGACCAAAAGAAGTGCCACCAAAACTCGGCATCAAAGCACAAAACTCCATTTCCGTTTCTAATGGCCAGAAGTGTCCGACCTCATGCCCCATGAAGTCAGACTATGAAGATCACATATTACCTAAGTCTTAGAACACAAAAATCCTGAGAGACCAAAAACATATGCAAAATGACCCGCAGGAGTCAAGGACATTTATCTGTGAGACAGTTGTTAACTGGAATGTTCCACCTGTGAAACCTGTGGGAACAGTTGGAGATACCACAATTACACTACAGTTTAATTTACTGCAGTTTACAAATTACTCCCTTTACAAATCTCCACCAAGCTCAAGCTTCAAATATTTAGAGGATGAGCACCAGACTGCAGTCTGCTGTATCAGTGGGTCAACCAAGAAAGTGTAAGTGACAGTAAAAGGATGATTCAACTTATAGACACAAGCCTGCAGCCCTAAGAAGTCAGGCAGGGCAAATTCTTGCAGCTGAATAAGCGCACATCTCAATGCCAGAAAGCATTTCCCACTCCACAAACCATCTTCTGATTCACTGACATTAGTGTCGAGTGGACAGGTAAAGAAAACAAGCAATGGGGTTGAGAAAATTGCCCTAGGTCGCAGGACTGTTTTTTCTAGAAGCCATATTAAAGAACCCTCGCAACATGGCTCTTCTCTTCGTCCCTGGCCTCCCTTTCACCTTGGCTCCACCTTATGGGGGTCTGGACTGACAGAAGGGCTTTGTTCAAGTGAGGAGGAGGCCCACCTGGACATACAACCCAGCTTCCAGTAAAGCCTCTCACAGGCCAATCGTGGTCACACTTGAACGCCTCTTGGGACCACCGCAAGCCTTGCAGCAGAAAATAACCTCACCCTGAAGCAACACTGCGGGGACACTTTTGAATCCCAGCTCAAATACCCACCACGTTTTTATAAGCTTCCTCGTCCAACGTGAGCTTCCTCCGGCCAATCAGCGTGACTTTGGAAAACAGGCCCTGTTCCAGAATTTCTTTCAAGAGCACTCTGCCGGTTTCCCCGCTGGCGCCCAGAATAAAGACGGATTTGTTCTGCATCCTGAAGTCTTCCCGAAGCTTCGGCAGGGCTTCTGTCTCGGCCATGCTGCAGAAATAACATTAACAGGTGCTGGTCTCGGGGACGTTTCAGGGGCGGCCGTGCTTCAGGCCGCTTCAGGGTGGGTTGTGTGTTTTGGAGGAAGGTACGGTTCTTCTCCGCAGTCTGGGCCCAGGGGAAAGTGCAGAGTCACCGGCAGGGCGGGGCGCCCTGGCCGTCCCCCAGCACCTGAGCCAACCCACACCTCAGAAGGGGCTGGAACAGGGGCTGCGCCCAGGTGCCACAAACTGCCGGTACCAGGACGCCCCGTGTCCCCCACGGTGTCCCCGACTCTGGCCCCTCCTTCCTCCAACCACAGGGGGCGCGGAGCCCAGCTCGGTCCCCCAAGCGGAGGGGTTACCTGAGGCTGGCCCCGGGCCCCACGTCCTCGGGCTGCAGCAGGAGCAAGGCGGCTACCAGCGCCGCCACCGCCGCCGCCGCCGCCGCGGCGCTCAGAGCTGCGGGCCGGGACATCCGGCCATCCCTCCAGGCCCGCGTTCCCTGGCCCCTGGCACGCCTCGGCGGGGCCCCTCCCAGCTCGACGCCTACCGGGACTTCGCCTTCCGGGTGACTTCCGGGTATCGCTGCTCGCCCCGCCCAGAGGGATGGGGCCGGGTGGGGGCCGGAGGCTGCGGCCCAGGCGCGCCCAGAGCACGTGGCTGCGCCCGGCTCGGTAGAAAGCTCGGAGACCTCTCCCTCAATGTCGGGGATCTCTGGGCCCCTCTCTCCAGCGTTCTTCCTCACCCTCTAGGCTGAGTTGGCCCGCATCCAAGGCCTCGGCCAGTAGCCTTGACCTGCGTTTGACCCTTTCCAAAACCTATAATGTCAACTGCGTGTTGAACATCTTCATCTTGAATTCACATCGAAACGTAACCCTTCCCTTCCAACCGCCCCCCAAACAGCTGTAAAATCAGTCTGCTCCTGGCCTCTCTTGGGTGTGACTGTCTATTCATTTGCACAATCTTCATTCACCCTGTCCATCTCAAGTCAGAAATTCGGACTCTCCCCTTCTGACTCCTTTGGCCGGCCTTTCCACATTCTAAATTAATCACCAACGCTTGCCATCCTCTCTGCCTTTCAAATATTTGTCTTATGCAATTCCAGCTCTCACCTTATCTCACCAGTACAACTGGTTTCCCTGCCTAGGTTCTAGATGGTTGAGCCAGAGCAACCTTCCACACGGTTCCCCTGTTCACTCTTTGGAGCCAATGTCCATGTATTAGAACATAGTTATCTACACTGGGCCTGTCCTGGATTTTGGAAGTCCTGGACAGGAGTTAGAATCATAAGCTAGAACCTGAACAACAGAGACAGATTGTGTTGTGGACGTTGGTCATTTTTGGCTGCCCAGCATTCAAATACTAGTCTTATTTTGTGCTTATTTTATTAGTCGCTCAGTTGTGTTGACTCTTCCAACCGCATAGATTGTAGCCTGTTAGGCTCCTCTGTCCATGGGATTCTCCAGGCAAGAATGCTGGTGTGGTTTGCCATTTCCTTCTCCAACTCTTATTTTAGAGAATTACAAAATAAATGGGATACAGGGCCCCACCTCCTACTCTAGAAGCCAAGTAAAACATGTTTCCTCTCCCAACTGCCAGAGAATTATTTTACATGCAGGTGAGACCTAGGCTCAGCCAGACAGACACTTCTCATCTAGGTTTTTCACTTTGGAAGGTTATAAAATGATGCTTTGGGAAGTTGAGATAGAGTTTGGTTGGACAGAGCAACCGTATAGGATAATATCATCCTGGGATCTGCCAGTGATCTGATGGCCTGATTGATTGTTTCACTTTCTTTAATTCCTCCCTGTGTTCAAAGGCTGTTCATTATATTTCCTCTTGTTCTTTTTCTTTCTTTCCTTTTTTTTTTTGGCAATAGTTTCATTTTTGCTTAAGCTAACCAGAGCTACTTTCTGTTGCTTGCAATCAAAAACCTTAACTGATACAGAAGAGAGTGTTTCATTCCCTGTTGGTCTGCCATGGTGTTGGATTCTTCCATTAGAGTTCCTAGAGCATTTCTGCTAAAAGGCAACTTAAAACCATGCCAGCTAACACTGTCTCAAGAATTCATTAATCAAATGTATTGCAGAGATGATTAGTTTTGTAGTGTTAATTCTCTTTTTTTTTAAAATTGTGTCATAATTAATATACAATAAAATCAGTTCAGTTCAGTCTCTCAGTTGTGTCTGACTCTTTGCAACCCCACAGATTGCAGCACGCCAGGCTTCCCTGTCCATCACCAACTCGCAAAGCTTGCTCAAACTTATGTCCATCGAGTCAGTGATGCCATCTAACCATCTCATCCTCTGTCATCCCCTTCTCCTCCTGCCTTAATCTTTCCCAGCCTCAGAGTCTTTCCCATTGAGTCAGTTCTTCGCATCAGGTGGCCGAAGTATTGGAGTTTCAGCTTCAGCGTCAGTCCTTCCAATGAATATTCAGGACTGATTTCCTTTAGGATGGACTGGTTTGATCTCCTTGCAGTCCAAGGGACTCTCAAGAGTCTTCTCCAACACCACAGTTCAAAAGCATCAATTCTTCGGCATGGATACATACAATAAAATGCATGGATGGAAAAGGTTCTGTCCCATGCTTTTAGATAATTGTGTATTCATCTTCATAACCACCACTAGAAACAAGATACAGAATATTTCTGTCACCCAAGAAAGTGCCTTCAATGCCTCCCATCCCAAAGGTGACCATTTTCTAATCTATCAGTTGGTTAGTTTTGTCTGTTATAGAACTTCATTAAATAAAATCATACAGCACATACCCTTTTGTGTCTCAAGTCTTTTGCTCAGCATAATGTTTTTAAGATTCATCTCTATTGTTTGTAGGCCTGTGTTATGACGTTCATGGATCCTACGGACTTCAATGAGCCCTTTCCTTCATAAAAAATAACATTTATCTCCTATAACTGTTACTATAATGACAAATACATATTATATAATAAAACATTTTCATCAACCTAAAAATTCATTTTTTCCTTCTGATTTTAAAAGAAATTGAAACATTTCCATGGGCCTGGGCACTGTGCCTACTCTGCTAAATGGGTAAGTCAACCTTGGTTGCTTCATGTATCAGCAGTTTTGTTCCTTTGTTGCTGAGTAACAGTACATTGGATGAATAGCCCATGACATGTTTAAACACTCTGTTGGTGAACATTTGGTCTGTTTCCTGTTTTCAGCTATTATGATTAAGACTCCTATGAACATTCTTCTACTAGTCTTTCTGTAGACACAGGTTTGCATTACTCTTAGGTAAATACCTAGGGTAGGAATGACCAAGGATTTCTCCCACCCACTTTTTAAAAATTTTAGCCATTTCACTGGATATTACATGGTCTTTCTTGTCTTTTAACAATAGAGCTCTGAGTTTTATCAAGCCATGTGGCTGACCATTTATATTCTATATTTCCCAACATCACTTTCAAGTCCGTTTGAACATGTGACAATGTTTTAGCCAATTAGCTGCAAGCCGAGATATGTGCACACTCAAATCACATTTTAATAAGAAAGCTACCTGCTTTCCCTTCCCTTTCCCTTTTTTCCTTTCCTTATGCCAAGATGCGAATGTGGTATGAGTGAGCCAGTTCTAACCATAAGCAGAATGGCAGAGTAAGAACCTGGACCCTGAGTCCCTGGATCAATTCATAGAACAGAGCTATCTGCCTCCTACCCTGGACTGTTTGCCCACTTTCGGGCTGTGGGATAGGTCAACTTCTGTCATGTTGGAGCCACTATAATGTGTCACAGCAGCTTCATCAACATTTTGCCTAATATAAGATGCTTTGAGTCAATCATGTTCATGGATACGCACTGGATACTGGATACTGATTCTCTAATGTGAGCTAAATACTGTGCTAGGTACTATAGACTTTTCCAGGATGAATCAGATACAAGACAAATGTACTCTAACCTGAGATGGTAAGTTATTAATACTTGGGGAGCTAAATAAAAGTACAAGTTAACATTATCCAACATCTCCCAAATTTTCATAGGGTAGCACATGATAAATGTAAATGAGTGGACTGACAAGGGATGGAACTCAGAAAAAGATAAGCCCATGGCTCTTCTTCTCTGACAGTTGGCCGAGCATCAATACCCTTAGATAAAATGATACAACCTAGACTTCTAAGGCAACAGGGCCACAAAATTTCAGAGCAAATAGGAAGGGAAAAGAGGGAGGCAAAGGAAACACAAGAAAGCTGGGGTAGCATGAAAAGGTCCTGGGCCAGAAGACCTGCCTGTCAAGTCCACTTTTGACCTTATCTTTGACTGAGATGAAGTTTCTTCATTTATCTTGGCCTTCATATTCTTATCTGTAAAATGGGAACTGTTTTATTATGTTCACCTTGCTCCAAGAAACAGAGACTCACTCATGCTAACTAGAGTAAAGACGATGAATATTGTAACACCCACATAGTATATATGGGAGACAGAATCTCAGAGAAATCTGAAAATAGAATCAGCTGTAGGATCAGGCCTCAGGCAGAATGGAACTAGAAGGTAGTTCTGTATTTAAGCCAGATCTAGAATCTTTAGCCAGATCTTTAGGCAATGGCAACCCACTCCAGTACTCTTGCCTGGAGAATCCCATGGATGGAGGAGCCTGGTAGGCTATAGTCCATGGGGTCGCTGAGAGTGGGAGATTACTGAGCAACTTCACTTTTACTTTTCACTTTCATGCACTGGAGAAGGAAATGGCAACCCACTCCAGTATTCTTGCCTGGAGATTCCCAGGGACAGAGGAGCCTGTTGGGCTACCATCTATGGGGTCACACAGAGTTGGACACGACTGATGTGACTTAGCAGCAGCAGAGTCTTTAGCATCAAGGATCCAGATGTCTTCACTTTAGAGCTATATTTTTAGTAACACCTTCATTAAGACTTCTGTTTCAAGTTATTGAAACATCAGCTCAAGATGTTTTGGGCAAAGAAAAAGATATATACTGAATTACATTAAAAAAAAAAAAATTCTGTGTGTGAAAGCCTTGGGCATCACTGAAGTCAGGCGGTCAGCCAGTGGGGCCAGGACTCAATCCCTCTTCCTCCCTTGGCTCCTCTCTCCTTTATGTCGGCCTGACTCTCAGACCTCACAAGGTAACTCAAAGGTTGTGGGCAGGTCCAGCCTACCACTCCCTGTTTTAGGTTCAAGGTTCAAGGTAGGAAAGACATGACACTCAAAATGGGTAATTGAAGGCAAGGGTACTAAACAGATGATGTTTCAAAGAGCAAAAGAGAAGAGGGGATCAGTTCATCAAAACTGAGCCAGAGAGGGCTGTCTTATAGGACACAGTGAGTTTGGAGCAACTGCACAGAGAAGGAGTTAAGGGAATAATAGCCCAACCTCACTCTCTTCCACCTTTTTGGTGCAGCTTGTGGGACCTTAGATCCCTGACCAGGGATTGAACCCATGCCCCCTGAAGTGGAAGTATGTAGTCCTAATCACTAGCTGGCCAGGGAATCCTCTTCTCCCTCCCTTGATCTCCTGCTGGTACTAATTGGTCAGAAGGAACTTAGACTGTGCAGATCAGTTTTATTCAGGACACAGAGCGGGCGGCAGGGATGAAGAAAGTGGATTACTCAAGATACCAGTGCATCCTTTGAGATTTAAGTCCAGTGGAAAAGGCCAAATCTAAGCAAAAGTCCCTTCTTAGTCAGCTGCATCTCCTTAGTTCTGACTGAGAAGAACTAAGGAGACCATCCTGACCATCAGTGTAGACAGAGGAATGAAGCCTAGATGAGGTCAACTTCTCATGTCTGAGAGTACCACCTCAAGGAAAGCAGCAATTTTGGATTCCTTTAGTTTCTTCTCTGATTCCTGTGGCTAGAAAGTAGAGCTCACTATTATAAAAGAAAGAATAGGTTTAAACCGTATTCAAGGTGGCCATACTTCTTCCCCATTTATTATTCCATTTATTCATAAATATGTATGCTGGATGACTTTTTTTGCAAAGGAGAGCTATAAATAAATGTAGCACTATTAAGATATCTGGTGGGGCATAAAGAATTTAGATTTGGTAAAGGAAGGTGTTTAGAAGAAAATTTTGCTATATTCCTGTCATAGAACAAATATAGGCATGAACTGCATTCAGCAATTTAGATGCTGATTTGGTATATTTATCACATTCTTGACAGTAATTTTTTTTTCCCTTTTGGGAGTTGTAGGAGTGAAGAGGTGATGGCATATGTACCCACATGTTTCCTGCTTCGATGCTAATTTTTGTTTCATTTTATAAAGATGGAGAAACTGAGTCATGTTTCTGTTAAATATCTTATGTAAGACCATAGAATTAAAGTTTGATGTCAGGACAAGACCTTGGACACCCAGATCAATGACCAATGTTTAGTGATACCAGTGTAATTCTAGAATAGTCTTCAGAAAAGCATAGTTCTTCTTGTTTGTAGCTGATTGTCCCGTATGTGTTGTATTATTCAGTTCCCTAGCATTTTCAAGAGTGTTCTCTCACTAACCAATGCTAAAGAATAACCTATGTAATGGCACTGTGGTGGGTGAGAGTATGGCTGGTTTTGAAGGGCCAAAAATCAACATGACTGAAATGGAGGGGTAAACACGTGGAGCAGGGGTGGGGACAGGACACTGGATAAGCAGGCAGGGCCAGATGGTACCTGACCTCAAAAGATAAACAATCATTTATAGTTATTAATTTTATTTTTTAAATTTGGGGCAATGATTTTTCATTATATTTTTAATGGTTTTCTTCTGTTTAAGGTAGCCACATATTACCTGAATTACTAGTAATACATTTATTAGTTGTTGTTGTTCAGTTGCTGAGTCACGTCTGACTCTTTGTGACCTATTAATACATTTAATAAGGTATTTAAAAGTGACATTTAAAAAATATTAAGAATAGGTGAGTGTACAGGATACATGGGATATGATGAATTCATGAAGGTAATACCTGAATGGGAAAAGTTTGTAAAATACTGGTGTATTAAAAAAAAAAAAAAAATACTGGTGTATTGGGCATTTCTCATTTGTCCCCTCATATCCACTTTCTACCCTTTACACCCTTCTCTGTGACCTCATAGCTGACGTCTAAAGCCTGTAACATTCTGGCTTGTCCTCTAGTTTCTAGTTGGATTTGGCCAATGGAAGGCACTGGTTATCTGAAAGGGGGGAGAGAGTGAGATAAGGGCCTTTATTTCCCCATATCCTTCTCTACAGGGTCACTGGGGTTGGTCCTCTACCAAGAGGTACAACTCCCATCATTCAGATCTCCCTCACAGCTACAGACAACCCTCTCCAAGTTCCTGTAACCACCTCCCCACCACACCTCTTCAGACCCAGCTATTGTTAGCACTGGGACACAGCACCATTCCCTGTTGGATTTTCCTTATTCCTCCCCACCCTCTTATAAATCTTCTCTTATTAAATTCTCCTCCACTGTCCCATTTGAACAACTCTCTGTTTTCCTGCCAGAACACTGATCGATAGGCCGGATGTGGTGGAAAGCGTGAACTTTGAAATCAGACAGAAGTAGATTTGAATCTTGGCCACTTAGAAGTTATGTGACCTTGGGCAAGTCCAAGTAGATAAGCATGGTATTCATCAACCCAGGAAGACTACCCTGTGAGTTCAGGCACCACATCTATCTCACTGACACAGTCCTGGTTTTTGGAGTAGTGTTTAATACTTATGTTGACTAAAAAAGATGTGCAGCTTGAGAGTTGTAAGTTTTCTTTGGAGCAAAATGAGGACTGCAGCCAGGGAGGCAGCATCTCAGATAGCTCTGAGGGACTGCTCCAAAGCGGCAGTGGGGGAAAGTCAATATATAAGGTTTTGATGAAGGGGGAGTTCAATACCATGAAGAACTGATTTTACAAAAGGCTTTTTGTTAGTCATGAGGATCTGAGGTCACCATGAAGGGATTTAGTGCTTCTCTAGATATGAGGAGATGCAAGGATTGAGATAAAAAAATCTGTTCCTAAAAACATCCAACTATCTAAAGACCTGTCCCACCAGATTCCCTGGAGCAGGGTGCCTCACACCACCCTGAACTTCCTCGGGGATTGTTGAAGATCAACAGCTACAGCAGCATGGGGTGCACTCTCCTTAGAGACAGATGGCAAATGCCTTTGTTGTTCACTCATTGGCAATGCTCTTGGTAAGTGCCAATTTGTCGTTGACACTTAGCTGGTACTCACGAAAAACTTCTGTATGATAGATTTCATGTTTTACGTGGCCCAGAAGGAGAGGAAGGAGTCAACTTGTCAAACATTCTTTGCAGATGGTACCCAAAAATGAGGTTATCAATTGTACAGGTAGTAACCCTCAGATGTGCTCTTTAATGGAAACAATACAGGGAGGGATTAAAAAGTGGGGGGAGGGAAGGTTTCCCTGATGGTCTAGTGGTAAAGAATCCTCCTGCCAACGCAGGGGACACCATTTCGATCCCCGGTCCGAGAAGACCCCACATGCTACAAGTAACTAAGTCCATGCACCACAGCTACTGAGCCAGCACGCCTAGAGCCCATGCTCTGCAACAAGAGACACCACCACAATGAGAAGAGTAGCCCCCACAACTAGAGAATAGCCCATGTGCATCAATGAAGATCCAGCCAAAAGTAAACAAACAATAATTTTTTTTTTTTTTTTAAGAAAGGAGAAAACATAGCAAGGAACTCATGGGCAAATGGTGCTCTGCTTACACACCATCTGTCCTTACAGAGCTCATTTCCTTCCCCATATTACCCCAAAGCCAGTTCCCTTCTGAGGGGGGACTTCTGTTGCCATGGCATGTCTTCTTTCCAACAAAGAAGCAACATGAGGGATAGCACATAAAGGACCCAAGGGTCCCACGCAGTAGACAGTGAAGGAGTCCCAGAAGGGCTGAGGGTTTATTTGAGGTACAGAGCCAGATGAGCAGAGAAGCCAGAGATGTCATGAACCCTCAAAGTCAAGAAGAGGTAAAGAAATGGTGTATTAGGTCCCCACAGCTGTCACAACAAATTAACACTGAGTGGCTTATAACAACACCAGTGTATCCTGTCACAGTTCTGGAGGCTAGGAGTCTGAAATCAAGGTGTTGGTGGGGTCATCTTCCTTCTAGAGGCTCTTTGCTTCTTCCAGCCTCTGGTGGCTTCAGGGATCCCTTGGCTTATGGCTGGGGACACCAGTCTTTGCCTCTGTCTTCACATGGCCTTCTCTTCTGCCTTACAAGGATAGTTAAGGCTGGATTTAGGGCCAACCCAGAAAAATACAAAATGATCTCACTTAGAGATCTGTAACTTAGCTACAGTAGTTTTTTTCCCCCAAAACTACAAAACATTTCGAGATTTGAGAATAGTCGGAAAATTAAGTAACGGGAATTGGACCCTTATCGGGGTCTTCTGGGAAATTGGAAGCACCGCCCTCTTCTGCAGCTCGACGCTTCTCCAGTTTAGCGATCAATTCTTTCGCGGGATTGAAGACGCCACTGGTCTGCTGGTCACAGACGTAGCACCGCGGGGTGGTGCGGAAATGCTGAAGGGCACAGCCCTCGCAGAAATAATGCCTGCACTTGGTGACCACAGGGCTTTGGAAGGTCTGGCGACAGATGAAACACTTGAATGGTAGCTCCTCCTCATTGCTCGCCACTTCATAGTTTTCATCCTCGTCGACGCCATAGCGACCCTCGTCGAGCTCGCGTTGGATCTGCCACCCGTGCTTGTAATCTGAGCGGTCATGGAGGAATTTGCAGCTGTCTCCGAAGCCGCAAAAGCCGGTCTCCTTGTAGTCCTTACAAATGTCGGGCTGGTAATCCCAGCGCACGGTGGCACGCAGATGCTCGGGAGCTCGGATGGGGCCCTTCCTCGCCATTCCGGAGGAATCACTGCCCGCAGACGTGTCTTTGGGCCCCATGTATTTCTGATAATTATTCATTCCCCGGTAGATCTTATCGTCTTCCTTGCCCCTCAGCTCCTCCCGGATCTTCCGGCTGCGCTCAAAGATGGCTTGTGCGTCACGCTCCTTCTCCGTGTCTAGCTCGTACACAGCGGTCGCCCCCATGTCCTCTGGCCCCACGGGTCTCGCCGAGCGAGTGGACTTATAGACCACGCCGAGACTCTCGGGCTCCTCCACTTCCTCCTCGCTACTCCGGTCCCCGGAAGCCCCCTTCTGTCTACCACCGCCCTGGGTCTTCTGGATCATCGGAGTGTGGATCGCTCGCTTCTTTTCTGGACGAACCACCCTGATGCCTTCGTCACCGCTGCTGCTGCTGCTGCCGCCGGCGGCGCCGGCTCCGCCGCCGGGCTCCTGGTTGCAGATCCGGCGTTTTCTGCGGCCTGCACCCCCCTTTCGTCCAGGCTTTCTGAAAAGAAAGGTGCACACCTGGTCCGTCGTCTTTCCCGGGGAAAGCTGCTCTGCCATTTTAAGAGTCGCGAGCTCTGAAACGGTTGTGGCCAACTGGGTGGCGCGGGGCTCCTGCGCGTCACTGCACTCGTCCGCTCTGCCACGAGGTGGATGCAAAACCGGCTGCGCAAAGAGGACTGTGGGAGCAAGGGTGCGCGAGAGCGCATGCGCGCGCCACTCCTTAGCTGCATTTTAAAAGACTCCCCCCGCCCCCCAATAAGGTCACGCTCACAGGTCCCAGGGGCTAGGGGGTGTGTGTGTGTGTGTGTGTGTGTGTGTGTACAGGTCCCAGGGGCTAGGGTGTGTGTGTGTGTGTGTGTGTGTACAGGTCCCAGGGGCTAGGGTGTGTGTGTGTGTGTGTGTGTGTGTGTGTGTGTGTGTGTGTGTGTGTGTGTGTGTGTGTGTGTGTGTGTGTGTATTTTTGGAGCCACCATTCAACCTACTGCAAATGGCAGACAAAACAGATGTTAGCCAAATTTTAATCTAAAGAGTTGATTGATGAGTTCTGCATTTAGCAGATGAAGAAACTGGAAGTAGTGTGCAGAAAAGAGATAAAGATAGAAAAGGGCTTTTGGTTGAAGCTCTTGCCAGAGGGGGTGATGGCATGGATTAAAGCAGTCATTGTAGGAAAGAGAAGGTAAAGCATATGAAAGATCTTATAAAAGAACTATCCACCTTGGTTTATTTGGGAGAAGGAAAGGGCAACCTACTCCAGTATTCTTGCCTGGAGAATTCCATGGACAGAGGTGCCTGGCAGGCTACTGTTCAAAGAGTCGGACATGACTGAGCAACTAATAATTTGGTTTATTTGAAGTTCCCTGTGATGATAGAGAAAGTGAATAGGATTTCAAGTTATAAGACCCAGGTGTAAGCCTCAGCCTGTACACTGACTAGCTGTGTATATTTGGTTTTAGTCCTGCAGTTATAGATTTAGTCCTTAGTTTTAGTCTCTGCAGTTATAAACTGTGAATAATGGCAAAACCAGCTCACTGCACAGACTTATGTGCAAGTTTGTTTTTATTTTTTTATGTGAAAGATTTATTCAAAGTTCAAATTAGACCCTACGTGGGAAGGTAGTCTAAGCTGCTAGTTAAATGTACAGGCCATGGTATTGGTCTACTGGTTTAAAATCCCCACTCTGCCACCAGCTATGCAAGTGACCTTGGGCAAGTTCCTTACCTTCTATTCCTTGGTTTTCTCATCTGTAAAGTGCGGATGACAGTAGTTAGCTAACTCATGAAGCTTTTGTTGGAGGATTAAAATGAGATGATCCAAATAAAGCACTCAGTATATAGCATATAGTAACCCCTGAATAAATATTATCTTATGGAAAAGATCTTTGTCAACATCTAAGTACTACGGCAGTGACTTGTAGTTCTGGCTATGGATGGACATCTCTTAAAGCTTCAGAAAAATAAAGATGCTTGGGCTTTGCACTAGACCTATTGAATCAGGATCAGTAGTTTTTAAAGATTCTTAGATGATTGTGCTGCACAAAGAAGAAATTAACCTTGGTTAGACACTTCCTAGGATCCATTTCATAACAATATCCATTAGGAGAAAAAGCATAATATTCATCTTAGACTATATAGTGGTCTGAACCAACCTGGGCTTCACTTCTTTTTGTAAAAGTACTTTTACAGCACTTAACGATATGGACCATTAGCTCATTTAATACCTGCAATATGCTTCTGAAGCAGGAGTCATTATAGATAAGGAAACTGAGGCACAGAGAGGTTAGGCAAATGACCAAAAGTCACACAGTTAGAAAGTGGTAGAGCCAGCACTGGAACTGTAGTCTTGTGGCTCAGACAATTACAGCAGACAGATTCTCTCAAAGCTATGGTGTCTCTCAAAGTATCTAACCTCTCAGTTTTCTTATCTGTGAAGGACAATTATAGCACTACTTACTCCCTAGGAGACTTGTGAAAATTAAGCAAGATGCTGCCTGAAAAGCACTCAGCAATGTATTTAGTGTTTATTGCTTAACTATTAAGCACTAAATAAAATTCAGTCATTTTTATTAATAATTTTAATATCATCATTATTCATGGAAATATAATGCAGGTTCCAGCTCAAGTTTAATAATCTGAAACCTCTGAGCCTGTTTGGCCAGCTGCTGGGGCAGGACACCTGGTTTAAGGCAATGTAGAATCTATCACTTGCATTGTTACCTCCTGAGCCTGTATTCCTTTCCAGTGCTCACAGTACAATGATGCAGGGGGACTTGAAAAGTGGTACCAGGGAACCAGTGAAAACTCAGCAAGACTTTGATGAACAAGCAGCACTGCCTCAAGGCGCCCTTTAAGTCAAGGAAAAGTAGATGTACTGCCCTCTTCCAAAGACAACTTCCTGCAGCTTTACATTTTTTTAAGGAAATCAGAGCCTTGACCCGAGGATGAGAGAGAGAGAGACGGCAGTCCTACCAGATAACACAAGTCACACATGCTTCCAAAAAGCACACATTTTACAGGTTGTATGAATCTCTAGGAATAAGAGCTGGAGGAAATTTTCAAACTGATTAGGTAAATTACAGCCTACTGGGACGAGGGAAACCAGGTTACACAATATTTTACAATTCCTGACACAAGCACTGATTAGTGTAACATGAAGAGATGGGCGGAAAACAGTTTAATCTCTAAGAGTGTGTGTGTTGAATTTTTTCAGATTCAGTTTCACTTCTCAACACCTGGAAGCATCAGCACTCTGTATTAGTTTCCGTCATAAAGCACAAGAGGGCGCCAGAGAAGGTGGAAATTTTTGTTGTCCAGGGATCCATGTCAGTGTTAGAAAGTCCTTTCTGATCTCAATATAGGGGTGCTTACTATTAGTTCTTTTTGAGTTTTTTAAAATGAAATAACTGTATGCATAAGTTTATTAGCTAATACTTTTGAGCAAGGTGGGTAGTTAGCAAATGCAAAGCTAAAATACTTAAGCATTGTTGGAGAAAGCAGAGAGTAAAGAAGATTGCTAATACTGAATCAGTTCAGTTGTGAAATATTTATTAGTTGCTTTCTGTGTGCATGCTGGTTAGATGCTGTGGGTACCAAGATAAATGAGCCCACAATTTTTCATTGAACTTATTAGTCACATGAGAACTCAAAATTATCTATAATACTTTACTTTCTCTTATTTGAAACTCTATCCTCTTCACCTATTAATTTCTTCAGAAGGATTCTGTGTAATGGTTAAGCTCTAGAGTAAAACAGTTTTTCCTCTTTCCAGCTATTAACCTCCCTGTATCCCAGTTTCCTCACTTGTAAAATGAGATGATTATATCATCTACCTCATTGAGTCTTGTGAAGATTAAATGATACAATCCATGCAAAGTGCTTGGAAATGTGTCATATTTAAGAGCTCAATGTTTATGAATTCTTATTCAGATTTTACTTGTTCTTGGGAACACAAATGAAATTATAGACAGAATGATGGGTCCAAAGGCATTGTTTGATATAACTATGTGGACCAGTAACTTCTTTTTTGTTTCTATCACCAGCAACAGAAAATATCCTGCCTGACACAGCAGTTATATTTAGTTTCTTGATTTGTGTTAGTTACTGTGCTAAATTTTCCATATATTATCTATCCTTTTAGTTTTCATAGTAGCTCTATGAGGTAGAGATATGACAGGTACTAATATTATTTCCATTTTATAGATGAGAAAACAGAGTAAAGACCAGAGTAACACATCTCAGATCATACAACTAATAAAGAGAGGAATCAAGATCTGAATCCATTTCTAGTCTTAAAATATAAAACTGATATTCCCCCAAATGACACAAATATCCTTTGGTATAACACACTTTAAAAAGTATGACCTCAATCATTTGTGGTTCCATGTAACAGCGACATACTTCCTTGAACCTTCTCTGACTTCTCCTTTTCCTGAGTATTGGCCATGGTCACTAGGAAAAGCCATCTAATTTATCCCTCAAATACCTACTGTGCTATATACTACTTACTGTCTTGCTAGAATGAACAGTCTATGAAGTGGGACTTTATTTTGCTCACTGTTGTATCCCCAATACCTAGGATGGTACCTGACATAGTATAGACACTAAATAAATGTTTCCTGAATGAATGAACAAACAAATGTGGGTTGGCTTTCCTTGATCATATTGAACAACTTGGAGAGCAGAATGCTTGAGAACATTACATACTTGGTTCAGTTCAGTTCAGTCGCTCAGTCCTGTCCAACTCTTTGCAACCCCACTGGTCAAGAATCCTTGTGTGTCAGAAATCCCTTGCATTCCTATATACTAACAATGAAAAAACAGAAAGAGAAATTAAGGAAACAATACCATTCACCATTGCAACAAAAAGAATAAAATACTTAGGAGTATATCTACCTAAAGAAACAAAGGACCTATACATAGAAAACTATAAAACACTGATGAAAGAAATCACAGAGGACACAAACAGATGGAGAAACATACCGTGTTCATGGATTGGAGAATCAATATTGTCAAAATGGCTATTCTACCCAAAGCAGTCTATAGATTCAATGCAATCCCTATCAAGCTACCAACAGTATTTTTCAGAGAACTAGAACAAATAATTTCACAATTTGTATGGAAATACAAAAAACCTCGAATAGCCAAAGTAATCTTGAGAAAGAAGAATGGAACTGGAGGAATCAACCTGCCTGACTTCAGACTCTACTACAAAGCCACAGTCATCAAGACAGTATGGTACTGGCACAAAGACAGAAATATAGATCAATGGAACAGAATAGAAAGCCCAGAGATAAATCCACGAACCTATGGACACCTTATCTTTGACAAAGGAGGCAAGGATATACAATGGAAAAAAGACAACCTCTTTAACAAGTGGTGCTGGGAAAACTGGTCAACCACTTGTAAAAGAATGAAACTAGAACACTTTCTAACACCATACACAAAAATAAACTCAAAATGGATTAAAGATCTAAATGTAAGACCAGAAACTATAAAACTCCTAGAGGAGAACATAGGCAAAACACTCTCCGACATAAATCACAGCAAGATCCTCTATGACCCACCTCCCAGAATATTGGAAATAAAAGCAAAACTAAACAAATGGGACATAATGAAACTTAAAAGCTTTTGCACTACAAAGGAAACTATAAGTAAGGTGAAAAGACAGCCCTCAGATTGGGAGAAAATAATAGCAAATGAAGGAACAGACAAAGGATTAATCTCAAAAATATACAAGCAACTCCTGCAGCTCAATTCCAGAAAAATAAATGACCCAATCAAAAAATGGGCCAAAGAACTAAACAGACATTTCTCCAAAGAAGACATACAGATGGCTAACAAACACATGAAAAGATGCTCAACATCACTCATTATTAGAGAAATGCAAATCAAAACCACAATGAGGTACCATTACATGCCAGTCAGGATGGCTGCTATCCAAAAGTCTACAAGCAATAAATGCTGGAGAGGGTGTGGAGAAAAGGGAACCCTCTTACACTGTTGGTGGGAATGCAAACTAGTACAGCCGCTATGGAAAACAGTGTGGAGATTTCTTAAAAAACTGGAAACAGAACTGCCATATGACCCAGCAATCCCACTTCTGGGCATACACACTGAGGAAACCAGATCTGAAAGAGACACGTGCACCCCAATGTTCATCGCAGCACTGTTTATAATAGCCAGGACATGGAAGCAACCTAGATGCCCATCAGCAGATGAATGGATAAGGAAGCTGTGGTACATATACACAATGGAATATTACTCAGCCATTAAAAAGAATTCATTCGAACCAGTCCTAATGAGATGGATGAAGCTGGAGCCCATTATACAGAGTGAAGTAAGCCAGAAAGATAAAGAACATTACAGCATACTGACACATGTATATGGAATTTAGAAAGGTGATAACGATAACCCTATATGCAAAACAGAAAAAGAGACACAGAAATACAGAACAGACTTTTGAACTTTGTGGGAGAATGTGAGGGTGGGATATTTCAAAAGAACAGCATGTATACTATCTATGGTGAAACAGATCACCAGCCCAGGTGGGATGCATGAGACAAGTGCTCCGGCCTGGTGCACTGGGAAGACCCAGAGGAATCGGGTGGAGAGGGAGGTAGGAGGGGGGATCGGGATGGGGAATACATGTAAATCCATGGCTGATTCATATCAATGTATGACAAAACCCACTGGAAAAAAAATAATAATAATAATAAAAAAAAAATCCAAAGCAATAAAATAGGGTTAAAAAAAAAAAAAAAGAATCCTTGTGTGTTTTTCTATATTGTCATATCGTAGAAGCTAAACACACATACACACACAGAAACTGACTGATAGATATATCAACTCTACCCTAAAAACAAACTCAGTTTCCTCAGATTCCACAGCAAAATTCTGTGAACACCTGGTTAGTACATTGAAACTGAGTGTAAAAGTTCCTAAACTCTGTTCTAGGCTCCATCCCTAAGGGCAAGGCAGGTTCTACATTCTAGCCACTATTGTGATGGAATTGGCCCCAGTATACAGGCTGAAGGAGCTTCCCTGGTGGCTCAGTGGTAAAGAACCCACCTGACAATGCAGGAGACTTAAGAGGCTCAAACTCAGGTTTGATCACTGGGTTGGGAAGATCCCCTGGAAAGGGCATGAGAGCTCACTCCAGTATTCTGCCTGGAGAATCCCATGGACAGAGGAGCCTGGCGGGCTACAGTCCATAGGGTCTCAAAGAGTTGGATGCAACTGAGCATGCACACATAGAACCTAAAAGATCTGGGGTCTCTAACTTTATCACTAGCGAACCATGTGGCCTTGGACAGACAAATCCTTTAGCCTCACTGAAACTTCATTTCCTCCAGTGTAAAACAGAAATAATCTCCTAACTTTTTGTGAGGATTAAATTACATGATTATGAAAACACTAAAAAATCAAGCAGGATATATAAGGGAAGACAAATTGAATTCATACATTTCTAGGTAAAAGAGGTTAAAAAAAACCCCTCATTTTGATGACTGAATTCCTTATATTGATTGGCTTGTATGGGTAGCATGGGATTTGGCCAAAGACAAATTAGAAACAAGTTCTCAAAACATGATTTGGAAGAAAGCAGTTTGGTTGAAATCAACCTGGCTCAGAGGACAGTTAGGTCAAAATAATAGTTTGAAGAAAGCAAGTTTCTCGGTTATTTATTTATTTTTAATGGTTATTTTGGTTTACTTTGGGAGTCTTTTTACATGTCAGCATTTTTATCAGTTTAAAGAATTTCTCAGAGTTTTTTTCTTTCTGTTTAAAGTCATTTTAAGGATGCCCTGAATTAGGTTTTGCATTGGTTTGATCATTTGTCAAATGTGTTCCTTCTCAGGAGATCTAACATCGATTAATTATAACTGGGAATTCATAATGGCTAATTATAAAAATGAAATACCAGAACACACACAACTTTGCAGCTCAATAGATATTGCAATTTCTCTTTCGAACATTTGAGCTCTTGGAAACTGGCCGCTTTGGGGTCTTTTTACCTCTTTTATACAATTTAGTATTAAGAGAGAGCAATGAAGAGGAGAAAATCTTGAGTGCAGGGGAGGAAGCGTTCAGGATTCCAGTGTGGACAAAGACACCATTCTCTGCCAAGAGCCTTCATAAACCTTCATTTAAATTTAAAACAAGCGGGCAAACTCAACTGTTGAAGTGGAAGAGGGACGATTGGGTGCAAAGAAGGCAGTGAGATTTTAATCGCCTTGATGCTGTAAATATGGTCAAAAGCACAAGAGGGCAGTGCAGTGCTAAATATCTCAGCATCGACTGCTTGAAATGTACACTGAGTTGCATCTAAACATGGCATTAAGCAAAGGAAAAAAGTCGCACTCATAGAAACAGAGAGTAAACAGGTGTTTATCAGGGCCTGGGAGGCTGGGAGAATGGGGAAGGGTACAAGCATTTTGTAAAATGGATATCTTGGGAACACAGTAGTCTTGGGAAGATTATCTAAGACAGTGTATGGGAAGCGCCTGGGACCTAAAAGCTGCTGCATAACTGGTAACTCTTGTTATTGCCAAACATTATTTTCATAGTACCTACTATTTCTGAACAAGTCAAGTAACACACAATCTGATTATAACAGCCGACAGTTCACTTTTGTCCTCATCGCGGGTGAAAATTGTAATTAGTTTAGTCCTTCCACATTCATTCTCACACTAAAAAACCATCTAGTGATGATAGAGATCAGTATAACTCATTCAAATATAGAAATCAGAGTTCTAACAGAGCCACAGCAGATAAAAATGTCCTACTGTGTGTTAAGATGATGTTAAGGAAAAGTTTCTGAGTAGAACCCATCAAACCAAGAATCTATAATCCAGTTTTTCTTGCCAAGTCCCAAAACCTGATTTGATAACAATAGTCATGATAATGACAATAGTGCTTATTTGTCCAGTCAATAAGACTATTAAGCCTTCATTGATGAGAAGAATTCACCTGGGCATCCAGCGGTTATTCCGCACATAATGTCAGTCATGATAAATCACTGGGCTATGGTTAAATCACTCAGCAAATAAATATTGACTGGTAAGAGTATAGAGAAAAAAGCACCAAGGAAGCAAAGGAGTCATAGAAGCTCCCTGGTTCACTCGAGACTATTGCATGAGAATCTGACATTTAATAGCAGTTCAGAAAGGTTTCTACCATCACTGCTGACCTGGATGAATCCAGTTTCAATCAAGAATTCATGTGGAATATTACTCTGCCATTAAAAAGAACAAAAGAATGTCATTTGCAGCAACATGGATGAACCTCGAGATTGTGATACTGAGCAAAGTAAATCAGAAATAGAAAGACAAATATCATACACTGTCGCTTATACATAGAATCTGAAAAAGGAGTACAGATGGACTCATTTACAAAATAGAAGTAGAGTCACAGATATAGAAAACAAACCTGGTTACCAAAGGATAATGCAGGGGAGGGATAAATCGGGAGATTGGGATTGACATATACACACCGCTGCTGCTGCTAAGTCACTTCAGTCGTGTCTGACTCTGTGCAACCCCATAAATGGCAGCCCACCAGGCTCCCCCCCCCCCACCCACTACTATATATAAAATAGATAACTAGTAAGAACATGCTATATAGCACAAGGAACTATACTCCATACTCTGTGATGGACTATTATGGGAAAAGAACCTTTAAAAAGAGAGTATATGTGTATATGTATAACTGATTCACTTTGTGTACACTTAAACACAACACTGTAAATCAACTCTACTGCAATACAAATTTTTTAAAAATTTCAGAAAGTACAGTTGGACTGAAAGACTGAATAAATACTCCAGACAGTAATCAGTGAGATGGTATATATAAAATATAGAAAACACCTGTATATGTGTATTCAGTTGCTCAGTCATGTCCAACTCTTTGCGACCCCATGAACTGTAGCCCACCAGGCTCCTCTGTTCACGGAACTTTCCAGGCAAGAATACTAGAGTGGGTTGCCATTTCCTACTCCAGGGGATCTTCCTGACTCAGGGATGGAACTTACGTCTCCTGCATTAGAAAGCAGATTCTTTACCACTAGGCCACCAGGAAGCCCAGAAAACACCTTAGCTGGAAATTATTCATGTCCATTCAACCTGGATTTTCCTTAAATTGTTACTTTTACATTTGGTTACTATTTCTTTCTCAGTGAAATATGTGTACCTTTTTGAACATGGAGGCTGAACTAGCCTGAATAGCTCCTGGAAAAGTTATTTTTATAAATGAAAGTGAACTCAAAAACAAACAAACAAAAAAAAAGGAATTCATTTGGGAATTGAAAAGTGGAAAGACTCAGGTTTACTTTCAAGTTGTATATAAACAAAAAGAAGAGTGAAGTGAGCTGATAATATTTTAAATTTCTTTTGTTGATCTGAAATAACCTATGTATATGTATTTAAAAACCTTCTAAATTAAAAGACAGAATTCTGTTTTATGGAGTTTCCCAGGTGGCTCAGTAGTAAAGAATCTGCCGGCCAGTGCAGGAGATGCTAGAGATGCAGGTTCAATCCCTGGGTCAGGAAGTCCCCTGGAGTAGGAAATGGCAACCCACTCTAGTATTCTCGCCTGGTAAAGTCCATAGACAGAGGAGGAGCCTGGCGGGCTATAGTCCATGGGGTCACAGAGATTTGGACACCACTGAATGACTGAGCAGTTAACATTTTGCTTCATATTCTTTTTGGTACCAATCTAGCTATATTTAAAGAAGTGAAATTAAATGAAAACACAGTAATTACATTTTAAAATAAACATGTGCTTGCTGTGTTAAAATTATTACATATGCTGATTAAGAAAAAACATCCAAAATACAAGTATGTATTCAAAGATAATGTATTCTGGTAATAGTTTCACTATTGCAAACACAACAAAAAATAACCCTTATATAGCCACTTTGAAGATGATTCACCACCTTCTCCAGTAACTTCAAAACATCTGCTACAATTAGCTCTGCTTGTTAAAAGATCATCCTTCTGTTTTCTAATATGCTACAAAAATGGGATATCAAAATTACTGTCTTAAATGTATTGTGTTTTGCAATGAAATGCATGCTATAACTATCTAACTTGCAAGGACTGTTACATAGGATTATACAACAAAAAACAAAACTGTGCTCTTTGTAGGAAAACTAGTGATTTAAATCAAACCTACTCGAATTCAAAGAGAGGCACGGTTATCAATTGGATAACTCTGGTTAGTGGCCACAAGATGAATGACTTCATCTGCAAACCAAATTCCTCAGTTTAAAATTGGATGGCCTTTTCCCTTGAAATTGCTTGGAGGGGATCACACACTTTCTACAGAGCCAGCATGAATTCATTTGGTTGGTATTACTCTCTTTTTCCAAGATAAGATGGACTGCCTGAGAACATTTGTTCCTTCTGTAGTCATGGTTCAAAAGTGGACTTGATTGTTAGTAAAACCTGCCAGTTGTCAGAAACAGATGCTTTAATACGGGTAAGTTATTCTTAACTGTGTAATCAAAACTCTTGGAATGATGATCAGCCCTTGAAATATGGATTCTAGAATTTAAGAGTTGAAGGAGCCTTTAAGTCATTTAGCTTTTCCTGTAGCCTCTGTTTGGATTAGGCTGGAGATTCTTCTGACTTGTAAAACTCTCCAAGGATGAAGATTCTATTCCTATCTTACTAATTGATTCTAAGTGCTTCCTAAGACAGATGTCTACGTCCTTTCCTAGAGTCTAAAGTGAAACTGATATTTTTGTTGTGGTCCCCATAAATTTCCAAATGTATATGCCATCCTGTTGTAGAAAGAGTATTGGACTTGGAATCAAAAAACCTGAACCTGACACTCCCTATTTGATCTTCGGCAAGTCCTTTATCCTTTCTGGGGTTCACTTTCCACATCTGTAAAGCTAATAATCCTTACCTGTCTCAAAGGAGGTTGGAAGGATCAAATAAGCTAAGACATATAAAAACATGAAATAATTATAAAACTGCAGATTTTATCTTATGCCTTATGATATTTAGGAAGTTCAGAAAGAAATAAAGATTTAGGGTTTAGATGTTAAATAGCTATGCTATTAGGGATCTTGGTTATGTTAGTTCTCAGGCTACACTAGATATACCACTCTCTTAGGGGTCTGACCCCAGGCTCAAAATCTACAAAATTTCAGCATCTATTGCGCTCAGACTCTTCTCAAACAGTTTACGAACTGTAAGTCATCATACACATTAAGATGTTACAAAAAAGCCAGTGAGTCATCTGTTTCAGAAAAGCCTGGGGCTAGATTGTCTAATAAGAGGTGGGCTGAAGAGTTTTTTCTTGGAACCCTTAAGGTAGGATTGTTCAGTTGCTAAGCCATGTCCGACTCTTTGCAACCTCATGGATTGTAGCCCACCAGGCTCTCTGTCCATGGGGATTTTCCAAGCAAGAATACTGGAATAGCTTGCCATTTCCTTCTCCAAGGGACCTTCCTAGATCATGGGTCAAACTTGTGTCTCCTGCATTGGCAGGAAGATTCTTTACCACCAAGCCACCAGGGAAGCCCATAAAGTTTATCCTTTATGAATCAATCTAGTTACCGAGGAACTTGACTATTAAGAGAATCACACGATCCTAACATACTAGCTAGTATCTCCATTGTGACAAGCAAAGTAGCAAGAAAAGTATCTGCTATTTGCATTGTTGCTTTACAGTTCTCTAAGCTCTTCTATATATTACAAACCAAATATATAATATGACTTTCATCACGGCAGTAATCTCAGGCATTGGAGAGGTGGCAACAAAAAGGAAAGAATGAAAGATCATGAAAGATCATGAATTAATTAGATCATATTAAACTTAAATATCTTAAAACTATAAAATAAATATACAGATGTATGCCCAACTGAGCTGTGGGACTACCATCCATCAGAATGTAAATCTGTGCCATTCATACAAAGGATTTGTGCCCACTCAGCATTTATTTTCTTTCTTTTTCCCCATTCTTAACTTTTCTTTGGGAAAACATCACTCATTGTCCAGGATCTATGTATTGGGTTATCCAAAAAGTTTGTTTGGGTTTTTCCTTAAGATATTGCAAAGTGTGTGTGTGTGTGTGTGTGTGTGTGTGTGTGTGTGAAGTTGTTTTGGTCATGTTCAGCTCCTTGTAACCCTATGGACTATAGCCCACTAAGCTCCTCTGTCCATGGGATTCTCCAGATGAGACTACTGGAGTGGGTTGCCATGCTGTCTTCCAGGTATCTTCCCAACCCAGGGATCGAACCAGCGTCTCTTGCGTCTCCTGCATTGGCAGGTTGCTTCTTTACCACTAGCACCACCTGGGAATTTGACCAACCCAGTGTTTTGGGTGGTACTGGAGAACTCTCCTCTCCAGTACAGCTGGAGAAAATATAAGAAATATTGAAACAAACTATTTAAAAATAATTAAATTTTATGTCTGTAGCACTGAATCTGTTTACCTAATGAATATCAGTGTGGGTCCAATTTTCAGAAAAGACTTAAAGAAGGTGGTAAAACATGAATCCAGTAAGAATAGGGACAAATTTTTAATTTTCCTTAACAGAGGGTCCCTCTGCCTTGCTAAGTTCCACCTCCATGCATCTGACTCTAACTGCTTTAAATTAAGCAAAGATTCCAGCTTTTTAAGCTGATGTCATCATCCATAAAATAGGAATAAAACTAAAACCTTCTTCATGGGGTGGTGATGACTATCCAATCATATGATGTCTGAAATGAAAATAGTTTTATATCAGTTGGGGTGCATTCAGTTACAATTAACAGAAAACCAACTTTAATTTTGGCATAAATACTACAAGGAATGCACATCTCGCATTAAACATTCTCACCACAGAAAAGGACGAGGGGACACAAGGGAATTTTAAAAGTTAAGAATATGCTTATTACCTTGATTATGGGGATAGCATCATGGGTATATGCTCATATCCAAAGTCATCAAACTGTATACATTAAACATGTGCTTTTTCTGTATATCAATTATATCTAAACAGTCTTTTTTTTTTAAGTTTTGTTACTTTTCCCATGTAATTTTTAAAAGTTGATATGTTGTGTTTCCATTTGTAGTCAGTTCAGGAATTTTTTTTTTTTTTGGCTGCATGCCATGTGTTAGGATCAGTTTCCCAACCAGGAATTGAACCTGTGGCCCCTGCAGTGGAAGCACAAAGACTTAATCACAGGACCTCCAAGGAAGTCCCAATAAAGTCATTTTTTTAAAAAAAGGAATTCTACTAGATGCTGGATAGCCAAATAATGATAAATGCCCATTGCAGAGATCTCTGCACTAAAGCATTTTCCAAGGAAAACTGAGCCTGCTTCTGGAAAACACCTCCCTGGGTGTCAAAAGTAGATGATATGGGTGGTCAGACAGCACCACCAGTGAATACCAAGAAGGAGCCAAAAGAAGTTCCAAATTCATATTCTTCCCATTTATATGAAATGCAGGGGCTCTACTGAGCAAGCAAAACCTCTACAGTTCAGGAAAGATCCAATAGGTAGGGATGGGTGAACGTCCTTATAATATTTATGTCTGAGATTCATACTTATCTTCAGTGAGATCTAAAATAAGAACTTGGGAGTTTTCAGAGAACCCTAAAAAACTCCAATCTGTTTTTTTTGTTTTTTAATTGATTATTTTATTTATTTATTTATTGTTTTTTTCTCTTGGCATGTTTTTTTTTTTCATTTATTTTTATTAGTTGGAGGCTAATTACTTTACAATATTGTAGTGGTTTTTGCCATACATTGACATGAATCAGCCATGGATTTACATGTGTTCCCCATCCCGATCCCCCCTCCTGCCTCCCTCCCCATCCCATCCCTCTGGGTCTTCCCAGTGCACCAGGCCCAAGCACTTGTCTCATGCATCCAACCTGGGCTGGTGATCTGTTTCATCCTTGATAGTATACTTGTTTCAATGCTGTTCTCTCAGAACATCCCACCCTCGCCTTCTTCCACAGAGTCCAAAAGTCTGTTCAGTACATCTGTGTCTCTTTTTCTGTTTTGCATATAGGGTTATCGTTACCATCTTTTTAAATTCCATATATATGCGTTAGTATACTGTATTGGTCTTTATCTTTCTGGCTTACTTCACTCTGTATAATGGGCTCCAGTTTCATCCATCTCATTAGAACTGATTCGAATGAATCCATGGCTGATTCATGTCAATGTATGACAAAAACCACTACAATAATGTAAAGTAATTAGCCTCCAACTAATAAAAATAAATGGAAAAAAAATAAATAAAAAGTAGAAAAAAAAAAAAAAAAGATTTCATCCTTAGTGTTAATAATGGGCCATTCAAAATGTTACCGCTTCTGAAAACACACCAAGAGAAACAGCAACAACTGCTGCAAAGCAGATTTAGGCTCCATTTGACTCATTTACAAGCACAGTTACTTAAAAATTAGCTTGCCCTCTGATTTTGTTAAAACATCCCCGGTGAGACCACTCCAGTCCCAGTCCAGATATCGGGTGGATGCTGACAAGACTGACTGATGTAGACTCTTCTACTTATTTCTTTAAACTTTATCTCTCCTAGAGGTTGTTTGCCAATTTGAAAAAAGAGAGGATGGAGAGAGAGAGAGGGAGGGAGGAGAGAGAGGGAAGGGAGGGGAAGGGAGTAAAGGATAGAGGTTGATTCTGGGGACTCATTCATTTGGAGATTAGAATCTAGTGCGAAAGAGACACTAGTTTTAGAAAGGAACAGCATGGACTGGCACCAAATGAGGTGTGAGAAAAGCATGTGGAAAAGGTGAAAAAAATAACAATCAAGTAAGGGACTGAAAAGCTCTGAGAGGAGTACGTCAAAGAAAGGTGACAAGCAGGACCTGGTACAGATGACCTCATTCCCCAAACAGCAGGATAGGCTGTTGCTCTACTTACTAGGAAAAAAGGTTAAAAAAAAAGAAAAAAAAAATAAAATGTTACCTCTGTGCACACAATCACCTACAGATAAAAACTGCTTCAGCAGAGTGAAAGCAATTAAAAACTGGCAGTTTATAGGGTGGGAGGTGGGAGGGAGATTTAAGAGGGAGAGGATGAGTTATATACTTAGAGCTGATTCATGCTGTTGTATGGCAGAAACCAACACAACATTGTAAAGCAATTATCCTCCAATCAAAAAAAAAAAAAAAACACCAAAAAAACAACAACTGGCAGTTTGTAGGGAAAGAAAATTAAAATTTCACAATTTGTGTGAAGTGAGCAGTCTGAAAACTGGCTCCCCTAAGCCAGCTGAGATTGTGCTCTGAGGGTCATCGCCTTTAAAGGTCTACCAGGCACATCTCCTGACCTTCTCTGGAGCCTTAGACCCAGAGCAATTTTCTACTTTGGTGGTGATTCCTATTTGTCACTCTCTCTGGTTCCATTCAAAAACGTCTTTCAGCATTTTTTTTTTTTTTTGCAAGAGAACAGTGGAAATAGACTCCTGGAGAAGATGAAGCTATTCTATTTTTGATTGCTATGGCTGAGTCCTAGAAAGTTCCATTCCTTGAAATGTCTGTTTTATAAGCCGCTGCACATGACCTGATTGTCAAATTGAGTCCCAGACCATCCCTTCCCCAGAGGATTTGCCCTCTAAGCTGCACAGCCGACAGGCATCAAATGATACCCATCTCGACACTGGGAGCCCAGAGAGAATTTTTCCATTTCGCAGCTGAACCAAACTTCCCAAATGCGCCAGGGGAAGAACTGGTAAAAGGTTGAGCTGGAGCGACTGTCTTCAAATTGGAATACTAATGATGACCTTTAATGAAGCCTGACAGTACAATCTGTTTCTCATTGTTTTTTAAGTGCCGGCTCCCAAGCACACCCTGGTTTTCAAGGAAGGGACAGACTGGGATAAATGGACCCTGCTGGTGTGCAGGCCTGAATACAGCTGATCTTTCAGCTGGGATTAAATTAATTAAAGTGATTCTCTTGGCCACAGAATTCGTCTTTTTATCTGTCATTATTGTATTGTTGATTAATCTCCAGTGGAGGCTAATTGGTATCTGAGCTTTTGGAGGCGAGGGATCTTGGAGTGATTGGGATGAAATTGTCCTCATTTGGAATGGGGAGAACAGGAAGGGTTGTCTTAGTTCTAGACGTGAAATGAGTTTGTTAATTTAAGACCTCTATCAGAAGACCACAACAGCCCAAGGCAAGAACAGTAAGACAAAATGAACCTATATGGAGAAAGCTTTAGCTGTGTGGGCTTTGCCCCAGATTAATAATCAATGGAATAGTCCTAAGAAACCTACTACAAGCAAGGCTTTGTGCCAGGAAATTAGAGGGACCCATTCATATGCCATGGCTCCTTAAATCGGGTGCACTTTAGTTAATGAGATGCCTGAGTCCCATGCCCTAGAGGAATCTGGAAAAAACTTGAAAACTCATCTAGTTCAAACTCTCATTTTATACATAAGATGGAAACTACAGTCAGCAGTGATGATGTTCATCAAAGCTAGGGTATTTCTTGAGGTGGGAAAAAGGTGCCAGGTCATGATTGGAACATCAAGATGTCAGTTGGGTTCAAAGAGAACACCGTTTCCCCTTCTACTCTGAAGGCTGGGATGAAACTGGAAGGATGACCCAAGGAGGGATATTGGGACTGGGAATCTATGAGAGAAAACAAGACAAGCTGAGACAACTTGCAAGGGAAAAAGAGAACCAAAGTTCTGTTTCTATTAGTAAAGGCTTTTTAAGTTGCAAGTGGCAGAAATCTGATTGTCCTTTGTCTCCATGGCCACTTCAGGGAGGTATATTCTAGTGGAATTCCTATTCTGAAGTCTCTACTGTTAAGCCATTCTCTCCTATAAGTTTGAATTCTGACATCTAGGTATTGACCAAAAAAGCTGATTGACAAGGGAATACACACACACACAGACGTATATAAAATTATGACTGATTTGCATTGTTGTGTGGCAGAAACCAACACAACACTGTAAAGCAATTTTCCTCCAACTAAAAAAAAAAAAAGCTGATTGATTTCAAGACGTTATTCTGCAAGCTTCTGACCTCTCTGGCAATAACAACACTTAAAATTGCAGTTGGCTGCTCCCGTTAGTATTCTGTGATCATGAACTCAGGTCCAAAGTCAGAGATCTTGTCTGTGATCCTTCAATGTACACATCACCATTGTGGTTTCTGTCTCTTAGCAATAGTCTTTCCACTTTAACAAATTCCCACTCTCATCAGTAGGTGACACTTCAGCCTCTTCTAAGCAAAATAAAAGCCTCAGGTAGGAAACAGTTGATATTTTCTTACCTCCAGGCTGAATCTCAGTCAATGGCCCTCTATGACAGAGCCACATAGAGAGTACACAGCAGGGAGAAAGAATAGAGCAGGTCAGGCTTCCCTGTTCTATGGTTATACCCGCATCCCAATATTATTTTCTATTCTGTATTCCATCTCCTTCCTTTTTTTAAATTTATTTTTACTCTTTGATTTTTGGTTGCTCTGGGTCTTCGTTGTTCAGTGTGGGCTTTCTCTAGTTGTAGAGAACAGGGTCTACTCTGGTTGCGGCGCACGGGCTTTTCACTGCAGTAGCTTCTCTTGTTGCAGAGTAGTCTCTAAGTGTATGGATTTTGTAGTTGTGGATTCCTCCTGAACCAGAGATCAAACCCATACCCTTCGCATGGCAGGTGGATTCCTAACCACTGGACCACCAGGAAAGTCCTGTCCCCTTCCTTTGTTTGTACGACCTAAAGAATTGATAAAGGATTCATGTTTTCCAACTCAGGCAAATACAACCATCTTGAATGGCTGGCCAACCAAAAAGAGTATCTCGATAATGTCACTGGGTTGCACTTGGTGTTTGTCAGAAACTCACAAGGGCTCAATCCTGAAGCAGCCACCTCCACCACACAAATGTGGGGAAAAGGATGTCCCTTCTTTGCTGGAACTCACCTGGTAGGGGGTGGGGAGAATCCCAAGAGCTTCACCCTCCTGGGGCCACTTTCATTGCTGCTGCTGGCACACAGGTTGGGAGAGAGGTCTGCTCTTTCCTTGGTCGCTCTCCTGGAGTAAGCCAGGGAACATTAAAAGACTTCTGTCCCACAGGATTCTCTCCTACAGGTCCTTGAAAGCATGGGCTTTCCTCAAAACCTTTCATGTCTGTATCCACTTGTAGGTTTCAGGGTGCCCTAGAGTCTGAGACAGACTGTTCAGGAGGGACAAAGAGCAGCAACATAGGAGATCCACAGCTGGGCTGTCCCTCAAGGACTGGGTTCCCTTCCCAGTCCTCCTGCTCTGACCCGCCTCCCAGAGTCCTCTGACAGTTTCTTTAGACGTTCTACCCACAATTTTTAGTTGCAGTCAGAGAAAGCAATAGGGTGCATTATGCTTATTCCATTCTGACCAAAACCAGAAATCTGTGTTTTTTTCATCATGTCTCCATTAGTCTTTGAACACATCTTTGCTTTTGGATTCAATAAGATGTTTCAGGGTCATCTTATATTTTTCTCATCCAGCTCTTGAATCAGTCATTTCTCAAAAGGGTTCTGGTTCTGTTTTATAGAGAATGGCATTTAGGAGCCAAGATCTGGGCACTAGATTGCTACTTGCTGTTGCTACTACTTATGTGTTTTGCTTCTTCCAGACCCTTTCATGGCTCTTGGGTCCTCTCAGTGATCAGACCTTAAAAGCAGCAGCCATGATACCACAGATAATAGTGCTACCTGGATATTTATATATAAGTTTAAAATAAATAAAATTTAAAATTTGATACCTCAGTTGCATGAGCTATATTTCAAGTGCTCAACAGTCACATGTGGCTGGTGACAACAACATAAGACACTGTAGACATGGAACGTTTTTATCATTGCAGTCCCCATCTAGATAATTTCTGCCCCAAATTGTCTGCATCATTTATTTCAGTTTGCTTGTGAAAATGAAGCATAAAACTCAAGTCAAACTTTTCATAACATCAACAAATTAAATATACAAAAAATTATAGTTATCAAAGGGGAAAGAAGGGAGAGATAAGTTAGGGAAAGAGGGGAGGGATTAACCAATACAAACTATTGCACATGAAATAGATAAGCCACAAGGATTTACTGTAAAACACAGGGAACTGTAATATCTTAATCTATAATGGAAAGTAATCTTAAAAATATACAAATATAACTCAATCACTTTGCCGTACACCTGAAACTAACATGATATTGTAAATCAACTATACTTCAACTAAAAAACTAAACATACACCACCACCTGTAACAAGCATACAAACAACCCAGGATGGACTTTAGAGCAAAAGAATGAGCAACGCCACCTTCCAGGCTAGCAATTTATCTACTTAAAGTCAGTTGTAGCTTTCAAAGGACCCCAGAGATTCTAACAGAAACTTGTCAAGGATTCCGTCCAAGCTGTATTACCAACTAAAATGAGAAATTTTAATTTTCATTCTCCATCTGTACTTTTTCCACTTAACCAACGAGGGAGGGAAGGATACTAAGTGAACACACTGTTGATTACAGAAGATGTATTCTATTAACAGGAGTTTGATGCATGATGCCCTTCCTCCTCACCAGGGGACTGTAGGATGGACTTTGTCTTGATCAGAACTGCTGAAGAAGCCAACATGGTTCTCACTATTTTAGCACTCTTACTAAAGTGTCATAAGTCTAGGCCTGCTGACAGTGATTGGTCAGAGAAAAAACAGAGGAAAAAAATGACATCTAATTGCGTCAGAGATAAAAGAGCTATATGTCTGTGTGTTCAGTAGCTTTAGTCGTGTCCAACTCTAGGGACTGTAGCCTACCTGCCTATTCTATCCACGGGATTCTCCAGGCAAGAATACTGGAATTGGTCGCCATGCCCTCTTCCAGGGGATCTTCCAAATCCAGAGATAGAACCCAGGTCTCCTCGTCTTTTGCATTGCAGGTGGATTCTTTAGCGCTGAGCCACTGGGGAAGCCCCCAAAAGGAGGTATATGTGCAATATATATATATCAATAATATCACATATGTTATCATATATGTAATATATAACACTACTATAATAATATAATTAAGGGAGATAATGCACATACAGAGTTTAGCATAAGACTCAGCACAAATAGTAAGCACCTGTTACACTTTAGCTATTCTTTTGATTCCCTTTTTTAAAAAAATGAAAGTTTAGTTTCTGAGTACGAGTATACTTCTCTTCCTCCTTCTCTTTCTATGATGACTAAGAGAAGTTCCATAACTACTTGGCAACCATTTTAGAAAATGTTTGATTGTATTATCTCATTTAACCTGAAAACAACCCATTAGGATAGGTACCATTATTATACTCAGCTCCAGGAAGATTAAATAGCTTGCTCAAGATCACACAGCTTGAAAATCATAGAGGAAAAATTCTGTGCATGTCATCTGGCTCTCAAACCAGGACTCTTAATCCCATTGTAAGAAATTCTAAACCACGTTGCAAAATACTTTCACACCAATTTTGTGTGAAATGGTTCAGAAAATATTGATCCCAAGCTTTGAAGCCTTGTACATCATAACATACATACTCTATATACATATAACACAATACTCTAATATCTAGTGAAAAGAGAGGCTGGGGACATAGATTCACAAACAATGAAGATGATAGCACACACATACAGTCCTCCCTCGGGTGCTCAAGTATTTCATATAAATGGCATAGTATTTGCATATAACCTACATATATCCTCCTGATACTTTAAATCATCTCTAGGTTACTTATAATTCTCAATACAATGCAAATGCTATGTAATAGTTGCCACTGGTTGCCAAGTTCAAGTTTTGCTCTTTGGAACTCTATGAAGAAATATATTTTGTAATATTTTTGATCTGTGGTTGGTTAAATCTACAGACTCAGAACCCACAGATACTGAGGGCGGAGTATACAGTACTTACTTTGTATCAGACTGTTCTCAGCCCATATACTCATCCCATTTTCACAATAACCCTATTAGGTAGGTATTATTATGATGCCCATTTTTCAGAAAAGGAAACTAGGCAGCAAGGTTTAGTGCCTCACACAACATCTCACAAAACTAGTAAGTTTTGGATGTGGGATTTGAACTCAGATACTCTGATTCCAGAGGCCATAGTATTTTGTCCCAAACGTGTGCTATCACATACCTGGTGATGTCAGTTACTAAAGAAGTGATCCAGCCACAACAACCATGGCCACAACAACTTAAAAATTCCCTAAAACTGAAGCTACAAAGTCTTTAGCTTTATCTTAAGAGAAGCATAAAAATAGAAAATTTAAAAGTAAATGCAGTTGCTGTGGGTTTTCTAGTCCCATAGGCTACCAGGATTCTCATTTACTACCCCACTCCCACGTTTTCTTGTTTTATTATTTCTTTATCAATTCACATAAACACACACACACAGCTCCTTCAGAAAAACTGACCACTCTGTTTGTCTTTCTGAATTATTCTGACCCTTCACACTTGAGACTTGTAGCTCCTTGAGTAGCAATATGCCTGAAACAAAAGAGGAGATCAGTTGAAAAACATGAGTGGATTTTCTTAGAAAATTGCATGCTTCCATCACAGGGCTGTTGTGAGGATCAAAGTGGGAATGTGTGTGATCTCGCTTTGAAAATTCTGAAGGCCTTCAGAAATGGAAGGAGTCATTATTATCACCATACTAAAACCAAAACCCTAAGCTCTCTTCCCAAAACAATTCCCGCAATCACAAAATCAATGGGAAGGCCAGGTCTGTGGTTCATGGTTTTTTTCTTTATATTGTGTCAGACTTCAGAGTTTTTGTGGTTCTTTAGTTGTTAATATTTGTTTCACTGGCATTGCTTAAGACTTGCACAAGCTCATGAAGAGTGTGCAGTAAGATTCATTTATGAATGGCCCAACAGATGACACTTTTTTTTTTTTTCAGGGAAATTTGCATTTGTCATTGCAATAATTGAATTCACTGCTCAACACACAAGTAAATTCCTCAAAGAAGCCTTTGTGTTGTGCTTGGGATTAAGAGTATTTCTTTCTATCAAAGCAAGGCAAGTTTTGTCTGAAATGAGTTTCTTTTTGCAGCACACACACACAAAAGGAAATTAGAAAAAGATGCTAAGATGATCCTTTGGATATGATGACCTCAGTTGAACCAACTTGCCCTGTGGCCTGAGTAAAGTCATACAATTTATCTGGAACTTGGTTTTCCTCACAACAAAATGGGGAGGGTGAACTAGGATTTTGTGATCTGTTCGAACTCTTATTTTATGATTCTGTGATTCTTCCCTTCTGAGGCGCCCAAAAGAGTAAATGTGGTGCACCTAGGACCTAATGATGGATAAACCTTAATGTTGCAGAAGGAAAAGTGAGACTTATTCCACCTTCATTCTAATCAAAATACTTTGTACCCCTCACTTTGTAGTTAACAGTGTTTCACATATATTATTTCATTCAATCCCTGCCATAAGCCTTTGCAGTAGCAATTTTTATTCGATTTTATAGATGATGATGGAATTGAAACTCAGAGGGAGTAGTTCAGTGTCTCTTCCAAAATTCCACATTTAATGAATGGTGAGCCCATTCATATAGGTCTGGAGTAGTATAATTTCTACTACTCTATGATGCTTGATTATTTATTATAGGAGGAGAATTTTACTCCCTCCCTATGGATTGCAAATGTTGGTATTGAAAATTATGCTGGTGACTCATATCTTTTCTCATGAAATGATAGTAAGAAACTAGTTGAGCCAGAAAGTTTGAAAACCTATTCGATCTTTTTCATAAACACTGTAAATGTAAAATACAAAAATACTAAATACTATATCTTGATATTCATTCATCCATTATTTTTTTTTCATAAATTCAGCACATATTTTTCAAGTGTCTATGATTGCTAGACATGGTGTTAGGCATATTTAATAAGGCCAAGCTCCTGCTCTCATAAAATGTATAACTTAACAGAAAAAAACATAAGCATTGTCATGAGTGTTCAGCTAGGAAACAGTTAGGGTGCTCTAGGAGCGTACAAAACAAGCTTGTGACTATCTGGAACAGTTAGAAAAGACTTCCCAAAGGATGTAGGGTTTAAACTGAGAACTGGAGGAGGAAGAGACTCCTGATGATATAAATGGTGATGGAGAAGTTCCATCTGGAAGAAAGAATACATGCAAAATCAATCTTGCTTTTATTTTTGTAAAGTTATTGCATCTTTGAAAAACATGTTTCTAAGATTTTAAAAGTACAAAAATAATATAAGTATGTTGTGCCACATGAAATAACATAAAGGTCTATAAATGATAAAGTTAAAAGACTTCCCTGGTGGTTAAGACTGCTCGCTCCCAGGGCAGGGGGTACAGGTTCCATCCCTGATGGAGGAAGCTCTGTATCCCATGCAGCTCAGCCAAAAACAGTAGAATGGATAAACAACAAAGTCCTACCGTATAGCACAGGGAACTATATCCAATCTCCAGGGATAAACCATAATGGAAAAGAATATTAAAAAAATGTACATATGTGTATAACTGAGTCACTTGATGTACAGCAGAAATTAAACATTGTAAATCAGCTATACTTCAATTTAAAAAGATAATGGAACGCCCTTTAAAAAAAGAATAAGTTCATATTCTCTTTATCTCCACTCTCCTTCCATTTCCACCCAGCCATTATGAATTACTTTCATGTGGAATCTTCCTCTTCCTCTCTATGAAACAGTTAATATATAGCTAAATTGTTTCATAATGCTTGGACCCAGACAGGATGGTATTATGTGTGTGTTGGTTGGTTGAAGTCACAAGCCAAGAAGAGCTAGTTGCTGTGACCCAGATGTGACTGTTACAACTGCTTCACTGATTTTCATCTTTTTTATGGACACAAGGACACCTGATTGATGGTTTAGTGAAAGTCAGGAATGGATTTTTCACAGGTAAAATGAGTAGCTTTTTAGCATGATAGATGTTAAAATAGCCTCTTATTGGTGAAGTCGGTGGTATTCAATTGTATATGGCTTATCCAAAGTCTTTTAGAGACACTCCATTTCCTTGTATGGACAGAGATTAAGACTCCAGCTAGGTCTGTGGCCTGCTCCCTTAGGGATGGTGTCTGAGGCCTGATCCTAAAGGGTACTGTCCAGTGTGTTCTGGGGGATTTCTGATGACCCGAAAGACCATAAAGAGAACAGAATCCCAGCCCTGCAGTACTGTCACATCTGGCTCAAGGGAACCTGCTTGCAAGACAGTGGGTAAAACAACTAGGGGGCTTAACTAAGCTTCCAGAACTAGTGATAGGCCCTGTTTATGCTTGTTTGCCAAAAGTGTTTATTTATGCAGCAGAATTGAGTCAGACACTTGCTTTTACTATAGCCTAGTAGTGAGATTATCAGAGACTAGCTACCTTTACCTGCCTGGAACCATTAAGAAGTTAGTATTGACTTCTTAGACCGATAAGACCCTAAGTGGTGCATATCTAAGTTGACTTAGATAAGTTCAAAATACATATAGATATACACACATTCACACACACACGTGTAAAGTTTTAAAAAGTAAAAATATGGCATGCCATATTCATTTCTCTGTTTTTTTACTAAATACATAATGGTTCACCTGGGTTAAAGGATAAAGACAATCTACTTTTTTTAGAGGCTGAAAAATAGTCTACAGAGTAGACACACTCACTTATTTGACCATTTTCCATATACCACTATTATTGAATATTTCCAATTTTATTTCATTTTTGTTTTTAGGATGATAAGCATTGTTATAATAAACACCCTTGAACTTCAAATCTTATTCTTGTTTTTGTTTCTGTGGAGTGTTT
The DNA here is from genome assembly GCF_033118175.1 of Dama dama. Taxonomy (NCBI): domain Eukaryota; kingdom Metazoa; phylum Chordata; class Mammalia; order Artiodactyla; family Cervidae; genus Dama; species Dama dama. The sequence continues at coordinate 26,319,923 of NC_083682.1, read as the reverse complement.
TTTTTTAAAGTAGGATTGTAAGGCCAAATGGAAGTCTAACATATGAAAATGAAGAATATTTTAATAGATATTGCCAGACTGCTTTCCCAAAAGGTTGCAGTAATTGACAACTTTCCATAGCCCATAAATTTATGGGAATGCTAGTTCTCTAGCATCTTCTCCAGTTCACAACAGTATTGTTCTTTTTATTCTTTGCCAATTTTATGGGTCAAAATGGTACATCCTTGTTCCTATATTTGGCATCTTCCTGACTATTAAGGTTAAGCCTTTTTTCCTTGTGTTTTGAGACTTTGGGATTTCTTCTTATGTGAATTTCCTGTTCAAATTATTTGGTAAATTTTAAGGTGCCTTTTACAATTTGTAGGAATGTTTAGTGTAGTAGAAATATTGGTTTTGTTTGCCATACATTTCATATTTTTTCTAAGCCACTACTTGCTTTTTGATTTTGTCATGGTGTATTTTGCCATATTAAGAAAACATTTCTTTTCCTTCATGGCCTCCTGGTTTCCTGTGATGATGACGGTCTCCCATATAACAGGTTTCTTTCAAATATTTTTCAAGTTTTTCCATTTTATTTTAAAATGTTGAAATATTTAGTCCACCTGTAATTCTTACATAAGATACAAGTTAAGGGGTCTTTTTCTTCTGAGAGGAGAGCAAATACCATTTATAAAATGGAATATCTATGTTTACTAAAATGGAATGCTATGTCTCATATAATAAGTTCTCAAGTGTACTATATCTTTTTTTAGATTTTTCTATTTGGCTCCAACACTGTAGTTTTCTTTTTCTATGCTATTTCCAATTCTCTGGTGTTAGAACAGGAGACTTACGGTAAATTTTGCTTTCCTTGGTTAGGTGTTGTTTATTAATAAAAATAAGTTAATCAAGTGAAAAAGCAAATTATTGAAATTTTAAAGCTTAATATTCATATGGTGAAAAAACCAAGTGGAAACAGGCAATAAAATCAGTTTTACCTAACCAAGCAACTTCAGAAATGCCCTTTACTTCCCTTAACTTCAGTTTGCTCATTTGTAAAATGGACATTTATAATTATCACCTACTCCACAGGTTCATTGTAAGGAGCTAAATAAATCAGACATAGAAAACAGCTTGTAAATTCTAAAGCATGTTACAAACGCCAGTTATTGTTGTTCACATATGTTGTAATACGTGTGACCCCTATTTCTTTATGGACTATTTCTGAGTATGTAAGCATAATGACATTTATAAATCATGAACCTACTCTGGTTTCTCCCCCTCAAAATAGAGGAACAGCCTACAGGGCCTTAAAAATCACATGTGTTTTCAAAGCCCTGGCCAATTAATTGGGAAGAACTATAGAAAACAAATGGAAATGATGAACAATGCATTGTGGAAAAGCCGCCTCCCCAAATCCCCAGGTTAAATAGACTTAAGCATCATCCCACGTTGCAGCCTTCCCTGGGGAGGACTCTAAGAGGATCATTGCCCCATGGCAGGCTGGGTAAAGGGTGAAAGGTTAACAGGCCAATCCCAGGACAAGGTGTTGGCCCAAACGAGGTGTTTGAAACATTTGCTGAAGGACTTAGTCTGCCGAGTTCTTTATATCCAACAGCAAAAGTATTTAGGGAACAAAAAAAGACTCTTGTGTGGAAGAATTCGGGAAATTTAGTTAGGTCCTCTCTTCTCCAAGGGAACCAAAAAGATTAAAAAGTTTCCCCGTATTTTGAGGACACTATTACAGATAAACACACACACACAGAAGCTCATTTGTGTTCTGAGAACCAACATCATGTTGGCAAGACTCCCTGTTCAATAACTTTTATTTGGAATTACTTTTCCTGAGAGCAAACAGAACTACCAAGAATACAAGTGGTTGCCTGATACCCTGACATCTAAATACTTTTAATAGCTCTTTTACTCTTAAGAGCAATGAATTTTTCAGTAAAAACTAGGTTTGAGGCAAGGGCAGGTAAGAAGGGAACAATTTCAGAGTACGAGGAAAGAAACTCATTGGATGCCTGCCCTCCCCCCACCCTCTAACCCTACAGATTCCAAGGCCAGAAAAATTGTCCACAGTCATGCATCGAAGTCCTTAAGCACTGGCTTTGGCCACATTGTTATTCAAAAGCAGTTCTGTAGGAATGAGATCAGGAACCTGGAAAATGACATTTGGAAGGGAGAAAACAGTATTTCTTTAGATGTTTGTACAACATACTCTGAAAAGGCCTCTGGTCAAATTTATCCAGAGCCAGAATGTTCATATCACCTTTCTGAATTATGAAGATGTTAGCAGTGATGGAATGCAAAGGACCACATAGCAAATTCATATGAACCTGGAACCAGTCAGGTAGGAGTTCAGCTTGATTTTACAATGATAGGCCAGGAAATTTATAAAACCAAAGTGACCGTACATGAAACCAATTCCAAACCCTATAAACTGCAAAATTTAAGTGTATGGATCTGGAAGAAAGGTACATTTGTGGGGAGAGGGTTGCTGGAAGCATTAGTGGCAATTATTCAATGCATACAAGGAATTGCAAATAGAACTTGGTTATATCCCTTTTGCTCCTTGACTTAATTAAAAGAAAGGGTAGAATATAAAATTATTTTTATGCTATGATAACAAGTGTGTTATAATTGTGTATGCTTGTGGGCCGACTTTGAGAGACACCATGAAGAATTAACAAAAACAGTGTGGAACGGGGATTAAAGATCATTTTGTCTCTTTTTCTCTCCCTCTCTCTTGGCTTTTTAATATGTTACAATATTCCTTGGAAAATAAGTAACAGTTAAAAAAATTGACAAGTCCAACTTATTGTAAGATTGTCCCCAGGAGGATAAAAGATACCTCTTCCCATAATGGGCAGATACATTTGCTATTTTCCAGAAGAGATACACAGATGACACCACCCTTATGGCAGAAAGCAAAAAAGAACTAAAGAGCCTCTTGATGAAAGTGAAAAAGGACAGTGAAAAACTTGTCTTAAAACTCAACATTCAAAAAACTAAGATCATGGCATCTGGTCCCATCATTTCATGGCAAATAGTTGGGGAAACAATGGGAACAGTGACAGACTTTATTTTCTTGGGCTCCAAAATCACTGCGGATGGTGACTGCAGCCATGAAATTAAAAGACGCTTGCTCCTTAGAAGAAAAGCTATAACCAATCTAGACAGTATATTAAAAGGCAGAGACATTACTTTGCCAACAGAGGTCCGTCTAGTCAAAGCTATGGTTTTTCCAGTGGTCATGTATGGATGTGAGAGTTGGACTATGAAGAAAGCTGAGCACCAAAGAACTGTGGTATTGGAGAAGACTCTTGAAAGTCCCTTGGACTGCAAGGAGATACAACCAGTCCATCCAGAAGGAAATCAGTCCTGAATATTCATTGGAAGGACTGATGCTGAAGTTGAAACTCCAATACTTTGGCCACCTGATGCAAAGAACTGAGTCATTGGCAAAGACTCTGATGCTGGGAAAGATTGAATGTAGGAGGAGAAGGGGATGACAGAGGATGAGATGGTTGCATGGCATCACTGAATCGATGGATGTGAGTTTGAGCAAGCTCCAGGAGTTGGGAAGCCTGGCATGCTGCAGTCCATGGGGTCACAAAGAGTCAGACATGACTGAGCAACTGAACTGAACTGAGAAGAGATAGTTGGTAGAAAATCAAGTTATAACATAGCTTTTGTTATAAAGCTATGTGTTTTCAAAGCCCTGGCCAACTTACTGGCAGGAGCTATAACATAGGTGTTTTCCCCCCACTAAAAGAAAATTAGAGACATGTAAAAATTACAGATGTAAAATGTTCTAAGCCTGATTTTGCTCATTACACAAACCCTTCTATTATTTCTGTGTGTGCCAAAGATGACTTGCATTTCAAAGACCCTCTTCCAAAGAGGATTCTCACAAACCACTGAGAAGTCCCCAGTTTTGCCCATTTAGAAGAGTGAACCTTCTCTGGCAGTGTTCTCAAGTTCACACTGCTGTGAGGACTAGAAAGAGAACAGAAATATGGGGACTGGGGGCATGTAAGACATAAGGGAATGGTGGGGCCTGGAATAATCTGAACATCAAACTCAGCTCCTGGGTGGGCAAACAAGGCTCCTGCTTGCCTCTGCAGCTTCACAATCTGTCCCTCGCCCCCATCTGTCCCTTGCCCCCATCACTGCCCTCTGGTGTACACATCTCAAATCCAGACATTCTGACCTTCTTGCAGAAACCCAAGCAAATATCCTCTTAGCCTCACACAGTCTGTTTGGCCTTCCCTTTCCATCATCTTCATTAGGAATACACTTGCCCATTCTCCAAGACAAATGATAATATTCTATTAGACCAGTGGTTCTCAAACTTCTTGGTCTCCGGACTCCTGAACACTCTTACAAATTACTGGGAACTCCAAAGATTTTTGTTGATGAGGGTTATTATTTCTTGATATTTACAGTATTAAAAAACTAAAAAGTTTAAAAAATATTTATTAGCTTATTAAAAACAAATTATATGTTTTATGAAAAATAACCATTTTCCAAAAGAAAACATATTTGGTATGCTTTTGCAAATCCCTTTAGTGTCTAAGTTAGTAAAAGACAGCTGAATTCCCATATCTGCCTCTGCATTGAATCTGTTTAAATAAATATGTTGTTTTTGGTTGAAGTGAATGTTCACAGATATGTAGTTGGGAAAAAAATGAGTATTTTAGTAAACTTTGCGGATAACTGGATTTTATTCTTGACATTATGCCCAAACTAGACAGTGATTTCTGAAAGGGTAGTTGCCATATGGAATTTGAAACCATGTCAAAGGAATTTTCACACTGTCTTAAATTAAAATGTCTCAACCTGCCTGACTTCAGTCTCTACTACAAAGCCACAGTCATCAAGACAGTATGGTACTGGCACAAAGACAGAAATATAGATCAATGGAACAGAATAGAAAGCCCAGAGATAAATCCACGCACCTATGGACACCTTATCTTTGACAAAGGAGGCAGGAATATACAATGGAGAAAAGACAATCTCTTTAACAAGTGGTGCTGGGAAAACTGGTCAACCACTTGTAAAAGAATGAAACTAGAACACTTTCTAACACCATACACAAAAATAAACTCAAAATGGATTAAAGATCTAAATGTAAGGCCAGAAACTATAAAAATCCTAGAGGAAAACATAGGCAAAACAGTCTCTGACATAAACCACAGCAGGATCCTCTATGACCCACCTCCCAGAATATTGGAAATAAAAGCAAAAATAAACAAATGGGACCTAATGAAACTTAAAAGCTTTTGCACAACAAAGGAAACTATAAGCAAGGTGAAAAGAGAGCCTTCAGAATGGGAGAAGATAATAGCAAATGATGCAATGCACAAAGAATTAATCTCAAAAATATACAAGCAACTCCTGCAGCTCAATTCCAGAAAAATAAAAGACTCAATCAAAAAGTGGGCCAAAGAACTAAACAGACACTTCTCAAAAGAAAATATATAGATGCTTAACAAACACATGAAAAGATGCTCAACATCACTCATTATCAGAGAAATGCAAATCAAAACCACAACGAGGTACCATTACACGCCAGTCAGGATGGCTGCTATCCAAAAGTCTACAAGCAATAAATGCTGGAGAGGGTGTGGAGAAAAGGGAACCCTCTTACACTGTTGGTGGGAATGCAAACTAGTACAGCCACTATGGAGAACAGTGTGGAGGTTCCTTAAAAAACTGGAAATAGAACTGCCATATGACCCAGCAATCCCACTCCTGGGCATACACACCGAGGAAACTAGATCTGAAAGAGACACGTGCACCCCAATGTTCATCGCAGCACTGTTTATCATAGCCAGGACATGGAAGCAACCTAGATGCCCCTCAGCAGATGAATGGATAAGGAAGCTGTGGTACATATACACCATGGAATATTACTCAGCCATTAAAAAGAATACATTTGAATCAGTTCTAATGAGGTGGATGAAACTGGAGCCTATTATACAGAGTGAAGTAAGCCAGAAAGAAAAACACCAATACAGTATACTAACGCATATATATGGAATTTAGAAAGATGGTAACAATAACCCTGTATGCAAGACAGCAAGAGAGACACAGATGTATTGAACAGTCTTTTGGACTCTGTGGGAGAGGGCGAGGGCGGGATGATATGGGAGAATGGCACTGAAACGTGTAAATTATTATATGTGAAATGAATCATCAGTCCAGGTTCGATGCATGATACAGGGTGCTCGGGGCTAGTGCACCGGGATGACCCAGAGGGATGGGATGGGGAGGGAGGTGGGAGGGAGGTTCAGGATGGGGACACATGTACAGCCATGGCAGATTCAAGTCAAAGTATGGCAAAACCAACACAACGTTGTAAAGTAAAATAAATAAAATAATTAATTTTAAAAAAATTTAAAAAAATTAAAATCTCAGTCCACCTGACACTCTGAATGGATCTTTTACCCATGTCTGATTTTGTAACACCAGCATTGGTCATTTGAAAAATATTAGTTCACTAAGTTAAGCAGATTTTCCAAATATTGACACATTTCATTACACAATATTGAAACACCATTGTCATTAATCTCACCACTAACCTTACTGAAAAAGTCTTTTTTATTGGGATATGTCAAGTTCATGATGTGGGAGGTAGAGGGGAGGAGAGATATAGTTTTTGAAATTTTAATTTTTGCTTGAAATCTCAAATTTTATCATTAGCAAGAAGTACTGTCAATTGTTTCCCTTGAAATGACAGGCCCACCTCATTCATTTGCAAGAAAATACTCTTTCAAGTATAAACTGTGTTTCACCGGAAAAGCAGTCAGTTCAGCTCACAGGTTGAACAATCACACAATGCTTTGCCCTGAGGTCATCATCATGCTTTGGTATGAAGAATGCTTTATATATTACTTCCCAGGTCACTACACTGAATGTTAAAAAAACATGTGTTCAAGGGCCAAAATTTGACAATATTAATAATTTGAACTCCTTCCTCAAGGAAATCCATAAAAGAACCTGGAATGTTTTTTTTCCCTGCAAGTGTGTAGTCATGAAGAAAGCCTGTACTAGCAGAGCCAGGCCGTCATTCACACTAAGCCTCCAGTTTTATCACGATTGTTTCTGCACCATCCGTGCAAATGTCAACCGACATAGTGGGAAAAAGGGAAAGAACATCTTAGAATACAGCGAAAGTGGTTTTGATCTCACAGACCCCCTCTGAGAGCTACTGGACAGCATTCAAACTAACATGAGGGCAAGGTCTATGTCTAGTGGTATGCTGGAGCCAGCTGGTACTGGCTTGCAAAAGCTCATGGCTCTTTTCAGGAATTTTTGCAAGCAGACTGACATCACATTGGCTGTGTGATTATCAGCCAGGGTAGGAATGTTTAATCCACAGGAATCATCAGACATGACAAATCCGGGTCCTTATGGAGAATTGCTTGTTAACCGTCTACCACACACCATTCTCTGTGTGCCTGCTGCTGCCAAGTCGCTTCAGTCATGTCCGACTCTGTGCAACCCCATAGACGGCAGCCCACCAGGCTCCCCTGTCTCTGGGATTCTCCAGGCAAGAATACTGGAGTGGGTTGCCATTTCCTTCTCCAGGGGATCTTCCCGACCCAGGGATCAAACCCAGGTCTCCCACATTGCAGGCAGATGCTTTAACCTCTGAGCCACCAGGGAAGCCCCTCTGTGCGCCTAGTTCTTTGTAAATCAATGTCTTACATTGTTCTTGCCAAATATAGGTATTCAATGAAAACCTGTTAAATAAATCAGTTAATCTATTGATGTTACCTTCTCCAGGAGGTTTTCCCAGATTCTCCAGGCAGTCCATCTCTCCATGTGTTCTATCCTTACACTGGTTATGCATGCGTGTACCTGCGGGCTCAGTTACTTCAGTCATGTCCAGCTCTTTGTGACCCTGTGAACTGTAGCCTGCCAGGCTCCTCTGTCCATGGGATTCTCCACGCAAGAACACTGGAGTGGGTTGCCATGACCTCTTTCAGGGGATCTTCCTGACCCAGGGATCAAACCCACATCTCTTGTGTCTCCTGCATTGGTAGGTCATGGCATACAGGATCTTAGTTCCTCAACCAGGGATGGAACCTGGGTCCCCTGACATTCAATGGGATAGAAAGACTATAAGAAACCTCACATCTGTTCATGCCAGGCTTTACTGCCAGATGAATTATTAAAACAAAACCAAAAAAAACTTTGATCTCCTGAGCTTTGGGGATTTCAGAATTGCAGAGAAGGAGTGTGGACCATTTTAGGCTTTGGGTTGGCAGAGCTGGGCATCTGACCCTGTCTGGTAGTGACCTCTCCAAGGAAACCGCCCAGCTGAAGCCAGTCGGCCTCGGTCACTGTCCTTAGCTGCACGTTCTGCAGACAGGCCATACAGGACTACAAGGCACACCCCTCTGCAGATGGGAAACTGAGTCATTGTGTCAGGCCACCAAAAAAAAAAAGATGAGCTAGGTACAACTCCCAGATAGCATCTGCCTGATAGAGTCTGGAAAGCCAGGAACAAGTAGTGAATTGTGTTGGCAAAATCCCCTCTCACTGCTTCACGGCTGTCTCTCAAGCCCTTCCCGCCTGTGGGGGAGGAAGAAAAGCCCCTCCTGGAGGCTACTCTTCTGCTGCTGGGTATGCCTAAACACCCAATGGCCGGATTTATTAACTTCATATCTTCAGTAGGCCTTCACGTCAGACCCACCGCAGGCCTAAAGATGGCTCCTGCTGGGCCCCCAGCAGGAGGACAAACGGTGAGGCTAAGAGTGCAAGCCAGCATGAATGGGCCTAAATTAGGCCGGGCCTAATAACCCGTTTACTAACACCTGTATTAGTCCTCCAGCACTCGGGGCGAACCGCTGTCCGACAAGTTGTAATCCCATAAGCTTTTCATTTGCATACCCCTCATTAGCTGATGAAAACTTGAAGAAGGCAGGTTTCTGCAGCTGGTGGGCCCATTCCTTCACACCGCCTGCCTGGGTGGTTTTGGTAATGAAGTCATGTGAGTGGATGTGAGGTTTATATGTATGGAAGGGATTAAGAGTATTAGAATGTGTGTGAGCTGATGTGGCCATATTCTCTGTACCAGAGCCCAGTAATTGGATGGGAGGAGAAATGGCAGACCCATTAGTTTTGTCTGTTTACTCAGGAGCAGGGTGCTGGAGATTCAATTTTGCTTTCTTTGGCTCCCTTGGCTTTGTGAAGCAGGCCTGCTTTGTCTCCTCTGGCCCCCAGCACCCCCAAACCCCAGCCCTGCTAAGGCGATTCAGCCACAAAGGAGAGACGTCGGTGCCTAGAGGCCTGAGGAAGAGAAAATGCAGTCCGGACTCAAGTACTACTTGAAGGCAGCCCCATCCCGCCTCACCCAATCCTGGGAGAGAGCGCGCGAGATAATTGAAATTTATCAACACTTCTGAGGCTTTTTTTGATTATTTTATTAGTTCTCCACATTTGGGATTAACCATCCTCAGCATCAAAGGCACCGCAGCCTCCTTATTTGGGAAATGAATGGTTAGACATTTCAGAGACTTAACAAAAGCAATTGTTGTATTTGCCGGGTTTGCATAATTTTAATAGACAAAAAATAACATGAAGGAAAAAAAAAATCCATTTCCTGTGCTGTTTGTACAGCTGGAGACAGCTCCTTGTGCCCGGTGATGTCAGAGAGGCACCATTGTTTTGCCCCTCACCCCGACAATGCGGTCCCACTAGGGTCGTTCACAAACCCGACCAGGCAATTCTGCAAACTTTGAAGCTGAACATTGTTTCTGAAATGTATTGGGCGCCACAGATAGAATGATGTTTATTCATCAGCAGGGCTGGGGTTGGCAAAGCCCTGAGCTGAGGACTCCCAGCGGCAAAGAGTGAAGAAGGGAGATGTGGACGAGCACGAGGCCAGAGCTTGAAGCCAGAGAAGACGGCGGGGGAAATGTGGACTGGGGAATTTTCTTCCTGAAAAATATTGGAGAGGTACAGGAGAACGCTCCAACTCAGACCCTGTGAAGGTTTATGTTATACTTGTAGTTTTCTTTTCATTAAAAGCCACAGCCTTGACCCCCTCCAAATATTCTGATGTGAAAACTTTACCACTCGCTGAAATATTCCATTTCAATTGGGTTTACATTTTTAAATGAATTTAATGAAGGAAAAAAAGTCCACCAAATGCAAGTCTGAGTTATGTCATTTGCAGGATTTTTAGTGAGATCAAGGCATTCAAGTGAGACCCCCATAGGCAAAAGAGAAACTGCAGTGCCCGTTGTTATCAAAGGTTTCCCTTAGGAAAATCCAACCTTTGAAAACAAAGCAAACAAAATGCCAAGTCAATAAGTCAGGACAACAAGTAAATAACCATCCTGCGGGCATATTTATGTGTATTTGACCAATCAGTAAAAGACAAATTTTGCCATTTCTACCTCCCTTTGTATTTATGATTTTAATTACTTTTTCCATTTCTGTGAAAGCAATTGGATCCCCTGTGCTTGACACTCAACACAGTTAACATTTTTGAGTCCCTACTCTCTGCTGTGTTTAACGCAGGGTTAGAAAGAAGGTCACCCAACAAAGCATGAAAAATTTCAACCACTACCCAGCATTACCAAGTGGGCAATCAAGGAGATCTGTTTAGGAAGGTAGTGAGGAAAAGAGAAGAGGAGAAGTTTTATCCCGGCTCCTACAATGATTAAGACAGGTTCATCAAAAGTCAACCTTAAAGATCCTCAAATCCAATCATGCAACCAGTACTCTAAATCCCTTCTACCCAAGATTCAGTAGACCTCCTTATCTGTTCCAAGCATTTGGGACCTATCATCTTCTTCAATTTTTGTAATTCTGATTTATAACTTGATTACAAATTATAGTTTTTGTAATTCTGATCTTCTAGTCACTTTGCTGCAGTCCATGGGGTCGCAGAGTCAGACACGACTGAGCGACTGAACTGACCTGACTGAAGCCACTTTGCATTCCTCTCAAGTTTATCTTTGCATAACATATTCCTCAAGGGGAAGGAATTTACCATTTTTTGAGCACCTGCTTACACAGCAGGCTTCCCTGATGGTTCAGATGGTAAAGAACCTGCTTGACAGTGCAGGAGATGTAAGAGACGGGAGTTTGATCCCTGGGTTGGGAAGGTCCCCTGGAGAAGGGACTGGCTACCCATTCCAGTATACAGAGACTCAGGGAGGCTAAGCCATGGTCCCAAGGACATATAGACTTTAAGTAGATCAGCCTAATTACTATTCCAAATCTAATGGTTAAAACAATAGCCATTTTCTTATTTCCTATGGTTCTGTGGATTGGCTGGGAGGTTCTGCTGACGTGGCTGACATGGCTGGGCTGGGTCGTCTAGGATGGTCTCCCTCACAGGGCTGGGCCTCAGCTGGGAGGGCTAGGAGAGCTGGTCCTCCCTCTGCTCAGCAGTCAGGAGGCTGATGGAGACTTGTTCAGACGGAGGCAGCTTTTCAAGAGAGAGCAGAGGCTGCAAGACTTAATGAGGTTGAGGCTCAGAACTCATGGTTACTTCCCTGCACTCCACTGATCAAAGCAAGACACGAGGCCAGACCAGGCTTACCAGGTGGCTAAACAGATTCTGCCCCTTGATGAGAGGAATTGTAAAGAACCTGGGGCCATTTGCAATTGAACTTATGGTCTGAGGTTTCTGCTCTTTACCCTGAAGCCCAACAGTCTCTGTTCAAATCTTGGCTCTGCCAGGTGTTAGCTGTGATGTCTTGGGAAAGTTAACTAACCTCTCCCCACCTATTTCCTCATCTTTAAAATGAAAATAATAACAGGACTCCTTTAGAAGGGTATTTATGAAAACTGAGTGGATATATATATAAAGCACTTAGAATACTGCCTGATACAGACTCTGCACAATATAAATATCAGTTATTATTATTGTTATTGTTGTTTTTAACCCATATGTTATACTATCTCAATATTTACTTATGTTTATTATGTGCTAAGGCCTAGGAACATTAAAAACAAGAAATTGGGAGGGAAAGATTTAATATTTATTTACCACCCATTTATGTAGGCTCTGTGCTGGGTGCTTTACATTTTCATTTAATTCTTATAAGAATCCAGTAAGGTAGGTATTATTCTCCATGGTTAGGTAACCAGGGGCTTCCCTGGTGGCTCAATCAGTAAAAGATTCTGCCTGTAATGCAGGAGACCACCTATCAACGCAGAAGACACGAGTTCAATCCCTGGGTCAAGAAGATCCCCTGGAGAAGGAAACTGCAACCCACTCCAGTATTCTTGCCTGGAGAATCCCATGGACAGAGGAGGCTGGTGGGCTAGAGTCCATGGGGTCACAAAGAGTCAGACATGACTGAGTAACTAAATCACCACCACCACCATCATAGGTAACTAAGGAGAATAAAACATGGGCCCTTTTCCTCAAAAAGGTCACATTCTACTGTGGAAGACATTACCTAAAAGTGACTTTTAATTGGTTATTTCACAAAACACTCATTAACCATGTTATTAACTCACTGGAGCTCAACAGCATTTTTGTTAACGCTGTGAAGCCACTGAAGACAATGGTGTGCAGAGAAGGTATGCATCGGAAAGGCCACCGCCAGGATGGAGAAGAGTCTGGACCAGGGGTGGGGTCTTTGGCCACTCCACTGCAGGCTTCTCCATGATACCCCCTGATGTCTCACTTATTTAAATCAGCAAGTGTCATGTGAGAAGGAAAAAGATCTCTAGAAACTGCTAGGAAAAGCTTGACTAGATGAAGGCAGAACAGCCAAATGAGGCACAAGGTGGCCAGCCTGGTACATGCCACCCCCATCACAACACTTAACAGCTGTTGTGTTTGTGTTTAGTCGCTCAGTTGTGTCTGACTCTCTGCGACCCCATGGACTGTAGCCTACCAGGCTCCTCTGTCCGTGGGGATTCTCCAGGCAACAATACTAGAGTGCGTTGCCATTTCCTTCTCCAACAGCTGTTGGCTGGAATCATTTTGGATGAGGTGGGCCTAGGAAGCAAGTGTGGCAACATGAAGCTTGAACTTCCATGGCCTTCTCAGGACCAGGAATGTGGAGCCCAGTTTGTGAATGGAAACCATTCCACAGACGGCTTGATTTGTGATCAGCTCACAGATACAAAGCATTCCTCAAAGACTAGGATGGTCATTATCTGAACAACTTTGGAAAACTAGGGATCGTCCACTTCATTTAGGATTGCCACAGATCCTGGTCAAGACTCGACTGGCACACATGGCTCCCTTCGCACATTGGAGGGAACCGACATAAGCCTTCAGAGAGAGAGGAGCTGGAGTCCAGCTCTGCTGGACTTTGCTCCTGGTGACACTGCCATGCCCTGAGCAAGTCCTTCACTTGGTGGGCCTTGAATGCCTTGTCAGCGAGAAGGACGGCTTTATTACTGTGTCGCTGTGTGGTCGTGTGAGGTGCTGAGCAAAGTGCTTGGTACATGGTCAATTCTTAACTGGTGACGGATGAACTGATAGTACTGGAGAAGGAACCCAGGCATGTTCAAAGCCGGCCCTGCAATCACCACTTTGAAGGGAGATAAACACATGAGGAATAAGGGCTGAATGGAAACCCAAGTTCCATTTTTGAATTGGCTGCTTGCACACCCTGCTCCTGAGTTCTGGCAAAGCGATGGTGGAGCACACAGTTTTAGCTTGAAGACTAGGGAGCGCCTTCCCACTCTCCTCCGAAATTTAAATCTCAGCGTCATCTACCCTCTGGTGGATTCATGGGGGTGGGAGGTCAAAGAAACGAAGAAGGAAGAAGTTGGCCGGATTTGGAAAGAGAGAGAGAAAATGGGAGAGAGAGAGAGAGAGGAAACAGGAGCAGGATGAGGAGGTGTGGGGAGAGGGAGACAGAGAGATGAGCAGGCATACTTGCCGTGACAGCTCTGGGTGGATCTGCTCATCACACAGGTACGAGGAGATGCTAGCTGCTTTGTAACACAGTGACCCTGTCTACTGATAACCATGACCCAGTCCATGTTTTAGATTCTCATTATTCATATTAGCAACTCCTCTTCCTGCGACCTGGGTAGTAGAAGGTGAGTGGAGGTAGGGGCAGCGTTGGGAGACAAGGTTGAAGACTAAGCTACCTCGTAGCGCTTAGCATACCTTAATCATAATTACTGTCATTGTCATCATTGCTGTCATTACATTTCTATGCTTGTGTTTTCACTATTAGCGAAAAGGAAATTGAATAGTGAGGGTTAAGGTTTCTTTCAGCTCTGAATTAACAATAGTAATACTTCAAAAAAAAAAAGATTGATAAATAAGAACCTATCAATCCAAATTTATTGGTTTCTAATGACACATTGGGAGACAGTGTGCCACAAAAATAAAGCCTGAAGAGACAGTCATACGTGGGCATATTATTTAACCCCTCTGAGTTTTAGATTCCTTATGTGTAAATAGTGATAACTATTTCCCAAATTTGGGAGAATTAAGGAGCTAATGTGAAATAAAGCAGACAGAGATAGATATCCTATGATATTGCTTATTTGCAGAATCTAAAAAAATTGATATAAATGAACTTATTTACAAAGCAGAAACAGATTCACAGACTTAGAGGAGGAACTTATGGTCAGCAGGGGGAAAGGATGGGGGAAGGGACAGTTAGGGAGTTTGGGATTGACATGTACACACTGCTATATTTAAAACAGATAACCAACAAGGACCTACTGTAAAGCACAGGGAATTCTACTCAATATTCTGTAATAACCTAAATAGAAAAAGAATTTGAAAAAGAACAGATCCATGTATATGTGTATCTGAATCACTTTGCTGTACAATTGAAACTAACACAACATTGTTAATCAACTATACACCAATATAAAAAAAAATGTTTAAATTGTTTTAACAATCAAAAATAAAACACAGCCTTATATGTAGTCAGGTTCTAGAAATGGTAGATCATTATTACTGAAAATAGGCTATAAGAATCTACTTTTTCATCACTTCTGACCTGTACTATGCTAGTCCACGTACTCCTGTGTTTGCAGCTTTCATTTTATCACGCCTCACTCACACCTCCATCACCGCTCCACACCCCCACAGGCCAGGTCCAGGGGGAGCACTGTAATTGAAGCGGCATCAGATTCAGATTCAGGGAGAACCAGAGACGAATCTAGGCTCTGTCACTTTACAATGTTGTGACTTGGGACAAATAATTTACTTCTCTGAACTGCTTCCACACCCAGATAATAACTCTGTGACCAAACTGCTAGCTGTTGACCCCAGTCTACATTCACTTCCTTATTATCTGCACATACTGCTGCCTACTTAAAAGACTACATCCCCCAACTTCCTTTGCAGCTAGTCATGGTCACATGACTTGATTTTGACAAACAAGATATAGCCAGGAGTATTGCCTGGTATTTCACTAATCTTTCCTATTTCTAAGAACAAAGCCATAATAGCTGGAACTCAAAAAACTCTGTGGCCCCTAGAGAGAATTGAACAGAGACCAGAATGAGTCTAAATCCTGAGAAAGTGGGATTCCAGTACCAGCTCTGTAGTGACTACCTCTGAACATCTCTTAAGAATAATCAAAAATAACCAACCTCGTTTAAATTAATCTTATTCTGAGTTTTCTGTCACCTGTAGCCAAATCCATATAAGATAATGAATGATAAAGTACTCAGCATTTTGTAGGCACTCAACAATTTTAGTTTATTTCTCTTATCTTCCCCATCAAGTCAATTCTTGTTACTGCAGTCAGAGAGCCTTTTAAAATTCAAATTATTAAGCAACAAATTTCATAGGTGTACTCAATTATCCCCGTTGCAGAGACATTAACTGGGTTATGATGAAGATCAAATGAAATAGTTCTGTAAAAGTAATTTGCATGTTGTAAATTCTACCTAAGTGGGAGGCATCAAGACTCTTCCCACTATGTCCACACCTCTCTGACCTGCCTTGTTCTTGCTTTCTTCTCCCGTCTATCCTAACCCCTCCTTCCACATACCTCATTTTCCAGCTACACCAAACTGAGCACCTCCTACACTAGTCTCAAAATTTTTAATTGGTGACAGAGAAGGATAAGCACAGACCCCAGGCACATCTAGAGACAAAGCCTGAAATAGCTTTATGGAAAAGCCCCAAATTTCTTGGAAGTATTAGATTTTATTAAAAAAATTTTTTTAATTTACATTCTCCTCCACAATATCCTCCTATTTCCATTAGTAAAACTATACTGTTCAAATCACTCAACCTTGAGTAGTTTGTGACTTTGAGAATTCTCCAGATCCAGATCCAAGAAGGAAGCCCAAATCTGTCACATTTCTGTGCTTCTGGGGCTATTTTTTTTCTGCCAGAAACACCTTTCCTTGAACTTGGCCCTCCCAGCCTCCTCTGTAAGAGTATTCTTGATTCCTTTAAGCAGATTTAGTTTCCAGCAAGCTGTACATTGCTCCACTATAGCACTTAAGAGATGATACTTAAACTTGTTTTGGGAGCGGGCTGTCTAAAGTGAATGGGCTGACTCCTTCATTAGTCTACAATATGCTCCAGGAAAATGACTGCACTCTTGTGCCACCATCACTGTTACCACCGTTGTACCTCCATCCCCATCAGGGCCTAGCACTGTGACTAGCCCCTAAGAGATGCTCGGTAAAGACCAGATAGAATAACTAAATGCCCAACAAATAAGTCAAAGGATAGAGGCAACTTTGTGGACCTTAACCTCAGATTTCACCCACCATGCACTGTCCAGTTTGGCCTGGGTCAAGGCCAGTAGTGACCTCTTCCATGTATGTGGATTACGACACCCCTAAACTGGATCCTGAACCCTCCTACGTGTACAATGGAAACACAAAGGCAACCACCTTCAACGCAAGTCAGTCCAGCCAGGAAAATCCACTGCCAATGTCCCAATGGTCTCCAAAATGTCAATACTATTGAGGTTGACGCTAAGCCTCACACAACCCCACATTATCAAATGCCCGTTTGCTTCATGTTTTGTCTGGTCTGTCAGCAGCATTTACTGGTGAGCAGGTCCCTTATCTTTATTGATCACTTAATTTATCTTTTCTTAACTTCCCTTGCACCGTCTGGTGCCGTGTGTCCGTCTGTTGAGGCTGTCATGACTGGTTTGCTCTTGACATAATAGGGGCAGCAGGTGGTGTGAGTAAGTCGACCCTTGGCAGAATGGAGGATCATTCCCAGTCCCTGTCTCAACCTGCCAGGGCGTCTACACCCTCCCAGCTGTTCCACATTAAAGCAGTCAACTGTGACTTTACAGTCCGAGTTTTACACAACTGTTTTACAAACCGGGAAGAAGGTCTTTTGTCGCAAATCCTTTGTCAGGCAGTAGAATAGGGGGTGTGGGGAGCCAGTTCCGAGACTCGGTGCATTTTAATGACTATGCAGATAGATGCATATTGCTTTGCTTTAGTGTGGGTTGACGGTGGAAGGCTGGCTGGGAAGAGAGAGGCCAGCTGACTCCTTGCTCTTGGGACGATTTAGTAAGAGGAGCAACTGTTGTTTTAACACTAATTTCAACTTCAAACAGACTCTCTACTCCATGAAAGTCTTCATTCTTCTTCTAAAGTGAAAATAAGGGCAGTTATTTAGAGCCTTATGTCTAAGAGTCAGTACCCTGGGGGTAAGTGTTGCCCAAATGAGAGAACAGCAAGAGAATTATGCCTTTGGGATATAAAAGTCAAGTGTCTTTATGATTTAGGGCTTGTAATCACATGTGAGAAGAAATGAGACAAAGTGAAAAAAAAGCATAGAGTTTTGAGTCAGACAGATCCAGACTCGAAAGTTAAGTGACTTTTGACATAGTTCTCTAGTAACAATATAGTGTATTAAAATTCTTATTTCCATTTTGCAGCCAATCAGGGGTTAATTTCCAAATTAGTTGCCATACTAAAAGAGTATACAACTCAATAATAATAAAAAAAACACTCAATCAAAAAATAGGCAGAAGATCTAAATAAACATTTCTTCAAAGAAGACATACAAAGGGCCGACAAGCACATCAAACAATTCCCAATATCACTAATTATTTGGGAAATGCAAATCAAAACCATAATAAGGTCTCACCTCCCATTGGTCAAATGGTTATCATCAAAAAGTCTACAAGTAATAAATGATAGAAAGGGTGTAGAGTAAAGGGAACCCTCCTACACTGTTAGTAGAAATATGAATTGGTAATCATAAAATGGAGAACAGTATGGAGCTGACTTAAAAAACTAAAAATAGAGCTACTATATTATAGATCCAGCAATCCCACTCCTGGGCATACATCACGAAAAGGTGCAAACTCTAATTCAAAAAGATACATGCACTTTAATGTTCACTGAAGCACTATTTACAACAGCCAAGACATGGAAGCAACCTAAGTTTGTATTGATGGATGATTGGGTAAGATGCATTATCCAATCTCACACACACACACACACACACACACACACATGCACACACAATGGAATATTACTTAGCCATAAAAAGAATGAAATAATGCCATTTGCAGCAACATGGATGATCCTAGAGTATCATAATAAGTGAAGTAAGACAAATACAAAAAGTGAAGTAAGACATATGATATAACTTATATGCAGAATCTAAAAAATAACAAATGAATTTATTTACAAAACAGAAACAGCCTTACAGACATAGAAAATAAACTTATAGTTACTAAAAGGGAATGAGAGGTGGGGGAGGTAAAAATTAGGAGTATGGAATTAACAGATACACACTGCTATATATAAAACAGATAAGCAATGAGAATTTACTGTATAGCACATGTGTGCATACTAAGTCACTTAAGTTGTGTCCAACTCTCTGCAACCCTGTGGACTGTAGCCCACCAGGCTTCTCTGTCCATGGGATTCTCCAGGCAAGAATACTGGAGTGGGTTGCCTCCCAGGGCATCTTCCCAACCCAGAGATTGAACAAGGGTCTACTGCATTGCAGGCAGATTCTTTACTACTGAGCCACCTGGGAAGCCCCACTGTATAGCACAGAGAACCATATTCTTTATCTTTTTTTTTTCATATTCTATGTCTTGTAATAACCTATTATGGAAAATAATCTGAACATATATATTTATATGAACATATATATGAACATATATAAGAACATATATATTTATATGTTCAGATTATATATATATTTGTGTATAAATATATATGTTCAGATTATTTTCCATAATGGAATCACTTTGCTGTATAGCTGAAACTAACACAACATTGTAAATCAACTATTCTTCAATAAAAATTCCAATTTCTGATCTACTTCTGTCTGATTCCTCACAGGAACTTTTCTTTCCTGGGTGGTGTGCAGTGTTAAAGACTGCTGTTTCCAGAAAACCTATGTTTTTCTTTTTAAGATAGATATCTTTGATATGACATTTATCTGTTAACTAGAAGTTGATTAAGCAAAATCTTTAAATAATTAAAATCCACATTCCCTGTCTCTACACACACATATACACCTGCATTTTAGTTAGAAGTGACAAGGCAAGGAAAAGATGATAAACTTAATATTGTGAAAGGGTATATTAGAGTCAAAAATTCTTTCATTCTCTCTTATTAATACTAAACAGCTGTAAGCAGCTGAATGAGTTTAGGCATATCACTTAAGCACTGTGAACTGAGTTGGGAAACTTAATATTAAAAGTAGTTTATCTGTATGTGAACTGGAGAAGTGGATGGTAATGGGGGCAGTAAAAGAAGAGTGAGGTTTATGATCTCTCTTTCTCATTTATATAGGTCTGCAGAATGGCAATTTCTACTTTCTTTTTAGGTATCAGAAAGGCCCTGGTGGCCTTTCCTCTCACTGACCCCTAATTAAGGTAGGAGATGTCTAGTGTCTGATTCAATACAGCAACTTTTCTTTCCTAGGTGGTGTGCAGTGTTAAAGATTGCTGTTTCCAGAAGACCTGTCGTTTTCTCTTTCTATTGTCTGGCCAAAAGCTCACAGGTACACTATTCTCCTTCTAGCCTTCATGTCTTTATCAGGGGTGGGGGGTGGTGAGAAAACACGAGTTAAAACCCAGGTCCTGTCTTCTAAGGCAGCGATACTCAAATGTGACCTGCTAACCAGTGTATTTATGACTGACCTGTGATAAGTAACGCAGACACTGTCATTAGAAACCTGTCAATCCATGAAGCAAGCCCGCTTTTCACATTAAAAACTAAATACTGATGTAACCAAGAGGTAAATGTATATATAACATTAAACATAAACATTAAAAAAACTTGTTTATATTGGAAAACAAGTAAGTCCTTTCATTAATAATCTAAGATTCCATCTTATGAGACTAAGAAAACAAGATCAAGTTAAAACCAAATCAAAGAAAAGGACATAAAAAGATAATAGCAGAAATAAGTAAAATAACAGAGACAATCAATGAAGTCAAAAGTGATTCTTTGAAAAGAGCAATAAAATTGATAAACCTCTAGCCATGCTGGTCAGGAAAAAAGGAGGAAGACATAAATTACCAGTATTAGCAAAGAAAGAGAAGATCAATGTGTAGAGTGTTCAGAATTTAAAAGAATAAGAAGATAATATCATAAACATCTTTATGCCAATAAAGATTTTGATAGCTTAGGTGAAACATTTCCTTTAAAGACATAAACTACTTAAGAAAAAATGAACAATCTGAATTGTCCTTATTTATTAAAGCAACTGAATTTACTATAAAAAACTTTCCCACAAGCCATACTTCAAGTCTAGATGGGTTGACTGATAAATTCTACCAAACATTTAAAGAAGAAATATGCCTATTTTACACAAACTCTCACATAACTTAGAGGGCTTCCCTTGTGGCTCAGCTGCTAAAGAATCCACCTGCAATGTGGGAGACCTGGGTTCGACCCCTGGGTTAGGAAGATCCCCTGGAGAAGGGAAAGGCTACCTACTCCAGTATTCTGGCCTGGAGAATTCCTTGGACTGTATAGTCCATGGGGTTGCAAAAAGTCGAACATGACTGAGCAACTTTCACTTTCACATAACATAGAAGAGGAGAAGATACTTCTGAAGTCATTTTACAAGGCCAGCATGACCTTGACAGCAAATCCAGAAGGCATTTCAGGAAAAACAAACAAACAGATATCCCCCATGAAACCTAACAGAGAAATGCATAACACAATTTTATCAAATTGAATCCATTAATATATAAAATACTATATATCATGATTAAATAGAGTTTATTTCAAAAATGGAAATTTGATTCCACATTTGAAAGTTAATCAATCATGACAATGGACTAAAAACAAAATGGTCTATGGGCATATCAAGATGCAAAACAAAAGCATCTGTCATAATCCACATCTATTCCTGCTAATATTTTCAGCAAATTGTAACTAGAAGAGAACCTTGTCAACTTTATATAGGCCATCTATGAAAAACATACAGCTAACATTATATTTATTTCACACACTAGCAAAGTAATGCTCAAAATTCTCCAAGTCAGGCTTCAACAGTATGTGAACCATGAATTTCCAGATGTTCAAAGTAGATTTATAAAAGACAGAGGGACCAGAGATCAAATGGCCAACATCCGTTGGATCATAGAAAAAGCAAGAGAATTCCAGAAAAGCATCTATTTCTGCTTTATTGACTACACCAAAGCCTTTGGCTGTGTAGATCACAACAAACTGTGGAAAATTCTTCAAGAGATGGGAATACCAGTCCACCTTACCTGCCTACTGAGAAATCTGTATGCAGGTCAAGAAGCAACAGTTAGAACCAGACAGGGAACAACAGACTGGGAAAGGAGTACGTCAAGGCTATATATTATCACCCTGCTTATTTAACTTCTATGCAGAGTATATCATGTGAAATGCTGGGCTGGATGAAGCACAACCTGGAATTAAGATTGCTGGGAGAAATATCAATAACCTCAGATACACAGATGATACCACCTTTATGGCAGAAAGTGAAGAGGAACTAAAGAGCCTGTTGATGAAAGTGAAAGAAGAGAGTAAAAAAGCTGGCTTAAAACTCAACATTCAAAAAACAAGTATCATGGCATCCAGTCCCATCACTTCATGGCAAATAGAAGGGGAAACAATGGAAACAGTGAGGGACTTTATTTTCTTGGGCTCCAAAATCACTGCAGATGGTGACTGCAGCCATGAAATTAAAAGATGCTTGCTCCTTGGAAGAAAAGCTATGACCAACCTAGACAGCATATTACTTTGCCAACAAAGGTCCATCTAGTCAAAACTATGGTTTTTCCAGTAGTCATGTATGGATGTGAGAGTTGGACTATAAAGAAGGCTGAGTGCTGAAGAACTGATGCTTTTGAACTGTGGTGCTGGAGAAGACTCTTGAGAGTCCCTTGGACGGCAAGGAGATCCAACCAGTTCATCCTAAAGGAGATCAGTCCTCAATACTCACTGGAGGACTGATGCTGAAGGTGAAACTCCAATACTTTGGCCAGCTGATGCAAAGAACTGACTCATTGGCAAAGACCATGATGCTGGGAAAGATTGAAGGCAGGAAGAGAAGGGGACGACAGAGAATGAGATGGTTGAATGGCATCACCAACGTGATGGACATGAGTTTGAGTAAGCTCTGGGAATGGACAGGGAAGCGTGGCATGCTGCAGTACATGGGGTTGCAAAGAGTCGGACACGACTAAGTGACTGAACTGAACTGAACTATATTATACTTACTGAACTGAACTGAATTATACTTACTGGTAAGAAACTGAGTACTCACCTCACTAAAATCATGTAGAAGGCAATGAAGTTTGTTCTCACTCCTCTTCTTCAACACTGACTGTAGCCAATGTAACAATGCAAGAAAAGAAATAAAAGGCAAACAACTGTAAAGAACGAAATCAGTCTTTACTACATCATGATCATCTAAGTAGAAAATCCCATGGAATCTTTTTTTTTAAGTATTACTAGAAGTAATTAGTGAGTTTAGCAAGGTTGTAATATATAAGTCAATATACAAAAATTGTTTATACATCTGAAGTGACATGAAGTGAAAGTCGCTCAGTTGTGTCTGACTCTTTGCAACCCCATGGACTATACAGTCCAAGGAATTCTCCAGGCCAGAATACTGGAGTGGGTAGCCTTTCCCTCCTCCAGGGGATCTTCCCAACCCAGAGATCAAACCCAGGTCTCTCGCATTGCAGGTGGATTCTTTACCATCTGAGCCACAATGGAAGCTCAAGTATACTGGAGTGGGTAGCTTATCCCTTCAGCTGATTGTCCCAACCCAGGAATTGAACAGTGGTCTACTGCATTGCAGGTGGATTCTTTACCAACTGAGTTATGATATTGGCAATAAACAATTAGAAATTAATTCTTAAATGCACTTGCAATAGCATTGAAAAACATGAAATATTTATTGATAAATTTAGCCAAATATGTGCAAAAATTGTATGCTAAAAACTATAAAACATTGGTAAAGAAATTTAACAAAAAACATGAAACATAAAAGAAAAAATAGATAATATGGACTTAATATAAAATTAAAATTTCTGTTCTTTAAAAGATGTTACTAAGAAAATGAAAACTGAAACCACAGACTGTAAGAAAGAAAATATTTGCAAAAAAATTTTTCACATGGGTAAACCTGTGGCTGATTCATGTTGATGTTTTGTAGACCAACACAATACTATAAAGCAATTATCCTTCAATTAAAAATAAATAAAAAGAAAAACTAAATAAATATATATTAAGTTCAGAAAAATTTTTTGATAAAGGATTTGTATACAGAATGTCTAAAGAACTCTTTATAATCCCATGATAAGAGAGAAAAATTTTAATTTGTAAAAATTTGAACACACACATCACAAAAGAAGAAATCTGGATGGCTAATCAGCACAGGCAAACATGCTAACATCATCAGTTACTGCATGCACGCTCTGTCACTCAGTCAAGTCTGACTCTTTGTGACCCCTGTAGCCCACCAGGCTCCTCTGTCCATAGGATTATCCTGGCAAGAATACTGGAGCAGGTTGCCATTTCCTCCTCTGGGGGAACTTCCCAACCCAGAGATTGAACTCATACCTCCTGCATTGGCAGGTGGATTCTTTACCACTGTGCCACCTGGGAAGTGGTGTGTAAATTATATCTCAATTAACCTGACTTAGATAAATAAGAAATATATATATATATATATGTATACAAATACTTATACAGAAGGAGAAGAGGGCGTCAGAGGATGAGATGGCTGGATGGCATCACTGATGCAATGGACATGAACTTGGGCAAACTTCGCCTGGCATATTCCATGGGGGTCACAAAGAGTCAGACATGATTGGGTGACTGAACAACAATGACAACACACAAATAAAATTGATATATATAATTTTCACTTAAAGTGTGCATATATGTATTAAATGTGGGAAATTGCTACTTCACTCATAATTTTAAATTTTGTTATAATTTACAAGGGGCAAAAATTATGAGTGTGATAGTGATTCTATATATTGATTGCCTATAGGCAATGCCTATGTAATGAACTATGTATACAGTTTTGTAGAACTTTTTTAAACCTTTGTTGTTTGCTTTATTATATTAATGGAAATGTAATTTTTATCTGTTGAATCTAGTAAACATTGCAATTTGTGTTTTGTATGTCTTTGCTTTCTTTTTTTTTTGGTCTGGTAATTCATTTTTATTGCATTTGGCTAATTAATGGATCTGTTATTGAATAGGAATAAAGAAAAGGGAAAACTGGTTCTTCAACACAGATAGTTACAGAAGCACTATTAAGGGGACTTCCTTGGTGGTCCAGTGGTTAAGAATTTGTCTGCCAATGTAGTGGACACAGGTTCAATCCCTGGTCTGGCAAAATCCCATGTGCCTCAGAGCAACTAAGCCCATGTGCCACAACTACTGAGGCCATGCACTGCAATTACTGAAGCCCGTGTGCCTAGAGCCTGTGCTTCGCAACAAGAGAAGCTATCACAATGAGAAGCCTTTGTATCACAATGAAAAAGTAGTCCCTGCTAGCTGCAACTAGAGAAAGCTTGTGTGCTGCAACAAGGACCCAGCACAGCTAAGAAAGAAAAAAGCACTACTATGGCCAGTGTAGAGGCCCATGCATGTGTGTGTGTGTGCGCACGCATTAGTTGTTTCCCTTGTAATTGGTTTGGATCACTGTCCATCCTGCAGATTCAATCTCCTCTTCATAAGCAAGCAGCAATTCTAGTAATCCACTGAGTCTCAAAATCATTTCCCCGTATAATTCTCCTGGCAATCTGTGACTAATTCTCAACTCTTTCGGAAATCAGAGGGGAAAGGATATGATCAGCTATCTCAAATCCCAACACAAAGATCCTTTCAATTTTAAAATCCTAAAATTCTATTGGGAGTTTATTTATTTATTTATTTTTTATTTTTTTTCTCCAGTGGGTTTTGTCATACACTGATATGAATCAGCCATGGATTTACATGTATTCCCCATCCCGATCCCCCCTCCCACCTCCCTCTCCACCCGATTCCTCTGGGTCTTCCCAGTGCACCAGGCCGGAGCACCTGTCCCGTGCATCCCACCTGGGCTGGTGATCTGTTTCACCATAGATAGCATACATGCTGTTCTTTTGAAATATCCCACCCTCACATTCTCCCACAAAGTTCAAAAGTCTGTTCTGTATTTCTGTATCTCTTTTTCTGTTCTGCATATAGGGTTATCGTTATCACCTTTCTAAATTCCATATACATGTGTCAGTATGCTGTAATGTTCTTTATCTTTCTGGCTTACTTCACTCTGTATAATGGGCTCCAGCTTCATCCATCTCATTAGGACTGGTTCGAATGAATTCTTTTTAATGGCTGAGTAACATTCCATGGTGTATATGTACCACAGCTTCCTTATCCATTCGTCTGCTGATGGGCATCTAGGTTGCTTCCATGTCCTGGCTATGATAAACAGTGCTGCGATGAACATTGGGGTGCACGTGTCTCTTTCAGATCTGGTTTCCTCAGTGTGTATGCCCAGAAGTGGGATTGCTGGGTCATATGGCAGTTCTATTTCCAGTTTTTTAAGGAATCTCCACACTGTTCTCCATAGCGGCTGTACTAGTTTGCATTCCCACCAACAGTGTAAGAGGGTTCCCTTTTCTCCACACCCTCTCCAGCATTTATTGCTTGTAGACTTTTGGATAGCAGCCATCCTGACTGGCGTGTAATGGTACCTCATTGTGGTTTTGATTTGCATTTCTCTGATAATGAGTGATGTTGAGCATCTTTTCACGTGTTTGTTAGCCATCTGTATGTCTTCTTTGGAGAAATGTCTGTTTAGTTCTTTGCCCCATTTTTTGATTGGGTCATTTATTTTTCTGGAATTGAGCTGCAGGAGTTGCTTGTATATTTTTGAGATTAATCCTTTGTCTGTTTCTTCATTTGCTATTATTTTCTCCCAATCTGAGGGCTGTCTTTTCACCTTACTTATAGTTTCCTTTGTAGTGCAAAAGCTTTTAAGTTTCATTAGGTCCCATTTGTTTAGTTTTGCTTTTATTTCCAATATTCTGGGAGGTGGGTCATAGAGGATCTTGCTTTGATTTATGTCGGAGAGAGTTTTGCCTATGTTCTCCTCTAGGAGTTTTATAGTTTCTGGTCTTACATTTAGATCTTTAATCCATTTTGAGTTTATTTTTGTGTATGGTGTTAGAAAGTGTTCTAGTTTCATTCTTTTACAAGTGGTTGACCAGTTTTCCCAGCACCACTTGTTAAAGAGGTTGTCTTTTTTCCATTGTATATCCTTGCCTCCTTTGTCAAAGATAAGGTGTCCATAGGTTCGTGGATTTATCTCTGGGCTTTCTATTCTGTTCCATTGATCTATATTTCTGTCTTTGTGCCAGTACCATACTGTCTTGATGACTGTGGCTTTGTAGTAGAGTCCGAAGTCAGTATTGGGAGTTTATTTAAAACAGTGCTTAGGTTGTTTGCCAGCGTGATTGCACAGAGAAGTTTCCTTAACCTAGTCCTTTTCACCAATCCTAGATACTTTCCCTCAACTCAGTCAATGGTAACAGATACCTACTCTCTATAGGGCCCCTATTCAGGCCTATAATAGAAAAGATGAGCAAGGCAGAGTCTGTCCCCTCATTCCAATCCCAAAGAAAGGCAATGCCAAAGAATGCTCAAACTACCACACAATTGCACTCATCTCACATGCTAGTAAAGTAATGCTCAAAATTCTCCAAGCCAGGGTTCAGCAATACGTGAACTGTGAACTTCCAGATGATCAAGCTGGTTTTAGAAAAGGCAGAGGAACCAGAGATCAAATTGCCAACATCCACTGGATCATCGAAAAAGCAAGAGAGTTCTAGAAAAACCTCTATTTCTGCTTTATTGACTACACCAAAGCCTTCGACTGTGTGGATCACAATAAACTGTGGAAAAATTCTGAAGGAGATGGGAATACCAGACCACCTGACCTGCCTCTTGAGAAACCTGTATGCAGGTCAGGAAGCAACAGTTAGAACTGGACATGGAACAACAAACTGGTTCCACATAGGAAAAGGAGTATGTCAAGGCTGCATATTGTCACCCTGCTTATTTAACTTATATGCAGAGTACATCATGAGAAACGCTGGGCTGGAGGAAGCACAAGCTGGAATCAAGATTGCTGGGAGAAATATCAATAACCTCAGATATGCAGACAACACCATCCTTATGGCAGAAAGTGAAGAAGAACTAAAGAGCCTCTTGATGAAAGTGAAAGAGGAGAGTGAAAAAGTTGGCTTAAAGTTCAACATTCAGAAAACTAAGATCATGGCAAGGGATTTATAGTTCATCTTATAATAACAATTACTCTTCAAAATGTTAATCCCAAACATGCTCAGTTGTGTCTGACTCTTTGTGACCCCATAGACTGTAGCCCACCAGGCTCCTCTGTCCATGGGGTTTTCCAGGCAAGAATACCGGTGTGGGTTGCCATCTCCTCCTCCAGGGGATCTTCCAGACCAAGGGATCAAACCTTCATCTCCTGCATTGGCAAGCAGATTCTTTACACTGAGCCACCTGGGAAGCCAATCCCAAAGTCAGTAAGATCCAGAATTACCAGGATACATTCAATTGTGTTTTCTTCCTTAGGCAACATAGTAGTGCCAGAAATGTTACAAAAATTATATGATTACAATAATCAAAATAAACAGCTCTTCCCTTAAATTTCAGTAAGGTAAGCATTAATTCTACCCAAACACCAAATTCCTCAGAGTTTTTACTCCTATTGATTAAGGCTTTCACTGCCCACTTGGAACTGTTATCCAAGAAGGATAGAATCTGCCTTCCCAAAGGGAATAATTAGTTTGATATTGGTACATCCTTGTTTTCTCCCACTGTCTTGGCTTTTTTACTCAAAAATTTTCTGTACTTACTTGCTTGTTTATAGATTTTTCTGTTGAGATAATAGACATAGCCCCTCTGGTTTATTGCTTTTTTCAAGTAGTGGAACACAAGGTTTATATAGAAATCCTAATTTCCAGGTTTTTCCTCTGCTGAAATGTGAAGGCCAGGACCTTAAGAGATAATGATCTAAATGGCTTTCATTTTGAAGCTAACAGTTCAAAACTCAACCATTTATAAAGAAGATTCTTTATAAAGGCAAATTCTTTCTAGAATTTGCCCCCACTCCCTGGGAAAGATTTGGCTTTCCTAATGAGCCATGTACCTCCATTTACTATAAAATAGAAATTCTGTAATTTATTCTATTTTCTTTTGGCTTAAGCTAAATAACTATATCTCTAGATCTCAATTACTCAACTGCTCCTCTATATGATTTTTTCACTTCTCTTTTTACCTCTCTTGCAACTTTAATCTGCCTCAAAACTTCTGTGTAAGTGAGCAGGTATACAGCACTCAAAAGTAAACATTACATCAAGACAGTATGGTACTGGCACAAAGACAGAAATATAGATCAATGGAACAGAATAGAAAGCCCAAAGATAAATCCACGAACTTATGGACACCTTATCTTTGACAAAGGAGGCAGGATACACAATGGAAAAAAAGACAACCTCTTTAACAAGTGGTGCTGGGAAAGCTGGTCAACCACTTGTAAAAGAATGAAACTAGAACACTTTCTAACACCATACACAAAAATAAACTCAAAATGGATTAAAGATCTAAATGTAAGACCAGAAACTATAAAACTCCTAGAGGAGAACATAGGCAAAACTCTCTCCGACATAAATCAAAGCAAGATCCTCTATGACCCACCTCCCAGAATATTGGAAATAAAAGCAAAACTAAACAAATGGGACCTAATGAAACTTAAAAGCTTTTGCACTACAAAGGAAACTATAAGTAAGGTGAAAAGACAGCTCTCAGATTGGGAGAAAATAATAGCAAATGAAGAAACAGACAAAGGATTAATCTCAAAAATATACAAGCAACTCCTGCAGCTCAATTCCAGAAAAATAAATGACCCAATCAAAAAATGGGGCAAAGAACTAAACAGACATTTCTCCAAAGAAGACATACAGATGGCTAACAAACACGTGAAAAGATGCTCAACATCACTCATTATCAGAGAAATGCAAATCAAAACCACAATGAGGTACCATTACACGCCAGTCAGGATGGCTGCTATCCAAAAGTCTACAAGCAATAAATGCTGGAGAGGGTGTGGAGAAAAGGGAACCCTCTTACACTGTTGGTGGGAATGCAAACTAGTACAGCCGCTATGGAGAACAGTGTGGAGATTCCTTAAAAAACTGGAAATAGAACTGCCATATGACCCAGCAATCCCACTCCTGGGCATACACACTGAGGAAACCAGATCTGAAAGAGACACGTGCACCCCAATGTTCATCGCAGCACTGTTTATAATAGCCAGGACATGGAGGCAACCTAGATGCCCCTCAGCAGACGAATGGATAAGGAAGCTGTGGTACATATACACCATGGAATATTACTCAGCCATTAAAAAGAATTCATTTGAACCAGTCCTAATGAGATGGATGAAACTGGAGCCCCTTATACAGAGTGAAGTAAGCCAGAAAGATAAAGAACATTACAGCATACTGACACATGTATATGGAATTTAGAAAGATGGTAACGATAACCCTATATGCAAAACAGAAAAAGAGACACAGAAATACAGAACAGACTTTTGAACTCTGTGGGAGAAGGTGAGGGTGGGATATTTCAAAAGAACAGCATGTATATTATCTATGGTGAAACAGGTCACCAGCCCAGGTGGGATGCACGAGACAAGTGCTCGAGCCTGGTGCACTGGGAGGACCCAGAGGGATCGGGTGGAGAGGGAGGTGGGAGGGGGGATCGGGATGGGGAATACGTGTAAATCTATTGCTGATTCGTGTCAATGTATGACAAAACCCACTGAAAAAATAAATAAATAAATAAATTAAAAAGAGAATGGATAAGCAAAAAAAAAAAAGTAAACATTAAATTACTAATGGCAGGTTAAGAATGGATTCTATTAATTCCTTCCTCTCCATTCACTACTAATTGTATAATAACCAGATTTTGAGGTGTTCCAAGTGCCTAGATTTATTTCTTTTAGTGAAATCCATCTATTGATGCAATCAGGTAGAAATACTTATTCAGGTAAAATTAGATATTATTTATTCTTTCTCTAAAAAATCAGAAATAACTTACTAGGTTTCTGAAAATAATTTTTAAACAAAAATCTTAAAAATTTGCAAGCAACTAAACCCAGGCAGTCAGTAACAGCACTCCCCAAGAAAATACTAGTATAAAATTTTGAAATTAGTCTTTAAGAGCAAACAAACAAAACAATATACAAGATATTTGAACAACATGGATAATAAGCAACATGTTTTCTTAAAGACAGCACCAGAAATTTTAACCTATGACCAAAAGCTGGAGTTCAGGTTTACCTCTGAATACAACCTCATCAAGGGTGATCATGGTTCCAGTATCTCTTTACACCTCGGTAATAAAACAATGTGAGCGGACACTGGAAATGTCTGCAATCCCATTCTGAAAGTTGGTCTTTTACCAAAACATCTTCAGTTAAAAGTTCTCCAGCTGGTGTTATTTACTGTGGTCAGGCGACCAGAGAGCAGGGTCCCTCACCTCAGGGTCCTGGGGTGTAAATTAGAGAGAAGGCACAAGTGAACTGAGGTTGGTGGTCATTTGAGATTCTGATGGACATTTGTCTACTTCACAAAAGCCCCCTACAATTGGGCTCAATTTGTCACAACTGACAGCTTCTGCTCTAAAGAGGCCCAGATCTGGAGTGGCACAGATGTTAACAGTTTTTCCCTTTCCTCAGTTTGGACCACAGGGACAAAATTCACAGAGTTGATAATTCCAAGCAGCCTGCAAGACCTCAACTATGCACCTTTTCCTATCTCTTGTCAGAGATCACTGATGTTGTTCCAATCCGTTTCCTTAGTGTGAAAGCCATCGCCAGAACCAACCAGCAGGAGACCTACAAGCACATAATAATTTCATGAAGCATTAGAAGGATTCTAAAAAGTACAAACTGAGAGGGCATCTTCACACAAGTCTCTGAGCTTTTAGAAGGCAGAGCCCAGCCTCATTCACAGTGTTCAACTGGGTGGACCACGCAATAGTCCCTCTGTACATATTGCACAGAATTGACAGAGGACCTTGACATGTGGTCTTAATGAGCCCATTTCACTTAAGTCTCCCTTACACTCATTTCAAAGAAGTTCCAATTTGTAACCAGACATCTACAGCAGGGGCCATTAGAGGTATAATCACAGGGGATTCTTGTGGCAAAAGCCATCCAACTCCTGTGTGTTTTGTCTGTTCCCAGAAAAATGGTTGAGGAAAACAAAAATTTTTGTGCAGGCACCTTGCAGTGAGTAGAGTTTTCATATAATTGTCTTAAGAGTAATTGAATCTGTCTTTTAACAACTCACAAATTATCTCCTGACAACTTGAAATAATAGACTTTTTTGTTAAAAGGAAAAGCCTGTGGAGACCAAAGGTTAAACAGGTCTTTTCATCATGATAAATCACTGGTTAATGAGGTCACTATTGTTGGGTATTACGACCATTCCCTTTAATGCCATTACCTCCTGGTTGTAAAGCTGACACTACCAATGGGCTGCATTCTTTGAACTTTTCCACAATATTGACTGGCTTTTCTGAGCAGATGTTCCTTGCATGTGATTGCAAGAGGTTCTACAATTCTTAGTCAAGGAAACAGCTTCAGACAAGCTTATGGAATCCAGACGGTCTAGGCTTTGGCAGAGACGAGGTAAGAGGGAGTAGGAAAAAAGAACACAAATTTTAATTCTGTGATAATAACATCAACTTGCCCCATGTACCTGAGGTGATATTATGAGGCAACTAGCACTAGAGAGCTTAATGAATGGTTATTCATTAGAAATAAGGTGAAAAGTGCAATTAATAGTTGGATTTCTCCTTACACGTTACAATAGCATACATCTTCTCAAGTTGATCCTTACACAAATTCTCTATGTTCCATTTATTAATACTACTTTTAGATGAGGAGACTGAGAACCTTAGAGAATTTCTTTTTCTAGGTCTTGCAGATACTAGGTGATAAGGAATTGCTGACACCAAATCTTGTGCTCTCTCATACACACAGCCATTGACACCAGAAGGAGAAATTAACTAATTACACATTAGACTCCGGTAAGTATTAATAGTCACTTCAGATGTTTCTTTTAGAAACAACAATTCCACAAGAGTTGTTCTTCATTTGCACTCAATGACTGAACAGAAACAGAACTATATAATTTTCACAATAGAAAGATTTTAGAGAGATTGTAATTCCCAATTACATAGGGAACAGAGGCCCAGAGGCAAGTAACTTAGCAACTCTCATAGCCAGATGATGAATGAAGATATCATGAATGTCATATTTGGAGCAGTATTCTTAGAGCAGAATTGCTTCAGGGCACATTTACAATTTTTTGAATCACAAAATCTCCCTTCCTTAATTTTTTCTTGTTGTTGCAATGTGTTGCTTTGTTTGCCTGAATTAAAAATGAAAAATGGAATTAATAAATCAGATATACTGCTAATATGAAATCAAATACACACAACGCCTTCCAAATACACATTGTTACTATTATGTAGGCAGGATGCCCAGATATTTTGGCATGAACTACACATCTCTTAACATCTGCTACCCACTGCCTTTGTGAAAAAAAGAGGAAAATGAAGCAATGCCATTGCCATCACTGGAGAGCCAGCAGACATTCAATTGAAAAAAATGTGTATGAATTTATACCACTTCTGTTTCATAAAATTTTGAAGCACTGGAATAACTTAAATGTTTTACTTTCTGAGTTATTGAGAAAGAACTTTTCTCATAGGGGAATAAATCTAGAATCACTGATGTTTGCTACCTTTTTCCCCCTCACAGTGAGTAATGACATCTACAACATTAGCCAATCTTTGCTACTTCAATGGTTTTTTTTTTAACATTTTTTACATGCTTTAAAGTTTTTATTTTATATTGGAATATAGCCAGTTAACAATGTTGTGATGGTTTCAGGTGCATAGCAGAGTGACTCAGCCACACATATACATGTATCCATTCTCCCCCAACTCCCCTCCCGTCTAGCCAGCCACATGAGTCCGGCCATCATGGTTTGGGTTTGCATCACTTTTGAGGGATACTGCTGAGATTTTAGAGAGGATTAAAAAAGAGACTTTAAAAAATGGGAAAGCAAGAGAACAGTAGCATATTGGATGTTC
The DNA here is from genome assembly GCF_033118175.1 of Dama dama. NCBI lineage: Eukaryota > Metazoa > Chordata > Mammalia > Artiodactyla > Cervidae > Dama > Dama dama. The sequence continues at coordinate 26,286,332 of NC_083682.1, read as the reverse complement.
ATTAAGGGCAAAGACTATATCCACTTCTGTATCTGGCAGATAGAAGGCATTCAGTCCATGTTTGTTGAATTAACTGAATAGGTACAAAAGCACAAAATCATAAATGAATACTTCACACACACTCTGTAGATAATGGTTTAATTATTATACGTCAGGCTTCCTTTTTGAAAGCTGCTGCTGCTGGCTTACTTCAAATATTTAATTTATTATCACAACTTCCAACTGTCAATCAGGTGGGGAATCATTTTGTCTCTTTTGACAGATGAGGAAATAGAGCCACTGAACAGGAAGCAAACCATACAAAAAAGGAAATACTGATTTCAACTGAATCTTGCTCCATCTTCTCAAAATTATAAAAGGGAACCATCCAAAATAAAACTGACAAATTTAATACAGTAAGAGGCAATGTTGGTTGTGTATGTTCCTGACAAGAGGGAAAGGTTTCCATTTTGGGGGAACAACAACAACAAAAAAAAAAGAGTCAAAAATCTTCCCTCTCACACAACAAAGGATAAAATGTGGTATTGAAACAGGAAATTAACCTCCCCGGTGCTTTGTCTTTGTACTGTCAAAGACTCTGATATGCGGGAAAACTCTAGGTGTCTGGAATCCCATATCAAAGCCCTAATAATGAGCTGTTTTTCACTTTTTTTTTTGAGAACAGCAACCCTGGATCTGCAGGGGGGATTAGGCAAATGTTCATTAGAAGGGCTTAATCTCCAAACCTAAACTCAGACTAGGCCTAGCCCACATTCACATGAAACCTGAAAAAAAAACAAACAAAAAAAAAGAAGAAGTCAGGCACATTTCAGGATGTTTTGAAATACATGGGTATTAGGTCCTGTCTTGGTAAAACAAATATTCTGCTTAATTTCATTTTTCACCACATTCAGGTATCATACAGAGCCTGAACTGGAGACTAAACTTATTCTCTCACTTTAAGGGATTATAGTGTTTCAATAATCAAATTAACTTAAATAGGTGATTTCAAGAACGTGGCTCAGGTCAGTGGACAGAGAAATAATGAGAGGATGATAGTTAACATTTTACTTGAACTCAGCACAATGTTGTACTGTGCTACCTTTGTCTAGTGTAGCTATTCTCATTTTAGATGAGGAAAATCAGATTCTGATGGGTGAGAAGAGAGATGAGCATGTAACATTACTAGGGAAACAGTCTTGCCTCTCTGTTTCTATGATTCTGGGACTTTTTTTCCTTTTGACAGCTCACTGCAGTGGTCAGCAGTATGGTGGTTATGTTTGCAGTGCTTTAAAAAATTTCAATATAATCTTGTGATAGACAAGATGGGTCAGATATCTTAAAGTATATAACTCCAGGGGTGGTCAGCTCACGTCTAGAATGTATACTGCCCAGGGGCAGTTGGCTACTACTATCTCAGAAAAGATACATCCCAGAGGAGGCCAGGTCATTCGTGATGGACAACTCACATGCTGCTAATTGGAATACAGGCTGTCAAAAAGGGATATTGTTAGTGAAACTAGTATCTTGTTAAATAGAATAAGTGTTAGAAAATGGGTTTGCATTCAACATAAAGGGATGGGCAAAAATAGTTTAGTGTCTCTCTCCATCTTTGTATGAACAAGGTGTAAGAATTCACTGGGGGACTTCCTTAGCAGTCCAGTGGTTGGGACTCTGAGCTTCCAATGCAGGGGACACAGGTTTGACCCCTGGCTGAGGAATTAAGATCCCACATGTTGTATGGTGCAGCCAAAAATAAAATAAAAAGCACACGCCACCAGGGAAAAGAGCATCTAAAAAAAAAAAAAAAAAAAAGAATCCACTGAGGCACTGCAGGAGCAAGGGGATCCAAAGACCCCGAGAAGTTTGTCTTCAAGGAGAGCTAGAAGACAGGTACACAATCCATCAAGCATTCCTGGACTCACCCCTGTGATCACTTAGTATCCACCTTCAGCCATACTGTAGCCCCAGTCTATAGATTAAGTTCTGATCTTCAAATTCCAAATCAAAAAGATTCAAGGAACCTTAGTCTGAAGTTTGGAGTTTAAGCATCATCGACTTTCCCACATGTCTGGGGTTGACTTTGGGTGGCCAAGGTTTTGACAACTTGGCTTTTTCTTCTTCCTGGGGACTTTGTAATATGATCACAACTTGGCTTCTGGGTAAGGATCCTCCTCAACAGTCATTCCAAACCCAGAGTTTGGGTCCTGCTCTTGAAACACAGATTCCAGCCAGGAAAGTACAATCTCCATAAGTTTGCCCAAGACAGTCCTAGTTAATGCCTATTGACGCAGTGTCATTATTGTGTAATTATTAATAGCACTTCAATTCCCCCTTAGAAGTGTCCTGGTTTGCATAAGAAATTATATGTTCACTCTACCTTTGAGAAAAGAAAACCTTCTCTTCTTCTACATCATATTCCTGGGGCTTGGCAGGGAGATAGGGTTCAATATGTATCAGTTGAAAGCGAAGTCACTCAGTCATGTCGAACTCTTTGCAACCCCATGGACTATAAGTTCAAAGAATTCTTCAGGCCAGAATATTGGAGTGGGTAGCCTTTCCTTTCTCCAGGGTATCGTCCCAACCCAGGGATCAAACCCAGGTCCCCCACATTGCAGGCGGATTCTTTACCAGCTGAGCCACAGGGGAAGCCCAAGAATACGGGAGTGGGTTGCCGTGCCCTCCTCCAGGGAATCTTCCCAACCCAGGGATCAAGCCCAGGTCTACCGCATTGCAGGCAGATTCTTTATCAGCTGAGCCACAAGGGAAGCCCATGTATAGGCTGAAGGACTGAGTTAAGTAAATGAAAGACTATGTCACAATGTGTTATCTGGGGCCAGTCTTCCCTGATATTACTACTGCTTAAGACTTGCAAACACCACTTGCCTTGACTTTCAAATACATTCTTACATTTTCTGCAGCCACTTAAATTAGACCAACTAGAAGTGTCTTCTACTGGCCAAAGCTGGGAAAATCTGAATATCAATGAGAGTAACAACATCAATGGGTTGAACGCATTAATAAGATTAAGCTCATAATTAAAAGTGATAAGCAAAAGATTCTAAAACAAAACTTCACTTGTGATTTTTGGAAGACCTGAGGAACCAATTCATTATTTAAAACCTAATACATATGGACTTCTCTGGTGGTGCACTGGATAAGAATTCACCTGCCAATGCAGGGGATGGGGGTTTGATCCCTGGTCCAGAAAGACTCCACATGCTGTGGAGCACCTAAGCCTGTGTGCCACAACTACCGAAGCCCATGCCTCTAGAGCCTGGACCCTGTAGCAAGAGAACCCACCGCGCTGAGAAGCACATGTACCACGAGAGAGTAGTTCCCACTCTCCATAACTAGAGAAAGTCTGGACGCAGCAATAAAGATGCTGCATAGCCAAAAGTAAGTAAACTAAATACAGCAGTGTGTCCTTGTTAAAAAAAAAAAAAAAAAAAAAACTAATACAGAAAGGGAAAGAATTAAGCATTCAGCCTGCCTTTCTTATAGGACTAACTATAGATGGTGATTGCAGCCATGAAATTAAAAGACGCTTACTCCTTGGAAGGAAAGTTATGACCAACCTAGATAGCATATTAAAAAGCAGAGACATTGCTTTGCCAACAAAAGTCCGTCTAGTCAAGGCTATGGTTTTTCCAGTGGTCATGTATGGATGTGAGAGTTGGACTGTGAAGAAAGCTGAGCGCCGAAAAATTGATGCTTTTGAACTATGGTGTTGGAGAAGACTCTTGAGAGTCCCTTGGACTGCAAGGAGATCCAACTAGTCCCTCCTAAAGGAGATCAGTCCTGGGTGTTCATTGGAAGGACTGATGTTGAAGCTGAAACTCCAATACTTTGGCCACCTCATGCGAAGAGTTGACTCATTAGAAAAGACCCTGATGCTGGGAGGGATTGGGGGCAGGAGGAGAAGGGGATGACAGAGGATGAGATGGCTGGATGGCATCACCGACTTGATGGACATGAGTCTGAGTAAACTCTGGGAGATGGTGATGGACAGGGAGGCCTGGCATGCTGCAATTCATGGGGTTGCAAAGAGTCGGACACGACTGAGAGACTGAACTGAACTGATACCTCACTGTAGGTCATCAGCTCCTGAGAGGACATTTGGCTTTATAAAAGAACACCAGCTAATAACCAAAGACTGAATGATGTATTTAGAATATCAACATTTTCCAACTACTAAGGAAATAATGAGTCTAAGTCGGTGGTTCTCAAATGGAGCAATTTTGACCTTCACTAGACATTTGGCAATGTCTGAAGTCAGTTTTGGTTGTCACAACTGGGGAAGAGATGCGTATAGCATCTAGGGAATAGACACCAGGGATGCTGCTAAACTTCTGAAAACACACAAGACAGTCCCCCACAATAAAGGATTATTTGGCTCAAAATGTCAACAGTGCTAAGGATGAGACACCCTGAAGTAGACAATAATCCTTAATGGTTGCAAATATTACAGACAAGCAGATACTGTGTCCCTCGTGATAGGCATACATAGCACCTCTTACACAGTCATCATGCAAGAAAAACCAACCTTGCATCTGAGTAAACCTCTATTTCAGGGGCTCTAGTAGGCATTCAGATCCCCAAGTGAGCTTGTGAAAACACAGGGACCCTCAACTGAAGTTGCTGATTGGATAGGTCTGGGAGGGTTCCGAGAGTCTGTATTTACAACAGGCTCCGAGGTGTTGGTGCTGCTGGTCCAGGCTCACATTCCAAAATACAAGTTTCAGTTTGCAAGAAATACAGAAGGTAGGGGGAACATCTCAACTCATTATAATATTCATCCATCATACTCTTTATTATACTATTGGAGTTCATTATAATATTCTCTTCGGACCTGGGGGTGGAGGGCTCATCTAACAGTGTCATATCGTTTTGTCTTTTCATACTGTTCATGAGGTTCTCAGGGCAAGAATACTGGAGTGGTTTGCCATTCCCTCCTCCAGGGGACTACTTTTTGTTAGAATTCTTCACAATGACCTATCAGTCTTGGGTGGCCCTGCATGGCATGGCTCATAGCTTCACTGAGCTTCATAAGTCCCTTTGCCATGACAAGGCTATGATCCATAAAAGGGTGTCCAATATGCTATGGGGAAGAGCGGAGGGCAATCACTAATAGCTCCAGAAAGAATAAAGTGGCTGGGCCAAAGCAGAAATTATGCTCAGTTGTGGATGCCTCTGGTGGTGAGAGTAAAGTCTGATGCTGTAGAGAACAATACTGCATAGGAACCTGGAATGTTAGGTCCATGAATCAAGGTAAATTGGACATCATCAAGTATGAGATGGCATGAGAACATTGACATCTTAGGAGTCAGTGAACTAAAATGGACGGGAATAGGCAAATTTAATTCAGATGACCATTATATCTACTACAGCGGCAAGAATCCCTTAGAATAAATGGAGTAAACTTCATAGTCAACAAAAGAGTCCAAAATGCAGTACTTGAGTGCAACCTCAAAAACAAAAGAATGATCTCTGTTCGTTTCCAAGGCAAATCATTCAATATGACAGTAATCCAAGTCTATGCCCCAACCACTAATGCTGAAGAAGCTGAAGTGGAAGGGTTCTATGAAGATCTACATGACCTTCTAGAACTCACACCAAAAAAAGATGTCCTTTTCATCATAAGGGACTGGAATGCAAAAGTAGGAAATCAAGAGACACCTGGAGTAACAGGCAAATTTGGCCTTGGAGTACAAATGAAGCAGGGCAAAGGCTAACAGAGTTTTGCCAAGAGAACACTCTGGTCATAGAAAACACCCTCTTCCAACAACACAACAGACAACTCTACACATGGATATCACCAGATGGTCAATACTGAAATCAGATTGATTATAATCTTTGTGGCTGAAGATGGAGAGGCTCTATACAGTCAGCATAAACAAGACCGGGAGCTGACTGTGCCTCAGATCATGAACTCCTTATTGCAAAATTTCGACTCAAATTGAAAAAAGTAGGGAAAATCACTAGGCCATTCAGATATGACCTAAATCAAATCCCTTATGATAATATAGTAAAAGTCACAAATAAATCCAAGGGATTGGATCTGATAGACAAGAGTGCCTGAAGAACTAGGGATGGAGTTTTGTAACATTGTACAGGAGGCGGTGATCAAAACCATCCCCAAGAAAAAAGAAATGCAAAACGAAAAAATGGTTGTCTGAGGAGGACTTATAAATAGTTGATAAAAGAAGAGAAGTGAGGCAAAGGAGAAAAGGAAAGATATGCCCAACTAAATGCAGAGTTCCAAAGAATAGCAAGGAGAGATAAGAAAGCCTTCCTAAGTGATCAGTGCAAAGAAATAGAGGAAAATAATAGAATGGGAAAGACTAGAGATCTTTTCAAGAAAATTAGCGATACCAAGGGAATATTTCATGCAAAGACGGGCACAATAAAGGACAGAAATGGTATGGACCTAACAGAAGCAGAAGCTGTTAAGAAGAGGTGGCAAGAATACATAGAAGAAATATACAAGAGATCTTAATGACCCAGATAATCACAATGGTGTGATCACTCACCTAGAGCCAGACATCCTGGAGTGTGAAGTCAAGTGGACCTTAGGAAGCATCACTGTGAACAAAGTTAGTTGAGCTGATGGAATTCCAGCTGAGCTATTTCAAGTCCTAAAAGATGATGCTGTTAAAGTGCTGCACTCAATATGCCAAACTCAGCAGGGGCCACATGACTGGGAAAGGTCAGCTTTCACTCCAATTTCAAAGAAAGGCAATGCCAAAGAATGTTCAAACTGCTGCATAATTGCACTCATTTCACACATTAGCAAAGTAATGCTCAAAATTCTCCAAGCTAGGCTTTAATAGTACGTGAACCGAGAACTTCCAGATGTTCAAGCGAGGTTTAGAAAAGGCAGAGGAAAAAGAGATCAAATTGCCACCATCTGTTGGATCATAGAAAAAGCAAGAGAATTCTAGAAAAACATCTACTTCTGCTTCATTGACTACACTAAAGCCTTTGACTGTGTGGATCACAGCAAACTGTGGAAAATTCTTCAAAAGATGGGAATACCAGACCACCCTACGTGCCTCCTTTTGTTTTGCTTTTTTAATATTAAAGATATCCTCTTTTATTCTAAGAAAGTTACAAAAATTTCCCTGGAAACTGTATTTCTAATTGTCTATTCTGTGTCCATCTTAATGTCCTTACTTAATGGAGAGAGTGTCTCCCAGACACAGCCCCTTGAAGCCTATAGCAACCTGCTGTAAGTCTTGGGTAGTCCTAAGCTCTATTTATGGAATGACACAAAATGACTATCACACAAGACACCCTGGGAACTCACGGATAGTGTCACTGGGGTTGACTGGAAGGAAAGACCACTTCCTTCCTGATGTAAGAAATCAGGGATGGCTGCATGGAAGAGGAAGGGTCAGTTGATTCAGAACCAGAAGCGAATGCATAAGATTATGACAGCTGGAGATGCAGTAGATAAGACAGACAAATGAAAAGTCAATCACTGCAATAGATGCAACGGGGCAAGGTCGAATCTGGTAAGTTCAGCATCTGCTCAGAGGCTGGCAGGAGCATGGGAACCCAGGAAGCTTGTAGGAGATGTAACGAAGTTGGAGACACATCGTGAAGGATGGAGAGTGCTCAGCAGATTATGTGTCATAAATGTCTTTTGCTTTTTCAAAGGACTTGCCTTATTTTGGAAGCCTCACCCACATAGCTCTCTTGTGTAGGTCTAGTTTGTGCAGATTCTTTTCTATTTCCTTTGCTTTTGATACTGCAGACAATTCCCCTCTCCCTCTAATGCGGACAATTCTCTCCTCAACTAGGTAAGTGTATTCTTTCCTTTCCACAAAGACAGCCCACTGCAACACCACCCCCAAATGCATGGGGTCCCAGCTTGAAGAACAAACTGCAGAGATGGCCAGGCCAGGCAGGTTCTGCCAAGTTCTCCACTGCCTTGCACACATTCCTGACCAAGGCTGCCCCAGCTGTGTGCCTCACTAAGGAAAGTGGCTGTGACCCTCAGCTCCTTTATTGGGTTTCCAAGTGAAAGAAATAAATTTGGTTAAAAAAAAAAAAAAACTCATTTCATGTACAGTGATTAGCATAAAATTGCTCTTTTGCTCAGCTGCTACAGAGGACAATGGCGCTGAGACTCCTGGCTGGGAAGACAGTCCCTCTCCCTCCCCGCACAGTGGCTCAGGTCACTCCACACAAAAACCCCAGGGAACCAGGATCAGCTAGACTTCCAACTGCAAACACCAAGAAGGGACCTCTGGCCTCAACTTCCTTCATCTCTAGGTGAAAATATAAAACATGGACAGGACAGAAAGTATTCCTCTCCAAAGTGCAATTTCTACCTCCCGTCAGAAGCAGAAGCTTAAGAAAGACATGGGCAACTTTACTCACTCATTTCCTCTCTTATTATTTATGCAGTGGCTACTGCCTAAGTCCTGACTGGCCTTGACTCTTGGCATCTGAGAAAGAGATGAGAAAGCAAAACAAGTCACTGCTTTTTCCAAGAAGAACTTGGAAGGAATTACCAGCCCTGTGATGCTGAAATCCAAGTATATGTGTTTGTGTGTATACATATATGGGCTTCCCTGGTGGCTCAGTTGGTAAAGAATCTGCTTGCAATTCAGAAGACCTGGGTTCGATCCCTGGATTGGGAAGATCCCCTGGAGAAGGGAAAGGCTACCCACTCCAGTATTCTGGCCTGGAGAATCCCATGGACTATACAGTCCATGAGTTCGCAGAGAACTGGACATGACTGAGTAACTTTCAATTCACTATATATATATGTGTGTGTGTGTGTGTGTGTGTGTGTGTGAATATATATATTTGACTCTGAAGTATGCACTTTCCTACATTTTAATCTCCTAAATAGGCAGAAGCCCTATGATTAACAGCACAAAATTATAAATGGCAGGAATTTTTCTTTCTTGGTGGCACATGAAACTGTGTGTGTTTAATAATTGAGAATATCTTGGATTGGATTAAAAAACCAGTAAAAGTCAATGACAGACTGTTAGAAATTGATAAACAAACAAAAAATCCGCGTTTTGACAAGCTCTGCACATCTCAAAGGAATTTCCCTTCTCATTCCTGTCCTCCAAAGAATAGTTTTCCAGTAGACAGAATTCTGTTTTATCAATCTGAAAATGAGATGGTGTATCTCAAATTCCCTAAGACTACTGGTTCCTGGCAAAACTGCAAGGAGACAGAATCAACTTTAGGCAGACAGAGCTGGTTCTAACTTCCATTTCTGGTACTATTTTTTTCTTTTTGAAGCTTCACTTACTTGCTCTGTAAAAGATTGATGACATTTCTTTCCTAGAGATGAGATAAAGCCTGGCATGTAGGAGATGCTCAACAAAAGTTTCTTATCTATTAATACAGAGTTATTTGTGATACCAGATACATAACTGCCCAGAAGTTCATGCAATCTGCAAAACACACCAATCAGGTATGAAACTGATAACTTAAAGCAAGGTCACACGGTTGGTGAAAGAGATGGGGCTGGGGGTTCTGAACAGTCTAGTGTTCTCTTTTCTATCCAAAAGCCAACTCAGTCAAAATTCTCATCACAGACCCCAAGACCTGCATTCTGGATCCTAAAGAGCCCCAACCCACTCAAAAAGTGAACAAACAAATCCAGAAAGTGACATGAAAATGGCTAGGTTCTTTAGAAGACATTGACTGATTCTAGTGAGCATCTGTGTGAATTATCGTGTCAAAAATGCAGGGGTCATAATGAGCTCTGATAGGATCCGATGCCTGTGACCCCCTCCCCCTGACATCCTCTGGGGGCCACCAGTCCTGGCCCGACACAGCTGCTCTGCTACCCCCAGTTCGCAGCTATATTGACACAGCCATTTTCATGGTAGGCCTGTTGTAAATTTGTTGTTACATGGTGCGTCTGCCCCAAATTGCACGGTGTACGTAAATTTTTGTGTGTGTGGCGGGGCTGGCACGGGGGTTGGGGGGGTACCGGGGCTGAATGGAGCGTGTGATGAGCAACCCGCAGGAGACCTAACCCTGATAAATTGTTTACTTGTTAGCGATGGGGCTCAAGAGTGGGCCGGGGGCTGCGGGCTCAGCGGGACAGACGTAGAAGGTGGACCCACGCCAATTACCAGCCATTGTGGAGTCCCACCCTGTGATTGACACCAATGTCTCCCCTCTCACCATGGGTCCTTTTACTCTCCCAGACCCAACACAAGCCCCACTGTGCTAATACCATGGTGTCTTCAATTTCCTCTGCTGCCAGCAAAAATTAACCTAGGCCTGCAGCCTGTGGAAGACCTAAGGCCTCTGGTTTATTATGCATTTTCCCCCAGTTTTTCAAGGATGAGTTAAAAAATAGAGGTTGCTAAGGCCAGTTGGACAACAAAGGAAGCAAAGGGACAAACATTATCTTTGGATGACTGACTTCAAAGTTAATGATCTTCCCCCACTGAATTGTGCCCTCCGCTCCTCAATGAGGTCTTTGCCATCAGATAAAGAAGTGCCTCTTTAATCCACTAACACTTCTTTGTCCCTTTGTGGCAAAATGATCATTTCATCAGTTTCGGGTACTCTCTGCCGGGAGAGTTTTTTTTTTTAGCCTGAGTGATTCAGAGCAGGAGGGACAGAGAAGGGTATTTCTCTACTTCATTTTTCCTCAAGTGACGGCTGAATAACTATGCAAAAAAATTAAGGCATAATGACCCAGCAACAGTGACAAAACCTAATTAGTCACGGAGGCCACTGGGTAATGAGCCGCAAAACCCGGCTCTTGAGTGTGTAATAACTGTATTTTTCTCCATTTCTTCCCCTTTAGTCACAGCCTTGTGTGGCATTTTTAACAAACTAAAATGGCACCAGATGCAACAGGGTTCAGACATTTTAACTTGAATTAAGAAACCATATGTTCCGATAAGTCATGGTCTCTTCTTTCCCACAGACTGGGTGCTCCATCTGTGAGGTAACACTCTGATGGCCCATGGTGAATGAGCACCCCACGAACACGATGAGGGGTTGGGGTTGGGAGTGGGGTTTCCAGAACCCTTGCTATAGACAGCGGTTCTGACTCCTGCCGGCATCCTGGATATTCCAGATGTGGGGCTCAGATTGTTCTCTGAGCACGCTAAGACTGAGAAGCTTGAGAGGGAGAGCGGATGGGAGGGGGCTCTGTGTCCAAATAATAGAGTCTGGAATGCTGAGAATTGCCTTTAACCCTGGTGGCTCAGGTGGGAAAATACCACTTGCAATATAGGAGACCCAGGTTCAATCCCTGGGTTGGGAAGATCCCCTGGAGGAGAGACTGGCAATCCACTCCAGTATTCTTGCCTGGAGAATCCCATGGACAGAGAAGCCTGGCGGGCTACAGTCCATGGGGTTGCAAGGGGCTGGACATGGGTGAACAACTAAGCATGCATTTATGACAACATTATCCACTTTGGGGTGATTTAAGACACATATTAGCCAAGTCTGAGGCTCCCAAGAGCCTTGAGAAGTAGGATGGTCCTCATCTCCTCCATCTTTTTGAGATGAAGCAACCAAGGATCAGTGAGATTAGGACACTGCCCATGATCACAGTTAGAAGTGCAGGCATCAAGCTTTGAAGTCACATCTGAGATCATTATCCCAGTAATTTTCCTATGTTTGTTGTCATTATTATTGTTGTTAGCAATAATTTCCCTTTGCAGTTAGAATATTTTTTAAAGGGTGGAAAGTTTACATAGCATAGTTTGGCATGATTTCTGTCTTCAACCCTCAGATCCAGAGTCAGTTAGGTAACAGGTCTTTAAGAAACAATGTTTATTTGGAGCGGGGCATCATCAGGGGTTCGCCCTTGGCCCTGCTCTGATTTTAATGTGAGACACTTCCAAACCCCATCCAGGCAGATGCTGCCCCACAGTGTAAACTTTCATTTCTCCTCTGTCTCAATGAAGGTCATCTTACTTCTGGACGTCACCAACTTTGGGGTTGTGACTGGGCTTAGAAATAACAGGCATTATGATCTTTGCTCTGAGCCAAGAGCAAAAGGCTGACTTTTCTTTTGTTCTTCCCCATACCCAGCAGACCAATAAAAAAACCTTCACAAGATGAATCCAGCTCTGCCTAGATTTCAATAAGGATCTCATTTCCCCCTGAGCCTCCGGCCGGGGAATCACATAGGGGAAGCTCAAATGAGGAGTCCCACGTGGAATACAGAGTATAGAATTCACCAGAAGACATAGACACAGGTTTGGAAAAAATTCCCTCCTTGGGGAATTTTAAAATATCATGCAGTTAAAAAAAAAAATAACAACAACAACCCAGCAGCAACTCTCTCCCTATAACAGGAAAAATGTATGCTATGAAAACATAAGCAAAAACAAAAAACAGATTATACAACTCGAGGGTTTATATAATACACATTATATTTTAATTCCCCATATAATTCTGACACAGCAAAGGCCTGGTGTCTGGGACTGTGTAAATTGACAGTTCTCTGCTTCTCTAATCCAAGAGCAGCTGCATAAGGCAAAATAAGAATGTGGCGACCCCTGCTCAAAAATTCTCAAGGATTTCAAGACAGAGCATTAAACGAGGTGTGGGCCCTTCCACACCTTGGGTCCTGTGTGACTGCACAGGTCACACACCCATGGAACCAGCCCCGGAAAGCAAGCTCATGCATCAGCGTCCAGGTCGCAAAGGCACACACGAGACAACCATGAACAGTGGGGCCGAGAAGACCGCCTTGCGTTATCCTGACTTCTCACTCAGAGCGGTTCAAAGCTGACTCTTTTTCCTCTAAACTTTGAACTTCAGAAAGCCTACTTTAGCATCTCAGAAGTACTGTATGTAAAATGGGGAGTTTCTCTGTGCAGACAATGCCATTTCTTCTTGACTCTTCTCTGGACTTTCATCTATTCTAGTCCCAGGCAAGCTTGGCTGCTCTGCGCATTGGGCCTTTTCCTGCACTCCAGTCATTATCCTCTTTTTATATACTGCACTTCGTGCCCTTGTGAACCTGTTGAAAAATAGTGAAAGAGAGCTGAAAAGTACCACTGGCTCCTAAAAATAGTGCTGACGAGGAGGCAGAAAGGGGGAACTCCGGTTTTATTCAGTGCTAAAGATAACACCACCAGAGTGATAGACTCCTCCGAATTGTTTGTCCCCACTGCCCATTGTCCCCCCCGGGCACTGAATGAGCCTCTTAGCAGCTCTTGAGGGCCTGTCACAGGTAGGCACCCAACAGAGATAATTCCCAGCCTATGCTTGACTGCTTCTTTATAGACACTCACTCATGGTTCTGAAAGGCCTCAGACACTGTTGAATAAACTCCTACTCGCTTCCATAACCTTTTTCTCCCACTGAATTTTCCGGGGATGTGAGCAGCTTCCCAGCCTCGCCAGAGGATGCTTCTGAATGCACTCCTGTTCTGAATCAAAGTCTGACAGCCAAGCCCCTTTCCTAAACAAGAGAAGAAAACGGGGGCATCGGTCCCCAGGAGGAATCTCTGCGCTTTCTTCTTCAGGTGAAGGCCAGCTCCCAGAAGCTCTGGCCTTCTTCCTGCTCTTCTCATGGGTTTATTTAATTAGGTTGCAGGAGACCTGTTTTTTTTTTGTTTGTTTGTTTGTTTTAATAAAGGAAAAAAGCCTCTGTTATCTGAGTCCTCTCTCTTTGGGTTTTGAAAGACATGCCTATGGGACACGCCGGGGGCATGTTTGTCCTCAGAATGTCCTAGAAGAGCATGGGGGACAGATCAGCACCACACTGGCTGTGAATGCAAGCTCCACCATTTATTAATGTGCAGGGCCTTGGGCAAGTCCCTTGCCTGTCACAGTCTCATCCTTAAAGTAAGACTAATAACATCCTCTCTCACAGGCTCCTTTCCATCAATGGTTCAAATAGATCATGTATATAGAATGTTTTCCATGGTGCCCAGAGAATTCAATAAGTGATAGTTTTTATTACTATACTACTACCGTTTTTCTTTTGTTATTCTTCTGATTTGCGAGACTCTTAGAGGCCCTTTGAGGCCAGTCTTTGGCTTCTGAAGACTGTCTTCTGGCCTCTGACACTGACCAGCTGCCATCCAGATCTTTCTAAGCTGGCTTCTCAGTGAAGGAGACACCACCTCCTCCTCATTACTTTTAATTCATCTCTCTTTGCGTGTTCTAAACTTTGGGGGCTTTATTTATTTTTGGTTGTGCTGAGTCTTCTTTGTTGCCATTGGGTTGTCTCTAGTTGTGGCAAGTGGGGGGCTACTCTCCAGTTTTGAGGTGAGGGCTTCTCCTAGGGGTGGCTTCTCTCCTTGGGGAGCAGAAGCTCTAGGCTCATGGGTTTCAGCAGTTGTGGAGCATAGGCTTAGAAGCTGCAGCTCTTGGGCTTGGCTGTTCTGTGGCATGTGGGATTCTCCTGGACCAGGGATTGAACCCGTGTCCCCTGCATTGGCTGGCAGATGGATTCCTAATCACTGGGCCACCAGGGAAGTCCACTTTTCACCTGTCTCTTGAAAACACCCTAGGTGGACACATTTTGTTATATTTCCCCATTCAAATAATGGAAGTGAATATCCCCATGACTTCACAGGCCCCTTTTACAAAGATCACTGAAGCATGAGAGCACTTAGGAAAAATATTATATAAGACTTTGTATTACTGTTCTTTTTATTCTTTGTTCACCGTTTACTTCATTGTGTGAAATAAACAAAACAAATGCTTTGCTGCCTCCCTATCAGAAAGAGAGAGAGATCCTTTTAGAGATTTCTCATTTAGAGGAAAATGAGGACAAAAGTGGGGCAACCTCCTTTCCTCTTCTTACTCCCCCAGCATTTCCTCTGGAACATCACTGGTACAAAATGCAGACTTCAAGGTGACCCATCTCTGAGGTCTTTGTTTTGACATATCAGGTACCAGCAACACTTCTTTGGTGAAACCACACGGTTTTGACCCACACGCTGACTGGTGTGTGCTGGTGCTGGTTTAGTCACTCAGTCATGTCTGACTCTTGAGACCCCCTGGACGGTAGCCCGCCAGGCTTCTCTGTCCATGGGATTTTCCAAGCAAGAATACCGGAGTGGGTTGCCATTTACTTCTCCAGGGGATCTTCCCAAACCAGGGATCAAACCCGGATCTCCTGCACTGCAGGCAGATTCTTAATCGGAACCTCTAAAATCAAGAGGGCTGGAGGCTTGGAAAGAGGCTCCCTCACTGAACACGTGAGCATTCTTTCTCTTAACAAGAAGAAAGGCATTTGTGTCCTATTTGAGTTGGTCCCCCTTTAGGATCAGCACAAAGCTCTTTGAGGCAAAGTCCAGGGGGAAATTATTCAAAGGGAATCCCACCTCAATTCTAACCCA
Source organism: Dama dama (assembly GCF_033118175.1). Classification (NCBI taxonomy): domain Eukaryota; kingdom Metazoa; phylum Chordata; class Mammalia; order Artiodactyla; family Cervidae; genus Dama; species Dama dama. Next base: position 26,271,040 of record NC_083682.1, on the reverse strand, counting down.
CCCCAGAGAACCCATCACTCTGAGACATCTTTCCTCACAGCAGGACTGCTTGTGAGTAATTCACTTACTCATTCAGCTGTCTATTGAACACCTACTCTGTGCCCGGTCCTCTGCAACGCACGTGTGTGTGCGCGCTAAGTTTGCTCAGTCATGTCCAACTCTTTGTGACTGTGTGGACTGTAGCCCATCAGACTCCTCTGTCCATGGAATTTTCCATGCAGGAATACTAGAGTGGGTAGCCATTCCTGTCTCCAGGGGATCTTTCTGATCCAGGGATAGAATCCGTGTCTTTTATGTCTCCTGCACTGGCAGGCAGGTTCTTTACCACTAGTTCCATCTGGGAAGCCCCTCTTCCATGTATGGGGATATGGAAATGAGTCAATAAAAGATCCCCATGGCCAAGAACTCACTCTCAGGGTAGGATAAGGAGATTACATACAAAGAACTCTAAGACATAGTTTAAAAAACCCACTGTGCCACAAAAGAGGTTCAGGCAAAATATTGGGGGAGTCCAGAAGAAAGAGAGATGAGTTCAATTTTCAAGAATCGGCAGGTGAAAGGATAGGATCAGGAAAATCCTCTTGAATTGTGCCTTAAAAGATAAATCTAGATTTGTCCTTGCAAAGATTGGTTGAAAGAAGAAATGAGCTTCCAGGTAAAAGAACAGTCAAAGCTCCAAAGTGTGGGCCCAAGAGGCATGTTCAGAAACAAGAGACATTGCATTGCCATTCAGTTTTCAAACATGAATGAACTTTGAGAGAAAGGGACCTTCAGTCTTGTTTGGAGCCACTTCCTGCTCTCAGTTTATCCACCTCCTGCTCTCTTTCCAAAGCACATAGGGCTCCACCAGAAGTACTGAGAAGTCACACCAGCATGAGACTTAGTCTTTTCCCTCCTAGGGCTCACAGCCCTGCTTCTTCATCCTTTTCTCTCTACATACATAGTGTTAACATCCCTTTTACTATGTTAAAACAATCTATAGGTATTATCTTATACCTTCCAGGGCTTCCCTGGAAGCCGGGCTTCCCTGGCTCACTGGTAAAGGATCCACTTGCCAATGCAAGAGACGTGGGTTCAATCCCTGGGTCAGGAAGATCCCCTGGAGTAGGAAATGGCAATCCACTCCAATATTCTTGCCTGGGAAGAATCTGTCCTGGGAAATTCCATGAGCAGAGGAAACTGGCGGGCTATAGTCCACGGGGTCACGAAGAGTTGGACATGACTGAGTGACTGAACACACACACCCATTATCACATATGACATAAACTACATACTGAACTGTGGTGTTGGAGAAGACTCTCTAGAGTCCCTTGGACTACAAGGAGATCAAATCAGTCCATCCTGAAGGAAATCAGCACTGAATGTTCATTAGAGGACTGATGCTGAAGCTGATACTCCAATCCTTTGGCCACCTGATGTGAAGAGACTACTCATTAGAAAACACCCTGATTCTGGGAAAGACTGAAGGCAGGAGGAGAAGGGGCTGACAGAGGATGAGACGGTTGGATGGCATCACTGACTCTATGGACATGAGTTTGAGCAAGCTCCAGGAGTTGGTGATGGACAGGGAAGCCTGGCGTGCTGCAGTCCATGGGGTCACAAAGAGCCGGACACAACTGAGCAACTGAACAGCAACAACCTACATATATAATTTCAAAAAAAGCAATGTGATACCCTGTCAGTGATATAAAGGAGAAACAAAAGGAAAGTAATTTATAATAGCATATATTTAAATATGTAAATGCCTGAGGAAGCTTACACTACAGTTATGAGAGATCAAAAGTTTTCATCTACGTGTAGGATTATTGTAAATGCAGTCACTATGAAAGTGGACCAATAGACCTGTATTTTGCTGGAGAATCAAGCACTACAAGCAGTGTTGCCATTAGTGGATGTAATTTTCTGAAATGGTTGAAAACTCAGTCAAAGGCCAGGCTAAACAAAATGGACATGGGGAGAGGGGAGGAGAGGGTGAGATGTGTGGAAAGAGTAACATAGAAACTTATATTACCTTATGTAAAATAGAGAGCCAATGGGAATTTGCTGTCTGGCTCAAGAAACTCAAACAGGGGTCTGTACCAATCTAGAGGGGTGGGGTGGGGGGGATGGGAGGGAGGTTCAAAAGAGAGGGGATATATGTGTACCTATGGCTGATTCATGTTGAGGTTTGACAGAAAACAGCAAAATTATGTAAAGCAAAATATTTATGTGTGTGTGTGTGTGTATTAGCCCTTCTTTTATTTTTTTTTAAACAATGGTTGCTACATTCCTCGGAAATTCTCTATGTTAAACTGTGCAAAGATTACTTGGTGTCTACAGGCTCCAATCCTTTGGCCACCTGATGTGAAGAGCTGATTCACTGGAAAAGACCATGATGATGGGAAAGATTGAAGGCAGGAGGATAAGGGGGTGACAGAAGATGAGATGGTTGGATGGCATTACCAATGCAATGGATGTGAACTTGGGCAAACTCCAGGAGATGGTGAGGGACAGGGAGGCCTGGCGTGCTGCAGTTCATGGGGTTGTGGAGTTGGACATGATTTGGCAACTGAACAAGAACAAAAAATAGGTAAAACAGAGTTTAGCTGAGTCATGTTGATGTTTGGTGGAAACCAACACAATACGATAAAGCAATTATCCTTCAATTAAAAATAAATAAAAAATAAAAATAAAAAAACAGAGTTAGGTTTGAGCCTTAGACAATTATAAAAAGTTTTTAACCTTGAATATCTAGTGGAATACCACAAAATTTTGTGACTTGTGGTGTAATTATTGTCTGGGACTATCCTGTGCATTGCCTCTGCATAGTATATGACAGTAGTCCTCACCAATCAATGTGATCACCAGTCGCCACACATAAATATTTACAAAATGCCTCTGAGGGGCACTGCCAGCCCATTGAGAACCATTGGTTTAGAGTTTAATTGAGGAAGGAAGGTTCACACCCCAAAAGACAACCATATCATCTATTAAATGTCAAATCAGTCATTCAGAATAGCCATCAAGTACTATTCAAAACAGGTCAAGAAAATCAGGTTTCAAGTTATCAGGAAATTCTTCACGACTTAGCATGGGTTAAGAAAAAGTACAGACTCTGAATCACACTCTGGGGCCAGAATTCCAACTTTGACAATTACTCCCTGCATGAATTTGTGTAAGTACTTTAACTCCTCGAATCCTTCTTTTGTCTAGCTGTAGAATGGGAATAATGATACCTACTCTGAAAGGTCAGTAAGTGTGTGTGTGTGTGTAGATCACTTAGTCGTGTCCAACTCTTTGTGACCCCATGGACTGTAGCCTGCCAGGCTCTTCTGTCCACGGGACTCTCCAGGCAGGAATACTAGAGTGGGTTGCCATTTCCTTCTCCAAGGAAAGGTAAGTAGAGAGGATTAAATGAGGTTGGATATGTAAAGTATCTGGGAGAATACCTGGCTCTTGGCAGATGTTCAGCAAGCAGTAGCTGTTATTGTTATAAAGGAAGAGCAACTTTGACTGGCCTTTGAAGGTTGATAGGAGTGGGGAAGGCAAGGTAGACAGTGTGAGCAAAGGCCTGGAGGTGGGAATATCTATGGTGGGTTTTGCAGTAAATAGTTCAGGGAGACTGGCAAAGAGGGTGAGAGTGGGAGGCATGCTCAGCAAGGTGGCACATTTAAGAGGGTGCAGCCTTGAAAGCATGGCTAAGGAGACTGGCATTTATTCTTGTTGGCCAAGAACACAATGGATATGGAACAGTCCTGGAGACAATCTAGGTTAGAAGCAACTGCAGAGAAGCCCAGCGAGAGCTACAGTCCCCACTGCTCGTAACAGCCACGTTGGGCTTCGCACCCTGCTCTATGCCTCAGCTGAGGTGAACTGGGGCAGCTGCGGACTGAAGAGCAACCTGTCCAGTAAGCTGTGATTCATGCCTAAAAAGCCTTCTAGCAAAATGGAGCTGGGTCAATCCAGATTCTTCTGTGATGAACAAGAACAAGACAGTAGCTTCTACAGGTGAACAGAAAAGTCTTGAGGCAAACCTGAGGCTGGGGTGTCTGCTTGGGACCACAGGCTCAGAGTCTAGGAGGATGCTGGGTAACAGAGGGCAAAGAACCTGGAGCAGAGATGTATGAAGCTGTCACATCATTATGAAAAACCACACGGCCCACAGGAGAGACCAAGAGAGCAGCTACCTGAGGTACTGGTGGTTTTCTGGTACCAGATTCAGTTTCTGCGCATCCTCACAAAAACTCCCCCTTCCTTAAAGTTAGTTGAATGGGTTTATAATTTCTAGTTACTGCAGATTATAATGCAAGCAGTACCATGTTTCTGGATGGCCCACCAGAATGCCATGAGTTGTCTGTGGAAGAAACCCCAATGGAATTCAGATAGCAACCTCTAGCTTGCAACATTTCCTGGGGGAAATCAATAAAGTAAATCAAATTTCAAGCTTCCTAAAGCCTGTAGAAGGGCAGAATGCTTTAACACAAAAGGAATGGGAATCCTATTGGAAAGACCATACCTGACATGGATGGATGGTCAGTCAAAATGCACAGAGAACCCAGCCAAAGGTAGATCCTTGAAAGAGCAGTCCTGCAAGTTAGAGATGAGACTAAGTGAGGTTAACTCAGACAACTCTACCCAAAGAAGAAACATCTTACACACATCTTACAAACATCTTGTGGGTTTCTTACACACAAGAAACATCTTCTTGTGTAAGAAGAAACATCTTACACACGTATCCTTTCCTTGACACTGCTGGTGACTGCTTCCTTCTACTCCCGTAGATGAAGTGACTTCTCTGATCATTGAGTGACATAAACTATGGGTTGCCCCTCATAACCATTCCCCTCTCCCGGCTAAACAGTGCACTGTTTAGTGAGGCAGATGACCACTTAGAATAAAATGTGCGTCTCCCAGCCTGCCCTGCAGGTAGGATTCAGTCATGTGACTAAGTCCTAGCCAATGAAATGGAAGTAAAAGCATCGTGTGGTAGCTTCCATAAACTTCCCTTAGTCTCTTCTTTCCCCTTTCCTCTATCCTGTTACCTGGAATGTGGGGGTGGTGGCTGGAACTCTGTCTTGAACCACGGGCATAGGAAACATACCCTGACTGTGGCAGAGAGAAGGAGCCTGAGTTTCTCAGGACTTGGAGAGACCTGCCTTACCAGCCCTAGAATGGTTCTCTTCAGATCTTTACATACAACACAAATCTCTCTCTCATTTAAAATAATGTTATTTCATATCTCTAATACAGTCCAACCTAACTCTGAATGAAAAAGCAACACTACATAAATCTGGTGTGTATGTTCCCTTTCATCTGAGTTTAAAGAGGTATATAAAGGTGACACATAATCAATCATAGAAACCTCAATACTGGACAAATAAAAACTTCCAAGTGTAAGGATGAGCAAAGAGAAAGAATTTTCTGGATATACAGCAATATTAAGCACTTCCAAAGAAAGAGTTGATGTGAGAAGATATCCAGCCCTAAAAGCAAAAGAGAACTATAGAAACATCTCCGAACTGTATTATCAATATGTTCTAGAAGCTATTGCATCTATAAAACAGGATCAATTTGGCAATGAAAGGGAAAAAAATCTACGTATAGTTTTCTTAAACAGGGAAAGTATAACTAATGGATTTTAGAATACAGTGAAGGCAATAAGGGACAGACTGAGTGCTGCAGAAGCCTGGGTGTCCCTGGTTATTTCCCTTAAGCATTCTACGTTTTCATTGTTTTTACTCAAGGATGCAACACAATCTATCCTACTCTTTCCAATATCTGACTGAACCTGTTTCACCAAGAATATTAAGTCTATTAGGTATGAAACCCCTCAAACTTTTTCTATATATTTATAGTTTATCTCTATGTGCCTGCTCTCTCACCAAAACACCCTTTCATCTAAGAGGAAGATGGATCTTTTCCTATTCTTAGGCCAGTCTCTATTTCTGATCACGTCCTTTTCTGATTTCTCTAAGATCAGGAACTTGTTCTTCCTCTCTCCCTATATTATTACCCTTTCACTCTTTGCCAGATTCTTTTGTGCAGACTGAGGATATGTTTAAGTTACCTATCTTTTTAAAAATCCTTCAATTATTCATCCTCCACTAGTACTACATCACCGAGCATTTCCTGTGCCAGACATGGTCCTCAAAACAACCGGAGCCCTCACTATCTCTATTTTCTCACCCCTAAGCACTAATTTTTAAATAAGTTGCTTAGATAAGTTGTGAAATAAGTTGATTTCCCTTGTTATAAAATGATATGTGTTAATTATAGAAAGTTGGAAAAGTATAAAAGAATTTATCCATAGATCTGTGACTTAGAAACAATTAAGTGAATCTTTCAGAGATTTTTCTAATCATCTAGTCCCTATATATTAAAATATAAAATTTAATCTGACTCTAATTATAGTTTCATAGGCTTTTACTCACTTTAAGAATATTTTGTAATTTTTCTATACCATCAAGTTCTCTTTAAAAATACATTCACTTAAATAACAACTTGTACATGAATGTTCACAGCAACCCTAATTACCAGAATAGAAGGTGAAAACAACCCAAATATTCTTCAGCTCATGAATGGACAAACAAAATGTGTTACACCTATACAAGGGATATTATTTAGTCATAAAAAGGAATGAAATAGTATCTATGAAAGTGAAAGTTGCACAGTCATGTCTGACTCTTTGTGACCCCATGAACTGTAGCCTGCCCAGTTCCTCTGTCCATGGAATTCTCCAGGCAAGAATACTGGAGTGGGTTTGCCATTTCCTTTTCCAGGGGATCTTCCTGACCCGGGGATCAAACCCAGATATTCTGCATTGCAGGCAGATTCTTTACCAACTGAACCACTAGGGAAGCCCAGTATCTTTACTACTGCATAGACAAATCTTGAAAATGTTAAGAAGCCATACACAAAGGTCACATATTTTATGATTCTGTAGATATGAAAAGTCCAGAAGAGACAAATCCATAGAGACAGAAAGTAGATTAATGGTTGCCAGGGGTTGGGGAAGGGGCAGTGAAGAATAAGGACTTAATGGGTAGGTTTTTGTGTGTGTATATGGGGGGGGGGGCTGATAAAAATATTCTGGAACTAGATAAGGGTGATGTGTATGTATGTATGTGTATGTGTATGTACCATATGCCATTATAATGGTTAAAATATTCAACTTTAAGATTATATGTATTTTACCACAATAAAAAAAATATTTAATAGTTGTTCCCCCTAGAACAGATAAGTGACACAAATACCACAATAATTCATTAATGACACATCCACATGTATGATTCATTAATACATAGTCATTCTTTAGCAGGGACCTATGAAAATTGGACATGAAGAAGGAAGTTTTAAGATAGGAAGGCAGAGGGAATTTCCCGGCAGTCCAGTAGTTGGGACTCCATGCTTTAACTGCAGAGGTCCCCGGTTGGGGAACTAAGATCCTGCAAGCCACATGGCATGGCCAAAAAATAAATAAATAAGGGAAGGCAGAACACAATGGGAAAAAGAACCTCCTTGGAGTCACCCAGAGTGAGTGCATTTTGGCACTTAGAGGGCCGGTTAGCAAAGAAATGGATGGAGAAAGGAAGAGAGATTGAAGCAGAGGAAGACTTTGGTTTACTTCTCTACATTTGTAGTACAAGCCCCACAAGTGGTTTGGAGAAGATGGTTGGGAAAGTACAGGACACATTAACATGAACTGTAAACTACTTAGGAGTCTATCACCGCCTTTTTCATTATTGTAGTCCTAAAGGTTGACACAATGTCAGTTACATAGTAGGTGCTCAATAAACTTTTTTAATTTAAAGGAATAATGGAAATTTTATAGTTTCCCAGTCATAATATTTGCTTGTACATAACAGAAACTTTGTCAAATTAATTTAAGTAAGTTTAGTATGAGGATAAAGATGAATTTCCCACAATCCAACTACAGAATGCACAGCAAGGTCTTGTGAGAACAGAACAATTATCCATTCTTTTCCTCTACCTGGAGCCATGCGGATCTCTCACCTTGATTCCTCTGTCCATATCTAATCTACTCTTCCTCTTTCAGATTAGTTTCCTCTGCAAAACTTTTAGTTTCTATTCTTTCAAAATTCTAGCTGCATGAGGCTTTGGGTAGCCATGTTGACTACTCTGCATGCCTACAACCCCGACGAACATCACTGCTGACTGACTCAATCTCAGCTTGATTCAGGTGTCTACATCGGAAAAGTGGCTGCGACGAGGCTGGAATCATGCAGTTCTTTGGACTCCCTGTTCTAGGCTATGAATAAGAGATTTTCAAAGATGGATCATTGTTTGTGGAGGCAATGGTAATGCTATGACATGGATAAGCACAGAGTTAAGGGAATCATATTCCACCCTTTAGAGCTTTGGGCTACAGTCCATGGTCCTATGAAAATGTCTTTAGGATATAAAGTACCACTGTGTGTGCGTGTGTGCTAAGTCGCTTCAGTCATGTCCGACTCTGTGCGACGCTATGGACTGTAGCATGCCATGGCTCCTCTGTCCATGGAATTCTCCAGGCAAGAATACTGGAGTGGGTTGCCATACCCTCTTTCAAGAGATCTTCCTGACCCAGGGATTGAACCTGCACCTCTTAGGTCTCCTGAATTGGCAGGCAGGTTCTTTACCACTAGTGCCACCTGGGAAGCTCCTAAAATGCCACTAGAGTCACAGAAATACCATCAGCAGGATGCTCCACTGACTCATCTGCTTCTCAAGCCACTATTTTTCAAATGGATGCTAGCCTCAGCAAATGGAGATGAATCTACAAAGGTAATCACTTAGTCATGACATGCATTGTGCAAGATTCCCTTCTAATAATTTGCATCTTGTCTCTGCTTTCTACAGTCTCTCTGAGTCCATGGGACTATTAGGAGTCCACAGCCAGCCAGTGATGAAAATCAGAGTCACTCCTTAATGTGCAAATAGCAAACACTTTTCTTTTCTTTTCAACTAAAGTATAATTGACCTCTAACACTGTGTTAGTTTCAGGTGCACAACATAGAGATTCAGTATTTCCACACAGGAAAAATGATCACCATGGTAAGTCTAGTTACTATCTGTCACCATACAAAGTTAACATATTATTGACTATATTCCACACACTGTGCATTTCATCCCTGTGACTTACTTATTTTGTAACTGGAAGCTTGTACCTCCTAATCTCCTTTATCTATTTCACTTATCCCCTCAACCCCTCCTCTCGGGCATTCTGTTTGTTTTCTGTATCTATGCATCTGTCTCTATTGCATTACATTTCCTTTGTTTTTTAGATTCCACATACAAGAGAAACTGTATGGTATTTGTCTTTATCTGACTTATTTCACTTGGCATAATACCCTCTAGATCCATCCATGTTGTTGCAAATGGTAAGCTTTCTTCTTTTTTTTTTTTTGCAATCTTTCTGAAATTTCCAGGATTTCAACCTTTCTAGTAACATGCATAGAAGCACCTAGGAACCAATGTGTTAATTTGGATTAATCAGCTGTGTTGAGGCAGGAAAGAAAACAGTAGCTTTCTACAGTGAATCCACCTGGTGCTGATGGTCTGAGAGAGTCTTCAGACTCTTTAAGGGTCCCCCTAAGTGGCCTGAGGGGGCAAGGCTACCTCCAAGTCTCATCTTATTCTTGAAGCTTTCTGTTCTTTATTTTTAACCTTTTGGGCCACATGCAAAGTTTAACACATATCAAGTTAAAAAGTTAGACCTAGAAAAAATAACATAAATATGGTATATTTTAATATTTGCTTGTACATATTATTACTGGTGGCTCAGATGGTAAAGAATTCATCTGCAAGGCAGGAGACCTGGGTTCTATCCCTGGGTGGGGAAGATTCCCCTGGAGAAGGGAACAGCTACCCACTCTAGAATGTTGGCCTGGAGAATCCTATGGACAGAGGAGCCTGGTGGGTTACATTCTATGGGGTCCTGAAGAGTTGAACATGACTGAGTGACTTTCACGTCACTTCATTGCTATGACAACAGTGGATCAAAATACACGCTGAATAGTTAAGGAAAAAACACTTGCATTTTCTTCATTCTGGTATTCTGCACTGTGTTTTAATTAGTGTGACAATAAGATTCTCAAAAGCCATCATGTGGACAAAATTTTTACAAAATGATTTATTACTGAAAGGCCCTAATTCCAAGTTATAGCATACTAGTCTCCAAAATGTCTATAATCTAATGCTTTGTTTCTAAAATCCTTAGTGGGTCCCGGGTAGAGGGGGGAAAAAAAAAAGATAAGCTCTAGTTCTTTTCTCAAAATACTTTTTAAAATAATTCTTTTTAAAAAATCTTTAAAGGCCTAGGCTGTTGGTTAACTTGAGAGAGCGCTGGGGTTGACTGACAGTATCTGTCAGAGGCAATGAACTCCACTCCAATGTTGCCTTTATGCTGGTGTGTCAAGTTGTTCAACTGTGACCCTTCCATCTGTTCCAGCTAATCTGAAAGTCATTTAGACCCACTTCCCCATTCATTTGAAACACAGCACATTCTCCTGTTAACACACATATGCAAAGTTGTCTGCTGTCAGCAACCTATGGGTTGTTTTTTTTTTTTTTTTCAAAAGTCTCACTTAAAACATCTGTATAAACATTTATACAACAGAAAATCCATTTATTGACTACTACTGCTTTCCTAACTTAACTTTTTCAGACATTTCTAAGTATAGGGCCATTTTGGATAGACATTTAGTATCTATTGTCACCCCAAATTAATTTTTAAACAGGAATGGTCACTTGACTTTGACATTTCAAAAAAAGCATTCTGTGTTATGTATTAAGCTTCTTGCAAATTCATGATCTTATTTTCAAGGATTCAGTTTACAATTGAAAATCTTTTCTTTTTTAAAAAAGAAGTTTGGGAGGAAGCAGTCTAATTCATCAGATCTACTAAATCAGAATCCCCGGAGTGGGACTCTGGGAATCTGTTTATTCGAAAAGTCCTCCAAGTGATTTTGAAAATCAACCAGGTTCAGAAACAACTGACCTGATTTACTTACACTTTACTAAGATGCCTGGTAATACATGACTCTGTTTTCTTATTTGTATGACTCTCATAAGATTCTATTAAGCAAATCACTTAACTAAAAGTAAAAAAAAAAAAAAGTATAATAAAAAAAAAACAGGAAAGCTCATTTGAGAGATTTACAAAGACATTTCCTTGCATTATGTGTAAACGGACACTGCATTTGGATGTAACACAATAGGAATACTCATACTGTGCTAAGTGAATTAAGACCTCCTTTGGTACAGAACTTTAAAAAAAAAATTACTTTGCTTTATTTTAACCTGTTTCCTTCTCTGCACTCTGTCAGATCTGCACTGTGTAGACCTTGTGTGATCTTGTGTAGATCCTGGATGACCCTGAGTGAGTTACTTCTCTCTGCGACTTAGTTTATATGAGGGAATTAAAATGATTTCTAAAGTCCTTTCTAGCTCTGACAGTGCCTGGGAACCTAAAACAAGTTCTAGACGACCTTTCCTCCTGATAAAATCACTTCTAGCCTAGAATGGAATCTCCAACCAGACATAATTAGGGGATCACAAAGATAAAAAGTTATCAAGGTATTTCTGGAAAGTATTTCTGAGGTTTAGGAGTTTAAGGGACTACCCTTCACGAAATATTCCTAGAATCTAAATTGACAGCCCTAGCTTCAAAAGTTTTTTTTCACTAATCTATTCACAAAATGTTTCACTCTCTCCTTTGAGATTTTATTTCCAACCATCAAAGGTTATTTATGTTACATCTGTTGAATTTGTTGTTCCATATACACCCCTATCTCCTCTTTGTGTCTCGAACACGTGTGGTTGAAAAAAACATATAAAACTTCTGATGAGCTATGAGATCTTGAACAAATCATTTAATCTTCTCAAACTTTAGGTTTTTTTTCTTTTTCATTTGTAAGATGGAAATAATATCTGCTTGGGTAGAAAATAACTCCTAGGTACAAAAGTAATGAGAGAGAAGCATTTTCTAAATTTACCTTGCTGTGCAGATCTCACTATTACTATCGGCAATAAGGTGGTCCTCCTCTGTGTCACTCCTGTGAATAAAGTATAATCTACCAGATGACTATTTGGAGACACTTTTGAAGAAAAATAGCTGGAGAAGGGAACAACTACCCACTCCAGGGTTCTTGCCTGGAGAATACCCATGGACAGAAGAGCCTGGCAGGCTACAGTTCATAAGGTCACACAGAGTCAGACACGACTAAAGCAAGTTAGCACACAGCACACATGTACACATGGAGACAAATGGAAGGGAACTGAAAATGTGTATCAAAAACTCTTAAACTTTAGGCATAATAAATTTATTTCTAAGAACATACCAAATTGTGCATTCTATTTTTGCATAAAGATGTCCATCAAAACATGTCTATAATAGCCCATACGACAATCAATCCAGTGTCCATAAGTAAATCATTATCTAGTCATCACTGAAATATTATGTAGCCATTCAAAGTGGTGTTTTGGAAAAATATTTAATGACTTAGGAAATGCTCAAACTACATAGTAAGGAGCTTAAAAAAAGATGCAAACCTGCATTTAAGTACTGTTGCAATTTTATGGCAAAATATATTGTCTAAATATATATTAAGGAAAAAAGATAAACTGAAGTATTTATAGTGACTGTCAATAACAGGGGTATAGATAATGTCTGTTTTCTATTTATCTCTGTATTTTGCAAATTTTCTTTTTAAATGTATTTTTTTTTAAAAAGGCATCAATTCCTCCTCTCCTAAATTCCAAATCATATGTTCATTCATCCATCAAAACATTGAGGATCGCCTGTCCTCTGCAGGACATTGTGGAGACATGGCGGTGGAAAACACGGTCATAGGCTTTATGGAGCTTACAGTCTAGAAGGAGAAATACTGTTCTTATACAAAGGAAGGTAGTAATGAGAAAAAGGGTCCTTAGAACAGTACAAATGAGTTGCCATAGAAGTTAAGAGAGGGTTTCTTTGAGGATGGAACACATAAACTGTTTATTAAATCCTGTAAGAATGACTACTGATATAATAAGCAGTTGATAGAAATGCGAAGAACTGACTCCTTAGAAAAGACCCTGATGCTGGGGAGGATTAAAGGCAGGAGGAGAAGGGGATGAGGATGAGATGGTTGGATGGCATCACCGACTCAATGGACATGAGTTTGAGCAAGCTCTGGGAGTTGGTGATGGACAGGGAAGCCTGGTGTACCGCAGTTCATGGGGCTGCAAAGAGTTGAACATGGCTGAGCTACTGAACTGACTGAGAAATATTTTAATATGATTAATTTGCATAGACTATACCTTCTCATCAGGCAATGGAAAGTATTTAAACTTTTACTTACTAGAATGCTATTATCAAATTAAGTCCTAGCCTGGAAAACCCCATATTTGTCCAGAAAAAACATGAAATTAAACTCATGAGCAATTCATTCTTAAGAGGTGATATACCCAAGAAATAATCTGAAGAGATTTCAAATAGCACAAGGTCCCCAAAATCATATGAGGGCACTTAGATTCTTCTAGCTACTCTTTCCGTCCCCTAAACTCAGGAGTACAATGCCAAATACAAAAATGTAGGTACCAAAGTGAAGAGGAAAAGAACACTTTCTATCCAGAGTACAGAATTCTCTAAGGAAGAAAATAAATAAATATAGTTGAAGTCTATGATGCTGGCCCCCGTAGAAGGAATAAAAATAAAATTGCTCACAGAGCTATCCCATCTTCCACTTTCAACAGCATCATTTTCTATTTTTAATTGAGTTGTTTGCTTTTTGCTGCTGAGTTGTATGAGTTCCTTATATATTTTTTATATTAACCCCTTATCAGATACATGGTTTGCAAATATATTCTTCCATTCTGTGCATAGCCTTTTCATTTTGTTAATGGCTTCCTTTGTTGTATAGAAGACTTTTAGTTTGGTATAATTCTATTGGTTCATTTTTGCTTTTGTTGCTTATGCTATGGGTGTCATTTCCCCCAAATCATTGCCAAGACAGATGTCAAAGAGCTTTTTCTTTGCTTTCTTCTAGGAGATGAATAGTTTCATGTTAATACATTTCAAGTTAATTTTTGTGTGTGATGTAAGATGAGGACCCAATTTCATTCTTTTGTTTATGAATTGCTAGGTTGCAAGAATGATTCAATGTATGCAAACCAACAAATGTGATACATCACATTAGCAGAATAAAGGATAAAAACGTATAATCATCTCAAGTGACACAGAAAAAGCATTGGAAAAATTCAACATTTTTTTCATGATAAAAATTCTCAACAACTTAAGTACAGAAGGAATGTATCTCAACATGATAAAGGCCATTTATCACAAACGCACAGCTAACATCAAAATCAATAGTGAAAAGCTGAAAACTCTTCTTCTAAGACCAGGAATAAGACAAGGGTACCCACTCTTTTACTTCCAATCAATATAGTATCAGAATTTTGTAATGTATTTAAATGTTGAATCACCATGTTGTAAACTTGAAACAAATGTAGTATTGTACGTCAACCACATTTAAAAGAAAACACTGGAAAATCTAGCCAGAGCAATTAGGCAAGCAAAAGAAGCATCCAAATTGGAAAGGAAAGAGTTAAACTATCCCTATTTGCAGATGATGTGATCTTATATAAAGAAAATTTTAAAGATACCAGTAAAATATTGTTAGAACTAATAAATGAATTCAGTAAAGTTGCAGGATATAAAATCAACACAAAAATCAGTTGTGTTTCTATATACTATACTATATACTAAGAACAAACTAATCAAAAAAGAAATTTAAATATCCCATTTACAATGCAATCAAAAAATGAAATATTTAGAAATTAATTTAACCAAGGAGGTAAAAGATCTGTACAACGAAAACTGTAAAACTTTGATGAAAGACACTAAGAAGACACACATAAATGGGAATATCCTGCGTTGGTGGATGGGCTGGAGTAGGAAATGGCAACCCACTCCAGTATTCTTGCCTGGGAAATCCCAGAGACAGAGGAGACTGGCAGGCTTCAGTTCATGGAGAGAAAGAAGCTGGAATAAACATCCCAAATTGATACCTTTTTCACCGCTTTGCCCCAGACCCAGCACAGTAAGGGTTCTGTCAACAGGGGCAGAATCTAGGACAGTCACAAGTCCCAGAGCTCCTGGGGCAGCCCTGGCTTCTGCCTGTTGTCCTAGCAGACTTATTTCCTTTCACTCCCACAGTGGTCCCAGGTTGGATGATATGTTATATACTCAGGAGCTCTTGGGTCCACTGAACACAGGAGGAGAACAGCCCCAGAGAATGTTAACACTGGGATCTGAATGAATCAGAGGATGTTTATGCTGGTATCTGAGTGAATTAGAGAATGTTAATGCTGGAATCTGAACAAATCAGAGAATGTTAACGCTGGAATCTGAATGAATTTCAGCATCTCTCCACCTAGACTCTACCAAGCGCACAGTGAACCAGCCAGAACAACAGATGAGCAGTCAGCCAAGTAGAGGAAAGATTCTATTTACTATTTGCCACCAGGTCCCTAATGCAGCCATAGAGGACATACATATATTGCTTTCATTTGTCTTTCATTCATTCCCACACCTTCTGGGAAAGCTACCTGAGTGTGCTTAGAAACCCCATCTCCTCACTATTACTGGGGGGACGTGCAGCTCAGGAACAAATGTGTGACCCAGAGTGGTCACACAGAGCATTTCAAATCCTTGGTTACGGGGTTGGTTCAGGAACAGACATGTGATCCGGGCTTGGTTGTCCAGAGTTCAACCTTGGATTGCTCACATCTGAAAAACTGCCTCTGCTACAGGACACCTGACAACCTGGAAAATCAATTTCAGGATATTTTGGAAATTGGTTGAATCGCTGAGGAGTTAAGAGAAAGTTTGGTGTCCTTGGCAACAATCTTTACACTACGAGAGGACAGTCTACCTGAGAATGGAATCAACACAGAGGAAAGGCGGGATAGACAGAGTGGTGGAGAGAAAAAGATAAATCCTAAGGATGGTGTCTAAATCCATGTATCTAATGAGGCCCAAAGTTAGTATTTCCCTAAACTTTTAAGTTAGGGGTGAAAGTGAAAGTCGCTCAATTGTGTCCGACTCTTTGCGACCCCATGGACTATACAGTCCATAGAGTTCTCCAGGCCAGAATACTGGAGTGGGTAGCCTTTCCCTTCTCCGGGGGATCTTCCCAACCCAGGGATCGAACCCAGGTCTCCTGCACTGCAGGCGAATTCTTTACCAGCTGAGCCACAAAGGAAACCCAAAGTTAGGGGTAAAGTTACTAATTTCCTTTTCTAAAAAATTGAGTTTAAGTTGGATTTCTATCTCTTGAAAAACAATGAGAACATATTCATATATAAAATCTTGGAACACAGTGAAATGGTTTTATTTCAGTATGCATCCATATCCAAGCATTTAGTGGTCCTGAACAGAAAAGTGGAAAAATCAGCCATTTGCCAGGAGTTTCAAGGATCTGCTGTGCACAGAGTTCTTTCTTAATCCCTGCTAACACCCAAGAGAAGCAGCAGTACCAAAACCAAAGTATGCACCAAATGCAAGGTTCTTTTTGTTCCTGCTATCAGCTTTCAAATCAGACCTAAATGAACTGCAAGGATGACCGAATGAGAGCCCTGTTCATAACTTCTTCAATTTTTAAGAGCAAAGCAATTACAGGAAAAGAAAAAAATTCATTCAGAAAGATTGTGTGTGTTTGCAAGTGCTTTCTGGGGCCTTTCTCCAAGTGTAACCACCAAGGACTCAGAGCTGGCAGGTCTGAGTGACCCTGGTGACTATTCTTTTTACCTTATCAAAACCTGAGCTAAAAAATAAATAAATAAATAAAACACATCAGCTGACGATGACAGCAGAGGGTGACGGGGTGAGAACCCAGTATTCATTTTCCAGGCTGGTGCGTGCGTGCTAAGTTGCTTCAACCATGCCCAACTCTGCGCAACCCTATGGACTGTTGCCTGTCAGGCTCCTCTGTCCATGGGACTTTCCAGGCAAGAATACTAGAGTGGGTTGCCGTGCCTTCCTCCATAGGATCTTCTCAACTGAGGGGTCTGGTGAAGAGTAAATAAATGTGGTTCCAAAACTAAATGAGGGAGGTCAGAGACTCTTTCCAGCCTTACCTGATGGCTTCTGGTCAAAAGTAAGGAAGTATCATTGGAAACTGCTGGGTGGTGATGGTGCAAAAAGGGACTTGAGGAGGAGGAAGGAAAAAGTAGCACCCTTCAATTAAGGTGGGGTGAGAAGATATGGGGAAAGTCCTGAATTCCTCACCAAAGGCCAGTTTCAGGAAGGGAGCAGAGGGGGTTACAATCTGTGCCTCAGCCAAGGGTGGTAGATGGCTTGGAAGGAGGCATCATTTAAGACTTAGAGGAAGAGATCAGGGATGTGGGCAAAGCACCCTCACCCACTCAGTAGTATCCCACAGGCTGTGACTGGAAACCTTCACATCTACTCTAGCAAACCAACCCAAGCTGAGGGCTATTGCAGGCAGGGAGGGAGGGAGGCAGGGGGAGGGGAAAGGGGAGAAGGCAGAGACCCCAGGCCATGTAATCAGCAGCAAGGTGACTGTGTGAGGTGTTTTTTTATGGCTGAGTTAGATGTGCCCCACCAGTTATGATAGGAATCGATTAAAACATACTTTCTTGATCTCAGAAGTTCAACTATGCAGACAGTGCTTACCTTTGACAGGATGATTTGTTAGAGCAAAACATACATTTCAAATGGACAAAAAATTAACATCACTTACAGTATCTTAAGCTGCCCTTGAATGGGAGCTTCCTTTCCAGTACTTTGAGGTCTACAAGACATATCTAGAAAATTTACTACTGTGGAAAATGAAGACTGCTTAAACGGAAGGTGGGTAGGGGAGGGTTTGTGATTTTCCTTTTTGATTAACTGTTGTAACACTGTCCTTCAGGCAGTTGAAAAAGTGAAAGTGGGACTTCCCTGCCAGTCTAGGGGCTAAGATTCCATACTCCCAATGCAGGGGGCATGGGTTTGATCCCTGGTCAGGGAACTAGATCCCACATGCCTCAACCTAGAGTTCGCATGCTGCAACTAAGACCCAGGGCACCCAAATAAATAAATGTTTGTTTAAAAAAAAAAGAAAAAAGTGAAAGTGTGTCACTCAGTCGTGTCCAACTCTTTGTGATCCCATGGACTATAGCCTGCCAGGCTCCTCTTTCCATGGGATTTTCCAGGCAAGAAAAGTGGAGTGGGTTGCCATTTCCTTCTCCAGGGGAATCTTCCTGACCGAGGGATTGAACCCGGGTCTCCTGCATTGTAGGCAGATTCTTTACGATCTGAACTACCAGGGTGTGCCTCAGGCAGCTGAAGGAGCTTCATATTTTCTTTAGACACCATTAGGCACCAAAGCTCTTGCAGAACAACTCTGATGCTATATGAATTCTGCCACTCTGCTAGCACTGATATGGTTCTTGGGTCCACCACTCTATTAGAATTATTAACTCCATTCAGATGAATTTTTGTTACAAATTGTATAAAAGGGAGGTGCTTCTAGGTATTTAGGTCCACATTGTATTTTAAGGGTGTATATCTTGTTTTCATAAATTGTTACTGGTGGCCCAATCATCATCCATGTCCATCTTGTAAGTGTCCTGTCATTGTTATTTTCTACATCCCAGCTAACTGTGCCATCTCTGACTCCTTTCTGGCCTTCTCCGAGTTCTTCCAATGCCAGAAATCACAAGGGACTTTTACTTCCAAGCCCATGGTGGCTGCCATCTTGTATCACTGTGGCTCAAAGGCCTATACCCGTATATCTGAAGACAGATCTCATGTCCCCCAAGGATAGTCATCTTCATATGCCACGATTCCAGATCTCTTCCACATTGTTCCTACTACTTTAGGTGTCTCCCAGAACACACCTCCACCCCTGATTAGATGCATTACCATAATAACCAGGAGGTATTAAGCATTTACTATTAACCAGGCAATGTGCTGGGTTTCCCCCATGGTTCAGAACATAAAGAATCCACCTGCAATGCAGGAGACACAGGAGATGAGGGTTCAATCCTTGAATTAGGAAGATTTCCTGGAGGAAGAAAACAGCAACCCACTCCAGTATTTTTCCTGAAAAATCCCTTGGACAGAAAAGCCTGGTGGGTCACAAAGAGTCCAAGGGGTCACAAAGAGTCAGACACAATTATGCACTAGGAATTGTGCTAATTTCTTTACAGTCTTCATCTCATTTAATCCTCACAGCAACTCTACAGAGGTGGGTCCTATTATTATCTCCATTTTACAGATGAGAAAACTGAGGTTTTGAAGATTAAATAACTTTCCTAAGGTGATGTAGATATTAAGTGACAGGTCTGGACTCATAGTTTGATTAATGGAATTCATACTCATTTCACCACTACATTAATACTGCTTTTATGGCCTGGGACAGAGGGTCTTATATTACACATAAGAACTTGGGTAATAACTCTACACTTGCAATTGCATTTGTATACAGACTACACAATGTCAATAAAATATCTGTTAGGGGAAGCACATTGACTGAAACCACCCACCCTGGCCAGGCACCATAGTAACCATTTGCATGAGTCATTTTACTACAGGAGGTCCTGGTAAGGAACACAGAACTAATAAGCCTCCACCAACCGGAAGAGTTCAGGAAAGGTCAAAAGGAGACACCACCTGTCTGACCACCTCCCAGAATCCTTCTCTCTGGCATCCATTTGACGGAACAAGGCGTGCACCACCAGGAAGGACTCTGAGTCAGAATGACTAGCTAAAGACAACCTGGAAACTAATCCCATCACCATAAAACCCCAAGTCATGTGACAGAGCAGTTCTCCTGGGTTCCCTTACCCTCCTGCTCTCCGCCCGGGCACCCTTTCCCAATAAAATCTCTTGCTTTGTCAGCACATGTGTCTCCTTGGACAATTCATTTCCGAGTGTTAGACAAGAGCCTAGTTTCGGGCCCTGGAAGGGGTCCCCCTTCCTGCAACATACCCATGAGAAAATACATTTCTGCTGTTTTAAGCCACCAAATGTGTGACAATTTGTTACAACAGCCACAGAAACTAAGGTAACTACTGGGTAGCTTCAGATCTTACTTCCCAAAACCAATGAATAAATTATATCTCCCCATCTTGAGCCTCCAACAATGTAAAATATATCATGCCTTGACTTTGCTCACACCCTCTGCATACATACTCATGTAACTGCTAAAATGGAGACCAGACACAGAACCTTTTGTGTCATTATCAGAAGGGACTCGGGCTTCACAGTGGGAACTACCAGATTAAAGGGCTTCCTGGTTTAGTAAAGAAATCTGGGAAATACTGGTTTGAAAACATTTGAAAAAGTTTCTCTACTACAGGACTTTTCAGAGCCTTTAATAAGCTAATAAGACTGTGAATCTCCAAGGAGCAACGTGGTCTTCAGTGTTGACCAAACTTATTTCATTATAATCATCCTACCCCTGGGAATGGGCTTCCCTGGTGGCTCAGACTGTAAAGGATCTGCCTGCAATGCAGGATACCTGGGTTCGATCCTTGGGTTGGGAAGATCCCCTGGAGAAGGGAATGATACCCACTAAAGAGCCTCTTGATGAAGGTAAAAGAGAGTAAAAAAGCTGGCTTAAAACTCAACATTCAAAACATGAAGATCATAGCATCCAGTCCTACCACTTCATGGCAAATAGATGGGGAAACAGTGGAAATAGTGACAGACTTTATTTTCTGGGCTCCAAAATCACTGCGAATGGTGACAACAGCCATGAAGTTAAAAGACGTGTGCTCCTTGGAAGAAAAGCTATGACCAACCAAGACAGCATACTAAAAAGCAGAGACATCACTTTGCCAACAAAGGTCCATATAGTCAAAGCTATGGTTTTTTCCAGTAGTCATGTATGGACGTGAGAATTGGACCATAAAGAAGGCTGAGTGCGGAAGAATTGATGCTTTTGAACTGTGGTGTTGGAGAAGACACCTGAGAGTCCCTCAGACTGCAAGGAGATCCAACCAGTCCGTCCTGAAGGAAATCAATCCTGAAGATTCATGGAAGGACTGATGCTGAAGCTGAAGCTTCAACACTTCAGCCACCTGATGCAAAGAACCAGTTCACTGGAAAAGACCCTGATGCTGGGAAAGATTGAAGGCAGGAGGAGAAGGCGATGACAAAGGATGAGATGATTGGATGGCATCACTGACTCAATGAACATGAATCTGAGCAAACCCTGGAAGATGGTGAAGGACAGGGAAGCCTGGCGTGCTGCAGCCCATGGGGTCTAAAGAGTCGGGCACTTCTGAGCGACTGAACAATGACATCCCACTCCAGTATTCTTGCCTGGAGAATTCCATGGACAGAAGAGCCTGGCAGGGCCATGAGGTCATAAAGAGTAGGACATGACTGAGTGATTAACACACACCCCTGGGAAAGCACCCTTAAAGACAAGTGTTACAAAGACCACAGTTAGGAGAAAAGTATGTCAGGTCCAAACACCTCACTGTATTGCTGACACTGAAGTTCAGAGCAGCTGATCTGCCACAACCCCACTGCTGGTGGCGCACATTCAGGGTTATAACTCAGACTTCCAAACCTTTTGTCTGGTGTTCCTTCTACTAACCATGTTGACCGTCTTAAAAAAAGGAAGCACTGAATGTCATCTTTAAAGTGAAGGGAGGAGGGATCTTCAAAGACAACTTCATTGAAAGGAAACATTTTCTGCAGTGAGTTAACAGTTTATAGAATGCAGCAATGAGATATGAGGAAAGGGGCATTTTTCTCATCTTTTGTTATTGGCATTGACCCTGAAGGCCCTTAGTCCTCCCCCAGAAGCTTAAGGGGCTTAGATCAAGGGCAGATTTTGAAACTGAATGTATTTAGATTAAGCAAGACCTTCAGTGAGAGGATTTACTCCCTACAAGCTGTTGCCAAGTTGGGGCTGTCCCAGCCAGGCCCCTTTTCCTCAACTGCAGTCGACTGGTTTCCAAGTTGCTAGCATTCAAGCAGTCCAGTTTCCCGGGACATTAAATATCCGCAGAGCTTCACCAGCCTCCCAGATCCTTTCCTATTTCTCCACTGTTTTTAGACAGGTTTCGGGTAGGTTGCAGATTTTCTAACAATAACCCAAGGAGATGATCCTGGGGAAATTACCCAGAGATTCAGAGTCTAGAGAAACGCTCCTTTCTTATTAGTTAGTGTTTGACAAGTCACAATGAGATTATTCCTGGCAAGAAGGATGTTTTGCCATGATAATCTAGAAGACAGAGGCAGCTGGGAGTCCAGGGCTACAAGCAGTTGTTTATTTGGGGACTTTTCTTTTAATGTCATATTCCCCTGGTTTGCTGGATGCTACTCTTCCTCCTCAAGTCTGAAAAATTGCCACTGATTTTCAGAGTCTTGAATGTGGCAGAGAAAATAGTTGCCAAGTTTCCATGAAATTAAAAAAGACGCTTGCCCCTTGAAAGGAAAGTTATGACAATTCTAGACAGTATATTACAAAACAGAGGCATCACTGCATTGACAAAGGTCCATCTTGTCAAAGCTACGGTTTTTCCAGCAGTCATGTATGGTGGTGACAGTTGGATTATAAAGCAGGCTGAGTGCCGAAGAACTGATGCTTTCAAATTGTGGTGCTGGAGAAGATTCTTGAGAGTCCCTTGGATTACAAGGAAATCAAACCAGTCAATCCTAAAGGAAATTAGTCCTGAGTATTCATTGGGAGGATTGATGCTGAAGCTTAACCTCTAATACTTTGCCCACCCAATATGGAGAGCCAACTCATTGGAAAAGACCCTGATTCTGGGAAAGACTGAAGGTAAAAGGAGAAGGGGAAAAAGAGGCTGAGATGGTTAGATAGCATCACCAATTCAATGGACATGAACTTGGGCAAACTCCAGGAGACTGGGAGAGACACAGAGGCCTGGAGTGCTGCAGTCCATGCGGTCACAAAAAGTCAGACACTTAGTGACTGAACAACAACATTTTGAATGAGTTCTGTCTTTAAGGCTGAATTTCTCTAAGCATTAAAAGGCCTCAAAATTTTCTCTTTTGTGTCAATATTTTAAAAATAGCTTCTATCACTTTTTTCCTCGTAATATAATACATATTTGTTTTAGAAATGTTGGAAGTATGAGAAAAGCATAAGAAAAGAAAAATCTTCTGTGTTCTCACCACTCAGAAATAAAAGTAATTAACATTTTTGGCTCCAAGCTCTTTTAGAATCATTTTTAAATATCTTAACAGAATGCTGGTGGGGATAAAGTTTGAGGTGAGTCTCCCTAGTCCCCATAAGATGGAAAGCAACCTGTGTGATCCAGTTCTGAATCAAGCACAAGGAGAATCACCTATCATTTATTGAGCTACTATATCAAAAAAATCTTAGTTTGTCAAATTGTATGGAATCAGAGGACCCCATTGAATAGATGAGAAACTGAACACCTGGGAGTTAACTGACTTCCCCCATAACACCTGGCATCTCAGAGGCAGAGCAGGGACCAAAAAAATTTTCTGGTTCATTTTGGTGTTTCTTCTCCCCTCACTATACCAGTGTTTCACTAGAGAAAGAATTATAGTTACAAAATTCAGTTTGAGTAAGAACATTTGGCTATGTCAAAACTCAAAGCACAAGGAATTTTTATGTACTAATTATTTGGCATTATGGAGAGAGAAATAATCTCCACGTAAATAGAAATTTCCAAAGTACTAAAGGTCAGCTTTTCAAGCATAAAGACCTACATTTTAATGTTAGCCAGTGCCAGTGGAAATTATTCTAAATATGCCTTTTTAAAAGACAGGCACATTTTAACAACACAGTTTTTTCTTGATGACTCGAAGTCATAATTACGAGCATCAGTTTTTATTCTATCCTATAACTGAGTGAGTCCTTCTGGGATTGGTAAATTATAAACCCCTAATGGTTCCAGACTGCTAAGCTTTCATCACGTTATGTTTGCTTTATATGGATTTTCTGTCTCCCCCTTCACAATCAAGCTGTCAGCTATTATTTCTTGCTGCTCCCAGTATGTCTGAGATCTTCTCCTCATTTGTTCCCCATCTGCTATGCTCCTGCTAATCTTTTATGAGCTGGAGAAGCGGATATCCACGTGTGTTAGAAGTATTTGTAACGTACAAGTAATTAGGCTCTGAGCGAGTATTGAGGGGTTTTCTCAGTCATAAAGTTAGTGAGCAGACCTAGGAACACGTATTTTTACCACCATGAAGCCATTTTAAATTTGTGTTCTCTTCAGATTGGCAAATAAATAACATTCAGATAAATGATACATCACAGTACTTTAAAAATAAATATAAACAGACGTGAAGAACTCAGAAATCTTTTGCTGATTTTATGCACATCATTCTTTCCTTGGGAAGTGATCCAAATCTCTAAGCAACATAGTGGGTCCTGAGTTGATAATTTCTTTCTTTCACTTCTTTTGTTGCTGTTGTTCAGTCGTGCCACACTCTTTGCAACCCTATGGACTGTAGCAGCCAGGTGTCCCGGTCCTTCACTATCTCCCGCAGTTTGCTCAAATTCATGTCCCTCGAGTCGGTGAAGCTATCTAACCACCTCATCCTCTGCCACCCCCTTCTCCTCCTGCCTTCAATCTTTCCCAACATCAGGGTCTTTTCCAACAAGTCGGCTCTTTGCATCAGGTGGCCAGAGTATTGGAGCTTCAGCTTCAGAGGTTTGTAACACTGTACAAGAGACAGTGACCAAAACCATCCCAAAGGAAAAGAAGTGCAGAAGGCAAAGTGGTTGTCTGAGGAGGCTTTACAAATAACTGAGGGAAAAAAGAGAAATGAAAAGCAAGGGAGAAAGGGAAAGATATACCCAACTGAATGCAGAGTTCCAGAGAATAGCGGTAAGAAGTCCTTCATTTCTTTTAAACTTCTAAAATTTACTTTACAACATAAAATTGGTTTTTTTTAATCTAATGGAAACACAGCCTCGGCATCACTCATGAGGGCCTGTCAAGTACAGAGGACAGGCCTCAACTATCAGGGCTGTTTCCCACCCCCGCCCCTCATTTCCTGACTCCTTCCCCCTACCTCCAGCTGCTGTCTTCCCCTCTTCCGTGCAAAAGGTACCAACTTTTCATTTCTTCACTTGTGGCTTGCGTATTTTTGAAAAGATCAAAACACCTTTCCCTTAATTCAAACTTTGAAATTCTTTTAAATGATCAATAAGATGGTTTTTCCTACTCTAGCCCCCCATTTTCTCCCAGATTTTAAATTTCTAAAAATTGTATTGCCAAGAATAAACAAGTAAATGACATGGACCAGGAGGAAGCTAATGTCCCTGCTCACGCGATGCTGAAATCATTCGGAACGCTACCATTAGAAATGGTGCTGCGGGAACAGCATGGGCTGTAAAAGCCAAGTGATTTGCAAAATTATGCCAAGAGGAGGAATTACTCAATGCAAACACCTGCTGTGGAGTGATTACCAAATTATCCACAGTGTAGCTATGACCCTGCAAGTTGACTTTCCTTCCGCCCGACTCCCAATGCCTCACTCGTTTGTATTTGCCAGGAAACATCCACAAAACCACTGCACTCTGCTAAACCAAAAGGCAAAATTAACTGACTCGCGCTGAAATTAATGAGGGGCAGCCCAGCCACATCAGAACGGGGCATTGACCATTTGCAAAGGACTTCCACACACAGGAGCTCACAGTTTGCAACAATTGTTCTAACGCTAAGGTGGTTCCCACCAACGGGTTCTCCCGAAGAAAGTGCAAATCTCTAAAAGAAAAACCGAAGTTAAAATACACCCTAACTGTCTGGTCTGCTTCTTCCCACCCGCCTCCACCACCACTTTTCTTTCCAGCTGTCAGTTTCTAAAGTGTATATTTTAATTTTCCATGGTGGAGCACATCCAAAGCTTTTTTAAGGAGCATGGGATTCTATTCTTCTCTAAAATCTATATGCAGCCATGGATTACCACAGCTGGCTCTGGTAACACGCGCAAAGTCCAACTTACTCTCTGAGACGATTTCTAAGGCTATTGTGAGTGACATTAGGCCTGTTTCTGGCAAGAAATCCTCTAGTTGTAATGTACACCCTCTTAAGTGGTCTTTTTGTGATCAGGGTCCCAGCTCTTACACAAATGCAGGGCACATTTTCCCCAATGGGTGTCCCAAGGAGAGCTTGGGAAGAAATCATCATTATCAAGGCAGTTCACCCAGACACACAGACTTGCTTGTTACCGTATTTAAAGAAGTGGCCACAAAGAAATAGTCATTGCATTTACAATAGGAGAAACCTAGTATGCATTTCCAAGGGATCACATTTTGGGGAGAATTACAGAATAATTACACATATGCTTAGATCACGAGCATTCAATGAAGCGGACAGTATTTTGAGGATTTAAGATGTTGGCGTTGTGGTCGTCTCTAAGAAACCGGGATAATTCAGACATTCAAATGCAAAACTGCACCATTTGGAGAGTGTAGTGCGGTCTGTTCTGGTCACTGTTACAAATTCGGAAAGGATTCCCTGGCTGCAGACATTAGAGGCACTTAATACTTAAATCTGTTTCCAAATGTAAAGCATAGAACAAAAGTGCTGGGCATTAATGAAACACATCCTAACACTGGGGAGCTGGCACATTTCATTAAAGTGTCACTTTGGGAGAGTAAAAAATAATGACAAGGGCTTCGCTGTGTGCAACTTGGTAAGGTCCTCAGATGAAATATCACTAATAACACGTTAGACATCCATTTTAACACCATCAGGGTTTTCAGATAAGGCTGGAATTAACTTTATCCTAGGCTGTTGTCTATAACCAATTACTATAAATGAACCTCTTTCATCGGTCTAAATACTGATTGTTCACATTAGTTGTATTCAAACTGCCAGGAAACCAAGTATTCTTGAAATTATTGCAAGGATCTTAAGAAAAAGACTTTAAAAGATAAAATATCTTGTTTACTCATATATTATTCATTTCCTGAAGGAATGTACCATGTGTATGTATTTTTAAAAATACACACCTTTATCATTTTTGCTGGGTCAGTGGCAAAAAACTTTTCTACTGCACTATAAATGCTAAAGTGGCCTTCTAAACTCTAAAGGGTTTTTTCTTTTTATAATTAAAAAAATTGAATAAAAATAAGAATTCAACAAATATAGACCAAAAACTCAGCATTTTATGAATTTGAAAAGATTTCCAATTTCATGTTCCAATTTAAAGCTAAGTAGTCGTCTATTTAGGAAAATTTTCCACGTGCAAATACATGGAATTTGCATTTTCAGTAAAATTTCAAAACATCTCCTAAGATCCTGTGTTCAAAATATCAGAATAACAAGAACTTTGCAACTCTGGCAACCACCTGGAAACTCTTACCAGACAGATTTATGCAGAGTGTTTTTCAACATGTATAGATTTGTTTGATTTTATGCAAAAGAGTCATTCTATAAAACGTAGCAAGGCAAGAAATTCTCCTAAGCTGGTGGATGCAGCCAAGAATCGAGTTACAAAGTAACACAAAACAAAAGAGATGAAATAGAGAAATTAGTCCAAAGCAAAACAAGAGAAGTGCAGGAGAAATTTGGAGCTGGCAATCTCCTAATGTGAAAGGTTAATCACAAGATTTAAAACCTGATCTCACTCTCTAAGGCAGCTCATGTAATTGCATACATTGTAAAGAGACATGAGAACAGTGGGAACAGGAAAAAAAATTAAACGATCGAGCTTGATATAAACTGTAAATTTAATGTGGAAAACAGCAAAAACAGGCAGAGAACTCAGCAAGGAGTCAGCTGGGGAACTAAAACAATAGAAATGGCTATAAATAACTACTTTTAAAGAAAAGACAACCTTTAATTTTTGGATCAATACATAGTCTAATGGGATACTCCCTAAAGGCTCTTTAGATTAATTCCATTCATCTGTGTTGCCTAGAGACTATTTATAGGGAATCTATCATGAGCTGATACTGTGGGTATACAAAGATAAATCTGACAGAAGGAAAAGAAAGTCATAGCTCCCTAGAGCAGAAAGTACCAACTGAGAGCTGAGAAGAAGAAAACACTCCACAAAAGAGCTGGTATTTAAACTCTGCCTGGGAGAATGGGCAGGACTTGGCTGTATGCAGGTAGGAATGGAAAGATAGGAGCAGAGGTAGGAGAGTCTGGAGCATGTGCGTAAGTCAGAGACAACTTCAGGTTGACTGGAGTGCAGCTGTCAGACACAGAAGCAGAGTGGGCTGGAAAGGGAGATGGGCAGACATCACGGACTTGAGGAATTTGACTGCTTTTTAATGGGAAGTGGGAAAACAGTGGAGTTTTGGGATTCCAGGAATGGTCTTCCTCTAAAGGTGTTGAAGAAGATTAATCTATGTGGGGCAGTCTAGAAGAGGAAGAGGAAAACATCATCTCAGCAGAATATATTTCAGGACAGTGAAAGTGTAGAGATTTGTGTTTTGGGGCTAGAAAGTACTGAAAGCATATTAATGAGTCAACATATTTCTAAATTTTAAGATTCACTTCTTGCTACATTGGAAATGAATTAAGAGGTGCCATGAAGGAACATGTAATTTATCAAGGACTCATGGAAGACCCAGTGGGTGTGACTCAGACCAATTTCCCCAGTTTTTCCAGAGAGATCTCTGGGTGCGTGTTGAATGCCAGAGACAGAATGGATTAAAAAAACTCAACAAGGGTGTATATAATTCCCTAGCACGGCAGAAATTTGGATACCTCTCAGGCCCAACCAGGACTTACAACAACCAGCTGCCCCACGAGCAGCCCCAGTGTCCAGAAATGTGCTAACCAGCCTAAAAATGGTCTCTGCATCAACGTCAGGAAAGAGAAGCAGGCAAACACACGAGGAAGCCCTTGGCCAGAAGTGCATGGTATCGGGGGCTTGGGGGCAACATTTATTAAGGAGGATAATGTACAGATGAGTAGAATGTCATAGGGACATTTCTTTACTTGCCATATTTACATGGACTTCCCTGGTAGCTTTGTGGCAGGAGACACGGGTTCAGTCCATCGGTCGGGAAGATCTCCTGGAGAAGGAAATGGCAACCCACTCCAGTACTCTTGCCTGGAGAATCCCATGGACCGAGGAGCCTGGTGGGCTACAGTCCATGGGGGTCGCAAAAGAGTCAGACACAACTTAGTGACTAAACAACAACAACATATTTATACAGCACTTTATACTGTCCAAGGTGCTTTTATTAACTTAAAAAAAAAGTTATTTATTATTTATTTGGCTGTGCCAGGTCTTAGTTGTGGTGTGTGGGATCTAGTTCCCTGACCACGGATTGAACCCAGGCCTCCTGCATTGGGAACACAGAATTTCAGCCACAGGACCACCAGGGAAGTCCCCCTCAAGGTGTTTTTAAATATATGATTTCATTTCCCTCCCAAATCCCATTATTCGCCTTTTACAGAAAAAGTTACCAAAGCCCTATCGGACTGTGTGACTATTTCAGAGCTTCTTGGTATCAGGGTGAGCACCCAGAACCCAGCTGTCTGGATTTCTCCTCCATGTCTTCACCTGGTCTGTTCCTCCTTATCATCAGCAAATATTTATCAAGCATCTGTTCTGTAGAAGCCATGCTTCTAAGTCTGAGGAAAGCCTCAGGTCTTCCTGGGAGAGTTAGAAAAATCTAGCCGGGTTTTTGGTGGCCAGCGATAGCCTGGCTCATCTTTCCCGCATAGCGCCCCCTGGTGGCAGGTAAGATAAGCACTGTGAGGTAGGAAGCCTTGAGAAGTTTTTAGGATTCAGAAACAACTTTAAGTATTTAAGACCCGACTTCATGGAAAGGTGAGACTATTGAAACATAAAAAATAATTTTTACAAGGGCTCATGTAATCCACTGCTCTCATTTGGCATATAAAGAAACTGATGTGCAGGAATTTCCCTGGTGGTCAAGTGGCCAAAACTCCGTGCTCCCACTGCAGGGGGCCTGGGTTCAATCCCTGGTCAGGGAACTAGACCCCACATGCCACAACTAAGACCCGGCACAGCCAAATAAATAAATAAATGTTAAAAAAAAAAAAAGAAAGAAAAAGAGAGGAACTGATGTCCAGAGAGGTCAAGCAATTGTGCTCTTGGCAGCACAGCATTCTAAACCAGTGCTCCTCTTCAGTAAGGAAGGCACCCCTCGGCCTCTTCCTCATCCCCCTTTCTCCGTGTGTTAACACTCATGCCACAAAGGCAATGTCCTTGGGAAGGAGGACATGGAAAGGATAAGCCCCTGGTATTTGCACAAAGGGACATCTCCTGGATTCTGCTCTTAATGACTTTATCCCCCTCATCCTCCTCTGAGCCTCAGTATCCTCATTGCTAAACTCAAAATATTCCCACCTTACTGAGTTGTTTTAAGTGTTAAATGAAATAAAGCAAGCGAAACACTTCGCACAAGCCTGGCATGTAGCAAACAATCAATACAGGGTAGTTGCTATTATGCTTAGTCAACCACCTCTGTCTGGAGTCATCAACCCTGGGCATTTGGTAAGAAATATGTATGTAACAGGAAATCAATATGTTGGTATTTACAGATGAAGCCTTTGAAGTTGAAACCAGTATAGTAACTTGCTAAAGGCCTTATTTCAAATAACTGGCAATGTTCTAGAAGTTATATGCAGCAT
Source organism: Dama dama (assembly GCF_033118175.1). NCBI lineage: Eukaryota > Metazoa > Chordata > Mammalia > Artiodactyla > Cervidae > Dama > Dama dama. The sequence goes on along the minus strand of NC_083682.1, from coordinate 26,240,476 downwards.
TCTTTTCATTATGCCACCACCAACTCCAATTAAAAGATTTTTGTTGGTCTTTGTATCATCTGCAGCTGTTGTCTGTAACAATCCTGAATTTCACACTTGAAAAAGTTGATATAATACCTGATTGGCACTTCACTCAGTCTATAACTTTGCACCCCTTTTAAGACTCATATTTTTTTAAATATAGTAGGAAAAATAAGCTCCTCCCCCAAATAATAAAATTACTAGAGGCTTGCAAGATTCTTTGGAGAGTTAAACCAAAGAAATGTGGTGCTCATTTGTTCCTATAATAGGTATGCTGTCCCTAAATTTCCATTATGCACCCGGAAGCTAACTGAGCTCATTTTGAGAGCAGGCATCTAAGAGAATGTTTGCTATATAGTCATCCCTCAGTATCCGTGAGGGATTGGTTTCAGGACCCCTCACAGATACCAAAATTTGAGGATCTTCAAGTCCCTTATATAAAATGGTGTAGTATTTGCATATAATCTATGCACATCTTCCTGAATACTTTAAATCATCCCTAGATTACTTATAATACCTAATACAATGTAAATGCTGTGTAAATGTTGTGAATAAAATGTAAATATTTATGTAAATAGTTGCTGTATGGCAAATTCAAGCTTTGCTTTTTAGAGCTTCTCTGGATTTTTTTTTTTTTTTCCTTTTTGGAGTATTTCAAGCAGCAATTGGTTGAATCCACAAATGTGGGATCCAAGGGTATGAACAGCCTGCTGCATCTATATTCAGAATCTTAGTAACCTATGGTACCTAAGGACCCTCTTGGGTCCATGTAATTACTAAGAATACTCTTTAACTGTCAAAAGATTTCAGATTTAGACAATAAATTATATATATAACAAATTATATAGCCATCCTACCAACAAATCATGGGGGTAAGGAAAATTTCCCTCTTCTCTGATACTTTAAATGGAAGGAAAATATTGGACTAACCCTCTTATAAACTACCATGAAAACTAGACCAAAAAATGGAACAACTATGTTCACGCACTGGATAAGAGTTAGCTCAGGGCTGTGGGTTAAGCACGATGATTACCCCAGATTTCTTTCCACTGGCATTTTCCAAATCTCAGAGCAGATACGGTAAATTCAAAGAGTATGGTAGTTTCATGGAACAGAGGAGACAGACATTAGATTTCAGAGAGGCTGAGACAACCAGAATTTATGAGGAAAAGTACTGAAAAGAGAGCTACACAGTGAAAGAACTCTAAAAATCTGCAGAGAGTGCTGTGAGCCTTTGAATACATACATACACAGGTGGGACTCGACAGTCCAGGCAAAGAACAAGTGCTGGAGAGTGGTCAGCTGAACCACTCCGGAAGTTTGCACAGTGCTAGGAGACAGCTGAGTTCCCTAGAGTGCTGTGACCTGACAGGGTACATATAAAAGCACACATCAAGGCAGATCTTAATTAAATTGCTGAAAACCAGTCATAAAGAGACTATCTGAAAAGCAGTCAGAGAGGAAAAAAGACAACATCTTTAGAAGAATGAAGATATGGAATATCATTGATTTCTCAAGCCAAACAATAACAGAATGGCATTTTTTAAATGCTGAAAGCAAAGAAAAAAATGATTTTTTATTATTAAATACATCCTGTACAGAGGCATCAAAAATATGAAATACCTAGGGATAAATCTAACAAAATAAGTTAGGATCAGTATAGTAAAAAAAAAAAAATGGAACTGGTAAAAATTAAAGAAGACCCCAATGTTCATGGATTGGAAGATTTAATATTATTAAAATGTCTATTTTCCACAAGTTGATCTATATAATTCAAAACAATCTAAAGGAAAATCCTTGAGATGAAGCTGGGATTTCTAATTCTTCACTTTTAGTCATGGGTTCTTCACAATCTATAACATTTGCCCAAAGAGACGTTGGCATTCTTTCTGCTTTTCCTGTGGTTTCTCTGTTTGCCGGGCTGGTTTTATGATGTTGCAGTCATCATGGGAAACACCTCAGGGTGAAGAGTTTGCTGGCTTGGAAGCTTGTGCCTTTAACGTGTTGGGAGAGGACCATCAGAGAGCTGACTGTCACCCTCCTAGGCCTACGAGAATTGTTCTGTGTGCTCACTCAGTCGTGCCTGACTCTTGGCAATCCCATGGACTGTAGCCGGCCAGGCTCCTTGGTCCATGGGATTTTCCAGGTAAGAATACTGGAGTGGCTTGCCATTTCTTTCTTCAGGAAATCTTCATGATCCAGGGATCAAATTCACATCTCTTGAGTCTCCAGAACTGGCAGGCAGAGTCTTTACCATTGAGTCACCTGGGAAGCCCACATGAATTGTTCTAGGTCTCTTCAATTTTCCAAGTGGTTTATACTTTGGCTCCATATTTTGGGAAGACTGGCATGAAGGCTTGAAGGTTTCTTTAACTTCATCTATGACTGTGCCTACTAGAATGACATTTGGATATGTCATTCACATATTTGGATGTAAGCAGCTCTTTGGGGGAAACGGCCCTCAGCAGGAAACCCCTTTTCTGGTCACTTTAGTGAAGCTACATTGTCACTAACCTTCACCCAGGTAGCCCCATGCTCTGCTCATCTCCAGCCCTGGCACACTTTCCTTGGATCACACAATACCTTGCCTAACCTGTTGGGTCTTTCCTCAGATCAAAGAAGTAGAAATGAAGCATAAGTAATTAACAGATGACCAGGTCTATCCCGTAGTTTCCTCTTTCAGTAATCTCATGAACCAACAGTGTGAACAAGATAACATCTAAAGAAAGATCACAAGGAGGCAACAAGCTTGCACACAGTGGAAGATGGCTGAGTTTGAACCCCAATCTCAATGATTAACCAAGATTATTCCCCTTTTCCCTTTAAAAACTTCCATGACTGAGCAGAATCTGGTTCAGAAGGTAGTTTTGGGGGGAACACAAGTTTGCCTTCTCCCCAGATTGCTGGCATTCTGATTAAAAACAATTTTCTTTTCTACCTACAACTGCCCCTGGGGTACTGACTTTTGAGTGGGGAGCAGTGAAACCTGAGTTTGGTTACATTCATAGGACAGATGTGGCTCAGAGTATCTCTAATCTCATTGTCAGTTCAGTTCAGTTGCTCAGTCGTGTCTGACTCTTTGCGACCCCATGAATCGCAGCACGCCAGGCCTCCCTGTCCATCACCAACTCCCGGAGTTTACTCAAACTCATATCCATTGAGTCGGTGATGCCATCCAGCCATCTCATCCTCTGTTGTCCCCTTCTCCTCATGCCCCCAATCCCTCCCAGCATCAGGGTCTTTTCCAATGAGTCAACTCTTCGCATGAGGTGGCCAAAGTATTAGAGTTTCAGCTTCACCATCAGTCCTTCCAATGAACACCCAGGACTGATTTCCTTTAGGATGGACTGGTTGGATCTCCTTGCAGTCCAAGGGACTCTCAAGAGTCTTCTCCAACACCACACTTCAAAAGCATCAATTTTTCGACACTCAGCTTTCTTCACAGTCCAACTCTCACATCCATACATGACCACTGGAAAAACCATAGCCTTGACTAGATGGACCTTTGTTGGCAAAGTAATGTCTCTGCTTTTTAATATGCTATATAGGTTGGTCATAACTTTCCTTCCAAGGAGTAAGCGTCTTTTAATTTCATGGCTGCAATCACCATCTGCAGTGATTTTAGAGCCCACCAAAAATAAAGTCTGACACTGTTTCCACTGTTTCCCCGTCTATTTTCCATGAAGGGATAGGACCAGATGCCATGATCTTAGTTTTCTGAATGTTGAGCTTTAAGCCAACTTCTTCACTCTCCTCTTTCACTTTCATCAAGAGGCTCTTTAGTTCCTCTTCACTCTCTGCCATAAGGGTGGTGTCATCTCCATATCTAAGGTTATTGATATTTCTCCCAGTAAACTTGATTCCGTGCTTCTTCCAGCCCAGTGTTTCTCATGATGTACTCTGCATATAAGTTAAATAAGCAGGGTGACAATATACAACCTTAACGTACTCCTTTTCCTATTTGGAACCAGCCTGTTGTTCCATGTCTGGTTCTAACTGTTGCTTCCTGACCAGCATATAGGTTTCTCAAGAGGCAGGTCAGGTGGTCTGGTATTCCCATCTCTTTCAGAATTTTCCACAGTTTATTGTGATCCACACAGTCAAAGGCTTTGGCATAGTCAATAAAGCAAAAATAGAAGTTTTTCTGGAACACTCTTGCTTTTTCCATGATCCGGCGGATGTTGGCAATCTCATTGTAGGAGGAGTGAAACATCCAGAGTGTGGGGGGTGGGGGTGGAAAAAAAGGTGGGGGGAAAACCTCTGTAAGAACTCTCTCCAGTCCTCACAGTGACATTGGTTTTTCTGACTCTTTCTCCAAACCACATACTAAATGGTTTAATGCTGGTGGTATGGAGTGAAATTTTTTGGAAGTAAGTCCACAGGGTAACTTATTCCACTGAAAACATCCCTCTGCCTTTGAATGCTGACATTCATGGATCTGCAGTCTTCTATGAGATGATGAAGAATTATTGGTTTTGTTCAGTCACTAAGTCATGTCCAATTCTTTTCGACCCCATGGACTGAAGCACGCTAGGCTCCCCTGTCCTTCACTGTCTCCTGGAGTTTGCTCAAATTCATGTCCATCCAGTTGGTGATGCTATGAAGGATGTCAGGCATGTTTCTAAACATGTCTAGATTATCCACATGAACCTGGACTCTGAACCCCTCACTAAGGTTGGTGAATAACCCTACCCATCAGCTGCTTTGCAGTTCAGCCACACCACACGGTAGACTGAGCACCCAGCTTCAAACCAGCTCTAACATTCTGCTCACTGACACGCCTCTCGATTAGGAATTTGATAATATTTTGTACTGCAGAAAGCACTATCTAAGTACACACTCTGGATGTTTTGCACTCTGCCCCCAGAGTGCAGAAGCTCCATTCTGGCGGCTTCTCTTTTTGCCAGTCTGACGTACCCAGGGTATGACAGTCCTGTTACTGACCTGAGATAGAAACATAATTGACCCTGGGCAAGGACCAGCTGGTCAGAGGAGCACAACGATCTCTCCCTTCTCACTTGATGCTTCATCGATGAAAGAAATCTGAGTAGGAGTTTCAATTTCAGTTAATATAATTTGTTTCTCCCCCAAATCTGTACTTTGGGCTAGTTGACAACAATTCTTTCGTAACAGGGAACAGTCTAAGTAAACCTTCAAGCTGGGGGGAATCCGAGTCCTGCATCTTACTGGCTTCATGACCTTGGACAACTTATTTAACCTCTCGGGTTTCTCAGTTTCTTTATCTGTACTTCAGACTTTTCAAGCCAGGGCCCCTTAATTCTTTCATGTGATCCTTGTGGAGGTGGGCCAGGAAGTGGCATGGGCCCTCAGGTTCTTGCTGCCCAAGCAGTCAATGGAGACGGTTAGGTACTCGGCCAGCCGCCCGTCGAAGGAGCTCACAGTGCCAGCCGATGCCCACTGACTGGCGACCCAGCTGGGCGTGGAAGCACAAGCCAGTGCTGACTGTGCCAACACTTCTGCGGATCTGCCAAGAGATTTCTTAAACATGAAAGAAAAGTGCTAGCAATAAGAGAAAAATATGAATTGAATTTTAACAAACTTAAAAGCTTTGATTTTTCAAGAAACAGTGTAAAGAAAAAGAAAGGTCAAGTCATACTACTAGGAAAAAGTATTCACAATACACAACCTGACAAAATACTCGTGTCCAGAATAAATACAAAGAACACTTGCAACTCAGTAAGAAGACAGCAATCCATTTCTCAAATGGGCAAAAAATCTGACAGTCATTTCACAAAAGAACATACACATTCTTGAGAGAATATCTGTAAGGGAAATTTTGGAGGTAATAAAAATATTCTATGTCTTGACTACTAGCAGAGAGGCTACATACATTTGTCAAAATTCAATGAACTGCACATTTTAAATAGATGTACTTTATTATACCTAAAATATAACTCAATAAGGTTTTTTTAATAAAAGGGAAAGGGGACGAAAAGGGGAAAGTGAAGGACATTATGCACCTATTAAAAAGAATAAGGTAAACATCTACTTCTGAATTTAAAGATAGGATATCAAGTGAAAAATGAGAGTTATTGGATAGTACCATTAATCCCATGCACTTTTCAAAAAAGTAGTCTTTCCCCTCCTCACCCACCCAAGTATATATATTTACTTATATATACCCCAAGAGAATGGTTACAGAGAAAAAGCAAATCAAGAGCTATTCTGTAGAGTATCAGAGGAAAGGAGGAGCAGGCTTTTATTTTCATTTTATGTCCTTCTAGACTTTTTAAATTTTTAACGAGTCTATATTAGTTTTAAAATAAAATAAATTTTAAAACTTTAATGCCCTCAAACCCCTGTCTTCTGCTCTCTAAATGACATCATTAAAACATTATAAGATAGGAAGATATCTAATTTTCTGAGTATTTTTATTATTCATACTTATAATACATGTAGAAACCCTCAGTTTTTCATTGTAGAATAACATACATGAGATTTACCATTTTAACCAATTTTAAGTATTCAGTTCATTGACATTAAGTGTATTCCCACTGTTACACAATCGTCACCACTATCCATTTCCAGAACTTTCTCATCATCCCAAACTGACACTCCGTACCCACTAGACAGTAATTCCCCATTTTGCCTCCTCCTAGTCCCTAAGCAATCACTAATCTACTTTCTATCTCTGAAAGGAAGTGAAAATGAAAGTCACTCAGTTGTGTCTGACTCTTTGTGACCCCGTGGACTATACAGTCCATGGAATTCTCCAGGCCAGAATACTGGAGTGGGTAGCCTTTCCCTTCTCCAGGGGATCTTCCCAACCCAGGGATTGAACCCAGGTCTCCCACATTGCAGGCAGATTCTTTACCAGCCAAGCCACAAGGGAAGATCAAGAATACTGCAGTGGGTAGCCTATCCCTTCTCCAGTGGATCTTCCTGACCCAGGAATCAAACCAGGGTTTCCTGCATTGCAAGTGTGTTCTTTACCAACTGAGCTATCAGGGAAGCCTGAATCACTAATCTTTCTGTTTCTACCTCAGGTACCTCATTTATGTGGAATCATACAATATTTGTCCTTTCGCATCTGACATTTCATTAGCATAATGTTTTCAAAATTTATCCATGTTGTAGCATATATCAAAATTTCATTCCTTTTTAAAGCTGAATAATACCCCACTCTTTACCCAGTCATGCATCATGAGCATCTGGCTTGCTTCTATCTTTTGACTACTGTGACTAATGCTGCTATAAACATTTCTGTAGAAATATCTGCTGAGTTCTTGCTTTCGGTTCTTTTGGGTATATATCCAGAAGTGAAATTGCTGGATCATATGATTATTCTTTTAATTTTTCCTCAGCTGTAAAATGGGCATGATAATCCCTGTTCTATTCACACCCACAGGGCTTTGAGAACCATATAAAAACCCCTTTGTAACCTGCTAAACATCAAATTCATGTAAGAGATTATGAGAAAGTTTTTGTGAAGAGTGCAATTCTAAAACAAGAATGTGCATAAATAATTTAAAAACAATGAATGCCTCATATGCCAAGTACTGACCTATGCATTTCACAGATGTTAGCAAATTTAACATTGGAAGGACTGATGCTGAAACTGAAGCTCCAATACTTTGGCCACCTGATGCAAAGAACTTACTCATTGAAAAAGACCCTGATGCTGGGAAAGATTGAAGGCAGGAGGAGAAGGGAATGACAGAGGATGAGATGGTTGGATGGCATCACTGACTCAATAGACATGAATTTGTTGAGCAAGCTCCAGGATTTGGTCATGGACAGCGAAGCCTGGCGGGCTGCAGTCCATGGGGTCGCAAAGAGTCGGACACAACTGAGCGACTGAACTGAGCAAATTTAAGCCTCAAGGGGCAATCTTATGAAGCAGGTATTGCTACAATTGGCCCTCCAAATCTGTGGGTTCCATATCCACAGATCCAACCAACCATGGATTGAAAATATTCAGGACAAAAAAGAAACTTACAGAAAGCTCCAAAATGCAAAACTTGCATGCATGTTATGTGAGAAAACTCAGACAGAGAAAAGCTACATAACCTGCCCAATGTCACATACCTAGTAACTAGGAGAATCAGAAAAACTTCAAGGAGTAACAGACTTCCGCACATGGCAGAGTTCTTTCCTCATTTAGTAGGTTTTATCATAATCTACAATTTCAAATTTTGAAAGAAAAAAGCATGTATCTCATTTCAAAGCTATATTAGTAGTTTAGGAAATGCAAAGGGAAATAAATCTGTCATTATAAATGCTACCTAAGTTTCCCCGTAAATGGTTACTTCTTTGATTCTGAAAGAGGAGAAGAATCTAGACTTTTGAAGTATCACCATGTGTAGGTATCACAAAAACTGGCTTCTGAAAAGGTTTTGACCTCCCTGTTACTGTTGGGGTTTGGGGGAATGGGTGGGGAGCACAGAGGGAGAGGAGCCATGTCTGCAGTTGGCATCAACACGGAGGAAAGAGAAAGCAAAGGAAAGCATGTGTGAGCCAACAGGAGACACACCATATTTCTAATGAGGTCTTCATGCCTTCTTTGTCTTCAAATGAAAACTGGAACCATGAAATTCCTTTTTTGTTAATGTTAAGATGTGGTAATGCCAAGCATTCATGACCATAAGCATGGAAAATTGATGAAATTACAATCTGTTCAGGGAAATAATGTAGTGATGAGAGAAAAAATCTTCACCTGTGTCAGGATCCTGATGGCAGCTTTTAAAAACAGGTGTACAGAAGACATGCCTTTGTATGACATGCCAAGTAGATGCATATGGAAAAAGGCCAAAGGAAAAAAAAAAAAGAGATTGACACAAATAATTGAGATATTTTTAAGGGCATGTAAGTCAGTGAGCATTTCATTAGTATCATTTCAGCAATTTTCTGCTCTCCAAGATGAAGCCAAATTGAAATCATATCCTCCTACTTAATGAGCAAAAGAATGTGATTATCTTGCTGGAACATTAAGATTTGAGACGTTCATGTGATGTAAATCAGAGTTAATCTAAGTAAAATAAACCTGACCCTTTCCCATGAATGCTTTTCATCAGAATACATTAAAAGTCATCACTTCTTTAAGAGCTATTAACAGCCACAACTCAATATTCAGAGTCATGCATTTCTAGCATACACTATACTGAGGTCTCGAGTAATTGAAAAAAGAATTGCTCTATCTGGCTTCCCTGGTGGCTCAGACGGTAAGGAATCTGCCTGCAATGCGGGAGACCTAGGTTCTATCCCTGGGTAGGGAAGATCCCCTGGAGAAGGGAATGGCTATCCACTCCAGTATTCTTGTCAGGAGAATCCCATGGACAGAGGAGCCTGGAGGGTTACAGTCCATCGGGTCAGAGTCGGATATGACTGAGTCACTCACACACACACATACACACACACACACACACAATTGCAGCGCATTCAGCTTCCATCTCAAGTACCATCTGCAAAGGTTCAAGGCTACGTGACTATCAGTTATGGCTGGTTAACAAGTCAACTTAAACTTTGTAGCTTAAACAGTAACCCCTTATTAATGCTCCTGAATTCTGCTGATCTGAATGAGACCTGCCTGATCTCAGCTGGGCCCACTCCTGTGGTCAGCTGGTGTACTGACTGTGGGGAGGTTGGTGCAGGATGGCTTGGACTGCCCTGACTTAGCTCTGCTTGCACATGGTGACTTATCCTCCAACAGGCAGGTCCCAGCTTATTTTCAAGGCAATGGCAAAGTTCTGAGAAAAAGAATAGAGGCAATCAAGACTTCTTGAGGTCTAGATTCAGAACTAACGCATGGTCTTGCCCACATTCTTTTGGCCAAAAATAAGATATAAGGTCAGTCCTGATTCAGAGGGTGGGGAAACAGAGTCTGTCTCAGGATGAGAGGAACTGCAAAATATCATTGCCAAGGGGAAGAATGGAAGCCATGGAATTTAACTGGAAATGGATTGCCTCCAATTTACAAAGGGATTGAAATGCAAAAGTACACTGGCCCTCCATTGTTTGACTCTGGAGACACATATTCCTAAAGCAATAAATGTTAAGTCAAGTTCCCCAGTTAATCAATGAGCTTATTACCCCACAAAGTTGAAGAAACAACTATGCATTAGCAATGTATATAAAAATAAATAATGCAGTTACTAGAAAAATCACAATGCATGAAATCAGACATTAAAAAAATTTTTTTAGATAAAAGTGCCTTAGAAAAGCAAGTTTTGTTAAGAGAATGCCAACTCTATGGATATCTTGGATCATGTAGTGTTGTTTTTCAGTCACTCAGTTGTGTCCAACTCTTTGTGACCCCATGGACTGCAACACGCCAGGCTTCCCCATTCTTCACTATCTCCCAGAGTTTGCTCAAACACATGACCGCTGAATCAGTGATTATCCAGCCATCTCATCCTCTGTTGTCCCCTTCTCCTCCTGCCTTCAATCTTTCCCAGCATCGGGATCTTTTCCAATGAGTTGGCTCCTCACATCAGGTGGCCAAAGTAGTCAAGCTTCAGCTTCAGCATCAGTTCTTCCAAAGAATATTCAGGACTGATTTCCTTTAGGATTGAATGGTTTGATCTCCTAGCTGTCCAAGTGATTTTCAAAAGTCTTCTCCAGCACCACAGTCTGAAAGCATCACTTCTTTGGTGCTCAGTCTTTTTTATGGTCCAACTCTCAAATCTGTACATTCCTACTGGAAAAACCATAGCTTTGACTATACAGACCTTTATTGGCAAAGTGATATCTCTGCTTTTAATATGCTGTCTAGGTTTGTCACAGATTTTCTTCCAAGGAGCAAGAGTCTCCTTGCTGCAGTCACCATCCACAGTGATTTTGGAGCCCAATAAAATAAAAGTCTGTCACTGTTTCCATTTTTTCCCCTTCTTTTTGCTATGAAGTGATGGGTCGGGATGCATGATCTTCGTTTTTCGAACGTTGAGTTTTAAGCCAGCTTTTTCATCAAGAGGCTCTTTAGTTCCTCTTAGCTTTCTGCCGTAAGAGTGGTGCTATCTGCATATCTGAGGTTATTGATATTTCTCCCGGCAATCTTGATCCCAGCTTGAGCTTCATCCAGCCCAGCATTTCACATGATTTACTCTGCATATAAGTTAAATAAGCAGGGTGACAATATACAGCCTTGGTGTACTCTTTTCCAAGTTTGGAACTAGTCCGTTGTTCCATGTCCAGCTCTGTTGCTTCTTGACCTGCATACAGGTTTCTCAGGAGGCAGGTAAGGTGGTCTGGTATTCCCATCTCTTTAAGAATTTTCCACAGTTTGTTGTGATCCACACAAAGGCTTTAGCATAGTCATGAGATAGTGAGATGGTGACCTGTGAGAAATTAGCAGTGCCTTTTCTCCAAGCCCTTCTTTACCATCTACTGCCTCCATAGTTCCACCAAATATATGCATTCTGGGTTCTAAATGCCCTCCCTCATTCCATTCTCATTCTTATACTTGTCACTGGGAAATTGAGGCAACAGGAGTAAAACTTTTCAAACCAGTTGTCTAGTTGTACTCCTGTTCATTCCCCAATCACTCATCAGCCTACTTCCATCTACCTTCCATTCCCACTTCTCCAATGAAACTGACCTGTCAAAGTCATCAATCAGATCTGAGCTGCAGAATTCAAAGTTCATTTTTTAGTCATCATCTCATACGATCTTCGAGCAGCACTGAGCCCCACAAAGGACACTCTCCTTGAAACATATTCATCCCTTCACTTTTGTGAAAGGGACTTTCCTGATTTTCCTCTTGCTTCACCAATTCTTCCATCTGTCTCCTTTGCCGGTTCATCTTTTCTCCCCACCTGTGACTCCTTACATATAAACATGCCCCAAAGTTTGATCCCAGTACTTTTTCTCCAGCTGCACTTTCTCCAGGATATCTCAGCCATTCCCATAGTTGACAATCACAGAAATATCAAGGGCAGGGAAGTGAGAGTTGCCCATTCCTGGTACAAGCAATGCTGGTGCATGGTCTATAGAGATAATTAAAACTACTATGTGTGGGTCTAATTTTCATTATCACCAATTCTAAACAGTCAGTCATAAACTACTCTTTCCAAGGTAGGATGGGGTATCTTTGGCTGACTTAAGTTGTAACAGCGGTTGCAATTACTGTTGAGTTTTAATAAAAATTTGGAAGTTTCAATTTAGCACATTTTGATTACTTATTATTTAATAAGCACTGTATTCGACATGGAAGTTCATTTGGAGAAGGCCCATTTATGCAGTCAGTCCTGTCCCTCTTCTACAGGACAGGCAAGCTCTGCTATAGGCATTTATTTCAAGAGAGGTTAGATAGTTTGAAATTATTCAGTCTTGTGGTACAGTTAATGTCTGTTGCCCCTGTAGCACTACATATTCCCTCAGTTATGATTATATACATCATGGTTATATATACCCTCAACAGGGACAGCCTGGAGTTGGAAAGAATATGCCCACTTCTCTCTTCTTTTAACTTGTTGAGGTTTAAAGAGGAAGGAAAACCAGGGGAGGAGGATGAGAAACGCCATGTACCCCCTTGTGGCTCAGCTGGTAAAGAATCCACCTGCAAATGCAGGAGACCCTGGTTCAAATACTGGGTCAGGAAGATCTGCTGTGAAGGGATAGGCTACCCACTCCAGTATTCTTGGGCTTCCCTTGTGGCTCAGCTGGTAAAGAATATGCCTGCAGTGTGGGAGACCTGGGTTCGATCCCTAGGTTGGGAAGATACCCTGGAGAAGGGAAAGGCTACCCACTCCTGTATTCTGGCCTGGAGAATTCCATGGACTGTATAGTCAACTGAGCGACTTTCACTCACTCACTCACTCATAGAGTGGAAAGCAAGTATGTGCATGTTCAATTGGTCATGTCCAACTCTTTGGGACCCCATGGACTGTATGTAGCCCACCAGGCTCCTCTGTCCACGGGGTTCTCCAGGCAAGAATATTGGAGTGGGTTGCCGTGCCCTTCTCCAGGGGATCTTTCCGATCCAGTGATCAAACTGGGGTCTCCTGTGCTGTGAGAACTCTGAAGAGATTTTGTTTATATATGTTAATATCTGTCCATTATCATTCTATTAGAAATTTAAACTGAGATATTTTTAAAATTTGTTACTTCAATATTCTGAAAACTGTAACTTGTTAACATAAATAACCTATTTGGGTAAAATAACCTATTTGGGTAAAAATAACTGTTTCCAAAAGAAAAAAAATAGGGAGAAGAGTTAACATGGTTTTGTATTTTTGCATATCCCTTTTACTGTCTGGCTTGATAGAAGATGGGTCTTCATGTCACATAGACTCTGGAAAAGTCCACAATACACTCATGAGAGAATAAGAGTGAATAAATCAAACAGTACATTACTATGGTTATGAAAATAATTTGAGCCTCTCTGAAAGAGTCCTGGAAGCCCCCAGCAGTTTTGAGATCACATCTGGAGAGCCTCTGATCTAGTCTGAGTGCAACAAGTTCAATTTCTTAGATCAAGGACCATGGGAAGAAGTGGAGCCAGCTGGTGACACACACAGACATTGAATCATGCAGAGGTGAATCTGTCCCTCAGCTTTGCCACTTAGAAATATGTTGTGAATATCATATAAGCCTCAGTTTACTTGCTTCTGAAATGGGAATAATGTCATTTATTCCATTGGGCCACTGTCAATATAAAACAGGGTATATATGTACTTGCCACAATACCTAGGACGCTGTAATTATGGGCGAGAGGGGAGACAGGGAGAAACAAGATCACTAAATGACCTTAAATAGTCATGTGCTGTCCTGACACACTTTTGTTCTTACTATCTAGTTTGAGGGGATAAATGTACAAACATGAATCACAGCATGAGATGGGATGATACACCATGGTGCCTTCTCCTATCCTTTCATATCGTGGAAGCTCCCACAGACAGGGTTGAAAATTGGCCAGCTACTTGAAGGAGCAGTTAAAGCAGAGGATCATACAAAATAATACAGACACACTTATCTAAAACATGTTATTTTCATCTAAAACATGTATACAAACATCAATCTGCCAATCTCTTAAACTGGGGCCTATGCTTTTCTTTGAGGACAAATCTTATAATTGGTGTTCTGCATCACCTTTCTTACAGAAAACACACCCTCAATAATCACATATTATTTCCAGCTTCATTTTTATTTTAGTGTATGGAGAACTTATAGACACTTGAGGAACAAGTACAAAACCTCCTGTTTTTACTATTTTTTCCCTAGTAGTCTCAGTTTTCTTTACCTGGCTAGCAATTTGTTTTAGTGATCATCTTTAAACTTAATCCCAAGACATCAAACTTCATTTCTGAAGGAAAAACAGCTCTTTCATTTTACACTGAAATGTCATTGATTTATCTCAAATTTAGTTAAATATATAACTACAGTAGAAGAACAACTGGCATAAAAAGGCTTGGGAACAAACAACTCTCTCTTGGTAAGCATACAACTCAACCCATGACCACAGACACATCTGGGGAGCTGCAGAGTGACTTGTAAGCCAAGATTGTTCGTGGGGCCTCAGAATATAACTGCATACTTAATAAGGAAAACAGAAACCAGTGGTTTATCTGAATTAGTCTGAAGTGGAAATTGCTTAAGAGCACTTTTTAGATCTGTATGTACTGTCATAGAAAGATATTTAAAAGCCCAGGATGAATCCCAACTTAACTGAAAAGAAACCCCCCAAATCTATATACATCCACATGTTGCAAATGCACAGATTTCAAATTTGTCAGCCTCTACAATCATGTGAGCCAATTCTTTAAAATAAATATCTATATATATTTATATATACACACACAAACACACATTCACACACATGATGTGCAGTCTCATGACAGGCTTTTAGTTTCCACCAGGAATAAGCAAGAAAAGTAGGTCAGGGGCTTTGACTCTTAAACTCTGTAGGGCTTAAAATCACTGTAACACCCTCTTTTGTTACTTCCTCCCATATTATCAGTCATCAAATGGTTCAATGCCAAAGTGTCACAGCTAGTTTCAGAGATGGCATAAAAAGGGCCACAGAGCAGATATATGCTGCTCCCTAGCTGCACTCAGTAAGGAGAGACTCCCAGAGAGGAGATTTGGGGTAGGACCCAAAGTCACAGGAGCAGGCTAAGTCCCAAGATATACAACAAGGAGGAATAAAGCCTCCAGGAAGGCAAATCCCACTCAAGGTTCTAAGACCTAAGAGCAGAAAGGCCTCCTTGCACCCCTTCCCCACAAGCCCACAATTTCTAAGAGTTAGGGGATGTACAGAGGTCACTTGAATGCTTGATACAACCCTCTCTTCTGTGCTGATTTATAGGATAATAAGCATCTAGCAGAAAGAAAAAAAAAAAAACAAAAAACACCACTAATGAGGTTGACAGGTGTGCCCACAACAAACTTAAGCTTTCCCAGGCAGTCAGTC
The DNA here is from genome assembly GCF_033118175.1 of Dama dama. NCBI lineage: Eukaryota > Metazoa > Chordata > Mammalia > Artiodactyla > Cervidae > Dama > Dama dama. The sequence continues at coordinate 26,225,088 of NC_083682.1, read as the reverse complement.
TAAAAAAGCATTTTTCCACCAAAGCCAAAGGGACATCTCTAGCAGGTGACCCTTTCATTTCCCACTAATTCAATTTGTATAGCAATAAGCATAGCTCATCGACTAAATCTGCCTTTCTCTTAGCAAGGAACTTGATATGCCTTGAAGTTGCTCACTTAATTCCCATCTCCTGTTACAATCAGGAAGCTATATTTTGACTTGATTAAAATTAAGAAATCTGAGATTTGGAAAGAAGCTTAGCATACATCAAGAAGAAGCTTTAGCCTCTTCATTTGATGGTGAGGACCTGAAAGGTCACACAGAAACCCTCAAATAAGATAGATCAGACAGTGAGTGCTGCAGAGCAGAAACTACCCAGGGAAAGGGATCCAGAGTGCTCAGGCAGACTGGCCACATGCGTGGGGTCAGGCGAGGGTGAGGCTGGATGTTGGGGGGTGACAGGGTGGATGATCCATTTCCCAGGAGAATGGCAATGTGGTGATCTGGTTCAGCCCCTGCCAGGAAGTCCTTGTACCTTCCAACCTCGGCTTAAATACTTTCAGTGATGTGACGGGGAGCTGGGGTGGGGGAGTGGGCAGGGGTCTTACCGTTTCAGTTGAGTTCAGTTCAGTCACTCAGTCGTGTCTGACTCTTTGCAACCCCATGGACCACAGCACACCAGGCCTCCCTGTCCATCACAAACTCCCGGAGCTTACCCAAACTCATATCCATTGAGTCAGTGATGCATCCAACCATCTCATCCTCTGTCGTCCCCTTCTCCTCCTGCCCTCAATCTTTCCCAGCATCAGGGTCTTTTCAAATGAGTCAGTTCTTCGCATCAGGTGGTCAAAGTTTTGGAGTTTCAGCATCAACATCAATCCTTCCAATGAACACCCAGGACTGATCTCCTTTAGGATGGACTGGTTGGATCTCCTTGCAGTCCAAGGGACTCTCAAGAGTCTCCAGCAGACCCAAAATAAAAAAAATTTGTTGTTGTCATTTTTGTTTTTTTCTAATCAAATCAAGTCTCCTTCCTTGAAACTTCTACCCATTACCCCAGTGGTTCTCACCTTGGCTGACATTTAGGCTTACATATGGAGCTTCGAAAAATCCTGACACCCTGGGTAATGTGTGCGTATGCGCATGTGTGCTAAGTCACTCTGTCGCGACCGACTCTTTGCAACCCCATGGACTGTAGCCTGCCAGGCTTCCTCTGTCCATGGGATTCTCCAGGCAAGAATACTGGAGTGGGTTGTCATGCCCTCCTCCAGGGGATCTTCCTGACCCAGGGATTGAACCCTCCTCTCTTATGTCTCCTGCATTGGCAGGTGGGTTTTTTACCACTAGCGCCACTTGGGAAGTGCCAACCCAAGCATTAGTATTGTCTAAAGCTCCTGGGATTGTCCCAACTGGGGAGCCAGGTTTGCAAAAACCTCTGCTTTTGTTCAGTTCTTGCATTAGTCGGCTAGGGCTTCCATAGTAAAATACCACAGATTAGGTGGCTTGAACAACAGAAGTTAATTTTCTCACAAGTCTAGAGACTGGAAGTCCAAGATCAAGATGTCAGCAGGTCTGATTTCTCCTGAGGCCTCTCTCCGTGGCTTGTAGATGGCTGCCTTCTCCCTGAGTTCTCACATGGCCTTTCCTCACGCTGTGTGCACCCCAAGGTCTGTCTGCCTCTTCTTACCAGTCAGGTCGGATGAGGGCCCCACCCTCATGATCTCATTTAACCTTAATTACCTCCATAAAGGCCAAATGCAATCACATTAGGGATTGGGGCTTCATATATGCAGGGGCATGGTGGGGGAAGACACAATTCTGTCTGTAACAGTTCTGTTCACTGACTAGAACTGGCTGACTGAGAGCTCCTTAGAAGGAAATGGCAACCCACTCCAGTGTTCTTGCCTGGAGAATCCCAGGGATGGCAGAGCCTGGAGGGCTGCCATCTATGGGGTCGCACAGAGTCGGACACGACTGAAGCGACTTAGCAGCAGCAGCCACAATGCCAGAGCACCCACGTATGCCATGGGGTGTCAGGTTGTGAAGGTGGCCAGTTGGATTCTGGGGCCACTGGAGGCCTTAGGAGAGCTGCCTCTAGCTCTGTGTAGCTATCCAAGCATCCTTTGAAAACAGCAGGGCCAGATGCCATGCCCAGAAATCTCATGAAGCCCCAAATCAGCAAACAAAATGAGTTATGTCTGGCCCTCGATTATATGGGCAGGAACACCTGCTTGGCAGATAGATAGCTACTGGAGGAGCCCAGAGTGCTTAAGGAGTACAAAGCACCGGATAGAGAGACAGGCGTCAGGGGCCACATGGGTGGGCTCCAGGGGGTGGCTTCTACCCTCTCCCTTCACATAAATCAGGTGACATTTCATGACAAATGACGTCCTGGCAAAGAAGTGGATTCTACAAACTAGGGCTCAATCATTCTTTTGAAAGACTGACACGTAGGTGTCTAGAACAGTACCCGGCACTTAGTAAGCCTCAATAAATGTTGAATGAACCAATTAATACCTGAAAATATTTGACTGGATTTGAAATCCATTAGAAATATTACAAGAGACTTCAATGTTAAAAGTTAATTACGCTTAATTACAACTCTTGAAACTGCTGAACAATTGGAGGAGTATTTCTTCCTCCTTTTGTCTCATGTTATGAAAAATGGTTTTCATTGTTGTGATTTTCATGAATTGGAATAGCTTATCATTAAACAGTCTTGATCAGAATTGTGTGTAGCTGGGCTTCCCTGGTGGCTCAGTGGTAAACAAACCACCTGCCAATGCAGATGATTCCTGACCACTGTAGGATCTTCTCGATCCTTGGGTGGAGAAGATTCCCATCATCAGGGAATGGCAACCCATTCCAGTATTCTTGCCTGAGAAATCCCAAAGACAGAGGAGCCTGGAGGGCTACCATCCAAGGGGTTGCAAAGAGTCAGACACAAGTTAACAACTGAGCGCTCACACACACACACACTTCAAGTTTAAAATCTGACATTAAAAAGAAAAGCCTTGTTCATTGAAGCAATGTTGCTCATTGTTTCCAAGCAGTGTTCCAAAACAAGTTCCTCATTAACTTTAAGAAATTTTATTTAAGGCACTTCCCTGGGGGAGCAGTGAATAAGAATCCACCTGCCAATACAGGGGACATGGGTTCAATCCCTGGTCCAGGAAGATTTCATATGCTGGGGGGCAACTAAGCCCATGTACCACAACTATTGAGCCCATGCACCTAGAGCCTATGCTCTGCAACAGGAGAAGCCACCACAATGAGAAGCCCTAGCACCGCAACAAAGATGAGCCCCTGTCTGCGGCAACTAGAGAAAGCCCAGGCAAAGCAGCAAAGGCCCAGCACAGTCAAAAATAGATAATTTTTTTCAAAAAAAGACATTTTATTTAAGAGGTATTTCTTAAATCCATTTGATATATCATCCCTAATACTTAATATTTTATTTTTTTCTTGTCAAAATAGTATGTAAAGAAAATATAGTAAAAAATATATAATGAAAATTACATGAATGAAAATTAATGAAAATATAATGAAAAATTTCACCAAGCCTCATATGTCGTTGTTTAGTTGCTGTCATGTCTGACTCTTTTGCAACCTTATGGACTGTAGCCTGCCAGGCTCCTCTGTCCATGGGACTCTCCAGGCAAGAATACTGGAGTGGGTAGTCATTCCCTTCTCCAGGGTATATTCCCGACCCAGAGATCGAACCCAGGTCTCTTGCGTTGGGTTGTTGACCACCTGAGCCACACAGATGTATATAAATCCTCTTTAGTTTATATCTTACAAATATTGTCACTTTTTATACGTGTTATAACATGAAAAAAGTTAGGAAGCACTGCCTTCTACTTCTCTCAGTAAATGGCACAGTATCAAAATTATTAAGCCTAAATTAGGGTGCTACCCTGATTGTTTATTTTTCATGTTCTCAATCAGATCCTTCCATCAGTCCAGTTGTGACTACTTTCAAAATCATCTTCTCTGTCCACTTCTTTCCTTCTCCAATGCTTCTACGTGGATTAAGCCACCATTATCTCTTACCTGGACTACTGCAAAAGATTCCTATCTGGAATTCCATTTTCTGTGTTCCTTGCCCTTCTTCAATTCCTTTCTTACATGGCAGCCAGTGTGTCCTTTTGAAAGCTCAATTAGATCCTGTTATGTCTCCCCAACTCTTTACACCCTTAAAGCCTTCCAGTGGCCCTTTAAGTAAAATCTAGACTCCCTCCTATGGCCTGCTGCTGCTGCTAAGTCGCTTCAGTCGTGTCCAACTCTGTGCGACCCCATAGACGGCAGCCCACCAGGCTCCGGCATCCCTGGGATTCTCCAGGCAAGAACACTGGAGTGGGTTGCCATTTCCTTCTCCAACTCCTATGGCCTAAAGGGCCCTAATAATATGGTTTCACTTTCCTCTCCAGCCTCACCTCTACTGCCTTCCCACCTGCACATGCTCTAGCCGAAACAGTCTTCTGTTTCCTAAGAAAGAATCCTAGGGCAAAGGTCAAGGTCAAGTGGAGATACCAGGCGAACAATTAGATGGAGAATCTAGAGTTTAGGGCACATGTGAACTGAACTATAACCTGGGATTCTAGTAGAAAGTCACAAGACTAGGTGAGATCACCAAGGAAGAGGGCTTAGAAAGAAGAGGACCAAAGACTGGGCAGGGAAGCATTCTCAACATTTCAAGGTCAGGGAGATGGAAAGAAACCTGTGAAGGAGATCGGGAAGCAGCCAGCGGTTGTAGGAGAAAAAAACAGGAGGTTTGGGACCCTTGGAACCACTCTGAGAAGTCTGGTAAAAATACACACTTTCAGAACTATCACTGGACTTTTCAGTACGAAGATGAACACCCAGCATTCCTAGTCTTACTGTTATCAGAGAAACCTGGGAAACACTGTCCTGGAGCTTAACACAATCAGAAGAATCGCCTGCCTGGGGCCCTTTGTAAACACATACTCTGCAGGGACCTAACCCCAAAATACACTGAAACTGAACCCCCAAGGGACTAAGAATTTGGTCGTTCATCTTCTGAACTAATTGTTTCTTTCTGGGACTTGTTCTTAAAGAGTTTTGCTTTTGAACCAATGAGTCAACAGTTCTGTCTTCATTGACTAAGGCTGATATACCATTTCCATCATCTCTTCAACTGGAGGCATTTACTAAAACCATATGGAGTTGATTTGAGCACATGCTGGGATCTCAACAAAGAGTCTTGGCTTTGAACTAGAATTAAAACTACCTAACCATAAAAAAAAAAAAAAAAAAAAGGTGGGGGGGGGTGGAATTCCCAAGTCTGAACACAATAGTCAAACTACAAGTTACAGCACTCCACCCAAACTTCTCAGCTAACTTAGCTCCCAAGACTCACGGAGTCATCTTCTCTGAGTCTCAGGAGCCACATTTTCCTTTCCCACGTGTTCTAATGGCTGCCATGTCAAGACGGCCCCTAGGGCCTCTGTTTCTGGGGTCCTCACAGCTGCCTCCCCCAACCCAACCTGCTCCATCAGGCTTTTTCTAGTTCTGTGTTTAGAGCTCTTCCTAAATTTCCTTACTTTGAATGTTAAAACCTCTCCCGTCCATCGGATCAAAATGGGAAACTTTTTGCCCTCTTTGACAGAAATCATTCCTTGTTGGCCACCTGATGGGTACTTGGGGTTAATTAGAAAATCCCCATCAAGAGTTCAGAGGCCAATATCAGCTGTCAAAATCCCACATTCCCCTCTCGCCCCTCTTTCAAGTGCAAAACAACCTGTGTCTGAAGATGTGCGGGAGATAAAAGGGCACACACAGCAGCGCTGGGGGCTTTGACTCGGCCCCATTCATGGCCCCACCACCATGAATACTGCAAAATCTCAAATGAAAGTTTTAATCTCCCCACTGCATTCAGCCTAAAGAGAAAAGGGCTTCCTTTTAACAATTTCCCCCCTTAAACCTTTTGTGTTGCCATGCTCCTGAAAAAAAGCGGAGATTTCACTCTGACCCGGCGAGGGCTTTACGCCAAAGAAAGCAACGCACCTCGAACCCTTTGTGCTGAAAGAAGGGCTGGCCTGCCCGAAGCCACCGGCGCGAAAGCGGCAACCCACGGTGGGGCGCGCGGGGGCAGAGGGTGCCCGCGTCTCTGCAGACTCCGGGCTCTGGCGTCTGGCCCCTGGGCCTAAAGGAACGAGTGCGATGCGCCGCGGGCCCCACTGCCCCCAACAGTGCGGAGTCTGGCGTTGGGGCGCGACATGGGGCGGCTGACTTCCCAGCCAGGACACCGTCTGAAAAACGCACCCGCACCCGCAGACCAGGGGGCCCAATGTGGCCCTTCTTTTTTTCACACTGCACTCAAAAAGAGAAGGAACTCCAAGTTCAACCCTCTCTAAGCGACCGTTCGGGGGAGAATCTCGGTCGGTGTTGTTCACAACACCCCGGCTGATTGCTAGGAAGCTGATCTTTGGGCGCAGATCCGGGTCCTCTCCCAGAGCTACGGCGCCCGCACTCTGCAAAACGCCTTTGCGTCCAGGGCGCTTCCCGCGCGCAGACCCGCGGCGTCCCGAGGAGGATCTGGAGAAACGCAGAAGAGTGTTTCGATCTTTGCCTGCCTTCACCGTTACTCCCTTCGCACGTAATTAATGCTATCGAGGTGCTCGTGACAAGAAACCCAACTCTCAGCTCCTCTAGCATTGAAAAAAAGGTCAATGAATATGACGTCCCATTCTTTTATCTCCTCCAAAGCGCTGCTCTAAATGTTTGAAATTAACACCTGATATTAATCCAAAATGTCGGGATTAAAAGCAAGAGGCTCTGTTTCTGAGCCCAGAGCGGTTTTACGAGCGCCTTAATTTGGTGTTGCTTGATTCTGACAGCCCAGTGAATGTCACCTCTTTCAAAAGAGTGTTTTCTGTCGAGCGGCCAGAGTTCAAAAGGCCCAGCGCCCAGCTTTCAGCGCCAAGTGTGTGCAGGGCCGGCTCGGAGCGGTTCTAAAGCAGCCCCTGCCGGTCGGTCCCTCCTTACATCAGCAAAATGATGAACGCGCCCCTTCCCTCAAGGGTTCTGCCTCCTCCTGTTTGACAGTTTGCTTCGCTAGCCTTTTCACCATTTCTGAACGTGATTTTTATTGAGGGTCATAGCCTGGTAGGTATGTTGTCACTGCCCAAGGCAAAATTGCTTTGATAGTTTTCCTTTTAAAAATCTGTTTGTAAAGGGTCTCCCCTTTCCCTCTCTGGCCAGTTCATTTTGGCGTGTGTGACTTGGAATGGGTGTTGTCTTCGGGACAGCGTGGGGCGGGGGCGATTTTCAAAAGATGTCTCAAATTCAGACGTTTAAAGAAACAGCGGTGAGAGGGTGGTAGCCTGGAGGTGAACAAAAGGCCAAAGAGCATTTAAAATTATTACATTTATCTGTGCTGAATGACATGTATTTTCAAAATAAAAAGCACATATAAAGACTTTAAAATCCCTTCCTTTACATTTGCCACTTGCTGAATAAAAGCTTGTGGAAAACGTGCCTTTGATCATTTTTAAGCTGTGAAATTCTGGCCAACCTCTTAAACCAAACAGAAGCGCACACACGTAACACACTTCCAAAATGAGAGCAGGAATAAATTGATAATGTTGATCAACTTTTCTGCATCTCCGCTCTAACTGCGAGCTCAACAATGAGCCCCAAATGGACACACAGGTTCTAATTAGAGTGTTTCTAAGTTCCTTTCCAGTTCTAATGATCCATAAATAATATTTCACAGTTTGTGGGTAGTTCAAGGGAAAGTACATCTTTTTTAAAAATCATAATTATCTAGATAATTAGACTAATGCAATAAAATTTAAGTATTGATTTTAACAGTAATAAATACACTTATGGAAAATTTTCATTTTATATAAAATCATACTTCAAATGCACAAATGCTGCTACATTTAAAGGAATTCGAGTGCAAATTATTCTGTCAAATGAAAGACTTTTCTAATGAGAATAAACACCATCTTATTAATCTATTTATTATATTACTATATCTGATTTTTCTTAAACCAGATCTCTTAAAAAAAAAAAAACACACAGTTTTCTTAATACAGAAGTATGGCCATATTCATGGTATACTTAAATTAACAATTCTCCAGAAACAAATAGAAATGAAAGGTTTGTAAGGACACTTAACATCTTTTCTCATTAGCAAAATGACAGGAGATAAAAAAACTTAGAGATCTGTTTGAGCAATGAAAAACAAAGTTATTCAGAGCAGATGAAACTGTTTTTAACTCCTCTACTAAATATACGTGTTCCAAATTTACATCTTTATGAAAAGAATATAAGATAATCCAACATAAATATTCTACATTTTAACTGAATTATGAGTAATGCATCTTCTACATAAGTTGATTTAATATGGCTCTTTAAGGAAAAGTCTTCATTTGATAAAATGTTGTTACTTTCTTCAGAAGTTTCAGGGAAGGTGAAATTGAAAAAAAAGTTAATGCAATTACTAATGAATTTCAGTTAAGCAAAGGTAGAAGAGGAACAAAGTCATTGGGTATGAGGATATCTGAGTTTTTAATCTTCTGAGGATATCTGAGTTTTTAATCTTCTAATGCTAAAATCTCCTTCAGAACTCAGTATTTGGAAAATTAGGGAGTTTTGCTACCAACTGGAATAACATTTTTCGCTTAAACATTTTCTTTGCTTCTCTTAAGGTTAAGGGACAACCTAGTTTAAACCACCTGTTGTGCTACGCACCTAGTCCAATTAGACAAGTCTTTTGCCTTTATGGCAATAATGACCCACATGAATCACCACTTTCAGACTAACCGAATCTGAAAACCCCGGTCAGAGTCGTCTTTTCATGCTCACAAAGTCAGCAGGCATCTTGCCTCTCATAAAGCTTAAAATCTATCAAGCACATGCAGAATAATTCACATCACTGCCCTTGGAAACCCTTTGAAGCAAATAAACAGAAAAGAAAAAGATTAAGATTTGATCTCAATTTAAACATGTTAACAGTAACGCTATATTATTCCAGATTTTACCCAGCTGTTTTGGATCTTTAGAGAATGTGAACAAGAGAGCAAACCTGTTTCAAGGATTAGAGAATATAAAGGTTCAAAAGGAGTCGAACCCTTTGCGGAACTATACATCTCCTGCCTTGGTTTCTTGCTTGGCAGAGTTTTAGAATTCAGTGCCATTGGGTTCTTTCTCACTTTTTTTCTCTGCAATCTGGCTTTCTTATAATTACTTCCCCAAACAGATCTCTTACTCTCTTTAAAACTATAAACATTATAGATCACATAGGGTGAGCTCAAATCATTTGCCTCATAGGGCATTGGGTTTATATCTAAAGTCATTTGTAATCATCTATGTCAAATTCAGTGAGAGAGGACTTATTTAGTTTTACTCTTTTTTTTTTTTTTTAAAGGAAGACATCAGCAAGCCATAAAGAGACTAAATATGACCACATTTAGAGTGAAGTTGCAACCATTTATCAAATAATCACTTTCTTTAAAAGAATGAATCTGCTAAGTTTTCCCAGAACTGTAGAAGGAAAAGACATTTTCACAGACGAGAAAGATAAATGTTTACTAGAAGCTGATTCTGCCAATGAAGTTCAAATGGAGAGCTAGAGAGAAATATTTAAGTGTAACAGCAGAAAAAGAAGTCTGAAAAAGAATGAATCAAAGGGAACTATTTGTATGTAGCATCAGTCATTGTAATTTTGCTGATTTGAAGGCAGTTTGTCATTACAATTGGGTTAGCCAAGTTCCACAGAAGATGCTGCAGGAGCTATAAGGATGAAGTGCCTGGAAAGATACATTTCATTTGTCTTGGGGAGAGAGACAGAAGGGTTTGAGGGCAGACATATAGGAAAATATTCACTGAACAGTGCTATTACACAGGTAATCATCACGAGAACTCTTACTAGTCCCCATTTTTACAGATGAGTAAAGTGAGTTTAGAAAGTTTAAGTTTCTTGCTTAAGGAAGACAGTAACTACATGGTGGTCTGAATTCTGCTTCAAGCTTATTCTTTCTAAAATAGGTTGGTTCTCTACTCAAGGGCAGGAAGGCCCATTTTAAATGTTCATGGAGAGCAGTCAATATAGGATAGTAGGTATTAAGGCTTCTCTTTTTCCTATTATCTGTTCTTGCATCATTCATTTCAACAAGTTAATAAATATTCACTAAGCATCTTTTACTATCCACCATTCCCCAAAGATACTTGGTATAGGTAAAATGCCTCGCCTAAGGTTTCACAGAAACCTCAGATTAGAGGCCATGCTCTTCATTAGGCGTCATTCCCTGATGCCTCTGCTACACTCTTGCAAAGTAGGTGATCTGGCCAAAAGGAGGAAAGAAAGCAGCATAAAGGTGATCTGACAAGAGGATATGTACCTCTGAACTCAGTGGGAAATATGGCATCTGAGGAAGATTCTAGAGTGGCAAAAATAGATCGTTGACCCAACAGGATGATAACAAGGAGATACCCAAGAAAATAGAACTATTTCCTACAAAGCAAAACAATAACTTCAGTACTTCTCTATTAGATTAAGTGCAAAACCACAATAAATACAAAGGAATAAATAGCATTTATTATTCATGTAGGAAATTTAGAAAAATTATAAAATAGAAAATAAAAATCATCCATAGTTTTGCGACTCAAAAACAGTCACTACTTTCTCCTTTTTTTTTTTTTTTGTAATACACACTTATGTCTACATGTATAGGCATATTTTTAATAGAATACATATCTTATACATAATTCTCATGCTGGCTTTTTTATTGCTTTTTATATTAGATACATTTTCCCATGCCTTTAAAAAGTCTTTGAAAACATTCTTTTTAATTTTACATGTCAAAATTTATTAAACCAATTCCCTATAGTTAGGCACCTAATAATTCTACTCTTTGCTACTAGAGATAACTCCACCTTGTACAAGTATTTTGTATTTTTGTGAACATCTCTGATGATTTCATCAGGATTAAACAACACTTTTTGTGTTCTTTTTTACTGCCATTTTGTCTTCCAAAATGGTTGTATTCATTTACCCTCCAAGATATTTTCACTGCTGGGAAAGAATATTTTTTTTTTTAAATTTCTACCAACTAAATGGAAAAGGGAAAGCATGTGATTATTTGAAGTTCCTTCATTATTAACTTGAATATTTTAACATGCTTCTTGATATTTTTGTTGTTTATGGAGTATCTTTATGCCCTTTCCCTTTTTTGCTATTGGTATGCTTGACTTGTTGATTTTAAAGAGCTCTTTACATATTAAAAATATTGAGTAACTACATAATACTACATTTGGACCTGTTTTTCAAGGTCCCAGACCAATTTCTGCATCTTTTATTATGCCCTTCCTGATTCCTTCAACCCTAACTCAAGTCTCCTGCTTCCCAAATCCTAATACAATATTCAGTACTGAATTAGACACTGTTTGCAGTCCTTTAGAGTTTCTCCTTTCATCCTCCATAATACCTTTCCAGAGAAGACTTTGTGTCTTTTAACTACAAAGAACCAACTTGACATCTCTGAATTCTCAGTGTCATTAATCATGACATAGTTGTAATTATCCTCATTTAGCAGGTGATGGAGCTGGGGTTCAACCCAGATTTACCAACTGCTACATGGTTATCCTAAGTCCTCAATCAGGCTTTCTCACTCCTATAGTGCTTCTTCCAGTTCTCATGTTAGCATGTTTACATTGAGATACTCTTATGTTAACATTTTTTCTTCGTTTATTTTAAATGTATAGAGCTTCCCTGGTGGCTCAGTGGTAAAGAATCTGCCTGCCAATCAGGGAGCATGGGTTCAATCCCTGGTCCAGGAAGATCCTATACACCTCGGAACAGCTAATCCCGTGTGCTGCAATTATTGAGCCTGTACTCTAGAACCCGGGAACTGCAACAACTGAACCCATATGCTTCAACCTGAAGCCCGTGCGTCCTTGCTCCGCAACGGGAGAAGCCACCGCAATGAGAAGCCTGCATACTGCAACCACAAAGTAGTAACCACTTGCCACAACTAGAGAAAAGCAACAAAGGCCCAGTACAGCCTAAAATATGTAAATAAGCAAAATTATAAAAGATAAAAATAAATGTAGAAAACACAATTCAAAGAGCTCACAGAGAAGACGTAGTTGGGAAGAAACAGAACCAAGTCTGATATTTTAGATTTTTGGTGTAGAAAAATGGATTCTTTTATTTCTTCTGGTCACAATTTCTTTAATAATTCTTTGCCTTTAGAGCAAAGAACATCAAATTTCCTCGAAACTTGAGTTTATGGGTTGTTTATGTATAAAAGATTTACATGAGTCACCCTCAAATCACAGCAATGATAACAGAAATGAAATCAAACAGCCTATGGCTTTCAATATTGCCTTCCTCCCAAATCTTGCTCCAGAAGTCAAATCCTTACAAATCATTTGGATGCTCCAAATGAATAGCTTTATCTTTCTTTTTATTAGAGTGGGAATTTACCCAATACTCACCCATAAAAAGCTTTTGTTTAAAAACCACTCTCTTTGAAATGGAGAGGACCCCAGGGATGGTGAATCCAATGGAGAAGAATCTGAAAAATAATTTCTTATTCGGGGTGGGTGTGTATGAATGTATCCACACGCACCCACATGGACAGAGATAGATGCACACTTGTTTATCCACAAGTGTTACTTTTTGTACAACCCAATATGACTTAGCTAGAGGCTGAGGAGAGGATAAATAAGAAGGAAGAAAAGGTCATATGAGAAGGGGAAACTCACAGCTTCTCTTTGGAATTGGGCAGGTATGTGTTTTAGAAAGACCTTCAGGATTCTTCTGGAGAAAGGCCTGATTTGAATAGATTAACATGGCTGGACTTCCAGGCCTTCTAAAATGGTCTTTCATTTCCATGTGAATATTGGAAAATGCCCTTCTTGGAAGGGGGGCAGGGGGATCAGACCTCTTTGCCTCCATCTCTGCTAATTTACATGCTCCCCAATGGAGGTCATATCGATATGAGACCCAACCACTGTCAGCTTTGCGGGTCCCTTAACCTGAGAACCTTGAAGCCCATTGAGAGCTATTCATACTTGGCAGATTGATTTCTTCAGTCATTTTGTCATAGTAACTGACAATTCACTGCCATCCAAGTGTATCTGGGAGCACAATGCCCACATAAATATTGTTGGCAATTCTCAGCATATCCCTTTGTGGAAATGGTGGGTTAATTTACTTCTGCCGCTCGACTTTCTATAGCTATGTGGCAGAAGATCATTTCCTCTGCAACCATACAGCCAACAGAACCAGCAGAGCAACGGAGAGCTCAGAATTCCTCATTAATGCAGAATGAAATGAATCAAAACTTCAAACACAGGTTAATCTAGGGGGAGACAAGGGGTCCACAGGAACATAAAAACTTTGATGAGAATCAGGTGCAGCCCAACTCGAGCTATTCTAGAGAGGTTAGGGTGTGGAAATAATAGCTTATATGATCAGGAAAATGCCTCTACTTTAAAAAAAAATAATCTTGTGAGGGACAAAGGACATTGATCCTAACTCACACCAGCTAATCTGAAAGGTGTGTTCTGAGCTGTGCTGATTCTTGGAGCAGGTGGAGGACTTCCTGGGAGCAGTTCAGAAAGCTCTGGGTGGCCTTAGTCTATAGAGGACTTTCTTGTTGTTTCCCTAGTTGTTTATCCAATCATCCCCAAATGGTGAGGCAGCCACAGCTGAGGCATGATGGGAAGAAAAGGTAGTAGACATTCCTGAATTTGATACCTAGCTGCACTGTTTAGCCATGGTACCCTAAGTCCCTTCATCTTCCTGAAATCAGTTTCACTATCTGTGAAATGGGTTCATAAAGGCACTGACTTTATGGAGTGGTCATAATGATTAAATAAGATCATTCATTCATCAAGTAAGTCTTTTCTAAGTGCCTTGTCTGCAATAGGCACAGGATTTAGGACTGGGAAATGAAAATATTTGGAGGTGGAAGTCTCTTTGATTTTAGTGCATCCAGTTAGAAAGGAAAATAAAATTGCTTCAACGTAAGACTTGGCTCTGAGTTCGCTTGAAAGCTTCAGGGAAGGCTTCTCAGAGAAGACAGCACTTGAGATTTGAAGAAGGAGAAGTTTGTCAGCAGAAGACAATGTGGGATGGGGAAGGCCAGAGGGGTAGGTGATAGCACTCTTGTTGCTGCTGGAGTGTGATGGGCAAGGAGCCTGCAGCAGAAGACAAGGCTGAGTGGGGAAAGGACTGAATCAGAAGGAGCTGTATGCCCACTACGAAGGAGTTTAGATTTCAACCTGTCATCACCGGGAGCCTTTGAAACATGCCTGTCCCACCGAGCATTTGCTAGGTGCCCTGTTCTCAATCACTGTGATGCTTCTTGTCTGGTTGGACTAATCAAAGCTGATGTTACTATGGAGCTGACTTTCCACCGAGTTCCTAGTGACGCAGGATAGTGAGCCGAAGTTCGTGTACGGGTGTGTGGGGGGGAGGCAGTAAACCTTTCGAAGAATTCTATTCACGCCTAGAAGTCAAGAGGCATGGATACACCTCCAATCGGTTTCTTTATCTCTCTGAACCTTTCTCTGTCTCTCCGGTGTGCATGTGTAAGTAGCATCTGCCAAGCCTCAATGGAGAAGTTTTATGGCATGAGGAATGCCTAGCACCTTGCAAAATTAAGTACTATCTAAGGCTATATCTAAGACTGTAATATTCACTGAAAGGACTGATGCTGAAGCAGAAGCTTCAATACCTTGACCACCTGATGCAAAGAGCTGACTCATTGGGAAGGACTCTGATCCTGGGAAAGATTGAAGGCAGGAGGAGACGGGGACGACAGAGGATGAGATGGTTGGATGGCATCACCAATTCATTGGACATGAGTTTGAGCAAACTCTGAGAGTTAGTGAAGCCTGGTGTGCTGCAGTCCGTGGGGTTGCAAAGAGTCGGACACAACTGAGCAACTGAATAACAAGGCTATGATTTGCTTCAATTTTCTCCTTCCTCTAGCTGAAGTGTGTGACTAGGACACTTGAGTATCTAAAGGAGCCTAAGCCCCAAGAGAAGGGAGCCCCAAGCCTCCCATGCCCACTTAAATAGGAGATGGGATTTCCCAGAAAGTTGGTACCGCCCCCTACTTCTGAGGCCCATGTAAGGAGAGTCAGGACATTAAGAGTACTAGGAAGACGAATCCTAGAAATGCATATCCTAGGGCTTTACCAGTTACCAGCTGTGTGATCCTGGGGAAGTCACTGAACCCCTGCGAGCTTCTGCTCCCTCATCTCGAAAATGGGAACAAGTGATCATACCCACCGTGCTCACTGAATAGTGTAGCAGGGTTTGTGATGACGCGTGCTCTGGTCGTCTATGGCTGCATAACCATTACTCCGAAGCAGAGTGGCTTCAACCCATCACATTCACCTAGTTCACAAATCTACTAGTCTCTGCTCCATTTGCTATCAGCTGGGGCGGCTCAGTGGCCGGGGCTGGAACCTCAGAGGGTTCATGCACGCACACATCTGAAGGTCGGTGCCGACTCTTGATGACCTCAGGGCTTCCTCACAACATGGTGGCTGTAAGTGCCTGATTAGGCAGAACACCAAGCCAGAAGTCACACACACACACACACACACACACACACACACACACACACATCTGTCATTTTCCCTCGGTCACAGTAGTCCCAGTGGGACTATTCCCACTGGGATTCAAGAAGAGGGAACACAGACCCCTCACCTCTCCATAGGAATGACAGTGACCTTGTGAGACGATGATGTGGGACGGGTTAGACATACTGGTAGGGCCATCTTTGGAAAATATAGTCTGCCACTTGATGTGGAAAAAAGAGCTTTATGAAGTATAATGCATCATATGAATGGTGTTGCTGAATGAATGGAGTTGGCTGAGCAAACTCTGAGAGACAGTGAAGGACAGGGAAGCCTGGTGTGCTGCAGTCCATGGGGTTGCAAAGAGCCGGACATGACTTAGCAAGTGAACAAGAACAACAACAAAAAACACAAGGCTTTCTGCTTAAGTGCTGTTTCACATAGTTAAGTACTATTATTTTTAAAGTCTTTGTTCAATATCTATTGATGTCTATTACATGTAGGCACCATTCAAGATGTTTTCAAGCCTAAGACCTCATTTCACCCATATAACAAGTGTCAGAGATAGAATTTATGATTCCTATTATAGGGTAAACTGAGGTTCAGGGCATTAAGTGATAGCTTCTATTTATTCACTCCATAAATATGTATTAAACATCTACCTTCTGTCAGACAATATGCTCAAAGGGGAGTAATAGTAAACTAACCAGCCCTGATATCTGCCTCATCTAGTGGAGACAAAAAATAAAAGCCAGATAATCTTGAAAGAAATTGATTACTATTGTGACCAACACTGTAGTAGGAAGATCCCCTGTGGACGTTGGGGAAGCTTTCCTAGGGAAGTGACATTTTAAATGACACTTGAAGAAAGAGTAGGAATGAGATGGGGGTAGGAGTTACAGGAGAGCATTCCCAGCAGAGGGTGAAGCCCGTGCAAAGGCCCTGTGGGTGGAGGGAGAGGGACACAGCTGGAGCACAGAGAGTGAGGAGCAGCTTGCTTTGAGATGCAGCTAGAGGGACTGACAAGCTGAAAAAACTAGCAAAAAGCTTGCAGAGCCTTGCCCAATTGTAAGCCAGAAGATGCAGAGTCAGGATTTAATTTAGGGCTTCTAGGCACCCCCTGAGGGTTATCTTAATCCAGGACAGTTGGCCTGGATTGTACTGGGCAGAGCGCTACCTTACTGCTGTATCCCACAGATCCTTATACAGGTGAGGGTAAGCCACACATGTCTCCACTCTGGTGCCAGGCTCTTGGAGGGCTGCATGCTCTCCCTCTCTGATTAATCTCTGCATAGCACTGAAGAGTGGAGACTCCGCAGACACTGAGTGAGTGCTTGTTACTCAGCTAATTATTCCCAGCCTGACTGTGAGTAGTACAAACACCCTCCTATCAGACCTCCACAAAGGCAGATACCCTGCCATGGACCTAAAAACTAAGAGGCTCCCTGGAATCTAGATGGCATTGTCGTGCATGAAAACAAGAAAGCAAGACCTTATCAAAGCCTCAATTTGCCCTTCTGTGAAATGGGGGACATTCAACCCAATTACTTCCTAGCCAATTTACTAAAAATCAATTCATTCAAAAATGAATCTAAAATAATCAGCTCAGTTATGCACCCTTTGCGGAAACAGTTTTGTTTGCTAGTTTTATAGAGGAACCAGTAAGGTGAGGTGGTTAGGATGGCAGGACCCTAGGAGAGAGAATCTCAGTGTGGGGATGTACAGTCAGAAAAGAATGTTTGCAGATAGAAAAATGTTTCTTACCGAATGGGCTTCTCAGCAGCTCTCTGGCCCTCTCATCCAGAGCCTAGAACCATTTCCAAGAGAGCTCTATTTAGGCTTATTGAAAGAAAACAGCCTGCTTTCTCTGTTGGCAGCTATTTAGGCTACAAGCAACTTCCCTGGTATTCTTGCCTGGGAAATCCCATGGACAGAGGAGCCTGGTGGGCTAGAGTCTGTAGGGTCACCCAGCGTCAGACATGACTAAGCATGCATCCATGCCAGCTTGGGAGGAAAATATTTTCTCTCTTTGGCAAAAGACACATTATGGGTCCTTCAACACTAGAAAAAAAAAATGTTTTTCTGGAGCTGGGCACTATGTAAAAAGTATTCTTGATTTGCATTGTCATTCACAACTACTGGGTCATTTTCTTACAGTGCCAACTAATAGAAGAATTAAACCATGATCCCCTACATAAATCTCTTCTGACATGTTTATTCATAATAATAATTTTTTAAAACTCAAATGACACGGTGAGAATTACTCACCAAAGCCCAGAAAAGCAAACCCACCTCCCAGAGCCACTCCAGCAAAAGGCTGAGAGTTTCACAGTAACTTACTCATTCTGCTGGCCACAAAACCATCACTGTTTTCATCCCGAATAGCTATTACTGGGGAGCTACGCCTGGAATTCACTCATCAGAACTTTAATATCCCTTCAAATTTCTCTAAAACTTTGTAAAATTCTTCCTAACTCAGAAATCATTAAAACAGCCACTGAGATAAGAGTAGGGTGGAAATAAGAAGGCAGCCAGGAAAAGAGATACTCTTTGGGGAAAATATCCTCACTGGTTTTCACTTTGGTGGTTTTGGTTTGGTTGCTAAGTCATGTCCCACTCTCGGGACCCCATGGACTGTAGCCTGCCAGGCTCCTCTGTCCATGGAATTCTCCAGGCAAAAATGCTGGAGTGGGTTGCCATTTCATCCTCCAGGGGATCTTCCCAACCCAGGGATCAAACCCGCATCTCCTGCATTTCAGGCAGATTCTTTACCGCTAAGGCACCAGGGAAGCCCTGGTTTTCACTTTAGTCATTCTTTTATCGTGAAATGAACTCTTGACTCTAATAGCACACAGAGATGGTACTTTTGTCTCAGAAGCAACACATTTCACACCATAGTCACCTCTCTTTTCTGGACATAAGTCTGAATTTCCTACCATTTTAAGTACCAAAGTAGGTTGTACTTAGTTGTCATAGGGAGCCAGGAAAGGTTTTTTTAAAAGGGGACTTGCCTAGTGGTCCAGACTCCACACCCACAATGCAGGGGCCTCAAGTTCAATCCCTGTTCTTTTTTTTTTTTTAAGGTAAGTTCATAAAAACATCTGATGCAATGGTGAAGTGCTGTTTAGAACTGAAAATACCCTGAGAATAGTATAATTATAGTCCTACTGTTGCCAGTCTAAAAATTTTCTTAATATTTTCAGACTAACCTGTGTAGCAACTGTCTAACCAATCAGTCAACATACTGTTGACCAATCTTCTAACTGTGAATCATAAATCACATAGTTGGCAGCCCAGACAGGGTAAGAACATTGTGGAAAAGGTGGGGTGGGGTGCGGGGGTTCAATGAGGGCAAGAGTGAGGCAAGATGACCCTGGAGAGCCCTCCATTGTTGGCCCTGTGCAAAGGATCTAAGCATCTGTACCCTCCCGCCCCTCCTCTTTTGGAAACAACCTGTGATCAAGAGCCATTCCTTTGATCCTGTGCCTGCTCAGTCGCTCAGTTGTGTCCGACTCTCTGCGACCCCATGGACTGCAGCCCACCAGGTTCCTCTGTCCATGGGATTGCCCAGGCAAGAATACTGGACTGGGTTGCCATTTCCTCCTCCAGGGGATATTCCTGATCCAGAGATCAAAACCACATCTCCTGCATTGGCAGCCAGCTTCTTTACCACTGAGCCACTCAAGCCCATTCCTTGGATTACATTCAAACAAACCTTCATCTGGTTATAAATGAATGACTAGCTATTTAAAATGGATGAAAAAACTTTTAGATGTCATAAATTTCTCTCTCATTATACAGCACAATTAAACTATGGTAGATAAGTAAGGCCAAATACTTTCATATAATTCAGTCCAACTCTATTAAATGATTATAATCCAAGTACTAAAATGTCTAGATTTTCAGAGACTTCTATGGGAATAGGAAAAATTTTAGACTACTTGGGGTGTATTATTTTGATTCAATTATATATTCATTAATCTGAAACTTGATATATTCTAAATAATAGTGAATGTTTACCTTTTGTATGCTCTTTTCTTCCTTTTTCTTTTTTTTAACCCTATTACTGTCTTAGTAATGCTTGTTACTCTCACTTGACATCCTAAGCTTGGGTGGAGCCAAAGTCTTTAACTTCAAAGAAAGTCAGTTTGGGGTTTTCTGGATCTGATTCAGTAGTTGGAAGATAATAGCAAAGAAAACAGGAGTCTGGATTGTAGAGGAAGGGCTTCCCAAACCTACTATTGGGCAAATAATTCACAAGTGTTTCAAAGAGCAGCTAAAAGAATTGGTGTTGGATTGACGCAAGGGCACTGAGAGTATCCTATTTCCCTTCAGATTGTGTTTAAATTCTACATATGTTCAAACCGACTAACTCTCACCTACTATGACCCCAAATAAGAACAGTCCATCAATCCTAAATTTGTTCAACCAACTATTTATTATCTACCATGTGCAAGGCAAATATTCGCAGGAGTGACTCTGTGAAATGGTTCCACCATTTTACAAAAACTCAATAGCAGGTTAAAAAGTAAAAGGAAAAATTTTAAAGAGATTTTAGAGAAATAACCCTTTACATATCACAGCTATGATGAAGCTCAGCAGTTCAAGATACTGGAGATGGACGAATAAAAGCTGAAAATATAAAAATGGTATGTCAACACTTCTATCCTAAATGAAATTTAGGAGGATTTGCAACCAAAACAACTCAGGAAATACTGAAAAAAAAAAAAAAAAAAAGATGCTTTTACAGAAAGGTCTAGAAAATGCAAGCAATATTATTAATGGAAGAAAAATATAGGCCACTGTTAATGTTATTTCAGAGTGTTAACTCTTTAAAAATACAAAATGGATTGCCCTGGCAAATCTGATAGAATATGGAAATATATAAATGTTATGCCCTGTGGCCTAATTTAAAATATTTTAAATATCCCTTGTATAATAGATCAAGGGCAAAGTTGAGGTATTATTTCTTTTTATCCCTGGACTCTGGAAGTTCTTGAAAATAAGAAGCATTTGGAAAATATCTTGGATGAATTACTCAGTTTTTAAAAAGGTGAAGTACACAAACTGGGAGTTCAATTTTACTTAGTTATACTTATTACTCAATAAAGTTGTTATAAGAGTTAGGAATGAGGAAAATGCCTGTACCTTTTCAAGATGAAAATGTCTTCAGAACCATTTGATCTT
This sequence comes from Dama dama, assembly GCF_033118175.1. Classification (NCBI taxonomy): domain Eukaryota; kingdom Metazoa; phylum Chordata; class Mammalia; order Artiodactyla; family Cervidae; genus Dama; species Dama dama. The sequence goes on along the minus strand of NC_083682.1, from coordinate 26,204,355 downwards.
AAGAGCTCATGTGATAAGTATTTTGGATTCTTGATCAAATCTAGAGAATCTGGCTTTAACATTAAAGAGTATTGATCCCCTGTTTTCTGTTGGATACACAGTGTTCTTTCTAGAACATCTAATTTAAATAATTTAAGGTCTGATTATCCAGTTTGTGAACAATCAGAGTCCCTTTCCTGCCCTTATCTTCCCCTGAGGCTGTTTTTCCTGAATCATTGTTCTAACCAGCCACACGCCTTTCTTCCAGATGGGCAGCGCATAGGGAATTCAACACTGTCAGCCTCTCGCCCTCCCTCTGACTACCCTTGCTTTCTCTCTCTCTTCCTCCCTCTCTTCCTTCCCTTCTACCAACTTCTGTTCATTTTTATTAAACTTTGTATCAAAGTAGTGCATGCACATCATTTAACTATTAAATAATACCATAAAGCTTACAATAATAATCCTTAGCCTCTTCTTCCTACTTTCAAGATAGAACTATTTTCACATATTTTTAACAATTTCTTCTGGTATTTACCTCCAAATTTCTTTTTTTTTTTAATTGAAGGATAGTTGCTTTACAAGGCTGTGTTAGTTTCTGCCATACACCAACATGAACATATCCTCCATATTTCTAAACAGTTTGCTTCTAGTTCTGTTTGCTGACTTGTACGTTTTAAACATCAGCTATTGACTTTGCATAATGGACAGTGAAGGTTTACCCCTTATGCTGAATGCCTCCCACCACTCTGCCACAATAATTATATCACTATTTTTGGTACAATCACCATTACGATATCCTTTACAAGTGTGCAGATATTGTGCATTGTTAAGCTAGTATTAGCCTATGGTTACACTGCCTTGTCTTTTTCCTGAAGCTAATAATTTCTTTTCCTTTACATAGCTCTCTGGGTAGTTATCATTAAGTTCTCCTAAGACTCTTTTTCAGAATTTTAAAACACCCCTAAGTACTCCTCTCTTTACTATGTGCTCAAACGCATCAGCTGATCTTCAGTTCTGTGTCTTCCCTTGCACCCTTCCATCCTCCTGCTTCTCTCTGCACCCTCTAGTCTTGCTGCCCAAGATTTCCCTTTGCTTTTCTTCTGGGTTGGATCTCTTATTTCCAGTATCCTATGTCTTCTTCTTTCTTAGTTCACCCTCTCTTTTGGCAAAGCATCTCCTGCTAAAGCTTCTTGAGAAAGGATGGAAGTTTCCTCACTGCTGAGAATCTCACTTCTCATTTCTAAGGATCCTGCTCCCTTACAATCTCTTTTAAGGGAGGGGCCATGAGCTGCTTTTCTTTTAATCTACTAGTCTGTACACCTCTACTCCCCTACCAATTCCTGTTCATCACAGACCCTGAAATTATCTTAGTTATTTATCTGTTTACCAATATATGTCTTTTCAACTTGCATGCCTTATCCATCAATGTATCCTCAGCATATTATAGTTGCTGGTCCCACCAAAATCACTGAATAAATAGACAAATGAATAAAAATGTGCAGAAAGAGCATGAGGTTTGAGCATCAGACAGCCTAGTACTCAAACACTGGCTTTGTACTTCAGTTCTGAGACTTTGAAAAATTTACCTAACATTGCTGAGATTCCACTTTTTCATTTGTCAAATAAAAGTAACTATTCCTTATGTGTCAAATCACACATAAATGCTACTGATATATTTAGGGTTGAAATATCATGAGACCTATAACTTATTTTCAAATGGTTCTGCTTGCTTTCCCCAGATGTATATGTGAATACACAGAGACCAGACGAGGCAATAGAGCAACAGTTAGTGAACCCAGGTGAAGGACACATAGGTGCTTACTGTATTTTTCTTTCAACTTTTCTCTAGGTGTGACTTTTTCCAAAATACACAGTTGAAGAGGGGAAAATGGCACAGCTACCGCCGAGGCTGTTTTTCAGAATTAAAGGAAATCTGATAATGAAGTACTTACCACTGTGCCTCGCAGTACTCTATGTGCAACAAATGTTAACGTCCTTCATTCCCTGGAACTAATTCCAATCTTAGACTGGAGAAAGATAAAGGAACTGAGATCCGTGGACTATCAGCTTAACCTTCAGCCAGCCCTGCAGTGGGCTCCCTCTGACTTCATAGACCAGTTCTAGAAACTTCTCTTCTCAACTTTGCTCCTGGTGGTAAACTGAAAAATTCTTCCTCTCCAAGAGAGGAAAGAAAAATATATATATACACACACACATATATATATATATATATATATATACACATACACATCAAATCCTTGGAACTGATGAATGTTGTTTTATTAATTTTTGGTAAAATGGTCTTTACAGAGTAATTAAGAACCTTGAGATGAGACATCCTAGATTATCCAGGTAGACCCAAATCCAAGGACAAGTATACTTATAAGAGACCCTCAGGGCTTCCCTGGTGGTCCAGTGGTTAAGAGTCTGCCTTGTAATGTAGGGGACACTGGTTCAATCCCTGGTCCAGAAAGATCCCACATGCTGCAAAGCAGCTAAGCCCTTGCATCCCAACTAGTGCGCCTATGCCCTAGACTTTGAGAGTCAAAACTGTTGAGTCCACATTCCACTGCTACTGAAAACAGCACATTAGCGCAGAAGCCGCCGTAATTGAGAAGCCCTCGCATAGCAGCCAGAGAGCAACCCCTGCTCACTGCAACTAGAGGAAGCCTGTGTACACGAACAAAGACTCAGCACAGCCAAAAAGAGACAGGGACACAGAGGAGAACAGCCAGAAGAAGAGGAGGCAACATAAAGTCCAGGGCAGAGACTGGAGGGATGTGGCCACAAGCCAAGCAGGCGAGGAAAGCTGACGGCCACTGTAAGCTGAAAGAGGCAAAGAATGGACTATCCCCTTAAGAGTTTCTAGAGGAAGCTTAGTGCTCCAACACTGAGTTTGGATTTTCAGGCCCTGTAACTGTGAGGGAATAAAGTTCTATTGTTTTAAGCCACCAAGATTGTGGTAATTGGCTAGGGCAGCCCCAGGAAACAAATACACCTCCTCCACACCAGGTTCTCAACATGCGTTTCTATTCAAGCAGCCTGGCTCTGTCTGAGTCAGCCAACAGCCCTCACCCCACTCCTTCCCTGAATCCCCATGACCAGGGCCCTGCTCCCTGTCCTGATTCTTCTTTACGTCTCTCCTACTTACCTGACCTTCTCTGCCAGCTGTTGGCTGCAAGATCTCTCTGATGCCAGCTACCTGCTTGTCTGTTCTTTGCATGAGACTTGTCCTTCATACCTCTCAAGTCTCACCCTTGTGGTTCAGTTCCCTGGTCCCTGGGGTCTAATCACCTCTGCTCTAACTAGCCCAACCAAATACCATGTTCCAGACAGGACATCCTTAACATTCCAAAACAATGGGGATAGTAATCTACAGTGGAAAAAAAAATCAGACCACGGTTGTTTTGGGGGGTGGGGAGGGAACCAACTGGGAATGGGTACAAGAGAACTTCTTAAGGATTATGGATATGGTGTATGTATTGATAGGAATCTGGTGTGCAAGGATATTTGCATTTGCCAGAAGTGATCAAACTGTAACTAAACGTAAGATCTCCACATATCACCATATATAAATTATTTCTCAACCAAAAATAGTAAAAAATTAAAAAGCAAACCTGCTTGTAATAAATTTAGAATAAAAATGAAAGTCCTTCGGTCAGATCAGAGCTTCTCACCTCTGACACTGTTGACATTTGGGGCCAGAAAGCGCTTTGAGGGGGGCTGTCCTGCACATTGAATAGTAGCATCCTTGGCTTCTTCCACCATACGCCAGCAGCATTCTCCTGGCACCTCCTACTCCCCAAATGTGTGACAACTAAGAACATCTCCAGACATTGCCAAATGTCCCCTGGAGGGAAAAATCAGCTCCTGGTCACAGGAGTGACTATACCTGTGTTATTTATATCATAAATACCTGAGTTATTTAATACATAGTACTTATCCATGGCCAACCCGCGCAGTGACTTGTGTACACTATGACAAGCTTTGGAGAACCAACTGAGAGGGACTTGCCGAGGAATCTTTCTCTTAAAGGGAAAAAAAATAGGGACTTCCCTGGTGGTGCAGTGGATAAGAATCTGGGAAGATTTCACCTGTCGAGGAGCAACTAAGCCCCTGCGCCACACACAACCACTGAGCCAAAGAGTTGCAAGTACTGAAGCCTGCATGCCCTCGAGCCTCTGCTCAGCAACAAGAGAAGCCACTGCAATGAGAAGCCTGCCCACCTCCATTAGAAGCCTGCAAGAGTAGCCCTTGCTCGTGGTAGCTAGAAAAAAAACCTGTGCAAAGCAACGAAGACCCAGCGCAGCCTTACATAAATAAATAAGTAAAAGGGAAAAAACAACTTGTTGCTAGGGATGGGGGCATGATCTGATGGTTCTCTGCTTTTCAGTTCTAGTTGTAAAAAGAAAAAGAAGCATAGAATTAGAATAGGCAGTAGTAATAGCACTAATTATTTTAGCAGTGGTTGTTGGGGTAGAGATAATAATATCACCACCAACGACAAAATAAATACCAATGACAACTAATATTTATGTGTTATATGTTATATATTTTAAGTCCTTTAAAAATCCACTAATTTCTCTGTAACAATATTCCTTTGAGAAAGTTAGATATGATATCAGGGGACAAAGGTGAAGTGACTGCCCAAGGTCACAGTGAATTAAAAGAACAGCTGGAGCCACAACTTTGGTCTCACGGAGGCAGGATCCACATCAGAGAAAACTGTGTGTCTGGGCGGAAATAAGTAATCAATTAGTCCCTGAAGGGCTGGCTCTGCAGACCCAAATTAATCTATGTGAATAATGAATAATAAGTTTTCTTTGGAAACTACAGCCACTGAAGCTTTTCCTCTTCGGTATGATGTCAGGGGGTGCTTCCCAAGTGGAACTAGTGATAAAGAACCCGTCTGCCAATGCAGGAGACTTAAGAGATGCAGGTTCGATCCCCGAGTTGGGAAGACTGTCTGGAGGAGGGCGTGTCAATTAGATAACATTCTGGGAAAAGCAAAACTATGGAGACAATAATAAGATCACTGGTTACCAGGGCTGGGTAGGGGGAAAAGATAACTAGGCAGAGCACAGAGGACTTTTAGGGCAGTGAAAATACTGTGTAAAACATTGCAACTATGGATATGTGTTATTGTACATTAGTCCAAACCCACAGAATGCACAATACCAGGGAGTGAACACTAAGTTAAACTATGGATTTGGATAATTATGATGTATCAATGTAGAGTCATTGTTGGCAAAAGTGTAACATTTTGGTAAGTGTTTTTGATAATGGGAGAGGTTATTGATATATACATACTTTTTTCTCAGTTTTGTTGTAAAACTAAAACTGCTCTGGGGAAAAAAAGTCTTAAAAAAAAAAGAAAGAAGAACTTTTGGAGGCTCACCCTTCTTAAGAGGAGATGAGGACATACAGATCCCAAAGAACGGGCTCCTAAGCTGGCTGGCACCCACAAAGCAGCTGACTTGCCCAGGACATCCTTTCTCCTCTCTGCTGTATTAAGCTCTTGTTCCTAGATGTTCCTAAGTAACAAGGGAATTTTCTCATTGTTGCTCTGGACACAGTCAAGGGAAGGGGCAGTGAAAGTAACCTTCATTGAGCACCTACCACAGGCATTTCTTTTATAGCAAGAAGCTTTCATTATAAAATTTGGAATTAACCATGAAGTCAATTAGAAAATAGGATTTTGCCTGCTATTGTTTTAAAAGTATCTCCATCTGGAACTTGTAGAAATAGAAGTATTTTGAGCCAACAGGGCAGCTTCATTTGAATGGCTTGGGGCTTTATTCAGCACAACAATGGAAGATGAGGGACTAAAGGTGGTAAGAATGGGTAAGAAGCACTAAAGATAGTGTCTGTGGGTCTACAAGAAGAAGGCTCTTTATTCTTGAGCAGAGGATGGAAGTAATCAAAGCTGGCTTTGCTAAGTAATGTTCATAGCAGTGTTTAAAATTTCCATTATTGAAATGTCTGCAGGAAAAATAACTTTTGACATTGAAAATCTGAAACTCTGGAGCCCTTAGCCCCCTTTGGTCCATTCTGTTTTTATAATACAGTTTCTTAAAAAGATAACACTGATCCCACTGATCATATGTATAGTGATCCCACTATACATAACAAACCAGGTAGTGCAAAGCAGGTGCTTCCTGAATCGACGGACTTAGTCAAAATAGGTTGCAAGCGGCTGAGTTCTGGCAACGAAACTACTTTGTTTCCCCGTGGAATGGCAAATAGACCTGAGATTATCTTCCCAAACACCCATGAACAGAACCTATCTATGTATTTTCTGAAGCAATGATCTTCTTAGACCAGAATGTGAACCAAGGTGGACAATCCTCTTGGGGCAGATGGCCTGTTCCTCCTCTGAGCCTCATCGCATCACCTGAGCCAAGAGCTAAGTCCCCTAAAGCAAGTGCCAGGAGAGGGCCTTGGAAGTAGGTGATTTTTGGCTGGGAACAGCTAAACGTCTCAAGTGAACAGGCCCTGCCTCAGCTACCAACTCCTTCCATCCAGAAAGCAGCTCTGGGAGCCCCAGAGGGGGCTTTCTCCGCTGACTTCTCACACACCCTTCTTTCAAATGAATTTAAAGCTTTTCTTGTCCAAATCCCTACAGAAGAAGAAGAAGAAGAAAAAAAAAAAAAAAAGAGTAACCACTCTGTAGTTTTTCTACTATTATGCAAATAGATTAATCAGGCAATGTTCCTGTGAGAATTAATTTATGTTTGAATCCAATGAGGCCTGGATGCTTGCTAACTGAATCCCCCCTCCCCAACCATGGCCAAAGCCTCAGCTAGGTAGCACCTCATATTATTCCTTTGACGAGATGTGAACTGACACAAACACTATGGCTCCCTTTCAATCCGATTACCCCGTTACCCCACATCAATGCTACCCCAGCCATCAGATTCTGGCGTCTTTCCTTTCACCGGCCCCAGGAACAACGGACAACTCCTCCTGGATAAACAAGCATCCACGCTACCACCTCGTACCCCCGCTCTTAACCCATCATCCTCATTCAATGGGCTCTATTCGACAAGGTATTCTATTTTGTTTGTAGGAATCAAGGAATGAAAAACAGTTCAAAATCAGGCCTGGCTGGGGCTGTTCATTCAAAGCTGCCCTTTCACACAATCAGTCGCTGAGAGCCCCTGCGAGCAACACCCCTGAGGTAGCCACCCTTTAAAGGACGCCCTTCCCTTGGGACGCTACCCGCCCCCCACCTCCGCTTCATCTCCCTCCCTGGCATCTTCTGAACTCTTTTTAAAACACACAAGAAACAAATAGCAGCACAGGTTTCCCTAGGCTTGCGTGACCTGAAGCTCAGTCAAAATGAACCTAACACTTTAAAGCATACCTTTGTACTAAACTCATGTTGACAACCACTAAATTCTTTCCATTGCTTTGCATGGAAACTTGCAAAAAAAAAAAACATTCATCTCTCTCCCTGCCCCCCAACCCCAAACTCTGCCCATTTAAAAAGCTTGGCTAAACAATCCACCAGGTGGGGGGAAAGCTTTTCTATGTGGGCAGCTAAGTTTCTGGAGCTCATACCTTGGAAATTAGATTAACAGGCAAAATGTGAATAGCAAGGACCACAACGCCTCCCCTCCCTCCATGCTTTCTACCATTTACCGCACATAATCTAAGAGCAAAATATCTTGAATGGTGACAGTAAAAAAAATATGGATTTGTGAACTGTTCTATGCTGAAAATGGAAATGAGAGAGAATGAAAACAAAGCCAGCTTTATTTTTAGAAAGCAACACCAAGTGATTGTCACGCTTGGTTTTTTGAGAGAGGGGCAGAAGTTATACATGATTATAAATTTGCGCTGTTGGTATGTTCGTCAGCTTTGCAGGTAATTACCTTCAATATTCTCTAATTCCTTTTAAACTTTCTAAACTAGAGGACAGTGACCCCACAGTAATTCTTGTCTTCCTGAATTGATGAAGGTAGGGCTAACTTCTGTAACCACCATCCCTCTACAGGCTCTGATTTTGAGAAATCCTTTAAGACATATTCTAACTAAACACATATATCAAGAAGCTACTCACTTTGAGAAATAAGAGGAAGCAAAATAAGCAATAAGAACTGAAGCACGTGAACATTCCCTCAGAACACTTGCCTACAAGGAAAGTTATTGGTTTTGCCTAATACCATTTATACTTTTTTCCAAAGCAACTTTCTTTCTGTTTATGCCAAAGGACAATATCTCTGTTTTCATATAAAATAGACTTCCATTTATTTTTTCCAGTTTTTTTTAAAAAATTTATGTATTTATTTGGCTGCTCAAGGTCTTAGTTGTAGTATGTGGGATCTAGTTCTCTGACCAGGGATTGAACCCTGGCCCCCTGCATTGGGAGCACAGAGTCCTAGCCACTGGACCACCATGGAAGTCCCTAAAATAGATTTCCATTTAAAAGTTAAAAAGGCATTGAGGAAATGCATTAGATTTTGGTCATTGATTTTCATGAGAAGAGACACTGTCTTTCTTTTTCATCTGAACACTGGTGAATTTTCCAAATGTCTAAAATGTGCTGCTTAGGGTCTGCCAAGTACAGATCTAGCAGCTAATTCAGAAATGTTGCCTCATACCATGTTTTGACTCAAAAATAAGTGCAACTGCTTTCTTCCCTTCTCTTGGTCTTACTGTTCACCATTCATTCAACAAAGAGTCCTTCCATATCTATTGATTAGGAGATGTAGTGCTTGGTTTTTTGAAAGAGGGGCAGAAGTAGGCTCTCAATAGTGTTCAGGGTGACCAGTGTGATTAAAATCCTCAGCTGACATCCTTCCTATAACTACAATTTGGGGCCACAGGAACCTTCTCCTGCAAGCTCAGCTCTATTCAATCCTGCCTCTTAACAGGAAATATCTAGGAGACTTCATGCATGAGCTTCAGGAACTCAGTCTCCCCATCACTGTTGCCTTCTGCATGTGATGAAGGTTTCCAGGCTACCTTAAGGGACCCCTTGCCCCCTAAGTTCCCATATGGTTCCTCAGCCCCTTCCCAGATCATCTGCCTGCCCAGAATATAGAATATGCCTTCCTCTAACCTAGTGATCCTCAGCCATGGGGGCAATTTAACAGTGTCTGGAGACATTTTTCTCTGTCTGGAAGGGAAGACTACACTACAGGTATCTAATGGGTGGAAAGTGAAAGTATGAGTCACTCAGTCATGTCCGACTCTTTGTGACCCCGTGGACTATAGCCCACCAGGCTCCTCTGTCCATGGAATTCTCCAGGAAAGAATACTGGGTTAGGTTGCCATTCCTTTCTCCAGGGCATCTTCCCGACCCAGGGATTGAACTCGCATCTTCTGCATTGCAGGCAGATTCTTTACCGTCTGAGCCACTCGGTTCAGTTTAGTCGCTCAGTCGTGTCCGACTCTCTGTGACCCCATGGACTGCGGCACGCCAGGCTTCCCTGTCTATCAACTCCCGGAGCTTGCTCAAACTCATGTCCATTGAGTCGGTGATGCCATCCAACCATCTCATCCTCTGTCATCCCCTTCTCCTCCTGCCTTCAGTCGTTCCCAGCATCAGGGTCTGAGCCACTAGAGGCTAGCAATTCTGCTAACCATCTTACAGTGTACCACACAGCCCACAACAAAAACTGAAGTTCAGAAATCTGGCTACAAGCAGCTCCCTCCCCAATCCCGTAGATAGCATAGACAGACATACTTTGGATCAGACCACCCTGGTCCAAATCTGTCTCTGCCAGTAAATTAAACGGATGATATCCTGCAAGCTACTTTATACTTCTCAGCCTCAATGTCTTTGTCTGTAAAATGGACTTGTTATGAGGAGATAAGGAAATAATATGTATATAAATCACTAGCACAGTATTCACTAAATGGAAGGCATAATTTATGTTGCAACTGTCTTATCATTCCTAGAAATGCACCCCAATATCCAATCCCCTGATTCCTGTTATTTAATGACAAACTTTTTTTCTGGGAGCTTTCTCCTGGTAGTTCTCATAGTTCTCAGACCACAGATGCTATATGGGACATGGGTCTACAACTTCTGCTGCTAGGCCCTGGAAAGCAATATTAATTAAGAGCAGAAAACTTTCCCAGGCTACTCAGAGATTATCTCATTTTATTATTATTATTGTTATTTTTGGGGCCGTATCCTGCAGCATGTGAGATCTTAGCTTGCTGATGAGGGACCAAACCTGTGCCCCTGCAGTGGAGGTGAAGAGTGTTAATCACTGGACCACCAGGGAAGTCCCCAGACATGATCTTAAAACCCTTCTCTACATACTAGTTTAAATGCAACTATCAATCGGTGAGATTTGGCACATGTAGTGTATTTGCCATCTTTCATTACTATGTTACCTCACCAACCAGAGGTTATCTCTTGCTAGAAATAGTAAGCTCCTTATCACTGGAAGTGTTTAAGTAAAGCTACCATGAAAGGGATTGTATTTTTAACATGTATGGCATTTTATGCATGTTTGAATTACCGTCTTAGCAGCCTGGGACCTGCACACCAGATCTGCAGCCCCTATGTCCCAAAAGCAAGGTACAAGGAAGATATTTTGTTGGGTATAGTAGTCACAATAGGATAAATTCTCTGATAAACCCCAAGTCTTATAATAAATGCTTATTTCTTACTTATGGGACCATCCAATATAAGATGAGTGGCACTCCTCCAAGCCATGAATCAGGGGTCTAGGTTCATTACATACTGTATCCCTGCCACTCCAACATATGGCCATCATGTCCCAGTGGAAGGAAAAGTGAAAACGACTATACAGGAGAGACTTCATATGCCAAGACTGGAAGTGATAGACATCACTTCTGCCAACATTCCACTGCTAGATCAGAGTCCATGGCTCCATCTAACTGTGAGGAAAGCTAGGAAATGTGGTCTGGGTGCTCACAATGAGAACAATGGGTATTGATGCCCACTGGCAGTATCGGTGGTGGTCAGTAAAAAATTTTAAAAGCAGGAGAAAGACTAGTAACTGCCAGCTAGGAGTACTCATTCATGGGTCTAGCTTTCAGTAAGGCACATTTTAAACACTTTGCTTTATTTGACAGTTAGTAATAGACACTATTGTCTATATAAAGCCACAATCCTTTTCCTTTGCCAATTAGTATTTTCTTTGTTCAGAAATCTAACACCCATGTATTTTCAAGAAACTAGGAAGGTGACCCTTGATCCACTTGATTAAAAAAAAAAAAAACTGTAATTCCATTTTTCTTGCTATTGACTGGCTTAGATTTGAGCACCTGCCACTATTCTGGCCAATGAGACCACGGTAGACATCCTCCAAGGTGGGTTCCTGGAAAATTTTCTTTTTCCTGCTGATAAAAGGAGAGAGAAGACAATAAATGGACTCTCCCTCTGCAGGGTGTTGTCATCTGTACGTGACGTCTGGAACTGGGGCAGCCATTTGATATTGTGAGGGAGGCAGTGAAAGAGATCAGTCAACACATTGAAGATGGCAGAGCAGAGAAAAAGAACGTGGATTTTGATGACATAAATGGGAAAATAAATTAACAGACTCTAGATCTGTTATACTTCTGGAATTCTTCTTTTATGAAATAATAACTTTTCTTTGTAGTTTACTCTACTTTTGGATGAGTCTTTTTGCTAACGCAGCCAAGATCATCCCAACTGATAGTGATATGTGCTAAGTACTTTATATTTACACTCTCCAAAGTGGAGCCAGTGGAGAACTAAAGTTCATCTATATCTATCTCCTTTTGTCAGAGCAGAGAGGAACTAAGGGCGCCCCTCACTCTGGGTCCCTTGCCCTCACAAATTTCACTTTTTTGAAATCTAACATCTACTTCTATGAATAAAGTAAGTGTTGGAGCTACTGCTTCTGTTTCTTGAGATGACTGTGAAGATGAGTTGATACATAAGCACTGCAAGAAATACCTGAGATTCTGTAGATGCTAAATAGGTGCTCATACCATCATTATTATTATCAAACGTAAATACAAAGGATCATAAGAGACTACCACATGCCAATGTAGGAGTAGTACACTGCTACTACTATATGCCAATAAAATGGACAAGCTAAAGAAATTAACAAATTCTTAGGAAGGTGCAACCTTCAAAGACTGAATCAGAAAGAAATAGAAAATATGAACAGACCAATCACAAGCATGGAAGTTGAAATGGTGATTAAAAATCTTTCCAGAAATCAAAGTCCAGGACCAGATGGCTTCATGGACGAATACTATCAAACATCTAGCAAAGAGTTATCACATACCCTTCTAAAACTGTTTCGGAAAATTGCAGAGGAAGAAACACTCCCAAACTCATTTTATGAGGCCACAATTACCCTGGTATCAAAACCAGATAAAGATATCACAAAAAAAGAAAATTATAGGCCAATGTCTCTGATGAACATAGACGCAAAAATCCTCAACAAAAATGCTAGCAAACCAAATCCAACAACACATTAAAAGGATCATACACCACAATCAAGTGGGATTTATCCCAGAGGTGCAAGAATTCTTCATTACACAAATATCAATCAATCTGATATACCATATTAACAAATTGATGAATAAAAAGCATATGACAATCTCAGTAGATACAGAAAAAGCTTTTGACAAAATTCAATATCCGTTTATGATAAAAAATACTCTCCAGAAAGTGGGCATAGAGGGAACGTACCTCAACATAATAAAGGCCATACATGACAAACCCACAGCAAACATCATTCTCAAGGGTGAAAAATTGAAAGTATTTCCTCCAAGACCAGGAACAAGACAAGGATGTCCACTTTCTCCACTATTATTGAACATATAATGTTTTTGGAAGTCCTAGCCATGGCAATCAGGGAAGAAAAAGAAATAAAAGGAATTCACATTGGCAAAGAAGAAGTAAAACTGTCACTGTTTGCAGATGACATGATACTATACATAGAAAATCCTAAAGATGCTACTAGAAAACTACTAGAGCTTATCAATGAATTTGGTAAAGTTGCAGGATACAAAATTAATACACAGAAACCTCTTGCATTCCTATACACTAACAATAAAAGATCAGAAAGACATATATATGGAATTTCAAAAGAGGGTAACGATAACCCTATATGCAAAACAGAAAAAGAGACACAGATCTACAGAACAGACTTTTGGACTCTGTGGGAGAAGGCGAGGGTGGGATGTTCTGAGAGAATAGCATTGAAACAAGTATACTATCAAGGGTGAAACAGATCACCAGCCCAGGTTGGATGCATGAGACAAGTGCTCAGGGCTGGTGCACTGGGAAGACCCAGAGGGATGAGATGGGGAGGGAGGTGGGAGGGGGGGATCGGGATGGGGAACACGTGTAAATCCATGGCTAATTCATGTCAATGTAAGGCAAAAACCACTACAATATTGTAAAGTAATTAGCCTCCAACTAATAAAAATAAATAATTAAATTAAACTAAATTAAGGATAAAAAATAAGTAAGGCTAATTAAATACTGTGGAAGGACTTGATTATAAAAAAAAGATCAGAAAGAAAAATTAAGGGAACAATCTCATTTATCATCTCATCAAAAAGAATAAAATTCATAGTAATAAACCTACCTAAGAAGGTGAAAGGTCTGCACTCAGAAAACTATAAGATACTGATGAGAGAAATAAAAGGTGACACAAACAGATGGAGAGATATACCATGTCTTTGGATCAGAATAATCAGTGTTATGAAAACGACTGTATTACCCAAAGCAATCTACAGATTCAGTGCAATCTCCAATTGCCAATGGCATTTTTCATAGAATTAGAACAAAATAATTCACAATTTGTATGAAAACTCAAAGGGCCACGAATAGCCAGTGCAATCTTGAGAAAGGAAAATGGAGCTGGAGGAATCAGGTGCCCTGACTTCAGACTACATTACAAACTACAGTAATCAAAACAGTACGATCCTGGCACAAAAAAAGAAATACAGGTCAGCGGAACAGGAGAGATAGAAAGCCCAGAGATAAACTCACGCACCTATGGTCACCTAATCTATGCTGAAGGAGGCAAGAATATATAATGGAGAAAAGACAGTCCCTTCAATAACTGTTGCTGGAAAAACTGAACAGCTACATGTAAATGAATGAAATGAGAATACTCTCTAACATAATACACAAAAATAAACATGAAATGGATTGAACACCTAAGTGTAAGACTGGATACTATAAAACTCTTAGAGGAAAATAGGCAGAACACTCTTTGACATAAACTGCAGCAAGACCTTCTTCAACCAATCTCTTAGTATAATGAAAAAAAAAAGCAAATGGGACCTAACTAAACTTAAAAGCTTTTGTACAACAAAGGAAACTATAAAGAAAACAAAAAGGTAAACTTCCAAATGGGAGAGAATATTTGCAAATGAAGCAAAATATATAAACAGCTCATGTAGCTCAATATTAAAAAAAAAAAAAAACACAGTCAAAAAATGGGAGGGGAATCTAAATAGACATTTCTCCAAAGAAGACATACAGATGGCCAAGAGAGGCAAATGAAAAGCTCTTCAACATCACTAATTATTTGAGAAGTGCAAGTCAAAAATACGATGAGGTACCACCTCATCCTGGTCAGAATGGCCACAATCTATAAACAATAAATGCTGAAGAGTGTGTGAAGAAAAGGGAGCCCTTCTACACTGTTGGTGGGATGTAAATTGGTGCAGCCACTGTGGAGAATAGTATAGAGGTTCCTTAAAACACTAAAACTAGGGCTACCATATGATCCAGCAAGTGCACTTTGGGGCATATATCTGGAGGAAATCGTAATTTGACAAGATATATGCACCCCAAGGTTTATTGCAGCACTTATTTACAATAGCCAGGACATGGAAGCAATCTAAATGTCCATCAACAGAGAAATTGATATAGAAGATGTCATAATATATGCCCTGGAATATTAGCCATAAAAAGGAATGAAATAATGCCATTTTCAGTAACACACGATGGACCTAGAGATTATCATATTGAGTGAAGTAAGTCAGAGAAAAACAAAGATATGATATCATTTATATGTGAACTCTAAAACAAAAAGGGTACAGATGAACTTATATACAAAACAGAAATAGAAAAAAAAAAAAAAACAGAAATAGAGTTACAGAAGTAGAAAACAAACATATGGCTACCAGGAGTAAGAGGCGGGGAGGGACAGATTGGAATATTGGGACTAACATACACACACTACTGTATATAAAATAGATAACTAAAAATGACCTACTGTCCAGCACAGAGAACTCTACTCGATCCTCTGTAGTGGCCTATATGTGATAATAATCTAAAAATGAGTGGACATATATACATGTATGGGCTTCCCCAGTGGCTCAGTGGTAAAGAATCCACCTGCAATGCAGGAGATGTGGTTTCGATTCCTGAGTCGGGAAGATCCCTTGGAAGAGGGCACAGCCACCCACTCCAGAATTCCTGCCTGGAGAATCCCAAGGACAGAGGAGCCTGGTGGGCTACAGTGCATAGGGTTGCAAAGAGTCGGACACGACTGAAGTGACTGAGCATGCACGCATATGTAATCTGATTCACTTCACTGTACACCTCAAACTAACACAACACTGTACATCAACTATACTAAAATTGTTTAACTTTTATTCAAATTTTAACTTCACTTTTATTTAAATTATGTATTTAGCTAATTTGAATTTAAATAGTCCCATGTGTCTCCTGGCTACTGAATTGGACAGTGCACTCTAGTTCTACACTCTGACTTTCTTTTCTGATAAGTTGGACATCTCTGCATTTTCTCTGAGCTTCCTGCTTTCTTTTAACTTCCTTTCCACCATAATTAACCAATTCTGATACCCATAGCTGTGTCGACTTTCTGTCTCATGTCAGCTGATTTCATACCTAAGATATAAAGATTAGCTGACAGGCACCAGTTTTCAAAGCAATTTTTTGCTTTCTGAACAACAGAATTCCTCTTAGTGATGAGTTCATTAACATATATATTTATATTAATACACACATATTTATGTGTATATATTAATATATATATGCATATTTATATAACATAAATATTTATACTTCCCTAAGGTCTGGGTGGGGATGTGCCAGAGCATTCATTACTTACACTGCAAAAATTAAACATTTACTTTAATGCTGTGAGATCAAGAGTTAGTGTATTTGTGTTCATCTGAGCTTGGTTCCTGTGCTGTGGAAGTTGACCCTCTGTAAACATTTTTAGTCAATTAAGCATATTAGCTAGTAATATCTAATAATGACCAACAATGCCAATAGAAGTCATCAGCTAATCATTCAAATAAGCAAAGAGGACTGCCCGAGGAGTTATAGATGAAAATCAGACAGTCTTTGAGAAAACCTGGGAGCTTTCCCATCTGGTTACCATCTAGAGAACCAAACAACACAAAATGAAGAGCTAATAATATGACTTTAGAAGAGGTTAGAAGAGAGATTAGTGAACTAACTACACTGAATTTCAAAGCAGGAAAGGTCCTTCGAAATGAGGCAGGAGAGTGCTCACAGAACTTGAAGATTTTATCACTCTACATATATTCTCTGAATGCCTGCCACATGCCAGGCATTAGAACATAGAGTCAAAGAACATGGTGCCTACCCTCAAGGAGTTCATGGTCTATAGGAGAAACAAACATGCAAATTATTCCAATTGATACAGTTGCCAGCAAATAAAAATTCAGAATATCCAGTTAAATTTGAATTTCCCGATAAACAATTTTTAGTGTAAGTGTATCCCACACAATATTTGGGGCATACTTGTACTAAAATAATATTTGTTTGAGATTCAAATGTAACTGTGCATCCAATATTTTTTTCTGGCAACTCTAAATGGGGGTAATAAATATAGTAATAAAGGTGTTAGGTGCTACAAGAAAATATCCAAGGGGCATGGACCTCAGAGTACATCAGAGGAGGATCACAAAGGAGGTAAAGTTCAAGCCAAATCTTTCCCAACCAATAGAAGTCAGCCAGGTGATGAGAGTCTAGAAGGATCCTCAAGCCCAAAGGCACTGTGGTTTGAGAGACTGGGACATACTTAGGCACGTGCAAGTAGCTCAATGGTGGTGGTGATGGTTTAGTCACTAAGTCATGTCCGACTCTTGAGACCCTATGGACGGTAGCCCACCAGGCTCCTCTGTCCATGGGATTCTCCAGGCAAGAGTACTGGAGTGGGTTGCCATTTCCTTCTTCAGGGAATCTTCCCAACCCAGGAATCAAACCCGGGTCTCCTGCACTGCGGACAGATTCTTTACCAACTGAGCTATGAGAGGGACAGAATAAGTAATGAGTAAAATTTCAATAACTGTCTGGGGAAAAGCCAAAGACAGAACCCAGAGTAATGCTACCTCTAAGGGCTTAGAGGAAGAAAAAGAGAGCTCGTGAACATAGCAAGAAGGAACAGTCTGAGGAGGAAAAAAGAAAATCAGGAAGCCAGAAGGGAGAGGTCCTCAGTGACAAATACTGAGGCCACACTGAATAAGAAAAGATCATTGACTGCCAACAGGGAGGGCATCAATGTCAGTGACAAATCCATCTCAGTGGAATGGAGTGGCAGCAGGTGAAGAAAGCTCATAGGTGTGACAAGAACAGGAGAAAGCAAGACTAGACATTGCTTTCAAAAAGTCTGGTTGTAAAAGCAGTACCATGCTTCAACCTGGACAAACAGGGAGCTCAAACTGGACCCTGAAATTTAGAGAGGGTCCCAATCTGGCTTCCCTCCAGCCCCACCCATGTCCACATGACCCAGGGGACAAGCTCACCCACAGCCTACATGCTCCCTTTTAGGCTCTGGAATTCATTGTCCAAATGGAACCAAGCCTTTTTTCAATGCTGACACAAGTCTTTTCCTAGGTCTATCTTCCCATGGATGATGTCACTAATGTGCCTCTCTCTGAACCTGAGACCTGGACCACATGTCTTTGGAGAGGGGTGTGGGGGGTGTGGATATGGGGACCAGGGGTCCAGACGCTGGGATGAAGGGCCTTCATGATATAGGATGAAATCAGAGTGGGAAATGAAGCAGGGTGGGCCACAGGCTTCCATCTATAGTTTTGTCTCAGGCCTCACAAAAGTTAGAGAAGTCTGTAAGGAGATGTAATTAGAAATGGATATAAGGCGAAGGGAGGGTCCTTTTGAAAAAGCACAAGGTCCTCTTGAAAGAACCTGTGGTGAAGGGGATATTGAAACCATAGACAGAAAGGACAGTTAAAAACAAGGTTCAGTCAGGAGTTCAGCAGCAAGTATTTCCAATGAAGGAACCACTTACAGAAGTGCAGACAGGGTTAAGGGAATAAGCAAGAGGTATTACTGCACCCAAAGCCTAGCAACAGTGTGAAGCCATTATATCCCTAGGTCTGAAAGGTCAGGAGGTTGACAAGACAATATTGCCAGGACTTCATGAACTTGGGAGCTGCAGCTACAGTTACTCACAGAAATGCAACAAAAAGCCTGGAGAGTGGGAGGAAGAAATATCCCAACCTTTCTCTCCTATACTTGAGTTGGTGCCATTGGCTTCCACTAACTGAAACCGTTGTGTTTCTGTCCTTTATTGTGCCCATCACTGCATGAAATGTTCCCTTAGTATCTCTAATTTTCTTGAAGAAATATCTAATCTTTCCCATTCTATCATTTTCCTCTATCTCTTTGCACTGATCACTGAGGAAGGCTTTCTTATCTCTCCTTGCTATACTTTGGAATTCTGCATTCAGATGGGTATATCTTTCCTTTTCTCCTTTGCCTTTCATTTCTCTTCTTTTCTCAGCTATTTATAAGGCCTCCTCAGACAGCCATTTTGCCTTTTTGCATTTCTTTTTCTTGGGGATGGTTTTGATCACTGCCTCCTATACAATGTCATGAACCTCTGTCCATAGATCTTTAAGCACTCTATCAGATCTAATCCCTTGAAATGGTGTGGATCTAACAGAAGCAGAAGATATTAAGAAGAGGTGGCAAGAATACACAGACGAACTATACAAAAAAGATCTTAATGACCCAGATAACCATGATGGGTTGATCACTCATCTAGAGTCAGACATCTTGGGTCTTAGGAAGGATCACCACGAACAAAGCTAATGGGGGTGATGGAATTCCAGTTGAGCTATTTCAAATCCTAAAAGATGGTGCTATTAAAGTGCTGCATTCAATATGCCAGCAAATATGGAAAACTCAGTAGTGGCCACAGGACTTGAAAAGGTCAGATTTCACTCCAATCCCAAAGAAGTGCAATCTCAAAGAATGTTCAAGCTACCACACAATGTACTCATTTTATAGGCTAGCAAAGTAATGCTCAAAATTCTCCAAGATAGGCTTCAGCAGTACATGAACTGAGAACTTCCATACGCTCAAGCTGGATTTAGAAAAGGCAGAGGAAACAGAGATCAAATTGCCAACAACCGTTGGATCATAGAAAAAGCAAGAGAATTCCAGAGAAACATCTACCTCTGCTTTATTGATGACGCTAAAGCATTTGATTGTGTGGATCACAACAAACTGTGGAAAATTCTTAAGCAGATGGGAATATCAGACCACCCTACCTGTCTCCTGAGAAACCTGTATGCAGGTCAAGAAGCAACAGAACCAGACATGGAACAGTGGACTGATTCCAAATTGGGAGAGGAGTATGTCAAGGCTGTCTATTGACACCCTGCTTATTTAACTTGTATACAGAGTACATGTTAAATGCCAAGTTGGATGAAGCACAAGCTGGAATCAAGATTTCCAAGAGAAATATCAATAATCTCAGATATGCAGATGATACCACCCTTATGGCAGAAAGCAAAGAGGAACTAAAGAGTCTCTTGATAAAGGTGAAAGAGGAGAGTGAAAAAGCTGACTTGAAACTCAACATTCAAAAAAAGAAAATCATGATATCCAGTCCCATCGCTTCATGGCAAATAGATGGGGAAACAATGGAAACAGTGACAGATTTCATTTTGGGGGACTCCAAAATCACTGGGGATGGTGACTGCAGCCATGAAATTAAAAGATGCTAGCTCCTTGGAAGAAAAGCAATGACAAACTTAGTGTATTAAAAAGCAGCGACATTACTTTGCAAACAAAGGCCCATCTAGTCAAAGCTATGGTTTTTCCAGTAGTCATGTATGGATGTGAGAGTTGGCCCATAAAAAAGACTGAGTGCGGAAGAATTGATGTTTTTGAGCTGTGGCGTTGGAGAAGACTCTTGAGAGTCCCTTGGACTGCAAGGAGATCAAACAAGTCAATCCTAAAGGAAATCCATCCTGAACATTCATTGGAAGGACTGATGCTGAAGCTGAAGCTCCAATACTGCAATACTTTGGCTACCTGATGCAAAGAGATGACTCATTAGAAAAGACCCTGAATCTGGGAAAGACTGAAGGCAAGAGGAGAAGGGGACAACAGAGGATGATATGGTTGGATGGCATCACTAACTCAGTAGACATGAGTTTGACCAAGCTCTGGGAGTTGGTGATGCACAGGGAAGGCTGGTGTGCTGCAGTCCATGAGGTCACAGAGTTGGACATGACTGAGCGACTGAACGATAACAACTAAAACCAACCAGAAGAAACCAATCAGCAAGATACCTAGATGCATTTTGCTAGTCTCATAGGGCAAAAGCAGAGGGAGAAGAAGTAGGAGGGAGATTTGGAAGGGCAAACAGATTAAATAACTAATATTTATTTATTAAATAACTAACTCCAAGGAGGCAGGAGATGTGAACAGAATTAAGAGTAAACTGGGGGGAAGGAAAAAGAAGGCATTTCTGTCTGATGACCATCTTCTTCTCTCTGCAATTGGAGGGGAAAGTTGATCATGGAGGAGGGTGAGCAGGCTAGAGAATGTTCTGATTTTCCTCCTGCAGGTGGCAGCTGCCAGTTAGGCCCTTGTGCAGTATAGGTAATACGTAAAGTAAGACTATTTTCCTCCATCCCATCCCCATGTAAGAGGAATGTCACATTCTCTCATGCCTTCCTCCAACTTCCCTACACTGATCAAGCAGAACTGCAGAGCAAGCAAAAATCTTGGGGGGGGGGGGCGCTTTTCCTTCTCCCTTTCCTGCAGTAACCTTGAAACCCACCTTAGCCTCAGGCAAGTAAACCTCCAGCAATATAAGAGCCCCACACACTACAAAATACTTCCCTCTTAAGTATTGACTCATGGTTCCAAACAGCTTCTGTATCTGATAGTTCCCTCCTCTGACCAAATCAAGACTCCCTATTTATTAGAAGAAAAATAATTTTTAAAATTAACTTTCACATTATAAAGAACTAGTAGTCTTACCTCTAATCCTGCCATGGACATCTAGATTTAAAAAAAAAACAAAAAAACTCTTTTCCCAAAGGGGAAATCTCTAAATTTCAAAGATGAGTTGAAGAGTTTACAACGTTTAGCCAAGGATGTTCCCTCCCCCTCCCTGCCCCCACCTTCTGTAACCAGCTGACCCTAGATCTATACTTGAGAACACAGCTTCTGATTTTTTAAGGTGAAGAGAGAAAAAAGAAAGGAGAAGGTGAAGCAAGATTCTGGTTTAGGAAAGAGAGTCTCAATCCATAGGCAAAAATCTTTGTTCCTTGTGGGTTCTTAAATGTTGGACAAGACTAAGGTTTAATATTAAGACAACAAGCTCCCCAGAGGGAGAGAGAGCTTGAAAGATTGGTGTAAACCAAGCAGCGTCTATTTCTCACAGCCACTCCACACAAACAAGAACAGTCTTCTCAGAGTCCTCTGTTCTCCAAGTGCGTGTGCTGGTGGAGGGCAATCCCGTTCACTTCTCTGGGATCTGCCACCCAACCAACTAAACTGCCAACTCCCTCGGGGCCACTTCCAAACCCCCCCCCCCCCAACACAACCCCCACCCCCCGCCAAGCCCCAGCACAAACCCAGCCTCACCAAGAGGCACCTGCTCCCCATCCGTGAGTCCTTGGGCCTGGAAGGAAAAATAGAATATTTTTCATGTTCTCTCTCTTCTCTGTCCCTAGAATATTTTTCATGTTCTCTCTCTTCTCTGTCCCACCATTGACAAAAGTGGCCCTTTCAGGTCCAGAGAAAGAGCCTGTATGGTTTTCCACCTGGTGCGCCTTTCAGCCAACTTCACCTTCATCCCAGCCTCTTTATCCAGAAAGATTCTGGGACAGGAAATCAATAGCTCAGCTTGAGATAAGGAGAAAGAGGGGGAGAAAAAAAAAAAAAAGCTAGGGTGGAGCCTGTGAGGAAATGGTTCTTGGAGAGAGGGGCTCAAGGAGTAATTAGAGAGGCTGAAATATGCAGCACCCAAGACCCAGGGAGCCTAGCCAGGGAGGGTCACTTCCTGGTTTACACCTGGCGTCGGGGGCGCATCTCTTTGCGGAATCAGGACAGAAGAGAAGTGTGTGCTGGGAGCGATTCAGAGTGGGATCCTGGGTGGGGTGCGAGGGCCCATTAGCTTAAGGGCTCTTAGCGGATCTCCAGACCAGAGACCCGAGGAGCAGAAGCTGCTGCCCTGAAGAGTCGACCTGCCTGAAACCTCTAGCTCTCTCCCTCCCCTTCGGGCTCACCCCAGGTGTGCGGAAATGCAGTCTATGCAGTCTCCCAGGTCCTCCTGGAGAGCTGAGGCCCGCAGTGGGGTGACAAAGAGCAGAGAGTTTTTAAACCTTAGAAGATCAAACATGAAAGGGACCTTAGAAAGCTTTCTAAGGCAATCACTGGTTTCCCGCACAGGGACATCTAGGCCCGGGAGACAAGGACTTTCACCCAAGACACACAGTAAAGTGAAACGGATCCAAATGTAAGTTAAAAGGATATTTAACCCCGCAGTCTGCCGAGAGCCAGTTAATCAAGGAAAGGCAAAAGCAATTTACTTTTAATGGGGGTGCGGGGAGGGGACATCAGCTTTGAAAAGAAGCATTATAAAATTAATTTCCGAGACAAGGAGGCTGGAGTAATGGAGAGAAAAAGCACTCAAGGCTCAGCTCACCAAAATTTCATTTTCATTATCTTGAATGGGCCTAGATCGCCTCTGTCAACATTTCATGGTGCTAATATCGCTTGGCTGCAGGGCCCAAGTAGACAGTTAAACTCCCGCCAAGCCGGGCCTGAGCAAAGCTCTGTTCTAAAGAGATCCCCTTTCTTCGGGTTTGAAAAAAAAAAAAAAAAGAAAACACACACACAAAAAAAAAACCCACAAAAAAACACAACACACAGTTAACCACCTGTCAGGGCTGAGGATACAATGAGGCTCTTGGAAAAAGAGCTTTTCATGCATGCGTAATATATTTGTTCAGCTATTCACTTAATGAAGCTGATAAATGTGATGCAAGACAATAGTCAAGTTAATCTATTTAGTAAAATGTTTTTGAGACTTTCAGGCTACGTTAAGGAGGGGAGCTTTCGGCGACATTTTCATTTAAATGCGCTCATCTCCCCTCTTAGGCTGCACAAGGGGGTTCAGGCAATCTAAGTGAATATAATTTCTTATAAATGTGTCTTTAATGGGTTTAATTCACCCTTGCCAGCTGTTTTGGGGGCTATTTTGTAAGAGCAAAACAAACGTTTCGGGCTTGGAAAGCTAGTTAAAATTAGTTTCGGTCAGCGAGGCCAAGCTATATTTCCTGCAAACCATCTGCTTGATTGGCACAATAGAAGGATTTTCAAGGAAAACGGGGGAGAGTGAGTGTGAAAGGAATGAAGGGTGGGGGGAGGCGCTAGAAAAGGCTGGGGCGGCCGGTAGCTCCTTGTGGCCTATTCTGAAGGTGAACCCCTTAGAGGTGTCTTAATAGAGCGACTCGCCTAAAGAGCTGGGGCTGCAGGAAAGCTCTTTCAGGCCAAGCCTCGCTGCCCTTCTCCCTTGCATCGCCCGTCAGCTCCTTCTTTTGCACCGGGGGCCTAGAAGCCAGGCGGCGGGTGCTGATTCCGATTCTGCCGCCGCCCACCAGCCTGCCAACTTGCAAGGCGCTCTTGGTTGGTAGCTCTGGTCGGGAGCTCCACGGCCTGGGGTTTTGAACTCTGGCAAAAAGTGTGAACTTGGGGTCCCAGTCTTCCCGAAGCCACATTCGTTATCTTTTCGGAGGGCAAGGAATCTCAAGTCACTCTTTACTTTGCAGACCCTTCACCTCCCTACGGGTGGCCTGTGCTTACCCGGGCTGGCGCGCGGTGGGACCCACTTTGGTGAGGGCGCGCAGTGGCCAGAGCTCGGAGCGTGGGGTAGGGACCCGCCCTCTCTCCATGGCCCCCGAGGGTAGGGGTGGGGTGGAAACCCCAGACGGGTTCCAGGAGTCCTTCCTGCCTTCCCAGGGAGGCTCCGACAGCTTTGGCCGGGAGGCCCCGGGAGCCCCGGCTACCTCTGCCTAGGCCTCCCCCGCCGAGCAGTGCGCCCGCGGCACAGACGAGGGCCTTCACCCCAATCAGAGCCTCCGATTCTCTCTTTGCCCCAGAAAGAGAAACAGAGAGAAAGCCCCGTTCTGGGAGAGAGGATGCAAATGACTTCTCTGAAATAAACTCGAAGATAACGACATTACAATGAATGGCAGGACGCACAAAACCCATGGGCTCAGGTCAAACGGCATTAGTCACAGGTCTTAGCCGCAGCCGCCACGCCGCACCGCGCAGCCCCTTAGGCTATGGTGGAGTTTGAAAAGACGCGTTCAAGGAGATCACTTCAAGTAAGATCCTTTCGTCTGATTTCTTGCTTCCTTGGGATTTACTTTGCCTTTTCACGGGCCGCCAGCCCTCACCCCCGCCCTCACTTTTCCTCTTTGGTGCCTTAGGAATGCTTCAGGAAGCTATGGAGATGGAGGCCGAGAACACGTGGATCGCAGCAAGGGGTTGACCCACCTTCCAAAAAGTGTCAGGCCCCCCTTTTTAAAAGAAGAGAGTTAACAGTAGTCAGTCTAGTGTGAGGCAGAATGGTCAGTGAGTGTGTGTGTGTGTGTGTGTGTGTGTGTGTGTGTGTAAGGGTGGGGATCAAGGAACAGGTCCATGGGCAAGATAATTGTAAAAACTACACCAGGGAAATATTAATACTCCAGATGGAGAAGAAGTTTAGAGAAGGGGGGAGGTTAGGAAGGCCCCAGACTGGCTTTGAGTCCTTACTGTCCCTCAGAACAAAATCCTGCAAAAGTAGACTGTCTTCCAGTAGGCTGCAGTCAGAAGCTCTAGCCATGAGCCCTCTTGCTTGATGAGAAACCCAACACAGGGGTATGGAAGGAAGAAGGGAAGGAATGCAGGAGAAGAGGAGGAAAGGACTAGAATGAAGAAGAGAAGAAAAAGAAGAGAGGTGGGAGGGAATGCACAAACCAGGGCTGGTCTTCCTGCTTCCAAAAAGCAGTTGGTGGGAGGGGTGATGTGGAATGAAAACTTTGTGACAGTGTTAGAGCACAGATGTTCACATACTTTAAACCTTTTTCTCCCCTATTTTATGGCAAAATTTCTAAAAGAGGAACATTTAAAGTTTTTCAAATATCTCTCTCTTTCAATTCCAGGGGATTCCAGTTAACTTTGGCAATGCATTTTCCATGTTTAAGTAGCCATTTATTTAAAAGATGCTCTTTCCTGAGTGGTTTTCTACCTCCTGCTCCCCAGAATGCCTCCATAAACAGCCTTGGGCTCAGAAACTCCATACTTGTGTCCTCTTGGAGCATTAATTCGGCTCCAGAGCCCAACCCTAAATAACTTTTTAATTTGAATCAAGGGAGAGCTTTAGCAGGCTCTATTTCTGGTTTAATGTGATATAAATCACAGATGCA
Organism: Dama dama; assembly: GCF_033118175.1. Lineage (NCBI taxonomy): Eukaryota > Metazoa > Chordata > Mammalia > Artiodactyla > Cervidae > Dama > Dama dama. The sequence goes on along the minus strand of NC_083682.1, from coordinate 26,178,708 downwards.
CTTTTATTGAATGGTTAAAGTAGCGACATGGAGATCATCAACACAAAACGCCCTGAACAAAACCATCGAGAGAAATAAAGCTGGTTAATAAGATTTTTGAGAAAGCTTTGTGTTAAAAAGCAAAAAGGAAAACCAGCTGAAGGTGACAGTTAGTTCATGGTTAATAGGATCAGGGCGGCCTGGCGGGGCTGCACACTTCTCTTTGGGGAGGTTCAGCCACACTAAAGAAATGAATGGGACATTTAACACATCTGTTATCTAGCCGAGGAACGGAATTGAGGCTCAGCACCACCCCAGCCCCAACCCAGAGGAAAGCCAAGTACGGTCTACAGGAAGATTCTGATTTGAGGTACCAAATGAAGTAAGAATCCTCTTTCCTGGTGTGGACCAACATTTTTGGGGACCTTGCCCTTCACGCTGTTTTCACGCATTTGTATATTGCAGTTGTTAAGAAGCAGCAAAACTATGCCCAGGGAAGTGCTGGCAATGGTTAGGACCCTCTCTAGACATATTCCAACCTTCTGCTGCTGTGGTTTTAAAAGTCCAGGCTGTGAGTTTCAAGGGAAACTGCCAAGGGCTCCTAGAGGTTGGAAAAGAGCCAGCGGAGCACCCAGAGTCTTCAGGTCTCCTGGCACAAGGCAGCTTCCAGCAGAGGTAAGCCCTGGGAAATGCAACTCTGCCACCTTGCCCCTTTTCGAGGCTCCCCTCTGATCCTCCCCTGGGTTAGCTGAGGTTCGTTCCTCTGCGCCACTTCTAAAGACAGGTCACTGAAAATTGTTTTCTAAGTTGCAGGGGTTTGCAGGAGAATCATATTACTGTTCAGGTATCACCAACTCTCTCAAACTCAATTAGTTTCCCAACATGAAATAAATCAAGACCTCCTAGGGATGCCCATTCAATAGCTCCAAAGCATCGATTTCAAGTTTCCCTGGTATTTTAGAACAGCACTCCCCTATCCCACATTTATTTAACCCACCCCTCACAGCTGCTTTATGCCTCAGCTGGGGTAATGTATAGGGAGGGCAGAGACCGAAGAAGGAGTATATTTTTATGTTCATTGACTTGAAATTTTCCATTGCCTTCCCCACAAGGCGGGGGGCGGGGGGGGGAGGATTATTTTACTGATTGCCTGGAGATGAGTTTCTATGAATATTTATTGATTTATTTTCCAGGCTCAGCAGGGGAGCTGCAAATAAATTTAGTGTGTTCTCTAAATAATTCCTTTTCTATAAGGCAAGATGTCATCTGAAACTTCTAAATAGGCATTTAATTAGCCCGGGTGTTGCTCCAGAACAAAAACTCCTGGCGAGAGCCTTGGGGGCGCACTGTATTGCAAAGAGGCGGTCGATACGCAGAATTCATGCGCGCCAGCCTTTGTTGCCGGCCCATTGTGCGGGCCATGCTTATGAAGACTAATCCAATCATAAATTGCACCCCTGCGCCAATCAGATCGCCCAGAGCCTCCGGCGAATGAAGCTCGAGTGGAGAACTTTGTTGAACTTCATTGTCAGAGCTGTCACTTTTCAAAGCGCTTTAACGGGCGGGCCACTATAAAACCATCACCTCGACGGGAGGACTACGGAGGACTCGCAGACGCCCAAGTAGGATCGTTCCTTAAAGACGTTTGCTAAGCCCAAGAGAGAGGGCACCACGGGGGTGGGAGGGGCGGGAAGTCAGGCATTTACCTCCTGGCCACTGGAAGAAGTTTTTCGGCCCGCCCTGCGCCTAAAATGATGTTCCCTGGCCTCCTCGCGCCCCCCGCCGGGTACCCCAGCCTCTTGCGCCCCACGCCCACCTTAACGCTGCCCCAGTCCCTGCAGTCGGCATTTTCCGGTCACTCGAGCTTCCTGGTGGAGGATCTGATCCGCATCAGCCGACCCCCCGCCTACCTGCCCCGAGGCAGCGTGCCCACCCCAAGCATGTCGCCCCCTAGGCCGGGGGCCCCTGCGGCTCTCACAGACACCGGGGCCTCGGACCTGGGCTCCCCGGGCCCGGGCAGCCGGCGGGGCGGCTCACCGCAGACCGCCGTCTCCCCTGCCAGCGAGCCCACGTTTCTGAAGTTTGGAGTGAACGCCATCCTTTCCTCGGCGCCCAGAAACGGTAAGTGAAAGCAAAACGCTGAGGGCTGTTCTGGGTGCGGAGTCTTGGCCTCAGTTTCCCTTATGTGGCGGGTACCCACGCACACAGCAGCGCACACACTTAACACAACATCCCCGAGGACCCAGGTCAAGCAATGTGAGGCGGAGGTCCAGAAGATTCTCAGAAAGAAAAGCCTCCAGGTTCGCCCCACCCTCAGCATGAATGTGAACACCTGCAGTTTGAGCGAGCACAGTGCCCTGGAGCAGGGAAATCGAGCGCACACCCCTGGGCGTCTGCGTTCCTGCCATCCAGCTTCTGGGAGCCCATTTCTTAAACCCAAGACAACATATTTACTAGCTTAACAAGTATTATGGGTCTGCAGTTGTTTTCTCCCCCGCTCCAGTTCTATCCGTCTCGTTAGCGCCTAGGATGACACTGGACCGGGGGTGGGGTAGGGGGTTGGGAAGCGACTGTGAGGACGATGGGGAGAGTTCCACAGATGAGACAGTGTTTTACTCTGTCATTGAAGACGATGCCTTTGAAACCTGCCTAAGGTGAAATCATGTCATGTATTCACTGTCCTGTACAATAATCAGGTGACCTAATCAAATTCCCTTGCTGTCTCCCTCCTTCTGTTCCTCCTTCCCTCACTCCCAGAAACGTCTCCCACCTTGCTCCAGAGTGTCCCTCCCAAGACCTTTGCTTTTCCCTACTTTGAAGGCTCTTTCCAGCCTTTCATCAGATCGTCTTATTTCCCAGGTAAGTCTCGTCCCCCTTCCTTTCAGGAGGCTGGATGTCACCCCAACCCCACCCCGTCGCTCCCTGCCCCGAAGCCATATTTCTCCGTCCACCCCACGGGGTTACGCTCTGGTTCAGAGGTTGCGAGACGTACAACATTCACGAATCCGTCGCGCCAATTTGATGCCCTATTTAGCACAAGCAGTGACTGCTTGACACTTTGCACCAATTCCCTGCTCTACAAATTAGCAGGAATTGTCATGGTCCCAATTTGAGGCGGTTCCCTTCCCGGCGCGGAGCTGTTGGCATCCCTTCACGCCGCCGTTTTCCCACAGAGTCAGTGCACTTGGCCACGATTCCCCACAAAGGTTTCAGCACCATGACCAATTGGTCAGCTCCTCCGGGCAGCCACACACAGACCAGCCCTCGCCCCTCCGAGCCGCGGAGAGACACCTACCAGCCGGGGCTAATTTCTCTTTAAAACTCATTCAGGGCTTCGGGCTTTTCACAAGACCACATGGGGTGCCCTCTTGTGTGGGATGCCTGGGGTCGCCCAGGGGGAGGGGGACTAGATCCTCCCACACCCCCAACCCTCTATTTCCAACCCGACTTCCCAAATTACACCCTTCCCCCACCGCCAAACCGTTTTAAAGACCGTAGAGCTCGTAAAATTAGAAGTCGGAGGGAGGTCCATAATTGGGTCCGGGTTTAAAGGAGAAACACCTTAAGCAGGTTCCACGAAGTTTTCATCCTGCAATCCCAGTGGTGACTCAAAACTCTACAGCTGGTCAAGAATGAGGAGACGGGAACTATTCTAAAGGGAAGGGAGACTGGGTATGGTCGGTGGGGGGTGAGTAAAACCTCCACAGCACTTCCCAATATCAGCGAAAGAAACACGCAATTGATTTTTGAAAGGGGGAGAGAGAATTCACCAACCGCCCCCCCCACACACCATTCATGCTGTTGCTGCTAATGGAATTTGCTCCCTTTCTCCCCCAGCTCAATGCTCTAACAAAAACAACCCGAGCTTTATAAATAGCTTTTCATGTCCATTTAATGAAAATGATTCGGGGAAGAGAAGCCTCTGCCATCAGTATTCTCCCAATGGTCTTGGCCTGCAGTTGTGTTTAGTTTGAAAGTGTAAATCTCTTTTGTCCCAGTAATATATGGCTTTCGCTGCTTGTCCTCAGTCTTTTTCTGTTAGTTCATTACTACACAATTACCATTCACGCTTCATTAGAGTCTCTGTTTCTTTTGGGTTTTTTGTTTTTTTTTTTCTCTCCCTTAAAGCGAAACTCTCCCCCCCCCACCCCCCCCACCCCCGCCTTTTATCATGCCAATACCCATTGGGAAGCGGTCAATGTGCTAATTAGCTGCCACTTTTCATGTATTCGGGCCGAATTCTTTGCGTTTTGCGGGTGAGGGGAGGAAAGATTAATATAAAAAAGATGAATACTGATTGGATTTTTCCAAAAATAAAAAAATCCAAAGCGGATTTTCTCCTCTCTAACAAATCAGTAAAGCACCTCATTTTCATCTAAAGAATACAAAAGCCACCAATGTGCTAAAAGCTTAGGGGGGAAACCCAAGGGGCCTCGGCTAGCTATTTTATTTTTACTTTTGCAATTTATTTTTTTCTCCTGCTATATTAGCTGATGCACGCAGGTTTGTTTCCCTGAGACCGTTGAATGGAAAAACGAAACAGGCTATTGTGGGGGCTGTTTTCTGTGTTTCCGTGGGTTTACCTAATCCGGGTTTGCACGGTTGAAAGGTAAAGTTACTTGGGCGGAAAGCGCCTTTCATTCTGAAGGTTTGTAGGTTCCGTAGCCTATTCTCCAGGGGGAGAAAAAGGCGAGCTTTAAAGAGAGGAAGGATCAGAGAGGAAAACCAAAGGAAGCCGCAATGGAGGGGCGAACAGGGCGCTCACTCACTCACCTCGCACTCCTGGCCTCCGCAGCGTCCTCCAGCGTCGTGCCCATCCCGGGGACCTTCTCCTGGCCACTGGCCGCCCGCGGCAAGCCTCGCAGGGGCATGCTGCGTCGAGCCGTGTTCTCCGACGTGCAGCGCAAGGCGCTGGAGAAGATGTTCCAGAAGCAGAAGTATATCAGCAAGCCGGACCGCAAGAAGCTGGCGGCCAAGTTGGGCTTGAAAGACTCCCAGGTGAGGGCGGTCTCCCCGTAGCCCCTCCCGCCAGGCATGGTCCAAATGGGAGGGTTCTAGGAAACCGTTTAGGTCCCAGTGTACAGACGCGGTCAGGACTAGAGAGGGTGGAAGGGGCAAGAGCCGGCTTCGCGGAGGCTCCTCGCGATAGGTAGCCACTCTCCCTGCCCAGTGTCTCCCGGGCTCAGTGTCGACCCCACCCCCGCCCACCTCGGCCAGGTACCCTAAGACCCGGCGAGAGAGGCGTGAAGTGGGTGGCGGGGATGGGGGTGGGGGTGAAGGGCAAGTGCCACGTGGCGTCCCAACTCACTTTAAGGGGTGGGGAGCGGGCAAATACGGCGGCGGGGGCTCCGCGCTAACCTCCGCTCTCCCCTGGGCTCACTCCTTTCGCCCCAGGTGAAAATCTGGTTCCAGAACCGACGCATGAAGTGGCGGAACTCTAAGGAACGCGAGCTCCTGTCCAGCGGGGGCTGCCGCGAGCAGACCCTTCCCACCAAACTCAACCCGCACCCGGACCTCAGCGACGTGGGCCAGAAGGGTCCCGGGGACGATGACGACGAGGAGGACGAGGGCCCGGGCAGCCCCCGCCCCTGCCTGGGCTATCACGCGTCCCCCGCCGACCCTCGGCACCTGCGGGACCCGCGGCTGGAAGCGCCGCTGCCCGCCTCGCCCGCGCGCTCGGGCAGCCCCGACAAAGCTTCGGACTTCTCCGACTCCGAGGACGAGGAGGAGGGCGAGGAGGAGATCACGGTGTCTTAGAAGCCCCCGCGCTCCCCGGGGTACTGATTACGAGTGCTTTGAAATTGAAGAGGTGGGATTCGGTGCGTGTTCACTCGGCCCGCTCCCTGCTGCAGAAGTCACCTTGTCTGAGGGCACCCTGGCCCCTTCGGTTGCCCCAGACGACATTTCTTTCCCCTACACCCCTCCCCCAGCAGCCCTCTCCGCACAAGTTAAATTTAGGTCTTGGTCCCAGCCTTGACTCTTCCACGAGGGGTCCTGTCTATCGTGTTTTATTGCAAGCTATTTTAAACACCGTAGGGGTGCTGCGGTTCATGAGGTCGCAAAGAGTCGGACACGACTGAGCGACTGAACTGAACTGAGGGGTATTCACCGCTACAGCCCGCCGTTAAGCTGTGTGCCAGGCGCTACTGGCTTCAGCAGCAACAGCCTCGTAAGAGAGCCTGTATTGAAGTAGGAAACCGAGACAGGATATCTCACAGTATCAGGCCTGTAACTTCAAGACCCCTGAATTCCCAGACCCCTCTACATCCCCATCTTGGGTAGCAAACACGTCCTAGCCAACTCCAAACTCTGGTGACCCAGTCTTCTATAGCAATGCCCTTAGAAAGCTCAAGAATTAAAAAAAAAAAAAGAAAAAAACAAAACCCACCCACAAACCTGTGCCTTCTGGTCTAAGGTACCGTATAAACACTGAATCTTTTCTACCAGTCCTATTCCCCGTGCTCTCTGGGCAAAGAAGTGAGATCTCTAAATGGGAGGAAGAGTCAGGCTCTATTTCTGTCTGTGTGTTTTAATGCCTTTTCTTTACTATTTCAGCATCTATGGTATATGCACCAAGCATTCTCCCTTATGCCCTTTTATTATGACTGGGGATGTTTCACTGAGCATTGGGCATGAGGTGAACAGATAGAGACCCACAAGCCTCTTTGATTTTTTTTTTTTTCACGGAACTTTGCTGTCTTTGCACAGCCTTTATGAACTGTACACTATTTTGTACACATGTATGGATATTTTATACCAAGGTTATTATGAATGATATAAAGAACTGACTAGATTTCCTCCTCTTTTTTCCCCCATGGTTTTTAAACTTTAAAAAGGTAGCTGTTTAATTGCATAACTTATGAAGAAATTACTTATTTTGTATTTTTACTGTGTACAAATTTTTATATATGTATATATGTATTAAATGAAAAATGCCAAATAAAAAGTAGAATGGACACAATGATCAAGCAATATCCCTAACTCACAGACTGTTAAAGCTATTCTGGTCCGAGGGCCACTGGAATTTACAGAAGATACGCTCATGTTCCAGAGGGAGAGGCACATGTCTAAAGCACCCAACTAGTTAGAGGTCAAGCTGGGACTAGAATCCATTTCTGACTCTCAGGCCAGTGCCTTTTCTGCTTCCCTGTACCATTGTTGTTGTTGTGTTAGTTGGTCAGTTACCAACTCTTTGCTTCCCCATGGACTGTAGCCCACCAGGCTCCTCTATCCATGGGATTTTTCAGGCCAGAATACTGGAGTAGGTAGCCATTTCCTTCTCCAGGGGATCATCCTGACCCAAGGATCGAACCTGGCCCTCCTGCATTGCAGGCAGATTCTTTTCCATCTGAGCCACCAGGGAAACCCTACCACAAAATAGCCAAATTCACTATGGTTACAAGTTAAATAGCTCCAGTGGAGTGACACCAACAAGTTGAGTCTGGAGTGATCCTTATTCCCTACTCTGAGGACTGAACTGATAGACTAAAATAAATCAATGAAAGTCAATTTAAGTGGTTCAAGTTTGCAGTGGTTTTTCTTTCCCTCCTTGAAGGCATATTTTCCTAGTCCCCAGGAAAGCTAGAAGCTGGTTTTGATTTTTGTGTAGGAACTGATTTTATTAGCAGTGTCATCTACAGACAGCACTGGGGAACCTGATACAGGTTCTGGGGCTCCCCAGTGAAACTAAGTTCTTTAAAGATGGACTGTCAGCAACAATGATTTATTTAACCAGCAACCAGTGAAGAGCATCAGGGTAGAACTCTGGCAAAGGCTCTGTGCACTTGGAGAGCCTGATCTCTGCCACATGGGTCACACAGTTAGTTATTATGCTAACACATAATCTGACAAAAGTGAAGTGTTGAAGCTGAAACCCCAATACTTTGGCCACCTGATGTGAAGAACTGATTCATTTGAAAAGACCCTGATGCTGGGAAAGATTGAAGGTGTGAGGAGAAAGGGATGACAGAGGATGAGGTGGTTGGATGGCATCACTGATTCAATGGACATGAGTTTGAGTAAACCCCAGGTGTTGGTGATGGACAGGGAGGTCTGGTGTGCTGTAGTCTATGGGGTCACAAAGAGTCAGACATGACTGAGTAACTGAAATGAACTGAGCTGATACTCTGACAGCCTGGAAAGAAGTTGTCAAGCTTAAATTTCAGTAGTTTGTGTTATATTTGAATATATTTTATTCTCAACTCTCTTTAAAAAAAAAAAACAAAACCCTCCATGCTAAGGTTCAGATATCCTCCCCTGCTGGGCCCATGCCTGACACTGGGGATCCCTTCAGTGCCATGGGAATTTGGAGCAAAACTAGTCTTAACTATCATAATTATCTTACTTCAAGAAATATCCCACATTTCCCCCTCAACACATATGAAAATGTTAGCATGGTGTCCTGCATACGGTAGGCATGCAATTTTTCAGACCAGAAACCCTTTCTGCTCTGAATAATTTAGGCTATTTTCTCCTTTTCTCTGCTGTTGCCCAGAGGGATATCTAGAGATGGAATCTGGACCAGAAATGGTCCACCTTTCCCTCTCTGCCAGTTCAAGCCTGCAGTTATTACTTACAATCAAGAACTATTTTCCAGCATGGGGATGGATTCATGTCTACATCAAAGTATTCTAGTGGCACACCCATGTGCATACCAGCATTATTTTTACTATCCAAGAGGTATTCATGTTTATATCACTCCACTTATTCACAACAGTTTCTGCAACCCAAATATCTATCAATGGGTAAATAGAGAAAAAGTAGTATACACACACAATGGAAAATTATTTCACTTAAAAAAGGAAAGGAATCCTGTCACATGTTATCATGTCAACATGAATAAATTTTAAGAACATTATGCCAAGTGAAATAAGCTAGTAGTAAAAAGGCAAATACCATATGATCATACTTATATGAGGTATCGAATATAGCCACATTCATAAAAACAAAAAGTAAAATTACAGTTGAAGAGCTGGGGTCATAGGGAAATAGGGAGTTGTTCAGTGGGTAGAGAATTTCAGTAATATTTCAGTATTGGAAAAATAACTCACATGTTCAAAGATTTAACATTCCAGTAATGGTCAAAATTATGGCAGGCAAGTGAAAAACTTGAGGTAAGAAATATGTGTGTGTGTGTGTGTGTGTGTGTGTGTGTGTGTGTGTGTGTGAGGTGGCTTGCAGGATCTCAGTTTCCTCTCCAGCAACCAAACTGGTGCCAGGACAGTGAAAATCCAGAGTTTTAACCACTAGGCTACCAGGGAAGTCCCTGAGGTAAGCAATATTATCATAAGGCCACGTAAAATTCAAACCAAAAAGTATTCTGTGATGTAAATAAAGTTTTTTTCTACATTAATAAAAGTTAACTTTTGGGGTAAGCAGCCCGAGGTGACCTCTAAAAATGATGTGCTATTCACTTGACCCAGAAAACCCCACAAAATCAAGCAAATCAAGAGGTTCAAATCCTTGTGTTCACTTTAAGAGCACTCATGAAACTACCCAGGTCTTTAAGGGTATGCGTGTCTGAAAAGTCACCAAGTATCTGAAGGATGTCACTCTACAGAAGTGACGTGTAGCATTCCATTCTTGGTAGATTGGAGTTGGTAGGTGTGCACAGGTTAAACAGTGGGGCTGGACACAGGGTCTGTGGTCCAGAAGGAGTGCTGAATAGTATTTTACTGCACCTGCTCAAAGATGCAGAGAGTAAAGCTGAACTGAAGGGCTTAGATATAGAGAATCTATATGTGTCACTGAGCACATCCAAGTGAACAGAGCCCCCAAAATGCCGGGCTCAGGGTGGGATTAACCTGTCCCTGAGCTCTCCCTGCCACATTGAAACGATCCTAACTGAAAAAGAACAGACTGTTCCTAAACCAGAAGAGGAGGCTGCACAGAAGAGAAAGATATTCCAGAAGAAACAGAAGAAAAACAACAGTCTGGGAATAATGTTGCAAAAAATAAATGCAAATGAAATTTTAAAATAAAATAAAAGTTAAGAAAATCCAGAAAAGGAAAAAAAAACTACTCTGGAGATTTTTTTTTTTAATGTATGCTATTCCTCTCCATGTACAAAGTTTTACTTCCTGAGGATTACAAATAGCACATTTCGGTTCTAAGTTAACTCCTTTAGCAGAACTTCACAAGGGTGAGTAGTAGGCTCACTTTGCATGCTGTTTCCTAGAGTTATGCATAGTCCCTAACACATATTAGGTATTTGATATGTGTTGAGTAAATAAATAAATTAAAAGGAGGGACAGAGACCCTCTAGAGTCTAAACCATATGTCTCAAAGCTCTAAATCTTTCAGATGAGTTGAAGGGCTACTTAGGCCAATAATAAAGTAAAAGAAAAACACTAAAGTAATTGGTCAGATGTGTCTTTAAAAACCAAACCAATTACTTCAGTCCAAAAGACTAAAATAGTTATAAACTGAAGAGTACTAAATACTAAAAGGAAAATTTTTATTTTGTTTTGTTTTGTTTTGAGCACCTGCGACCGGCATGCATTCTTCTAGGGGTCTTAAACATTAGTGCTTCTCAAACTCTAAGGAGCATAAGATCACCTGGGGATCTCATTAAAATACAGATCATGATTCAGAGTATTTAGCATTGCTAACCCTTGTTAGGGGCTTACCTGACAGCTCAGTTGGTAAAGAATCTGCCTGCCTTGAAGAAAAGCCCATTTCGATTCCTAGGTTGGGAAGATCCACTGGAGAAGGGATAGGCTACCCACTCAAGTATTCTTGGGCTTCCCTGGTGGCTCAACCGGTAAAGAATCTGCCTGTAATATGGGAGACTTGGGTTCGATCCCTGGGTTGGGAAGAGCCCCTGAAGAAGGCTACCCACTCCAGTATTCTGGCCTGGAAAATTCCAAGGACTGTATAGCCCATGGGGTCGCAAAGAGTCAGACACGACTGAGCAACTTTCACTCACCCTTGTTAGTCCACAGATCACACTTTAGCAAAGATTTACAAGAAGTTTTATCCTCACAGTAACCTGTCTAAGGTAGAAATTGTTATCCCACATTACAGATGGACAAACCGAGGCCAGGAGTTTTGGTAATTTCCCCCTGCTTACCTCAGCCAGAATCCAAATTCAGGTGCCTCTAACCCTAATACACCATCCTGCTTCCTTGACTAAACTGGAAAAACCCATTTAACCAAACTCCAACCAACAGGTACACTTAATAGAGTTTTAGGCTTTTTAATATTCTGAAGTTATACGAAAAAAAATTAACAGCTATTTAAAAACTTTTCTTATCCACCTGAATCTCTCTCATCACTAGCCCTGCTCCCTGGGGCCCAAACCAGTAATCCTTAAACTGCAGTGTCTCACGCATCACTCTACACTGTTAAAAATTGTTGAACAACTAACAGATTTTTTGTTTGCTTGTTTCTGTGTGTTTTATCTATTAATACTCTTGGTGTAAGAAATTAAGACTGAGAAAAAATTTAAATGCTTATTGTGCATGCTGTGTTAAAGTCACTTCAGCTGTGACCAACTCTGTGCCCCTATGGACTGTAGCCCACCAGGCTCCTCTGCCCACGGGACTCTCCAGGTAAGAATACTGGCATGTGTTGCCGGGCCTTTCTCCAGGGGATCTTAGAGTAACAAATGGAAGTAATAAATGCTTATTACTTAGTTTTAAAACAAATTTTGTTACATATTCATATAAACACCATATTTTATAAAAGGTCAATATTGATATACACAAAACAAAAAAGTTGGAAGAGTGGCACTTTACATTTCTGCAAAACTCTTTAATGATTGGCTTAATAGGAAACAGCTGAATTCTCTTATCTATTTCTACAATCTGTTGCAATAGGAAGAAAACTTGGCTTCATACAAATACCCAGTTGGAAAAGGAGAAGTATTGGATCAACCTTATGTAATTGTGGCTCTTTGATACAATAACAGCAAAACTGGAGAAGTGGTATTTTTGAAAGGTTAGTAGCAATTTGAAACCCAAATTCCTTTTGGGATTTCCCTGGTGGTACAGTGGATACAAATCCGCCTGCAGGGGACATGGGTTTGATCCCTGGTCCACGAAGATCCCACATGCTGTGGAGCAACTTAAGCCCTCGGCCACAACTACTGAGCCTGAGCTTCACAACAAGAAAAGCCATCGTGATGAGAGGCCCGCGCACTGCAACTAGAGAGTAGCCCCTCTCCCAGCAGCTGGAGAAAGCCTGTGCACAGCAATGAAGACCCAGCACAGCCAAAAATAAAAAATCTAAGAGTCCTGGGGACTTCTGGGTGGTCCAGTGGCTAGGACTCCATGCTCTCAAAGCAGGGGGCCCGAGTTCGATCCCTGGTCAGAGAACTAGATCCCACATGCCACAACTAAGACCCAGTACAGCCAAATAAATAAAAATAAATATTTTTTAAAAATGGAGTCTGATGAAAAATGTGGCTAGTTCAATTGCACAAGTGCTCTTCCTTAAATAACCATCACATTTTGGGATGCAGCAGAAGTGCTTCATGCACTTGATGACACTTCCCCTGTCATCATACAAGGCACTAAAAGGATTATAAGCATTGGAATTTGATAACATTAATAATTTTTCCTGCCCCACCAAGCACATTCTTAAGTGAAACTAGCTGTCTTTGAGCAAAAGTCAGCAGAGAAAGCAATGACCACTGGTGTAGTTTAGCACCCCTGCCTCGATTTGTGCCAAGGTGCCAGCAGTTGTACCAACAACCAGCTTTGCACTATCACTAAAAACGTCAAGGTGGTAGTTGAATAAAACCTAAGATTCAAAATGGTATTCAATACTTTAAATATTTCAGCAACATTTATGTCTGTTGTCAAGCATTTCCAAATATTATTTGATGATTATCTGTTTTGACTACTAAGTAAATACAGAATAGGATGTCTGGGCTTTTGTGGAGATCTGTCCATTTTCAAAACGAAAGTACAGTTTTGCAGATGATTTGTTAACTCAATCTTTGATGAGTTACTCTGTCATTGGAAAGTGGCAGCATCATGATTTCTTTTACCGACTGTTCATCCAGCAGGTGTTCCGCATTGTTGGCTTTACAGGGTTTTAGTCTCTCAGCTGCAGAGTGTGGTTCCTTAGCTAATGCAAGACGCTGACTTAGTCAGTCAGTTACTTCAGTGGCCTTTCCACTTCTAGTCTGAAAATCTGTAACAAACTTTTTGCATTTTTAAACAGTGTCTTTTGTTTTTGTTTTAAAAACACAATTCAGTTCCTTTCTTTACATTCTGAATGATTGATCTCAGAATGATGTACAATTTAATTGGAACCACAATACTATTCCCAAATGGTCTGTTGTATAAGACAAGAAAGGTAAAATATTACAAAATTAACTTTTACCATATTTTCTTTCTTTTTTTTACTGTTTCATCCAATTTTCATTTTTGTTTCTGTGGGGGATGGGAGTAGTATATTCCTGCCTTTCTGGAACTCTGACACGTCATTTTTATCTGTTTTAGCATCTTTAGAAGTAGACAGTGCAGCTATGGATTGAGAACGTGACTCTTTTAGTCTCCATTTCAAAAGTCAACAATTCACCCTTAAACATAAGAAAAATATATTGCACATTTTCTTTTGTTTTAAAATTAAATATAAAATTATAAAATAATAGTAGTTTTTGGCAAAATCTTACAGAGTGGAACATTTTCCAAAAATTTAAAAATGTTATTGCTAAACAAGACAACCACCTATATTTCTTATGTTTCTGTACAGATGCAAGGAAAATATGGGAATTTCAAGATAGCAATTTACTGGATGATAATAAGGTTACAGATGTCATAGCAGGTATAACCGAAGACAGCTGCAAAGAAGTACTGAGAAAAAAACTAAGTTAATCACTAAAAATGTACCTAAATCTAAATTCATCGCCTTAGAAAATTCTAAGAAACATAAGACTTCATGGGAAGGAGACACCATGGCACATGCAGCCTCTATTGTACAGAAAATCCCACTGTAGAGCTATGGGAGGATCTTGGGGACTTCCAAGGGACCCCCATCACACTTTGAGAGTCCATCCTTTAAACATACAAAGTGTTTTACTAGAGGAGAGATGGAAGGAAGCTACTGGGTGGGGTCGAAAAGTTAGTTTGGGCTTTCCTATAAGATCTTACAGAAAAACCCAAATGAAATTTTTGGCCAACCTAATATTTGGCCAAGCTCAAGCCACCCCGACTTAAAAACTTAGCTGCAACCCCAACCTGTGCCTTCCACAGGTCCTCGGTTCACTCACTCCTCTGTCAATTTTTCCCTTCCCTCCAGGAATCCTTCTCTATCCAACTTCAGCTAGCACTTTCTCACTAGCACCTTCCTATCAGCATAGATGCGTGACCTTCCCCGCAATGTGCCCTGAAAAATTTCGTTCCTCTTCTGTTCCCTTCTAGCTACTGCCAGACGTCTCTCAGCCCCTCAAGCTGGAGAAGCCTCATCCTTGGACTTGTCACCCTCTGTATTTCTCTTAATGTAGATGTTTCTCAAGGTTTTCTCCTTAGTTCTTGATGAGTTACTCCAGTAATCTCCCCTTCTCTCTGGTTTGATGGTGCTCCTGAGAGTCAATTCCTAGGCAGGCTGATAAGAAGTCCGGGGTTCCCCAGGAGGAGATAGGGGTCTGGAGTTCTCAAGGAGGAGAAAAGCACCTTTTTTTCTTCATTGCTTTGTCTTAGTCAATATAAGAATGTATCTTGCTCAAGGACATGTTTCTCCTTAATAAGAAACTTCTGACTAATCCTGTCATCTTAAAATGTAAATTGTGAGAGTGGGTCTAGCAAGATCTTTACAACCTTGAGACATTCTTTTGATTTATGTAAAACCAGTTAAAAAGCATACAGCTCCCTTGCTAAGACTAGTGAGGGGGGCACTCTCCGTCCCCCTCTGATGTCTACATCAGAAGCTTCCTCTGTCCCTTTTTCACTTTAATAAAACTCTGCTACATAAAAGCTCCTGTGTGATCAAGCCTGGTCCCTGGTCCCAAAGCTAAATCTTCTTTGCAGATCACGAATCTGACATCTTTCACCGTAAGCTATCACACCCCAACCTGGCACTCAGACATCTCTCTCCTCAGCTCCAGAACCAGATAGTCAGCAGTCTTTGGATACCAACCCTCAGGTATCCTAAGAACCTGTTAAATGCCACCATGCCCAGGGCCATGGGCATATCTTCTAGTTGTAATACTCCATTCAAACAAAGCAAAAACAAAACAACCCCCTGCAAAAGAACAATTAAAAAAACTTCACCAAACTCTTGCCCCTAACTCCAAGAATGCCTTCATTTCTCTTGCTCAAAAATTAGAGACATGTGCCATTCCTGATCTCTTCCTCTCATCCATTCCATACAAGGGATCAACCTCTAAGGTCTATCCTGGTATGTAAGTCCTTAAGAGATTTTCTACTGTTCCTTCCATTCTCACTGCCTCTGTCTTAAAGAAAAGCTATTATTATTGCTGCTGTTACTGTTGATTATTTCAGAAGATCATCCTCTGTGCTAGATGTGGTGATTAGCATTTTATGTACATTACTTCTTTTAATCCACCATGACTATTTTAAATCCTATTTTACAGATGAGGGAACAGACTCATAGATCTTCCTGGTTATCCCCTTTTCCCAGCATTGAGAGCATCTGAGAATGTTCTGTGGAGAAATTTGCCCCAAGTCTTGAAGGATGGTATGATTTTTTATGGCGTAGGAAGAGGAAACCATATAGGGGGAAGAATGTGGCTGAGTGTGTTTGTGGTCAGTGACGTTAAGGTGTTTTTATTCAGTGGCAATGAACTGAAACAAGCAGTCCCTAAGTAAAACATTTCCAAAATGCCTTGCTCCCTTCCTTTAAATATAAAAGAATAACTGTAACGGCTACTGAGTCCCAGTATGCAGGGCACATCGCTAAAGCTTTCATTTACTTTGCAACTAACCTTTACTAAAACCCTCCATGGAAGCATCAATACCTGCATGCTATAAAACAAGAAACTGAGTGTGCATAACTTTTACCTAATTACTGAGATGGCAGAGATTCCAGCACAATCTCTTTCCACTAAGGGCAGAGGCACCATAGAACGCAAGTCTCCGCTCCTTCTCCTCAGTCCACTACCAATCGCAGCCTCTACATCAGGTCCTTCGGGTAGATATTCATGCTTTCTTTTAAAAAATGTCTTTAGCTGGAGACCCACAGTCCGAATTTGGAAAGATGATATTAAATAACTATAAAAAGGTTTTTCTATTATCTTCCAATTAAAAACAAATAAATTAAAAAAAAAAAGATTTTTATGGGACTTACCTGGCTGTCCAATGGTTAAGACTCGACGCTCCTAATGCAGGGGGCACAGGTTCGATCCCTGGTTGGGGAACTAAGATCCCTGCATGCTGTATGGTGTGGCTTAAAAAACAAAAAAGAAATGGTTTTCCTGGCAAAGACCTGTAAGCCTGCAAACTTATGCTCTCTAAAAGAAAAAAAAATGGTTTCCCTGTTTTTACATTTGTGTTTGTTTTTTTTTTAATGACTTTAATGTTGATGCAAAAACAATCCCAACCAGGGGAAAGATGGGGAGGAGGGATAAACTGGGAGTTTGGAACTGACATACACTCAGGCTTAGTCGCTCAGTTGTGTCCCGCTCTCTGCTCTCTGTGACCCCATGGGCTGCAGCCCACCAGGCTCCTCCGTCCATAGGGATTCTCCAGGCAAGAACACTGGAGTGGTTGCCATGCCCTCCTCCAGGGGACCTTCCCAATCTAGGGATCAAACCCAGGTCTCCTGAATTGCAGGCAGATTCTTTACCATCTGACTTAACCGGGGAAGCCCGTACTACTATATTTATATTTACACATACTACTGTATTTAAAATATATAATCAACAAGGACCTACTGTATAGCACAGGAAACTCAATATTCTCTAATAACCTAAATGGGAAAACAATTTGAAAAAGAATTGACATATGTATAAATATAACTAAATCACTTTGTTAAACACCTGAAACTAACACAACATTGTAAATTAACAATACTTTCATATAAAATAAAAATTTTAGAAAACATTTAAATAACAAACAAACAAACTAAACAATTCCAATCAAATGTGATCCCAGGACAGAAAAAGGACAGCAGGTAAAAACTAAAACAATCTGAATAGAGTATTGATTTTAGTTGATAATAGTAATAATTTACCAATATCGATTTTTAACTGTGACAAATGTACCATAGTAAGATGTTGACATTAGGGAAGATAAGTAATGATACAGGAATTCTTTGTACTATTCTTGTAACTTTGTAGAAATCTAAAATTATCCACCAATAAAGTATTTCTTGAAAAAAATCCAAATGTGTTTGTATAGATGTGTTGTGAAGGAGACAACAGGACCACATTCTTTACAGTTTAAACAGCAGAAGTACTATTAGAGTAAGGTGATTATTAAAAGGAAAAGTGAAGTTTCAATTCTTTTCTTTGGTAATCCACACAACAAAAGTGTGTACCCCACCCCCCTGCCCAAACCCAGTAAGGCTGATGATTCTATTATTTAACCCACTCATCCCTACTCCCCCTCCCAAGCCCCCCACCATCAGAGTAATGCCTCCTGGAATTCTTTTTGGCACAAACATCTTGTTTTAGGACCATGTTTAGACCGTGATTAAAAGAGGATTATTTACACCACCTAGGCACCCAGTGCAAAGGAGCAGGCCACCTCCTGCACTTCTCTTAACTTTTCTGTAAATACCACACCCCCGCAATCACCAGCAAACTAAGCAAAGCAGATCAAGGGGCAAGGGAGGGGAGGTTTTATTGTTCTTAGCAAAAAACTTTCATTTCAGCTAGCAGCTGCCACTAAACTCCTCATTCTTAATTCAAAAGGACTCATTTACTGGAACTGATGGTGTAAGTAGCGCTAAAGTTTGTATGCCAAGAAAACCCTCCATTTACAGCTCTATAATGGGAGGAAATGACCAGGAATCAACAGTTATTATTAACAAGGCCTTGGACAGACCAGTTTACAGAGGCCTAGTTTACATACAGGTATTTGAGAAAGTAAGTTCTCAGTCTAAGTTCTCACATCTTGTTTCCTTCACCTCCACAGCAAATTAACCCTTCACATTTGTTCATAGTTTAAAAATTTGACCTTACCTCATCCAATTTGATTTTCACTTCAATCCTATGAGATAATCAGTGCAGGTTTCATTTTCCACATGTTCCCCATAGGCTCAGAAAGTTGATTGATTTCCCCAAGGTGGCACAGCCTGTAAGCAGTAAAGATGGTACTTGAACCAAAGTCTCTTAACTCTAAATCGGGGTTCTTTCATTTGACAGGTATTTACTGAGTTCCTTCTGTGTGTCTGGATCTCTGGTTGCTCCTGAGGATGGAGTGATACTTGAAACAAGCATGGTCCTTGGTTCTGGAACCAGCAGGAGAGGAAGAGACTGACCAAGTCAGTGAACAGATGTAGATATAATTACAAATTGTAATGAGGGTTATAAGGGAAATAGAGTGCAAAGCCAGCTAAGGGAAAGCCTCTTTAAGGAGGTGACATTTTAGCAAGTACCAGTGGGGCACATATTGTGGGAAGGAGGCTCCAGATGACATATGACAGAGACAGCAAAGGGCTTGACGATGGAGAAAGGAATCAAGAGACATGCAGTGGTGAAAAAGAAATGGAGTCAGAGGATGGGCAGAGTGACTCCCCCTCAGCTTTGTAGGCTTGTTAAAGGGCTTCAATTTCATGCTACATAAGGCAGGAAAGTACTGAAGGGTTTTTAACACAGACTGACATGCCTTGACTTATGTTTTTTTAAAAATCATACTGAACACTAGGTGAAAAATGGATCGAAGAATAAGTTGGTTCTACCTCTAGGCAAGAGCGGAAGCAGAATGATAAGTTGGCAAAACTTAGAAATTATGGTAGGGGAATTCCCTGGAGGTCTAGTGGTGAAAACTTGAAGCTTTCACTGCCGAGGTTGTGGGTTCAATCCCTGGTCAGGGAACTAAGATCTAGCAAGCCTCAGGGCCCAAAACAATGACAACAGCAAAACCATGACAACCACAAAAAAATTTAGCCCTGCCTACTCATTAAAAATAGGAAAGAAAGAAACTGTGGTGCTGGAGAAGACTCTTGAGAGGCCCTTGGACTTCAAAGAGATCAAACCAGTCAATCCTAAAGGAAATCAACCCTGAATACTCATTGGAAGGACTGATACTGAAGCTGAAGCTCCAATACTCTGATACTTTGGCCACCTGATGTGAAAAGCCAACTCATCGGAAAAGACCCTGATGGTGGGAAAGATTAAAGGCAGGAGGAGAAGGGGATGACAGAGGATGAGATTGTTGGATGGTATCACTGACTCAATAGACATGCGTTTGAGCAAACTCTGAGAGACAGTGAAGGCCAGGGAAGCCTAGCGTGCTGCAGTCCATGGGGTCACAAAGAGTTGGACAAGACTTAGTGACTGAACAACAACAAGGGTGACTTGGACTAGGGGGGTGACAGAGAGGGTGAGGGCCAAAAGGATCCACAAATTGTAGGAATGAATGAAGTATGGAAGGTGATGAGGACGAAGGAGTGAACTGTATTGTTTAGTGAAAAAAAAAAAAAAACAGCCACAGACTCATACATACATTTATGGGAGAGAAATATACAGGTGTTAATAAAGAATCCAAAAGGATATCTAGCTTGAGTTAGGTCAATTTTGGATGTGAGAAAAATCCCAAATAACAAAGGTTTCACTGCTTCCTGTACAATGTTGTGAACCTCCGCCCATAGTTTTTCAGGCACTCTGCCTACCTGATCTAATCCCTTGAAACTATTCATCAAGAGTATGCATATTCCTCTCCTGTATACAAGTTCTATGGGGTTGGAACAGCATCTCAGGCCTTCTCGGTCTTCCTATCTCCCTTAGTGGGCAGCTCCCACTTTAGGGTCTGTGATATAATGACTTATAGTAAGAAATATATATTTGTTCTTTGTCCCCCTTTCTGACACAGAGTACCTAAAACCCCCACAATTTCCCAAGTGCTAAGACAGTGTCTTGATATCTATAACAAACACCTTTCAACCACATCCGAGTTTATGTTAATAAGGTGACTTCTGGAAAATACATAAGAATGGGACCACAGGAACCAACCATGGCAATTAAAAGGTAGGAGCTTTCAGTCCCACTCCCACCTTTGGGGAGGGGAGAGGGGCTGGAGATTAAGTTCAATTACTAGTAGCCAATGATTTAATCAACCGACTTACATAACAAAGCCTGCATAAAAGCCCAAAAGGAAGGGGTTCGGAAAGTTTCTAGGTTGGCAAACACATGGTGGTGCTGGAAGACTGACTCAGAGAAAGCCTAGGAGATCCACACCCCTTTTTACATAACTTAGTCTGTGTATCTCTTCCATCTGGCTGTTCCTGAATTGTATTATTTTATAGTAAGTCAATAATCTAGTAAGTGGGGCTTCCCAAGTGGTGCAGTAGTAAAGAATCGGCCTGCCTATGCATGAGACTCAGGTTTGATCCCTGTGTAGAGAAGATCTCCTGGAGTAGGAAATGGCAATCTGTTTCAGTATTCTTGCCTGGAAAATTCCATGGACACAGGAGCCTGAAGGGCTACAGTCCATGGGGTCACAAAGAGTCAGACACAAATGAGCACACACACACTCTAATAAGCAAACTGGTTTCCTAAGTTCTGTGAGCCACTCCAGCAAATCAATGGAAATCAAGGAGGGCAAGATGGGGACCTCTGATTTACAGCTGCTTGGTCAGAAACACAGCTGAAGACCTGCACTTGCGATTGGCACCTGAAATCTTGTGGGCCTGAGACTTGCTCCTGGCTGCTGACATATCTCCATGTGAATAGCATCAGCACTGAGTTGAATTGAAGGACTCTCAGCTGGCATCACAGAGCTACTTGGTGTGGGAAAACACTCCCCCAGGAGGGTCCCAGGCAAAGAACTGATGGTTTTGAACTGGGGTGCTGGAGAAGACTCTTGAGAGTTCCTTGGACTGCAAGGAGATCAAACCAGTCCATCCTAAAGGAGATCAGTCCTGAATACTCATTGGAAGTACTGATGCTGCAGCTGAAGTTCCAATACTTCGACCACCTGATGAGAAAAGTCAGCTCATTAGAAAAGGCCCTGATGCTAGGTAAGGCTGAAGGCAGGCGGAGAAGGGGAACAACAGAGGAGGAGATGGCTGGATGGCATGACCAACTCCATGGACATGAGTTTTAGCAAGCTCCAGGAGATGGTGAAGGACAGGGAAGCCTGGTGTGCTGTAGTCCATGGGGTCGCAAAGAGTAGGCCATGACTGAGTGACAGAACAAGGCGGCTATTCTGGCAACCAAACTGCTGAAAGGAGCAAACAGGAGAAGGGTAGGTCTTTTTCTCTGAGGGAGTATCTCTGCAGTTGCACACACCAATTCCGCTTCTCCATCTCAAGCCGGAACGCAGCCACACAGCTGCAGACAGCTGTGGGAGGGAAATGTTACCTAGCAAGGGCTTGCTGCCTAACACGCACAGAAGCAAAAACCATGGCATTGGCTTCTGAGAAAAGAAAAGGCTTGATTAGGAGGTCGACTGACAAGCAGACAGGAGGCTGGATCAAAGCTGTCTGCCTTATCCAGGGTTAGGTGAATTTCAAACTTAGAAGCTGATTGGCTAGTCTGGAATCAGTCCACCTATGGTAACATAGCTACTTGTCCTGCTTCGAAGCGGGACTTTTTTTTTAATATTGGAAGGACTTCTTGCTTCCTAAAGAACTCGGGTGGCAACATTTCTATTCTTTGAGTTCCCTAGACGGAAGATTCTTGGTTCTGGAATCATCCTGGAGACCTGGGGGGGTGGGGTGGGGGTGGGGGGCCGGGTTCCCATCTTGCACATGCGCAGTGCTAGCTCCAAAGTGACTCCAGGTCTGATTAATCAACAACCTATTTTTAAGGAAGCAAAACCAGTTTAAGCTGGTCAATGCTTTATGTTTCCTAATCTAACTTCTGAGCAGTTCGATTACAGAAGATAAAGGGGAGAATGGATGGGGGCGGGGGCAACTCACATGCTCTGCACCCCCCCCCCGCCCCCACAATAGTCCACGTGTCTCTGTAGGGAAGAAGAAAGTGAAAGTGGCTCAGCCGTGTCTGACTCTTTGCGACCCCATGGACTGTACAGTCCATTCTCCAGGCCAGAATACTGGAGTGGGTAGCTTTTCCCTTCTCCAGGGAACCTTCTCAACCCAGGGATCGAAGCCAGGTCTCCCGCATTGCAGGTGGATTCTTTACCAGCTGCGCCACAAGGGAAGCCTGTAGGGAAGCAGGTGATGGGTAATAAAAAGGGATGTGTTATGTTCCTCTTTTGGTTATGCCTGGCTTCATTTCCCTACTTTGGAAACATATTTGAGTCTTTTTTTTTTTTTTTTTTTTAAGCAAAGAGGGGTTGCAGAAGGAAGAGTGCTGGGACTGGGTAGAGCAGAAGGCACCTACAAAGGAGATGGGAAGGGGGCAGCCCTCTTGGCAGGAGGAGAACCAGGAGAAGTAGGTTGTCCTAGAGGCAAAGAGTATGGGGATGCCAGTTCTCCCAAAACTTCTCAAAGAGCAGTAAAGATGACAATAGAAACTACTTGACTAGACAGACATCATCAGGGACCCTGAGAAGACTGGGTTTAGTCAAGAGATGGTGATGTAAGCCAGATGGAAGTGAATTAAAGAAGAAATGCCCCTGAAACAGAGCCAATACACAAAACCTCGCTGTGTGATACAGAAGGCATTTCATTCAATGGAGAGAGAGTATGTACTTTGATGAAGGATGTTGGGACAACTGTGTCCAAAATTCTGTGTACCTTTTGATCCTGAGCTCACATCTTATGTAAAAAGTGACGTGAATTGAAAACCCAAAACTTAAATGTGAAGTACAAAAATTTCAAATACTTAGAAAAATATCTTGTTGTAGATGCACATAGATTTAGTAGAAGTTTAAGAACACAGCCAGAATACAAGCTCAATTCCTGCCTCCAAAGAAGGTGAAAGGGAAACGGGAGCTGGGTGGACGAAGTGTAGGGAACATGTTTTTAAATCGGAAGGACACATAACAGCGTTCAGTTCAGTTCAGTCACTCAGTCATGTCTGACTCTTTGCGAGCCCATGAATCACAGCATGCCAGGCCTCCCTGTCCATCACCAACTCCCGGAGTTTACTCAAACTCATGTCCATCGAGTAGGTGATGCCATCCAGCCGTCTCATCCTCTTGTTAACATTTGTAAATTCTCAGTTGTAACAACAAAGTTGATTGTACTGTCCTTGACCTTAAATATATTTAAACATTTCTCAATGTCAAAATGTTAATAGGAGAAAGGAAGTACAGCCACAGTTTAGGCAGTGTCTTAGTCTGTTCAGGCTGTTAAAACAAAAATGCCATTGACTGGGTAGCTTATAAACAACAGCAGTTATTTCTCACAGTTCTGGAGGCTGGACGTCTGAGATGAAGGTGCTGGCAGAGTCAATGTCTTGTGAGGACCACCTCCAAGTATACAGTCATCTTCTCAAATGGAGAGGATGCCTTCTGCACCTGGAGGAAGGAGTGAAGGAGCTCTCTCAAGCCTCTGCTATAAAGGCATTAATCCCATTCATGAGGGCTCCACCCTCATGACCTCATCACCTTCCCAAGGCTCCACCTCCAAATATCGTCACCATGGGGACCAGGTCTCACATGTGGATTTGGTGGCAGCAGGTAGGATGGGGGGACACAGTCAGTCTATAGCAGTCAGTTTTTTGTTTTTTTTTTTAATTGAAATGGCATAACATAGCATTGAATGGAACAGAAAGTCTCAGTGTATTTTCCATGAGTAATATTTTATGAAATGTTTGTTTCTATTTCATATGTGTATTTGTGTGACTGTATTTGTCCTAGTACATGTGTGTGAGTGTGGGTGATTGTGTGAGTGTGTGTGCTCACACACTCTGAGTGTGTAAAGGACAGAGGTTGTTTTGTAAAATATGTTTCTTACTATGGGTCATGATCAAAAAGTCTGAAAGTCCCAGGAGAAAAGTATAGTCAAGTTTTTCAATCAGGTTGGCTATAGAAAAAAGCAGAGCAATGGAACAGCTGTTGGAAAAGGGATATGTTGTTAAGGGAGGTTCTTGGTTTGCCTTTTCCTTTGTTTTTTAAGTCTGCAGACTCTGGAGTGTGTTTGTGGGTTGACAAAAGATACATCAGGAGAGAAGGAGGGAATTCCCTTGCAGGACAGTGGTTAGGGCTCTGTGCTTCCACTGCAGCAAGCTGCACTACACAACCCCTACCCCACCCACCCCCCCAAAAAAAGAGAGAGAGACAAAAAGAGTTTGGTGATTAGGACTAGAGTGGGGGTGGGAGTGAAGATGAGAGGGAGGTGCATGATTGAATGATGCGTCACACATCTAGCAGGCTCTGATGGGCACAGATCAGGTGTGTGTGTGGTGGGGGAGGATGCAGAGGAAGACACGGGACAGTTCCCATGCTTGGCACCCCATGCCAGGGCTAACAGTCTTTGTGATGTGACAAAGCAGCCACTGAGCAAGTTGGCAAACAGGCAGGCAGGACAGGGCTCTGACAACAGGTGCTTCTGGAGTTCAGGTGAAAGACAAGGACTAGAAGTAATCTAGGTGGTGAAGCCTTCTCTGGGTGGATGAACCTTGGGGGTGAACTCAGGGATAGATGCTGAATGGGGCCAAGGAGCGAGGGGACATTAGGGAAAATGTGATTTCCCGCAGAAGGGGCGTGGGGACAAAGAGGGAGTGCGTTTTGCTAAAGGGAAGATGGGCCCACTGCTTTGGATTCCAGTCTAGAGGCAGAGACTGGGGTATGAAGGTGGACTTCTCTTATTCAAGGTCAAGTTTACAGGGAGACAGAGTAATAACATTTAAAATCTGCGTACTAGGTACTAGTCTACAAATAACCTATTTATTGCCTAAGTTATTCCTAATAACAACATTATAAGGTAGATTCTGTAATAAACTTAATTTTACACTTACTGATGGGCTTCCCAGGTGGTACTAGTGGTAAAGAACCTGCCTACCAAAGCAGGAGATGTAAGAGACATGGGTTCGATCCCTGGGTTAGGAAGATCCCCTGGAGGAGGAAATGGCAACCCACTTCGGTATTCTTGTCTGGATGAAACTGAGGCTCAAAGTATTAAGAAACTTGCAGGAGGTCACACAACCAGCAAGTGACAGAGCAAAGTTTCAAACCTTCTCGTTGCAGAAGCCATATCCTCAACCTTTACTAGTTTATACCATCTCTGGTAGTGACAACACCAACAAGTCACCAGGTAGCTCATCTAGGGTGTGAACTTTTGACCAAAGTGGCCTTTGATCAAACATTATGTTTCTTCATCAGGTGATCATGCCTGAAACTTAGGTTCTCTGGCATGGCTTATCATGCTCCATAGGTAGAGCATTGCATGCTAATAACTTTATACTTTCTTACCACCTTGAATCATCAGCCTCCCTCTCTCTCATTTCAAGGTCACCTCCCACTGGAAAAGAAGAGGTTTTCCTCTTAAATTCTTTCCAAGTTGTCTGCTTGGCAGTGTCTCTGGAGCTATAATGACTCAACCCCTTCCAGCAGTCCTGAGGGTGCTCATCTTTATTGCTCATCATCACTTAGGACTCTTGTCTCCCTCTTCTCAACAGGATGCTGCCACTCCTCCATGGACCAGGCCACACTTGCCTCATTGCCTCATCTGTAGATTCTCCACCCCCACCATGCTTTTTGAAGCCTGGAAGCATTAAAGAGAAGACAGTAGCTGTACACCAAACATAATGTTTCCTCTAGTCCATGGGAACAGGATAAAGGGCAGCCTACAGTTGGTTCGTACATCAACACATCATCAGTACCATTCTCTTTTCATCCTTTTATTCAACATTCCTTAGCACGTTGGCTTTTGAGTTTTTGTTTTTTTCCCCAATGGTGGCAAGATATATATTGTATTTCCAATCATCACCTCTTCACATAACAGCCTCCACATATTCTGTCTCATTGGACAGAACTGGATCCAGGGCCACGCCCAAAGCCATCACTAACAAAGGAGCTGCCATTTTGGCTTTTGAACTGTGGTGTTGGAGAAGACTCTTGAGAGTCCCTTGGACTGCAAGAAGATTGAACCAGTCCATCCTAAAGGAAATCAGTCCTGAATATTCATTGGAAGGACTGATGCTGAAGCTGAAACTCCAATACTTTGGCCACCTGATGTGAAGAACTGACTCATTTGAAAAGACCCTGCTGCTGGGAAAGATTGAAGGTGGGAGGAGAAGGGGATGACAGAGAATGAGATGGCTGGATGGCATCAGTGACTCAATGAACATGAGTTTGAGTAAGCTCTGGGAGTTAGTGATGGACAGGGAGGCCTGGCGTGCTGCAGTCCAAGGGGTTGCAAAGAGTCGGACATGACTGAGCAACTGAACTGAACTGAACTGAATCATGGTTCAGTTTCTGTGATGGGGTACACTGTTGCCTGAATGAAGTTGGGGTTCTGTGAGTCAGAAGAGTAGGATAATTATTGGGTGGACAACCACCAATATCTTCTGCAGCATTTAAGAACTTAAATCATTTTACCTGCTTCCTAACACTATCCCTCAATTCCATCCCATCATTATATTTGGCCTCCCTTCAAAAAAGCCTCCCCTCCTCCCCCACCCCCCACAAAAGCCTCCCTCTTCATATATTAATCAGGAAGCCTTCCACTGAATTTTTTTGGAAAATCCTATTCCTTATCCGTAGGGAGTGGTCTCCGGTTCAATCTGCTTCTCCCCCTGTTTCATATGCTAATTTCCCTCTCCCCAGAATGGGGGCTAAAGAGTGGTTGGACTCTGACTCCTAATGCAGACACTGACTCTCAGAGGCGCAGTTTTAACTAGTGGTCATAACTACTGATGACTTCGGGGATCAGGCAGGTGACACAAAGTGAAGGGCACAAGGACTGATGAGCTGCAGGACTCAGAGCCCATCCCAAAGTCTGCTGCTCTTTCCAACTGATTGTTTCCTTGTGGGAATGGCATCAGATTGCCTGGGGGAAGCAGGAAATCTGGAACTTAAGTGCAATTTCCCATTTAAAACATAGATGAGCAAATGCCTCCTCTCTCGCCATGAAGCGGGCTTCCCTTGTGGCTCAGCTGGTAAAGAATCTGCCTGCAATGTGGGAGACCCTGGGTTCGATCCCTGGGTTGGGAAGATCCCCTGGAGAAGGGAAAGGCTACCCACTCCTGTATTCTGGCCTGGAGAATTCCATGGACTGTATAGTCCATGGGGTCACAAAGAGTCAGACACGACTGAGCGATTTTCTCTTCACTTCACTTTCACCATAAAGTCTCTTTGCTGCTGTTGTTATTGTTTAGTCACTAAGTTGTGTCCAACTCTTTGCCACCCCATGGACTGCAGCACGCCAGGCTTCCCTGTCCTTTACTATCTCCTGGAGTTTGCTCAAATTCTTGTCCATTGAGTTGGTGATGCCATCCAACCATCTCATCCTCTGTCATCCCCTTCTCCTCCTGCCTTCAATCTTTCCCAGCATCAGGGTCTTCTCCAATGAGTTGGCTCTTTGCATCAGGTCGCCAAAGTATTGGAGTCTCTACATCATGATATTATGTATGTAGAACTGTTCCTAACCTTTGTTTCCCCAGATTCCTCCCGATGGTCTCTTTATGCCTGCTTGGCAACAGAAGGAGGCCTGAGGCCGAACACTACACCCCTGAGTGGCAGCACTCTAACCTTTGGCTATCTCCATGGATCCAGGGATGTTTGTTTTATTAAATTATGTTATGATGCATCACCATCATTGTTTTTTTTTGACACTCAATGATCTCAGACTCAGCCAATAGGAATCCCTTTAAGCTGGCCTCTGTGACCCTCGGATATGTCTCCAGTAGCTCTTGGGCGCCTCCATGCTTTCTGGGACAACCAGCTTCCAAGCTCACCTTGTAATTTTTCTTCCCCATACCTGGAATCAGCCACTGCTCCAAGAAGCTCAGGATTATTTTTTAAAATGGGAAACGGTATTTAGATATCAAGACCTGGTGGCTTAATGTGTTGATTTGTACTGTAATATCATTGCTTCTAATTCCTCCTTGCCTTCTAAATCAACATTGCCCTTTCAGGAGAGAGAGAGAGAGACAGAGAAATCATATTGATAATCTACAGCAGCACAGGGTTCCCTACTGCATATTTTTAATCTCTCTTCTCTCACAATATGTGAGAATGATTGTTACCCCACACAATATATTTGCTTTAACCTACATGCATTACTCACAAAACAGTATTGGAATGATAATATCAGTATCAGAACCATCAGCACGCCTACAAGTCAATTCAAGATTATATTATATTCCACTAAATTGTACAAATTTCTATTATCAGTCTGATGCACTGTTAGGACTGCTTGCTTTTGCTGGTCATCATTTGTAAGCTGTTTTTCCATCCTTGCTGATGTAACTTTATCTCCCGAGCACACCTATTGAGTTTACCTTCTGACCTTCCTTGCACCTGGCTTCCTTCTATCTCACTTCCTCCCCGTTTCCTTCTCATTTTTCTGCCTGACGTGGAGTCCTTTAAACATCTTCCTTTCCTTTCTTTCTTTATTCTCTGTTCCTATCGCCTTTACTGATGGGAGCCAAGTTCTGTGCCCGGTCCTAGAACCCCATGGTATCCAGCATACCTTCAGCTCACCGTCTGTGGAGGAGACGTAGGTAACCGGCCATTGCAGTGGAGTGAGGGGACCACGTGGGGCGGGAGCAGAGGATGCCGGGAACACACAGGGAGCTTCTCACCCTGCTGTGCCCATCACGGGCTTGTGGGTGGCACTCCTTAGCTGATTGTCCTGTTGGGATGAAGAGACAATGTCTCTTAACATTAAGTGAATAATATTTACTATTAACTTATTAAGTATTAACTTGATAATACTTATCGTTAGCACTGGGTTAATAAACTCATGGCATGGGGTCGCGGTGAGGATGAAATGGGATAGTGCCTATTATATACTTAGCACAGTGCCTGGCATGGGAAAGGGTTGAGTATCACGGTTGTGTGATGCTCTCCACAAAAACTCACACACTATGGAGGTTGAAGGTAAGGAGGAATTAGACTGGCACAGAGTTTCCACCCTCCCTGGAACTTTCTCACTTCCATACTGATGTGGGCATCTGTCTAACTTTGCCCATGAGGCATCATCCCCTCCTCTTGGTTAGAGCACTTCTATTTGCCTTTGCCAAGCCAGTTTTCCCCCTCTCTTGGTTGGCATGGCTGGTTAACCCCCACACCCAGCTCAGTGAGTGGACACAGGACTCAGGCTCATGAACCGAAACCAGGGCCCACTACATCATCAGCAAGGCCCAGTGCAACTTGAAAGGGCAGGGCCCTTTGTTCAAAATTTAGGAAGAATTTCAAGATGACAGCTGCGTTAAAACAGCCTGCACCTCACTGTGGACTCAGGACTTGCTCAGTCAGCTCCCAACAGGAGCAGGAGGAAGGATTCTAACCCACAGACACCTGCCAAGCTCCTCCACCGTCCTGGTACCTGAGTGGGGGTCTAGGGCCCACTCACATCTGGACACAGAGCAAAGACATGCTGAGGGAGCAATGAAAGAGGTCAGCAGTTGAAGAGCTCTCAAGGGCATGGCCCCTTTCTTACATATCTGACCATACTGAGCCCAGAGATGGAAATGTTTCTATAAAGGTCACACAGCAAGTACCTGGCAGTGTCCGAACTGGAACCCAGGTCTCCTAGAGTTAGGGAACTGTTAGCTGAAATTGCCCACCCTGGCCAGGCATGATAATAACACCTCGCATGAGTTGTCTCACAACAGGAGGTCCAGATAAAGAACACACTAGTTGGAGAATTCGGGAGGGGCCAAAAGGAGGGAGGAGACTCCAGCCCATAATATGTCCTACCAACCTCCTAGAAACCCTCATGCTGGAATCCAGGGCAACTGAGAGATGCATACGCCACCAGAAAGGACCTGAGTCAGACCAAACATGGCACAGGCAAGATGAATGGCCAGAGACAACCCAGAAAGCTAACCCCATCACCGTGAATCACAAGACTGTGAGCTGCATGGCAGAGCAGTTCTTCTCAGCTCCTTCATCCCAGGTCTCCACCCTGGCGCCGCTTCCCAGTAAAGTCTTTTGCTTTGTCAGTATGAGTATCTCCTGGGACAATTCATTTCTAAGTGTTAGACGAGCTCACTCTTATACATGTATGGCTCAGTCCCTTCGCTGTTCATCTGAAATTATCACAACACTGTTAATCAGCTATGGTGGTGGTTTAGTTGCTCAGCTGTGTCCGACTCTTGTGACCCCAAGGACTGTAGCCCGCCAGGCTCCCCGTCCATAGGATTTTCCAGGCAAGAATACTGGATTGCCATTTCCTTCTCCAGGGATCTTCCTGACCCAGGGATTAAACCCTGGTCTCCTGCACTGCAGGCAGACTTTTTACCAACTGACCTACCAGGGGAGAACTAATCGGCTGTAATCCGATACAAAATAAAAAGTTTAAATTAAAAAAAAAAGAGCTTTCTTGGGCCTTGAAAGGGGTCCCCTTTCTGGTGACACTAGGAGCACTGCCATCACAGGTGAAAGTGAAAGTCACTCAGTCATGTCTGCCTCTTTGTGACCCCATGGATATACAGTCCATGAAATTCTCCAGGCCAGAACACTGGAGTGGGTAGCCTATCCCTTCTCCAGAGGATCTTCCCAACCCAGGGATTGAACCCAGATCTCCTGCATTGCAGGCAGATTCTTTAGCAGCTGAGCCACAAGGGAAGCGCAAGAATACTGGAGTGGGTAGCCTATCCCTTCTCCAGCCGATCTTCCTGAATCGGGAATCGAATCGGGGTCTCCTGCATTGCAAGCAGATTCTTTACCAATTGAGCTATCATAAACTACATTCATCATCACTAGGCAGGAGGTCAAAATAAATTCCAGGCTGCCAAGATCTTGGTAACCTTTTCAGAACAGCTCTGACGATAGCAGCTAACGTTTGGGTGCTTACAACAGTGCCACACACTTCCGGGAGCCTCACAGATCTCAGCTCATTCAACCCTTGCAGTAACCCTATGAAGCAGGTACCATTACTGTCATTTCCATGTCACAGGTGGGGAAACTGAGGCACTGAACTATTAAATGACTGGCCCGAGGTCACACACCTCTGATGTAAGTGTCAGAACTGGAGTTTAGACCCAGGTAGGCCAATGTGGGGCAGAGGGTCTTGGCCAGCACTCCACACCAGAGTATTTGGCGGTGTTGCCCTGCAGTGGACAAGCAACTCCCAGTGGAGAAGCAGCTCCCATGGGTTTATTGCTTGCAGCCACCAGGCGCTATACCCGGCGGTTTACAGGACTCGTCACAGCGGGTGGACCTCCCTCAAGCTTCTGCCAGGCCTCCTCCCAGTGTCTACTTACAGAAACCTGAATTCCTCAGACTCCGTGGATTATCTCATTTAACTGGGCGTCCAGAGAGACGGGGGACTCCTGCCACGGAGGAGTCAGTGGCTGGACCACAGGACCCGGTTCCGTCTCGGCTCTGCTCCCTCCACACCGCTTCATCCTCGGGGGTCCACAAGATGAGTGCAGCAGGTTGGGGGGTCACCTTTCAGACATGATGACAGTCAGAGGAAGAGGAAGCTCTTCTTCCCTGAGGACCTCTCTTAAGAGATAAGAAACTCTCTCATAAGTGACCCCTTCCCCAAATACTTTCCCACAAACTGCATCCTAGGTCCATTTCTGACCCACGCCCTAGGAAATGGACCGGGGTCTTTACACTGGACCATGACTCCCCCATGGGATGAGAGTCAGGCTCCTTGGATCACATGACCTTGTGGGGGGCGGGGTAGATGCTTGCACAGTATCAGGGCGTAGTTAGGAAGGGGAGGGAGATGGATGCTCAGACAGGACACAGCATCTACAGGTGGGTATTTCATGGCCATTTTACAGATGAGCAGACTGAGGCTCGGGGAGTGACAGCTTCCTCAGGGTTGCAGCTTACAAACAGGGCAGCTGGGATTTAAACCTCTTCTGTCCAACTCCAGAACTCGTGTGCCTGCCTTCTTCCCTAGTTGCCCAGGAAAGGAAGCCAGGACACCTGGGTTCTTGTTCCCATGGCACCATGAGCTCAGGATTTGTCCTGGGACAATTTCCCTCCCCTCTCTGAGCTGCAGTTTCCTCCTCTGAGTGCAACAGCGCCTTCCAGGCCTAACATGCGGGACTGGGGTGGACAGCAAGGAGGTTCTGGATGTGAGCGTTTCAGCAGCTCCAGGGGGAGGGTGCCATGTGGGTAGGAGAGGCGCTAAGCTCTGGAATCTGACTGGCCGTGAGTTCAGATCCTTATTAGTAAGACTTTGCACAAGTCCTTTAAAACATTCTATAGAGTGGGGATGATGATACCAAGTTGCACAATTGTTAGGCCACAGGAATCTATGAAGGCAAATTATTTGGCTTAATAAGGTGTCTAACACACAATAATTTCTTTTCTCGTTCTCCTTATAGGGAATGCAGCTTCATCCTCCAAGCATAGGGTACAGGGAAAATACTACACTCAATTTTCTGAGGATAATATCCAGGGGGGTTTGTTTTTGTTTTACGAGAGAGGGAGAGGGAAGGAGGAAGGAGGGAGAGAAAATTTTGCTGCAGTGCAACTAAGGCCACACGCTGTAACTACTAAGCCCGGATGCCACAACTAGAGTCCGTGAGCCACGGCAAAAGATCCACCTGACACAACAAAGATCCTATGTGCTGGAGCTAAGGCCTAACGCAGCCAAATAAATAAATGAATAATTTTTAAAAAATAGATTCTTAAAAAAAAAAAAAAATTTGCCAAGAAGGCAACTCCATTTCAATGGAGAATTGGCATTGCTTGGGCTTTGCTGCCCCCTCGTGACCATTATGAGTAGAAAGTGAAAGTGATAGTCGCTCAGTTGTGTCAGACTTTTTGTGACCCCACAGACTGTAGCCTGCCAGGTTCCTCTGTCCATGGGATTCTCCAGGCAAGAATACTGGAGTGGGTTGCCATTTCCTTTCTCCAGGGGATCTTCCTAATCCAGGGATCGAACCCAGGTCTCCTACATTGCAGGCAGATTCTTTACCATCTGAGCCACCAGGGAAGCCCTATGAGTAGAAAAGGCTGCCCCTAATTGCTGCCTGGAATGGCAGGAACTGGGAGAGGCCTTGCCGTCCACACATTCTGATTCCCCACGCAGTAAAGGGAGGCCATGTGGTTCCTGGGCTAGGGGTAGTCAGGAAACACTGAGCTAGTCCATTAAATAGATGGGAAAACTATGGCCTTGAGAATAGGTGGTCCTTATCCGAGGGAGGCACCAGGATAGGAGCCAGGAATTCAGGGCTCTAGACAGCAATGCTCTTTCCATTGTGCCCTGTCTGAAGCGATCTTGCCAAGTAAGCTCCAGAGACCTCCCAGAACTCATCTGCCAACCAGGGCTGGGATCCCTCTGCTGCTGTGTCAGGGGGTCCCCCAGCCTGTGCTTGCTTCCATGGTGGTGGGGCACTTACTGTCTTTAAAAGCAGCCTGGTCCCTACTCCCGGCCTTCAGGACATTTCCCCTTGTCTGGGCTCCAGACAGGCCTCTCTGCCTCCTCCCTAGTTCTGCCATCTGACGGCAGATGAGATGAGGCATGAGGCGCTCCGTTCCCTGGCACACTGCAGAGATGGCAGGGCCAGGGGAGCTGGAGCTGGGAGGACGAGGAAGGCAGAGTAAGTTCTTTGCAGCATCCAGCATCCCCGGATGCATCTCCTTCCTGAATCCCAAAAGACAGGTGTGGTTAGTCTCACATAACCTCCAAGGGGGTTGAGGTGGAGGGAACTGACATTACTTTGTGCAAACTCACACATGGGTTTGTGTCAAGGTGGACACAGCGAGTGCCCTTCAGTTCTGGATTTGGGAACTTCAGTCTGCTCATGACCAGGAGCACCATTCCCCGCTGCCCTGGGCACTCACTGGGTGCCGTGGCCACGTGGGCACCTGGGGTAGCATCTACTTTGTACAAACTTATTGTGAAGTATCACACTCACAGGAAAAAGTACCCAAAGATGCATAATTCCATGATCTATTTCAAAAGCAGCAGCTTATAAAACCACCACCGAAGTCACCAAAAAAAGGATGCCGCCAGCAACCCAGAGCCTCTTAACCTTTCCTGACCGCTGTCCCCGTCCTTCTTGCTTTTCTTTGTATTGGGTTGGCCAAAAAGATGTTATGAAAAACCTGGACAAACTTTTTGGCTGACCCAGTAGTGTTACAAACCTACACGTGTGCCCACGCCTGACGGTAGGGTGAACTTATGTAAATAGAATCACATTGAGCATCATTTTGTTCTGACTGCTCTCACTCCGCATTCACTCAGCACCCACCCACAAATATTTTCACAGCTGGAGGACACTGACATCACAATTTTGTCAGCAGATGTGGGAACTGTTTCCAGGTCTTCTTGTACTGACCATGATAACTGCTCTGAACATTTCTGTATATATTTCTTGGTACATATATGTATTCACCCCTTCATGGATCTCTGCCTTGTCGTGGCAAAGGGGCTTGCATAACTCAATGAAGCTATGAGCCATGCCGTTCAGGGTCACCCGAGATAGACAGGTCATAATGGCGAGTTCTGGCAAAACGTGATCCACTGGAGGCGGGAATGGCAAACCACTCCAGTATACTTGCCGTGAGAACCTCATGAACTGTATAAAAAAAGGTCAAAAAGATATGACATCAGAAGATGAGTCCCCCAGGTCTGAAGGTGTCCAGCATGCTACCAGTTAATATTAAGGGATATCAATCCTAAATATTCATTGGAAGGACTGATGCTAAAGCTGAAGCTCCAGTATTTTGGTCACCTGATGGGAACAGCCGACTCATTGGAAAAGTCCCTGGTGCTGGGAATGATTGAAGGCGGAAGGAGAAGAGGGCGTCAGAGGATGAGATGGCTGGACAGCATCACCATGTCCATGATGCAATGGACATGAACTCGGGCAGACTCTGGGAGATGGTGAGGGACAGTGAGGCCTGGTGTGCAAAGAGTTGGACACGACTGGGCGACTGAACAATAACAACATCTGTATTCATGTATTTCTGTTGGGTATCTAAGTGTACTTCTTTCCGAGAGCTTCTGTAACTCAGTCTCTCAAACTGGGTGGCTGTAAACCACAGAAAGCTATTCTTTCTCAGTTCTGGAGGCTGTACGTCTGAAACTAGGTATTGGCAGGGCTGTGCTCCCTCTAAGATTCTGGGTGGAATCCTCTCCTGCCTCTTCCCAGCTTCTGGTGGAAGCGGGCAGCAGCCATCCCAGTGTTCCTTGGTTTGCAGCTGCACAACTCCTGTCTCTGTCTCCATCTTCACGTGGCCCTCGTCCCTCATATCCTTCTGTTATCTTCGTATAAGGACAGTAGGCACAGTGCACTGAGGGTCACCCTACTGCAGCAGAACCTCTTCTTCATTAATTACACTTGCAAAGACTCTGTTTCTAAATCAGGTCACATTCTGAGGTACTGGGGGTTAGGATTTGAACATTTTTGTTGTTGTTGTTGTTATAGTACAACATATACTTCAAGTGGACAAAAAATTAGTATCAGTTACGACTGAACAACAATGACAGTATCTTTAGCTGCCTTTGATTGTGAGGTCCCTTTCCTGTACTTTGAGGTCTACACTCCATTTCTAGAAAATTTACTACTGTGGAAAATGGAGACTGCTTAAATCGAATGGAGGTAGGGGAGGCCTATGGTTTTTCTTTTTGATTAACTGCTGTAATACTGTCCTTCAGGGCGGCTGAAGAGGTTTCATATTTTTAGACATCATTAGGGGCCAGAGCTCTTGAAGGACAACTCTGATGCTATATGAATTCTGCCACTTTCCTAGCACTGATATGGCTCTTGGGTCCACCACTCCATTAGAATTATTAACTCCATTCAGATTAAATTTTGTTACAGATCTTACAAGGGGCTTCTTCTGGATATCTAGGTCCACATTCTATCTTAAGGCTGTATATTTGGTTTTCATAAATTGTCCGAGCCCATGTGGCTGCCATCTTGTGTCGCTGTTGCTCAAGATCAACATATGATTTTAGGGAACATAATTCAATCCTTAATTACAACTGAGACTGCAGTTGCTGATTGTCTTATCAGATCCCAAGAAAGGACTTGAGTGTAGATTGTTAATCTGTGAGAGAAGCACTTTTGAGGCAGGGGAGGCGTCTGGGGCATGGAATTTAGGCTGGACTCAGTCTAGTGGTCTCGCCAGTACACCAGCAAGGTGATAGGACAGAAAGCCAATAAATCGTTCCTTGACTGCTTCTGTGGGCAACTGGGATCAATCAACCCCATTTGGGCAGCCTCTAAAGAGCTCTATGGCGCTTCCCCGGTGGCTCAGAAGGTAAGAGAATCTGCCTGCAATGTGGGAGACCTGAGTTCGATCCCTGGGTTGGGAAGATCCCCTGGAGAAGGGAAAAGCTACCCACTCCAGTATTCTTGCCTGAGAATTCCATGGATGAGGAACCTGATGGGCTACAGTCCATGGGGTCACAAAGAATCAGACATGACTGAGTGGCTGACACTTTCACTTTTCACAGAGCTCTGTAGAATGTGCCTCCCACTCGTCCCACAGAGGGATGGGAAACTGTATCTCAGTGGTTGCAGGTTGTCCCCAAGAGCATAAATCCCCTGTGAGCTGCTCTGCACTTGAGTGGACACGCTTCTGCGGCACCAGAGAAAGGTCTCAGATGCAGAGCCTTGCAGTGGGATGCTGTTGGCATCAGTTGTCCACTGCGGACTCAGGTCAACCCAGGGCTGTGGATCAAGGCATCGACAGTGTCTGCTCCAGCTCATGCCTTGTGATGCTTCTCCAGAGAGGACATGCAGATTGCCCACAGGCACATGAAAAGATGCATAACATCTTTAATTATCAGAGAAATGCAAATCAAAACTACAACGAGGTCTCCATAAATTAGGTCCTTTGGTCTGAGATGTTATTCACTATTTCATGCAGTAAAGCAAGGACGTGCTGGGTTTATTTGGGGAAGGTTTATTCTGTTTCCTTGAATGACCTGTGAGTTCTTGCACCAATACCACACTGACTTCATGATCTTTGAAAGTCCTGTTCTCTTGTAGAGAACTCTCTCTTCGTCTTCTTCCTCATTGGCTATGCTTCATCTTTTGCATTTCAATATACATTATAAAACTATCTTGTCAATTCCATAAAAATTATGTTGATTTTTTGAGCAGGCTTGCATCAGCTCTATAGACCATTTTGGTCTATAGACATCTCCACACCACTGAGCCATCTAATCCATACATATCACATTGTTGTTCAGTCACTCAGTTGTGTCCAACTCTTTGCGACCCAGTGGACTGCAGCACACCAGGCTTCCCTGTCCTTCACCATCTCCTGGAGCTTGCTCAAACTCATGTCCATCAAGTGAGTGATGCCATCCAACCATCTCATCCTCTGTCGTCCCCTTCTCCCGCCCTCAATCTTTCCCAGCACCAGGGTCTTTTCCAATGAGTTGGCTCTTCACATCAGGTGGCCAAAGTATCAGAGTTCCAGCTTCAGCATCAGTCCTTCCAATGATTATTCAGTACTGATTTCACTTAGAACTGATTGGTTTGATCTCCTTGCAGTCCAAGGGACTCTCAAGTCTTTCTCCAGCACCACAGTTCAAAAGCATCAGTTCTTCGATACTCAGCCTTCTTTATGGTCCAACTCTCACATCCATATATGACTACTGGAAAAACCATAGCTTTGACTAGATGGACCTTTGTTGGCAAAGTAATGTCTCTGCTCTTTAATATGCTGCCTAGGTTTGTCATAGCTTTTCTTCCAAGGAGCAAGTGTCTTAATTTCATGGCTGCAGTCACGATTCCCAGTGATTTTGGAACCCCTCAAAATAAAGTCTGTCACTGTTTCCATTGTTTCCCCATCTATTTGCCATGAAGTGATGGGACCGGATGTCATGATTTTCCTTTTTGTAATGTTGAGTTTTAATTCACTCTCCTCTTTCATCTTCATCAAGAGGCTCTTTAG
Organism: Dama dama; assembly: GCF_033118175.1. NCBI lineage: Eukaryota > Metazoa > Chordata > Mammalia > Artiodactyla > Cervidae > Dama > Dama dama. The sequence continues at coordinate 26,140,747 of NC_083682.1, read as the reverse complement.
TTCCTCTTTGCTTTCTGCCATAAGGGTGGTGTCATCTGCATATCTGAGACTACCGATATTTCTCTTGGCAATCTTGATTCCAGTTTGTGCTTCATCCAACATGGCATTTTGCATGATGTACTCTGTATACAAGTTAAATAAGCAGGGTGTCAATATACAGCCTTGACATACTCCTTTCCCAATTTGGAATCAGTCCATTGTTCCATGTCTGGTTCTAACTGTTGCTCCTTGACCTGCATACAGGTTTCTCAGGAGGTAGGAAAGGTGGTCTGTTATTCCCATCTCTTAAAGAATTTTACAGTTTGTTGTGATCCACACAGTCAAAAGTTTTAGTGTAGTCAATGAAGCAGATGTTTTTCTGGAATTCCCTTGCTTTTTTTATGATCTAATGGATGTTGGCGATTTGATCCCTGGCTCCTCTGCCTTTTCTAAATCTAGCTTGTACATCTGGAAGCTCTTGGTTCACATACTGTTGAAGCTTGGAGGATTTTGACCATGACCTTGCTAGCATGTGAAATGAGCACAATTGTGCGGTAGCTTGAATAGCCTTTGGCATTGCCCTTCTTTGGGATTGGAATGCAAACTGACCTTTTCCAGTCCTGTGGCCACTGCTGAGTTTTCCAAATTTGCTGACATACTGAGTGTAGCACTTTAACAGCATCATCTTTTAGGATTTGAAATAGCTCAGCTGGAATTCCATCACCTCCACTAGCTTTGTCCATAGGGATGCTTTCTAAGACCCACTTGACTTCACACTCCAGGATGTCTGGCTCTAGGTGAGTGATCACATCATTGTGGTCATCTGGGTCATTATAATCTTTTTTGTATAGTTCATCTATGTATTCTTGCCACCTCTTCTTAATATCTTTTGCTTTTGTTAGGTCCATACTGTTTCTGTCCTTTATTGTGACCATCTTTGCATGAAATGTTCCCCTGGTATCTCTAATTCTCTTGAAGAGATCTCTAGTCTTTCCCATTCTATTGTTTTCCTCTATTTCTTTGCATTGTTCACTTGAAAAAGCTTTCTCATCTCTCCTTGCTATTCTTTGGAACTCTGTATTCAGATGGATATCTTTCCTTTCTTCCTTTGCCTTTTGCTTCTCTTCTTTTCTCAGCTATTTGTGAGGCCTCCTCCAACAACCATTTTGCCTTTTTGCATTTATTTTCTTGGGAATGGTTTTGACCACTGCCTCCTGAACAATGTCATGAACCTCTGTCCATAGTTCTTCAGACACTCTATCAGATCTAATTGCTTGAATCTGTTTGTCACTTCTACTGTATAATCATAAGGGATTTGATTTAGGTCATTCCTAAATGGCCTAGTGGTTTTCCCTACTTTCTTCAATTTAAGTCTGAATTTTGCAACAAGGAGTTCATAATCTGAGCCACAGTCAGTTCCTGGTCTCGTTTTTGCTAACTGTTTAGAGCTTGTCCATTGTTGACTGCAAAGAGTATAATCAATCTGATTTCAGTATTGACCATCCGGTGATGTCCATGTGGAGTCATCTCTTTTAGCTTCTTCAGCATTAGTGGTTGGGGCACAGACTTGGATTACTGTGGTAGTGAATGGTTTGCCTTGGAAACAAACTGAGATCTTTCTGTTGTTTTTGAGATTGCACCTAAGTACTGCATTTCAGACTCTTTTGTCCTAGGTAATTGATATTTTTGATGCTCTTAAATTGGTATTTTAAAGATTTTTATTTTTAAATTTAGGTGCATATAGATATTAAATAAATTTACACTGACTTTGTATCCAGCAATTTTTTTCAGCTTATTACTTCTAATCATTTATCTGTGAATTCTTTTGGGTGACCTAAGTACCGAATGCTCTCTATGAGTAAAATCAGTCCAGGTTCTTGCTTTCCAATCTTCAGGATTTACTTCTCTCGCTTCTCTGCACTGACTGGGGTTTCTATGATGTTACGTGGTGAAAGGAGTCATCTTTATCTGTCTCCTAATCTGAAAGGGAACACAGTCAACATTTTACCATTAAATATAATGCTTTCTAAAGTTTTTGCTTTAAATATTTCTTGTAAATATTTGAGATATGTCAATTGCAGCCTTGTGAGAAACTCTGAGCCAGAGGACCCAGCCCCACCAACCTGATCCATGCAAACTGAGAGATGTTCATTGTTTTAAGCTGCTAAATATGGGTGTAATTTGTTACACACTAGCAATAGATAACTCACGCAGAAGGATGTATAATTTTCCCCGCAAAGTCCAACCTAACGTGACTACAGCATTGTGTGGCAGAAAAAGCATGGGTTTTAGAATCAGATAAACAGGGTTCCAGTTCTTCTACAGAGTAAGTTACTTATCATCACTCAGCCTGTTTTCTCCCTGGAAATGAGATAACCATCCACCTTCCACCTCTTAGAGATGCTGTGATTACACGGGAGGAAGTTACATCTCAGTGCAGGGTCTGGCACACAGGATAAGTACTTCAATGCCTAGCTCCCATCCCACCCATTTGACAAAGTCATCTAGCCCACTGTGGCTCTTAAATATGCTCATTATATTTCCTGGATAACATCAGAGTATATTGTGTAGGTAGGGGGTGCATTTTTTTTTTTTTTACATTTTTAATTGGAGCGCAGTTGCTTTACAATGTTGTGTTAGTTTCTGATGCAAAGTGAGTTATATGTATACCTATATCCCTTCTTTTTGAGTCTGCCTTCTCATTTAGGTCAACAGAGCACTGGGTAGAGTTCCCTGTGCTATATGGCAGGTTCTCATCAGTCGTCTATATAGTATACATAGTAGCGTGTATACATGTCAGTTCCAACCTCCCAGTTCATCCCACCCTCCCTTCTCCCCCTTGGTATCCATAAGCTTGTTCTCGACATTTGTGTCTTTACCTTTGCTTTTCAAGTAAGTTCATCCTTACCATTTTTTCTAGATTCCACATGGAAGTGATATTATATTTGTTTTTCTCTTTCTGACTTACCTCACTCTGTATGACAGGTTTATCCACCTCTCTGCAAATGGTGCAATTTCATTCCTTTTTTTATGGCTGAATAATATCCCATTTTATATATGCAGGGGTAGAATATCTGACATAGAAAACCTTGGAAACTTAGGCTATCTGGTTGCCACACCATCGTACCAGCTCCCCTTCATTTTGACAGCTATTACAAACTGCCTACTCTCAACATGTAGACTATTTATTCCTCCCACCCCCAGTTGGGCCACTGCTGTGGGTTACAGTGAGTTGGACATTTCACGTCACCAGCAGTTGAACCCACTGGGTAGGCTCCATTTCCCAACGACCCCACATGCCTCACTTTAAGTCAAGCCTTTACAATTCTTATTGTTGCTGGTAGAAGTGAAGGCTAAGATGTGATAACATCTCCCACTGCCCGTGCTCTGCGATGGGTATCACCTGCAGTGTGGAATGGCCCCTAAGATGAGAAGCAGGATTTGGGGTTGGAATAGGGGGCTGAAACTCCAACTCTCTCACTTCTTAGCTTACAGGACCCTTGGCAAGTTGTTTTCTCTGAGCCATTTATCTTTTATTTTTTCCTTCACTTATAAAATAGGAGTAAGTATTTTACCTCCTCTGGGTCATTTTGCAGATTATATTGGAGCATTTGGGAAAAGCATCTGGCAATTTGCAGGTACCCAATACATTAAAAAAAAAAAAATCTTTCCTGGGGCTTCCCTAGTAGCTCAGTGGTAAAGAATCCGACTGCCAGTGTGAGAGACACAGGTTCGATCCCTGGTCGGGGAAGATCCCACATGCCGAGGAGCAAATAAGCCCGTGCGTCCCAACTCCTGAGGCTGTGCTCCACCACAAGAGAGGCCACCAGTGAGAAGCCTGCACACTGCAACAAAAAGCAGCCCCCGCTCACAACCAGAGAAAAGCCCACGCAGCAACACAGGCCCAGTGCAGCCACAAATAATACATGAATAAAGTTATTAAAAAGAAATCTCTCCTGTGCCCAGGGGTCAACTGGGGGGCGGGTGGGGCAGCTGGATACTGATAGAGCTCGCCTCAAAGTGTAGTGTAAGACCCGAGTGTGAGCATCACCCAGGAGCTTGTTAGAAACGGAGAATCACAGGCCCCACCCTGGACCTGCTGAATTGGGATCTGCATCTCCACAAGGTCCTCAGTGACTCAGGGCTTGCGAGGAACCCGAAGGCCTGCATTGTTCATAAGCTCCACGCAAGCAATAACCGAGGTGAGGGACTGAGAAGAGGCAGGACGCTGATGACACAGCGGCAAAGACGGGTTTACAGATTTGGGGAGCTCCTCCTGTGTTTGCTGCATCCAAAGAAGGATGACTTCTCCCTGGCATGAACCTGAACTCTGATGAGAATGTTATCGAGCACAGAAAAGTCAAACCACTCATCTGAATAAATAAGCATCAATTTTATTGAATCATGAATAATTTAAGACTGGTACAATCATCATCTTTATTCTCTATGACGTGGGGCATGATCTCCAGCAGATCACTGGCAAATCCAAAAACCTCATGATAAATGAAAATTAAATAGGGAGGGAGGGAGGGTGGGAGGAAGGAAACATACCGTACACAAAATACTCAATTCCTAGTTTTCTCTTTAAAAATGGCTAGAAAAAATTCATCAAAATGCAGCACTTTAATCAATTATTTACAATTTCTATGTTACAATGAAAAAATGTACATCTTATAGAACATATTTCATAAACTGCTCCACTGGAAACAACTAGATCAAAACAGCAAACCTTTCATGTCATATCCACAAAGTTGGATTATTTTTTTTTCTTTTGAAGGAGATTCGCCACGATCAAATCTGAATACACAGAATTTTGAAGTTTAAGCATCAACAATAAAATAAAAACTGTCCCCAAGATTACAACAAAGATCTAGGTAAGTCTCATTCCGTGTCCCACCCCTGTCCCACCCACCTCCTTAAATTAAAAGGAATTCCCATCTCATTTATGGCCTGTAAAATTCTTGGCAGTTTGGGAAGAAAACTTTTGGCTTCCATCGGTAACTCAACACAAATGTTGCATAGAATTTCATACATTTTTTCAAAATTAGCCTAACTGTAGAAAAAGGCAAAAATGGAAGCATTTCGGACAGAGCCCTAAATGAGCACAAAGTCACTTTGTCAAAGGTGAGTGACACAAAGAAAACAGGACCAAAGTAAGAAATATGCATATCAGACAACCCTGCTTCCCGAAACATTAGGAAAGACGCCGAGTTGTGAATCGGGCAAGGCTCCGCTCCTGGACACCACCATTCGGTTGCCAGGCAGCACCAGGGACAGAGGTCTTGGCGCTGGGCCTGGACCCGGTGGGAGGGAAGTCTGTGGGGTCAGGGAAGAAAGAAAGAGTGAAGAGGGAGTCGTCAAAAGAAATGTGTCAGAGGATATTGGTAGGTGTCTACTCACAGGTGACTGGGAAAACTGCCCACAAGGAGGAGTAGTCCATTGTGCCTCCTCCCAAATTCACAGTATGAGCGTATAAGGTCATCGCCGGGAGACAAGACTGAGGAGGACTGTTCTTCAGGTTTACACAGAAGGCTCAGGGTGGCGGCCCCGAGGTCACAGGCTAAAATACAGGCTTTGAACGTCTGATGAAAAACAAAACAGAGGAAGACACACTCACGCACCCAGATGACTCAGGAAGGCTCAGCAGAACACAGTCTGCTAAGATTTTTTTTAAATTAGGATGAAAGAAAACAGCACGTCGAGAGGTTTGCCATTCACCTGTTAGTGGGACACAGTCCACTTTTCGTTTTAAAGAGGAAGTAAGTGGTGTCATCCAATGTCACGTGAGTGGTTTCAGGTCAAGCTCTTGTGGGAAGAAAAGAACAGATATTGAGAGAGGGATGTTTGGAAACAGAAATGTTTAAAAAAAAAATGGAGTAAAAACCCTGAAAATCATTAACAGAGATACCCCCCCTGGGGGTCTGATAAAAATAAAACAGAAACAAGTGACTCAAAGATTGACCACACTCTGTAGAGAAAATACCAGGACGTTGAAGACATGTACCAGCAGAGCATGACTCGGCAACGTCACGTAACATGGCAGAACTTCTGCCTTTTCCTGCACGAGACGAGATTGCCGTCTAGTCAGGGTGTTAGCTGATAAGAACCTAAAAACACAAGGATTTTTTTTTCCTCCTTTTTCATTTTCCATAGTCACGCATCCACACGAAAGAGTCTTTCAGATGAGAGAAGTCACATTAACTGAGTTCTCCGAGTGAGTCGATGACTTGTTAGCCCTGTTTGCTTGGACGTGGAAAACAGAAAAACAGACCCCAGGCAGGCACGACACTCAACAATGATCACGGTGAATACAAAACCAGTAAGGCATCGCTTTGGGAAGGTCAGCACCGAAGAGGTCAGGCAAGACTCATCACCGGAGGCTGCGGCTTCTGGAAGGGGGCGGCCACCCCCGCCTGTGGACTTGTGTGATGTCCCGTTGGTACTGGGGAAAGTGCAAGTGTTTTGCGAGGTGACCTCCCACCCCGGCCCTGAGGCTGGGGGCTGGCACGCTGGAGGTGTTGACATGCGTCCTGTAGCCTCGGAGACGAGGAGGAAAGGCAAGGTCCCGCTCACCCACGTGCTGAGGATGGGGCGCTGGCCCCACCTTCAAGAGCGCAGCGACCGCAGCCCTAGCAGGAGGCGGCGAGTGTGTAGAACCGTGAAGATGGACAACTGAAAACCAAAACTCAGCAGGACCCAACCGAAAGCCAACTCCTGCAGTTCTCACGTTCACCAAAGGATGGATTCTGACCACGAAGGGGAGGAGAGGGGGGAAAAAAAAAACCTTCAAAATCAAGAGTCAGAAAGGAAGAAGTTGACCTCATTTTCAAAGGAGGTGATGGGTTCGCCAAGGTAGACCAGTTCTCACTGGACACAGTGTTAGCAGGAACAAGACCGGACGCGTTTCCGTAGGAGAAGGACTCGGACACATGCAGATCGGCCTTTACAGCCGCGTCCACTCGGCCGCGCACTCTCGCTGGAGGATGAACCGGAGGCTGATGGGTCTGAGAGGTGGGGGTGAACTGGGACAGGCAGGATACCTCCCGGGTAAGGAGAGCACCATTTTGAAAACAAACAGAAGAGAAAGCACGATTTGTTGTTCCTAAGGTCTCCCTGTGACGTGGCTCTGCGGTTTGCTGAGGGTGTCCAGAGCAAGGATCCCGGTGGGCACCAGGTCTCTCTGGGGCTGGCGGGGTGGAAGGGCGTCGGCAGGGTGGAATGGCATCAGCGGGGTAGGGTGGGCAGGGTGGACCGGGCTGCAGGGTCTGCTCGGGAAAAGCCCTGCTGTCTGCATTTCCAACTCTGCCCCGGTCTCTTCCGTCTCCGGGCAGCTCAGGGCAAGGAGGCTGCTTGGTCTCAGAGCTTCAAGTAGGTTTGTTGTTGCTGTTTTTTCACCCTCTCGTTCCAACGGTGATGGTCCTTTCCCGAGAAGTACCTTTCCGTGTCTTAGGGAGGTCACGGCAACAAGGCAGAACCGTAATGAAAACGGTAGATAGTGCAGTTTTCGCTGTGAAGGACGTGGGCCCCAGGCAGCCGGCCCGGGGCGCCCGCACCCAGGTCAAGGCTGGAGGACGAGGAGGGGCGTGGGGCTCCCCGCAGCGCTCACACAGCGGCCGGGGGCTGGCTCAGGAGGGCGTCTTCAGGGGGCGCGGGGGAGGCCGGTGCAGGGCGAGGAGGATGGGGGCGTTTGGACAGGGAGGAGGGCAGGCTCCGGGTCCCGGCCCCCGTCACAGAGTGGACTCCAGGGACGAGTCCAGGATGTCGTCCTGGTGGCTGGTGCTATTGGAGTCGCTGTCGTAGCTCTGGGGGCTGGAGTAGTTGGCGGCCTCCTGAAGCCTCATGAGCATGTTCATCTGGGGAAAGATCGAGGGGCGTGAGCGGGCTCCCGGTCTGTGCAGAGCCGCCCACCTCCGGCCTCTCCGAAGCTCAGGCCCCCCCTCTCTAGACTCACCTTGGGGCTGTGGCCCACCGTGGAGATGGTAGACGCGAGCATGGACTCTGGGGCCAGACTTCCAGGGTTCAAATCTCAGCTCCACCACCCCCAGCTGAATGACTGGGGCACGTGACTTAACCCCTACACCTCAGTTCCTTCACTGGTCACATGTGAATAATTATACCTACTCTATCACCTTATGCTGTGGATGAACAGACACATAGGACAGAAAATACAAAGTCCTCTATATTTATTTTCACACTTGGGAACAGCACCTCACCCCAGTGTATCCCTCGGCCTGGGTGAGATGCCAGCCAAGTGCCCCAGCTTCTGGAACACGAACAGCGGCACTGCTGACCTCTAGGCCCATGGCTCCCCTCCAGTGAGCATCCAGCCCGTCTGCACCCCTGGCTCTGGCCAGAGGGCTCCCTAGAGTCACCTGCGCTTCCAGCTCCCGTCAAGGCTTCCATGGGGAGGGGGGACAGCACTAGCTACAAGTGGAGCCTCAGAGCACACAGGTAACCTCTGGGAAATTATTTAATAGATCTCATCCATCAGTTCCTTATCTATAGACTGGAGAGAAGAGCAGTGCCCATCCCATAGGGCTGAAGGAAGGAACAAATGATAGGATGTATGCTAAACCCTTAGAATAGGATCTGGCACACAGTAACTGTGCAATAAATGTGATACATCTGTTATCACCATCATCATCACCTGTCTTAAGAGTTCAAAGGCAGTGTTCTTGTATCTCCCTTGGTCCACAGTCTGTTGGTCATCTGTGTTGAAGTGGAGATGGGGAACCGAAAGCGACTCTTATTTACAACTATAAATTGTGTGTGTATGTCTTTTACCTTTGATCTCGCAAAATTAGGAAGATAGCATCTCTCTGAGCTATCATCAGATTTGCTGCAGCCGGGCATGAAACCTGGCTGCCCCCTGGCCAGCTACCCCTCAGGATGCCTAGCAGAGTACGCCTGGGTGAGCCAACCACAGAAGCACCACGGGCTGGTGTCCATCTGCACGGCCACAACCACTAAGGGGTGGAGCAGAAACAGGAAGGAAACTCCTTCACAGCCAGGATTATTCATTCACTCATCAAACATCTCCTGTGTACCAACAGTATATGGTCTGGAGTGAACACAACACAGTCCTGTCCTCCTGGAGTCCTTAGTCTCAGGAGGGCAAGAGGTCAACAAACAAGAGGGCTATTTATAGCCGAGATCTGTGGCCCTGGGGAGAGAGAACAGGACTCGGGCGAAGCACCAAGTAGCTAACTTGATGTGTAGGGGTGGCTGGGCTGGCACAGATGACCTCTGGGGGGCCAGAGGTTGCCAGGAGAATTCTATGTAATATTCCAAGAACCCTGGGTCTTACCTAAATGCTTTCTGTGTTTAATGACACAAATATTTCTGGTTAAGAAAAGACAGTCCAGGGATGAGCTGACCATTCTGTCCTCTAGATACCCCAAATTCCATTTTTATGAGACTCAGAGTCTATCAGCTTGAACCCACAGAAATAGTGCTATGACTTTCACTTTTAATAATGGTTCCCCGGTGGCTCAGCAGTAAAGAATCTGCCTGAAGTGCAGGATATTTGCAGCAGATGTGGGTTCGATCCCTGGGTTGGAAAGATCTCTTGGAGAAGGAAATAGCAACCCACTCCAGTATTCTTGCCTGGAAAATCCCAAGGATAGAGGAGCCTGGTGGGCTACATCCATGGGGTCTCTTTTCTGAGTGACTAACACAACAACAACATTAGCAATGGTTTTTTATAGGCTGACCCTTTCCTCTGGAAAACTACTGCTGTAAACACTGCAAATCAAGCTGGGTAGTAACACAAGCCCTAAATACATTTAAAATAAAGTTCCTCTCTAAAAAGTCTCAATAGGACTGCAGCTGCATTCCGCCAGTCAGGAGTGGCAAACAACCCTAAGGCACTTATTATGATGATTATTTTTTTATCTAGCAAATCAGTTAGTCACTAGGGAGGGCACAGCAAGTCAGCTGTCTTTGAATTCTGTTGCCATCTCTTATGAACGTGTTTGTTCCATTAGGTAGCGCAAGCTGTGGTCTTTGCCGTGTTTTTCCTCTTGCCTAAGCTGCTAAGAGAGCTCAGGGCTGAATTTATAGCATGACTATGGTCACTTAACCATGCAAGGTTCTGGTATATGTGCTTCCACTTTCTTTTATAGGCCTTCTGATGCATTCAGTCTAATTTCACAGTATGCCTATGCATGGGTCTTACATTGGCAGGGAGTACTAGAATTGTAGGGTTACAGCCTCTGGCCCAGGTTCTTCTTAAAGGGCCTTTACTGCTTTAGCATCTGTGGAATAAAGATGCTCAGGCAGCGTTAAGGACTTAACTCATCTCACTGGCCTGGGGACCCACACTCAGGCTCCCCTGGCCTTGCTTCCACGAGCTCCTCCTGTCCTCAGACCTCCCTCTGCCTGAGCCCTGGACACGCTGGCTCGAACTTCTGCCCTTAGCATGCTCTACCTCGGCTCAGTTACTAGTGGGAGGGGGTGATGGGACAGGACCAGACATGGTAATGGTGATCTCAGAGCAGAGGGCAGAGAGTGGTATAGACATTTAGGGGGAAAAACCAAATTCTTAACCTTTCACCTGAAAACTGTCACAGGGGTTAAAGGCACTAGTGAAAAACCAAAAACAAGGAAGAAAATATTGGCCGAAATGTCCCAAACCTTGGGATGGGTCTAACCTTGCTAAGCAAGACCAGGGCTCGGTCACCTCCAAATTTCCAGCGTGCCCTATATCACACTCAATACACAGTGAGTGCTCAGTGAATGCCAAGCTGCTCTGGAAGCAGAGAACTCACCAGCGGGTCTCCTTCAGCATCACTGGGGGGCATCTGCTTGCTGGTTGACCCCTCCCGAGGCATGGAGTAGCCGTCGAAACCAACATCCTCGGGCCGGAGCTGCAGGAGAGGGGGCCACTCGTGCTGCTGTGGGCTGGCTGCCCAAGGATAGGTGTCCATCACCCACTTGGCGGGATCCTCCCAGGGGGCCCGCCTTCCATATAGCTGGAAACAGACAAAGAAAGAACAGTCAGGAGGTGGGCTGAGACCCCTCTGCAGTCCTGGTTTTGCAGCTTTCTGAAAAACTCTTCAAACCCAGCATTAGGCTTCCCTTGATGGAGTAATTCCACTTGCAGAATTCTATCCTAAGGAAATCATCCAAGGTGCTAAGATCAAAGGTGGTGTGACCCAGAGAGTAAGAACACTGGAGGCACCTCTCACCTCTGCCACTGACTCTCTGTGTCACCCTAAACTCTGAGCCTTGCGGATCCAACGTGAAAAACAGGCATCTGATTTGAAGCGTTTGCCAATTTCCATGGTACAAATATTCTCACTGTGGCCATTCACTTATCAATGTGATGCCGCTGAACGTGGAGCTGGAAAGAGGTGCTCCTCCACTGAGGAGGCCCCCCCTGCCATGGCACACAGCTGGGGGTGCTGGGCATCAGGACCAGAAGTGGAGGCCACAATGGCCCTGGCTCAATAAAACCCCATTTCCTGAAGGGAGTCTGACTCTCAGGGGCCCTCTGAAGAGGTACTGGTCACTTTCAGAACACGAAATTGTTAAAGGGGCTCCATGTGAGTCCTGGGATTGCAAGCGTTTCTCCTCCCTCATGTATTTCTCAGAATTGTCCACAACAACTGATTTCCTCTTAAAAAAGGATTAACAACAACAACAAAAAAGAATTAACACAAAATTGTGTAAGACCAGTGCCATGCCTCCAAGCTCCTTTTCTTATTTCAGAAATACCTAATAATACAATGCCTTCAGTGACTTCTCCTGGCAATTACAAGCAATGTAGACACTGTTTAAAAAACTGAAAACCTAGGCTGCACCACTTTCCAAGGCTCGGCTCGGCACATCACACAGACAGGCCCTCTCTGTAGCCTTCCTCTTCAAGGCTACCCCCTCCACCATGCCTTACAGCTCACTGCGCGCCAGGGACTGCGAGAAACACTTGACAAATATCTTGTTTTACCACCACGTGACTCCGAGAGAAAGTATCACTACCCGAGCAGGCTCCAGAAGGAGAGGAAGCAGAACTGGAATCCGAGTCTGTCCAAGCGTGTGAACCGCTGGAGCCTGAGCAGACGTGGCAAAGTTGTGCTCATAGCCAGGACAAGATGTGCCCACCCAGGACAGTGCCCCCTCTGTGGCTCTGGAAGGGCACCCACTCTGTAGCGGACCATGGGGTACAAAGACCAAAGCCCTCTGGACCACAATGGCTGCAGGGGGCTCGGGAGTGGAATTACATGTGGACGGTAGCCTGTCTGTCTGTCCTTCCAGGACTCTTACAGTTGAGGCAGGGGGAGTATGGGGAGAGAGGGCTGACAGTACAGTAGAGCTGAGCTTTGACTGCTAAAACCCTGTCTTTCCCGGGTCACAGGCTAACTCAGCTGGGGGGAACTGGGGTCATCTATCCCAGCTCCTTCATCTACCGGACGGAAAACTTCTTGGGACTTAAAGAGAAGACCCAGTTGTAAAAGGTTTCAGAGCAGAGCTGGACTCGAAGCTAGGACCCCAGCATCCTTGTCTGAGCCTTTCCTTTCTCCACTCCTCCTGATGAACTCCACTCTGAACCACCTGGCGGTATCAACAAGACTCATGTGGCTCGGCCAAAACCAGCGCCGGGAGATGCAGGCCGGGTGTCCGCCCGACGAGGACACGTCACCTGGGCTGGACCCACTGTCCCTCTGGCCGTCTCACCACTGCTAAGCCACCTCCGATCTCTCGGGAGGCGCCCACCCTGCCCACGCTGCAGACAGGCCCCCCACCTCTCTTCATCCACAGCCGTCTCCTCCTCCGCTCCAGACACATAGCCTCCTAGGAGCTCACGGCTCTCAGACACCAGGGCCCCTCCCGTCTAGCGCCCTCCAGCCCTGCCTACTGTGAAATCGTCCTTAACCTGGGGCAGTGGTGACTCCGAGGCCTGAGAATTCAGTCTGGCATTCGAAAGGCGATTCACAGTCTGTGCGGGAAGGGATCACATGAAGGAGCATGTGTGCACACGTGTGGGTCAGGGAGGAGGGAAACACAAGCACTTGGGGATTTCCAGAACTGAAGAAGTCTTGGCAGATTAGAAATATGCCTGCAACTTTCAGCTTCTCCCTCCAAGGACCTTCCCTACAGAACTCAGCTGACTTTCCCATGCCAGATTTCACATGTGGGAGGTTGAACCAAACGTCGTTTCTGACAGCTCCTGCTTCTGTCTCCATCCTCCAGCCTGAAGAGGAGACGCTGAGAACTGTGGAATAACAGAGGCTAGAGCCCACGCTCAGCAAGTTCATGAAGTCTGGCCCTGTGGCTTTTAAATTTTTGCTCTGCTCCTCTGACCCTCCTACTCAGTAGTTTGAGGAACTTCACGGTTCTGGACAGCCAGGCTGAAAAAACTCTCCTGGTCCACACTTTCCAAGTTACAGTTGAGAAATCTGAGGTATAGAGGAGGGAGGTCTACCCAGGGTCTCAGAGCAGGTTGGGTCACCTGATCAACAACCACAACCCTCCCCTCTTCCAACAGGGGGACAGAGGTCTTCTGAATGACTCTGCAGGCTTTAGACACTTCGGCAAGTGTTTACATCGACAGCTCTAAAGGGGAACAGGGCTGGGGGCTAAGTCATAAGACAAAAGCACTCTAGGAGCATCTCATGTCATTTGCAAGAACAAGGAATATTTTTACAAGTCTCCCCACTTGCTGCTAGACATGTTCAAGTCCAGGTGGTGAATGGCTGGGTAAGTACCGTGGCAAGCAAAGGATGTATCACAAAGCTCCTTGGTCCCACTACAGAGCCCTGAGGCAGCTCTGGGAAATAGCAGACAGCTGTACAGACAGACAGACAGACAGGACATTCACTTTCCCCAAGGCAGGGAGGAGCTTGGCATGACTACTGGGTTAGGAATAGAGATCCAAGACACTAGAAACTGAAACCTCAGCCACTGACTCTGATTTATGACTCTGTGGATGCACATGTTTATCACACATGAGGGCCTCGAGGTACAGATTCTGCAGGAACCTCCTAGCAACTGCACGCATGCATGCATGTGCGCACACACACGTGCACACAAACAATTTGACTGGGAAAAAGAATTAGGAGTCAAAACCTGCAATGATATCTAGTATCCACTAGGGGGCAATGCCATATCTCCTCTGGGCAAGGTTGTGCCCATTGAGGGGCTGGCTGGAAGCCCATGGTGAGACCTGATTGCAGCGGCGGCTCTGCGCTATCTACCATCAGGGGCAGCCCTGCCTAAGCCCAGTCTGGGGACTCCACCCCTTCTCAGCATATGACCTTGCCAGGGCTTGCCTGCTTTGAACCACAGTGCACCCACCTCGTGGCTACGTCACTCACCTCACAGGGTCAGGGCGGAGTAAATGGCCCACCAGTGCCCAGCACACAATAAGCATGGGACTCAAGGTAACAAGCAGAATGAGGAGTTTTGAATTTTTTTTAAACAAGAGAATCTTTTTGTCAAGTGAAATCTTACATAGAACTTCATGCTATGAAACATAATACTTGGTTCCCTGAGCCACCTGAAGCATCTAAGGTATAGGGCAGGGGTCTTGGAACAGCCTGGAAAATCTTGGAAGTAACTGAGAAGTTAGCTATGGGCTATGACGCTGGCTCATCCACACCCCAGCAAGTGAACTGGGGAAGGGTCAAAAACTCCCGGGAGCCTTGGTTTCCTGTCTATGAGGTGCATATTGGGTGTGAAAACTAAATGGGATCATGTCTGTCAGGCCCCTGGCGCAGTGTCTGGCAGTCAATAAATGTCAGCAAACTTTCCTTCAAAACTAGAGACGCAGAGAACATCCCAAGGTTCCTCATGAATCTGCAGATTCTGTGGGGTCTCCCGGACTAAAGAACAGCATGCAGTCACAGGTTTGGGGCAGGAGGGCTCACTTTTGAACAACGTGGTGTAACGCTCACTCTGGCTGCCTCCCCTGGTTGTGCTCATGTTCCTGCAAGACTGTCCTTCAAACGACCTCAGCAGCACAAGGAACGGATGACGTCTCTCACCTCACAGAGAATCAGTGGGTCTCCTGAGGTGGCGGCATGTTTCTGCTCCTTGTCCTAAATGGGCTCTTTCATAGCCATCCCGCAGCCCTTTCACCTGCAGACTCTTTGATCTTTGTAGGAAAGAAAACTACTGCCCTTATAACCAACTCATCAGCAACCTCTCCAGGATAGGCAGGGAAGATCTCACTGTGCTTTTATAGCTGTGCCCACAAGGCCTTCTTTGAAGCTGAGGTCCAAGCAGCAAGGCGTTAGCACCATCCAGCCTTGGTGAGGACCAACAGGGGCCTCTAACTTATAGCTCACGGCTGGAGCACAGACCGAGCTTCTGCCTCCTCATTAGCGCCTCTTTCGGCAGGAAACCTTTATTCAACAGCTCCCATGAGTTTTTCCAAGCACACTCTAGGTCCTGCACCAGAGAATATATTCGGGCAAAGAAGCAAAGGGGAGAAGTGGTGAGTCAGAAAAAGAAGGAAACTGCTGCTTCCTCTGGGGCAGTTCCTCCTGCTTCTTTCCAGCAGTGTGAGTTTCCCAGAGGTGCCTGCCTACTACAGTCCCTGGAAGCCCCTGATGGGAACTTAGAGAGGCTTCTGGAATGAAAAAGACTCCCAAGTTTGCAGCAGGGGCGGGGAATACTTCCACTGGCCCCCAAAAACAGGAGTGATGGGGTGGCTGTTTGGGTTTGTGGTCCTAACAAATCCATTTGAGTAAGGAATACATGATAGTTACTTAACACACGCCAGTGAATTTATCTACCTAGAGAGATTCCACTGCACAGATCTGAAATCTTACTTTTTTTTCCCATAAAATCCACTTTCAACAAAATAGAAATGCTGCCATAAGTGGGAGATATAGCTGAAGGGAATACAAACTTCTAGTTGTGAAGTAAATAAGTCTAGTCAATAATATGGTAATAACTCTGCCTGGTGACAGATGGTAATGAGATTTACCATGGTGTAATTTCATAATGCATAAAAACATCAAATCACTATATTGTATACTTGAATATGTCAATTACAATTTAAAAAAATTAAAAATGCTGCCATTGATTAATGATCTTCAAACACTGGAAACTCATTTGGGACTGGTTAAGGGACTGCCCAATTTCTTGCTACCCTCTGCCTTAACAATCACTTGTGGCTTGAATTTGTAGCATACATGCTCCAGGCCAATGAAATACCAGTGACCAGAGGCACACCACCTTCTTTTTCGAGCTCTGGTTGTCCTGAGTGTCTCTGAAGAGACCATCAGTGCTGTTACATATTACAAAGCAAATGAAATGTTGCCAGGCTCAGCTAAATACACACAGATGACAAATGCCACTAAAGTGTGCGGTCAGCCACATGGATGCAGGTGTGCAAGCCCTATGTGTACCATCACATGTGTACACACGGGTGTGCACACAGCACCATCCCCTGAAATGGGCCCTTTAACTGCAGCACGTGTCTCCCACTGCCCAGTACCAAGCAAACACAGCCCTGAGAAACCTGGCTAAGCTGGTTTCTGGATTATTCAGCCGTGTATGACGCCTGCTAACTTCTCAGAATGGTCCTAAAAGCTCACAACCTCCTCAGGCTACCTCCAGACTCAACAATACAACTACTGCAAGCTCCGATTTACCACCAAGCCCCTACCATTAACCCCTGGGCTGAGTGAGAAGTGCAGGGTCTGGGTTTCCCAGCTGCAACCGGGCAGGAGGGATGGACAGTCAGGTGGGCACCAGGGTCATCTATCTATAAGGGGTCCTGGTGTCGGGCAGAGAACGCCAAATCATAGATTCTTAAAGTTTCACTTCCTGACCTTGGGGCAAGTCACTTATTCACTCTGAGTCAAAATTTTCTCTTAAAAAATAGAGATTTAAAAAAAAAAAAAAAAAAAACAACTTTGCCCAAGCCCCAGGATAAATGCTGATACTGAACCAAATAGCAGATATGAGACTACTTAAGCACACTGTGAAGTGCGACATATTTCATTTCTTGTGCACTCATGACGCTGAGCACTCGCTGGCCATGATGTCGCTGAACTCTGGCAACACTCTTTGTGATGGGGTGTGATCGCTCTCTCTTCCGGGGATGAGGGCACTGTGGCACAGAAAGGCTGGATGTCTTGCTTAGGGTCACACAGCTAACAGTGGCAGAGGCAGGATTTGCAGCCCAGTGCATCCTATACCGTGCTAGAGGACGGCCTCGCAGGCGAGGAGCTGCCACCTCACATCGGTCAGTTTCCGGGGCAGGGGGAGATAAAGACAAGAGTGCTGGTCACGAGAACAGTCCCTGGAACTGAGGAGGTCAGCGGGCAGTGTGGTCTCACCTGGAGTCCTTCTCTGACGGCTTCCAGGAGGTAGGGGATGATTGAGTAGTTCCACAGGTCTGTGAACCACACCCTGGAACCATCCACGTCGATGGGACACGACAGGAAGAGCCGGGGGCCTGGGGACCATAGGGAACATCGGTCAAATTAAAATGCAGGGGGAGCAGGAGAAGCCAGCCCACGATCCCCTCACAGGAGGGACCCTGCATTTTCTGAGTGACAGCAGAAATGCCAGCTGCCATGTGGTGGGCACCTGGGCTCTCTAACCCTACCCTGGGATCTCGCTCCTGGTGGGAATCACCCCAAGGGACGGGGAGACTTTCTAGAGAAATATGGTCATTGTGGTATTGTCTAACCTTTGAAAATGGAAGCACGGTAGATGTCCATGAGAATAGGAGTGATTAAGGAAGTGATGGCATACTCACATCTGATTATTTCACAGAGTAAGTATTTTGCAAAGCAACAAAGAATACTCATGAGACCAGGTGAAATGGAAAACAAAAAGAACGCATTGTATGTACACTATGATTGCAACTACGTAAAACATGTATGGACAAGGACAGAAAAAATAAGCTCAAATTACAAGGATTATGTCAGGATGGTGGGATGACCGGTGATTTTTTTTTTTTTTTTTTCTTTTCTCTGAAGCCTAAGCTTCAGGAATGTTAATAACATTCATAAAGCAAAGCCAATCCTACGGGGTGGTTTCCATCTGGGGGAGCCCCGGGGTGGGGGCCCCTCACCTAGCCTAGAAGTTTACACCAGCCTGGAGCTGGACACTTCTCTCTGCTGCTCATCAGTGCAGAGAGTTGGGCAAGAGGGAAGGGCGGAGACAGTCCCAGGATGTGGGTGACTGACAGTCTGGGGTCTGTCTAGGCTGCGGCTATCCTATGTCCCCTTCTCTATCTGTGTGGCTGGTGCAGCGGCCAGCGGCCAGGGCCCAGGGCCAGCCATCCGAGGAGGCCAGGGCTCCAAGAGCAGCAGTTCCAGCCCCAGCCTGCCCGCCTGCCCTCCCCCTACCTATGGTGACGTCCGAGGAGCTGTGCGCCTCCAGGAAGCGGTTGAGGTGATGCCAGACCTTGGGAATCCAGTCGATGATTTTCACCAGCTCCATGTTCCGCATCCGCCCACTGATCTCCGTCTCCATGAGCTTCCGCCGCAGGAACCGACCCAGGAAACCCTTCACGGGCTCCGTGTGGTTGGCGCAAAGCACCCACCTGGAAGGAGTCACAGATTTTCCACGACAAAGCCCGTGGTCAACTTCATGAATCAAAGCTCGTTAGAGCTGGAAGGTGAGTATGCTACTACTGAAATCGGACACTTCTGAACACTGCACATATACATTTTAATTTATTTTCAGTTTATTTTTTTAATTGAAGGATAATTGCCTTACAGAATTTTGTTGTTTTCTGCCAACAAAACATGGATCAGCCATAGGTATATACCCATGTCCCCTCCCTCCTGAACCGCCCTCCCATCTCCCACCCCATCCCACCCCTTGAGGTCGTCGCAGAGCCCTGGTTTGAGTTCCCTTAGTCATAGAGCAAATTCCCACTGGCTCTCTAGTTTACATATGGTGATGTTAAGTTTCTATGTTAGTCTCTTCATACCTCTCACCCTCTCTGCAGCATGTGGGATCTTAGTTCCCCGACCAGGGATTGAACCCATGTCCCCTGCATTGAAAGTGCAAAATCTTAAGCACTGGACCATCAGAGAAGTCCCCACTGTATGTAATGTAACTCATGATTCCTCACAGCAACCCCGTGCTATGGATAGGATCACTACCCATTTTACAGATAGGAATTCCGAGACACAGATGGAAAAATCTCACTTGTCCAAGATCAGACAGCTAGTCAACAATCTTAGAAGAGCTAAGATTAGAACCAAGACAGTCCAACTCCAGAGGCTGAGCTCTGACCACTTAGCCGACTGCCTCGGGTGCTGTGCCAGGCCCCGGGCTGGGCTGTGGGGTTGTGACCAACGACAGAGACACAGTCCCTGTTCCTCAGGAGCTCACAGTCTAGCGGAGGAGGGAGATGAATGAGACCTGACGAAACCTGGGGAATCAGGGAAGGCTCCTCAGAGGAGGGGACGTCTGAGCTGAGACCAGAGGGGCCGAGTGGAGCTGCTCCACAAAGCAAGGGGGTAGCGGAAGGAGGAGCAGGCGTGGGGTGGTGGTGGGGTGGGTGGACACACGCTGCAGCATCGGCAGGGGTGTGAACAACAGCGTGGGACGTCTGGGAAAACTGCCAGAGGTTCAGGGTAACCAGAGTTTAGACTTGACCTGCCAACCCAAAGGGGCTTGGCTTTCATTCTGGGGAGCCATTCAAGGACTTCTTGCATTAGGGTTTAGGGTCAGGTTTGAATTCTAGAATGTTCACTCTGGCTGTCACTGATACAGGGGATGGCCTGCAGGTGGCCCAAGGTCCAGGCAGGCATACTGGTTAGAAAATGACTAAAACAGTGTGCTGGGAGATGGTGTGGCAGTGACAGGGGAAGAAGGGTGGGGAGGGGGGAGGTAGAGAATGATCTTGAGGGACATTCAAGAGAAAGCGTGGACGAGACCAGGGTGTCCTGGATGCAGGGATGAGCCATGATCTTAGTGACCTGAAGGAGTTTGTATTTCTTGGATAATCACAATTCAGATCTACTTTCAACAGAGATGCCAGCAGAGTGGCCATGAAAATGATCTGGGGGAAGGAATCTCATCCCGAGTGATAGCTCTTCAACCTTATCTAAGGGTCCAGGCAAGAGAGGAGTATATGGAGCCAGCTAGGTGTCAGGGCAAAGGGCATTTTGTAATGGCAAAGGCAAGCAGTCACAGCTGAGCATAACAGACCTCCCACCCTATAGCAGTGGGGGAGCTCAGGACGGGGCTGGGGTAAAGGGTTCCCAGCGACTGAAGCTTGAAGGCCAGAGACCCCGCCCAGTGGAGACACTCTAAGGAGCTCTCACTGCTCTGCGTCACTTGGGTCAGAGAGATGAGCCACTGGTGATGTGCAGTCCGCCTGCCTACAGCCCCTGATTAGAGCTGCCTCCCGGGTACCAACCGCTATCCCAGGACATAGCATCCAAGAGACCCGGGCTCTGCCACTGACCGGCTGTGTGACCTCAGCAAGTCACCTAATCTCCCCATTTGTAAACTGAGAAGGATAAATTTAATGACTTGAGGCTTTTGTGAGAGTCCAGTGAACTAAGCTGGGAAAAATGAGCATCCTTCCAGGCATGTAACAGGTACTCGAAAAGGGGCACCTTACCTGAAGTTGTGATGAAGCTGCAGGTTGGGAGTAGAAGAGGTAGCCTGGTTCATCGTGCCAATTATGTAAGGGCTGTGGGGGAAATGAAGGATGACAGAGCTGGAGAAGAGGGTCCCGGTGCACCTAAGCACATGGCTACTGGCTGCGGGCTGCCCCTCCCACAAGCCCCGCCCCACGCCACGCGCATGCGCTGCTCTCCTGGGGCCGAGAGGTCCAGAGCCGCCCTTACCACCTGTGGTCCTTGCAGTTGAGCAGCCCGTTGAAGATCTCGCCCAGGGAGCTGACGTGATGCAGATTGTCCAGGATGATGACGAGAGGCATGTCCACGGCATTGTTCTCGCTGGCGCACTGGTCAGCGAGGTTGGACAGGTACTGGCGCAATTCCTGTGGAGGCCAGGGGAGTGAGGGGGAAGGAGCCCGTGAACGCCCCCGGGAAGATGCTCGTGCTCCGGGTGTCGCCTGGGCCGGTACCGGCAGAGGGGCCCTTCCTGAGGCCACTCGGGGATCACGTGCTGATCCCTGAAGTGCTACAAGGCTTCAGTCTGGGTGCAGAGGAATGCAGGCTGGGGAAGTCTCAGCTCTGCCTTCTGGAATTCTCCAGGCAACAGGAAACCCAGCCAAGGGCAGGCACTGTGAGGGTGCCCAGGCACGGTTCTGTACATGATCTATCACTCTCTGGAAGTGCTGCCCCTTTTCTTGGTATTTCCTACTATTCCAGCCTCCCACGAAGCTCCTGAGGGCAGGTGCCTCATGCATTTTTGTACATCCACAGCACTGCCTGAGAGTTGCTTACAGGGAAGCCCTTGATGAATCACCACAGCAAAGGATGCCTCCCTGCCATGACCTGCTGATCAGTGTTGGGGCAGACAGACAATGAACAGGTGCAGGGGAGGCCATCTCTGTGCACAGGGGGTCTTGAAAGGTCTGGGTAAAAGGGTATCTTTGGTCTTCACTGTGAAGAATGGGCAGGGCAGTGTCTGGAGCTGGGAGTAGAACACCCCAGCTCGGCTGGAGCAAGGGGCACATCAGAAAAGGAAGAAAAAGAAGAACATGCAATGGGGAAAGGCCGAAACAGTGAGCTAAGGACCAGCCACTGAAACCAGAACCACTATCTGATGGTATTAGTGTCACAGTGACGATGGGCGTGACCTAGCGCCAGGCATGGCTCGGGGGTCTCACACATACAAACTCCTGTGGGTGGGTGCTGTGACCATCTCCGTATTACAGATGGGAAGTTGAGGCATGCCTCAGTCAAGTGACCCACCTGGGACCGCACAGAGGGTGGGGAGCAGGGCTGGGCCTCCCTTTTAAGTCAAAATGTGGCTTTCAGCAATAGAAGCAGCCCAGTTTTTAAAGTTACTAGCTATTTTCCCTTCTTTTAGCTCCTGAGGCTCGGAGCACTCCCTCCCGTATTCAGGCTTACCAGGTACAGCTGGGGGCCGACTGAGGGGAGGGAGAGTGGGCGCTGAAATCAAGGCTGGCCCGACAGCCCCCGCCATGTGCCTGAGATCCTCTCTCGCTGGTCCCAGGAGAGGGTGCCTTCCCTGAGCTTATTCTTAGAGGGTCTTGGTTCAGGGGCCTCTGACCACTTCCCTTAGCCCTGCCCTTGCAGCCACGTCACTTTGGGAACTTGAGAATGGCATAGAGTCCCAGCCCCACACAACCTACTGAAACAGATCATCTGGGAATGAGGTCTGGGCCTTGCATCTTCAAGGATGCCAAGTGAAGAGTCACTTCGAATTCACCTTTGATCCCCCAGCCCCTTTGCAAAGAGGCAGTCAGTGAAATACCCAGCAACAACCACTGCATGGATAATAAACAGGGTTGAGAAGACACCTCATAACCCAGGCTGGGACTAAGGCAGACTGTCCAAGCATTTCCACTGCTCCCCAAGAGGCAGAATCAAGCCTGTCTGCTGACTTGGGTTTAAGACATTGACTTGAGCTGCTCAGTACCAAATGAGTAGCCTTACGTACGTGGCCATCGGCCTCAAGCCTCAGTTTCCTCCTCTATAAAATGGGATCATGACAACCACTTCCTTGAAGGTCCTGCTGTGGGGAGGCCCCTTACAGGGGCCTGTAAATGACAGCTGTTGTTCATATTGTTATTATTGCTCCACAAAAGGAGGTTTCATTTTGGAAAAAAAGGAGAATCTAGTAGGCATGTGATGAATTCTTGGTAAACTGAAATGGAAGCATCTGGCTTAAAGAACTACCAGCATAGAGCATCATACCCAACTCATAGCAGGGAAGTAAGAAATAAACTATTGGGTTGGGCAAAAAATTCATTCAGGTTTTTCCGTAAAACCTGAAATGTACGGAAAACCCATAAATTCATACAGGAAACCCGAATGAATTTTTTGGCCAACCCAATATATCGACTTACACATGGAACTCCTTGCTGGTGAGTCTGGGGTCAGAGCCTTCCTTTCTGCTAGATCCATTCTGACCTCCTTCCCCAGGCTTTTATAACCAGCAAAGGTGAGCACTGTAGGAAACGCTGCTTTGCCATCAGAGTGGTGGTGGCCTCAGCAGTTCTGAAAGGGCCAAGCATCAGCCTCCGAACAACCTCCTCACCTTGCTGGACTTGTGGTCCACGTTGAAGGTGGCGATGACCCCGTCGGTCAGCTCCCGCCCCTCCCGGAGCACGAGGTACTCTGACAGCCGGTTGGCCAGGTAGGTTTTCCCGGTGCCGCTGGGTCCCGAGAGGATGATCCGCCGGTGCTCCACCAGCAGGGACACGTAGCGCTGCAGGATGGGCTTGGGGATCAGGGACTCGAACACCAGCGAGTCCAGGCTGTTTTCCGCGAGCCCTGTGTTAGAGAGAGGCAGGAAGTGTTCACAGCCTGGCAGAGAGAGTGGCTCTCTGTGCCTGCCAAAACCCCAGGCTATCCCTTTCCTGGGCAGCCCCCTCATCAGGGACCCCAGCCCACCCAGGGACACTGCAGGCTTCCTGTTCACCAGCAGCCTGTGCTTTGGCCCCTGGCTGGGCTGCTGGTTCCAGACTCAGGTTTGCCTTTCGTATCTTGACCCTTGGTTCTCATCTGTCCTCTGCAGAGTTCCTAAGACTCTGGGCTTTGATTGTTTGTTGGGATTTACCATTAGCGGCGGTGCTCGCTCGGATCTATCGTGAATCTCCCGTGTCTAGCTGGACCCTTGCGCTGACTCTTCACCCTGTTTCTCCTGCGTGCCAGATGCCTCAGCTGCCTACACTGAGGTACACCATGAAGGTATCAACACTTTTATTATTAAAATGAGGAAAAAGGCAAGCTGGGACCACTTGATTTGGGGAATGTAAATACTGGCAGACCTGCTCTGAGCCTCTCCCACAGCAAGAGGAAATACATCTCTCCCCCACCTCTCGTGGAACAACAACAACTCAGGGCTGTTGGCTTTCTAAGAGCTGTTTTCTTGATATTATTCTCAAGAGAGGATCCAGCCAAGGTTACTTGTCCAGAACCTCAGGTAATTCTATTAAAAAAGCACCTCAACTTTCAATGGCTGAGTCAAAGATCTCTTTTGGTAAATGTCGCATTGCACTTGAAAATATGTGGGTTATTTTCAAATATCTTTTGATACTGATCTCTAACATAATTCTATAGGGATAAGAGAACAGACTCTGTGTGATTTCAATTCCTTTAGACCATGAAATTTTTGCACCTTGTTTTATTATGCCCCTAGATATGTTCCATTGTTTCCTGGTTTATAGGAAATATCAGAATTTATATCCTGCTGTTGTGTGAAAACTGTATAAATCTTAATTATGCTGAATTGGTTCATGGTGTTTTTCAAGTCTACTATAGCCTTCTACTTCTCTGCCTATTCATTCTATTAATTTTTGAGAGTTTGATATTGAAACTCCAACTAAAAGTCTCAATTTATCTGATTAAAAAATAATTGCAATATATAATAGAACTATATGTAAGTTTGTTCTGTATTTCCAAGTCTCCTGTAAATGTGTTATCATACTTTCATAATTAATTTTTTTCGAAGTACCTCAAGAAACCAGTGTATATAGGCAAAAAATAAGTTGAAAAGAACTTATTCTGTTTTGTAATAGCATTTTCCATCTACATAATTAATTCACTACAAACAGACCCCCATAATGCAATTATATGCTTGTTTCCAATCCTCCTCAACCAAGGACAGCAGCTAAATGCAGTGACTATTCTAGAAATGGCTTCCCTGGTGGCCTAGTGGTAAAGAATTCATCTGCAATGCAGGAAACACAAGAGATGTGGGTTTGATCCCTGGACCGGGAAGATCCCCTGAGAAGGAAATGGCAACCCACTCCAGTATTCCTTTTTCACTTTAGTATTCTTGCCTGGGAAAAAATCCCATGGAGGAGCCTGGTGGGCTACAGTCCATGGGGTCTCAAAAAGAGTGGGACAGAACTTAGCGACAAAACAAAAAACAAATCACCCTGATGAAGGATCCCAAATGACATCTGGGTACAGGTCTAAAATGTTCCTAAAACTGGTTTCAATAGAGCCTACATTGGCTCAAAGCTTGATGCAAAGTATGGGGGAAGGGACGGGGTCTCCTGTCTAAACTTAACAACAAACACAGGGCAGGGATTAAAACATACTGAAACCCGTCTCTCTGCTCTTCTGTGCTGTTTCAGCCTCTTGCCATAAACTCCACAGGAGTGAGTACTTTGCAGACGAACTCACTGCAGAGCACATAAAGCCAAAGCCCCCGCCCCAGTACCACTGAAGTGAATCACCTGCAGCTCACGGATCTCTCTCCGCTCAAATCCTTCGGTGGTTTTTAGTGCCATGAAGGCCTAAGTGTCAAACACTAGAGGGAAACTGAAGAGTCAGGTATCACTTATAAACAAACCCGAGCTGACCCCTGGAGATGCTGAAACAACCTCATGTGCTGACAGCCATGCCAGCTGCAACTCCATGGTGGGGTGGCCCGTTTGGGAGGCAGATAATCCTGCCACTGTCTCTACAGAGGTTTGGTCTGATCTACGTAACGGGTCACTCCTTTTACCTGTCAGCGTTTGCAGTGTTCACCTGCTCGGCAGCATGGACGAAAGGCAATTTAAGGTCATGGCACATCAGGCTTTCCTTAAAGGGTTCTTGGGGTGGACAGCTGTTGTTAGGGTGTGCCTGGCAGCCCTCCCTCCTCTCCTTGCAGTGGGGCTCTTCTTTCTTGAGGGGAGTTCATTCCAGCTGTCCAAGCAGGGCTGACCAGCACCTGCATCTACCAAAGGTGGCGGTGTGTGACCAGGCTGAGCCAAGGCCTCTCCCTGTTCCCTGTGACTGATTTGGTGATGTGATGAGTATTTGATTCACAGTGGGCCAGAATCCCAGGTAGTGCTAGTAGTAAGGAATCTGCCTGCCAATGTAGGAGACGTTAAGAGACGCAGTTTCAATTACTGGGTTGGGAAGATCCCCTGAAGGAGGGCATGCCTATCCAACTATAGTATTCTTGCCTGGAGAATCCCATGGATAGAGGAGCCTGGTGGGTTACAGTTCATGGGATTGCAAAGAGTTGGACATGACGAAGTGACTTAGCATGCACACATGGGCCAGAATCACCCCTAAGAATTTCCTGTTACACTTGTCCTCTTTTAAAAGCTTCCTAAGCTTAGAAGGATGAGTCAGGGCCATTGATCAGCCATGTGCAGAAAGCTCAATAAATAAGCAAAGCTGAGGTAAGGCTGGGCCTGACGGCATTGCTGGAGCTCCTGGTTCCAGTTGTGCTTGAAGTCCATGCCTGGATTTTCCAAATACCTGAGCCTGTGTGTTTCCTTTTGGCTAAAGCTAGTTTTGAGTAGGTTTCTGTCACCTACAGCCCAAGGCCACAATTGCGGAATGAATGCTAACAAATAAGGCTGTGTATGTGGCTCAAAGAGGAACATGCTCCTTGTCACCAGAGAAGCAAGACCTTCCTTCCTGCTGATGAAGAACACTGGGTGCTTTTGGAAAACCTCCCAACCAGGAAACAAAGTCTGCATCAAACAGCCCCCAAACTACAGTCAAGATCAATGCCTTATGGGGAAGATAGAAGATGCTGTGAAAGTTGAGCTTAGAACAGTGTTTAGCGATCTCTTCTTTAGGTGGTTCATAAAATATAGCAAAAAGGGGTTTTGCAGTCATATCCATTTGTTTAAGATTGGATCACTCAGCCTTTGTAACAGTTTAAGAGTCAGGACATTAAAGTGTTACGTGTTAGTCGCTCGGTCGTGTCCAGCTCTTTATGACCCCATGGACTGCAGCCTACCAGGCTCTTCTGTCCATGGAATTTTCCAGGCAAGAATACTGGAGTGGGTAGCCATTTCCTTCTCCGGGGATCTTCCCAAGCCAGGGATAGAACCTGGGTCTCCTCCATTGTAGGCGGATTCTGTATTGTCTGAGGCACCAGGGAAGCCCCAGGACATTGAAGGACAGAGGCTTTAGAGAACCCATATGCTCCCGTTCCCCACCCTCAAACTCAGATGGGAATAATTATTTGGCCGTGACATTCCCCCCCACCAGATACTCTGTGAGTCTAAAGTTCCAGAGATTACACTTTGGCCTGAGGTGTAGCCTCTCTGGGTGATGAGGCAATCGGAGGCTTGAGCAGCATCTTGCATGGGCAGGAGCTTCAGAGTTTCTTCAGGCTGTTCTGAGTGACTCCTCCCTGGCCCACAGTGCACCATGGTCTCCCATCTGTAGAATGGGACCGCGTTCAAGGCTCACCAGCAAGAGTAACTCATAGGTATCAGCGGAGCCCCATTTCAACATTAAGATTCCATTATTTCAGAGTCATAAGGCTAATGGGACCTCTTGTTATGTAATTTCAGCAATAAACTAAAATTGTTTGTTTCCAACGGTGGTTGAAAATGCTGAAGACTGTTGCTTAGGTAAGTGTAACTGTGGTGGCAGGGGCAAAAAAAAATACAACCCACATTCACACACACAAATGAAATCCTGGCCACGGGTTCCTATGCCAAGTCACAGAACAAAAAGTGCAATTCTGGAAGCTCCCCTCTGCAAGGGGCTGGATTACCTTTGACCGCCACGGAGATGGTCGTGTTCTCCCCCACCAGGTAGCCGCAGGGAAGCAGCTCGGGGGTCTCAGAGGTGTTGCTGCGCTTGACGTCCCCAATGCTGTAGCCAAGGACACTGTCTGAGTTCAGCCCCAGCTGACTCACTGGATCAATGTGAATGATGTATTCCTGGAAAAAACCAAATAAAGACCCCGTCAAAGATGTGGGGAAAAAAATCTGTGCAAGACTCACGTTTTCATTGGGTGATTTATGATCATATTCTCCTCTTCCCCAGCTGATGCCTGAGTTGAAACTGACTTGTGGAATGGGGGGCAGAAGAGCTGACTTTCAATGGAAGGGGCGGTGTCCTCATATCACAGGCCCCTTAAAGCACAGATTTATGTGGTTAGTGATGGGAGGGTGCGAAGCCCTAACAAGATGGTGAACGTGTAGTCTGGATAAAGCAAGCAGGGAAGTTATGGTGCTTTTCCTCTAAGTTCAGCTTAAGTTTTAAAGACACGAGGGCCTGTGAATGGTGCTGGAAAATGCATGAAAATGTACATGAAATTCATGAAAATTCTGATAAGAAATCTCTCCACCAGCCCCTTCTTTTGGCTCAGGTCAAGGGCCAGACTAAATGACAAAGGGAACAAAACTCCGGGCTGCTAAAAAAAAAAAATTAAAAAAAAGCCGCTCTAGAGTTTTACATAAACAAACGTGTGTTTAATTTGGAAAGTGTTCCAAATTAGATGAGTGACTGAGAGGTTTTAGGTCAATGACCTTGGAACAAAGTCCATGGGCTCTGTGGAAGCCAAACAACTGAGATGGAATCCTGATAACAAGCTGCTGCTTTTAATGGTCTCACTTCTCACGTGTGACACCTCCTTGGCTCTTTTCAGCCTGATCTGTGGTCATTCTAATCCAAGGATGTCCCAACTGCCCACAAAGACAAGGCTCCAGCCAGGGCAGCAGGCTTGGTCTGCCCTAAGCCATTTCTGCCTTTTACCCCATCTCACTTCTGCAGACTGGTCTGCCAAGATGGGAAGCAAGCTTGGGTTCAAGGACAGAATTTTCTCTGTGTGAAGCCACCTCAGTCTAGATGCTGGGAAACTAGAGCATACTAGGTTAAAAGTCAGATTTCGAAATCAGACCAACAACTGGACCAATATGGTCTCTGACACACAAAAAATGTGGGCTATTATTAGTACTTGGGGATGTGATGAATGAACACTTCTGGTCACTGACCTACTTTAGGGCAATAGACCAAAAAATGTACCAAAAGCGTCTTTCAAATCACCAACACATCAAGGTTCACCTAGATACTCATTAGTTATTTCTGCTGTGGCAAACACCCACTCCAATGATGTGATTAGAACGAACGGAAAAGTAACTGTGCCAACATCCTTGACACTAGCCATGGGTCAGAAGTCAATGTCACACATAGCACAAACCACATACTCTGAAATGTTGGCACAGGACACTGGGCAAGGTGGATTAGATCCCCTCACCAAAATGAGGGGTGGAAATGTGATGTCTTGGCCCCGGCCCCAGAACACACGGTGTAAGACAAACCCAACAGGACATTCTAAGGTGAAGACAGAATGTGAACATTAGCAGTTCACTTTGAGAGGCTTGTGGAATGGTTCAAGGCTGGGGGAACGCCCCTCTCTAGCTGGCCGACCACTGCAAAGGGCGGACGAGAAGAGTTGGTCCTGTTGCCAGTCTGTACATACCATCCTCCTTCTGTTCCCTTGACAACCAAGTGATAAGTCCCAGCAATGGAAAGATGTGGGAGAGGGGACACAGCCCAAGAAATGACCAGGCTCAGGACACAAACCACCCTTTCCCTTCCCAAGGCCCAGGCCCCCGCTTGGATGGCTGTCTCCACGAACCACTTACTTTGAAGAGCCGTCTAACCACCCCATCAAGCACGTCCCACTTCGTCTTGCCACTAACTCCAATGCAGCCGATGAGGAAGAGGTGTGGTCTGGAATCCTAAGGGTGAGATGTCCACAGGTGAAAAAACAGGTGGATCCTTGCTGACTCAGGTTAGCAGAGGACTCGGATTGTCTTAGAACTCCACCAGTAGCTTGAGAGGGGCTCACAAGTCCTATTTGCTTTAACACCAGATATAACTTGGACTAAATGCAACTGTCTTAAACACTTTCCTCCTCTATCGCAACCCATGGGTCAGGAAGAGAGGGTCTCCCCTCTAGAATCTAGACCCTTTTACTGACTTAATGTGTACCTCATATGGGTGTAGATCACATATCCCCTGTGGGGAATGCTCTCCTCTCCCCTTTCCGCCATCTCTCCCTTTCCCTTTGCTTATGAACTCACCTCTTCCAGGAAGCCTTCAACGATTAACCCACCAGGCTCAGCACTCACACTGCTTCAAGAGTTCTGTACAGAACTTATATGATGATATATTTTGTACTTGTTTATTCTGAGGTATCTGTCTTATCTGTCTATCAAGTTTGTCTCCTTGTTAGATCTTAAATTCCTTTGGGATTTTTTTCTTTTCTTCTGTTTTTTAATGATATTGATGTCTTTTCTTCTAATTAAAATTATAAACATGCTCAATTCTGAAAACCAGTAAGACTCAAGAGGTTCACACAAAAAAATTATCTTTTTCTACTTCTTTTGCCTCTCTGCCCACAGAGCTCTGCATAGTAGGGGATAACTGATCACACTAAAGGAAACATTCCATTCTGCTTGGTTTTAAAATATCTGACATGCTGATAAGAATATATAATTAGGAGGGTAGAGAGAAGTGGGGAGAGCTGGGGGTATATTCGCCAGCTGAGCAACATCAGCAGAGAAGAAAGCGCCTGTCTTGCAGTGAGGTGATCTGGCCCCACCACTTGCCTTACAGCCTTAGGTAAGTGATGTTGGGGTCCTGGGTTTCTCAACTGTAAAATGGAGATGATAAAATCTGGGCAGCCAACCTCATCTGGATGTTGTGGTGATCCAGAACAACACCATTTTGGAAAGGGACAAAGTTTTATAAAGTGTTATATCTATCTGTTTATGTTGATGATCATTAGAATAAAAGGCATGCACAGGTATCATAAGTTATAAGAATGACTCTTCCCCCTTGGTAATCTATCACTCTACCAGCCGAGCTCTGAAAATGGAGCTATTTATTGGATCTTTCTAAACTAGATGTTGCTCAGACCCCTATAGCAGCTCCCCTCTTCAGTGAGACTAGATGGCTGGCCACATGTGGAATCCTCTGGCAGAGAAGTCTGGCTAGACATGCTGTGTTCTGATGGCCACTTTGGGCTCCCAAGATCTCAGAGCCTTTAATAGCATGTTGGCTAAAATACTCAGAAATAAAAAGCAAGCAAAAACTTCAACGGATTTACATTAGAGGCTCATGAGGCCTCTCACTTGTGTGAGAGGTGGTCATTCTCAGCATCATTTGGATTTAATCAATAACTAAAAATCAACTTTGATTGTCAACCCCTGCCCCCCCCACTCTAAAACAGTCTGATGAGGATATGACCTCTGGACCCTGGAAGAGAACATAAAACTCAGATGGCCGAGCTTCAGCAAATCAGGATGCCCTACCATCTTCACTGCTAGCACCTGTGTGCTCCTGGGCTCGGCCACCTGTCTCCCAGTGTCTACGTGGTCAGCAACCTCTGATGACTGGATAAAACTGGTGCTCTTGGTCAGCCGAATTTGGTCAGCTTATTTCTGTACCTTCCGTGCTAAATGTGCTCAGCTGCCTTTGAAGAGTTTTGGGAACATACTAAATTCAGAAAAGCCATTTCTGACTGATGTTAATGTCTAGTTAGATACTTGAGAGTGGGGCAACCTGGACCAATTTTAAGGACTCTTTATAGAGTTTTCCAAACACGAGAGACAGGGAAGGGCCATTTGCTCACGTTTGTGGTATCAAAATGCTGCTGGGGATTTAGGGTTAGTTAGGGGAAGCGTTAGTACTATTTCTGAGTCACCCCAGGCTCCGAGATGATGGGCGTGATGATGGAATCGCTACGCTAGGCAGTTCTACCTGGGGAAGGGGCAGGCTGCGCAGGGTAAGGGATCCAACTAACCTCCTTCCACTTCATTTCCTCCTGAAAGCTGACAACTATCTTAACATGCCTGCCTCCTTCCTTCCGAGCCGAGCATTCACCAGCGTCATCCAGCAACATGTCTGCGAATGGAAAACATCGACAGCCTTAGGCACATGGGACAGCAAAGCCGGCCTCCCGACACCCCCGCTGCTGGTCAGCACAGCAGCAGGACAGACCAGGTGTCGCCGTGCAGGGGCAGGGGGATGGGGGTGGGGGCAGGGGAGGGGCAGAATGGAGAATGCAACCACAGAAACCAACAGCAGGCCAACCAAGGAGCCAGCGGGCTGACGATGTACCCTGCCGAATGGAAGTGCGAGGGAGACTCAACCAGAACGATAGCAAGAGCAGCCTCATGGATAAGAAATCAAAAGCATCAGCCTCGGTAGGCTTACAAAGAAAACCTAGATGGCGCTCGCGAATTATCCAGCCAGTCTGGAATCCAGCCCCAAGGTAGGAAGGTCATAAACCAAGCCATCATCCCAAGTGGGACCGGTTACCATGAGGGGGTGGTAGGCAGCATACAGCTTGCAGGTCAGCCTCCTAAAATGGATCAAACAGAACTCAGCATGGTGGGTGAGGGGATCCAAGCTCACAGCTTGGAGATCTCAGGGCACTGGAGCAAAGCATGACAGCAGTCTAACGGCTGGGCTCATGTTGGTAGCAGACGCACACCCACATACACACACACACACAGACACACACCCTAAGCGCACACACGCCTCTGCTTCTCCATGTGATCTGCTCATCTGCTCATCTCGGGGCTCCTGCTTAGAGACCAGAGGGCCAACTGCAGGCCCTGTGACACCACTCACCCAGGCTGCTGGACTCGGCGAGGTTCAGGCTGTGCTGGGAGAGCCCCAGGGACTGCCTGGGGGAGGCGGACAGGGACACCTGGGAGGGCGCCCGGCTGCAGCCACTGCCTTGGGACTCTGACTTCAGCCGGTCATTCTCAGCCTTCAGCTTCTCTATTTCACTCTGTGAAGGGGAAGGCAGAAACTCACTTACTGGGCAGATATTCTGTGACCAAGCCTTTTCTGGAGGAGGAATTTGAAAGTTCCCTGCAGGGATCAAATGTACATCCCGGCCGAGGCAGAGTAAGTTACACCCTCAGAGACATTGTTCAACGTGGTTCCTTTCTTGTACACAGAAGGCCTCTCTGGCAGGGAAAGGTTCGAGAGCTGGCCTTCTTTGAAAAAGACCTCAGAAATATTTCCCAGAGTATGGGTGGTACGTGGAAGAATTCGTATCTGAGAAGTCTGAAAACCTCTGGCTTTCTCAACCCAGGCCTTTACTGCAGGACTTGACTTCTCAGAGCCTTTAATGAGCTGGTATGCATTATGAATCTGAGAGGTGCAGCATCTCTCAAACAAATCTGATCAAAGAGCTTTCTTTTCACAGAGCCTCTCGTGGAATGAGTGTTCCATAGAACCTCCCTTTGGGAAACACTGCTCTCCAGTTGAGGTCTGATTTGGTAGAACCTGCAGTGGGTCTTTTACTCTGTATATTTGAAGGACCTACTGTGTGTTAAGCACTGGTGCTCACACATCCAGAGAAGGGGATGCAAAAGAGACGGCTCAGAAGACCCAGATGCCTTCGGTCTGCATCAGAAGGTGAGAGAAGCCAGGGACAGAACAACTCTACAGGGACTCAGAAGAGGGCACCGAACTAATACTCCCAGCTGCAGGGCTCGAAAGGGCTTGGCGGAGGAAGAGGCGTCAGGCTGAGCCTTGGGCGAAGGGTCCAATCCGGAAGTGCAGAAGGCTGTCCGGCGGGGGGCGGGAGCGTGGCGGGAACAGCTCCTCCCCTGCAGCCTAGGGCTCCGTGTTGCCCCCCACTCTCACCTGCATCCTGTTCATGGCCTCCCGCAGCTGGTCCAGCTGGTGGGCAGAGCTGAGGGCTTCCAGGCGGATGTCGGTCAGCTTCATCTCCTTGTCTCTCAGCTCGTTCCGGAGCTGCATGACCGTCTCGGCTTCGCTGTCCATGCACTCCGAAATGCTAGGGAAAGAGGAGTGTTGCTGACCAAGGCAGCTCTGAGGGCAGCTCCTCTGAGTCGCCCCCAACCACTACTCCATTATCAGGTTTGTTCAGGAGTAATCGTGTATAAAAGGGGCTTCCCTGGTGGCTCAGACGGCAAAGGACCCCGTATATCCAAAACTCCCTGGTGCTTCCGGGAAGGGAAAGTGCAAGTTGCTCAGTTGTGTCCAACTCTTTGCAACCCCATGGTCTACACAGTCCATGGAATTCTCCAGGCCAGAATACTGGAGTGGGTAGCCTTTCCCTTCTCCAGGGGATCTTCCTGACCCAGGGATCGAACCCAGGTCTCCCACATTGCAGGTGGATTCTTTACCAGCTGAGCTGCCAGGGAAGCCCAAGAATACTGGAATGGGTGGCCTATCCCTTCTCCAGCGGGTCTTCCTGACCCAGGAATCGAACCGGAGTCTCCTGCATTGCAGGCGGATTCTTTACCAGCTGAGCTATGACAGAAGCTTCCCGGAAGTGACAATAGCTTCCTGGAAGTGACAACAGCAAAAGCACCTGAAATTCACAGATTTCATTGCTTCTCTACACTATTTCTCTGCAGAGTTCCGGCAGTCTGAATGGTACACCCTTTAGCCACATTCCCTTGGTTCAGGGATAAACCGGAGCCGGCCAAAGAGAATAGTAACTTGGGGGTTTGACACCCTCTGTGATGTATACACAGCTGGGTCCCTATAATGACACTATATAGCCCTTGATATCAAAACCTACTCAGAGAAACAAGGTCAACTGTATGTTTTAAAGACTAGACACTCCAGGTGCAGATAGCTGAGGGTGATTTTTATTTGCCAAAAAGGGGAAAAAACTAACAGATACAGGTGGGCGATGTTAGTCTGTCTCTGGTCATGTTCTAAAGCCCATGCCTTTAAAGGTGTTCAGAGAGAGAAACATTCTCTTATTCCCCCACCCCACACTGCTTAATAAGCCCATGGCAAGGAAGAAAAACATCTCAGCTCGTTAGCAGAGAGGACGGTATGACATGAAAACCAAAATTTTATCTGAAAACATGAAACACTTTGGTGAGACATCCTACCCTGGCTAGACACCAGATCAGGGGACTGTGGGCCCCATGAGTCCCTCTGTTTTAAGAGAGGTCCTTCCAGGCTGGGTTCCTTATTTGATTACTGAGGTCTGTCCTTCTGCTACCTGGCAAATCAGCACAAACTGGAAGATCATAAGAGTAGTGATGAACTGCAATGTTAGAAAAGACAGCTCAATTTAGAAAAGGTTCTGTTGATTTCAATGATAGGAGCTGAGGTGCGGGGTGATCCAGAAGAGAAAGCTTGGACATTTCTTGGACTGAAAACAAAAAAGAAAGACAAAAAGAAGCCCAAGTTCAAAAGTCACAAAGCTGAAGCTGATTATCTCTGAATGACATAGTGAGCATGTGGTCTGCAGAAATAATCATGTAAGCCCTCTCTCTAGGACCCAAGCACTGGATGTGAGGTCAAACTAAACCTGACCTGTGAACCCAGGAGAGGGAGTGGACATGTTAATTGCCAAAGGAGGCCCGTGATCACTGTTAAAAGAG
The DNA here is from genome assembly GCF_033118175.1 of Dama dama. NCBI lineage: Eukaryota > Metazoa > Chordata > Mammalia > Artiodactyla > Cervidae > Dama > Dama dama. Next base: position 26,105,586 of record NC_083682.1, on the reverse strand, counting down.
ACACAATTGTATTTGGGGGACAGAAAGGACTAGAAGAAAAACTTAACACGTGAACGGGCAAATCTTTTTGTGGTTGTTTTCTTGACCTGCACCCTGAACTGTTTTGAGAGATACGAAACCACCTGCTATTTTAAAAAGTTGGCAGCAGCCAATAAAGCTTCACTTCAAAATCTTCTGAGACCTCCAACAGACCCTTGAAAATCTCCTAAAAATTCCTGTTTCATATCTGTGAGAAACAGATTTGGGGCCAACAGATTTAGGAGTAAGACAGATTTGGGTTAGAGAGACAGTAATGTCTTTAGAAATCATAACCTCCCTCCGCCCACTGCCACCCTCTCCCAGCTCTTTGTGACTGTGGTTTGTAGGGTTTAACTATATAGTCACATATATATAATATACATATATATATATATATATTTTTTTTTTGGTTTGGGAGGTTTTCAAGGGGAACTTGGAAAAACTGCTTCATTCTTGAGAGAGGACTATGGTTTCCTGGTTTAAATGGAGTGTAAAGTCTGAACAAAATTCCACTGTGACACTCTGGTCTTAGCCAAACCCTGTCTCATCCAAACTCGAAGATTCCAGGTCACTGCAAAGAACAATCAGCTTTGGTTCACACTGTCTATCTGTTACATGGCAAGGCATTTTGCTCCAGTCTCCTTCACATGGTCTGTGCTTTTCCCCAGAAAGCTTTCTCAGCAAAGAGAGACAACATTTCCTTGGCACCGGCTTTGTGGAATTTATCACATGCATTACTCTGTGAAACTTGACCAAACAATGACTTTACAAAGGGAAGCAAACTAAAAGGAAGAAAGTCTGTTCCAGGTAACCCTACCAAGAGTTCAAGGACCGCCCATGAGCCCCCACTCCACCGCCCCCAAATCGGTCACTTCTCAGAAACAGTATGGCAAGACTGCCCAGGAGGGGTGTCCTACAACTCAGAGATGATGCTGAAAATGAGCCCCAACTAAGAGTCAGTCCCTGTGCCTACTGCCCACACCAGACTTTTCCCCTGGCTCCTGCCTGCCCTAGACTTCTGCTGTGTCATCGACAATCACTCCTTACATGACTGCTGACTCCTCTAGGACCAGGGTTCTCATCTGTTGCATCTGATCACACTGACACCCACGTAACAGCTACTGAATGCATGGACCACTGCCCTGGGCATCTGCAGTGTACTATTTAATATACTACGTATACTTCAACTTCAGAAAGAGCTGCTATAGGTATCTCTGTTTTAAGAGGAGGGAGGCTGAGGCATAAAGAAATTGACATGCCTATTAACGATGCCAGAAGCACAAAGAAATCTGGTGGGTCTGCTCAACCCCAGGGCCATGCTCCAGAACTATATCCTGCAGGCACTCAACATACACTCGTCCCCTCCGTGAACCGCTTACTAAAGCAACCTGGTATTAATTTTTCCTACTCTGCCCCTAACAATTAATGCCAGCATATTCCTGCTGTCTTGCCCAGGAAGCAGGGCTGGGGGCGTACCTAATTTTACACACCCCAAGTGTGGGAAACGCTGCCTTCCCACATGGCCATTCCTTCCGCCCACGTCGTAGGAATTTTCCCGAGCTCCGACTCTCTGCCTTTGGTATCTTCTTTGAACGCCCTCTCATGTCTAGATCTGCACATTCTTACAAACCCTTCAAGGCTGGAAAGAACCATTTGCTCTCTGCCCATCCTTTGGAAAACCAGACCCAAAACAAACATCTCCAGTGTGTGCGGATGCTGTGGAATGTCAGGAAAAACGGCTACCGAGCCAAGAGTGGGCCCCGCCTGGTCCCTCTGGGGAAAGTGGTTTGGGTTTGGAGGGAGCGCTCTGGCTCTGGGCTCCGGGAGCCCTACAGGCTGAGCGCATCACTGCCACTCTCGTCTCAACGCGCTTGGCCGCCTGGCAGCTTCTGGCCCAGTTACTCCTCCCACCTCCAAAGGGACTCTTCTCTCCGCCCCTGGGTTTCCACTCTCCCTGACTGCTCTACTTTCTCCTCCTGAGCGTCAAATATCAGAGAGTCCCAGAACTCAGTCCTTGTGCCTCTGCCTCTCCCCCATGTCTATTCAATTCCTTAGAGGATCCCTCCAGTTTCCCAGCTTTTGAACCACCTGTGAGCTCATATTACCCAAATCTCGACCTCTAGGAACTCCAGGCCGGCTGGCATCTCCACAGGGATGTCTCCTGGGCATCTCAAACCTCACAGGTCAAACCACAGCTCCTGGTCCCCTCCTGGCCCAGAGTGTGTCTCCCACCCATCCCAGAAACAATACCTCCACACCCCCAAGTCCTCAAGTTGCAAATCTAGGAATATTCAATATTTCTTCTTCTCTTCCCTCCACACGCCCCATCACCAGGTGCTATCAGCTTTCCTTTTGTAATATATCCTAAATCCACCCAGGACTCACCATTAGCATCAATTACTCATTCCACCTAATATCTGAATGCTACCAAAACCAAAAGGGTCCCTAACTACATGCAGCTTCACCTGAAGCCTGGAGAATTGGGGCAAAGAAGAAATAACCAAGGAGATGCTCCATAACAGGTGGTGATATCTGCAATGGTGAAAAAATAAAACATGGAAGGGGACGGCTGGGAGTGCTGGCTGGTGGCGGATGTGGTTTCATGCAAGGTGCCTAGGCCAGGCCTTGCTGATAGGGTACGAATGAGCAGCTTGTGCCAGGCAGAGGGCACAGACAGGGCAAAGGCCCCAGGATGGTGACTGTGAGTGGGGAGTCCAAAGAACAGGAAACAGGCCAGAGCTCCTGGGGGTGGCGGGGGCTGGGGCGTGAGGGGACTGTGTTGTCAGCCTCTGCTGCGGTCACCCTCCTCACACTCCACTTGTGAGACGCTAATTCAGACGATCTCACGTTCCTGCTGAAAACTCTCCAAGGCCTACCCATCACACAGGAAATCAGATGCAAACTCACTTCAAAGTCCCACATGTTCTAGACTGGTGCTGCCTCTTCCCACCACTTTCCATGTGCCCACGATGCGGCAGCCACACTGGCCCTACCCAGCTTTCTCAGACACACCAGGCCTGGTTCCAGGTCCCCCCAGGAAAGCTGCCCTGCTCGCCACGTGTTCACTGAGGTCCCCCATCCCCACCCCATGGGGCACACTTATTTCCCTTCTCCCCTCCCAGGTCATAAGCCCTGCTCAGTGGTCAGTGGGAAGAGGCCCGGTCCATCACGGCCGCCTGCAGGATTCCCACTCTGTCCCCCCCCACTGCCTGCTGGCTGGACACACAGAGGACACAGGCCCACAGAACAGGCGGAGCCTGGGTGCTGGCATCACCACGTGGCAGGCCACCTGCTCACGAGGGATGTCTGTGCTAGGTCTGGGGGGAAGCAGTGATCAACAGCCACGGGTGAAGCCTCTGAGCTTTGGGACTGAGCCTGTCAAAGCATTACCGACAAGAACTAATCAGGGATCGCTCCTGGCACACAGATCTTGGCTGAAACATCACCTCCCCTCAGAGGGGCCTTTCTGGGCCACCCTGTCTGCAGCTGCTGTCAAGGTACTCTGCATCCCAACACACTGTTTCAGTTCCCAGCATGAACCCTTAGCACTGTCTGATTCTTCTCATTTACCCAACTTTATGTTTAACAACCATCTCTCCCCGACATATGGGGTCTACAAGGGAGTGGGGACTTGACTCTTATACACTGTTGTCGCCGGAGCCAAGAATGGTGCCTGGCACAGAGCAGACCCCAGGAGTGGAATCAGCTCCACTGTGTCATGTCCCCACGGGCCCTAGTCCCCGGGGGTGGGAATCGGGTTACCATCCTCTTTGATGTCTCCAGAACCATCTCCAACAGTGTCCTGCTCACACAGGCTGACATATGAGAAGCCTGTATCAATCCATAAAGAACAGATGAGGGGTCTCCTATTCTCCTGGTCAGGAAACAACTGGACTGGGATGCTCTGGGATGACGGCAGGTGAGCCACGGGCAGCTGGCCCTTTATTTACCTCCCAAGCACTCTGCAGGTCAGACGGGACTCGTGGTCCAGAGAACTGGTTTAACCCTCACGCCAGCACACAGGGGGCTGGGCAGGAGCCGCAGTCCAGCCCTCAGTGCTCCTCTCCCTCCCACTTGGGCTTACACCTTTGCCCAGAACAGATGTGCCCATTCTTGCCATTCTTCTCAGGGCAACCCCTACAAGAGAAGAGGAGCCGCTTATTTATGTAAAATGGAGACCATGCTTCACTGGAGGGTGGGTTCATAAAATAAAAGTCAGGGCCCTAAACTCTGCCTCCTCACTCCCACTGCCTGTCTTCCGTGTGGTCCGAGCAGGCAACGGGCTAGTCCTGGCTCACCCTCTCACCTGCATTCCCTGCACCCGTCTGGTGAGCTGGACTTGGGATGCTGGTGCAGGCCGTTGTGTTCTGTGGGCGGGTGGGCTGGCTGAGTGGGCTTGGGGGTGGCCCCACAGCCCTGGCCTCCTGAGACAGGAAGGAGGTGGCCCTGCATGCACGGGATCTGACTGCCCCCCCAACGAGAATCCAGTGATGTAGATGGAACTCATCCCACTTTCACCAGTGAGGGAACTGAGGTGTCCACCACCCCACTCCCCTGTCCAATCCTAGCTGCTGGCTGATCTGACCCCAGACGCAGTGGTCCTCTTTTCCCAGGCGCTGTCTCATCTCATGGGAACTGCCCTTGCAGCCCACCGGAGCTCTGGTTCTTCTTCCACTTCTTGCCTGGTGATACTAAAGGCTCTGATGGAACTTAGTCCTTTGGGGCAGGGGCAATCTCTCTCACTCACTGCTGCAGGGAGTCAGCTGAACTGCGTTCTGAGCAGATACCCGGGTCTCTGCCTGTCAGTCCCAAGCCATTCCTGACCGAGCTTCTTGCCTCCAGAGTCTAGGTCTCGTGTTTTGAGATGGCGCACAGGACTGTCTCCCTGTGTGCTGATGGGACAATGACCAGTTGGTGCTCAGTGGAAACCATGGACGCTTGCCTGGGCAAAAGCAGATGACTCTCCCTTTCTATGTAACTCGGTGTCAAGGGGAACGGCACCTAAGCCAAGGCCAAGTGAGCAATCGCCTGTCTCACTCAACCACCTGTGTTCCCAAAGAGCTCTGTTCAAACTGACTCACAATCAACGGGGAGAGTTCAGGGTGTTGAATCATGCTACGAAATATAAAACCCTTTGGTAAAGAGAATGGTCACTGAATCACTCTATTTTTTAAACTTCTAGCTTTTGAGTGCTGATCTTAGAGAAAGAGTCAACACTAAATTTTGACCCAAGAAGAAAAGGGTAATCTCTCTCAGCCCTGCCACCCAAATGAACCAGAATTTCACCCCAAACTGCCAACACTTATACCACTGTCTCCCTGACAGAGCATACTGGCTGCAGCTTTTCACATCTACCTATTTGTTCAATGCTTAGGACACGATAAGGAGACACCACTGTCTCAATTTGAGAGAAAAATGGAAACAGAGGTTAAGCCACTTGCCCAAGACCAGCCAGCTAATTATCCACAGCGATGCCAGCAGAACAAAAAACTTTCTAGTCCTGAAACATGGAAAGAACATGCAGATCCCGGGAATGCAAGACACAAAGGACCCCAAGAAGCAGAGAGCGTAACAGGACTCCTAGCCATTCCTGTTAGAGAGAGCTCTCAGGGGCCAAAGATGACCAAAGCAACCCCAGCAGACAGACTTACAGAGAATTGGAGTGAGAGTTTCGCAGCAGGGGAGTGGAGCCCGTGGATCCATTGTGCGGTAGCTTCGGTGAGGAAGGCAGAGAAGAATCCGTCATCTCCTCAATGTCTGAATGGGAGGACGCCGACTTGGGGGACTTCTTCTTCCCGAAGGCTTGCTTGAAGGAGCTGCGTAACTGAACACACGAGACTGTCAGGCTGGCAGAAGCCGGGCCCACCCCTCAGGCCTCAGCAAACAGACATGCAGAAGAGCAAATTACTTCTCCCGTGCTCTCCTCCCGGCCATGGAAAAGGTCCCCCACAGCTCTCTTGAATCAGTGCATTAAGGGAAGAAGAGTTATCTGGTGTTGACAGCTCAGGGGACTGGTCCTGTGGGTGACATTCCATGCCTACTCTTGGGTCAAGACTAGATGCCAACAGCAAGACAGAGCCTGGCTCAGCAGATGATGTGGGGAGGAGGGGGTGACATAGCAACAAAGCGGGTTGCTCAGACACGGTGACGGATGCGGGTGAGGTTAGTCATATCAATGGATGGGTTAGCTTGGTATCTGATATTCACGTGGGTCTTGCTTACCTCATTGACCTGCCAGAGAAAACGCAAGCAAAAATGGGGAAGGGGGAGGAAAAAAGACACATTTTTAACAGAGAAAGCCAGAGACAGGGAAAGCTTCGGACTTTTCAGACATGGCATGGCTCATAATAAACACCATACAGAGAGGAGGTGTCTGGTAGGACCAGCGATCTTTCAAAGCTTTAGAGCTATCTTCTCCAATTATGGAAGGAGAGGAAGAGTGTGTCTGGAGGTGCCTACAATCTAAGCTCTACAGGCTGCTTTGTTTGGCTGAAATGACTGCCCCATCTTCCTACACTCCTCATTCTTTCCCGCCTCTAATCAGTCATCTGTAAGTCTTTTTTTTCTTTTTTAAGCATGACTTCTTTTTTCAGCAAGGGTAGCTTCACTCCTGCACCAGTCCTAACAGGGCTGCATAGCTCTCTGACATATGTACTTAGGAGCTCCTAGTGTCCTTCTGAACACATAATAAAAGCAGAAAATTAGCCATGTAGCTCCTTGCTCCAAAAAAAATGATATTTTAAAGAAATCTATTAACCATATTGGGAAAAAGGAACTGGCATATCACAAATTCCCCAAACCATGAAATGGATCTGAAAATTTTGAGAACATAAAAAAATTAAAAGTATGATGTTTTCTCTGAAAGCCATGATAAGCACATACTTTTCTAGGACCAAAAAATACAGCTTCATCTTAAAAACATTCTTTTAGAAAGTAAATTTCTTCAAGTTTTTTTTTTTTTTTTTCTTCTGAAAACACATTCTGGGAGTTTCCGTAACCACTGTGAAATTCAGAAAACGGGCCATTCAGAAATAATGAGAATTTTCTCCTATCAAAGTTTCACCCATAACAAACTGCACATCCAGCTTGTGGTCAAGTCTGGATCCCATTTCTCTCCCATTTCCTACTTCTAGTCATATTTCCAGAGAGTAGTCAGAGAAACAGAAGGATCTGTACACATCAACCTAAATCCTTGCTCAACCTCTGGTAAGATGCCAGATAAAGGAGGAGCGTACAAAGATCAGACAACACTGACCTTTGGGATGAACTGAGGATGCTAATTGTCCATCCTCCCCAATGGCACTGATAACCAAAAGCTGTCTTTAAAACTTTTAAGTTTTATTTCCTTAATTAAGGAAAAAGGATAGTCACATTTTTTCATAGAAAATAATTCTCTCATCACTTTGGTAATCAAATCAGACCATATTTAGCAACAACGTATTAGAAACAAGACATAAGTTAATTTTACTTAAGTCACAGCAAATGAGTTGACTAAAAGCCATCAGTAATGCAAGGAAAGATTTAATCAGAAAGATGAGAGAATCACCCGGAACTGGCCTTTCCGCTTGCCTCCAATGCAAGTAAGTCATCGATAATCAAAATGATTACATCCTCAACTCCTCCATCACTGGACCTCGCCACCCATCCAAGATAACACAAAATGAATGAGAAGTGTATGGAATGAATGCAGACACTGAAGCTACTATGAACACATGATGCTGCAAGCATTGACAAATGGGGCTGTGTGAGTCCTGGCCAAGTTCAGATCAACCCGGAGTGTCCCCGCACTGAAGCTGGGAGCAGTGAATGTCATTCAGAACTCCACAGCCGGTCAGCAGAACTGAAAATTGAGTGGGGAGAGGACAGTGGCATTTTCCATGAAGAATGGGAAAAGTTGTTCAAGAGGCCATTGTACAGAAAGTCGAGTTGCTGGAGGGAATTAGGAAACATGGAGAAACACTATGTGGGAGACTGCCTCTATTAAATTTGCTGTTTTGAGTTATGACCTCCGCCCCCCTCCCAATTCAGAACCACTCACTAATTGCTGACAACCACTTCATGAAACTTTTACTTTCAGCAAAGGGTCAAAGATATTTTAAAGACAAGGGTGGGTGATTTAATGCTCTCATGGGCAATCATGTAAATAAGTAGATAAGGACTATGGTTAACGACGGGATGGCCAGCAATACACACTCCAAAAAATACTTTGGAACTAAGGGGAAAAAAACCACTTAATAGTAACCCTGGTCTAGTATCTGGAACTTTGTGGCCAGCCTATGATGAGGAAGAAATGACGCACATGAAATGAAAGACGCGTGCTTTACATAAAGTCTCGTGAGACAGTAAAACTACAAGGAGGTGGTTATTTCATAAATCCTAGTGCTTGGCTGAGTACAATACTGACTTTAGCAGAAACCTGTCCACAAGCCCCTTCACTGGATTGACTCCCAAGGGTCTACGCTGTGAAGTTAAGAGCTTCATATCCGGGGCACGTTGTTTCCGAGATCAACTCTGTCATTCAGCACGAGAGTCTTTGGAGGCACACTCACCCAGTTCTTCCTCTTCTTCTTCTTTGAGTCGGTCTCTACGTTGCTACCCACGCTGGAGTGGCTGGTGGCACTATTGATGCTCGAGACGCTGTCGGACGAGTGCTGCCTGCGGATGCGGAGGTCTGTGGCCTGGGAGGTTCCGTTCCCTGGAGACCCAAGATCCAAGACGTCAGGAGCTGCTGACTTTGCCCCTTCCTCTGCCCCAGGACTTACACCCAAATTCACACACCCAAGGACTCGTAGCTATTTCCCATTAGACCTCACCTGCTGTTCCCGGATGCTGGTTTCGAGGTCCTTGAGTAGGTGGGGGCCATGCCCTCTTTGACTAATTAAAGGAGAACTCTTCTCATTGTGCCAAACAGAAGTCAGGGGAGCTCAGGGAGAACTCCCCCACACCTGCTCTCTTGAGCTTTAGACATGACAATGTGTCCCCGAGTTGCGGCAATAGTCAATTGTGTTGTGAGTGCCCCCTCCTTGGCTCTCTCTGCTCCTGCTCCAGCTCTTTCATGCCCTTGGATGGACATGCCATGCCCACGTCCTTTCACCGCCTGACAGCTACTATTCTTTCTTCCTGGGATGCTCTTCTCCCTCTGTTCTGCCTGGCCAGCTCTTATCAATCCTTCTCACGTCACCCCTAGCCTCACTTTTCCAGGAGGCTTGCCATCTGAGCTGACAGTGGTACCAGAGATAACACCACCCCCAAAAGCAGTGAGACCAAAATAAACCTTGCAGACCGTGTTCCCTACAAGCACAAGACACCAACAGCCCTGTCTTTAGAGCACTGGTTTCAGGGGCAGACGTGGGTTCTCATCCCATTTCTGTTATATTCGGTGACCTAACGATGCGAACATTGGCTCTAAAACTCAGTATTCCCCTCAGTACAATGTAGAGGGAGGAACAGCATTGCCCCCATAAGCATGTTGTGTACAGAAAACGGGTTAATGAAATCATTCAAACACTGAGTGTAGTGCTTAGAACACAGTGAATGTTCTATAAGTGTCAGTTCTATCACCTATCAGTACTCTTCATTTCATTTTTGATGTAACTCCTCATGCCCACATTTTTCCCCACCACCCCAAGCAACATATGTAAGGACAAAGCAATTCCTTCCAAAATGTTTCCCGGGACAAATGAGGGATGAACCCATTTCAGGCAGCCCCACATCAGTAGGCACAGTACCAAAGAATAGCAAGGAGAGATAAGAAAGCTTTCTTAAGTGAACAATGCAAAGAAATAGAGGAAAACAGTAGGATGGGAAAGACTAGAGATCTCTTCGAGAAAATTAGAGATACCAAGGGAACATTTATGCAAAGATGGGTACAATAAAGGACAGAAATGACATGGACCTAACAGAAGCAGGAGATATTAAGAAGAGGTAGCAAGACTATACAGAACTACACAAAAAAGATCTTCATGACCCAGATAACCATGATGGTGTGATCACTCACATAGAGCCAGACATTCTGGAATGCGAAGTCAAGTGGGCCATAGGAAGCATCACTACAAGCAAAGCAAGCGGAGGTGATGAAATTCCAGCTGAATTATTGCAAATTCTAAAAGATGATGATGTGAAAGTGCAGCACTCAATACGCCAGAAAATTTGGAAAACTCAGCAGGGGCCACAGGACTGGAAAAGGTCAGTTTTCATTCCAATCCCAAAGAAAGGCGATGCCAAAGAATGCTCAAACTACCGCACAATTGAGCTCATTTCACATGCTAGCAAAGTAATGCTCAAAATCCTTCAAGCTAGGCTTCAACAGTATGTGAACCAAGAACTTCCAGATGTACAAGCTGGATTTAGGAAAGGCAGAGGAATCAAATTGTCAACATCCGCTGGATCATAGAAAAAGCAAGAGAATTCCAGAAATACATCTACTTCTGCTTCATTGACTATGCTAAAGTCTTTGACTGTGTAGGTCACAACAAACTGTAGAAAACTGTTAAAGAGATGAGAATACCAGACCACCTTACCTGCCTCCTGAGAAATCTGTGTGCAGATCAAGAAGCAACAATTAGAATAGGACATGGAACAGACTGATTCAAAATTGGGAAAGCAGTATGTGAAGGCTGTATATTGTCACCCTGCTTATTTAACTTATATGCAGAATACATCATGCAAAATACTGGGCTAGATGAAGCACAAGCTGGAATTAAGATTGCTAGGAGAAATATCAATAATCTCAGATATGCAGATGACACCACCCTTATGGCAGAAAGTGAAGAGGAACTGAAGACCCTCTTGATGAAAGTGAAAGAAGAGAGTGAAAAAGCTGACTTAAAACTCAACATAAAAAAACGAAGATCATGGCATCTGGTCCCATCACATCATGGCAAATAGATGGGAAAACAATGGAAACAATGACAGACTTTATTTTCTTGAGCTCCAAAATCACTGTAGACAGTGACTGCAGTCAAGAAATTAAAAGACACTTGCTCCTTGGAAGAAAAGCAATGACAAACCTAGACAGTGTATTAAAAAGCAGAGCCATTACTTTGCTGACAAAGGTCCATATAATCAAAGTTATGGTTTTTCCAGTAGTCATGTATAGATGTGAGAGCTGGACAATTAAAAAAAGGCTGAGTGCCAAAGAACTAATGCCTTCGAACTGTGGTGCTAGAGAAGACTCTTGAGATTCCCTTGGACAGCATGGAGATCAAACCAGTCAATCCTGTTAACCAGTTAATCCAGAGAATTAGTCCTGAATATTCACTGGAAGGACTGATGCTGAAGCTCTGATCCTTTGGCCACCTGATGCAAAGAGCCAACTCATTGGAAAAGACCCTGATGCTGGGAAAGATTGAAGGCAGGAGGAGAAGGGGACAAAAGAGGATGAGATGGTTGGATGGCATCACTGACTCAATGGACAGGAGCCTGAGCAAACTCCGGAAGATGGTAAATAAAGGACAGGGAAGCCTGGCGTGCTGCAGCCCATGGGGTCGCAAAGAGCCAGACAGGACTGAGCAACTGACCAGCAACAACATGTCAGTCTGTAAATATCAAAGCATTAGTGAAATTGAGGCTGTGAAATACTCTGATTCTTGGTCAATAGAGACACATCCTCTTCCACTTTGAGATACATTAGAGAAGAGGACAAGCCAGAACAGCTCTCTTCCTAGAAGCCGTAATTAACTGGATGAAGTGTCTTCTAAGACCTGTCCAATTGACACAGACTCCCGCCCTCTGGAAGGGCGGTTGCATCATATGCTGTCAGGGGAGGGCTCCTAAGGGCAGGCGGGTCGCCAGACTGAAAGCTGTGTCTCTTGCTTACCTTTGCAGTTGAGCTCCGGGGTGTTAATTACTCCATTAATGGCAGCCTGGGCAGCTGCGTTCTGTTTCTTCAGCAACTCAATGGTTTTTCTTAACTCATTCAGTTCTGAATCCTGAGGAGCAGAAAAAAAGACCCGTCATCCCCAAATCATTCTGTACTGAGTTCCACTGAAGTCAACTTAGCATCAGCTTAGAGAGGAGAGAATGAAGGAGCCACAGGAAACCTTTGTCACAAACATTAGCCTGGATCAGTTTTCAACAGGCGTTTGTGAGCATAGGAAAGCCAAGAGGACTAAGATCTGTTGCCAGTGCAGTTACCACCACTCACTCCAAGTCATATTTTCACTCAATAAATTCTATTCCTTCAGATTCAATTCCAATAGTCCAATAAGCACACTACAATCTATACAATTTCCTGGAATAAAACAGGATCATGTATTTAGGTTTCTTAATTCTAAGCAGGGAGGGAAGAAGTTCCTGTTTTACCTTCTGTTCAGCCGTCATGGTTAAGCTCTGGAGCCTGATGGTCATGTTTCCAAGACTCTGCTCAAAGGCTGCCACGAGGTGAGCCTAGAGGGGAAAGACACATTTCCCTGCAGTTACATTATCTTGCAAGGTTTGCTGTTGCTGTTTAGTTGCTAGCTCGTGTCCAACTCTTTGTGACCCCATGGACTATAGCCTGTCAGGCTCCTCTGTCTATGGGCTTTTTCCAGGCAAGAATACTGGAGCAAGTTGCCATTTCCTCCTCCAAGCGGTCTTCCTGACCCAGGGATCAAACCCATGTCTCCTGTTTGGCAGGCTGATTCTTTACCACTGAGCCAGCTGGGAAACCCACCTTGCAAGGCAGGCATGCCTAAAGGGTGCTGGGTCTTAAAGACAGAAATCTTAATGGGGCCACGTGGGTGAGCCCCTGTCGACGTCTTCAGTCTCTCGAGCCCCCACTCCCCACCACTCTCTGGGATCTGGTTACTCTAGCCTTTCACGTTCTCCAATGTCCCATGCCTCTTCCCACCTCAGGGCCTTTCTGCATATTTTCCCCTCTGCCCAGAATGCCCTTTCCCTCGTTGCCTTCCCAGCTGATTTTTACACATACTTCTCGAGAGAGAGCTCAGCATATGTCTTCATGAGACCCCCAGATTGGGCTACTTCCCTCCGATTCACTCACACAAGCAACTGGTCTGCTGTGTACTTTGTGGGATCACAGTCAACACACACACACACACACACACACACACTTGTGATCACTAATTTACGCCGGTCTCTACTACACTGCAGGATACCTTTCGTTCCCCAGGCACCAGGCTCACAGTAGAGGCTCATGTTGGGCATGTTTACAGAATGGACGAACAAAGTGCTTGGCAGATGTTGCCTGTTATAATCGTGGTTAATAAAAAGCCACCAAAAGGCCCATCTGCTACCACCTCAGAGAACGTTCCCCCTGGAGTGAGGACCTTCCCTGGGGCTCCCCTCCACTTTTATATATCTCTGTAGAAGACAGCATCAGACACGCCATTATCCTATATTACAAAGACAGCCTTAAAAATGCTGCCAATTATAGTTGAAATATGCATCCAATTTTGAGAGATGTTAGAAACACGAAAAAAAAATGTGTATCTTAGAATTAAGAGATGTGATGTTTCTTTGTCTGCCCCTTTCTCTGCAACCCTCTTTAAGGGCAAGATGCAACTCTGTGTCCCAACACTAAACCTTCTTCCACAGAGCAGTAGGTGAGAGGGCAGTTAGCTGACTGAGGATCCTGATAATATTGTTAAAACCAAGGATAAAGAATGGATAAGTCATCTAACCCTGCAGGCCTCAGTTTCTTCATCTATAAAATGGGAGCCGTATCTATGTTCCTCCCAGGGTGATTCTGAGCATTTAGTGAAACAGCGTGGTTGAAAATGATCTATAAGCTGTTCAGGAATTGCAAAACACAGGCATGACTAGAGACTGTGGCAAACAGAAGGGGTTTGGGAACAGATATTCTGAGAACACAGGTGTAGAGAGATGAAGAAAAAGTTCAAGGAGTGGGGTGGGTAGATACACAGAAGGTCACAGGAGGAACCAGAAGGACCGGCAAGGTACCTGAGTCTTGGGAGAAGTGAGACCTAATGGTTCTGGAAAATTCTCGAGACAAACATGATAGATGCATAGAGTGAAGAAGAAAAGGGTGGGAGAGGAGCCATCACCCTGGGCTATAAGGAGGGTCAGGGTCAGCAGACATTTCTGACTAGGGAGGAGAAACTTGAGGGGTGAGTGGGAGGCCTCTGTTACTGGACTTCATGAAACAGGGAGACTCTGGGATCAACTGTTGAGCCTCTTTCCCACTGGCCGTAGGAGCTAGCAGGGGACAGGGGCACTTGTGATACAAATGTTAAATGGACTGGCCAGCTTCTTTCTGATTGCATGCCCTCTCTTATGAAAAACTGAGAAAATGCCTTTACATTTTAAAATAAAGTGATATGCTTTAGTCTGCCCTGGAGAACGTGGCAAGACAAAAGCCAACCAAATTGTGTCACATAGTAAATGAAGCCAGGGCATGGAGGTGAACAACTTGACTGCTACCCTGGCACTTCAAAGGAATGACAAGGTCAAATTTAAATGACCGAATTTCCATTTATTTCTATTCCTCGTTTGATTGCTACCCAAGATTCTATTTGTGGGCATGAAAACTTTCTATTCATTTAAAAACAAAAGCAAAACCCTGACCCCACAAAGACTGCTTATCAAGAGACAGTTTTTGCAAACTCAAGAAGAAACCACATGTGCTCCAAAGAACCAGAGGATCGCATTTTGCTGGTGACCAAAAGGACTGAGTCATGATCTCAATTATGAAAACACGGGCCAAGAGGCTGGTTCAGAGCCGCACAACAGACTTCTCAGCAAGCAGCATTCTCACATTCCCAGGGAAAACAAACACAGTGGTATAAAAACACCCAGAGAAGGTGGCTTTGAGTAGTTTGTCTAGAAAAAACAAACATGGCTTGGCCTGCAAGAAAGATGGCAGACAGTAAAACACGTTAGCACTGCCGGTGGTGTGTGGCAAGACTAAATATTTACTTTAAAACAATATGGGATTCAGTGGCTTTTATGAAGAGCAAAATGGATTTGTGAAATAATAGTAACGTGAGGGATCTCACTCCTACTCTTCTGGACCAGACAGGAGAGTTCCAAATGGCCCAATGAAAGGTCCCTTGGGGGCAGCATGAGTTGATTGGAGGAATTAATTAAGTTCACTGATAAATAAATGACTATTTTTCCATTAGTAAGGGGCAGTCATTGATAGCTATAGTTCTTAATAAGGGCAGTGGTTCCAAATCACCTGCTGTCAAACCTCATGTGTTTCAAGGAGACCACTGGCTCACTGGTTCTGGATTCAAAGGCATGCATCTAATTATCAAGATGAAGACTCTAAACCTCAAATTTCAGATCTAACATCAATTTCTGATCTTCTTTTTTTTTTTTTTTGTATTTATTTATTTATTCGGCTTCACCAGGTCTTAGTTGCAGCATGCAAGATCTAGTTTGGTTTCCTGACCGGGGACTGAACCTGGGCCACCTGCATTGGGAGCATGGAGGCTTAGCCACTGGACCACCAGGGAAGTTCCAAATTTCTGATCTTTTAGGATACAGTAATAGAGGAAAAAGTTAAGAAAATAAAGAAGGATTAAAAAAAAACACAGTAGCCTAGTATACTAGCATTTTGGAAAAAAAAAAAAAGCAAAAGATTTCCAGAAACGTAAGAGAGCACGGGAGAATGAATAGTTCAGAGTAGTTAGCAATTACTGAGCCTATAATTAAGGTCAAGCATTCTGCTAGGTACTTCATGTGCAGACTTTAAAATGAAATGGAAAGTTTCCTCGAGTAGACTCAGGCTCAAACTGGGAATTACATGGGCAAAAGCTCCAGATATTTACTAATTATGGTCCTGGTCCAAGGAAGACAAGCTTTTTGCTTTTCATTTTAACAGCATGCTGGGATCACGCAGGAGGCTTCCTGACAGGCTCACACTCACGATCTACGGTCCCACGCAGGAAGCCCTGCCTCTGAGGCATCTCAGCACCTTCCAAAACCTCAGGCTCTGCCTCTGAGCCGCAGCCCTCAGACTCACGGCCCTGCGGCAGGGTACCTTTACCGACTGGTCTGATGTGGTAGGAGATCTCTGCCTCCACTCTGACCCCGCAAATCCCGTAACCACACCAAGGAAGTTAACTTAACCACCTAACAGATGCATGTGCTCATGATGTGACCTGACCCTTGCTTTTCTTCGATGCTGCCCTCATTCCCACTTCCTTCCTCCTTCCACCCCAGCCCTCTTCCTCCACATCCATGCCATAGATTCTAATCACACTGAGCTTCTTACAGTTTCCAAATGCGGCAACATCTCCACCTTGGGCTTTTGCACAAATTACTCTCTTTGGTTAGAATGCTGTGCTTCCCATGCATCCTCCCCTACCCAGCAATCATAAGATGCAACCTCCTCCAGGAAGCCTTTCCTGACTTCTCCCAGCCCCATCAAAACTGATCTACGCGTTCCTCTTAGGTATTCCCACAACCATCCCCCTTTATTGCTATCATAACAGCTATCATGTCATAGCAAAACTATTTTGTCTCTCTGCTGTTCCACAGAAAGAACACTAAGATGACAGTGATTATGTTTGCTTTGCTGCTGAACCCACAGTGCCCGGGGCATAGTTGGCACTTAAACAGTTGCTGAATTGAATGCCGGTTGGCAGTGGCTCCTGAACACGTAATTGTGTATATTATATAATAATTACAGAGCAGTCAGCCATTTATTGTGGAGTCTTAGATTTTCTTCTTCTTTTTTTTTTTTCTTTTCTTTTAAGATGAAAATTTCCAGAAAGAGAAAGGAAAATAAACTGTTCTGAGCACTTAATCTATTCCAGGTACTGATCACATGACACCCCTGAGAGCTAAGTGTTATCATCTCCCAGCGCACTGAGGCGCAAAGGCATGCTCAGAAGCGAAAGACTCTGTCCAAAGCACAGAGCCAGTAAGTGTCAGAGCTGACGCTCACACCCTCGATACCAAAGCCTGTGTCTCTTTCGTTACACCACTCTGCCTCTATAATGCTCAGAGGCAGCAATGGCTACTGCTCTGGGTCTATACTCACATTTGCTGTCAGCTGGGTGGTCAAAGCAGAAACTTTTTCCTGGGAGGCATCCAGTTCCCGCCGTAGTTTGCGAATCTAAAGATGACAAGGGACAGAGTTACTTGCTTTGGCAGTCCACTTCCAGGATGAGCTGGGAGAAAGAACTGACCATGGTGAAAGACAAAAATCCAACAAGCAAAGTGTTCCTTACCTCTGACTGGCATTTTTCTTCTGGCTGTAAAGAAAAACACAGAAGAAATTAGACCATTTGAGGAACAACTGGAGGGCCATGTTTGGACACTTGTTGCAGTCTTAAAGATTTATTAGTTTCTTTTCCGACGGACTTCTCTAAATAAACCGGTTCAATTCATGTGACCAATCAGAAAGGCCAAATATAAATAATGTATTCTTTTGAGAAATTAGGAAGAATTAGGAAATACTCTAGCTATGTTGGTTGTGAGGAGCCCCCTGCTCCCACGTGGAGATGATGACAGGGAGAAGGGGTTATGAGAAGCGGATAAGCCAGGGGAAGAGTTGCCAGATTTACAAATTAAAAAGAACAGGGCACCCAGTTAGATTTTTTTTTTTTCTTTTAGTTTAAGTATGTTCCATGCAACAGTAAGAACACACTTATACTAAAAAATTATTTGTTGTCTATCTGAATTTCAAATTTAATTGGGCATTCTATATTTATGGCAACCCACTCCAGTACTCTTGCCTGGAGAATCCCATGGCTGGAGGAGCCTAGCAGGCTACAGTCCATGGGGTCGCAAAGAGTTGGACACGACTGAGTGACTTCACTCACTCACTTATATTTAGTCTGGCAACCCTACCTGGGAGGCAGGGAGGACAGCTCATAGGTTAATTCTGCCCCATTTTATCCCTCCCTCTCATCTCCCTAGGGCACTGAAGGAGAAACAGCAGCAGAGCAGGAAGGTTACAGAAGCGAAGGGGACTGGGAGGCCCCATCAGCCAGCCTGGTGACTCCCCAGCTTATAAGAAGGAAGATGGCCGGCACATTCCTGCTGCTCCATCTGGAGGCCCTCATTACCTGCGACCCTGGGGAGTAAGGACGAAGCCTGTAGACTCTCTTACTGGAAAACCTTCCACCCGGGGCCCTGGGTCTGTGGTGACACAGCAATCAACCGGCCAGAGACTACAAACTACTTATCTCTTCCCATACGGGGAGCCCACGTGGGCTGGGGGGAACCTATTGCAGGGGGAACCATTCTTTCTCTCTTCTGGAGTTCCTGTAGGGGCCCATATAAGAAGAAACCCACAACCTCCAACATACACTTTCTTGAAAATGTTGGAAGTGCCCAATGGCCTTCTCTCCACACCAAACCATTTGTACCTCCTTGGGGTGGAGCAGCCAGGTAGGTGAGTGAAGATCAGTAAAGACTCTATTTTGTCCTGACTCCTCTATGTGTGTCCTAATCCAGTTCACTAGTGGCAAACCCATTACTTTGAAAGATCAGCATCTGACTCTGGTGTTTCCTCCTCTCAGTTAGAACACAGAGGGGTCCTGCAGTTCCCAATACCCATCAGCTGGGACAAGAGGGTAACTGGTCTGACCGCCCCTCACACCTTGCCCTCCACTTGTGATCTTGCCCCAGAAGGCCCTCTCTCCAGGCTGATTCCTAACAGCAGAAACTAATTTTTAGGTACACTGTGACCAAGTTAGTTAATCCTTACAGTAACTCCACAAAGTAGGGTGGTATTCCTTTTGAGGTTCAGAGAGGTTAGGTATCTTGCCTAAAGTCACACAGCTGGACAATCTTCTTATCTAAGACATGCGTTCAGAAGGTTGGGAGATGTCCTCACTGCTTACTCTTCCCTCTCTGATACTACTCAGCCATCCCTCTTTATCTGTCCGTCTGCCTGTCCATCAATTCATCCCCACCGCCACTACCTATCAAATATTTATTGATTTCCAACTACGTGTCAAGCACCGTTTTAATAATCTGGGATACAGCTATGAACATGACCAAGACCCTCATATCTCATGTTGTTTACATTCTGGTAATAATAAGTAGCATTTTATTAAACACTTACTATATGGCAAAGGCAGTTCCAAGCACTTGACATTTATTATTCATTGAATCCTCATAACAACCCTTTGAGAAGGTACTAATATAATTTGCCCATGGTGACAGCTGATAAGTGGTAGAACTGGGATTGGATCCAAGGTAGTCTGGCTCCAGAGCCTATGATCTTAACCAGCACATACTCCTGGCTCTTTGACTGAAGTGACATTCTCCTGGAGGCCTTCCAGAAATAAGTCCCTGGCTTCTGAGTCTGATCCAAAGGAGAAAAGTGAATGGTGATAACGTCACAGCTATCTAACATTTGGGAGGCGAGTGGGAGGTCTGTTAGCAGGCTGAACCATCCACAGAGAACCAGCCCTACTTCTAAGCACTTCTATCAGCAGGACTAATGCTCTTTACTTAGGCTGCTACCACTGTCTGTCCCTGGGCCCACCTGTCTCCGGGGCTGGGCCCAGGGTTCTCAATAGCAGCCTGGAGAAATCGTGCGTTTTGTATCTTGCCCCCAGCTGCTGCCGCACTTCTGCACATCTGGGAACTCTGAGTGAAGCTCTGGGCCTCGGAGCTTCCACTGGGCAGTTCCCCCGGGAACTCAGCTGCCGCTCCCTACTGACCAAGAAAGCAAGTCTGATGCCAGATGTGCCCTCTGCAATTTTTTTCTATTCCGAGAGCTGGCCATGACCTCTCCACGCCATTTGTTTAGCGTCAGGCTGTCTTTTCTTTGTAATTAAAATTACAGGCAAATTTCAGCCAAAATGAACATTCTTGAGTATCTAAGAATTACAGAGATTTCGGGAGTGGGGGGAGAGAAAGCTTGTTATCACCCAATAAGAGCCTTTAAAACACCGGGGTATTAAACAGACCCTTTGGTCTGAGTTGGTGGCAACATAAGAGACTCCAAAGGCCTCTTTCTAGACAACAAATATGAACTTGTTTACCTTAACATCTGCAAAGGCGCCTAAGCATCTGTTTCAGAATTTCATCATCATCAAGGAGCTAATAATAGATAAGGGACCACACACCACTGTTTGGTGGTAGCAGTCTGGTCAGACTTGACGTTTTCCTTGGAATGAGCATCCCACTCCATTAATGAAAACATTCAAAGGTTAGACTATTTTTTTTAAAGTCTGCAAAAGCAACTTATATTCTCAGAGAAGGCTCAAGTAAAGGACAGTACATGGGAACCCTTGATTCACTGACCTCAGACCACCTGGCCTAGCTCCCTGAGGCCAAGGGTAATATGTAGAATAAGGAGGTAATTTGTCCAAAATCATACAGTAAGGGAAAAAACTAGGAGTAGGCTTCAGGTCTCTTGCTATCCAGATACACATGGAATGTAAAAGTATTAGTAGTATTAGGTCTTTGGTAATTTGTGAGTTTACATCAACTCAGAAAGGACAATTTCAAATTTCATGAAAATACCAGCTTCAAGTCCACACACCAGAACAAGAGCTACTGACGGAGAGCCTGTGGCTGCAAGAACTCCCAGGGGTTGGCATGAATGGCACGAAGGGGAAGCAGCCGGGAACTGCACGTGATAGCTTCCTGCCACCGAATTCTTACAGGTGAAGAGCTCCTGTCCTTTCCCTCTGAGGCTGGCTGATGCAGGCCAGCCCCCAATTGTTGCTTTTCTGAGTGAAAAACATCTGGACAGGAAACCCTGGGAACTGCCTGGGAAAATTTGGGGCTTGGGCACTGAAATGTCTGCTGTGGCAACACCTCACCAACCCTGCGGAACTCGAGTCCCACGTCCCCACCCTGTGCCTTCCATGACTCTGGATTCTGCTTTCCACAGCAGGATCCTCTCCCCACCTAAACCATGTCCTCAGGGCTCAGCCCCAGAGCCCGGCATGTACTTGGTACCAGTAAATACTGTGGAGGAAGTGACTCTAGGTCTGCAAGTATCCCCTCTGGTACCCATGTCACAGAGCTTGATTCTACAGGGGGGGACTCGGAGGCCTCAACTGCTGACAGTTAGAAGGCCATCCTTGTGCTTTCCTGGATAAAGGCTTGAATGACTCCTTCCCAAAGTCACTATATATAAAGCCTTTAGGATGACAGCCCAGACTCTGATAACATTTCAGACAAGTTGACATAGCAGAGGCAAGAGGTTATTTTGGAGCTGGAGGGACAAGGTGGTAGGAACAGAAGAGAATGTTTCTAGGTCCTTCAGCTCAGACCACGTCAATAACCACTGAAGTCTGTCTGCTCGGTATATCCCCAAGAAGGAACAGTCAGGCCCTAGGCTCTTTAACTTGATTCTGGGATGGCCTTTAACTTACAAGGGGCTATCTACAGTTTGTCCCATGACATGGCCCAGATACCTGGCATTACCAAAAACTGAGTTATTAAAACATCTGTCCTTCATGGAATGAAGGGCTAAAGAACCCCCGGTTTACAATTAATCAAGTGTTTTTTTCCTTATATGCATTCCCGAATGAAAGTTTTTAAGATAAATAATTATGCACATAGCTATAGAAAGCATCCTGAACAAATCCAGTACTATACTTGGTTACATGTGGCTTTTTTTCAGTAGCCCTCTCACAGCTGACAGCTTTCATTTATGAGAGCTTCCTCTGTGCTGTGTGCATCCTGTTCACTGCTTTACCCGCACCTTCTTATTTCACTCAAACCTGTTATTTGAACACCATGTGCCAGGCCCAGTTCTAGGCACTAGGAATAAAACCAGAAAAAAGTCCTTGTCCTCCAGGACAATTTATGTTGCAGTGAATAGAAATCTTCATAAATTTAATTCTCAGTACAACTCCACAAAGTAGGGACTTCTATTCTTTCTACTTTACAGACAAAGAAACAGGGAGATACAAAGTTGAAAAAGCCATCTCGGCACTTCCTTGGTAGTCCAATAGTTAAAGAATCTGCCTTCCAACGCAGAAGAAGCAGGTTCGATCCCTGGCTGGGGAACTGGGATCTCACATGCCACGGAGCAACTATGACTGTGTGCCACAACTAGAGAGTCCATGTGCCACAACGAAAGATCCTGAATGATGCATGCCATAACTAAGACCCCATGCAGTCAAATAAGTGAGTTAATATTTTTTTTTAATTAAAGAAAAAACAGTGAAAGGCATCTCATACATTCTAACCAGTTACTACCCGAAGCGCAATGCCACCTTAACAAAAAGTCAGCTCCTGATTTATTGGTTGGTACATTATAATCAATAGCTGTTTGTAAACTTCAAATTGTGTTCCCTAACTAATTGATCCCCTTATGATGGAAATACTTTCTCTAGGAGACATGCTTATATTTTATTTTTGACACACATAGCCATACAACATTGATTTATACTCACTGTAGAATAAATTGATGACGTGCTGGAAACCAGGGAGAGTGAGGATCCATGAACTATGAAAAAAAGAAAAAGAAAAGGTCACTTGTATAGCTGGCTACCAGGCAGCCCAAAGGGGAAAGGGAAGGAGAAACTCAGCATCAGAGGACACTACCAGGCTTGGAGCAACAACCTCACAGTGACCCAACCTTGTCTGGTTCGGTGACAGGTCAAAGTCAAATAAGGAATCATTTTCTACGGGAGTCATTTTTCTGTTGCCACATTTTATTTCCTACAACCTTCTAAATATTTCCCCCCTCCGACTACCAAAATAATACATAATTAATAAGTTAAATGTTTCAAGTACAGAGAAGTGTTAAGAAGCATATTCACAGCCATCAATTGTGTGACTCATAGTTCTATTACCCAGAGGCAAGTGCTACCTGCTTTGTTCCAGCAGATTTTATCCCTTTCTTTTTTTCTTATGTGTCCCTTAAAGTGAAATTTGTATTGCAAATGTATTTTATATTTTGCTAGCATCTGTCCTTTGTACATGCAAAAAATGATGAGCTGATTATTCTGAACACAAGAGGCTGGCTGTTGGCTACAGTACATTCATTCAAGATGATCATGTAGCAGAACATTGGTTAGAAAATATATCCACTGAAACTGAGGTTCTTTGTCTGATTTTTGCCATGTTTACACAATGTCCTCTCCCCTGGTTGTGACTGGACTTTGGGACTTAGAACCATCCTGTACTTTCCTCCCTCACCTCCCCAAGCCATGGAGATGTTTTATTATCTGTCTTCGTGTCATTTTAAGCCACGGTCTCTGTCAGGACTAGGTACTCTGGCTGACTTCTCTTCTTGGAAACCAGATTCTTTAATGACATTTTCCTAGTAATCTCTCAAAAAAACTGCTTGAAAGATAGAAATATGCCTGTGGAGACCTCACAGATCTTTTGATAGGTCACAGCCTCCCTGACCAGGAGTAAAATGGCCCTACCCTTCCCACCACACCACATGCTCACCTGTGATCTGAGAGTGGGAAGCTGGGGAGGAATACAAATGCACCAAACAGCTTTCACTTACCATCCAAGGAGTGAACTTGACTCAGATCAGCGGTCGGCAGAAGCTACCTGCCCACAGATGTCCCACCCACGACTGCGCCAACCTCCCTGGTGCCTCCACACCGTATTCCCAATAAAAGTCCCGAACCCCAGCCTTCCTTCAGGCGCTCCTTTCACACTCTGAATCCTGCCCAGCTCTCTCACGCATGACCTGAGAAGTTCTTTGCCATCTGAGAGTCTCTTCCGGTGCAGCTCCCTTGGTTTAGGATGTTTCCCATCCCTGCCCATTCAGATCACCAGCGGGATCAGCTCAAACGTCATCTTCTCCAGGAACCCGACCTCATTTCCAAGATGGCCACCAGAGCAGCTTCCTCTCTCCTCTGTCCACACAGATCCTGGGCTTGCACTTCTGGTCCTCTCCTCTCAGAAGCTGCCAGCTGCCCTGAGGCTGTCACTGCACTGTCACTTATATCCACCCTCCTCAGCAATGCCTGGGGTTCTAGATCTTTCCCTCTAGTCTTCCTCCACCCATCACTCACCTGGCCTGTGCCCATAAAAAGTCAACTGAAGGTGTTAATGGCCAGTAATGGCTTTCAGTGTTAATATGTCCACATGTTAAAATAAGTGTCTCATGCCCTAACCTAGTGGTCTAATGATCCAAAGGGTTAGTAAGTTACTTTGGCCCCACAACTCAGACACTATGGGGGAAATTATAGTGGAGGCCAAGTTGGAGGAAGAGATGTGAGTAGCATGGAGCCGCCCCTCTATCACGCTGCCCTGCCAGACGCCGGCTCTGGAGGCCTGCACAGGGCTTCTGTGTGGACTTTGGCTGCTGAAAATGGGAAGTCTGTCTCTTATTTCTCTACCTCATACACATGGATTCACTGACACCACCTTCAGCAACATCTCAGGGCAAGCCTGGTGCCGCACGCAGAGAGAGGCACATCTGGCAGGCTTCTGGTGGAGGTAATTATTTTTCTCTGTAATTAACTCCTCTTACTCATAACTAGCAACAGCAAGGCTGTGGTCCAAAGGAAGAGTCCTTGCTTTCCAGATCAACCCCGAGCTGAATGTGGCTGCCTGAACCACTGCAGCTGGCCCTCCTTCAAGTACGCTGAGCCAAGGCAGAGCCTGGGTTATGCGGTGGGGATGCTTCTGGACAACAAAACGCACACAAGACTTACAAAGCCCAGAGCAGCAGGAGCGTGCCCTTCAGCTTCTTCCCTATACTTCCCCAAATTTGAAGGTACAGGAACCAGAGAATACCTAGGCCACCTCTGCCACCGACTCTCTGAAACCCAGAGAGGTTAAGTGACCTGCGTAAGGTCCTACAGCATTCAGGAACAGGATCTGCAGACCAGAAATCTGGAGATGGCTTTGCCCTTGAGTGATCTCACTTACTGAGATTTACTTACTGGTTTCTGAGGTCTACTTTTGTTTGTTTTTGGTAAAGTCTTCTGGTATATTTAGAATGGTTTCCTAAAGCCCTCATTCAATCTACACAGGCACAAGCTGGGAC
The DNA here is from genome assembly GCF_033118175.1 of Dama dama. Taxonomy (NCBI): domain Eukaryota; kingdom Metazoa; phylum Chordata; class Mammalia; order Artiodactyla; family Cervidae; genus Dama; species Dama dama. Next base: position 26,080,718 of record NC_083682.1, on the reverse strand, counting down.
CAAGCAAGCATACAGTGTGTGTTTGAGAAGAATGTGACTTCACCCCAACCTAAAGAACAGACAGGGGTGAAATCACATGATGGAATGACAACTGGGCATAGTCTAGCCAACAAAGCAAACAAGTGCCTCTGCTGGCACACTGGGGCATCATATATATATAATATATTATATATACATAATGTACATATTCAGCTTCATACTAATCACAGCACTTTCTCACTTATACTACTGTTTGCAGTGATCTTCAACATCACAGAGAATGTGTAGGCAACATTCCCAGTAGGGCAGCAATTTCCACCCCTAACGAACACAGGAGTAAATGAAGGTCCAGAGGGGTTAAGGGATGTGGTCAGGCACACATAGGTGGTCAGGAGTGGAGAGAGAAGGTGAATCTGGGCATCGCACTCTAGATCCCCCTCTGCTACTGGGGGCTGTGAAAGGAGTCAGGGAGATGGGATGCGGTTCTCGTGGCTACTGGGCCACCCTCTCAACCAGCTAAGAAAACGTAACTGAAGACGGAGACCACACTGATGAAGGTTCATGTAAGAGAGCCCAGCTATGGCCAAGGAAACGTGTAAAGTAGGATTGAGCAGAGAAAACAGAGGGCTGAGAGTTCAGGAGTTCAGGACCTAGCAGTCCTGGCTGCAAAAAGTCCCCAAGTCACTTCTTCTGTTCAATTTTGCCATAAACAAAATGGGGTTGAAATAGCCCATGGGGAGAAGGATAAAACAAAACATACAACTGTTACAACAGCTACCACTGATTGAGTACTTACTATAAACCCCTTTCAAAGTCATTCTACTAAATGCCTTCCAGGATTTATCTCACCTAATCTTCATGCCAGTCCTTTGAAGTAGGTACAATTATTTTCCACATTTTAGTGAACAGGAAATAGGCTGACCAAGGCAAGGCCCTTACCCAAAGTCACCATGCTAACAGTGGAGGTACCAGGACTTGAATCCAAGTGTAACTCAGGGGGAAGAAGCACCCGAGAGCTGCAATACAGGATTTATTTACTAATAAGTAGCTTCGTTTCTGTGGGCTCCAGATAAACTGGTTTAGACTGCACCACTTCTTAGGGATGATTGGTAAAGTCCTGAATTTTTTTTTTACTCCAAAGACATTCATTTGAAAAATGCCTCAAGCATCTCTCTAAAGTACGCTATTAAAGCTGACTTGAAGATCGCATAATGTGCCTGATGGAAATTAATTTACCTGAAATAACTTTGAAAGGTTGCACCTGGGCCATGCTTGTACTCATCTACATATTTATAACTTTTATTTCCTTCAAAAGGCAAAGTGCTAATTAAATCCCACAAAAACCTCACACAAGGACTTGGGCTAATTCTTCCTAAATTTCTATTAATATTTGCTTTCTGGCATATGATAGACCTAACTGCCTCTTATGAGGAGGTTCTATTTGGCCCAAACATGAAATATGGATTTTTTTCCCCAGCTGTTTCTGCAACACCAGGAGTTTATATATTCAAGAGCGGGGGGGGGGGGGGGGGGGGGCAAGTCTTCAGCCAGTGGAATTAAAAACACCTAACCGCACAAGCCCTATTTCGCTTTTGTAATGTAACAGCTTTGGAAGAAATAAAACAATCTGATACCAAATTTCCCAAAAGATGAAGACGTAACATGTTTCTTAGTACTGATACATCGACAAGAGCCCCTACTCCTTCTCCCTGAATTTGATTTTACCTCTGCAGTGAGTTCCACATCACCATGAATCATCAGGGTTTACAAAAGTCTAGACACTGCTTGTGGGCAAGTCCTTTTTATCAATGTCACTTTAACATCCCAGATAGCCCACAGTTGTGCTGCCTGACAGCTTGATTCCAGATGGAATAAATAAAAGCCATCTGATGATGATACTGTAATGGTCCTGGACCTTTATGAGGCGAAGTGTGCTTGTTTGGACAAGCTGCAGGATGGAACACCATTCACTCAGGTACACCCGGGACAGAGCAGATGAACGGGGCACAGTACAGACTCAAGTCATCATCAGGAGGGCGGGGAAATGCTTCGTGGCCACGCTCCGCTCGCCCACTGAGCAGAAAAAAGTTCAAGACAAACGACCTACTCCTTCACCTTAGGATCAACATGCCCTCCTCTATTACTGCTCTGAGTGGTTAAAACACTGATTTCTAGCCCTTAAATCCAGCAAAACATTCTCAGTAACTCAGGCTCCACCCCTCTTTAATCCACCATCCCAGCGGGTTCCCATATATGGATTTACAGACTAGTGTCTGCTCCCTGGATGCCACTGGATGCAAATGATACAACCAGAGTGGAGAGAATGAAGGAAGATTAACCACGGGGCAACTGCTCTGTAACTAAACTAAAACTTTTGTTAAAAAGAACACTGGGCAGAGCAGAAACCAACAGCCTGCATTTCTCCCCCTCTGGACTTATTTAGGGATTTCCTCAACTATCACAACTTCATTTGTTCTACCAGGAGGACACTGGGCACATTTTCCCTGTCTCACAGGGACTAGGAACAGAGGGACGTGCCTATGACTCCCCTCTGCACCCCTATTCTATTCTGTCACTAGCAAAGAAGGTACAGCTAGGGCTAGGGCTCTCAGCCTCGTTTGCCCCAAGAGTCCTCCCTCCTCTGGCTGGGATTTCCAGCTGCCAGGACATCAATGCTGAAGCTGAGTGTTCAGGCTATGACAGGTACTAGCATTATTGGATTAACATTTATATATATTATCTTGTTTAATTCTCATAATTTCAGGACCCAGGTACTCCTATTCTTATCAGTGAAAATACAAAGGCAACAGAGAGGTGAAGTTAACTTGTCCAAGATCATATACCTAAGAAGTAGTGGAGCTGGAATTCAAACCCCAGTAGTATGACCCCATATCCTTAACCAGTGATGATAAGACACCAGTATATTATCCACTTCATCTTTGCTTTTGGGGAGGGGGGTGGGGGGATGTGCCTGACATTTTGACTGCTGGCTCCCCTAACTCACACTTTGCCTGAAGGAAGAAGAAGAAATGAATTGAGGTAGGAAGATGGCTGAGGAAGGTGCCCACAGTAGTTTTCTCCCCCAAATTCTGATTAAAACAAACAAAACATAAAAATCCTACCCCAAATAGTCCCAATTAGCAAGCAAAGAAGGAAAAGGGCAAAACCGAATGCAACAAACTTAAAAAACAAAAACAAAAAACTGGTGCTTGAGAAAAAAGATAGAAGATTCTGGAGCAATGTGGAGAAGCATGGCGGCCTACAGACCCCCAAAGTGATTGCGGTGCAGCGGCACAGAAAAGTGAACTTTCTCGTAACTGGTGTTGCCAAGATGGTGCACCAGCAGCTGAGCCTCACAGTGGAACTCAGCCAACTCCAGGGCTCACCAGTGTTTTGTCAGCAGCCTCTTCCCTCAAGACCTGCAAGCTTAACTGAGAGTCAGACCCTACTGTTGAGAGCTCCCCAGCGCAAGCGGGTGACTTGGAAACTCAGGCAGGTGGGCTCTTGTATTGATGACGCGATTTCAGTCTAGAGGACCGCTAACCACTCTGCATGCTGGGAGAGAGGGTGAATCTCCTGGCTCGCTTACCTTCCTCAAACCCATCCCGGAATGAGCCTGAGCGGCTCATGGTTCTGCTCTTCTCGTCCAGGGACATGGAGCTGTTGCGGAAGCGGGTGTCGGTGTACGGGTCATACTGCCCGTCGGCATTGGAGAGGCTGTGGGTCCTCAGCATGGTCGGGTTGGACAAGCTCATCTGGGTGACGGTGGTGGGACTTGCTGCAAAGAAAGAAGTCAGTCAAAGGGTTGGAGGCTCACAGCCCTGAAGGGGAGGCTGCGGACGATCAGCCATCTCCAGGCCTGTCAACTCCTCTCCCTTTGTTTTCTCAAAGGTAGTCACATCAGCATTTGAGAAACACACTTAGAGCTAAAAATAAGGGAGGAAAGGTGGGTCAGTTCCAAAGCGAGGCTCCGGGCCCCAGCTTCCCCACTTGGCACGTTCAGACAAGCTAGTATCACCTTCCAGGCATGAGCTAATTACTCTCTGGGCTCATCTGGGACAATTCTCTCTAAAGCCAAAAGCCCAAAATAGTTCAGCCGGGCTTTTGATCAGATGGGAAGCATTTGTGCATGACAAAAAACTCTTGCCTCAAAGAGTTACAGCTGAGGAAGCACAACAGGAACACAGGTCTCACTGTCTCTGATGGGGAGATTTTAGTGGTGCCTGCAGAGCTTCGTGCAAAGGGGGAGCGTGTACTTTAGCTGAAACTGGCTTTCTTATTAAACTCCTGTCCACTTCAGTAATGTAAAATAGTTCAGAAGTGCAGTCGGTTCATTAAAAATGAAGAGTTAAGCCTTCCTTGATTAGAAGTCCTTTAAGACCAAGTTTCTTATTCACAATAATCAGGAAAGGCTGCCTCTCTGAAGAATGCGATGAGACTGGAAAAAATGCTTCCCTCTGTATCCATCTTGGAAGGCTCAGCTCTCATCCCGCCACCTCCATGTAATCTTCCCCAGTCATTCAAGCTAGGACTAGTCTTGCCTTTCTCTGTGTATAATACTTGCAATTGGATCACATTCAGTTTTTACACGATTTCACATAAAGCTTTGAACTATTCTTGTTTACCTGTTGATTAGTCTGTGTGGGGGTTTGTCTCTCTAAAAAAGCACCCGTTGACATGTCAGCAGGGACTGTGTTACAAATTCTTTTCCTTTCCTCATTGTGCCCGTCAAAGCCTTATGTCACCGGTAGGCACTTTCAAGAATACTTATTCAATCAAAACTTGATCTTTATTTCTGGTTTAATAAAGCAAGGAGGATGACCAAATGTAGGATATGTTGTAGAACGTACTTCTTCAGAGATCTAAGAATACATGCTTCTCATTCCACGGATAGTTTGCCCTACCTACATCAGCCATGTAGAGAAAATTACCGGTAGAGAACCGAGAAACCTTTCTCTTTCCTTTTGCTATCAATAGCCTGTAATCAAACTTCACTGCTGAGGGCAGATCAGATACTGAGAACTACATGACCACATGTCTCTTTCAAAACGCAAGATAACTTCCGCCCCAAGGCGCCGATCAACATCGTTAAATGCCAAGTGGCTACTCACCCAGCTGAGAAAAGTTGAATCTTGTTCCAGAAGGAGAAGTTACACTGGAGCCAGAGGAGAAAGGAGAGTTGGCGGCGGTGTCCTGCAGGCCTCCCGCAGAGTGGGACCGTAACCATTCTTTTGCGTCTTCTTGCGTGCGGAGCTGGGAGGTGGGGGTATACCTGGACAGACAGAAATCGGGCTGGGGTTAACTACGAACAATGTTTATGAGAATGAGCACCCTGGAGCGGATAATAAACATATAAAAAGAAAATATATATCCAAACATATAGGAAGAAAGTCTGATGTTTGAAAAATCAGGTTGCTACACATTCTGCAACTCACAAATGTTCTCAAAACCTTTTTGGCTACGTGGCTGTCTTTGGGGAAAACTGCAATTCCTTTCAGTTTAAAGGGAACTACATAAAGGGAACGAGATTGGTAAATGCTCAAAGAGCCGGCCCTGGGCGTATCTGTAACATGTTGATTCATGACGGTGTCATTTCAAAGCCCCCACCTTGACAGGACCGGGGCAATGAAACAAGCTGTTGTCAGAGCTCTGAGGAAGTTTTAATTAGATAGCTCCTGGCATCTGCATTCTGAAGTGCAAATAAGCGGCCGTGAATCACAGAGTATCAGAAACCAGACACGTAACAGAAGGTGTGAGGAGACCAAGGCTGACAGCGGTGGCTGTAGTCTGGCAGAAACCAGTCTTCAGAGGGGACCCCAAATCACTGGGTCTCACACGAGGCCCACCTCCTCGTCGATTCTGAAACGAATCTGGCAGTGATTTACTGAATGTCTCCAACACGCCAGGTGCCTTCACAGACTTCATCTCGCTGAAGCCTCAGACTCTCCCAGCAATGCAGGTGCTATCACTCCCATTTTACCGAGTTTCAATCCATATGCGCCTGATCCCCAAATCCATGCTCTCCTCATCATGCCCACAGGCAGCATCTCAAATTTCTAAAGTGCCCAAGTGACCAGAGTACTTTGGACTTATAAACAGATTCTGGTGGGGTGACTACCAGATACGTGTGTGTACAGAGCAGGTGAGCCAAAAAGAGAACCACAGTGAGAATTTGGAATATAGATATGGTTCTTCCTTAATGTTTTTACTAGAATTGGACTTTCCAGGTCCCATTAATTGGCTGAGGAGACCATGTCACATATCTCCATTCTGAATTTAAAAAAACAAAACACACAATTTTTAAAAGCTAGAGTTACATAATTTTCATAGGATAGATCTGCTTCAGAAATATACACAGGATTATGAAATGCTAATATTCAGAAGTGAGCTTCCACATGAAGCAACAGTGGGGCATCAAGGTCAAACTCACTGAAGAGTGGGTATGATTTAAACACTGGCCTGAGTGCCAACAAGCAGCTCTCACAGGCATGATGAAAACTCTTAAATACAACAGGCCTTGCCAACTCCCCCCTTGAAGGCCACAAGGATGAACTTCCTCCCTTGGGAGGTCTGCTGGAGGTTTTTCAATACTTCTTAGATTTGGCTGCACTCGGAGCTCCTGTTGAAGGGAAGCATTGATACCTACCTTCTATTACCGGTCAAAATGCTCTCAGCCTTAAGAGCTGCTGGCTATTAACTACCGACATACACGACAGCAACGAAACATTTCATTCCAACTTCCATGTTTTGCGAAAGCTCTTAATGCTTAGTGCAGGGTGAAGCGGATGCTACAAAGGACGAGGTGTTTAGAGAGCGAGAGAAATGATAGCTGCAACCACATGACATTAAGATCACGGGACAGGCGGTAGGACTGAAGTTCTTCTGGGTGGCAAAGTGAGGTGAATGGTGTGAGCAATGGTGACTTATAGCATCTTGTTACACCAGGACCAGAGTCAAAAATGAGCCATCACTTATAGTGAATGAGAGGACACTCCCTCTAGCAAAGTCTTTTCTTTCTTTACGTAAAAAAAAAAAAAAAAAAAAAATGATCGCCTCATATCTTGTGAGGCATTGAAAACCGACCCGATTTTCGATCAGAATATTCAGACAAGTGCAAAGCACCTGTCCTTAGCAACTTTCTATGGGCCAAAAAGTAAAAAATCCTCAGACTGGGGGTGGGGAGGGAGGGGAATATTTCTCTTCTTTGCTCATGTCCTGGCTGACAAATCAACATGCTACAAGTCATATCCTTTCTCTCGGAAGACAGCCCGTGGATGGAATGGTCATGGCGAAGTGATCAGCAATTAAACCCACTGGCCCCAGAGGTAGCCGTAACTGCTCTCCGGGTTTGCTCAGGGATGGCTGTCATGAGATGGTTTGACCACAGTGAGCCTGAAAGAGCACAGTCCCTGCTCAAGCAAAAGAAGCCGACAAATGGAGCAATGAGAACTAGAGGGTTGCGCGGAGAGCCGTCGTCCACAGGGTCCTGCCATGTGGGCCCAAGCGGGGACCCCCAGCCCACCCGCACCCCGATCAGCCATGAGCGAGTCACACAGCCAAGCCCCAGAGCCACAGCAGATGGCACGGATGCAAGGAGGAAACACAGATACCTGAGTCCTTTTTTAGGCAAAGTGTTCCTATCAAGGTGTGGGTCACTGTAGGAAAGTTAAAACAAACATGAGAACCTCAGGGAAGCACAAGGAGAGCAGGCAACGTGAGGTGGGAAAGGCTCGGGGGGGCCAAGAGATCCGGAGGAAGAGACTCACTTCACCGGGGAGAAGTCCATTGCATGCAACACAGCCACAGCCACGGGGACAAAGGAAACTGAGGCCTGTGCTCATACCTGGGCGCCTCCAACCCCGGCATCGGGGGGCCCGAGCCGCTCGGCCCCAACTGCTCCTTCCTCTTCCCCGGGTTCAGAGCCGTACCCAGAGGCTGCCCCCACCTTGAAGCAGCGCCCAGGCCTGCCCCGGCCCGTCGCCCATCGGTACCGCCTGCGCTCAGGGCTCCCTGCACCCGTAAGCACTCTGGCCCACCCCCAGATGCCTCCAGTGATGACTTCAAGTGAAAGAAGGGACTTGTTGGACGGTTTCAAGAGGCCAGCAGTCTGCATATTTGGAATTCATCTGTAACAAGTGGATTCCGGATCCCTCTCAGCTTTCGAGGCCCTCATTGCGTGGAGCTAGAAGCTGAGCCTTGGGCAGAGCTGGGGCATGTTACAACTTGCTGGCTGACAAAGTCACAGCATTCGGATTTCCAAAGACTGAGGTTTAAAGGCTTGGTCTGTAAGTCCGACCAAAGCAAAGTTTTTGCTGTTGACACAGTGAAGAGGGTTTTCGCTAATTTTTTTTCCCCCTAGCATGAAACAACATCTGCTTATTATGTTTGGCCAAGCCACGGCTCCCCCCACAAATTCAAGGTCAATAATCCATCTCTGAGGCCCACCCACAGGGCAGCTGGGGGCCAACAACACTCCCCATGTTCTTCTTATCTTTACAGAAAATGGGGATCCAGAACACAACAGCCCGCGAGACACAAACTGCGGCAGAGGCCTTGGAGAGGGCAAAGAGCCAGCTGCGTGGGGAGTGGGGGTGGCGGGGAGACAAAGGTGAGGGCCAAGCTGCGTGGTGGGTGGTAGGTCACGTCTGGGCCTGGAGCGGGAAGGGAGGGAGGCGAAAGGGCAGGAAGCCAGGGAGCAAGGAGCATGCCACGGGGGAAGCTGACATGCCAGTGAGAGCTTCCGCCGCCCCTTTTCAGGTGGCAGGTTTGAGCTTCCTCCCCAAACTGGGAGGGGAGGGGCCAGGCCCAGTGCACCTCTACCAGAGCTGTGTGGACAGCGGAACTGACCCTCACGGGCATGTCTCGAGTTGGGGTGGGGGTCACAGACTACACCGGGGCCACGAACACAAGCGGAAGCCGCAGGCCAACAGCCTCACACAAAACATCCGGCTCGACACAGGGTGGGGCAGAGGAGACGCTAGAGGCTCGGTGGGGCCCCCGGCCTACGGTGTCATTACCTGTCCTGTTTCCGGGGCAGAGTACTTCTGCAGAACTTAGGGCTAGCAGCGGGGGAAGAGAGAGGGCTAGAAGGCCAGGCAGGTGGAAAACAAGAGAAGGAGCATTAGATGGGAAGGAAGGGCACAGGGCGTCACACACAATGACTAGAACATTTTCCTCATTCCCAGGGCTGATACTGGCTTTCTTTCCCATGTGGAGAAGGCAGATATGTTATCACTGCTACAGTGAGATTCGAAGCTCTGAGGAAGACTCTGGGTGCGTGATTTCCTATCACTCTGCCCCGCAGCCCTTCGGTAGGAGGGTGTTTGCCACGTCGACTCAGCTGCTTAAGGAGCACCCCACCACGCACTCCGGGGATGCAGCCGCCACCAATTCGGCCCACACCATTACCAGGGCAGGGAAAGAAGCAGGTGATGAACAAACAGGATAAAAAGGAAGGACCTCGCAGGTGGAATGCTGTTTTAAAACGGAAGCATGAAATCTGCCCCCAGGAGACTTGCAGCAACTCCACGCACTGAGAGTAACCACAGTGAGAAAGATAACAGGAAGCAGAGCCCGGCTGACTCCAACCCAATCTGGCTTTTCCCCCGGAGAGACACCAGTGATCGGAAAGACAGAGATCGCCCAGCAAAGGTAAACACCACCTGGGCTTCCTAACATAATGTCTGGACTCTCGGAGGGGCGTCTTTCGGGGAGATGAAGGCAGCCAAACGCACAGCACCAACCTTTCCGACAGTGTGGTCTTCACACTGTTGGTTCTGACAAAGGGGGTGAGGGCGTCGTCCTTGGAGGCAGCGATGAGGCCCGTGGAGGAGTTGTGACTCAGCGCCCCTCCGCTGCCCAGGGAGATGTCAATGGACTCGCAGCTGGTGTGGAGGCTGCTGACCGACTGGAAGCCCAGGCCGTCCTTGCTCACGGCCGAGGAGCTGCTCGCATTGGTGCCCCAGGTGAGGCTGTTGGAGGGGCCCGAGTGGGCAGAGCTGGGGCTGGAGGCCAGCGGGGACTGGGTGCTGTCCACAGTCTTACTGTAGAGAGGGCTGCTGCTCCCGCTGCTCAGGACGCCGCTGCCCGAAGGGGACTCTAAGTTACCCTGCTGGCTCAGGGTGGCATGAGGATTGGAGATGACCACAGAGTTTTTCATGTTTTCGGCTGTGGCGATGGGCACTTGCTTGGTAGGCTTCCCACCAAAGAGTCTGCGAAGAGACAAAGGGTTGTGTGGGTTGAACACACAAGGCCAGGGGGCGCTGGGCTGTCAGAGGAGGCTGGGGTATCGGAGCCAGTGAGAGTCCCTGGGGAGGGAGGCGGGGTCCTTCCCAGGGCTTGAGGCAGTACCCCTGGGAAAGGGACAACGGGCCAGGTGCTGGCGGAGCAAGGGCTCCACCTTCAAGTTCTAGGCTGCTGCTGAGACCCTGGATCTGAGTGAAAGGGAGACGGGCAGTAATCTTCTACCAGCCTATCCTTCGCTACTTCAAGATCTTTCTTTACATAAATAGAGTAACTAGAAAACTGCCCCTGTCCAGGAAACATCTAGACGGGAAAAGAGTTGTCTTAATCACTGTTGTATCTGTGACCCCAGGCACAGAGCAGGCCCTCGTTTATGACAGTTCAGCGCCGAAGGATTTGGTTTCTCTGATCTCTGAGCAAACATGCAGCATCAGGAACAGGAGTCTAGATGTAGAGGCGACCTGGGCAACGTATCCTTCAGATTAATTCTCGCATGAAAGCCCGGTCTGAAGGAGGTGTCTTTTAGGGCCAGAGAGCGAGTGTTGCCCAGTGATATGCACAAACCCTTGCAGGGTTCACAAGATGTGAAGACACGCCAGGTATGAACGGTGTCTCTGTGACAGACACAGAGAAACGTCCTTGCACATCATCTCCCCCACTGCTCACGACCAAAAAAGTGCTGCCAAGGACAGAGGGGACGGCAAATGCTCCTCTCTTCCGTTGGCAGAGAGTTCTCTGGTAGGATGGAGAAACTACCTTAAAAGTCAAAGGACAGTCTGTGCTCTTATAACAATGGCTTTATTCCATCCACTAAAACTCTTATGAAACAGGTATCTCAGAAAAGAAATGATACCCACTACATATTACGATGATAGGTTGCCTTTCACCCAGCTAGTCAAAGTCATGTAAATTTGATCTTCTATCTTCTCTAATGGAGAAGGAAATGGCAACCCACTCCATTATTCTTGCCTGGAGAATCCCATGGACAGAGGAGGCTGGCAGGCTACAGTCCATGGGGTTGCAAGAGTTGGACACAATTTAGCGACTAAACCACCACTACCATCCTCTCTAAACGGTCCTTGTTATTGTTTAGTTGCAAAGTCGTGTCCAAATCTTTTGCGACCCCTTGGACTATAGCCCACCACACTTCTTTGCCCCTGTTATCTCCCAGGTAAGAATACTGGAGTGGGTTGCCATTTCCTTCTTCAGGGAATCTTCCCACCTCAGGGATTGAACCTGCGTCTCCTGCTTGGCAGGCAGATTTTTTTACCACTAAGCTACTTGGGAAGCCTAAACAGCCCTTACAAATCTCAATTACTATAGAAATAAATAAACATAATCAACCCTCACTACGATGTCTGGTGATAGAAGAAGAACACTTTCTGCCTGGTGACAGAGAAAGAACTATTCTGTTGCAGAACCTTGGCTTTGGAGTGCTTACATACCTGCAGTGACAGGGGCCTCACTACTCAACTCCAAAGGCTAACTGGCTTCACTGCCAAGCACGTCCAGTTGTTACAAAACCAAAATCTAATCCACCTTTTCCTGATTTGTACGCATTGCTCCTAATCCTACTATATGTAACTACACAGAAAAAGTTCAATCTTTTTTCTGCTGGCCCTTCACACCATTTGAAGAGAGCTATCACACTTCACCTAAGACTCCTCTCCTTCACATTAATGCACAATGAAAGAATTCAGAACACCTTAATAATTTAGGAAAAATGTAATTGCTAGGAATGGACTGAAAGGTGCTCAGTTCAGAGCCTAAGAAGCTGCATGCATTTTCAAGTATTCTATTACACTAGCCTCAGGGTCTAGTAAAATGCCTTTGTAGCTACTAAAGGAAATCTATAATACCAAAGAGCGAATATTACATATAATACTTGAGGCAAGAAGCAGAGAAAATTTTCATTTACAAGGCAACCTGTTAAAACAACAAAGAACAGCCCAATAGGACCTTCCCCTGAAAAAATAATCATTACTGAAATTCTAATAATCAAGTCTAGACAAAGAACAGTGAACTGCTTCATTATACCTTTCATGTGGAATGCTTCTTCTGAAAGGCTTTGCAAACATTCCTATCCATTCCCAAATATGTACATGTGCACATAAGTTTTATTTTTCCACTGCTAAATTTTCTATCCTCGGGACTTACTCTTTCCTGAAAAGGTAGGATGAACTGTGCCCTATGTGGCTGCAGTTTTAAAGATGGCCCACTGTATATTATAATGAGGCAAAAAGTTGTATAAACTGAAAGGAAATTCTATTTTTCAGAAACACTTCTGCTTTAAGAATTGTTTTTTTCTTTTCTATAAAGGAAGCTAACATTGCAGAGACTAATTTGGAATCATGCACGCAGTATAAAAAAAAGTGGGGGGCGGGATACTGGATTATTTGGGGAAAAGATCAGGCCAAGATCACTATCTGGCATAATGATGAGGAATCTGAGTTACAGCTTTAAAAAAAAAAAAAAAAAAAACCTACTTTCCTTGAGCCCCTCATCTAGATCTAAGGGTGTATTAGGAACTCATCTTCAATGGTAACTAACTTTTACTGGGTACTTACTATGGGCTATATATGGCTACATAGATTAATGGTCACATAGATTAATGGTCGCAGGTGGGTATCATCATCCCCATTTTACAGATGAGGAAATGGAGGCAGAAGTGTTAAGAGAGGTTACATGGTGGCTACATAAGGTGGACCTAGGATTCAAATGCAGGATGATTGATTTCAGAGGCTTGTGTTTTTCACACCAACACGGGAAAATACTCAGCTGACTGCAAAACTGCTGGCAGCATTTGACCAGCTTTATTCGAGGACTGAAGCAGAGAAAATCAGAGATGCTTTCAGCTAAGAAACAGGAAATTATGAATCCAGGATGCCATTCCACATCACATATTCCAGTTCCACTCAATGCCGTTTACCCACTTACCTGCGGAGCGTGGGAGAGGCCACATCAGGGTACTTGGCCCCTGGCTGGAGAGTGGCCTGAGCTGCACCAGACACAGGCTGGGGTGCCGGGTTCACCTTCACCGAGTTACAGGAAGCCACGCTCTCGTTGTCGGAAGAGATGCCTTTCTCCTTATCGGTCTGGTTGACCAGACCTGGCAGGGAGCTGCCCAGGGCTGTTTTGGAAGGCTCCCTCAGCTTGGGCACCGGCAGGCCTGCTGACTTGCTGCTGATGTTGGAATCTATGCTGCTGGTACTAGACCTGTTCCCGGCCCCGTTCCGGCTGGTGGACTTACTGGGCCTTGGCAGACTCCGGTACTGTAAGTTCGTCCGGGAGCTGAGAGACAGATACCCATCGTCCTGATTCTGAGCCCCATCCATGCTTGTCTTCCGACCGGTGGACCGACCAACAAGCGCGGATGACTTTGGGATTTTGCCCAGTGTGGCCGACCTGCTGGTGACAGTGGCCCCGCTGGCTGTGATCATGGCCAGACCAGCGGCAGAGCCACTCTGCTTCTTGAACCCAAAGCTGTTGGTGTTGGCGGCGGGCGTTCTGGAGCTGCTGGGGAGGGGTTTCTTGGATTCATCGCCACTGCTGCGGCCGGCATCTGATGGGGAGCGCTTCACCTGGGCGGCTTTGGGTGACAGCCTTCCTTTCTCGGACACTTTTGCATCGTCTGTTTTTCCTACGACAGAAATCAGCAAAGTTAGCCTGCAAATTAAGAAGCCAGCTCAGTCAACTCAGATTATTTAAAATTCTCCCCTACTCCAAAGAACTACTTTGCTTTCTCCTGGGGGGAAGCAGTCCCCTTGGGAGACAGAGGAGAGAGCTTTTTATAAAGATAATCTCATCTACAACTGTCACCATGGGTCTTTAGAGATGTCAGTGATTTTCCTTATTTGTAAAGCAGTCTACATTTACCCAGAATAGAGCAAAGCCAGCCAATCACTGACACATCTGGGAAGGACACCTTGTCTTTTACTGACCATTCTCCCTCTATCCACTAAAAAGCTGTCCCTAACATTTTCAGTGGGTATCCTACCTTCCTTCAAAAACTCTGCCCTTGTTTATACATATCCTTAAATCACGGGCAATATCGACTCAGCATATCAACAGCTCATAACCACGTGCCCTTGAATAGTCTTCACTGGGTATGTTAACTCGGAGCCTGCCCATGCTTCAACCAATTGAACACGTCTCGGCAGGTGAACCGTCTTCAGACTTTAAGAGGCTCTCATGCTCACAAATTTTCACTTGGATAAAGGCAAAGATATGAATCTTTCTGAAAGCTGGCTAAGAGCAGAGTCTAAACCCCAAGAAGTAATACCTGAGCATTTACAGGGACTTGAAAACATCAAGCCCTGCTAGCGTGACTGCTTTTCCGGTTTTGAAACTGACAAGTGTGCTAGCAAGACAGCGCGCGCCTCTGACTCACCAGTTCCGGGGGTCTTGAGTGTGCCTGCCGGGGCAGCTGGCTTCGTCCTCGGCATGGTGATGCCGACCTGAGCCGTCATGCCTCGCCGCCACGAACCTGTCTGTGAGATGACGGGGTTCTTCTTGCCTGACGTGCTTTTGTCGGACTCATCAGACACGTCAGACGGATTCCGCCTCCACTTCGACCCTGGCTCCATCTTTATGCCGCTGTCTGAGCCCCCATCTGACTTCTTGACATCCTCGCTGGACCACAGGGAACTCCTCTCCACCTGTGAGTGTTTCTCGGCGTCAGTCTGTGAAGGACACCCTCTGAATCAGTCTTTCTCAAACCCCAGGCTAGGAAGCCCCTCACTCTGGAGCAAAAAGGCCCATGCCCTGGACAAGTGAGGGGAAAAATAACAGATGCCCACTTTAAAATATTTAAGGCTTTATACTGGTTATCTTGTTAGGAAGCCTGATTTGTTGGGTCCAAGGAAAGTGAAGAATACGAAAATGTCCAAGAAGGGAGTGAGGGAGGAGAGGAAAAGGAGGCAGAGGAAAAAGAGGGAAAGATTGCCATACAGGAGAACCAGGAGACAGGGCTGTGGCAAGAATTCAGCCCCCCAGCTCTGCTCCTTGGCGACATGCCTCCTCTCACTCTGGCAGCCCGAGCTCTCTGCAGCTCCCAGCCCCGCAGCCCAGGTCTCCTTTGTTCTGCCGGCTCCTGAGCACCACAGTCTATCACATGGTGAGTCTAACACACGGAGAGTCTAACACAGACAGCGAGGAGAGACTGAGGCTGCTAGCTCCCCTCAAATCAAGGACAGAGAGGGGCTGAGAAGTCACGTCCCCAGGTGCTAAAAGGCAGAGGGTGCCTGCTCCCAGCCCAGCTCCATCCATCTGCCACGGCTTGCTCCTCTTGTGGGATTCTGTGCGGACAGGGGATATAATTAGCCAGCTTTCTTTGGAAGAGGCCTGACCTCCTGGCCATGGAGCCCAGGAGGGGACAGAAGTGTGATGTTAATGATTTGCTGCAGTTAAAAGGCGTAACTTGCTAACCAGAAAGAAAGCTCTGGGGGCCTGCCTCGGGGTTGGGACCAGCCCGAGCAGATTTCAGCAGGGAGAAAAGCAGGGCACCGACCAGGGTAGGGAGCGGAGGTCAGCAACACTGGGGGTGGCTCCCCTGAGAAACAAGTCCCGTACGTGCCATACTTCACAACCAAGAGTGGGCAACATCTGCAGGGAAGGAAATCTAAATGACCCCCTGGCCAGAATCTGGCCTGATGCCTGTCACTCGAGATTGGTACTGATCCTCCAGGGAACACACTGGCTGAATGGGAACAAAGCTCCATACAGACAACCAGCCCAAGTTCAACCACCTCTCTCCCTCTGCCATCTCCCGGGTGCCTCCGGTTACTCGACCATTCTTCAAACGTGCTGAAGTTCTCGCTCGGTACGAGGCACAGAGAGAGGAGGACAGACACATTCCTGGGCTGTAAGAAGCTCGTCATTCAGCTGTGGCAAGGGACACAAACAGAGGTGTGCCCACAGCAGATGAGCTCGATCAAGGCTTGATGATTAAATGAGCGAAATCAGTGAACACACGCTTCTCGAGCGATCGCATGCTTTAACAAAATGACCTCATCTAATCCCGACCTCAACCTGGTCAAGGAGGGTAAGCAGGTAAGTATTATAGGACTGTCTTCATCTTCATCAGTTTTACAGAGGAGCAGAAACTCATGGGACTTGCTCCATGTCCCAAGCACCCCGGCCTGTGGTCCTTCCCCTCAACCTTCCAGTGTATTCATTCAACCAGAATTTCCTCCATACCCATGGTTTGCCAGGCACCATGGTGGGTCTGAGGGTCTGTGCGTAAGATTGGATCTCCTCCCTTCTGAAGCTTATGATCCAGTGAAAGAGGCAGGGCTTGGAAATATACGATAAATAAATGGAAAAGGACAAAGAGTCTGAGAGAGAATTACAAGCACTGATGTAATTTAGATTATGACGATGGGGATAGGGAATGGTAGTTTGGTAGGGCCTTTTTGAAGATGTGTCCTAAAGAATGAACAGAAACTTACTGAGAGAAGAGTTTAAGGGAAGGGCATGCCAGGTAGGGGGAAGAGTACGTGCAAAGGTCCTGAGGTAGAAAATATCTTGGCTTTGGAAACATTCACTCAACAAATATTTACTTGATACCACTATGTATCAAGCAAGTTTTTAGGTACCAGAAATACTATACTTAATGAGAACAAAGTACAAATCATTAACCTCCTGGAGCTTATGTTCAAATACATTCTAACACATTCTTTTATAAACTAAGAGGTACTGAAAACAGCACAAACTACATCCTGGGGGTACTGCATTAATTATTCTTTTAATGTTCCTATACCTTATTTTCCCTGATCAAATTACAGTGATGCTAATAGCAGTAGCAATAACAATTAAAATTTATTACGCATTTACTGTGTGCTAGCACTGGGCTAAAGTGCTTTACATGTATCATTTAATCTTCACCAAAAAAAACCTGTGAGGAAGTTTCAGTTCATGAGAAAGCTGAGGCACAGAGTGGAAAAGAAGACTGCCCAAGACCACACAGTGCAAGGATTCTGGGGAGCCTGCGTGCAGAGCCCATATTTTAGCCACCAAGCTATGCTGCCTTCACAAAGGATAAGCCCAAGGACGAGAGGATGCTGCATGGTCAGGGCGCCTAATACAATACCTACTCTGAAAAAAATTTTCTTTCCATCCTGGTTGGTCAGTGGTTCCCCAAGTCCGATTCTTGAGCAGCTCCCACCGCTGGGTAGGACCCTCAGAATTCTGATTCCCTACCAATGGCAGAGAGAGTGCACACACGCCCAGTCTGACTACAGCTTGAATACCCCTCTGGAAAGAACAATCATCCAACCATCACAGCCCCAACAACACGGTCCAGGGCGGAAGCTATCCCAGCTGCTCTCTGCACTGCAGCACGTGCCCCGGGACACTACGCTGGCTTTGAGTTCACATCCCCTCCTGAGCTCTGGGCCAGATCACGTGGTGGCACCAGGACGGATAAAAAGATGAAGAAGGGCCAGCCTCTCTGTGCCAGAGCTTAACACAGGAGGGCCAGCAAGACGGCCACGTGGAGATGCACTCTCCCTTTGCCAACTGTTCTCTTCTCCAACGGTACCTCCTTTCTGTAGATTTCCCTACTGCCCCTACCTGCAAGTCCACTTACTCATTCAATAGTCAAGAGGGAAGCAGAGAGACAGCCACATTCAAAGAGGAAGAGAGCCTGGAAGATGGGAGAGTTCTTCCCTCAAGAGCCTGGGCTCCTCAGGGACTGCGGGGATGGGGTCAGTCTTCTGAGTGAGAGAGTGGAACCCAGGCACTAGGGAGTGAGGTACGGCCGTGGGGTGGGATGCGGGGGGGAAACAGGGCCTTGGGCTCTGACAGACTTGTTCAAGGACTAGCTACTGCCCGTCCTGTGCGGTGTGTGACCCTGGAGGAAGTGGCCAAACTTCTCTGAGATTGCAACCTTGTGCGTGAAACAGAGATGGTAGTCAGACAGGCGTCTCAGAGAGCTGACAGTGGTTGGCACAAGCTCAGTGTGGAGGACCAAGAGTAGCTTTCCATCACCAAGTGTCCTGCCTCTGAAAATCTCCAGCACTTTAACATTTAACCTATTTTAGTCTTGCATGAAGGTAAATAGGGAATTTGTCTTTCTATTATTAAGTCTGTCTCTAAAAAAGCATGTTCAGATAAAGTATGTCTGTATCTCTCTCACACTCAACTTTCAAGATAAGTCTTAATTACTGTGATTTTTTTTTATGGACGAGGAGGCAGAGGCTTGGAGAGGTTGAGCTCATCCAAGGATGTCACAGAGCTGGGAGCTCAACCCTGACTTCAAGCCCATGTTTTTTTCCCTGTTACCACAAGAAGCCTCCCCACCTTTCCTGGAGAAAGTCGATCAAGAGGCGGTCAGAGCTCAGACCAGGGGATTCTCTGCCTAGCACACTGAGGAGCAGGGAGCAGAGGTCAGTGCTGGGTGTCCCCATCGTGTGGGGACATGTGGGCCCCCATCAAAGACCGTCCCAGTGCTCCTGAGCACCCTGGAGGAAACACAGACAAAGGGGACTTCCATCCCCGAGGATCGCTCCTCCGGTACCCGGCTCCTCTCTTACACAGCTAAACGAGGCTGCCACTTAGGCTTCCAGGTGATAGCTTCCCTGTTCCTTAGATGTTGGCTGGTCCTCAGAGGCTTTTCATATATGAAAACCTATGCAGGCCAACCTGTCCTCAACCTGCTTTCCCGACACATCGGACCACTTCTCCCTGCCTCTGTGTGTCTTGCCGGGGACGGTCTGTGCTGCCCTGGAACCTGACAGGAACCTGAATGAGCCTTGGGAGGATGGTAGCACACACTTTCCCACTGCCTGACGCTGCCTGGAGAGGAGCAGTGATCCTCAGCCATCCTGAGAGTGGTACAGGGGAGGAGGAGAGAAGGAGGCAATCTATGTGGATCACATACTCAGGGATGCGCCCTGGACAGGAACAAAGGGATACCAAATAAACCAGCTCAATAGGAATTGTAGTAACTATGGGTGCAAGTCTACATTTTATTCTGGTATCTACTTAATTTTATTCAACTATTTTAAACTCAAGTTGTTTTACAGCAAAAAATAAATAAATAAATAAACCAGTCCAAAGAATAGTAAACACCTTAAAAGCCCTTGACGTTAACTTTCTGCTCTTGATCAAAAGATATGCTTGTGTCATATTCTTGAAGCTTTTCTGACATAACCTTTGCTAGATGAAAGCAAAGAGCTGGTCAGAGAGGAGGGGGCCTTGGCATTAACCAAATTCAAATGCATCGTTTGTAAACCCCAGATGTTTACTCTGTGTCAGTGTGGAAAATAGATTCTAATTCCAGCTCTGTGGGAAGGGAACAAAGACAAGGAGATTGTTCTGACAGTGTTTTGTTGGCTCAGTGAACATCTCAGGAGCAAGCTTCTTCCTGCTTTGCAAGTGAGCAAATCTATTTTACAAATCTTTTTCTCTCTCTGTCTCTGTCTGTCTTTCCTTCTCTCTCAGTTCCACAGCTCAGTATCTAAGGACAGTCTAGAAGCTTGATTGTGATTGCCTTGAAACTAGAAGGAGTCTCAAAAAAATCATTTAGTGTCCACAAAGGAAGGAAAAGGGTAGGTATTATAACATTTGGCAAGTGGTAGGAACACAGTCTAGCTTGGTGTCTCTAATCTGTATCTAATAACTAATTAAACATTCATCACTTGGGTGGTATGGCTAGGTTTTTTTAATCAACTTTTTAAAATTGAGGTATACCATTCATACACTAAATGTACAACCTTAAGTATATAACTTGAAGAAATTTTATGAAACTAACATATTTACATAAGGACCACTCAGATTAAGACATGGAACATTTCAGCACTGCCTCCCCAAACCTTTATGCTTCCTTTCATTTAGGCAGCTTTTTTTTTTTTTTTCCTTAACAACCACTATAAGCCTCCCTCGTTCACCAACAATAATTAGAAACTCAGGCCAAAAATGAAAACTCAAGAAGCCATAGGCAATCCCAGGAGCAACACCTCACAGATTTCATCAGGCAGTCTATGTTTACATTTCTGTGGGACAGAATTACTCCCACACTCTGACACATCCTTTATTTAGCCTTGTCCTCAAAGAAAAAGATACCTTTGAAAGCAGAGAGACTCTGAAAGAGGCTCCTATCTGTCCAGAGGGAGAAACAGCAGAGAAAGGAAGTGGATATGAAAGGAAGGGAGCGAAAGAAGGGGGACGTGCCAGCCCTGCCCTCACAAGGCCCCTCGGGAAGACTCTGTCCCCACCGGACCTTCACAGGGGTTCGCCTGAGGCCGCAGCCCCCACGGGTAGGAGGGACTCATCATGAAAAGGATTCTAGCCCCTGCGTCCCGTGTCACCACGGCCGGTCAGTCCCAATGTGAGCGACCAGGCATGAGGATGGTAACTTAGCTTGTCCACTAGTAAAATGGGCTTATTAGAACTAACCCCTCTGACTGCGAAGGGATGCTGTGAACACAAACAGACACGCCCACACAAAACTGCTTTGGAAGCACTGCCTCTGCAGGGATGAAGCCTCCGTGACTTGGCACAGTTAGGTAGGGTGCAGCTGGCTGACACCCTGGGGCACGGGCGCCCTGTCCAAAGTGCGTGGTGGGGGGGGGGGGGGTAGGGGGGACACTTGGACACTTGCTGGTTGTGGAGAATGCAGACTCAAAGGGGCAATACTGTCTGATTTTTCAAGAGAAATCAGAAGCTCACTTTTTATGTGAAATAATGAACTTATAAGAACTTGAGAGATACTGTGGGCCAAAAAAAACACACTGGCAGGATAGGACCCACAGATCAACAGTTCCCAACCTCTGGTTGGTACGTACTGGTCTTCTGGGGCCAGGGCTGTAACCCTGCTCCCACCCCATGGGTCTCGAGGCCCATACCTGTGCTGTGGACATACATTCCATGCTAAGAATGGCCAATGGAGCCCAATATTCCTGTTGTTATTGTTGTTTTCTAAACAGATGATAGAAGTGAGTTCCAGGAAGGAAAGGTGATTTTTGCCAAGGCCACCACCATGAGAGCAGCGCGTCCCCCCCGCTCCTATTCTGAGCACCCCGCTGCCCACCCCCCTCTCCCTGCAGGGAGAAGACACAGTCAGGAGACAAGAGAACAGGCAGTGAGCGGGAGGCTGGGCCTCATCTCACGGAGCTGGGGACTCTGCCCGCCCTAAATGGCTCGCTTGGCCCACAAGCCCAAGGCTCTCCACTGGCAGGGGCCTTGGGAGGAGCTGGGGAGGAACCCCGTTCCCTACCTGCACGTCCAGGTTCTTGCGCGAGGAGGCAGGCGTGTTGGCATAGGAGCTGATGGAGGAGCTGGTGTTGATGTCATCCGTGCTGAGGTTGTCTATGGTGTCACTGATCCCGCTGCTGACGGAGCTGCTGTCATCCCAGCTGCCAAGACAAAGACACCCTGAGCACGTCATGCCGCACCAGCTCAGCCTGACGACACAGACAGACGCGCACCGCCCCCGAAGGCTCCTGGTGCACAAAGCCCCGGACAAAGCTCCTTCGCCTCTAATGTGACTCATCTTCAAGGGGGACAGCCAACTGTTTCCGTCTGGCAGCTGGGGAAGTGGTTGATAGGTGTCTTCCCCTAAAAGGCGGTGCTTTCCTGCGCAGAGGTGACTAAACACATACACACTACCTACCCCATCCTCAACATCACCTGGGGAGCTTTCAAAAGCCAAGGGCTACCTCCAGAGACAGAGGAGGAGCAGGGGGTTTGGGGACTGGAGCAGAAAGTGGGCAGGGAATGAATCATCAGGAGTGTCCTCCCTGCGACTCGGAGGGGGAAGAAGAGCTGCTGTAGGGATTCTCTGGACCCCAATCCTGGCCAAGAGAAGGGAAGTGCAAAAATCAGCAGAAACCCACCAACTCTACTGGCAGTTCTAATAACTGGAGATGGGAATGGCAATCTACTCCAGTATTCTTGCCTGGAGAATCCCATGGGCAGAGAAGCCTGGAGGGCTATAGTCCGTGGGGTCGCAAAGAGTCGGACATGACTGAGCAGCTAACACAACACACACAACTCTAATAATACCTCAAGATGCATCAAAAATTTCTTCCTTCATTTCTGCATCCTTCATTCCTCAATCCTCAAATCCATCAAGATCCTCATCCCCCACCACTCAAGTCAAATCTCCAAGCAATGATTCTTCTTTTTCCTTCTACCATCTCCTGCTTCCCAACGCCAAGACATTCGGGCTGTCCCTGTCCTCTTGCCTCTCTTGCAGGGTCTCTCCCAGTGTTCACGGCTCTCCCCGGCCCTGCGCCCTGAGGTTCTGGCTGCTTCTGCCCTGCCTGGGGACTGCCAACAGGCCAGCTGGGCTCCGGGCTCCTCTTCTGGTCCCCAACCATCTAGTCTCCCCACAGCAGCCAGAACGGTCTCTGGGAAACACAAGTCAGATCTATTGCGCCGCTGCTTCAAATCCCTCAGGGCTTCTCAGGACTCCTTACTCTGGGCCTCAAGACCCTGTGATCCAGCCCCTCTTCCAGTCAATCCTGCATGGCCGCCCGGCTTTATCGCTCACCAGCTCTGGGTTTTCACCTTCAAGGCTTCGCATTTACCATACCTCTTCCTGGACACCCGTCCCCCCTCCTCATCTGAAGACCCACCTCCCCAGAAAGGCCTTCCCTGGTCCCTCTATCCACAGTGCCCCCTCCTCCCACCCTCTCCCGATCCCCGGCAACAAGCCTGGTTGCAGGGTGGTAGATACACAGCAGGTGCTCAATAAATACCTGCTGATTGAGACACACAGAGTGGGAAGCTGAGGAACCTATAAAGTAAGCTTCCAGCATAAACTGTGACAATCCTCTACTTGCCAGAGAGGAGTAAGTATTAACCATGTTTCCAGGGTACACGTAGAGAAACCAAGGCTGAGAAAGCTACGACACCTCACCCAAGGTCAGACAGCAAGACGGGCAGGACCTGAATCCAGCTGCCCCGACTCCAGATGCACCCTCTTTCCTGTGATGACACACAGCTCTCTATTACGTCCATTTTCAGTGCACACAGGCATACGACACGGCCCGCTTCCCCAGGAGGAAGGCCAGGCTCGGGAGGCTGGTGTGTCACGGAGCAGGAGGGGCAGGGCCAATACCTACATCCGGGGCTGTGTGATGACAAAGTTCTGACTTTACCACATTTCTCCACCACTCAGCCCTCCACAGGGAGCCATCCCTCACCAAAAGGCCCGCACAATGGCACTCTGACGCCTCAGAATGCCAGTGTCAGAACAACTCCACTCCTGTGTATACATCCAGAAAAACAAACATAGTAATGTGAAAAGATACATGCATCCCAATAAGGCTGCATTATTTATAACTGTCAAGATATGGAAGCAACCTAAGTGTCCATCAACAGATCAATGGATAAAGAAGATGTGGTATATATACACAAGGGAATATTACTCAGCCATAAAAAAGAATGAAAATTTGCGATTTGCAACAACATGGATGGGCTTGGAGGGCATTATGTTTAGTGAAATAAGTCAGACAGAGAAAGACAAATAATATATAATATCTCTTACATGTGGAATCTAACAAAATACAGCAAAGTGTTGAATGTAACAAAACAGGAATAGACTCACAGAACAAATGAGTGGTCACCAGTGAGGAGAGGGGAGTAGGAGAAGGCGCACGATGGGGGTGGGGGATTAAGAGGTACAAACTATGTATAAAATACATAAACTACAGGGATATATTGTACAGCACAGGGAACACAGCCAACATTGAATAATAACTATAAATGGAGTATAATCTTTAAAAACTGTGGCATACATTATATATATATGCATATATATACACATACACAAACAAAAAGAAATGCCCCTGTCTGAGATTTAGAAAGTCAGGAGCACCCCAAACTACCACTCCCAAGTAATGAAAAGGAAGTTCTAGTTTATTCCACCAGCTCATAGGATGCCTGTCTGAGCTCTGCTGATCAGGCAGGAAGACGAAGCTTAGTGGAAACCTGTTTTCATCACCTTTCCCTTCAGCCCACCAATTTGGCTTCCAAAGCCAACTTGGAGGGTTCCACACAAGTGCAGGGGAAACACGTGAAGGTGGTTCTCAAGCGGGGAGGATAAAGGGAGGCAGTGTGAGGGCTCAGAAAAAGGCTTACTAAGGATGAATTCACAGGGAACTGCAGTTCCAGGTCTTAACCAACTTCCTGCCTGCGATTCCACTGGCTTGGCCCAGCCTCCATCCGGTTCCAAATCCTCCTTTAAGGCCTTCTCCAAATATTCCGGCCCACCCTGAGAATCCCCTCCTCTGAATTCACAGTCTTCCGCATTTGGGTTCATTCTCTACATCCTTGCAGTTTTCCAGTAGTTCTCTCTGTGACGGCCTGTCCTACTTTCCAAGCACCTGCAGGGACCTGCCTGGTGATAGTAAGCAGTGCATCTCTTGTGCCAGGCATCATGCCAGGTGCTTCCGATATGTCGTTTCTACCTCCGCTCTGCACATCACACCTGCAAGGGACCCGTCCTCCTCCCCAGTTGACGGGTGAAGGGACCAAGGCTGAAAGAAGGAGTATCTTGCCCAGTGCCCCGCTTCAGTCCACGTTGGAACTGGGTTTAAGGCAGAACTGTCTAATTTCAGAACGTGTGCTCCCTCTGGCCTGCATCACCCGGCCATCCGTTGAGCCCTGGCCACGTGCCCACTCTTCTGTACCTGCATGTACTCTCAGCCACGCTCCTATTCCTTCATAAGTGGCTTTGCTTGCTAATGAGGACACAGGCTTTGAGAGTGCCATCCAGGGCTCTCAGCAAGTGCAGGGCAGGGCTGGCCGGGAAACTCTCCCTGACTCCGCTGCCCACCCTCCCCCACCACCACCTCCAGGGCAGTGGTACAGCAGCAATGCCAGCCTCCCCACCCCCCATCTCCAGGCACACGGCGTGTGTTTACTGAACAAGTTCTGATGCAAAGGCAGCCCCAGCCGCGGATTCTGAGTCCGGTTCCCTCCCACCCTGTCCTCTGACATGTCACACAACCTCTCTGCCTCAGTTGCTTTATGGGTGACACGCGGATGTGGATGACACGACCTAGGCTGGCAATCGTGTAAGGCTCTGCTGGGGAAAGGGTGACATCACATATGGAAAAAGACTCCGACCACTCTCATGATGAGAAGAAAATCCCGTGTCTTTAATTGCATCTGCTCTCCGGGGTTAGCCATTTAATGTATCTGAAATTTCCTATAATCCAAGGATGAAGAAAGAAGACGTGCAGAAGAGGAGCGTGGCTGGAGAGGAGGAAGGAGGGAAGTTAGTAACAGATGCCCACAAATCCAAGCTCCAGATTCTCTTGCTTGGAAACTGTACCCGCTCTTCCTCTGTGCCCTCTGAACACTGAGATACTGTTGAAGACGGACATGTGGTACTTCTCACACACATGATTCTTCCCATATCTGTGCACAGAGCATCATGGGGCCACCCTGAGTTGATAGGGGTCCTAGCAACTGAGTCAGCCCGGAAGGGGCAAATCAAGGATCTACCCCACAGAAAAGTGGGAGTGGGGAGACCGAGGAGGAGGATGAAGGAACAATGACAGAAGAGAAGTCTATGCTGAGCATGAGCTGCCTTGGGGTCCCCAGTGTTGTCTGTGCACCAGAAACAACAGCTGTCCCCGAGTTCAGAAAACTAGCCATGTCTCCCTCACTTCTGGCTCTTTGGGGACACAGGTGAATCTCTCTCGATATAAAATCATTTAGCTCTAACTTGTCCCTTCCCTAAAATTCAGGATATTCTAAATGGTCCTGGGCCACCAAGATCACTCCTTGGTTAGGGAGTTCCAAGAAGCACCCTAAGGAAAACTAGTCCCATAAGATGCTCTGTGACAACAACGTGGTCCCAGCAAGAGAATGTATGGTATGCCAGCCCCCTCTCAGAGATTCAAGTTGCCCATGAACTTCTTCTAAAGTGCTGGCATGATCTCTTTAACATTGCCTAAAAGAGCACTCCTCACATGGGAGATGCTGAGAATAACACACACTCTGGAAGAAAAGCAAAGGAAGCCTAAAGCTGCCGCTGGGCCCTTCATCCTCGGCTGCCTAAGAAGGCAGCTAGCAGGGAGGGAGGCAAGCAGAAGCAAGAGCAACGACATCACATGAGCTCCTGCATCCAGCCAGATCAGAAGTCAGAAGCCACCTCTGGGAGACCGAACAGTGAGATCTAATAAATGTCTTTCTTTTACTCAAAACTAGCTTGCTTATGCTTTTGTCACTTGGTACACTGGTGCTAACTAATGGGGGATTGCAATTTGTTTGTAAAATGACTCCAGACATGTGGCTGAGAGTCAGATGGGAAAAATGTGGAAAGCATGCAGAATTCATTCAGGCAGTAAGAACATTAGTTGAATCCAATCAAGTGGCAAAGGAAATTAGGTACAACGTGGGACGGGGTACAAGCCTGTTGACCCAAGTCAGGCGATAAATGTTGAAAGAGGTTACAAAACCTGATTATGACTGAAATTTGAAAGAAACTCAGAGGGTTTGGGTTTGCAGTGTGGTGACACAAAATTCCAGTGAACAGGATCAAGAGACGGAAAGAACTACAGTGCACTCAGCCATGACCCCAGAAGAATCATTCTGGAATATGATTTGGCCATTTCTGCACCCTGCTCTTGAATCTGATTGTGAAAAACTACGTGATGGTTTTGAGCCCACTCGACAGGATGAACTTCCTCCCCTCAGTGGGGAGTAAAATGATTTTAAATCCTTGGAATGGTTTAAAAAGATGAAGGGAAATAATGAAATAAATCCTGATATTAATGCTTAATTTTATAGAGTAAAAGCTTGGTGATCATTGGGATAATCTATATAATTTATACTATTTTTAAAAATATATGGCATGTTACAGAATCTAAAAATGTCTTGTGCTTCAAATCTAAATGAGTACTGATTTTTCATTTGAAATTTTTAAGATGAAAGATTTAAGAATTGGATTCAGACTGTAAAGAGAATTGAAGTGTTTTGGACAAACTGAAGTTACAAATGTCATAAGTTATTTGATTTGCAAAGGCTGTTTAAGTGCTTAGAAAGATTTTGCTTGTTAGGCTACTAAAGTCTATCTAATCCAACATTTGAAGAACTTGAGGAAGCCAGGTATGTTAAGTTTACAAATGTGATCTAAAATATTTCAGGAAATTTATCCAGATTCACAAATAGTACTAATTAGTCAAATACAATTTGTTAAGTTTGAATTAATAAAGCACTAATCAAAATAATAGGTGGAAACATTCTTACTTTATGCAAAATACTCAACCTACAGGTAAGATTTATAAGAAAACACAGGTTTAAAATTAAAGCTTCAATAAATTGAATAGTAAAACCTAATTAATTCTAAGACACTCTTTTTGGATACAAAAGTGTTCCTCAGACCCTGAGAAAAATATTAAAGCAGATTTCATTTTGTGAGTGAATGAATGATTTTTATATGAATGACCAGGAGAATAAATGAACACAAGACAGATCTAGTCTCTTTACCAGTTTTTCCTGTTCCACTTCACCTTCACTCTACATTGTAAGGTTGATAAGACTACTCCAAAAGTGTTGGTGGAAACAGAACTGTGTTCAACAGCCTTGGGAAACAGGCAGAAGAACCCGAGGGCCTCCTCCCCTCCAGGTTCTATAACAGGAAACTAAAAGGGGCATAGGGCCCACAGCTTGGCTGGTTTCCCTGTCTTTTTTTTTTTTTTTTTTGAAACAGCATATGATGTTTAAAGCCCTATAAATTCTTTGGCTGGGACATCTAGAGAAATGGCAAGAAGATGCTTCTGTTGACTTCTCAGAACCATCAACAAAAAGCATCATTTCCTACCCAGATCACAGCCACATCCTTTTTTCTCTACTCAATGAAAAGTCCTCCACTGGTGGTCATATCATGGCACAACTGCAGGTGTAAGTGATCAGACTGGAAAATGACCTTCACCTACTTTTGCCAATGGGTGGGTGAAAAGAATTCCATCAGACATTTGCTATTTTCCTTCGAGACTCCTAAACTCCAATGTTTTTGAATCCTGAGCCAGGGACCTTGAATTCATTTTGTTCATCTCACCCTGTCAGCCAGCACCCTCTACGTGCCACGCACCATGCAAGGTATCAGGGATACAATGATGACTAAGTGGTCCCTACCCTTGATCACAAAGCCAGGAGATGTGACAGACAAGAACGCAGAGCTCAGACACAGAGGAAAATGTGAAACAGGAAGGTAGACAAAGGACACCAAGTGGAAACTGCACTGGTTTCTGACATTTCTACAGATTTCAACAGCCCCTCAAACCACCAGCCAAGTGCCAGCATGAGGCAGCAGTCAGCAGCGTCCCAAAGCCCAGGCCCACCAATGCTCTTTGCTGAGCTGCTCTCTCCTTAAGGCTTGCAAGCGGCAAAGGCAAGGAGGCAGCAGAGCCAGGCCCTGGCCCCAGCCCTCCCCAGAACTGCCTCCTAGAAGGCTTCAGACACCTCGCTCACTCTCTAATTCTCTGTCTCCAGTGAGGGAGCTGGATACAGCCATCCCAGAGGGTGCTTTCTAACCAGCATCCTGGGGGGTTAAGCTCAAAGAAAAGCTAGCAGAGGCAAAGGGCGCTGAAGGTACCCGCTGATCGGAGCATCTCCTTCCGTTCAGTAAAAGCTGCCAAAGAGGTCACTACGCTTTCTAGTCTCTGGGTTTCCTCACTGCTGATTTCATCCCTTAGTGACTCTTTTTGAAGCCCACACTGAGCCTTTTCAATATAGGTGTCAATACACAGGAGATTACTTAGCGTTGAGTTGAAACTGCCCTCTTTAGACAGAGCTGAGCTTTCCTATTTGACACCATCCCCACCTGAGCCTTTGTACTCATATAGGCTACCTGAGTTTGAGCAAGCTCCGGGAGATGGTGAAGCACAGGGAAGTCTGGTGTACTGCACTCCACGGGGTCGCAAAGAGTGGACACGACTGAGCGACTGAACAACAAGGCTACCTGATTGACCCCATAATACAGAGGGCATTACAACCCAATCCACAAGAAAGGTTCTGCATGACCACACTATTTATCCACAAAGGAACAAGATGCAATCTTACCTAATGGATAAAGCCACCATTGGCAGTGTTTATCAAATGCCAGGCACTGCACTAGGCATGGTACATATGCGTTTAGGAGTCATCTAATGACTCATCAGAGGGAGGGTACACAGAGGTCAGCTTCGAAATCTCTGTCTGCTAACCAGCCTCATCTTAAAAGAACCTCCACCGACTGACTGCAAACAAGCATAATATCAAAGAGACCCTGTGTGGGCCAAGACACAGCATTTTAACCAGAGTCAAGGCTCTCGAAAGGGACCAGAAAATCTATTCAAAAATGGAAAGGCCCATAAAACAAGGAGATCCAGTTTCAGAGTCTTACAAGAGATGCTGACATCACTGTGTCAGGAATTCAAATGCCACTCAGAGGGCTTAAAGCACAATTTTAACAGCTCAAACACAAGCTATCAGCTATGAAAAACGCAGGTGAAAGAATCGTAAATTATTCCAGCCTCTCACACTCCCTGTTTTCCTCACTGTTGTGGGGAGTTAGCATTCCATAGTACCTGCTTTCACCAGGCTCCCCTGAGAAATCATCTCTAATCTGGACAAATTTTTAATATTGAGCTTTTCTGGGGAGTCTCTAGATACATCAGGAATCTGTAATGGTTCTGAATTAATGTGGTATTGTACTTACAACTTCATCTCAACAGCAGGAATCTGCAATGGTTCTGAATTCATGTGATACTATATTTACAACTTCATCTTCCATGAAGTAAAAAGGCAAAACCGAACCCCAAGGTTAGAAGGATGATTAAACAGATTTTTCCACTAGGATTTACACGCCCAGGCATGAGGAATCCTGGCTTTCAGCAAAAGACTCTGACTCTGAGAAGAGGAGTTACTGAAGGATCTGGAGGGTCATTAGACTTTCCAAATGGACTCCCTGTGAGATAATGTTGTTTATGCAAGGGAAAGACATGCTTAAATGATGTTGTTAAAAAAAAAAAAATCAGCTCGTAGAGAAATATTCGTTCCCTGCTCACCAATAAACCACAACAGGTTAGAAGAGATGAAGTACTGTAATTCTGGTCCTCAAAAGCAGCCCTCACTAAGCAAGGGATCTTAATCACCCTCCACCCAAACCCCCCACCCAAAGACTGGGTCTAGTCCAGAAGGCCCTTCTCAGGAACTGTCTTGGCCAGTCCCCGCCCTCCTGTGTGCCCCTCTCCTGGTGACTAAACTCGCACTGTAGAGCCACACTCAGGGCTGGGTCGCGGCCTTACCTGCTCACTTTTCCAGTTCTGCTCCAGAATCACGGCAAAGCCCATTTCCTGGGCCCGGTGCTCCCTGCCAGACAGCTGCATTCACTTGCAAAAGCCCAGACTGGTGGAACTAGTTTTCTGGCTATTGTTCAAGGCAATTGTTCCTGTGAAACCCCAGGGCCCAGCGGAATGAGATCCTTTGGTGTGGATGAGTGAGCAAGTCCAACTAGGGCTTAGCAGTAACCCCCGGGGAAGGGAAAGGGTTTGGCTACCTTCATTTCCCACCAGACAGGTATGTTAACTATTTCCTCCCCAGGAGCTTTTCTCAGGAGCATCACCTCCTCTAAACACTGCAGGAGCCCATTAAGAAAATCCACCTTCAAAGAATGCAACAGGACTCCTGCAAACTCCTTTTGCTGCCTATCTGAGAATGGTAAGAGCCAACTTTAATTGAAGTTTAAAGCTGCGCCAGACCCCATGCTAATTATATTACCTGCATTCTTTCATTTAATCTGCCCAACTCTGTGATAAAAATAATAACTAGTATTGAGGGCTTACCTATATTTTCTCCTGGGTACCGTGAGATGGAGACTGCTTCTATACCCATTCAAGAGATGAGACAACTGACCCTTGGAAAGAAAGGCCCAAAGGTCACACAACTTGGAACTGTTGAAGCTAGAATTCACATACAGAACCAAGAATGTGCAACATCTTGTTTATCTATTCAACTGACACATTTTCATGAAAACTTGTCATGTGTATTAGAAGGGCATTCAAGTTTCCTACATGAAAAAAAATAAATAAATAAGAGAGGTACTTGAAAAAAAGCTATGAGCAAGCAAGTCACCCTTCTAAGTTTTCCCCCTGTGATCAGCCTACACAGTTTGCTGTTGCGGTACAAAATAACCCAGAACCTGAGTTCGAATGAAAACCCAGGACAGAGTTAGATACTAATCCAAATAAATTAAGTTTCATCCAGCAGCGGGCCAGGGTATCATAAACCTCTGAAGCTCTAGATGGAGGCAGCACATGCTCTGAAGAAAAAAAAAAAAAAAAGCAAAATATTGGGCTGGCCAAGAAGTTTGGGTTGTTCTGTAAGATGCTTTGGAAAAATCCAAATGAACTTTTTGACCCATCTAACAGATCTCAGTTTGAACCCTGGCCCTGCCATTTACTTTGTCAGTATCTTCATCTCCAGAAGACCCAGACTTCCTCCTCTATGACCTGGTGCTGATCAACACCCAGGCCCCTAAAGCCTTTCGTGGGGACCAAACCAGAACTCCAGACACAGAGGAGATAACCAGCTCCCGTCAGCTGTAGGGCGGAATCCAGGGACTCTGCAAAGACCGCAGGAAGGAGAGGCAGGCCCACAGTATGAAGAAGATGATGAAGTTCTAGTGCAAGAGCTCGCTGCCCTAAATGGGCAGGGTCCCGGGGGAGAAGCAGCTTCTACAGACGGGGCCAGGTGCAGGGCCAGTCATTTGAGGTGGGGAGAGGGAAACAGGAGCCCCGTAAAGAAGGCTCCGAGGGGATTTAGCAGCACTCAGAACGTCAGGGGTTGAGTTTCACCCCCATGGCACCTTTGTCCCATTTTGGTAACTCATTCCCTCAACAAGTAGGTGGTCCCCTGAGTAAGCGTGAAATTCCTCCTTTGGCTCCAGGGGCTGGTTGAGCTACCAAGCCCAGAGCTCTGGTCCAGATGCCCTCTACCCTCATTGTTAGCATAGGCACCAGCATGTCTGCTGGCCTCAGCTGCACAAAGGCCTCTCTCCTCCAAGGCTCCACCAGAGAAAGCTGCTGAAACTTGGTCCACAGCCGCCTGGCTTTTGCCAAAGATTGCAGCAAAGTCATTCTGCTGTTCTGTTTACCAGGAGATAAGAGTACCCTAAACATCAACAGAATTCAGTGTATCATATACAGCTCAGCCTATCATATACCTCATGAAAATACTGGCGAACTCAAGCTGAAAAGCTTTAACAGTGGGCTCCAGGGATTTTGCTAAAGCACTTTACATTCATTATCCCACACACTTCTATTAGACTATAAGGCACAAACTATCAATGTTTCCTTTTACAGATATGGAAACTGAGGCTTACAGAGGCTATGGTGACCTGCCCACGGTGCCAGAGATAATAAATTGAGCTGGATTTGAAGCTAGATCTGCACAGTTCTAAAACCCAAGCTCTCATTCAACTTAAGAGCAGAGGCAAAGAGATGCCAAGAAATTACAGTCAAATAAGAACTCAGAACTCCCAACAGCTATGCAAAAAGCCCAGGACACCTTTTTTTTTAAAAAAAGAAAAATTTATTTTGTCTTGGAGTATAGCTGATGAATAAAGTTGTTATAGTTTCAAGTGAACTCAGCCATACATATGTATGTATTCATTCTCCCTCCAAACTGCCCTCCCCAAACCGAGGACATCTTTTAATGGAATCAAAGTATTCTCCATGTAATTGCAGAAAAGCTGGGGTGGGGAGGATATCCCACACAGGGCGCTGACTGGTTGCCCTAGGTCTAGAGTGGAGGAAGATGTGGGGGTCTCGACACTTTCATTAACACCATCCACCCACCCACACATACTCCCAGTCACCTCCCAGTACATCTTAGGAGCCTGGAAACCTGAATGCCCAGAACAGAACAACAATTGCCTCACTCAGGGCAGCTTGTCAGGGGCCTGCCCTTCAGCTACTCCTTCTAGGCCAACGGGATGGGAAGGGAAGGAAGCCCAGGTCAGGAAACAAACATTCTGAATCAGCTCTGGGACCCGAGAACTGTTCCACCCTAGGAAACCAGCCCCCCCAGGCACACATATGAGCTACTATCGCCAAGCCTGGGTCAGCCTTAACATGCCGGGGTGGGGACTCCGGGACTCCAGCAGCCCCAGGTCAACTTCAAGGCTACTGACCTCACGTTTGACTTTCACTTGGGCTTCCACCTCCTCCCTCAACCGCGTACAAATCCAATGAGCAACAAATCCAGTCACAGATTCATCTAGAGTCCAAAAGCCTCAAAGAGATTAGCGAACTCTCAGGTAGGTCTTGCTGCCGAAGTGCAGTTCCTTTTAATGCCACCCCTCTCCCGAAATGAGCCGAATCTGAGAGGCCCAGGCAGGCCATGCTTGCAAGGATCATGTGTACTTTGGCGAGTCCTCCACAATAAAAAGTGCCCTTCATCCAGCTGAACCCACATTTAAACTTACAGATAAAACCATCCTGAGCCATCTGCCAAGCCCAACAAGGAAGGCAGAGTGGTGGCCAGTCCCAGCTTTTCCTAGTGTCTGTGTGACCTTGAGTGCATTCCTTAGCCTCTCCTGGCTCCCACTGCCTCAACTCAAATTAAAAATAATATTGTCAGCTTTGCAAGAAAAATTAAATGAGACAATGTCTGTTAGATACCTGGCCAGTAGTAGGTGGCAATGAACATTGTTTCCTCTCCCCCTTGTCTGGCTTAAAAATAGAAATGTTCCTCTTTGGGCAGCTTTAGAGCAGTCCTAACAAGCAAGAAAAGAGCTCCTACTTAAATCTATGTCATCTCTCCTGGAGCCTAGTTTCCAGAAAAAAAAAAACCCACCCAGTAATTTGCAGTATTAGTAAACACAACCACAAGTTCACCCGGCTTCTTAGATTCCAAACAAAACCAACTGCAAGTCGTTTTAATCAGAGCCCTCTGCACCACCAGCAGTCCTTGCCCCGGGACCAACGTTGCTTCTCTCTAGTTCTCCCACCCTACCCCACCCCAGGCTCAAAGGTCTCCCCCTAAAAGCTGAAATAAGGACCTAAGAGAGCCAGTGTTTTGGTCTCAGCAGCCTCATTTGATAAGATGGTCTGGAATATACTCACATTACCCAAACGTCCAGGTGAACCAAGGACATTTGCTCCAGCTGCCTTTAGGACTATTAAGGTTAAAATAAAAAGGGATGGGGGTGAGAAGGAAAAGGATGATGAGTTTCCAGACCTGTGACCCCCACCCCCCCCCAACCACGTAGCCCACGGCAATTTTGGCAGCCGTACCGCCGGCTGCTCCGCGGGGCTCTCCAGTTCCACCTAGGGCAGCTCGAGCGCCACACCCTGCCCCAGGCCCTAGAAGGTTCAGAATATCCTCCTACCTGGTCAGGTTCCTAGGCCAGAGCATTCTACATTGTGATCCTTGGAGAAAGCAGACAAAGAAGCTGAATGAATCTCACGATGGCAATTCCGTCAGCCAGCCAGCCAGCCAGCCAGCCAGTCAGCCAGCCAGGCAGCCGAGCCAGCCCGCACCGGGCCAGGGAATCCCAGGCACCAGCAATCGGCTACTTAAAGTACCAGCTACAAGGGGATCTCCATTCCCCTGCCCAGGAAAGAAACCGGAGCCACCGACAAACTTAACCCCTAAAGTGCCGAAGGAGCGAGAGGTCAGGCCAGAGTGCTGGTATCAAGTCAGCTGTGAAAAGTTTCAGCAAAGCAAAAGCTAACACCAAACTTGGAAAGTGTTACCGTAAAGCACCTAGTGGAAGGGCCCTCATAAGGTCCCAAGGGAGCCAGGAACAGTTGGTCAAGCTGAATAAAATCCAGATGCGAAAGGATACTCTAAACACCCGTGGACCATGCTAAAATGTTGGGAAAAGTCTCTCCGCCAATGCTGCGGCTGTTAATGATGACACAGAAATCGCTGACAGTAACATTTCTTATCTAATTCCACCCACAACTGAATGAGGAGCATTTGATAGAAATGATTAGCCTACAGAGATAACTGCTGAACCTGGGAAGGAAGAGACCTATTTGTACAGTTAATAATGATGCAGATTATTTCTGGTGATGTCAATTTTGAGGCAGTGCCAACAAAAATATGCATTAATTTCTTGGTTTTTGTTCTTTTTAAAGGAAGCTTGGTGCATGCATGGCTACTTTAAACATTATGGTATACAAGCTGGGAGGGGAGGTGGGATGGGAGAGTGTCCCAGTTCTGGGATGGGAAGGGGTTGCACCGACTAATCCCTATTAAAACCTGTAATCAAGGAATTCAGGAGAAACTATGTAAACAGATGCTGAGAACAATGAACAACTGTTTTACTAGTGAAAATTCAAAAGCAAAATAATGTCAGAGCCACAAGCCTTTATTTTAAAATGAAGGAGGACTAAGATGCTCTCCAAAAGCCCTATTCCTTCTCCAAATATCCTACCAGTTGGCTCCCGGCAGCTTTCAAAGGCTTTCTCAGAGAAAGACTCTCCCTCTGGCCTAGGCTGCCTCTCCAAATCAGAGTTGGGGGGGTGGGGGGGGAGGTTCTGCGTGTGTGTGTGTGTGTGTGTAGCGGGTGGAGGGGCGGTGGGGTAGGGTAGGCGAGGAAGCAGTAACTGGCCCAGAGCAAGGTCTCAGGGTGGTCAACATTTGCTCAGCAAACAAAAGCCTTTCAAAGGGGGAATGAAGAGCCACCCCTGCCCCCAAAGGAGGACAATAAAAGGTCAGCTCAGAAAGGAAGTGAGGGTCTAGTGGGGCTTCCCAGGTGAAAGAAAAAGCAAGTGTGTCCAGGAGCCTAGATTGTAATCTTGAAGGAGTCTCAACCAAAGTTAATCATCCACCTCTCATCCCTTAGGGCCCTCCCCCAGCTGAAAACCTGTGGCCAGAGCCAGTCTCTGCAGTGGCGAGTGGAAGGCTGAGGCCGTGATGGGGAGGGGTGAGTTCAGGGGAGGGCGGTGTAGCCCAGTTTTACTGAGACAAAGTCAGGATGAACCCAAACTCTGGCTGACAAAGATGCTTTAAACCATCCCTCTTACCTTCGACACTGTCTCTGAAACTGAATTTATCTTTACAACATGACTTATTTGAGAATCTGGCTGACCTCTGGGTTACTTTAGGTGGAATGAGACATACATATATGGAGACATACATACAGAAAGACACATATACATACACACACACAAATTTCCACTGTTTGCTGCAGTTGTTCTTTGTTATAAGCTAATATAATATGTAAACATCCACATTAATTGCCAAGGTAACTAAGGGATTTATTCATTTAACTGATACTACCGAGCCCCTGCTATACGAATCAACAAAATAGACAAAATATTCCTTACTCTAATGGAACTTACTGTTCAGTGATAGAACTATACAATAAATGAGACAAAATGTAAATTATGGAGTATGTTATAGTGATCAGTGCTAAGGAGAAAAAGTAATGTAGGAAAGAGGCTGTGATTTGTCAAGGAGGGTGTCTGAAATTTTACACAGGGTAGCTAGGGAATGTCTCCTGGATGGATGAGTCCTGCAGATCTGAAAGAAGTGGGGTAGCTGGTTAGGTGACTATCTGGAGGTAAGAGCCTTCTGAGAGAGGGAGAGGTCAGTGCAAAGGTCCTGAGACAGGATACAACTTACACATTCAAGAACCACGTGTGGCTGGAGCAGAGTGAGCAGTGAAGCAAAGGAAACCAAGGCGGTCAGGTCAGAGGGTTAAAGGGAGGGAGGAGGGTCCCTGAAGAGAGCCTGGCAAGTCGCTGTAAGCATCGTGACTTTTCCTCTGAGAAAGGACGCACTGGCAGGGGAATAAAGGAACTCCCTCTCGTGTACAAGTTTCTGTAAATCTCCAGCACTAAATATATAATCTCAATTATGCACAACTTTCTCAAGGGCGACTTTATTACACGAGACAAGGCAGTTTATTTTTTATTTTTTTTTGACAAGGCAGTTTAAAAGGGTCTCGGTCCCCTCCCTGCTATTAAAAGATCCCATCTTTAATACGAAATGCTCTGAATTCTCTGCATCTGCAGGGTAAGGTTTAGGTAGGGCTTTCCCATGCTCTGTAAGGCAACACACACTATAGCTAAAAGTTCCAGCAACAGGAGGAGATAAGAAAGGAAGGCAGGTCAGCCAACCCTGTGGGAGCAGATGCCCTTTGGCTCTTTTCAAAGAGCCAGTCTTCCCCTGTCATTTCTGACCCTGGTTGCCAAACAGGCCAGATTCCAAAGACCTTCTAGGACACATAACATTTTTCTCCACAGAAACAATGTTATCAATGATGTCAAGGTTCTCAGGTTAATTTACAGAGCTATTTTTCAAACCAAAATGCAGCTGATCAACTCTACCCAGGTATCAAAGAGCAGAATAAAACTGCATTCTTAGAATACAGCAAGTAATTACAGAAAACATAAAACCACTGAAATGAATCTAAAAAAGATGTCCACTTATTTCTATGAATACTTTTATTAAAATAATACTAACGAGTCTACTTTTTTCCTTCTTCAACATCATCAGTTTTTGCCCTTTTTAATGGTTCTTCCCCACTAGCTGGCCAAGGAAATATATCACCTATTTCATCAAATAAAACAAAATTTTCTTTAACCCT
Source organism: Dama dama (assembly GCF_033118175.1). Classification (NCBI taxonomy): domain Eukaryota; kingdom Metazoa; phylum Chordata; class Mammalia; order Artiodactyla; family Cervidae; genus Dama; species Dama dama. The sequence continues at coordinate 26,042,950 of NC_083682.1, read as the reverse complement.
ATGTCCATATTCTCCTCCATGACTATGTCACAGCAGAACACGTCAAAGAAGCTATCTACATTCCAGATTCTACGGTCCACGGTCTCCTCAACCTGCCAGGCAGACTAGTGTTCCCATCACCCCACTGAAACTGTTTTTGTTTCTCCCAAGAACACCCATGGTTTAATTTTTGCCAGTGATCCTTCTGCTACCTAAGCATTCAGCAGCATGTAGGCAGGTTGGCAGCTTCCTCCTTCTGGAATGGGTCTCTTCCCATGTTTCCAGGCCATCATCGGCACCTGCTCTCTTCCTCCCTCACTGGCTGTGCCTCCCTGTCCTTCTGCTCAAGCTCCTCCTCTCCAGACCCCTCCGGCTCTGTCTCTTGTCCCCTGCTCTTTCCTATCTAGTCTTTCCCTAGGTGATCTCATCCACAGCTTCAAAGACGAGGCATAGACAATGCTGAAGTTTGCTTCTCTATCCTGACCCCCTTGGGTGCACGCAAAACATCTCAAATCTAATGCATCTCAGATAAAACGATTGCTTCCAACTTCTAATTTGTGTGCATTCCACTCCCGAATGGAATAGAATTCCATTCCATTTGGAATCCTCTCCTTCCCAGTCATCTATTAATCAGTATTTCCTTCATGCCTCCTATAAAGTCCCCAGCAAGTTCTCTTGCTTATACCTCTCCAGTACACCTTGAACCTGATCACTCTTCTGCATCTACAGTAAGATAATCTTGGTCCAAGCTACCACTGTCTCTCTCCTTCAACAACCATCTCCCTGATGGCTTGACCTTCCCTCTTGCTCTGCTGAGATCCCTCACCCACATGGCAGTGATAAGGATCTTACTCAAGGAGACATCGGGTCAGGTTGCCTTTCTGCCTAAAACCCTCCAGCAGCTTCCCGGGGAACTTAGAATAAAATCCAAATTCATTAGGATAAAATCCGAATTCGTTCCCTCGGCGGAAAAGGGATCTGACTCCTCCCGACTCCCCCTGCCACTCTGCGCCTCTCCTTTATTAAGTTCAAGTACAGGGTCCATAGGGGCCTCGGCACACACTAGGTCTCTTTCTGTTCCACAGGCCCTGCTGAGCTCCACTTGCCTGTGATGCTCTCCATCCACGCCTCCCCACGTCCGCCTCTGTCTCCTGGTTCAGGTCGTGGATGGAATTTCACCTCCTCAGGGGTTACCTCTAGACTCTGGCCCAGTTACTTTCCACCCCATAACACTTTATGGTACTTAACCAGTCAGCGCGCTATTTGTTTATTTTCAAAGGGAAAAAAAAAAAAAAACCCAGTAAGCTCCTTGAGTCTAAAAGGCTCCTGCTTTTGTTCTGAGAGATCTCCTCCTAGGGCCATGGGCACTGATCTTTAAGCTAGGACAAGATGTTACCCATTAGTAACAGGTGATCCTGGGGCCATATTGGTGATGATGGTGTCAGTGTGTCTTGACTCCTCCATTCCCCCGTTCTTTGCTGGGGCTTAGAACCTATCGGATAAGTGAAAAATCTCCATTTCCTGCTGAGGATTTCATGCAGAATCTCTGGCTTATCCTCTGCATTTACAGACAGTGGGTCCTGCCCTTCTTTTCCAGGGAGGAGGTGATACCGTTCTTCAATCTTGCTATAAAGACAGAATGAGCCACATTTCTGCGTTGGATGTTTTATCTTGAGGGGCTACAATTTCTGTTACCTTCAATTGGCTGATTCTTGGGGTTCGTCTGGAGCTCACACTTGTGGGTCCTCACACATGAAAGCACACACACACTCCTCTGTCTCTAAACAAAAGGCTTCATTCACCAGGAAGAGTACCTACTCTGTTATCTGTGTTTACCTCCCTCGCATTCTGAATCTGAAACTACAGGCTTGTTAACAAAACCTTGGACAGGGGAGGCTAGAGAACATGACCCCAGGTGCCAGCATCTTTGGCCTAAAATCATAAACCTAGACTTTTCATCCTCAATCCAACATCAGAGATGCCTTTTCTAACAGGGTGCCAATCAACAACAAACCAACTCCCAAATGGGAGCACTTCCAACAAAAGACACATGAGGTCAAAGCTATTTTCAATGATAAACAACAATTCAGACTTATACACTTTACTGTCTATACATCTCAATTCTCACAACTGGGTGGACACATTCATTATTATCTTTATGTCATAGAAAAACAAACTGGAACTCAGATAACCTAGTTGTCTTGCTCACAGTCAAAAAACTATAAGGGACCCACAGCCTCAGAGGACAAATCCTGCCCATTTTCCATGACCCCACGTGCTCAGAGTAGCAAACATTTCCAGGTCACTGTGCCAACAGATGCCACTATGACATTCAGTGGGTCAGGGCCACTGTTAACAGGTTACCTAGAGTCCTTTAGCTGCTTCTAATATTGTTGGACTTGGCCCAATTTAGACTTTTACCAAATGCTATGACATCATGGTTTCTACAAGGAAGGTCATTCTGGATGCTATGGGAAAAGTGATAAGGAAAATAAACAGGGTATAGGAAAAGAGAGTCACTGGAGGCACTTCCTTTAAATAGAGTGGTCAGAAAAGGCATCTCTGGAAGTGATATTTAAGCTATTCTCCTTGAAATATTGGCTGGGTGCTGACCTTTATGTATCAGGCATTGTGCTGGGGAAACAGCAGTATGCAAAAGAGAAATGATCTCACTCCTTCTCGGAGGTTATAGTGCGGTGTTTGTGGGGATTTCAGACACTCAAATAAAAAAAACAAATGCATTTAATTGCAAGCCATGATCCATGACATGAAAGAAAAGCATAGTAAACTGTGGAGCACATCAGAGGTGAAAAGAAATTACTGCTTATAAACTCAGAATAAATCTGTGCCTAGGCTGCCTATACAGGAATGCTGTGCAATGCTGAAAGTTGACAATTTGGTGCAACATTTTAAATTTGTGCCTATTTATAGCTTTCCACATAATAAAATCTAGATCATCCCATAAAACCCCATGCCAAACACCCTAGGCTAACAATAACAGCCACAAGGATTCCTGCCATTGTCCCCACAGCCAATAAGGATTAACAGCAGACTGTAAGGTTAGTGCGTCTGGTGTTTAGGGAATAATTCAGAGTTAGGCCTTCCTGCATCTGTGGTCATGGTAATAAATCTGGTTACTTAAAAGAAAAAAAAAAGCCAAGAAGCAAATCCACTTGGCAATTTGGTCTTTTAAAAAACAAAACATTAAAGGAAATTGAAAACAATACCATTGGTCATAAGGTGTTAGATGCATAGGGGACACCCCAAGAGTTCAAATATTTCTTTTTCAGCTGGAGTATTATCTATCTCTATGAAGATGGATGGGTAACAAATAAAATATTTCAAAGCCACTCTGGCCTTTTTTTAACACGTGGCTCCAGCTGCAAGGACATCCTTGAGTGTGTCCGGTGTAGGGTGAGATAATGAGTCGGGGACAGGGAAAGAAGCTGGAAAGGGAACATGTAGGGGCTAATCACGGGCAGCCTTGAGCGGCTGGGATTTAAGCCAGCGATCGGTTGGGAGACTATAGTCTTATGTTACTCCACACACCCAAGGCGCTCCCTCTGGCCCCAGGTCACTCAGCTCTCAGGCTGGAGGGGTCCCGCAGAGCAGTGGCGAAAACACTAACCAAGGCTGAGTGCAGCTCATTCGCTGCCTGATGGTGGCCTTCAGACTGCTGGCCCATTCAGTGAGCTGACCGCCACCCCAGATGTTCTCTAAGATCCCTCTAAGCACGAATGCTTTTGCAAGTCTACACCCCTCGATCTCCTGCTGAAATCGCTTTGCAAGAGAAAATTCATTCGCCTTGTGGCTTTGTGTTCCCCCTGTGTCCTGCTGGGGACAGCCCCTGAATGGACTGCAGACTCTCTAGGTGTCAGGTGTTGTCCTCAATGCTGTAAATATCTCAGCCCATAGAACCTCACAACCTTGAGTTTCTTGTAAGAAAAGCTGTCGTGGCCCTTAGTTTGGTGTTTCATTGTTTCCCTTCTGAGTTTATAGGGAGTAAAAAATAGGTTCACTATCTCTGAACCACAATCTTGTCTAAGTCAAAGGGAAAAAAACGTTTGGCCAAGAGCCCAACCTCATTCTAGGTATTTGCCTAGTAGAGAGGGTAGCTAAAAAGTTAGAGTGGTTAAGAATTACATGCTTTCCACTTGACCATCAGTCTCTCAGAGGAAAACTGTTTTGAGTGAAGGAAGAGAAATAAAACAGTTACTGGCACATAGTAAGTGTTTACAAATTTTGCTACAGGTACTGAAAACCAACTATGTGCCACAGATGTGCACTCTTGATATTAATACTCAAAACAGTCTAGTAAGATAGATTTTTTATTATTATTATCCCCAATTCACAGACGGTCTACAACTCTGCAACGTGAGATAAGCTATGGAAGGTCACAAAGCTAATCAGTGCTAAAGAACAGCTTGGCCAGATTCCTAAATCAGTATGTTCTTGGGATTTCTTTTTAAGCTTTCATTTCTATTGAATTCTTATAATGGCAGTTAGGTGCTAAATTCTCCAATCTTATCTTATTCTTCTGACATTCCCTAATCAGTAGGTATTATCCCCTATGTACTAGGAATTATTATCCCTAATATACATAAGCATGTTGAGAAGCAGTGGGGTAAGTAACTTGCCCAAGGGCCCACTGCTGCTAAGACCCTATTAAGCAGAGGCCGTGATTGAAACCACCCTGGTCACCTCTAAATTTTGGCCTTGAGCCTGGTACTTGGCACACTGGGGACAATTTTCCTCATCACCAATAGCCACTTCGCCCGTTGAATATTAAGTACACTGACAACAACGTATACTGATGGGCCCTGTATTTTCTCCCCTTCCTCTTTTCCTTCCTATAGGAGTAGTTGGCTCCAAGGGTAGGTAGCATCATAGGAGATCCCAGTTCTGTACTTTTCTTGAAGTTTAGAGAGAAAAACAAAAACTCTCATTCAATTCAGAGCACGGTGCAGACTGACACTAAATCTGTAGGTTCAGCTGCACACAGCTAGCTGCACCCAGACAGAAACTCCATTCTTCAGCCAACCTTTTCCCAAACACGGTACCAGGAACAATGGGATGCAGGGACGAAAGTGTGTGAATGGTTCAGGGCAGCCCCATCACCAGTAGCCAGAACATACTTAAGATTATGTTCTTCTAACAATGCCCAAGAGTGTCATCTGCATGCACAAATGTCAGAATTATAAGGAAAATATAGAATACAGTCTTTATTTGCAGCTTACAGTAGCATGCAAACATTTAGGTCCAAGAATGGCCTCTGCATTGTTCTTTGTGACGACAAAAGGAGTGGGGCACCCTGAAAAACCCTCAGTGGGGAACGAGTTCATCTAAGTATGGCTCCACTCTAGAATGGAAAGCTGTCAAAAATGATGCCGATGGATCCTGATACAAAAAGATGTTTACACAGTAGTGTCAAGCTACAAAAGTGAAGTCGCTCAGTCGTGTCTGACTCTTTGCGACCCCATGGACTGTAGCCCACCAGGCTCCTCCGTCCATGGGATTCTCCAGGCAAGAATACTGGAGTGGGTTGCCATTTCCTTCTCCAGGGAATCTTCCCGACCCAGGGATCGAACCCAGGTCTCCCGTATTGCAGGCAGGCGCTTTAACCTCTGACCCACCAGGGAAGCCCCAAGCTACATAAGTAGATGATAAAACTCTTTTCATTTTTTAGTTGTTATATAGTACAGCAGTTAAAATTAAGCACTAGAGTTATAACCCCAGGCCACTTCTAGCTCCCTGATTTTGGACATATTGCTTAAGCAACATATAGTGGACATTTAGCTTAAGTAACATAACTCCTAAGAGTTACCGTAAAAATAAAGTGAATCGATATAAGTAAAGAGTATAGAATGGTGCCAGGCTCACAGCAAGTGCTCAAGGAAATTCAGTCTTTTTTTCCCCTAAAATAAGGTGAATAAGGGCTTCCCTGGTGGCTGAGATGGTAAAGAATCCGCCTGCAATGAGGGAGACCTGGGTTCCATTCCTGGGTTGGGAAGATCCCCTAGAAGCCGGCATGGCAACCCACTCCAGTATTCTTGCCTGAAGAATTCCATGGATAGAGGAGCCTGGTGGGCTACAGTCCATGGGATCATAATGAGTCAGACATACAGTGACTAAGCACAGCACAGCAAAAGATGAGTAAGCTGCTCACAAGTGCAGAAAAAAAGTCTAAAAGTCATCAAGGTGCTGGGGCTGCCTCTCTATGTTATGATGACATTTCGCCTTCCCCTCTACTGTTTGCTTGTCTGTATTTTCTATTTTTCCATAATAAAACATGTTTATTTTTTTCTTTAGTAAGGAAGAAAGTCACAATTAAAAAAAAAAAATCCTGATCTTTAATGAGAAACAGAAACCTCACCCAAATGTGTTTTTCAAAAAAGCTGTGGGTCAGGCCAGGTAATTACAAAACCTGGAGTCTGGAGAAACCGCATGGTGTTTCCTGGTCTTTTCTAGTTCACTGCCTTAATAACAAGAAAGAATTTGCACCCCAGCACCTTGGTCCTGAAGACGCACAGGCAGAGCTGGGGAGAGGAAGAGACCAGAGAGACAGGAAAGCCTGGTTTCATTCTTAGCAATCCACTTAGTTTAAAACATCAGGAAGTTTAGAGGATTAAAGGTATTACAGCCGCTATTCATAAAGGTGTTTTGTTAGAACTTCCAAATAGCAATCTGGTGAAATAAGCCTTGCACAGCCTTAAATGAAAGCCTGTTACAGGACTTAAAGATTCCTAGAAAAGGCAAAAGAGCCCCAGGTATTAATTTACCTAAAGAGCAGCTGCCTGGAAGATACTGTAATATATCGTATGTAGCCAATGTTATAACATAGGTTACTAGTCACAGACCAGGAAGTCTGAGTCCAGCTCACTCGGTGGAGAACTGCAATTAGCAGTAATGAGAGGTACGTCTGTGTCCTGATAAGAGCCACGGCTGCACGCATATTACAGACTTGGGTCCCTTCCTACAAGGTCCAAGGGCACTCACAGCCGCCGCAGGGACTTCCCTGGTGGTCCAGTGGTTAAGGATCTGCCTGCCAATGATGTGCTCTGGGGCAACTAAGCCTGTGAGCCACAATCACTGAAGTCCTGACGTCCTAGAGCCTGTGCTCCCCAACAAGAGAAGCCACGGCAATGAGAAGCCCGCGTACCACGAGAGAGGAGTCCCTGCTCGCTGCAACTAGAGAAAAGCCCGCGCAGCAGCCAAGACCCAGCACAGCCCAAAATAGATAAATAAAGCTGCTGGAATCCAAAATGTGCGCGTGCGCACACACACACACACACACACACACACACACACCAACCAACCACACACACACACACACACACACACCCCAACCAACCACACACACACACACACACACACACACACACACACACACACACACACACACACCCACCCACCCCTCAACCAACCAAAATTGGTGCTGGAATCCAAAATTGGTGCTGGAATCCAAAATGTGCGTACACACACACACACACCCCAACCAACCAACCAACCAAAAATGGTGTTGGAATCCAAAGTGCGCGTGTACATACACCCCAGCCAAAAAAGTACCTAATACACTTATCCCACAAACACATCTAGGATGGGAAGGTCACGGCAAACTCTGGGGGATAAGAGCCTATTGCTGAGCCCTGTTAGCATGATGGGCCCTGTGCTGTTCAAGTCAATCAACGTTAAGTTTCCTTGGGTCCAGTCTTAACACATGGGGCAGAGTCTCGTGAGGCTCTAAATCAAACGTCTGAGACACAAATTCCATTTTTTCTCCACAATTTGTTTCTTATGAGATCACAGAAGATGTCTCAAGAGAGGCAGGGGAAGAGGGGGTCTAGGTGAGAAGTCTTAGAGCAGAAAAGAGGTGGGGTTTGGAGACGGGCAGCCCTGGGAGTGATTTCTGGCTCCATGAACAAGCTGAGCTGGGTGAGCTGCACTTGACTACCTGGGTGGGCAGTCTCTCATTTGGGCAATGAGGGTATGACGGTAAGTCAGGTCTGGCCCTCAAGATGCTTGGAGTGCAGGTGAGGTGACAGGGTAGCAGACACTAATAATATGCTGTGTTTAGTGCTCTGATACGGCAGAGTTCCAGGATACTATGGAAGCAAATAGGAGGGTCAACTAATCTGGCCTTGGGAGTTGGGGTAGTTAAGGAAGGCTTCCTGGAGGAGGTGACACTTAATGCGAGTCTTGAAGGATAAGAACCAAGTTGTGGGTGTGGGACAGAGACAGAGGGAACAGCCTCTGCAAAGCAAGAAAGGATCATTTTCAGAGAATGGCAACCAGTTCAATGTGGATGCAGAGGGGAGCGGTGAAGGGGCAGTAAATAACAGGAGCTGAGGCTCACAGTAAGCCCAGTAACAGAGTTTGAACTTTACCCCGACGGGGACTGGGAAGCTCAGACACCTTCACTGCTTCTGGAAAATCTCTGGGAAGCAGAGATTCAGATATACCAATGGAAAGTTACCCAGCTCTGCTTCCCAGTTCAGAAATCTCCTTCGGTGACTTGCATTTTATGTAATTTTTTTTTACAAGCTCAGCATTTAAAAATTATTATGTCCAGCCCATGAGAACTCCAAGCCACACCAGGATCTCACAGCTCATCTGTTTTAAGTTCTAGAGAATTTTGTTCAGACTTTGCTGAGTTCAACAAGCACCCACCTCCATGCAATTCATCTGCAATCACCAGACTCCAAATCTTACACAGGGTTGGCTATCTGATTAAATGAGGTCACCCTAGAAGTTCAGATCTGAAATGAAACTTAGGTGCCATGTGGCTCAGTTCTCTCACTTTAGGGGTGAGTTCAGGCAGAGAGGAAGACTTGCCTGGGCTCACAGAGTTTAGTGACAGATCCAAGGTGAGATCTCAGATCTCTAGCCCCCAACCCACATTCTGCTTTACTCCTCCCCACCCCATAGCTCTCTTCTTACCAGGGATTCCCAATTCCCATCCCACAGTTAGGGAGGTCTCACAGATACCTGTGCAGCCAAGCGGGGCCATGAAATCTCATTTGCCAGCAAATGTTGCAGGAAGGAGCAGAAAAGATGGCTGAACAGGATGGAAGCGATAAGAAGGGAAGCTAGTTAGAGTGATCTTATCCATTTAAAAAAAAAAAAAAGCAGCAACACCACAGCAGTCGAGGAAAAGAATCAATTCTATTTACTCAAAGCACTTTAAGGTAATGAAAAGAGCTTCCAGCATTACTGTATTTCAAAACACTTATCAGATGCCAGGGAAATTAAGCATGTGCAGACACACACAGCTCTGTGCAAATGGTTTATCTAGAAAATAACCAGGGGAAAAAAGATCTGAGGAACTTCAATTTTCAACTGCCAAGGAGATCAAAGACACAAGCAGCAGAAAAAGAAATACACAAATCTAAATTTAGTCATCTCCACAGCGCTGAACCTCTTTTCCAGAGTGTGCTGGCCGCCCCGTGGACATGGTGTGGTGTGAATGATTTTCATCTGAGCCTCTGTCTTTGCCTGAGCAGAGTCCGATGGGCAGTACTGACGGTGCTAATTTGCAAGCAAGCTTTGCTTGTGGTCCCTGAAATCTTTGCTGGCTGTCAAGGGGGCAGGGAAAGCTCTGGAAGGTTTTGTACCTCAAGAAATAGCTGAAGAAAGGACAATAAAGGTGAGAGACAAATGAAGACAGACACACAAACTTTAGTAAAATGAAAATTCACTATGAGAGAAACCTGAACTTTTTTGTTTTGTTTTGTTTTGTTTTTTAAACCTGAACATTTTAATACATATTTAAATAAGGAGGCCTACCTAGTAATGCAAAGGCAGATTAATTGAGTGAAGCTTAAAATACACAGACTAAGACTTCTGAAACACCTGGGTTCTGCTCTCCTTCCTGCTGCCGGGCTTCGCTCGTAGCTCAGGTGGCAAAGAATCTGCCTGCAATGCAGGAGACCTGGGTTTGATCCCTGGGTCTGGAAGGTTCCCTGGAGAAGGAAATGGCAACCCACTCCAGCATTCTTGCCTGGAGAATCCCATGGACAGAGCAGCCTGGCAGGCTATAGTCCGTGGGTCATAAGAGTTGGACATAACTTAGCGACTAAGCCACCACCACCTTCTACCTCCACGAAACAGGGCTCCAGCACTGATACATTCTCGTAAGACCAGAGCAAGGAGTAAAGCACAATGATGCTCTTCTCCCATTCTGTGGACAGAAAACATTTTGACAAATTCTCAGTAGCACCACAAAGCCAAGATCCAAAGTGCGGGGCTGGGTGGAGTAGGCAGATACCCTAATACTGGCTGATCGGGCAGACGACCCCGGCAGAAGCCCCACAGAGGAGGCGGCTCTGCCTCCTGGTACCCAGCGCTCCTGCTGCAGCCTCTGATCCACAGGCTCACATGGATCAATGGAGATAAATACTGAACCTGACTTAGAACTGATTTCTTCAAGGACTGGCTTTTGTACTCCAGCCAACCTGTCAAACCTATCTTTTCCTGGTGACCATGAATACCATGAATACACTCTGCTGCCTAAATTTAGACTTTGAGAGCCTTTTCTAACCTGTCATTCACTCCAAAGAAGGGCAGATCTGCTTCTTCAGTGACAATAACACTGCCAGCCCCATCGGCGTTGGAGAGATGTGGCTAGGTCCCAGGGGAGCTCAAGGGTTCCAGCACTCTTGCCCTATGAGTGAGCGAAGGCACTTCACTCGTGTCTGACTCTTTGTGACCCCGTGGATTATAGCCTGCCGGCCAGGCTCCTCTGTCCATGGGATTCTCCAGGCAAGAATACTGGTGTGGGTTGCCACTTCTTCCTCCAGGGGATCTTCCTGACCTGAGCCCTTCTCTCCGGCATCTACCTGCATTGGCAGGGGGGTTCTTTACCACTAGTGCCGCCTGGGCTCACGGGCCCCTGCACCCCTGCCCTACACCTCCAGGAAAGTGCCCTTCACACACTGGACATGTGGACAACAAGCCTCATTCTAAAGATCTCTAGGAAAGGCAGGGCCACCATTTTCCTTAATAATCTCATTCTTCTGTATCCTACAAAGTCCTTCCTAGTGCTTTCTCGAAAACAAGAAGAAAAATGGTCTATGGAGACCAGGGTTCCAGTCTCAGCTCCATCTCCAACCACATGCAGATTATTTAGCATCTTTGTACCTTAGTTTCCTCCTCTGCAAAATAAGCATACCTCAAGCATACCTCACTGAGGATTAAGTGAGGAGATTTCAGTAAAGCCCCTGGCTCATAGTAAGTACGACATAAATGTTAGCTGCTGCTATTACTTCTACTAATATTACTGCTGCTACATGATTAACCCAGCTCCTCCAGCTGTCTGACCTCACGTAAGTTCACCTCTCTCCACCTCATTCTAAGTTTCCTGACATGAAAGTAAAGATCACACTGACTTTGTGGGGAGGAGTTTGGCAGGATGAAACAAGCTGAGACCTGGAGCCTTTAGCCTGCTACCAGGCACATAGGAAATGCTCAGAAATGTCAGTTCCCTTTGCTGTGTTCCTCGCTGAATTGAACAGCTCTCAGTCCAGACAGGACTCACTTCCCCCTGCTCTGCTTTTGTAACACAAAAGCATCCATGGTGGGATATTTTACATCACAGAAATTGGCAAACTCTACAATTGAGGATTTGGTTTCTTGTTTTGTTTATTGGTTTGTCTTCAGAAGTGATGGAGAAAATGTTAATAAAGTAAATTAAATTTAAAAAAATAAGCAGGGATTCTCTCGTGGTCCAGTGGTTAAACTCTGAGCTCCCAATGGAGGGAGCATGGGTTCTATCCCTGGTTGGGGAACTAAGATCCCACATGCTGTGTGTCCAATAAATAAAATAAAACAATTAAAAAAAATAAGCAGAGCCACTTGGCATTGAAATTATTCACAGACATGGATGGGGCTTCTAGAGTGTGACATTTACCTCCCAGGAACTGGTTGTTAAAGTGTTAAGACAGACACAGAGGGTCTTTACAGTCAGAGGCTCACAGTCTAGCGAACATACAACAGAAGGGACGTTCTTTTCTACCCTGCCTTGGAGCTGATCCTTCTGAATAAATGCTCTCCACTATTGGGGTTCTCACCGGTGGGTCTCACACCAATTCCATTAAGAAGGGCCTCTAATTATCTGTAGTAAGTTACTCTAAGTCATTTGGTTAGTCAGTAAGTGGCTGAGCAGGGATTGGGCTATGCCGACCAGACCAAATTATTTGGGTGACAGGCTATTTTCCTCTGCTCTTAACCACTGCATTTTGCCTCAGGTTTGAGGTCTTGAATCCAAAGAATCATCATGAGAGAAAAAGAGAGGCGAGTGAGGAACTCTGACTCCCCAAAGCCCATCAGATGGCACCTGGAATAAGAGTGGGGCCAATGCAAGTTTGGGGAGGCGGGAGCTAAAGCTTACAGCCTGTGAAGCAGCGCAGCGGACTTAGATGCTATCTTCTTTCAGCACCACTTCAAGTTACACTCAGGCCCTGGGTCAGGGAAAGGGAATTTATGAGACTAGTAATAGTAAGATTGTGCCTCCCATGGAAGGAGGTTCTGAGAGAATTAACTGTAACCTGATCAGAGCATCAACACTGCCAGCCCTCGAGCACATCACTTCATGTTCCATTAGTTCACTGGCAGCAGGGAGGGTCCCGGCTGCTCTGGCCGGAGCCCTGCTTGGTGAGCTGCATGGGAGAGGAGACCCCAGGATGTTATGTGCCCATTTCACAGAAGGGAAAGCAGAGCACAAAGGGGGAGTGGTTTACCCTGGAAACACGGGTCCTCTGAAGGACACAGAAGCCTGGTGGGCTCACCCTCTGACACACCGCAGGAACAGATTAAGCTTTTTGAGGTGCTGTCGGGGAGAAAGTAGGGTCGGCATAGTAACCACTGCTGCTGGGAACCCAGCTGAGATCCTGGAGAGCCAGCAGGCGGCTCACCCCTGGGGTGCAGAGCCCACACCCGTTGAGAATACACTTTCAGGGCTTCTGGGATTTGCCAGCAGGTGAGGCTGGAGGCTCACCCAGACTGGATGCAATTCTAATTCTAGATGTTTTCTTTTCAAATATCTTTTAACTCCACAGGAGTTCTCTATGGGCTTAGTACCCACTAGATACTATTAGCATTATTGTTATTAACAATATAACAAAACCAGAAGCTAAAAACGCCAAATCCCACAAATGGAATGGTAGTTTTACTCATTGAAGAATGGGAACAGTGGATCCTAATAAGTCAAGATGACTGGTGACAAGGGGGCTTGTCAAGAGGGCTTCATTCTCATCCCCAGCTCTCAAGAGGTTTCAGGCCTACAGCCCTGGTCTGGCCCTTCTAAACCACTAGGACACGTGTACACAGGTGTTTGGGCGTGAACCCCCAACTTTTCCCACCAGGAAGGCCCAGTGGCCTCCAACCTGGAGAGGCAAAAGGCAGAGACAGGCACAGGTGTGATTCTTTTACCTGCTGGACTCAAGTGGTAACCTAGAGATGGTAAGCAGTGGTTACAAATAGGAGAGGCAATTTCCCACACCTGGCCCTTTGAGTCCCTTGACCCCCTCCGAAGAGTGGCTGGGGGCAGTGTGTGTGGTCATTTGAGATAATGGAGAGGGCTTGTGCACGCAGGTCAGATGACCTGGGACTAGTCCTGCTTGCTGTGTGAATCCAGACAAATGACTTAGTCTCTGAGTCAGCTGTATCATCGAACTCGAAGGTGGTGGTGATAGTTTTCCCCTCATAATGGGTATGCAGATGAATATAACCTAAGACCTCATTTGAATCCAGCTCCATGGGTTATCAGCTCTATTTCCCCATCTGCAATACACACTCACCACCAGGCTGCGATGCACACTAATGCACACTAGTGCATCTACCACACAGAGGGGAGGGAGGCACTTGTTATTCTCCATTCTCAGTGACCTCTGAACCCCACCACTCCCTTGCCCCACCTCCCTCTTGGTGGCAAGTGACGTTCTGGGTCTGTTCTCTGGGTACCTGCCCTAGGGCTCGTTGCTTAGGGCAGAAAGCATTTCTGCAGCCTCCTTTCCTCCAGTTGGTGGGACAACAGCTGTTGTTCCCCCCTACCCACGCCCCGGTCCTGGGTTTACAGCCCATTTATGGCAGGACAGCCTGGTCACTGGGTGTTTGTGTAGTGTTTAATCATTAGGAGGTGGTCAGTTCTAATACGGTGAGCCCCAGGGCATCTGCAGATAAGTCAGCTATTGCCTCAGTCTATCAGCGTCTGTTTTCAGAAGGCTCCTCTCAAAGGGCACAGAGATGACCTCTGTGTTGCAGCCTGGAGCTGGGGGAGGTGACTTCTGAAGGTCCCAGGGAGACATGGCTACCAGAGGCGAGGCTTTCTGTACCGAAGTAAAGCACTGGCCAGCCTGGAAAACACACAGTCAGCCTGCAGAGACAAGACGGGACTTCCTTTCCCTGCGTCCCATTTCCCTCCCTGCCAAATTTAGACGGCTCTTTATCCTCCTCACCACTCAGATATCCTACTTGTTTTCCAAGATCCACCTAAATGTCCCCTCTCCAGGAATCCTGCTCTAGCGCTCTCCTTCTGACATCTGAATCAGAAAGCATCAACAATCCCCTGCTTGCATTGTCCTTTCATGAGCTGGTCTTTGAGATAATGGAGAAGGCTTTCGTATTTTTAAAGAAGGCACCACTCCAGACCCCTGGGTACCCACAGGGTCAGCCCAGCACCCCAGAAGCTCCCTGGTGAGTGCTCCACGGGATGGAAGGGGCCATGCCTGAGTCATCTTAATCAGACTGGCACCTGATCTTCGGTGAAGATCTACTCTGCACCACCCATGCTGCTAAGGGCTGAACCAGCACCAGGGAACAAGAGAAACGACCGTGTCCACGGTGAAAAGCTGAGATCTCCTGCTGGGGAGACGGAACTCATCTGATTAAAAGTCCAATAAAGGTTGACTGAGCACCTACTGCATGCCAGACACTGTATTACCAGGTCCAAGAAACTCAGCAATAACCAAGATAATCCCTGCTTTTCAAGTTCAGTACATTAAAAAAAAAAAGCCAAGATTTTGTCAGAAGTTAAAGAATTGCACAGGGCCCTTTGGGAGCTCCTTGGAAGGAAACTTACTAAGTCTGAGGTGCCAAGTAAGGAAACATTGGAACTGAATGCTGGAAGACATGTACGTGTTAGCCTGGCAAAGCGGGGTCAGAGAGGGCATTCTCAGCAGAGGGCATTCTTAGCAGAGGGCATTCTCAGCAGAGGGCATCCCACGGGCAAAGGCACACAGACCTGGAACATCGTGGAGTGCGCGGGAGGCTCTGAAGGGTTTGAGGCTGCGGGCTACGAGGCTGGCGTGGCAGCTGGGGCGGAGGCTGGATGAACTACTCCAGGCGCTTCGCAGCAGGTGAGTGGGGCACACGATCAGATCTGCCTTCGGGCAGATCACTGTGGCTGTGCTGGGCCTGATGTGTGCAGTAACAGCACAGTGGCCGTGAGAGCTGAGGGACAGTGCCAGGAAGCAGAGCACGGGAGACCATGCCATGAAGCAGTTGGGTGGGGGTTGTGGAGAAAGGGGTCCGGCTCTCTGGCTCCAGTGGAGCTCAGATCTGAAGTCTAGGATTGGCGTGGGGGAGGGAGGTGCTAGGGACAGAGTGGCTGGTTATTAGCATGATAAGCATAGCTTGTGGACAGAGGTCCTGGGCTCCAGCTCCAGACTTCCTGCAGGGACATTCAAGGCCAGCGCCTGCATTAGCTCCACCAGCTTGCTGGCTTTGCCCTCTAGCCTTTTATTCCAGATCATTAAGAGCACAGCCCTCTGGGAGGCTATCTCAGGGCCTTTGTTTAAAGTGAGAAGCAAGGGCATTTAATTGCCTCAGCTCGACACCCAGCCTTACTCCCTGGTCCCCTCCCCTCCACGCACCCTGCCTGGTCTGGACCCCAGGCCCTCCCACCCACGGCACCTAGGGCCCACAGCTTGTCTTGAAACATAATCAGTGTGTGTTCTAAGGCCCTCCTCAAATTATGGCTCTGATCTTTACTTCTAAAAGCAGAGCCGGAATTATAGCTTGGCTTAGAGAGACATTTAAATCCCCAGGGTCATAAACCCTTTCAAGTTCTGTTTCAAGACCTTTGCTGAGGATTTGAACAGGTTTGCACCTCTGATGTTGTTCTACCGTGGTGAGTCTGCCAGTTTCAAGAGTGAGACCTCGTGTCAGGACGTGCTGACTACTTCGGCTTGTGCCAATTTCCCATGGCGGGGCTCAGGCCTTAAATGATATCTTCTGCTTTTCCTCCTGCCAGAGTTGCCCCAGGATAGGAGAAGCAGGGAGACAAGAGCGGAGTGAGACTGCCCCAAAGCAGAATCACAAAGAGAAGGGTATTCTGTAGCAGGGAGGTGATGGGGGCAGGTGGTCACAGTGCTGGGGGTGGGCCGGCAGGACCCGCACTTACATCCTGGATTCTCAGTTTCGGCACTTCAACATCCTGCGTCTCTCCTTCCTCGTGTGTGCGATTGGCACTCTAATCCTTTACAAACCGGCTGCTGTTTATGGAGGGGGGTTAACTGGGCTCAGGCACTGTGCTAACATTACTTCTGCACGACAACTCGATGAAGTGGGCTCATATTTTTATTCTATGGACGAGAGCACAGGGGCTCAGGATGGTTAACTGATCTCTGTCATGTGGCTGGGAGGTGGCAAAGCTGGAGTCTAAACATGTCAGGGGGTCATAGGTTTTAAATCTTTTTCCAAGAAACATAGTAGGCTAGGTCAAACCATTCAGTCTCCCACCAGAGAAGCTCCTGGACACTAACAAACCCAAATCTGAGTCCAGTTTAGGGCCGTGGTTAACTGAAGGCTGGACAAGGCTGTGTGGGATGGATCACTATAAGCCACAGCACCAGCACTGATTTGTGTCAGCAGTTAAGAGCTGTTGACTGCCACCGATGCCTCATTCTGATTGATCAGTGCCTGCTCTGGTCAGTTGGTGCCTGCATCTCACTGGTTTTAAGTATTTTGCATATTGGCCCTGCATCACAGAGCCAGCCAGTCAGTCATTCACAAACATATATAATGAGCACCCTTCTGAGTCAGGCACTGTGCTAGGTAGGAGATTCACTTGCCGACAGAACTAACCTAGTTTCTGTTTTCCTGATACATAGAGCCTAGTAGGAAGACACAGCAGACAAATAAAGAAAAATTAACACAAATGCCAATAAGGGATGTGAAATCAACTGGATGCTGCAAAAGACACTAACAGCTGAGACCTTCTTAAGAGAGTGGTCAGGAATCATTTCTGAGAGGAGGGTGAACTATTTGAGTTTAGACCTGAAGGATAAGAATGAGCCAGCCTTATAAAAAGGGGGGGAAGGTGAGAAGCATATTCCAGGCAGAAAGAATTGCATATGCAAAGGTTCTGAAAGGAGATACTTGGCAAGTTCCAGGGCTTGAGTAGGGGAGAGAAAAGTGGAATGAGGCCAGAGAGATGGCAGGGGCTGGGCTTTCCTGTGGTTCAACAGGTAAAGAATCTGCCTGCCATGCAGGAGACTCAGGAGATGCGGGTTTGATCTCTGGGTCGGGAAGATCTGCTGCAGGAGGAAATGGCAACCCACTCCAGTATACTTGCCTGAAAAGTCTCATGGATAGGAGCCTGGCAGGCTACAGTCCAAAGGGTTGCAAAGAGTTGGACACAACTGAGCATGCATGCACTGAAACAACAACAGAACATGCCTTACTCTGGAGACCATGGTAAGAAGTCTGGATTCCATTCTATGTGCAGGGGAAATCCACTGAGGTAGTTATAGGCAGGGGTAGTGGGATCCGTGTTATGAAGATCACAATGGCTGCTGGGTGGAGAAAGCACTACATGAAGGTCATGGAGGAGACAGTGAATCCAGTCAGGAGGCCAGAGTGGGCATTCAAAGAAAAACCATGGCAGCCTGGACCCATGTGATGGCAGACGAGACAGCAAGAAGCAGAGCAATTTGAGAGACCACTTGAAGGGACCATGCCCAAGACTCACCCATAAACTAGATGAGAAAGAGAGGAAACCTAAAGATTCAGTAAGTCTTAATAATCATTCTTAGGATAGTACTAATTAACTAATTAATTACACAGCAAACATCTACTACTGTATATGCCAGGCCTCTGCAGAGTCCAGGAATGCTAAGTAGAGTCAAATAGCATTCCGGTTCCTCCCTTTAGTTTAGCGGGGGATACCATACCCATGCGCGCTCAGTCACTCAGCTGTGCTTGACTTCATGGGACCCTATGGACTGTGGCCCACCGGGCTCCTCTGTCCATGGAATTTTTTCCAGCAAGAATACTGGAGTGGGTTGTCATTTCCTCCTCCAGGGGATCTTTCCAATCCAGGGATCAAACATCTTTCCAATACAACATCTCCTGTGTCTCCTATATTGCACTGAGACACCGGGAAAACACAGACCACACCTAGGAGCAGACAATTCCCAAGGCATGTTAAATGCTACCAGAGAGCAAAACATAGGTTACCAGCAGACCCTGGATGGAGGAGAGGTCCCCGGAGGACCCTATCTGGGGTTAGAGAAGGAGAGGAGGGGGCAAGGAGGCTTCCTAGGAAAGGCAGGTATGGGGCCAATCCTGGAGCATGAGTGGCGATTATGCAGGTAAGGGAAGCCAGGAGGTCATTCCTGAAAATTCCAAGACCCAGCTGAATCCATGACTACTCAGCACCGGCATACCCTCCTCCTTTAGGGACGGGCAGCACAGTATCCCAGGGAGAAGATGGGGTTGGAGTTAGATGGGGTTGGAGTCTCAACTCTTCTGCCACTCACTGCCCATGTGCCCCTGGGCAAGTCACTTAGATCCACTGACCCAGGACTCATCTGTGAAACGGGGCAAACTCCCCACTGGGTCCTCTGGGAGGTTAAAGCATTTAAGGGGAGAATCCCTAGAAGTGTAGCCATTGTTGACAATGAGGCTCAGAGGCCAGAGCCACAGACTGCAAACTACCCAGAGTCCTAGGGAGGAGCTGTGACAGCCTCCCAGGGGACGTCTATCCCTGGTGTCCCCAGAGCCCTCGTGAGCTGCACCCACACCAAAAATCGAGAAACAATCATTTCTTCCTGCAGGAGCTCCTACAGAACAAGGCAGAGGTACCTGGAGATCCACTCACGTATGCCCGCATGGCCTCGGGCTGACAGGAGGACGCCCAGGAGGACTCACCCTCTGGAGTCACCTGTGTACAAGTACAGGACGACACCCCAGAGTTCTGCCCAAGCCCAGATGCCCTGCGGGTCTCCTGCTCACTTCCTCTAGGGCTTAAGCCACCGCACCCGCATTGAGGGACCCATGGCTCGGGTCCTGGAAGCCCACAGAGGCAGCCAGGGAGGATTTTCTTTTTTAAGCCTCATTTTGCCACCCAAGGGTTTGTGAGTCCCTCTCCCCAAATCTCAGGGTAAAAGCTTAAACGGAGAGGCGGCAACAGAAATCCTCGACTCAGGGGTCCTGAGCCCACCGAGCCATGCAACCACCTCATTTCCCTCAGTCCCCATTCAATCTCCGCCACACAATCTTGCAACGTCCCTCAAAACATCAGAGTCCCTCTTCAGATCTCATTTCAGGCAATTTTACAGGACTGAGCACCACGGATTAATAAGGGAGATAAATCAAAGTGTGCAGAGGATGAGGGAAAGCAACAGGGCTGAAGCTGGCACGGACAAAGCCGGCCTCCTCTTCCTGGCATCCTGAGACAAAAGCCACGGGGGCTGACGGCAGAGGCCACTCCTGCAGGAGACAGACCCTGAGGGCCACCAGGTGTGACCAGCAGGACTAAGGCAGCTCTGAAACCTCTGCTGGAAGCTCTGGAACCAAAGAAGTCAGATGTCCTTAGGAGGAAAATATTACTCCCATAGCTTCAGGCATCCCTAAACTCGGCTGAGGGAAGGGCTAGAGTTTCCTGGGCAGCAGCAGAGTTTGGCTTGGGCCACACCCTCAGGCTTTCTTATGCCTGAGCCTCCAGGTGGAGAAAACCAGACTGAAAAGACGACTGTCTCAAAGGTCCCCAGGCTGTCACCTATGCAAGCACCCTCGCCCGGTGTAAGGTCCTAAGGAGACGATCACCCCTCACTCATGGAGCTTCCAGTGAGGGTCACCTTCTGGAAGGATGGCATCGAGCCTTTGAATAAGCAGGGAGGCAAGATCGATGATGGAAAGCAAAGGCTTCCGAATTCAAACCCTACCCTTGCCCCTTACGGCAATGTGGCTTTGGGAAGGAATGTCACCTTTCAGAGCCTATCTCCTTATCTGTAAAGCTCATGGTCTTGGTCCAAATCCATTCCGAGTTTTGCTCTCCAGGACACTGGTAGACCATACAAAACCTGCCAACTGCATGAAAAATCACAGTGCAGGAAGTCCCCCCGCCCCCTCAATGGCTCATCCCCAAGGCAGCCCGCTCCCCTCTAGACAGGCAGAGCCCCCTGCTAGTGCTGATTTAGGGAACAATGTCCTTCCAAGTCTAATTAAGTCCTGAGTCAAAACATCCACCAAAATAAATACAATTCATGGCTTATCAGTCACTTGGAATTTTATCTCGATGAAAACAAGAGGACGGTCCCATGAACTTTCAGCTCCTAATATAGTTTTGGTGAAGCTCCAAGATAGAGCAAAACCCATTATCACGTATAATGAATGGATTTTCTCCGAAGTGTCAGGAAGGTACAGGCCCCCACCACTTCTGGTCACAGCTCTGTCCACCCTGCCTTCCCCTTTTGCAAGATGTCATTCGCTCCTTCCGCCTGTGCCTGCCATCAGTAACACTGCTACCCGCCTCCCTTGCTAAGTGCCTCTCGGCTTAGCCTTGAAGCACAGTGAGGATGGACCCTGAGGCTTTCTCTCCTCTGGAGGAGGTCTGCTACATGCAGAAGAGGGGTACACACACCAGGGGCCAGGGGCGAGCACTGCACTCTTACTCGAAATGCCATCACACAACAGCTGTCAGCGAGACCATCAGAGCCCAAAGGTTGGTGGGTTCCCGGCCCTGCGTGGATGGTCACAGTCCTGAGCCATTCTGGACTCTGTCCTTCAAGTGACAAACAAGAACACCAAGCCTGGGAGCTCAAGGACTTTAAACATCAGCAGGTCAGACCACATGGATGAAGGAACAGGGGTGCAGGGAGGGGAAGCATCTTACTCAAGATGCTCAGTGATGGCAGAGGAGATCCAGGACAAGTACTCGTGATTCCTAGTGCACTCCGTCCCTTCCTGCATGGACTGCAGTCATCTTCACCTAAGAGCTAGCGTGCGCTTTCATCGGTGACTCGTTCATGCTCTCTAAACTCTCGCCGAGGCAGCTTTGCTCCCCAGAGCCTGGAGGACAGAGCGGTCACTGGACCTCTAACAATCTCCCCAGGCCTCGATTTCCTCACCGGCAAAGTGAGAGGGCTGCAGTGGGGACCTTCTCACACCACCTTGCACGGTAAGCTTCTCTTCCAAGAGGCAGTGCTGGGAAAATACATTAGAATGCCAGGTAACCTAGAACAGAAACTCTGGGCTGGCACTGTGTCCAGCATGACCAGCCTAAAGGCTACACTTAACCAGAACTCCTTCTACACCACGCTTATTTCATCAGCTCTTATATTTCAGTAACAGAAATCACAGTTAGGCTGCTCTTCAAACATGACAAAGATATTAAAGGAAACAAAAGGAAAATCCCAAATAGATAAAGAAATAAGCAGACCTATTTTGACACTTGGGTAGTATTTCTAAAGGATCTCTCAAATCATCACTGACAGAAAAAGAAACCTCTTGTAGCTTATTATAGTAACAACAAGTTCCCATCATAGGATGACATTTAGCCCCCAGGGCTACCCCAGTCCTTCCAGGTCCCATAAATCTCTTTGGTACTTAGCATGTGGCTTATTGAGGCTCTGCTCTCCTCAATTTGACTGCAAGCTTCTTGAGGGCAGGGAGCAGAGATGATGATCTGACTTCCCTTTGGATCCCCAGGGCCTAGTGCATGGGAGATGCTTTACCAATATTAAACAACCATCAGCATTTTCTATAAACTGTCATATATCAAGACATAGTCCAAATACTTTGCTGAAATACAACTGACCCATAGCATTGCTTAACATTCATCAGCCAATTCAGTAATGTGTTCCTCATTTTGTGCTCACGCTCTCCTATCTGGTTGATAGTCAAGGCCATCAACCAGACTAGACAGCATGGTGCCCAGCATCTGATAGGTATGTGGTAAATATGTTATGAACTGCAAGATTCAGAGCTGGTTACATAATGGTGGGGTGGGGGTGGCATTAGGCTCAGACTGCCACTTACATGTAATAAAACAGTGATGGTCATTAAGCCGTTCTCCATGTATTTGCTATTCTCTCAGGTCCCCAGCAAAAATGTATTTCTCTTGATCTTTGCATTTCACTGTAGCCCTATGACTTCCTTTGACCAAAGACAAATGAGTGGAAGTTACAGAGGCCATTCCCAGGTAGGAGCTTTTAAGAGACAGCATGTCTTCTCTTTGCCATGGGGATTGTCAGTCCTCTAAACAGTCGTCTCTCTGGCACTCTGGGTCCTAGGGTAAGAATGATATACATTACAGTCTCCCACTGACATGCAATGGCCAGATACTGAGGGTAGGTTTGGGGAGTTGCTTGTTACACGGCACAATCTAGCCTATACTGACTGATGTAAAGACTTGTCTAGGTACTCGGATGGAAACATATTATTTCCTGTTTCAGAGCACAGGTGTAGTCAGATTCTGACCTGGGTGGGGGGGCCTACACTTTGGGTTGCTGGGGGAGGAAGCACAGAAAAAGATGTTCTGTTTGGACTTTTTTCTTTCCTCTCTTGCTTTCATATTGCTAGATATCATCTCATCCATATTTAGAGGAACTATCAAGTCTCCAAATTACCTTTAAGCAACTATTGGCAAGGAACCACTTTTGGAAAAAGTACTTTGGGGAAGCAACTGTCCTTTCCATCCCCCAACACACACTCTCCACTGTGCTTCTCCTATGGTGTAACCTGGAACAAAGCTATGAAGTTGAGCAACATTAGGGAGTGAAAGGTTCTTGTGGGGCCACTATACAGCTTTTTTTTTTTTTTTCCCAAAGTGAAAACACAGCATACCTGAGAAATGACACTCCACAGACACTTGATGAATTCTTTCTCTTCTCTTTACAACCCCCTGGGAGAATTCCTTTCTAGCTTAAGGTGCAGATGGCTTGCTTCCTGTCAGCACTAGCCCCCTGTTCAGCACACGTGGCCTCTACCCACCCATTCCACAAGCAGACACTCTTACTTAAAAAGGAAGTCAGTGGTACCAGCAGAAAAGAGGCACTGGGAAAAGGCCAGTGCCGTAATTATTACCCTGTGACCACGGAAATACAGGTTTGCCTCTAAGGCTCCTTTAAGAGATTTCAGATTAAAATGACTTTCACTCTCTCCTAGTTTCTGTTCTCTTGTTACTCACAGGCAGGAGAAAGGGGAAAGGGATGGAATGCAAACACAATGGAGATCACTGACGCTGGGCCCTGTGCTAGAGGCATCTTCTTTTACCAGGAAACTGAGTATAACCCTGGAATGCAAGACGAGGAAAATGCTGGGGGCACTAGTGGATACAATAGGCAGTTACAAGGCAGTGAGAAGGAGCAGGCCAGCAGAACGAGAGAGGAGAGAGGGGAAGGGCTGGGGTGACAGAGCCATGGAGAAGGACACAGAGAGATCAACTGACTGTGCCCAGCAAGCCAGGATGAAGCCTCGATAGTACGGGAACAGTCGGAAAGGTGGTGGTGGAACAAGGCATAGTTCATTTCACTTAGGCTGGTAGGAAACCACGTGGTGAATTACCACGAAAATATGCAACCATGTAGGACCTTATGTACATCCGTATTCTCAATTTTCTCCCTTTTCTACATGTCATTTTCTCACCTATACTCCCCCGCCCCATCCTGATGCTTCATTATTTTAACTTATGATTGTTCTTTCACTATACATTATTACTCTAAGCTGTCATAGAAAAAAGAGAGCTTAACTATTAATTAATTAAATATACAGGAAAGAGAACGGCAGAGGGTTGGAGCCCAGATTGCCCTGAACGGCTTGCAGGACTGAGGAATAATCAGTGCATTTATCTTTGTCTGGTACTTTATAAAGGTCTCTGCCCACCTTCACCTCAGGCCCTCCTTACAACAGTCTTGTGATGCACATACCACAGTGGTCCCCAACTTACTTGGCACCAGGGACCAATTTCGTAGAAGACAACTTTTCCATGGATTGGGGGTGAGGGGGGATGGTTTAAGCACACTACATTTATTGTGCACTTTATTTCTAACATAATGCTGCCACTGATCTGACAGGAGGTACTAGCCCGTGGTCTGGAGGTTGGGCACCCCTGCATGTGAACACTGTTCTCATTTTAGAGACAAAACCATGAAACTCAGAGGTACTGTCTAGCCCCTTGGTCCCTCCACAGCAAACCCCACAGCTGCCTTTAGAAACAGCAATGAGCTGGTTTATAGCTGCTGCTGCTGCTAAGTCACTTCAGTCGTGTCCGACTCTGTGCGACCCCATAGATGGCAGCCCACCAGGCTCCCCCGTGCCTGGGATTCTCCAGGCAAGAACACTGGAGTGGGTTGCCATTTCCTTCTCCAATCTGGTTTACAGCAGCACGACCCAAAAGAATCCTCTGCAGTGATGAAACTGCTGCCTACCTACTGAAGAGTGTCTGTGTTCTCCAACGGGGTAGCCCTGAACCATGTGGGACCTGGGAGTACTTGAAATGTGGCTCATGTGACCAAGCAACTGACTTCTAAATTGGATTATTTTATGCTGCGTGGCCACACCCTGCTCAGGGCTTGAGAGCCCAGCTGGGCAGTGGGGCTGAGCAGGTCTTGAGTCTCTCACTCCCACCACTTGGATGTGGGGAAATAGCCAGAGATGGCATGAAATGTGATTAGATAAAATAAGGCGAAACTCTGCCCCTCTGCCTGACTTGGTGACAATGGGAAGATTAGGAAATGACAGCTCACAAAAGACACAGACGGTAGAGAGTGAGGGGAAGGGAGGGAACATTTCAGGGGAGCCCTCCTTAAACCACGGCTCCAGCCACGCACCCCTGCAGACCCCCAAACTCTGTGCAGACAAACTCCAGCCATGCCTCAGGGACTACAGTGGTAAGTCAGGAGCAGGGAGGATTCTTCGAATGACAGCAGATTCTCTGTAGATTCTGGGGCCCCTGATTTCTGGGATCACTCAAGGGAAGGATGAGCCTGGCCTGGAATCATGAAATTGTGGACTCTGACAAACGGCACAAGTTGGCAGCAGGTCTGAATCCATAAACAGGCATCCTTCCTCCAAACCTGCAAGGAGCCCAAGGGGTAAACTGGTCCAGCACTGTATAAGAGCAAGCCTTCTCAAATGGAGAGGCAGACGTAGAGAAGGGACTTGTGGACACAGTGGGGGAAGGAGAGGGTGGGATGAACTGACATAGTAGCATTGACATATACACAGTACCGTGCGTAAAACAGATAGCTAGTAGGAAGCTGTTTAATGCAGGGAGCTAGCCTGGTGTTCTGTGGCCACATACAGTGGTGGGATGGAAAGGTGCATGGGAGGTTCAAGAAGGATGGGATACACATACACACACACACACACACACACACACACACACACACAGTTAGAACTGATTTGAGTTGTTTCATGGCAGAAACCCAAGAGAACGCACTGGTCATAGCAAGCACCCTCTTCCAACAACACATGGACATCATCAGACGGTCAATACAGAAATCAGATTGATTATATTCTTTGCAGCCAAAGATGGAGAAGCTCTATACAGTCAGCAAAAACAAGACTGGGAACTGACTGTGGTACAGATCATGAACTTCTTATTGCCAAATTCAGACTTAAATTGAAGAAAGTAGGGAAAACCACTAGACCATTCATGCATGACCTAAATCAAGTCCCTTATGATTATACAGTGGAAGTGACAAATAGATTCAAGGGACTAGATCTGATAGACCAAGTGTCTGAAGAACTATGGACAGAGGTTTGTGACACTGTACAGGAGGCAAGGGGTCAGGACCATCCCCAAGAAAAAGAAATGCAAAAAGGCTAAATGGTTGTCTGAGGAGGCCTTACAAATAGCTGAGAAAAGAAGAGAAGCTAAAGGCAAAGGAGAAAAGGAAAGATACACCCATTTGAATGCAGAGTTTCAAAGAATAGAAAAGAGAGATAAGAAAACCTTCTCAGTGATCAATGCAAAGAAATAGAGGAAAACAAAAGAATGAGAAAGACTAGAGATTCAAGAAAATTAGAGATACCAAGGGAACATTTCATGCAAAGATGAGCACAATAAAGGACAGAAATGGTATGGACCTAACAGAAGCAGAAGCTATTAAGAAGAGGTGGCAAGAATACAAAGAAAAACTATATAAAAAAGGTTTTCATGACCCAGATAACCACGATGGTGTGATCACTCACCTAGAGCCAGACATCCTGGAGTGTGAAGTCAAGTGGGCCATAGGAAGCATCACTACAATCAAAGCTAGTGGAGGTGATGGAATGAATTCCAGTTGAGCTATTTCAAATCCTAAAAGATGATGCTGTGAAAGTGCTACACTCAGTATGTCAGCAAATTTGGAAACCTCAGCAGTGGCCACAGGACTGGAAAAGGTCAGTTTTCATTCCAATCCCAAAGAAAGGCAATGCCAAAGAGTATTCAAACTACCGCACAACTGCACTCATCTCACACGCTAGTAAAATAACGCTCAAAATCCTCCAAGCCAGGTTTCAACAGTACGTGAACCATGAACTTGCAGACATTCAAGTTGAATTTAGAGAAGGCAGAGGAACCAGAGATCAAATTGCCAACATCCGCTGGATCATCAAAAAAGCAACAGAGTTCCAGAAAAACATCTACTTCTGCTTTATTGACTATGTCAGAGGCTTTGACTGTGTGGATCACAACAAACTGGAAAATTCTGAAAGAGATGGAAACACTAGAACATCTTACCTGCCTCCTGATAAATCTGTATGCAGGTCAAGAAGCAACAGTTAGAACTGGACATGGAACAACAGACTGGTTGCAAATAAGAAAAGGAGTACATCAAGGCTGTATATTGTCACCCTGCTTATTTAACTTACATGCAGGGTACATCATATGAAATGCCTGGCTGGATGAAGCACAAGCTGGAATCAAGACTGACAGGAGGAATATCAATAACCTCAGATATGCAGATGACACCACCCTTGTGGCAGAAAGCGAAGAGGAACTAAAGAGCCTCTTGATGAAAGTGAAAGAGGAGAGTGAAAAAGTTGGCTTAAAGCTCAACGTTCAGAAAACTAAGATCATGAAATCCGGTCCCATCACTTCTTGGCAAACAGATGGGGAAACAGTGGAAACAGTGGCAGACTATTTTTTTGGGCTTCAAAATCACTGTAGATGGTGACTGCAGCCATGAAATTAAAAGACGCTTGCTCCTTGGAAGAAAAGCTATGAACAACCTAGATAGGATATTAAAAAGCAGAGACATTACTTTGCCAACAAAGATCCATCTAGTCAAAGCTGTGGTTTTTCCAGTAGTCATGTATGGATGTGAGAGTTGGACTATAAAGAAAGCTGAGCACCAAAGAACTGATGCTTTTGAATTGTTGTGTTGGAAAAGACTCTTCAGAGTCCCTTGGATTTTAATGAGATTAAACCAGTCAATTCTCAAGGAAATTAGTCCTGAATATTCACTGGAAGGACTGATGCTAAAGCTAAAGCTCCAATACTTTCGCCACCTGATGCAAAGAACTGACTCATTTGAAAAGACCCTGATGCTGGGAAAGATTGAAGATGAGAGGAGGGGACAACATCACTGACTTGATGGACATGAGTTTGAGTAAGCTCCGGGAGTTGGTGATAGACAGGAAAGTCTGGTGTGCTGCAGTCCTTGGGGTCACAAAGAGTCAGACACGACTGAGTGACTGAACTGATGGCAGAAACCAACACGACATTTTAAAGCAATTATCCTCCAATAAATAACAAAAGGGCCTTCTCCTTGAGGCCTGAGATCATGACAGGATAAAGGATGAGGGTCAGCCCATCTGCAGCGTCCCTGGGACGCTGGGATGCAGGGAGAGGAGGCAAGAAACATCCCCTCTTCCCTCTAATGAAAACTGTTGTCCATTGTCCCTGAAGGCTGGGGTTCGCCCTTCCAGCCATCTGGGCACTGCTTAGATTTTTAGTGAGCAGGGCCTCATTCAATAAGATGACACCTCATTCAATAAGATGTCACCTCATTCAATAAGAGAATAGCTGGAGCTAAATAGGAATCCATGCACAGAGGGCTCCCTGAGCAAGCAGATGAGTGGGACAGTCGGCAGGTGGCTAGAGCCTCTGGCAGTGGATGGGTCTGCTGGGCCTGGAATTCAGTCCCAACTCGGACACCAGCCAGTTAGGTGTGCATGGAACCTGCAGTAAGTTTACGGACCCTCTCACAGACTCAAGTCTATGAAACTAGGATAACTCCTTTCAAAGGGTCAAGGTTAAAAATTAATGACCAAATGTTTGTAAGGTGCTGGACACAGTTCCTGGCATACAGTGCTCTGTCAGGAAATGGCAACTATACCTGTTTTTATTATTTTCTAATAAAAGTTTGTATTTATTTTCCATTGTTGCTATAACAAATTATAATAAACTTGGGGGGTTAAAATAATACTATCTGTACTATCTTACAGTTTTTCATCTGAATTGAGTGCCAAGGAATGAACTCATAGTGTCAGCAGAGCTAAGGTCATTTCTGGAGGCTTCAGGGAACATCTGCTCCTTTGCCTTCTCTGTATAGAGGCCACCCGACCTGAGTTCTTTGACTGTGGTCCCTTCCCTAATCTTCAAAGCTAACCAGGGCGGATGGTGTCTCTCTCACATCTCATCAGTCTGCCCTCCGCTCCTGCCTCTTCCACTTTTAAGGACCTGTGATTAGAGTGGCCGACCTGGATAACCCAGGGCAGTCCATCTAAACGTCAGCTGATAAGCAACCTTACTGGGCTTCCCAGATGGCTCAGGGGTAAAGAATACACCTGCAACACAAGACACAACGAGTTCGATCTCTGGGTCGGGAAGATCCCCTGGAGGAGGAATTGGCAACTCACTCTCGCATTCTTGCCTGGAGAATCCTATGGACAGAGGAGCCTGGCAGGCTACAGTCCATGGCTCACACAGAGTCGGACATGACTGAGCATACACGAAGCAAACTTATTCCCTTGGCCACAAGTCATAAAATAATCACAAGTGCTGGGATTAGGTCATGGGTGTCTCTGAGGAGGGCTGTTTTTCTCCCTATCCCAGATTTGAAAGGGAAGACAATGGGAGAAGTTCCCTCTGTGTTCCCTCCAGTCTGCATATCCCAGCAGGGGCGATGCCTAAGAAAGAGCTCACCTCACATGATGAGGGTGCCTACCAATTCCAGCTGCTGGTTGGGGAGCTCTGTCCCGGATTCAGCTCCTCCAAGTCGGGCCCGAATCTGTGAATGCATTGCTGGGTGCCAGAAGGCCAAACTGTCCCACACAAATCACAAAGCCAAGCAGTGTCCTGAGCTGGAAGATCTTGCGACACTCCCGGTGAGGGAGGAGGGCCTGGCTTGGCAGGCTGGTCAGATACCAGGTTGCATAGTTACATCCTCACACTGCAGGACTCCCTGTTCAAGCTGAAGCTGGGATAGCTCCGAGCACTGAGGCCTGGGTCCCAAATGCAGACAGTCAAGTTGTACGGTGACTGAAGCCCAACTGAAAAGCCATCTCCATAAGTAAACTGTACAGAATTTGGAGGGCAAAGAAAATCTTGTAATTTAACAAGGGGAAAAAAAAAAAAACAGTTTCTCCTTTATGTTTGGTGATGTCAGAGGGCAATTTTCATTTTTGTTCAAGTCTCAGGCTGATGTTTTACCATGCGGCATTAGTTTGTTTGTTTTTTTTCTATTTTTCTTACTACCTACATCGTAGCTCAGTCAGTCAAGAATCCACCTGCAATGCAGGAGACCTGGGTTCAACTCCTGGGTCAGGAAGATTCACAGGAGAAGAAAATGACAACCCACTCTAATATTCTTGCCTGGAAAATCCCATGGACAGACAAACCTGGCAGGCTACAGTCCATGGGGTCACAAGAGTCAGACATGACTTAGCGACAAAACCAAATTAACAAAAGCAATTGGTGTTTTAAGGGTTGAGAAGAAAGTTATCAAGTAACTGCAAAGTCTTGCTCGGGACCCACATGCACAGGAGCCTGGCTTCTACCCTCCACGTGCTCTCAGGACAGGTACGTGACCTTGGCGGGAGCATCTAACTGCCTCAACCCACTGCACACTACAGCACCACGCATGTGGGAAAGGGCCACGGCATGCTTTCAAGGGACAGAGAAAGGGACCGAGAGTGGAAACTTTCCCAGAGCTGAGCTTTAATCTTTGAAAGCACTCAATCTTCCGATGGGGTCCCAGGAGACAGCAGTGCCTGCAAGCGGCCGGAGTTCCACAAACCCTGTGGCTGTGAGCTCAGCCCCTGGGCCCTCCTTGCTGTATCCCTTCCTCCTCCCAGCCTGCTAGACCTCCATGTCACAGGTCTCTTTACATGTCTGTCATCTGGGGCCAAGAGCTTGTAATAAGCCACCTCCGCTTGCCCCTTTTGATCCTTCCTTCAGAGCCGGCTGGCCCTAGTTTGCTGAAAGTCGCCCCGATGACTATCAGGTAAAAACAAGAGCCCATGGGTGGCAATCCTAAAGAGTGACAGGAGATCAAGGGCAGGCCTGGCATCCTGAATTTACGATCGTCATTTATTATTTCTCAGAAGCCAGCTGGTGACATACGAGACTCACCAGCAGACATGGGCTCTGTCTCCCAGGCTCCGAAGGTGCACATTCCTATCAGTTACTTTCAATAACCCTGAAGATACTCCAGCCACATCCTGCCGCCAACAGCCTCAGCCTGCCTGGGGAGTGGGTGGGAGAGCTGTCCTCTAGGGATGAAGGGCCAAGGTCAGTGATGTTTTCCCGCTTGCACAGTGAGGTGATCCGCCCTTGGGCTGGCCATCCCTTTGCTGAGGTCTCATCAGAAATCACCTCTCAGTTTGTTTCCTATTTCTTTTGTAGAACTCATGTAATTTACTGCTTGTGTGTGAATCCTTAAGGACTGGGCTTCTTATTAAAAAAAAAATTAATGGAAGTATTTTAGCCTTTTTTTTAGGTTAGAAGGGAAGACTTCTGGAAAGGTTCTTGGCATTTTTTTTTTCACTTGTCTAAATTACTTAAACAACTTATTTCTAGTTACAGGGATAGGAAAAGGATTACCTAGCCTGCAGCCATGTACATCGTACTTCTTATTTTTTAATATATCTGCACACCATCTGTGATATTATTCCTCGATATTTCACATTAAGTTGTTTCAAGTCTACACTATCCTGACCCTAAGAAATGTGTGTAAAATCATGAGTTTGAGAGATGCTAGAGGCAAGAATTCTTTTTTTTTAATTAAAATATAATTGTTAAAAAGAAGTACTTCCCTGTCTACCATCTAAAATTATTTCTGTACCAATAATGTTAGCCTTGCACTTTGTGGAACACTCATTTACAACATAGTTTTGGGAAGATTTACAAGAACAGGGCCTCCCAGGTGACGCTAATGGTAAAGAACCCATCTGCCAATGTAAGAGACCTAAGAGACTCGGGTTAGATCCCTGGGTTGGAACATCTCCTGGAGGAGGGCATGGCAACCCACTCCACTATCTTGCCTGGAGAATCCCATGGATAGAGGAGCCTGGTAGGCTACAGTTCACAGGGTCACAAGGAGTTGGACATCACTGAAGCAACTTAGTATGCACGCTTACGTGAAGAACTTGAAAGAAACCAATCTACTACTCTTTCAACTGAGCCAAAGATAAAGCATTACTATGGCCTGTTTACACTAACTTTGAAAAAAGTAATTTAACATATCCAAGAATAATATGGGAGCTTCCCTGGTGGTCCAGGGGTTAAGAATCTGCCTGCCAAGGCAGGGGACACAGACTCGATCTCTGGTCCAGGAAGATCCCACATGCTGCAGAGCCACTAAGCCCATGCGCCACCGCTACTGAAGCCCACATGCTCTAGAGCCTCGTGCTCCGCAACAAGGGAAGCCGCCGCAATGAGAAGCCCATGCATCTCAACTACAGAACAGTCCCTACTCATTGCAACTAGAGAAAACCCGTGTGGAGCAATGAAGACCCAGCACAGACAAAAATAAATAAATAAAAATAATAAATAAATGACAGCATAGTATTAAAAAAAAAAAAAAAGAGTAATAGAGAATATCTCACTGCCTACAGGTCCAAACTTACATGAAATAGAAAATTTATGAGCATTATTAAATCTTTTTTTTTTAAGCCACCTGAATTCTTTCTTTAAAAGTTGGCTCATTATCCATTTAGTCTTAAATGATCACACCTGAGCAATTCCAGTTTGGGGAAAACCAGAAGACACTGTTTTCTGTTTTGTTACATGTGGAGACTGAGCTGGAACAACAAAACAAATGCCACCCATCTTTCCAGCCCAAACCCAAATCTCCCACCTCCAAAAGCAAAAGCAAGCTCAGCTGTGATCTATAATCATTCCATTAACCCTGCACTGAAGCATTAAATTAAACTGCCTAGTGTAGACACTGCTTCTGCAACAAGGGGAAATGTACCTTGTAAGGAACTTTATGTATATTATGTATATTAACTTTATGTTAATAGATTTACTGAGCAATTCCATGTTTACAAGAGAATACCAATAAACAAAACAATTTAATAAGCTGTGAACGCTCCAGTGGGGGTGTTACAACAACTGATTTTTCTTTTGCTGATATTTACTCTAAAGATTTTGGTCATAAAGAGTTTTAGCCTTAGAGTAGTTCTCAAATGGTTTGTCTTACTATAGAATTTTTAAACCAATACTTTAAATAAAATCACAGGAAAAAAGCTGACTTGAATTGGCACCTCAGTGGTAAGTCTTTAGTCCTCTCTGGTATAAATCACTACCTTGGAGGCTGAGAGGACTCTGAGAAGGACACAGTTGAGTTGGTGGCTAAGTCTAGGCCTTGGGCAGGTGCCAAGTTCCTGACAGCTAATTCAGCACTCTTCACACCAGCCCAAGCCTCCAAGCCTTTCCCAAGAGAAGGTGAAGATTCCTTTTCAGCAAATTCCATATCCGGGGGAAACTTCAGGGTCTGTCTCTTTAATACTGTTGCCCTATTTCTCTGAAGCCAGGGAACTACAGAAGTCATCTCACTCTCTGTTAGAAACTATGTCCTGCTAAGAGAAATGCAAGAAACTGGTTTGGTGCAACAAATATTTGGCCTTCTGACACATGAGACTTCGCCTCCAAAAAGAACAGAGAGATTTCAAACTGCTCACATCAAAATTCCATGTTCTGTCTCATCAACCCAGATGTGGCAAGGGGTCAAGTATGCCAGAAAAAATTCTTCAACAATCAGATCATTAAAGGGTATTGAAATCCAGAAATACAGCACATCAGAGCTGGAAGGGATATTGGAAACCATACAGCCCAAACCCCTTCCTTAACAGAGAGTTCATGGTCACAGAATCGGCTTGTGTCAAAGACTAGAAACTTGTAGGCCAAATATTCTTCTTTATCATAGAGTTTTCTGGAGCTCTTCTTTGTCTCCGAAGCAATGAAGACTGGTCAAGCCCAATCATGACAACCACTCAGCATGCAGTGTAAAAACTAAATGGTTAAGCCCTGCCTCTTGTCACCAGGCAACAGAGAGTTATGGGGAAGCCTGCTCAGCCACGGCCAGGGGAGCTCTCTTCTGCACACAGACCTTCTGGGCGTCACCAGGGACTCTGCTCCTTCCAAGATGCAATACCTAGAAAGCTGGCTAATGGAGGAAGCAGAGCAGATCCCCAGGGCCTGCTGAACTGATAAAGATGCAGTAGCAACAGTAAAACAACAACAAAAACCTTCCCAGCCCGAACTCCCTGGGTTCTTGCTATGAGAACCACCAAGCGACACCCAGAAGCAGGATGCAAGAGCTGGTCAGGCCCCTCTTCCACCTGCTGAACCAGCTCCTAACCTCAGGCCCGGCTTCAAGGCCTCCCAGCCTCTGGTGGCTTAAAGCAGCACGCATTGGCTCTCACCATGACCGCCCTCATTTCTCAGGCCCCACTGCAGTCACCTCCACATCTGGGCCACCCCAAGTGGAGCAGGCTTACCTGTCAGCGTCTCCGAGGCCCAGGGAGGTGTTTCTTTGCAGGGTCTCCCGCACCACAGCCATCCCATCAGGGAGCCGGTTCAGGCGGCGGGTGTAGAGGCCAAGTCCACCATCGGTCATGTACCTTTGAAAGGAGAAAGGGATGATGCAAATATCTGGTTAAGGACAAGTCATGGACCATCTTGCCATTCATATCGAGAAGCCCGGCATGGCCATCCTGTGCCCTAAGATGGAAGGAACCAAGGCTTTCCGGAGGTTCTGTCACTGATCACAGCCTAGAGACAACTCAGCTGATTCAACCCAAAGGATCACCAGCTTGCTAGCAAAAATAAAACTCAGATTAATTAACCCAAACTCACAGGGATCTATGGAGCAGAAGGGAACTAGTGAAAAAATTAACTGTCAGATGCATTCATGACATTCTTGTTAATGTCAGCAATTATACAAGCAGGTGTTTTACCTAAGTACTGTGAAGGGAACTGACAAGTCACTGGCAAAGCATAGGGGAAAATATTACAGAACAGCGCAGGGGAAAAAGTAGGCAAGATTTTAAGGATGGTAAGAAAAGATGGAGGATACAAGAGCCAGCTTTGTCATCATGGGCAAGTCCTGGATTTTTTCATCTAAACTCTGTGAATATCACATTCTTCCTGCATCACCAGATGGGCATGGGAATTAGAGAGATAAGGAATATCAAAGTGCTCTATAATTTGTATAAGATCACATAAACAGAAGATGTTATTAAGATAGTGATTATCTTAAAGTATGTGTAATGGTAAATTTCACCTTTGATACTGATGTCTTAGGGGGTGTCCCAAGCTCTCTGAATAACAGTAATGTTACTTATCTAAACTTCAAGTTGATGCCACAGAGCTATCTTCCTATGAAATCAGTGTTGTCATAGGAAGGGAAGACCCCTGAGACTTTCTGTATAGATAGCTGACTATCCACCAATCACATCAGCTCCTGAAAGACTGGCTACCAGTAGCAAGTAGTTTGGCTTCCCAGGTGGTTCAGTGGTAAAGAATCTGCTTGCAGGAGATGAAAGAGACATGGGTTCAATCCCTGGGTCAGGAAGATCCACTGGAGGAGGAAATGGCAACCCATTCCTCCCAGGAGGAAATGAGAAATCCCATGGACAGAAGAGCCTGGCGGGCTACAGTCCATGGAGTCTCAAATAACCACACATGACTGAGAGGCTAAGCATGCATGCATGCACACACGATGAAGTACTTCAGGTCCAAAGCAGCTTTACTTCATTCACCCTGGTTACTCCAAGACACCCCTCAGAGGAGACTGCTTGTGTCATCATCCCCATCTCCAGAGGAGAATGCAAAGCAGAACTTTAGCAGAGCCAGAAATCAAACTCAGAGCACTTTAATTCCCCCATGGGCCCCATCAGACTTGCAACGCATCTGAAAATGCAAGTGATTTACTTTTCAAGTACAATAACAGGGCGTGAGAAGATCAATGAATGAGTGATTATTTTGCTGCAACAGTCAGCTGAGCTACTTAGTACATCATGGAATGTTTCACTGCCTTTGCTATCTTGGCTTTAGAATATATGGGGTAGATCCTGAGGGTTCTCAATACTTGAGATTCTTCTATGTCTAGCTTAGGAACTTCTTGGAATATATTCTTAGAAAAATGGACTTATAGGATGCTGTGGAAGTTTACCAGAACCAGTAGGGTCACAGAAGAAAGTTCTCACGGGAGCTGTCTTGGGTGAGGAGCTTCTGCTTTGGGTCGGAAGAACTCTCCCTCAGGGCAGCTTCCAGGATACCACATCTGAGCCGACTTCTGTGGTGGCCCCTTTCACCCCCTATTTGTGACATTAAAGATCACAAAGCCAACATAATGGAATATCTGTTGAAGTCAGTCAAACCAGTTATTTGTGGTTGAATTGTACACTTTAAAATGATGAATCTTAGGGACCTGTGGTGGTCTAATGGATAAGAATCCACTTGCCAATGCAGGGGACCCGGGTTTGACTCCTGCTCTGGGAAGATCTCCTATGCTGAGGCACAACTACTGCGCCTGCACTCAACAGCCCAAGCTCTGGGACAAAAGAAGCCACCACAATAAACAGCAGCCTGCACGCCACAAACAGAGAGCCGTTCTCCCTCTCCGTAACTAGAGAAAACCCACACGCAGCAACAAAGACCCAGTGCAGCCAAGAATAAAAATATTTTAAAAATTAAAAAAATAAAAAAAATTTTATGGTATTTGACTTAGGCCTCAATAAAGAAGAAAAAAGAAAAACCAAAACATTCCAGCCATCATTCAGTTCAGTTCAGTTCAGTCGCTCAGTCATGTCCGACTATTTGTGACCCCATGAATCGCAGCACGCCAGGCCTCCCTGTCCATCACCAACTCCCGGAGTTTACTCAAACTCATGTCCATCGAGTCGGTGATGCCATCCAGCCATCTCATCCTCTGTCGTCCCCTTCTCCTCCTGCCCCCAATCCCTCCCAGCATCAGGGTCTTTTCCAATGAGTCAACTCTTCACATGAGGTGGCCAAAGTATTGGAGTTCAGCCATCATAGCTATAGTTAAATAATTATCTGTGTAATGGAGAGGGCAATGGCACCCCACTCCAGTACTCTTGCCTGGAAAATCCCATGGACGGAGGAGCCT
Source organism: Dama dama (assembly GCF_033118175.1). Classification (NCBI taxonomy): domain Eukaryota; kingdom Metazoa; phylum Chordata; class Mammalia; order Artiodactyla; family Cervidae; genus Dama; species Dama dama. Next base: position 26,006,180 of record NC_083682.1, on the reverse strand, counting down.
GGTGGCTGCAGTCCATGGGGTCGCTAAGAGTCAGACACGACTGAGCGACTTCACCTTCACTTTTCACTTTCATGCAATGGACAAGGAAATGGCAACCCACTCCAGTGTTCTTGCCTGGAGAATCCCAGGGACCAGGGAGGCTGGTGGGCTGCCGTCTATGGGTTTGCAGAGTCGGACACAACTGAAGTGACTTAGTAGCAGCAGCAATGACTTTAAAATTTTTAATTTATTTATTGTTGGCTGTGCTGGGTCTTTGCTACTGCAAGGGTTTTTCTCTAGCTGTGGTGTGAAGGCTTCTCATTGCTGCGGCTTCTCTCATTGCAGAGCGCAGGCTCTGGGACTCAGGCTTCAGTAGTTGTGGTATAAAGGCTTAGTCGCTCCACAGAATGTGAGATCTTCCAGGGTCAGGGATTGAACATGTATCTCCTGCATTGGCAGGCGGATTCTTTCCCACTGAGCCACCAGGAAAACCCTGTGTTATGACTTTTGGATTCTTGGTTCCCCACACTAGATAGCAAGCTCTTTGAGAAGGGACTATTTTATTTTGTTCAAATCTATATTCCATGTTCTAACACATCCTAAGCGCTTAACAACTATTGTTTTTGTTGAATGAAATCCAAAGACACGGTCATAGGGTGAAGTTTAGCAAGAACATTTTGGGAGGAAACCAATTACAGGTTTTCTCCCTCTGAAACGTCAGAAAATTTGACATCTAAGTCATATGGCAATTAAACTGTCTACCTGCCAATCAGGGGCTTCCCATGCAGCACTAGTGGTAAAGAATCTGCCTGCCAATGTAGGAGGTGTGGGTTCGATCCCTGGGTCGGGAAGATCCCTGGGTCAGGAAGATCCCCTGGAGGAGGAAGTGGCAACCACTCCAGTTTTCTTGTCTGGAAAATCCCATGGATAGAAGAGTCTGATGGGCTCCAGTCCATGGTGCCACAAAGGTTCAGACATGACCGAGCACCTGCCAGTCAACCCATCTGTCCATCCTTCCACCCACTCACCCAATAGATACAGCCACCCAGGATCCAGTGGCGAGCTCCATGTGTAGGATGGTGAGCTCCATCCTACAATTAGCATAAGGAGGAAAAAAGGACCTACACCAAAATGCAGTAACTCTGCCAGAGGCTAGACTTTCTAGATCAAATGTCCTTTCAAGGAGACTTCCGTGGAAGCTGTTCAAAACAGTCTGCTGCACCATTAAGCAAGGCGGTTAATTTCGATTTTAGCAAAGCCCACTCAGCCATTGAGATAAACAAAAATTTTTCAACTGGGGAGATCTTGTCAAAGGACAAACAAACTAATTAAAGCATTCATTTCCCTGCTGGATTTTTTTTTTTTTTTTTTTTACTGCTGGTGAAACAACACACACGGTTGGGCAATTACACGTACCTGGGCATGTAGATGGAGGCCCACACATATACAGCCCTGGCTTTCTGTGAAGGCCAAGAGTAGAGGTTGGTGAGCTTCCAGAGCTGGAATGCTGAGATGTGCTGCAGGCTGGTATTGCCAGGTGCAAGCTGTCAAAAACTGACCATTGATGAAGGTGGGGGGGCTTGGAGAGATGTGACTGTGTGACTGGAGAGTCTGACTTAGCTTGTCAACTGCTACTGGGAATTCTGATTTTGTTTAGGCAGAGAGATGAGGTGGTGGTGGAGGAGTGAAGGATAAATCAGGATCCTCTGCCTTCTCAAATGGACCAAAGACTGAAAGCCAGAGCTGAATGCTACCAGCGTGACACGATCCAGTTTCCTTACAAATCTATTCCATTCATTTTATGCATGTATGTATGTGTGTGTGTGTGAGAGAGAGAGAGAGGCGGGGGGAGGGAGGAGTCAGGAGGAAGTGGTTAAGGAAAAGAGAGAGTTTACCTCTTCCTCCCTAGGTTTGTAAAAATGTATTAAATCATAATTTAAAAAATAATATTCAAAATAAATTCTGTGTCCTCTCACTGCAAGACAGTACAGCACTGAATACGGTTGTCACTTGAACTAGCCTCACACATAAGAACTTAAATTTCTTATTTCTATAATTATTATTCTACCAAATACAGTATAAAAAGCCCTGACTATATCTTTAAATAACTCTTCTGGTTTCAATGAAAAATACACATACTTTGGTTCAACCCAAATTTCATAGGAATTGGCTACTGAATACATTAGTATAAACGTCCATCAGTTCCGTTTAAGGAAGCATAATTTAGAGATGAAGCAGTCACTGGTGTGTTGCACTAGCCTGTGAGCAGAAGAGTGAAAACGTTTGTGGTCCTAAAAGCTCAGGAGGCTGGGTGGGATGGCTGGGTCCCATCTTGCGAGTTTTATCGGAAACTTGCATTGGGTGGAGATGCAACGAGTTGCCTGAGGTCACAAGGAAAGTAACCAGCTGATCTAGGGACCAAATCTCTGAGCACCAGGGCTGCACTTTCCTTCTCCTTAGAGAAATAAATCATTAGTGCTGGAGCCTAATGAGGTGCTGGTAACATCCTAATGTTTGCTTGCTGGGGTCCTGGCTAAGCCACCAAGCACCTGCACAATTTCAACACTATCCTCCACCTTCCGTTGCTTCCCCAGAGGCCCCTGGATGGACAGCAGGAGCCTCTGTTAAAGAGCCAGGGTGTCTGTGGGTGTTTTTCTTGCTTTTCAAGGCTGGGGAGGCTCATGAGCATCAGAATTAGGAGCATGGCTGTGTCATCAGTGAGTCCTGGGTTCAGTCTTCCCAGCCTCACACTAGCTGAGGGCCCTTGTGTGCATCGTTGTTAGCAAGTACTAAGGGTTACTGATGCTGGCTGGATGTTGTGCTAAGTGCCTCACAGAAACCCTGACATCTTCAAAACAGCCTTATCAAGTGTTACTTTTATCTCTATTTTTTAGAGGAAGACAATGAAACAGGTCAAGATCACTGCGCAGGTAGATGGGTTCAAATTCCAGCTTTGTCACTTTTGGGGGCGGGTAATTTCTCCAGGTTTCCGCTTCCTCATCTGCAGGATAGTTGAAACTATTGATTAATCTCATAGGGCCATGGTGGGTTCACTGCCACCTCAGGAGCCCTTTAGGAGATCAATCTTGAATATTCACTGGAAGGACTGATGCTGAAGCTAAAGCTCGGATACTTTGACTACCTGATGCAAAGAACCAACTCACTGGAAAAGACCCTGATGCTGGGAAAGAGGGAAGGCAGGGGGAGAAGGGGGCGACAAAGGATGAGACGGTTGGATGGCATCACCGACTCAACAGGCATGAGTTTGAGCAAACTCCAGGAGATGGTGAAGGACAGGGAAGCCTGGTGTGCTGCAGTTCACGGGGTTGTAAAGAGTCAGACATGACTTAGTGATTGAACAACAACTGTCACTATAAGAAGCAGTGATGGCCTGTGTCACTCAGTAGTGACACTGCAGTCCCTCCTCCCCTTCCAGTTCCACAAAGATTGTGTACCAGGCGCTATGCCAGGCTGGGATTACAGAGACCTCGTTCCTGCCCTGCCCTGGTGAAGCTCAACATTGACAAGGCTCTCAGACATGTGAGTAGGCAGCTCTCCTACATGATGACTGGTAGGAGACAGATGTACGGTACAGATAGATGGACGACGGGCTCTGCACACACAGGAGACGGAAGTCACAGAGGGATGCAATTTAAGTTGGCCTTTGAAGGGTGCACAGGAGTTTGCCAGTCAAAGGAGGAGGATTCATCTAGGCACATAGATGACATGTACAAAAGCCAAGAGGAAAGTAAGAGGATGGGAAGTAGTTCACTGTTGCCAGAACAGCAGGAACAAAGACAGGAGATGGGCTGCAAGGGGACGGGGGCCCAGTCAGGAAGGGCTTGGAGGCCAGGAGGGGCTGAGACCTTTGTCTGGAAGCTGGGTAAGCTATGAAGGTAGTAAGCCCATGAATAACAGGCTCTGGCTTTCGTTTGAAAGAGAACACTGACTTTTCGATACCTCCACCATTCAACACTCTATTTTTGGTGAGCAATGTCTCACTGATATTTCCTCCTGTAGATTTTCCATAACATACTACTGGTCTGGATCCCATCTGAGGCACCCCAGACCTTCGGGGAATGATCAGACTTGCAGAGTAGACCTCACCATCCCTCCAACTAAAGGAGACCTGTGAAGGCAACAGGCCTAGGACAAGGAACTTTCTCAACAGAATAGGTGCATCCTGAGTAACTGACGGGAGGTATGAAAAAGCTCTGGAATCTCATAGGACCTGTCAGAACAAACACGCTAGATTCTGAGTCCAGCGCTGTCGACAGATCTCGTCTCCTTGAAATGTGCGTGGTGAGGCACCAATGTCGAACAAGTGAAATTGGCATGAGTCACCTTCAGAAGGGGGACAGAGGACCCCTTGTTCCCAAATTTCCCTACGTGGAACATAAGGAACACAAAGAGGCTCTCAATAATCACAAAGGAAATCATCTTCTGTCAAGAATTGGTGGAGGTAAGAGAAGGGAAGGGAAAGCAATTTGTACATTGACAGAGTCCAGTGTATTCCTATTAGAGCACAACATAAAAAAACAAAAAACTCTCAGATGCAAAAAATGAAAGCAATACAAACAGAAAAAAAAAATCAAGCCTAAGTGATTACTTTTCTTCAAAGACATGGCAGCATGTCTGTGTTTTTTGGACACACTTTTGGTTTAAATGTGAACGTAGCAAAGAAAAATGGAATAAAAGAATTGCATACATAGAAGCTATTCCCTGCCAACATCAATATAAATATATGAACATATATATCAACACATACTTTGTCGTATAAGGTTAAAGAAAATGATGTGGGCTGCTGAAAAGTCCTTGCATTTGAGTTTCAGCAGCAGCCAAGTCCTCAAACAACAAATGCTTTCACAGTGCTCTTCACTCCATGACAATAGGCCTGACATTTATATTTGAAGTTTATTAGGATGTAAATTGAGTTTCTAGACAAACCTGTAAAAGGATCCCTTTAGTTCAGAGCCTCTTAGAAGTGCGATGAATAAACTCCACTCTGGGTCATAGAAGGACACAAGTGGGTCTAACAAAGCTGCCGGAATCCTTTTGAAGAAAGTCGATCTTAGTGACAGAAAACAATCTGCTACGTTTAGCTTAAGCTGAGAAGACACATTTGAAATGCAAAAATATGGTTGGGGGAAGAAAACAGATTTTTAAAATTTTTCAGTGTTCTTTCTGGGAGACTTATGAGAGTTCAGTTTTCCTCTCTAGCAAAATAATAAGAAGAAGACTGAAGCACTAAAATTTAGGCACTTAAGACTTTACTATGGGAACCACTTTGCCCTCAGTTTTTAGGCATAAAAGCTGAGACAAATACCACACATTTCATTTACCAAGCCACCCCCCGCTGCCTCCACCTTCAATGACAAGAAACATATCACAGAGCAATTCTCAGATCTTACCCACTACACAGCTTTAACACAAAAACCAAATGAAGGTGAATCCTAATCAAAGAACAAGGTGCTGCTCCTTCTCTAGCCTGTGTGTGTCTGTGTGTGTGAGTGAGTGTTAGTTGCTCAGCTGTATCTGACTCTTTGCAACCCCACAGACTGTAGCCCTCTAGGCTTCTCTGTTCATGGAATTCTCCAGGCAAGAATACTGGAGTGGGTTGCCATGCCCTCCTCCAGGGGATCTTCATGACCCAGGTATCGAAACCAGGTCTCCGGCATTGCAGGCAGATCCCTTACCATCTGAACCACCAGGGAAGCCCTATCATGGATCATCCCAAACTGACATGCAATGAAACAAAACCCACAGCAGCCTCTGGAGAGAAAGTCTAAGGTCCGAGTGTCTTTCTTGGTTAGGTTTCCCTGCAATAATAAGACTTGATGCATAAATAATCCAGATCGGCAACACGAATAATCAAGAAACATTTCTATGGTGTTCAAGTCTTTTGGGAGACTCCTCCAACAATCCCGCCGGCAGAGGGAGAGGAGGAGGTGCAGACCCACAGGACCAGTTTCCTACCTGTCTGCCCAGTGCAGGGATGGGGCACCACCTCCCGCTGTGCTCTAGGATGGCCCCTTCTCCAGGAAATCCCCAAGCTGGTATCTTGCTCTTTTAAGGAGGATATGAGACTTAAGTTTTCCTCTCTAGCAGAATCTGCCATTATTTCGCTCACTCCTAGAACACCCACCTTGGCTCAGAGCACAGAACAGGGCCATGGCAGATAGATGTCACTTTCACTGCAGGAAAGTTCCTTCAACGGCCAGGAGCTGCCCACCTGGAGCATCCACAGCTCCAGGGGCACCTGCTCCTTCCACGGCTCATCTGCATCTCACTCTATCTTACCGAGTCAGTCCTGGCTGTGAAGGGAGCCAGAAGTCCGGGCTCAATTCTCTGACCCTGGTGCAGCCGGAAAGCGAGCCTGTGACAGAAGTGAGCCAGCCTCAGGAGGTCTGAAGCCTACGCTGGCTACTTCGTCACCAGAGCACACCTCTCTGGGGAGCGCTGCAATGATGTTGCTAAGCTAGTCAGGCAAGAGCTCAACCCTGGCAGGCAATGGGGACAGAGGTAAGAGCAGGAAAAGGCAGGCCTGAGAGGAGGAGGAGGCAGAGGGCCCCAGGGGGCCCTGTTAAATGTCACTGGGGGAAAGTGATGTCACAGACTTTATTTCCAAAAGCTAGCTGCTGCAAAGCTGCTTGGAGAGAGAAAAAGGCATGCTCTGGGGGTCATGCCACAAACATCAACACCTGCCTCACCCTCGACCTACCACTGAACCAGTAGCTTCAGCATCACTTGGCAACTTACTAGAAGTATGGTACCCTAGTCCTCCTGAATCAGACTCTGCAGTTCAACAAGGATTCTAGGAGGTTCTAATGTGCATGAAAGAATGGAAAGCAACGACATCAGGCAGTGGTCTCCCTAGTGGGGGCATAAGATGACCCACAGTGATGAAAACTAAAATGCTCCTGTTTTATTTCTTATCATGTCACTTGTAAATCCTGGGTGGAGGCAGGTATTACAGTATACACAGTATTTCAGTGAGAAAGCACATATATGTTTAAAAGACAAATACAATGTCTAACAGAGGAACAAGCTCTTTTTTGACACAACCAAAAATAGTCTAAAACAGAAATTTCTAAATCTTCTTGAGTTGTGGATTCCTTAGAGAAACCAGTGAAAGCCATGGAGGTCAACCTCACATATGGACAAAATGAGTATCCAATTCTAGTGAGTTCACAGTCTACCCCCCTCACCTACCCCAACCTGGCCCCATGTTAGTGGCCCCTCTGCGGAGTTAGGGCAGAAGTGGATCCTGGCTGGGTCTGTCCCTTCAACATATACAGTTTACAAATAGCAAAGTATTTGCTGGAAATGGACGCAGCTGTGGCACATGGCATTGCTATAACTCATAAGTCACCTTGAATTTTAGCATACGGACTCGAGTTTATCACTGCTGTGGGTCTGGGCTTGCCCCCACCAAACTTCCAGCAGAGGAGAGAGTGAGCAAGTGGTGATAAAACACGCTGTTACGGTTCTTGCATCTTCTGCAAAATGCAACATGGATTTTCACAAGCTTAATGAAATTCCATCTAGCGTTGATTGCCAGAGCATTTTGGTTTAACTCGCCTAAGGATCTATACATATATTTTTAAGAACCTGTAATTGTACTAATAAAATATACAATCACACATAGAGCCCAGGATTACAACAATTGACCCTTATTTATCACTCCTATTGAAATAAATTTTTGTTGTTTAGTCGTTAAGTCGTGTCTGACTCTTTGAAACCCCATGGCCACCAGGTTCCTCTGTCCAAGGGATTTCCCAGGCAAGAATACTGGAGTGGGTTGCCATTTCCTTCTCCAGGGGATCTTTCTGACCCAGGGATCAAACCCGAGTCTTTTGCTCTGGCAGACGGATTCTTTACAACTGAACCACTAGGGAAGCCCATTGAAATAAATACACACACATAAATTTTTCATTACAACCTGTAACTATGCTTGTTTAAAATGGGCGTTGGCAGGGCACCCTTCTGAAGAAAGGCTGCATGCTTTGGAAATTTGACAGTCCCCATGTCTGGAATTTGGTCTGGCCAGAATTCTCTTTATTGTGGTTCAACTGTCAGTGTGGGATTGCAGCAAGTATTTCTAGCACGAGCAGGAAGCTTTTTGTCCACCTACTGAAAGATGAAACACATTCTAGCACACAGGAGACAGCTCTCTAGACAAAGCCCCTTTAAGCTCTTTCTTGGAATGAAACAGATGGTGAAAGGAGATTGACTGATATCCAGGAATTCTCAAACCTGAGAATATACCCAAATCATCTGGGGAACCTGAGAAAAATGCAGACTTCAAGGCCCCAGCTTCACAGATGCAGAATGCCATTAGTGGGGCCCAAACCCTGCATTTTTAAATAGACCTTATATTTTAAGAGCATTTTGAGGTTTACAGAGAAATTTCCGAGGAAAATACAGAGTTATTCAACTCCTTCCCTGCTACTACCAGTTTCCCCTAACATCTTGTATCAATGTGGTACATTTATTAAAACTGATAAACTAATACTGACACATTACTATTTGATACTAATTATTATTTGATACTAACAACTAATATTATTATCCATCATATCAGTGCATTATTAACCAAAGTCCATAGTTTACATTACATTGTGCTCTAAGGGTTCTGACAAATGCATAACGGTATGTATCCACTGTCACAGTCTCATACACATAATGTTTTATTGCCTTAAAGATGTCCTGTCTCCCCCATTCATCCCTTCTCTCAAACCTGTATTTTTAACAGACATGTAAGTAAATTTCTCTCCCTCTCCCCATCCTTCCTTCTCTCCCTTCCTCCCTTCCATACTTCCTTTCTTTCTCTGTTAAATAATTTTCTTGTAGTCAGGATCAAGCTTTCAGAAATGCTGCCTTAAACCTGGAACCCTGGTGAGCTAGACCAACCTCAGTTTCCCAAAGAGTTCAAGAGTCACCAAAACGTGACTATAGTGTAACAGTAACTTAAATCTCTAATCCTCACAGTAACTAGTCTTGGCCCTGTATATTACGGGAGCAACGTGCATAGCAAGAGTACCCGATTCCTGATTCCTAATGGCCTCTCCATCTCAGATCGATGCCTGATAAGAGTTTTTAGAACTTTACGGCCCTTCTAAAATATTATCACTTGGTTGTGGACTTTCAGGCCTAAGTCAGACTGTGGAAGCCCAGACTGGGAAGGGAGAGGAGAGAACATAGCATACCAGGGCCATCTGTGAAGGCTTCGCAGGGGCATCATAACTAGATGCCCTTAACCTGAAACAGCCTTCTGCTTGGTCAAGAGAACCTGTCTGTCCTCCTAGGCACTTCTTACGCACTGGGACACGCTTGCCAATCTTCTGGATGCTGCTACGCTTTATCACACCCGTGATTTCTGACATGACTCCCGACCCTACAACGCAAGTTCACTTGTCGCTTTAAGTTGGTAGACTCTGTGCCAGCATTCAGGATGGTGTGTTTCCTTTCCAAGATGACTAGAGCTCCCGGCGGTGGAAATCAGACATCCAGAGTCTCTTTCCCTTTTGGTTCCTGGTAGATACCCCTTGGTAATAACCAGAGTCACTAGCAAACTGGGGAGAAGCCAGCTGGCACTGGTCTCACCTAGACCCCACCTGAAAGAAATGCCCAGCGGTACTGAGAACAGGCAGGGGTTTGCCTGGTGGCTCAGATAGTAAAGAATCTGCCTGCAGTGCGGGGGACCTGGGTCTGATCCCTGGATTGGGAAGATCCCCTAGAGAAGGGAACAGTTACCCACTCTAGTATTCTGGCCTGGAGAAGTCCATGGACTCTATAGTCCATGGAGTTACAAAGAGTCGGACACAATTGAGCGACTTCCACTTTCACTGATACTAGGAGGAGGACCAAGGTGACTAATGTAACTGGGAGGCAAGCTCTCCTGCAGTCTGAGGCATAAAGCAGGCCTTGGGGTATCACCCAGCCTCAGCAAAGATTTCTGCAAACAGCTGGGGGGCTGCAGGAAGCACCACACTAGAGCCATATGCAGGCTGCTGTCCTAGAGAGGGTCCCGCTTTTGAGCTGGTGTCATTTGTTTAATAAATATTTATGCAGCCCCTGCTGAGAGGCTGGCGCTGGCCTGGGTGCTGGGGATACAAGAATCAGATCCACTCCTTGACCCTGAGGGGCTCAGTGTTTGGGTGGGGAAAACAGACATGTGAGTGTATGCATGGGCTTCAGCAAGAGCCAGACCAGGGAGCGGGGCCAGAAAAGGCTTCTCAAAGGAAGGAACCCTCCAGTGGCAACTTGAGAGATGAGAAGGTACCTGCCAGGAAGCCTTGGGTTGGGGCAAGTAAATTAGTTCACACAGACCTGCATGTGCCAATACAAAGGATCTAAAATGTATAGGGGGTTCTTCCTTGGCGGTCCAGTGGTTAAGGATCTGCCTTCCAACGCAGGGGACACAGGTTCCATCCCTGGTCGGGGAATTAAGAGGCCACATGTGGTGGGGCAACTGAGCCCCACGTGCCACAACTAGAGAGAAGTCCATGCACCACAACATAAGAGAACCCATGCATGCTGCAAGTAAGATGCGACACTGCCAAAAATAAACAAGTATTTTTTAAAAGTAAGTAAAATGTACAGTGATTCACTCTGCGGTCTTAGATGATACATTTCTACCAGGTAACATTTTCACTAAGAAACTCATTATTCTGGGCACTCACTCTAAATGGAATTCAATAAACATATTTCCAACCACAAAGAAATATGCATACAGGCCTCTGGCCTTCAAACACAGGGATTAAGCCAAAACTGAGTGTCCACAAGGATACTCAAATTACCTGCCGCTAAATCCAGCAAGCTCAGTAGACACAACAGCTGACAACCCAGGGTGTCTGACCCTGCGCACTTTTCCATTTGCCCGTGAACACCAGTCACCTTCAGAAACAAGACACGGGCAGCCTGGAACGGCGGTTCTCCAAGGGAGTGGGCCCACAGCGGGCGAGGGGCAGGACTTTGAAAAAGCACATTTGATGTTATAAATCTACCATTTTAAACAAACAACGAAAAAGGCCCAAGGTTTTTTATAAGGTATTCTATAAAGTTTGACAGAATTTTGGTTCATGTGGAACTACTAAAGAGACATTAATTCTCTAAAGACACACCTATTCTTATTCTCACACCCTCTCTCCTCCCAATTCAGAGTTTGATGCCTTTACATTAACGGATATTCGATTTTTTTTTTTTTTTTAAATATCCGAAAAACACCGAGTTAAAGTTTTGTGAAGAGGGGATCCAGTCATTTTCCTTCTGGAGAGTTCAGACTGAACTATGTAGGCACCAGCCCTCCATGCTAAGTGAGGTTATCTAAAGATGCTTTGCCCAGTTCCAGCAGTAGCCCCGGACACATTTCACGTGAAGGGAACCAGCCCATGCCCTGAGCCATGGCAGGCAGATCTCATGGCTACCTCTTTGGGGCGCCACCCCATCCCCCCAAAAAGCTGCACTGCATAATCCTTTCCTTGGGTAAATCACTTAAACAGGGCATGCTGAAATTCTCAAAAACCTTAAAAACACAAGAAAATCCTAAAGTGAATAGGCTTCATGTACAAACCAAGGGCCACTGGGCATACCCAGATAATACCTGAGTCCCTGAGCCACAGAAAAATGTCCTTTGCTACCAAAGTTCGTAAAAGTCCCTCCTACTCCAAAATGTGCCCATGGGGTCCAACATGGTACAAACTCCAAAAACCAAATGATGTGCTCCTCAATGACGAAAATACCATGAGTTGCCATATGATTCAGCAATCCTACTCCTGGGCATTTATCTGGAGAAAACCATAATTCAAAAAGACACATGCACCCCTATGTTCACTACAGCACTATTCACAACAGCCGAGACGTGGAAGCAACCTAAACGTCCGTCAATAGAGGAATGGATAAAGAAGCCATGGTACTTACACGTGATGGGATACTGCTCAGCCATAAAAGAGAACGAAATAAAGCCATTCACAGCAACACAGGTGAAACTAGACATTATCATACTAAGCGGAGTAAGTCAGAAAGAGAAAAACAAATACCGTGTGATAACATCTGTATGTGTCATTTAAAACATGACACATTAAACTTATCTACAGAAACAGACTCATGGACACAGAGAACAGACTTCTGGTTGCCAAGGAGGAGGGGCACGGGGGAAGGATGGCTAGGTAGTTTGGGGACAGTAGATGCAAACTATCACATGCAGAATGGATAAACAACAGGGCCCTACTCTACAGCACAGGGAACTGTGTTCAATATCGTGATAAACCATAACGGAAAAGAATTTTTAAAAAACCCCTGTGTTCATCTCTACACTGACATGCAGTGGTCTCATTTCACCATACTCTGCCTTCTCTATCATCTTAGAGTTGAAATATCAGATGTTTTTTAAAAAATCTTCTTCCCCACCTCCCACTTAGGATACCAACCTGAAAAGGTTGTACCTCTAAAACTTTAAATGCAACCAGGCATTAAGAAGAAAACCAGTAATACACAGTCTTACAAAACAACAGAATATTAGATCAGGAGTTGGGGGGAGGTCCCCAAAATTACTTGGTTTGAGCATTTCTCAGATGAGGAACTGACACTCAAAGTTTATGTTATTTACTCAAGGAAACACAACTAGGAAGTAGTCACTGCTGTGTCTTCGTTTTAATATATTTTTGTGCTCAATAAATCATGTTCAGCAAATCTTTTATGATAAAACTGATGTCGGGTTCCCTTATTTTCCATTTTGTTATAACTGTTTCATCTATTTATCTCCTTGTGTTCCAGTCTCTCAACAAGTTCAATAAATGTAGGACCAGTACTATTATATATTATCATTATATATATATAATATATTATCATATTTATTGTTTTTGAGCTTGTATTTTTGCTTCACTGCCTGCAGTCCCTAGATTGTGATTAGAACTCTTGAGATAGGTACCTAACAAATGTTCTTGGTGGACTAAATGAAAGAATAAGTAATAACCCAGAATTAAGTTGTTTTAATATAAATATGTGTCTTAAGGATTTAGAGAATACAAAAGAAGTGAGACATCCTTGTACCTACTTAGAATATAGAAAAGTTAAATATATTCACAGACTATGTTAGCTAAGGGCTTCAAGGAAGACTTCTAGGACGCTGGGGGCCCCCCATGCAGGGCAAGCTAGTAAGAAAAGGCTTGGAAGGAGGGGTCACAGGTCCCATTCAAAGGACAGCATGGCATGAACAGAGTCCCCCGTGTAGGGAACAAAGTCAGCGCCACTCTCAGTGACTCCTGAACCTGAGCTGAAGGCAGTCGTGCTGTCCCGAGGCCGAATTCCCATTGTCTGAGGTTTTCCTAAAAAGGAGTAAAACGTGAAACCAGCAGAGCAGCGACTTCAGCTGGAAAGGCAACAACGACCCCTCGAATTCAACATGTATGGACCTGGACGGAGCCACAGGCGCGTTTGCACGGAGGACAGGTGCGCCTCTTCCCCCAGCGAGGCCGCTGCTGGAGCGCAGGTGCTCGCTTGGGCAGGAGATGCCCAGGAGCCCAGCATCCAGGCAAACGGGCCAGCCTGGGGCCAGACGGAGCGGCGGGTGGTGTGAGGAGCGCGGGGCAGGGCGGCCCTGGGCAGCTGGACGCGCTGGCGGGAAGGGCGGGCTGAGAGGGAGCCAGAGCCCGGGCAGGGACCTCCGGAGCAGGCATCAAGCGAAAGCTGGTTGTCTGCAGGATACTCGAATTACCTTCTACCACGGCTATAGGAGCTGCAGTCACAACAGCTGCGCAGACAAAGGGACGGGGTCCCTGACTTTCTCCGGCTTCCACTTGTTCAAAGGTTTCTACTTTCATAAGACTGAGAGATGGACTGGCTGAAATAGTCATGCAAACCGAGGAGGGGCAAAGCAGAGACCCCCAACCTTGCATCCTTAGAGCGAGCTTACTCCATACTGTAACCTTTTCACACTTTAAAAACCTACTGATTTCATTACACAACTGACAGTGTGACTCTCAGGAACATCTGGGCGGATGTGCAGTCGCTGAGCTGACAGGGATTCTCTACAGCCCCTCCGAAAGCCGCCAGTCCAGAACCTGCAGCTGGGGAAGCAGGCAGGTCTGATTTTTGCGCTTATCTGAAGGGGGCTTGGGTGAGACCATTTTCAGAAGGAATAGCTTTGGTGCCTGGCTACCACCCACAGGTTGGTGTGAACTTCAGAAACCTGGCTTGTCAAAGAGACCTTCTTCTGAGCCCAGCACCCAACTCTGCTCCATCCTTATTAGAACCTCAGTGATTTCCATGGGAACCGAACGCCCTGAATCTTACACTGGGAAGAACTTTTACAGGTCCCTTCTCTCAGCTTCTCATCTCATGCAAGAATTCCTTCTGCAACGTGTGGAAACAGGTTTCCAGATTCTGCTTGATTACTCTCCTGAATAGGAGGCTTACATTCTTACAATGAGCCCAGACCACTTTGGACAGCTTTGATTTTCAGCATGTTTTTTCAATGGTCACCTTCATGTTTAGGAAATAAAAAAATGGAAGTCTAACCTACAGTTTCAGTTTGGTCCTTTTAAACCTACTGCTCTTCTAAGCATTTTCCCTATCAAGCAGATCTAGCTTCTATGAACATTTCTATGACATTCAAACCCTTTTCCTTGCTCGTCACCCTTCGCTAAAACAACCCTTGCCTGACTCTGAACCTCTTCAAACCTGGCACCAGGAACAAAACAGACATTGTCTAGCCAGCAGATACTCTGTCACCTCCCACATTATTAACCTACTAATCCACTTGAAGGTAGGATTTATATCTTTATAAAGATAAATCTTTATAACCTAAAACCCAGCAGGTGGCAACACCAAGTCCTCAAGCTTCCTGAAACTGGATGCATCCCTTAGTAGCCGGATGACCTCAGACAAGTGGCCTCTTTTATCCAGTTTCCATGTGTATAAAATGGGGATAATAACAGTGTTATCGGCCTCCTAGGACTTCTCTAAGAATTCAATGATATAATACCTGAAAAGCACCTGCCACATTAGAAGTACTCCACCCACACTGGGTGCCGTTATTATCAGCACCAGCAGCAGCATCAGCCCAGTGGTACCACTATTATAGTTACCCTCTTTCTTTCTCCCTTCATTCCGAGCGCATCATTAAGCAGATACAGCAGGTCTGGCAGAAGATGTTTGAAACGGAGGTATAAAAAGACACAATCCCTCTGCTCACAGATATCCTAATCCAGGGGACAGACAGTCACACAAAGAGACAAAGCAAAAGGAACTGAGATGAGCCAGCTGGGAGGCATTACCAGCTGTTTGGGACCCACCGGAGGGAAGCCGACGTCTGCTGGTGTTGTCAGGGAAGGCTTCCCAGCTTCAGCAGATTCATAAAGGACTGCAGCAGGTGGATGGGAATGGAGCAGGGAGGGATTTACGGACAGAGAGAGGACAACCACCTGCAAAAGGCAGACAGGTCTGAGAGCGCGGTACGTCCATCAAGGAAAACGTCAGTGGCCCAGAGTGGCGGGACCAGAAAGCCAGTGGGGGAGGAATGGGCGTTAGGGGATGGTGGAGAGGACAAGATACGGGACTGGGCAAGCAGATCCCTCATTAGTTCCCCAATGAAAAGGAGGGCTTCCTTTGTGCCAAGCACTGTGCTGGGCACAGGAGATACGTGGTCAGTGAGACAGACAAGCTCTGTCTCCACAAAACTTACCCTCCAGGGGAGGACCATGGAGGGCCTTGTCTCTCAGCATGCTGGACAAGGCGCAGGGTAGGATGGAGCAGATGTACTTCCCAAAGACGACTCCACAACATCGCCATCCTGAATGGTCTTCTCCAAGGTGCCCTGTCCCCTGAGAGGTGGGATCGATGCTCCCTCTAGTGAATCTGGAGACCTGTGACTACTTTGACCAACATGGTTGGGTGAAAGTGACACTCTGTGACTTCCAACGTAGAGGAGAAAAAAGGCCACCTTTGCTTTGCTCATGGTAACACGTGTCCTTGGGACTTGGAGGCTTCCAGGTTCTAAGGAAGCCAAGCCACAGAGAGAGGTACGGGTGTCCTCACCTTCAAGTCGTCCCAGCCTGAGTGTCAGGCGTGTGAGTGAACAAGCTTTGGAAAGGCATGGACCCCCACTATTAAGCCAGCTTCAGCCCTGGGGGTCTCCCCAATGAGACTCCAGATGTGGGGAGCACAGACAGGCCGTCTCGGCTGCAACCTTGTCCCAATCCTGAGACAGAGAGCTGTGAGCATCATCAAACACTGCTTTCAAGCTGCCAGATTTTGGGGTCATTTATTATACAGCCACAGAAACTCAAGAGTTTACCTGCCAGGCAAGGTAGAGCCACTGAGAAATGATAAGCAGGTGACCATGTAATCAGATTAATACTCTAGGAAGAGTTTTCTCACCCAAGAGTAGGATGGACTTGTTGGATAAGCACTGGGGCCAGAGGTGAAGAAAGCAAGAAAGGGGCAAATGCAATCATCTGGGGGAGAAACACGAGCAGAAAGACTGGAAGAAACCGTGGTAAGAGACAGTGAAGAGAGAGAATCCATTGACCCTGGTGACCAGCCTTCCAGAACAATGGAACTGAAGTCTGAGATTCTTTCTGATTTTCTGGCTGTGGAAGAGAAATGGATATGGAAACACAGGAGGAGAAGCAGGTTTAGGGGGAGAAGAGGGGCTAGATTTTTAACATGTTTACGCAGATTACAGGGTTCTCGGTAAACACCCTGAGACACGGTGGGTGCCCTTCTGCTTTGCAGTCAGGTGTCTGCGTTGGAGTCCCGGCTCCCTAACTCACCAGCTCTGTGACCTTGGGCAAGATACTGATGCCCTGTGAGTCCTGCATCCCCGCTGGGAGGAGCAGACGACCACATAGATGACAGTGAGGCCGACAAGAGACAAGGTGTATAAAGCACCGTGCACCATGCCAGGCATTTAGAAATGCTCTCTAAACACTAATACGGGTTAGCTGCTATTTTTATCACCATGGTCCTTATTGTTAGCGGTTCTGCATACTTGGTCAGAAGCTTTGTGTGCAGGAGGCCTGGCTGCAGGGAATTAAATGAAAGCCGTTCCCAGGAAACCTCACACACACCTATGGAGAAGGGTTTATTCAACCATAAAGCCTGTGTCCACCTCTAAAATAGCTGCGCCAGCCTGCCAAGGTGGGAGGGAAGCCCGGCTGTTAGCCGTCTTCAATCTCTCTGTCTCCCTCCCTCTCTTCCAACTCAACGGTTGAGTGGTTTTAATTAACAGCTCCCACAGTGTAAGGCAAAAGTCACTCGATTAATAAAGCTCTAACACGCCGTGCACGGTTCTGGGGTCTCCGGGTGGCGCTGGGCTTGTAATTGCGTGTTTTGTTTGGGTTTGCAGTGGGTGGGAGGTACACGACTACAATTTCCTCAGAGAAGTTCACGTATCACATGGACAAAGGCTGGAAACTGCCGCAGACTAAAATGCCCACTTTGATGAGACTTCATGGCCTGAAGCCACATTGCAGTGAGGTGCTTCAAGAAACCACCACGCATGAGGGGCTCAAACTCTGAACCTTCCTGACTCTGACCATCTCATTGGTTTTTGTTTCCAAAACACACACATCAGTTTTGCCCCCACTCACTGTCTGCCCGCCAGCACCTGGAGAATGTTGATACAAGTGTTTCTAATGCTATAGCAAAACCTGAGCCATTTAATTGAAATGAAATGCAAAATAATGCTTTTGAGGCAAACAAAAGTATCCGTTTTTGCCCCCACCTCAGCCAGCCTCTTTGGTCTTTCCACAAGCATTCGCCAAGTGAAAGTTTGTATGCACCTCAACCCTCCAAGCCTTACCCTTCGAACATCATCCTCCATCTGTTTATATGGTTTTAATGCTCCCTAATATGGCACAGGGGAACCAACGGTTTGCAATGTTCACAGATGCCCACTCCTCCTTTTTAGTCTTGCTTTCCATATAATTAGAGCTATAGCAGGAAGCTGTACTACAGAGTTCTGGAGCACAGGCTCTGAATTCAGCCTGGTTAAACACTTGATCCCATCACTTACCGTAACTGGGAAGAACACATCTGACTCCATATTGGATCGGTTTCTTTTGCTTCCTGGTCTATTACTTCTGCTACAAGTCCAGAATGTTGTCTATAGCCTGAAGTAGACAGGATAGTTCTCAAGGCTCTGACCTTTAAAGGTCACTTTTCCATTCATATAGAGAAAAACAGCTGTAGAATAACATGTGTCTTCTTGAGGATTATAGGAACATAGTATCTGACTGACAGTGGGCTGCTGCAACAGCTAAGGATTCGGACCTTAAGAAGTCTGCAACAACCAATCACAGGCCCTCTCTTTCGGTGTAAACAAAGCCTGAATTCTGATTTGGATAAGAGGGTTCTTTGGGACACTAGTCCACTGTCTTCTCCATCTGCTGGCTTACTAAATAAAGGTGCCATTCCTTTACCCAACAACTCATCCCTCAATTTATTGGGCTGTTGTGCAGAGTGGTACAAGTCTGGACTGAGTAACATTACCAGCTGTGTGACCTAGTCAAGTGACTTAACTTCTCTGAGCTTGGTGTCCTCAGTCATCAATCTCAAAAAACTGATGTAAAGGACAAGTGAGATAATGCGGGTAACGAGCTCCACTGAGTGGCCAGCCCATGAGCGAGACCCCAAAGCAGCTTAGCCGTTGTGAATTCTAGGACCACTGCTGCAGGACAGGCAAACAGACACACGCTAGCGGGCGCTGCTAGTTGACTTCTATGTGGCCTTTTCCCATCTCAGCAGAGCCAACACCACATTTATTCTGTCCCACGTTTCTAACAACTTGAACTGACTTTACCCTTTAAACTTCATTGTTCAAGTATGTGAGATTTCTCATTTCAAAGCAGATGCCTGGGCAATGACCAAGTACAAAGTTCTTGGAACTGGGACACAGACTCCAATGATGCAGCAGAGAGAAACACAGACCCCCGTCTCAAGTTTGTTACAAGATCACAAGGTGAATATGGGCTTGATTTATAGCTGGAAGATCCTGGAGACAGACGTGGGCCTCTCCTTAGATGCTGAATCTTATTTTATTCTGGAGTCTCAAAAAAACATCAGCCCTCCAGAGGTGCCCATGTCAGGATTAAGAGGAAAGATCAAAACCTCTACTTCTCGGGGAGATTTCTTATCAGGACCTGGGAATTCTGGAGGGGGCGTGATGATTTTCCAAGACATGCACAGACTCGTGATTTGTGGTCATATCCCGGGTAGGATGTATTAGCCTCGAGCCCTCACAGGTGTTTCTACAAGCTGTGTTGCTCTTTGTCTCTAGACCACAGGTAAGCTGCCTCCTGACCCAGATGACTCATTCCTACTGATCACACCACACAGCCTGCTGGCAGACTGTAATGGCTAATTTTATGGGTCAACTTGGCTAGGCTGTGATACGTAGACACTTGGGGAAATATTAGCCTAGATACTGCTGTGAAGCTGCTTTTTAGAGGGGATCAACATTTAAACTAGTAAATTTTGAATAGAGCAGATTATGCTCCAAAATATGGGTGGGCTTCATCTAATCCGTTGAAAGTCAAAAGAGAATAAAAGACAGATGTTCCCAGGGAAGAGGAAATTCCACCTCTAGGCTGTCTTTGGGCTTGAGATGCAACACCATTTTTTCCTCTGACGAACCCTAATACACAGACAGACTCTCACCCACTTAGCAGATATCTGGTTATTGTGCTCAAGAATAAGAAATGGTATTACCTCATCTTAATTAATGTTCTAAGTAGGATAAAAGAGCAGGAAAGCAAATAGAGGCAATGATTCCAAAACCCCAAAAGGAACGACCATTCCACATGTGCCAAACACTTTCGAAACACTATCTCCTTTCTGTCTTTCTGTACACTGAGGACGCAGGCTATCACTGAATAAGTGGGAAACAGGCTTAGAAAAGGAAGACAATTCGCCAAGTTCATACAGCTGGCAAGCATGGAATATGAAAGTCAGATCTTCTGACCACGAATCTAAAGTTTCTTCCATTCAACCATGTCTCCAGAGCAGCATGGTGAGAGAGGATCATGCGTTCCCAGCAAAACTTCAATTTCTTATCTTGATCTCAGTTCAGGCACATACGGTCTATTTTAGGGCCAAAATACTCCCAACCTCATCCAAATGGTTCTTTTCATCTTTACCTCAACTCGAACTTGGTGTCCTCCAACCTTGCCATCATAAATCTGTAGAGCCACTCTGTAGCTGCTGGCCCTTGAAAAATAGCTGGAAAGGGTGCATTCAGTGCTCTATAAGCTGAAGACAAAGATAAATAAGATTGGGTTTTCTAGATGAGAGCCATGCAAAGACTTAACAGGAAAAACAGAGGACCTTCAGGTCTACCTGTGACATAGATCTCGCCACTCAAGGTACACTTGCAGATCTCCCTGGTGGTCCATTGTTCAAGAATCTGCCTGCCAATGCAGGGGACACGGGTTCGATCCCTAGTCTGCAAAGATTCCACATACACAGGGCAAGTCGGTCCATGTGCCACAACTACTGAGCCTGCCCTCTGGAGCCCGTGAGCCGCAACTCCCGAGCCCACGTGCTGCAACTACTGAAGCCGGCTCACTGTAGAGCCTGTGCTCCCCAACAAGAAAAGCCACCACAATGAGAAGCCTGTGCATCACAACTAGAGAGGAGGCCCTGCTCATCGCAACTGGAGAAAGTCCACACACAGCAGCAACGACCCAGCACGGCCAAAAATAAGCAAACGAATGAACAATTTTTTTTTTTAAAAAAAGGAACCTTTGCAAAGCACTGAGGAGAGAAAGAGGAGCCTGAGACTCTACCTGAGAGGGCAGTCCTGAAGAAAGCAGAAAATACTCCACCAGAACAAACAGGGGAACCAAGGTCACGGTGAAATGCCGGCACTCAAAGGGAAAGAAGAGGAGGGCAGCCATCGTTTACAAATCTCATTCATGGGCTTAGAATCAATGAAGTTAACGATAAGCCTTTTGGCTCTTCATTTTTCTTATTATGAAAACATCCTATAAAGTTCAAGGGTTATATATAGTACTGGGCACACAGAAGATGTGTGATATACATTAGCCCCTACTCCATCATCCATCGAGAGCTGCAGAGCTGGCATATGTTTTTCCTGCATGTGTAAGCATCCTTTGGTAACTGTGAGCTCATAGTCCCCGCTTTATCCTGACAAGGACCTATATTGGTCAAAAGTGAGATCGCAAAAGAAGTACCAGATGGTCAGCCTGAGAACTGATCCTGTCAGTCAGACACCCCAGAGCAAAGCCTGGGATGGAGGAGATTCTTGTTAAAAATTTGTTGACTTGAAATAATTAAAATGCAATCTCTTTGCCGCACAGATTAATGGAGACTTTCTCTTGGTTGGATACGTGGGGCTGATGTGAATAAGGCCAAAGCGGCTGCATTGATGATGCTTACTGATGAAGAGCCCTGTGAAGGGCAGGAAGTCTGTTCCAACAGAAGGGTAGAAGGGAATGGGATAGAGTGTGTACTGTTACCCCCCATCAGGCTCTGAACTGGGTATTATATGTGCATCCTATCCCATTTAATCTGGGCAACACCATTACTATTATGAGAAGGATGTGGAAGGGTCTAGCAGCACTGCGCATGTCACCTCATTCAATTGGTCACTGCAACTCCAGGCATTAATATTCTCACCTGTAGATGAGGGAAGCCTGCTCCCCAGAGAAGAAAGTGAAACAGAAGAGGTCCCCTCGGGGCCTGCCCTATTGTCAGACCCCCCCATGTCTTGCCTCCCAATGTGAACATTTACCACCATCTGTCTTGGGTTAGACTTAACTATTGAGCACAGGTCAGCCTCCCCTCTGGGCCCAGAGCTTCCCCAGGGCAGGAACTGGAAGGCTGTGGGAGTGGGGTTTTCCTAAAGCCCAGGAATTACATTCCAGAGGCTGCCACATACTCTGCTGAAACATTCAGCCGGCCCTGGTCCGGGGGTGGCCTGGAGGCCTGAGACAGTCTAAGGGCAGTGAGCGGTGCCAAGAGGCAAGAGGGCAACTGGCAAAGGATGGACAGACATCAGCTATTTCAGATGGTGCAGCGCAGGCCGCAGCCTGGGAGCTGGCCTTGACTCTCCAGCGCCTCCATGCCCCTAGGTCAGGCGGAGTTTTAGGAGAGAGTCTCTCTGACCCCATGTGCCCATTCCCGGGACCTCGGCCTTACCCAGAGCTGCATCACCCCTCCCTGGACTCTGAGAGCTCCTGGCCTTAGCCCACGCCCACCCGTGTTGAATCTCCAGCCAACCCATCCCCAAACAAGGCACCATTCTTACAGAACTACGCTCTGCACCCATATGTCTTCATGCCTTTGTTCTTGACCTCGGTCTGCCTGGCCGCTTGCTTATCCTTCAAGGCTCAGCTCACAGGTCCTGAAAGGGGGACTATAGCTGCTGCTGGTGGGAACACAGGCAGTGCTGAGCACTCTGTCCATGCAGCCGGCAGACTCTGGGCCAAGTTCACGGGCATGAACTCACTGAAGCCACACAAGAGCTCTGAGACGGGCCCGGGAGCGTGCTCTGGGGCACCGAGCCCAGAGCAGAGCAGCCAGGCTGGTCTTCGTGCCATGGCCCCCAGCTCACAGCACACCTTAGTCTGCACTCACTGTCCTGTTGGAAGGCACCGCTGCTTCCCTTCTCTAGAGCTCCCCGTCCTGACACTGACCTGTCACTTGCCTGTTCTATGAGCATCCTCAGGGATGCTCTGCGTCTCATTCACTTCCCTCGGCCTTCCTATCTTTGGCACAGTCTCCGGTACACAACAAACTCCATAAACACTTTCTAAACGGAATTTTACTGCCTTTTGCCTGGAGCCTCCCCAGAAGGCAGGCCCCAGGAAGGGTTTCCAGGTTTTGGGGAACCCGTGCGTGGGAGGATGTCGCTGAGGATGGGCAAGCAGGCGGTGGGCGGCCCCTTCAGAAGGTTTTCCTCTCCCCAAAGCACCCACTTTCGTTCACTTCTTCCCTTCCTTCCCTGCAGGATTCTGTGGTTGGGGGTGGGAGTGGGAAGGGATCAAATCTCAAAGCAAGCTAGGAATTTCCCAAGCAGTCAGGGTCTAGTTTCCTGAGAAGACAAGGCACCCCTCTCCCCCGCTTTCCCCCCTCTCTTCTCCATAAACTACTAAGCCAACATTTGCTCTTATGAGTAACGGTCTGACCTGCCCATGTCAAAGTTGGACCACACTTCATTTCTCCGCAGGGCTGTTCTCCAGGAAATCTTTTTTGCATTCTGTTCTCTGCCTGCTAAATCTATCGTCACTGACACCAACAGTGGCGCAAGCAGGCTTGGGAAGCTGGAGAAATTCTCTACTTTCACCATATCCTGAGCTCAATTGTTCTTTCTCCTCTGATTAAACTGCCTGCTCAGCTGCCTACAAGGGCTGAGTGATTGCCCACACTCAGTAAATCAAGCAAGTCTGCGCTGTGGGGAAGACGACGTGCTCAAAAGCGATGCCGCCCCAGCCACTGGGGACAGACAACTCATCTTGGTAGCCAGAGCCATCAGTCCGCAGCACCACCGGGTCAGATGACATCACAGCCAGGTGAGGAAAGCTGGCATTTGCTCGGCGACACGTCGGGAAATGAATGCTGCCCGCTGCACGACCCCATGTGCTCACTGACTCTGCCCAGGGAAACAGGGGTCACGGGATTTGCCTATGATGTTTAACACCAAGGAAAAAATCAGAAGGGGCCAAGTATTCCTGGTTTCTGTGAATTCATACACTACTAAGACTTGTACAAATCACCAAGGGAAGCAGGGAGGAACAGAGAGGCTGAAAGACTGGGGACTTGGCCTAGTTCCACCAACATACTGGGCTACCCCGGGCCCATGGCTTCACGCTGGAGCACCATTGCATTTTTTTTTTTTTTTTGACATCACATGACTTGCAAAATCTCAGTTCCCTGACCAGGGATTGAACCTGTGCCCTCCCCACTGAAAGTAAAGAGTCCTAACCACTGGCCCGCCAGGGAACTCCCTGGATTTTTGGCATGGGAGGATGTGTAAAAGGAATGCAGGGCATTAAGGACAAGTGGTTTGCCCAAGGCCCTACAGATCTGTCTAGAGAACAGTCTCCACTTTTCCACGGCAGTTCAGCCTCCCGAATATCACTGAGACCTGACCAGTAGCCGATGGGAGACCTGGAATTCCAAAGCCTTCCAGGAACCCCAAAACCAAGATCACTTCAGAGGGATCAACCTGGAGAAACAAGAGTCCACCTTTTTCAAGTCTCAGAGGTAACTGCCACATCTGGAGGGACCCTATCGTGACTCGGTGCCTTTCAGGACAGCCTCACCTAAAACTGTTTATCTTGGCTGCGGCGTGCATTTTGGCCAAAAGGAGTATTTTGGCTTCCTTTCCTATTAGTTTGCCAGGAACAGCAGCCTGTCAAGGTGACTTCAGGTCTGGCCTGGAAAGACCAAGAGAAACATTTAGAAGAGAAGAAAGAGCCCAGCTGTATCCTATGCTGACTTGATGAGAAACTCTTCCCTCATTTGTCCCAAGATGGTCTCTGAAAGAAGGAAGAGAGGAACAGGGCACCTTCGCTCCCACCCCCATGGCGTATGGCCTTGGCACTTTCTTTCCCTTGCACGGTCGATGTCCAGCTCGCTGGGATTGAGGGCGGCACAGGTTTGGAATAAACAGAGCCACGGAAAGGAAGACCATGTGGCCAGGGTGTCAAGTTCAAGGGGCTTCAACCTGAGGCACATCTTCTTTCAGAAGCCTGTGACCGCTCTTGTTTTACTGAAGGTCTGCTGTAGCCTTTAGTCAGTGAGTATCGATTGGTTACTTACTATGGAACAGGCACTGTGCTAGCCAATGAAGACAGGGGAGCCCCTAAGACAGACTGGACTTCGACCTTGAAGAGCTGGTAACAGGCATGGGCTCTGTCCGTTTCTCATAATCAATGTACCGAAACAATCTGAAAAGATGTTCCGTATGGATGACTGGTTTAATTTTATACACACATTATATATTTGTAATAATTCTGGTGCGATGCTGTCAGTGCCATTACAGGTTATGTCAAAGACTATCAGAGCCCAGAACAAAGAATCACCGGCTCTGCTTGGATAGAATCAGGGAAGGCTTCCGGCAGGAGGTGACCTGGCAAGCAATGATGGGAAAGGCAACACAGGGTGTTGTACATGAGAAGGATGCATGGACGCATAAAACACCCTGCTGTGGTTAAATGTCTGTGTTTCCCCCGACCCCGGAAAAATCATACGATGAGGCCCTAGTCACCAATGTGATGGTATTAGGAGGTGAGGCCTCTGGAAGTTAAATGGGTTTGAAGAGGTCACGAGGATGGGGCCCCCAAAATGGGATTAATGCCCTTAGAAGAAGAGGAAGACACTCCAGACCTGCTTCTCTCTGCTTTGGGAGGACCACAGCAAGCCAGCAAGGGGTGCTCACCAGAACGTGACCAGGCTGGTACCTTGATCATGAACTTCCAGCCTCCAGAACTATGAGAAGTAGGTGTCTGTTATTGAAGTCACTCAGCCTATGGTATTTTGTCCTTGCAGCTGGAGGGAAGACATGCCATGACATTTCCATGGAGGTATAAGGAATTCAGTGAGGATGGGTTCCTCAGCTTCAGAGCGGTGAAGTCTCCCAGCAGGCATCTGTGGCATCTGTTGATGGAGTAACCCCTGACACCTCACAGGGAAGACTGCCATCATCGAAAAGCCAACTCTGAGGACCTGCTTGCTCACAGCCCCATGTTCTCTCCTGCACTAGACTTCTGGCCAGGCCACATTCAAAGATGAGCCAACCACTACAATCCCCACTTTTTCAGTCTTGAATAACACCAGCTCTGAGTCTTACACCAATAAAATGATTCTTTGAGTTAGAAGCAATCAAATCCACAGCATCACACCCTGTATGCTCCACTAGATGGAGCTACGCATTGCACCGAAAAGAAATACCAGAGGCTAAACTGATTTTCTCTTAAGTATTCTGTAAATAGAATGACTGCCTTTCACAGCTGGTGGTGGCAAGTTATATAAGCCCAGGGTCCCGTGAGGGTAGGCATGAAGGACAGACCATTCACAAAATATTTGTTACATTCCTACTTGTGTTAGAATCTGAGACAAATAATGGGCACCATCTGCCTTCTGGGAGCTCTGTGTTTGCTGGAGGACGTTGTACATGATGTTTCTTGAGTATCCTGGACTCTCCCAGGTGATCCTCAAGGTCTATGTCTAATTCTCAAATGAAAACTTGTTCTGAGTTCATTTGGCAGAAGTGAAAGCCACTCAGTCGTGTCCGACTCTTTGTGACCCCACGGACTATATACAGTCCATGGAATTCTCCAGACCAGATTACTGGAGTGGGTAGCCTTTCTCTTCTCCAGGGGATATTCCCAACCCAGGGTTTGAACCCAGGTCTCCTGCATTCTCCAGGCCAGAATACTGGATTCTGTATTCCAGATTCCAGAATACTGGACTCCCAAATCCTCTAGGCCAGAATACTGGAGTGGGTAGCCTTTCCCTTCTCCAGGGGATCGTCCCAACCCAGGGATTGAACCCAGGTCTCCCACATTGCAGGTGGATTCTTTACCAGCTGAGCCACAAGGGAAGGCCAAGAATATTGGAGTGGGTAGCCTATCCCTTCTCCGGGGCAACTTTCTGACCCAGGAATCAAACCAGGGTCTCCTGCCTTGCAGGCAGATTCTTTACCAGTTGAGCTATGAGGGAAGCCCTCATTTGGCAGAGGCAAGATTAAATCTCAAATCTGCCTGCCTCTTAAGACCACACTCTTTCCTCAACAGAGTCTCCCTCAAACACTTCCTGTGCCAAGCAAAAGGTTCACACACCAGCTCGGGTGTGGATCGAGGGCACCAGAAATGAGACAGAGCTAACTCTGACTGAGGGAATCTAGGAGGGCATCACAGAGGAGGTTTTTTTTTTTAATGTTAGATAAGCCTCAGGGGAAAGAAATTCCAGGGAGACAGAGGCAGGTCCTACGGCACAAAGCGTTGTGAATGCAGGAAACGACCCTGGGTAACAGATGGCAGAAGTCAAGGGCGCTGAGGAGGGCCAGGGCCAGGGCGGAGGCTGGGAGGGCAGCTGAGGGAGAGGCCATAAGCAGCCTCCCCGTGAAGAAGCTGACATTTGTTCCCACAGGCAATGGGAAGCCATCAAGGGCTCTCAGAGAAATTTCTGATGCTAAATTTAAATGGTCTCCCCCCCCTTCCCCCGCCTAGGAAGGGAGGTATATTCGTAGTATGGAACATTATTACAACAACTCAGTGGCTCCTTTGAAAAGAAAAAAAAAATCTTTCCAAACATATGGACTCTAAGTCTGTCCCTTTAATGTCACTCTATACCATATGGTGCTCTGAAGCTTTAGAAGATGAGTACATGGATCGACTTCACAGATCAAATCTTAGTAAGAGACATCTACGTCTGCTACTTTAACTCCTTTTTCACTAGCTACAGCTGAAATCCAATTTATCAGTCTAATAAAATGAAGTGGTGAGGTCAGGCGATTTCTTGTAAAGTACGGAGACATGCTTGGCACATGCTAAGTGCGATAGAAGGGTTTACGAAGTACACACACGGAGACCAAAGGCATGTGCCGTTAGTTCCTAAGCTAAACTCCATGGAAATCAAGGAACGCCAGTCCCACCTTAGGGAGAACCTAATGGTACACGAGGTGCACATGCGTTCATATCCAGGAGCAACAAGGAGCTGGAGACATCACAAAACAGCTATTTAACCAAGCTGAGGTCCAGCATCGTTTTAAAAATAAACGCCATGGGTTTTCCGAAACTGGAATTTACTTCCACATCAGTCTTACTAAACAAGCTTGCTGTAAACTTTTACAAGAACTTTCCTCAAAGAGGCTCCACACTGATTTATATAATCCTCATACATCAAGGGGAGAAGGCAATGGCACCCCACTCCAGTACTCTTGCCTAGAAAATCCCATGGACAGAGGAGCCTGGTAGGCTGCAGTCCATGGGGTCGCTAAGGGTCGGACACGACTGAGTGACTTCACTTTCATTTTTCACTTTCATGCATTGGAGAAGGAAATGGCAACCCACTCCAGTGTTCTTGCCTGGAGAATCCCAGGGACGGGGGAGCCTGGTGGGCTGCCGTCTATGGGGTCACACAGGGTCGGACACGACTGAAGTGACTTAGCAGCAGCAGCAGCAGCGGCATACATCAAGGCTGCTTCCACTAAGTCAAACAAACATCTCGACGAAAACTGTAATCATTTCATTGTTCCCAAGTGCTGGGATCTTTGAGGTTGATAAGACATCTGAACATTGCCTGAAACTGCGTGTCTTCATCAGATGTTTGCCATTAATTAGATAAAACCTCAAAGAGAAATCTAACTGTAGAAGGTTAAAAACCAAATTAATTGTAGTGCTTCAAGGTTTCGGGAAGTTAAATAACGTGCTTAAATGTCACAGAGCTCAGTAGTGGCAGGGAGGGATTCAACCTTATCTGCTATTTGTTTTCTTCCATTACTCCAATGCCGCAGCAATATGACTTACGGGGCAGATTCTGAAGCACAGACCAAAGGACCCAGTCCTTCAATATCTACAACCTTGTTGTGTTTATAAAAGGAAAAAGAACTGAAAGCAAAGGACGTTAAATGGTGTGCCCTGAACTCTGCATATAAAGGCAAGCCAGTGACTGACCCTCAAAGCAGAAACTGACATGCACTTCCAGAGAGTGGAGTCGTGCTTAACCAGTGCTCCAGAATGTCACAACCAGGAGGAGTGTTAGATGCCATCTGGGCTGCCTCTCTTCACCGTGCAGGTAAGTTTCTACATGGAAAGTAACCGGGGGGGGGGGGGGGGGGGGGGGTTTCGGGAGGGAGTTGGAAACAGACCAGAGTGCTCCAATTTCAATAATTGGGTGGTTTGCTTACATTTTCCACACTTTTATCTACACGTGCTCTAAGTGCTATCTCACTTGCTAAAAATGTAAGCTTCGCAAAGCAGGAAGTGAAATGTAAACATTTGTGCTTTTTAGCAGGGGGTAACGGCTCTGGTTTGAATAGCTAAAGAGACTAGGAATGTCTCACTGTAACATCACTAAGGTTCAGTTTAGGGTGTTTCAATGTCGCCACCTTGTGGAAACTGTTGGTAGTACATGAAAATAAACACACCTTCATTTATTAAAAGACTGACCTGGCAAGAGAATAAATGTTTCTTACAAAGTAAGAAAATCTCAAAATAATCCCAAAATGTTTGGTTGTATATCACAGTGGGAAATGATATAGATAACCTTGACACCATGCTGAATACCAATGGTCTTCTAAATAATAACATTTAAAATAATTAATAAATTTAATTATTAAATTTAATTATAAATTATTTTAATTTTTAATTTCAATAAAAATTTAATTATAAATTATTAAAATAATTTAAAAGATTACATTATATGCAATTTTAGTAATACGCATATGTTACTGTTTTCACAGGCTTCCTAGGTGGCGCTAGTGGTAAAGAACTCACCTGCCAACACATGAGACAAAACAGACATGGGTCGATCCCTGGGTTGGGAAGATCCCCCTGGAGGAGGGCCTGGCAACACACTCTAGTATTCTTGTCTGAAAAATCCCACGGACAGAGGAGCCTGGAGGGCTACAGTCCGTAGGACTGAAGTTGGACATGACTGAAGTGACTTAGCATGCATACACGCACTGTTTTCATGTTCATGGAAAACAAGAGACACAAAATGATGCTCTAAGTTAACGGAATCATTTGATTTACCAGACCATTAACTTTCCCAGCCATGAGGGTAGCAGAAAGTTGTTACACTATGAGGGTTTGGTGGCTCCTGTCTTCCAATATTTCACAATGGGATGGTTCTAAAAGTAACAGGCAGAAGGGCAAAGTACCTCTATCTCTAAGCTTTAAATAAAAGAACACTTCTGGACAGATAGGTAGAACTAAGCAAGTCAATTTTGAAATAAACCCAAGAAGCTGTGCTATTTCAACACAGAAATGAAATCCTGGAGACGATGGGCCGGGACACTGGTTAAGGCGCTGTGCTCAGGAGCACTAGCCCTGAGCCCTGCCTCTTAGCTACTCGACTTGGGCAAGTGATTTAACCTTCCTGAGCTTCAGTTTACTCCTCCATAAGATGGGGATTTATGATATTACCTACTTCAAAGGATTGCTGTGAGGGAAGATAATATATATAAAGCACCTAGCACAACGCTTGGCACATAGTGGGAGAACGAGCTATTATTAACAAAATACTGTCTCACCCACGGGGCTCTTGATCACTATGTTCAGGAAAATGAATGGCATGAGCATCATGCCTGATGTTTATCATCTGTAATTTTACCTTAGAATGTTAGAGGAGGAAAAGATCTTGAAGGACTTCTGGGCAAGCCAGGTTAACAGATGAAGGGATCACGGGCAAGTGGGGTAAACGGATGCTTGTTCAGCTTCCATGGGGACCTGTAACGGGGCAAATGCAGGAAGCCAAGCCTCGGGCCACACAGGGTCACGGCCCGGCTCAGACATCATCGCATCGCTCCCCTCATCTTCACATGTTACAGAGAGGTTGGGCTTGCTTCTTCATCCATGCAGCCGCGTGTTCACCAGTTCAGCAAAGTTTATACACTCCTACATGTACAAGGCACTGGGGATTCAGTGGTGGGCAAGCCGGAGTGTCCTGCTGCATCACGGCACTTACCTCTGTAAGCAGGAGCAGGCGGAGAGATAATACAATACAAACCCATCCTCAGAATAATCACATGGACGAAGGAGCCTGGTGGGCTACACCCCATGGGGCGCAAAGAATCAGAAATGAGTGAGTGAGTAACACACACCCAGGATAATTTTTAACACTGATAAGCTTCCAAATGAATATAAACACAGTGATGGAGAATAGCCCTAGGACAGGTCACATACAAGACTTCAAGTTGAAGGGTCAAGGATGACCCTTCAAAGAGATGCCGGCAGAGCTGCCAGAAGGAACCAGTATAGAGGTCTGGGCAACAGGACCGAGGCAGAGAAACAGTGCAAAGACCCTGAGGCGGGGAAGACTTGATGAGACAGAACACAAAAACCCACTGCAGCAGCAGAAGGAGAATGGAGAACAAGCAGCTCTAGGGGGCAGGTAAGGGCCAGATACACCAGGCTCAGGGGTCCGGCTTCTACCCATAAGGTTTGGTAAAGGGCTGACATGGTACGGTTCGCTGTCAAGTGCCACTCTGGCTGCCGGTGGAGCCTGGCTGGGACTGCCCAGCGAGTTACCGCCAGGCCTGGACTGCAGCCCAGGTCTTGTGTCTCTCGGCCCAGAAGGCTCCCCTCCACAGCACACAGCCTTCGACACGGACAGGACATGAGGAAGGTAGTTTGCTCTCCCCAGAGAACGCTGGGCTTCCCTGGGGGCTCAGACGGTAAAGAATCTGCCTGCAGTGCAGGAGACCGGAGTTCGATCCCTGCATCAGAAAGATCCCCTGGTGAAGGAAATGGCAACCCACTCCAGTACTCTTGCCTGGAGAACTCCATAGACAGAGGAGCCTGGCGGGTTACAGTCCATGGGGTCACAGAGTCAGACACGACTGAGTGATGAACACCTCACTCCAGAGAACGTCAGGAAGTCCCGCAGAAGAGAAGGCAGGGGCCGTGCCCCTGCTCCCGGAGGCCCAGGTACTCACCCGCTGGTGATGTCGTCCGCCCGCATGTTCTTGCTCAGCACGTCCCCGTCGCTCATGTAGCCAGGCGCGTCCATGCTGATGGCCTCCAGGTCCATCTCGTCTCCCGCCTTGTCCGAGACGTCCACGTGGCAGACGCTGCTGCCCCTGGAGGCCAGCTGCCTCCGCAGGGGGGCAGAATACACGTAGCGGCCTGACTCGGTGTTGATGAAGCGGCTGGCGTTGGCTCGGGGAGGGTACCCGTTGCCCATCGAGGGGGCGTCTCCCGCCTGCAGCCGGGGGCTGGACTGGCCGAGCCTCCAGGCCAGGGGAGTGGGCCTGCCCGTCAAGCTGAGGATACTGCGCCCGCTGATCTCCGTGGTGACGTTGGTGTCAAACGTGGTTTCCAACGTGCTAGAGACACAAAACCGGCCTTGC
Source organism: Dama dama (assembly GCF_033118175.1). Classification (NCBI taxonomy): domain Eukaryota; kingdom Metazoa; phylum Chordata; class Mammalia; order Artiodactyla; family Cervidae; genus Dama; species Dama dama. The sequence goes on along the minus strand of NC_083682.1, from coordinate 25,974,157 downwards.
GTGAGACCCCAACGGGCCCAGTGGTCTTTGCGGTTTACATCCTCTTTAATTTCTTTTTTAGAACTATGAAATACTTCCCATATACAAAATAGGATCACAAAATAAGGTACCAATATTCCACCTACTGCAGTTCTGCTGTTACAAATGAAAAGATGAAACTGCATGTTCAAGTGACATAGCGAAAAGCCCAGTGGAGACTTTTCCCCTAAAACATGGTACAAGATACCCACGACCAGTTAGTTCATTTATTAATATTCACTTTTGTTTACTTATTTGCCAGTGCCGAGTCTCAGCTGCAGCACGTGGGATCTTTAGTGGCGCCATGTGGAATCTAGTTTCCTGACCAGGGATTGAACCTGAGCCCCCTGCGTTGGCAGCATGGAGTCTTAGTCACTGGACCACCAGGGCAGACCCCCAGTTACTGTAAAGAAATGATCTTAACTCGTCTTCTTTGTAAGCCAGGAAGGGAAGTAGACAACGCTGGACTGGTAACCATGGGACATAGCGCCTGCCTGCTTGTCCTTGGATGCTGCCTTTCATCTCTTCCTTCCTAAAGGTGGGAGGCACCCGTCCTTCCCCGGGGTCCTAAGACATTTCACGTCCTCAGCTCTCTCCAGACCAAGCAGGTGAGGAGGGTCCTGACTTTCTCACTCTGTAACATGCATTTCCTCCACACATTTGCTTCTCCCTTCTTTTGTCCAAAATGACAATTAAACTTCGGGAGCAAAAGACCAGAAATGAAAGATGAATGCCTGGGCTGGTGACGCATGAAACTAGCTGGGTCTGAATCTGCCAGGGGACTGAGCTTGTCCCACGTCTTGCCACACCATCAAGATGAGAAACACGGGGGTCTCTTAACAACTTATTGACCAAAGAGGTATTAATATGTCTTTTGTTACCCGAATGTTATTGACGGGAGTATTTCGATTTTCACTGATGGAGCAAATTGCTGGCCACAGGTGCTAGTTTCTGCAAAAATCCCCCAGTCAATAATGTGTTAACTAAGCAGAGAGAGTGAGAGTCTTTCCTGCAGGAGAAAGCATGGATGCTTTCCCTCCTCTCATGATCACCATCTTAGCCTGAGCCAAGAAATCCACCAAACTGCTGGAACCGACATTAAGTCTGTTTCAGTGATGATGGGGGAAGGATGGAGGTGACTTATCCCATCACAGAGGGGCAGTCCAGCCCCTGGCTCCGTGCCAGCACCATCCCACCCCAGGGTACTCGCCTCTGGAAGGAACCAATTAGGTGCCTCAGCTGCTTTTGCTTCCCTCTGATCTGGGAAGCAACCTGCCTGACTTTTCTCATATTGGGAACCCCCAAGGTTTAGGTGGGCTTCCCAGGTGGCGCCAGTGGTAAAGAACCTGCCTGCCAATGCAGGAGACATAAGAGAAGTGGATTCAATCCCTGGTCAGGAAGATCTCCTGGAGGAAAGAAGGGCAAACCACTCCAGTATTCTTTCCATGGACAGCGGAGCCTGGTGGGCTACAGTCCGCGGGGTAGCAAAGAGTCGGACAAGACAGAGACGACTTCACATGCACGCAAGGTTTAGGCCCTGGTCTCCTTTAAGAACCCATGGTGCTCAACCCTGTTCTGCCAAAGCTACAGGCAGAGGGGGAGCCCGGCAATCTCCTGTTGTGTTCATTTATCAAAAAGACTGAAACCGGAGAAGCAAAGGAGACCTCCCTGACCTGGGAGCTCAAAGGGGTAACCAGGCCTTTACCTTGATCATCAAGGCCAAACACAAACCGTAAAACCTGGTTCTGCCCAAATCATGAAGGATGCCCAGGGCTGCATCCTCTTCACCTTCTCGCTCAACAATGAAAAGAAGCTGATAAATGTTTCCAATGTAATCCTAGAGTTCATCCAACGAAACCGTGGTTTAAACATGATCCTCCGTTTTTATAAATATTTCTGTACGTGTTTTATACACGTGCATGACTAACAACGTTACAGAGTGCTGGGGATCAGAAGAGAGGGCAGGAATGTGAGTTATTCATTTTATCACACAGGTCAAGTACAGTTCACCTGCTTATTTTAACAGCCCAATATCATTTTGGAAAATGCAAGCAAAGGGAAATTTCAATGCAGCTGGTCTGCCACATCCTCTGTGGAATGGATTGAGCAACGTTCTGCTTTGGGAAGGAATCCTTCTCTATGGATTTTTGCTCCTGACACTTCTGCATGCCATCTGGTATGCTCGGCGAATTTCAGCACATTGGCAATCAGGTTATTTATTCCATTATTAACTAAATCACGAACGTGGCTAGGGTGGGAACACACCATGGCAGGAGCAGCCATGTGATAATCAAGTTACCAGCTGGTTCAGGAAAGTGATTCACGCTCCAGGTACCTGTGTGTAACCTGAGTTCCCCGTAAACTGGACATGGTCTCCTCCAAATTCTGCCGCAGATCAGCAATGTTCTTCACCGTCCGCAGTCGCCGAGCCTCGGGATCCTCCCCTGGAGAGACAAAGGCGAAGACTGTTTAAGTTCTCAGGTGGATGGGGAGATTCAAGGGAACAGCAATCGTGTCCATGACCATAACCATGTTGCCTGCTTGGGAGCTGGCTCATCACACATCCTCAAGAAGGGTTTGAGAATGAATGAATGGATGGATGAAGGAATACCCGAAGAAAGCTGTTACACCTAAATAGAGAAGTCTGTCTTCTCCCTGCAGGTCCCTTCAGCAATAGGTGAGGCCTAGCTTGTGAGACAAAGACAGAGTCTGAGACAGTAAACACTTTTCCACACTGTCTCTCATAAAGACACGCACATGTTAGGTCTGAGTCCTGCCCAGGAATCATTTCCCAACCATCCAGAAGTGGGAAAGGCCTTTTGCTTTCTCCTCCATAGATAGGTGCTGCTGCCTACTGACCCGTTATTTTCCTTATTTATGTATTTTTGGCTGTGCTGGGTCTTCACTGTGGCTCGGGCTTTCTCTAGGTGTGGTGAGCAGGGGTTACTCTTCGTTGTGCTGGGCAGGCTTCTCACTGCTGTGACTTCTCTTATTGTGGAGCACAGGCTTCAGGAGCTGTGGTTCCTGGGCTTCGTTGCTCCGAGGCAGGTGGGATCTTCCTCTGGGAAGGGATCAGACCCGTGTCTCCTGCACTGCAGGCATATTCTTTAGCACTGAGCCCCCAGGGAAGCCCTGATGGCAACATTATAGATGGCTCATTGGGAGTGGCTAAAAGATCTGCACCTATTGACCATCAACATTTCTACAGAGAGAGGTTTGCCTTCCTGGTACGATTTGTTATGTCATCTCGAATGCTGGCTCCTCTCCTCCCTGGCTGAGTGGTCACGAGGAAGGTGCTGACCCTCTCTGCCCTTCAGATGCCACGGTCCTGATCGAACACAGTGACATGCCCGTCTCAATGGACTGTCGTAGGACTCAATGAAGATCCCTAAGTGCAGCACCCGCCAAAAGCACCTAATCACGCCAGCTGGTGCTGCAGAGTGGGGAACGTTCGAGAAAAGTCAGGCCTCTCTCTGGGGGACAAGGGACTTCTATTCCTGGGCGACATTTCCCACTAAATACCTGGTCTGGAGACGTGAAGCTGGCACAAACATCCCAGGAGAAAGAGGCCACATACAAGCTGGGAAGCCACACCCCCTCTCAGAGAAGCCTTGCTCGGGGGGTGTCTGACCATTCTGTCTTGTTTGGGCTTATGGGGGGAGAGGAAAAGCTGAATAACTACAATAGTGATGAGAGGAATCACACATCCTTTCCTCAGAGTAATTTCAGGAGGGCTGAGAAGACCACCATCACGGGTCTTTTAAAACTGATGACTATTTCAAGTACTGAGCAATATTTCTAAATTAAGCTCCATACAGAACACGGTACACATGGGCAACAGCAAGTGGGATTTACAGCAGACACCAAGTCGAACTTCCAGCAAGTGTCATTAACAGGGCAACAGACAGCTAAGAAAAGGCATAGAATGAACTTTCCTCCTGAGACAGATGACCAGGTTATTCTTAGGTTATTCTCAGCACGGTGGTGCCTGGAGGCTGGATTCAATGATTGATTCTATGGAAGAAATTTGCTATAGCAAACTCTCTGGCCTTGAAAACGTCAGTGTTTTCAATTTTCTCCCCACTCCTAACCAAGAGAAATTTGAAAGGCATTTTTCCCTTATCTGAAAAGTAGTCAGACCTGCATTTCCCACCCAGTTCTTTAAAGTACATATGAACGTCCATGTTTTTAAATGAAAGCAGTGATGAATGTCTGCTTTACCTTCCCCTAATGGCTTTGGAGGAACGTAATTGCATCTATCCACAGGGCCATCAATTAAATATCTTTCACTGCCAGTTTGGCCACATTTTATCTGTGTAAAGGCTGCCAAAAAAAGGTACTGATCCTTTGGATGGCTCCAGGCCCTGCAGGGAACATATATTATGAAGCTAAGTCTAGGCACCAGTTTTCAAATTACCTTCATTAATTAACTTAATCATGCACAACAGTATAATAACTATATTTACAGGCATATCTTGTTCTATTGTGCTCTGCTGATATTGTGATCTTTACAAACTGAAGGTTTGTGGCAACCCTGCTTCGACCAAGTGTGTCGGCTCTATTTTTCCAATGGCACTCACTCATTTCTGTCTCTGTGTCACACTTCGGTAATTCTGCCAATATTTCCACCCCTCCACCAGCAAAAAGACTATGACTCACTGAAGGTTCAGACAATGGTTGGCATTTTTTAGCAATGAAGTATTTTTCAATTAGGTACGTTGTTCAAAAAAGTATGGTTTTTTTTTTAGACATAATGTTACTGCATACTTAATAGACTACCATATAGTGTAAACATAGCTTTTCATGTTCTGTTGTTTAGTTGCTTAGTCGTGTCCTACTCTTTTGCGACCCTGTGGACTGCGGCCAGCCAGGCAGTTCCGTCCATGGGATTTCCCAGGCAAGACTACTAGAGTGGGTAGCCATTTCCTTCTCCAGGGCATCATGCCTGGGATCGAACCTCCATCTCCCACATTGGCAGGAGCCAGTTGGTCTGGAACCAAACTGGCAATGTCTCTGAGGCAGGTCTGTATATGTCCACGTCTCTAATGACATCTTAATGACACATTTGTTTGTGTTAAGTCTCCTAAGACAAAGGTCTTTGACACAGAGTGGTAACTCACCTTTATTCTTGGTAACCCCCACACAAATCTAGATATGCTCAAGAAATATTTATTGCCCCAAAAATGTTTGGTCAGCGTAGGGTGAAAGAGAAAGGATAGATTTTTCACTCCAACAGATAAAGGTTTGCACAGTGGCATTGCCACTTATTAGCCACTCGATCTTGGACAAATCACTTATCCTCTTTGAATGTCAACTGCAAAATGGGGATAAAAGCCATTCCCTTAGGTTAGAAGGATCAGATGAGATGACACATGATATCCCTAAGCAATTGATCAAATAGTCCCATAAACATTCATCCCTAAATACACCCATTTGTTGTCATTTCAAGGAATCGGCTATAGATAAGCTGGATTCAACCTTATACATACAAGCTACTATGTAGTGTCCCCATAATTATTATTCACTGAACAGTCACACACATGATACAACCACACGCCTGAGTTTCACTGCTTAAATGTAGGGCTCATTGAATCTGAATGCCCTGTTTCCCCTGAGGAGTCCCACTGGGAAGTGTTTGCTCCCCCCAAAGATTCAAGGGCAAGGTAGAAGCACAGACCAGTAATCCACCTGCCTTGCTCAGGTGATGATGTTCTAAACTGCCCATTCTGCATGCTGGAAGATGGGCTTAGGAGTATAAGATCTCCGTCCCAATTCACTGTCTGAACAAAATAAACACACAGCGTGCCCCAGGGGAAACGACTGGCCCCTGAAGCCCATATACTATGAACTATTCCGTGTTTACCTGTGACTCTCCTCACCCGCCCAGGGCAGCCCTCCCGCAAGCCAGGCACTGATGGACAGAACACCACATTCTGATCACACAGGGCAGACGCGAGGATGGCAGGGTGTTAACATGAGGAGCACGGATGGAACTGGGAGTTTTCACTTGGAAGAGGGAAGTTAGGGGACACCCTGCTGCAGGAAAGGAATGGAAACTGTCCGTGAGCTTCAGAGGCTGGATTATGTCCAGTGATTTAGAAATGGAAGGATAAAAGACTCCATTAGCAGTTAAAACCAAATAGGTATAGAAGGGCTGCCTCATGAAGGAATAGCTTTTCCATCACAAGAAGTATTCCAGCAGAGACTGAAAGACAACTCATCAGTGAGTGACAGAAGGGATTCACGGACTGGATAATAAGTGGATGTGGTTCCTTCCGACGCTACAATCCGAGGTGCACGTCTCACCTGTAACTGTGTGTGAATGACAGAGCACCATGGGACAATCCACCTACTTGCATGAGTGAGGAGAAAGAACTAAGCAATTGATCACAGAGTCTCATAAGTGGCAACTCCTAGACAACACATTTGTTGTCATTTCAAGGGATCGGCTGTAGATAAGCTGGATTCAACCTCATACACACACGGTACTGTGCAATGTCGGCATAAAACTATTCACACACAACACAGCCACACGTGTGGGTTTCACTGCTTAAATGTAAAGAAAAGTCATCTTGATTCAGAAAGTTTCCTTAGCAACTAAAACCCTTCGACTTCACACCGAAGAGTGCTTGATTAGCCAAGACTGGCTGCACAGTTCTGGTCCCCAAGCCCACTGACAGCATCTCAAGCTTTCTGAGTTCTCACTTGGTTACTGTCCTGATGCTCAGGAGACATGGGGAGAAAAAGAAAAAGGACCGAAAAGATCACAGGCTGCCACCCGTCCCTCTGAAATTTAAGTGTTATGTGGAATGGTCTCCGGCTGCCGCTTTCGCTTCTCAGATGTAAATTTCACCGAGCCCCTGGGTCTGACATGAATCCATACTCCTCCACAAGACATACATCTGACCCATGCCAGCTGCTGAATCACTGGCCTGGCTCTTTTGATGTGTGCACATATGAACACGATCTGGAATGTGTGTGGAGACCTGAGGAGTGATTAACCTCCATACCCTTCTCCTGAGAGCTGACCCTTTTCCCACACCATCCAGGTTCTCACATGCAAGGGAGCTAAAACCTGAGAGAGAAGGAAACGTAAAATCAATCCCAAATGTGGGGCCCCAAACCACTGCAAGATGGATCACTTACAAATGGCTGGAAACTTCTCTGTCTCCTCAACGTGCCCAGCCAGCAGAGCCAGAGGGAAAGAGCTAAACCTCTCAGATCCTCTGAAATGAACACTCAGAGTTAATGATCAAATGGGTGGATGAGTTGATCATATGGGCTGCATACCAACTCCACTGCTGTGCCATGGCTATTAAAATGGTGGGGTCACGGGTACTTAGTCTAATAAATGGATTTCAAACATGGAGTCAGTTTTTAACCCAACCCAGGAAGTGGTATGATATGCGAAGAATAACACAGCCACTGCTAAATATGTGGCTTACCACTCACTTCCCTGATTAGAAGTTGCTGGAACCCAGGGCACAGAGCTGGGAACAGGGATAAGGCACGGAGAAAGTGGTGGCCCAGAACGCACTGCAGCAGGAATTCAATTCTGATGCTTCTTCTGTTTCTTTACGTGAACACTGTGACGATATAACACCAATAAACATCTGTGGAATTAACTGTATGACAATTGCAGATTTTATGTTTTTATATGATATGGCATCCTTTAATCATCATTCCTGTCTAGTGAAAGTGTTAGTCGCTCAGTTGTGTCTGACTCTTTGTGACCCTATGGACTGTAGCCCGCCAGGCTCCTCTGTTCATGGGATTCTCCAAGCAAGAATACTGGAGTGGGTTGCCATTCCCTTCTCCAGGGGATCTTCCCGAACTGGGGATCAAACCCCGGTCTCGCACATTGCAGGCAGATTCCTTAACACCGTCTGAGTGATCAGGGAAACCGCTCCTTGTCTAGGTTACATTTAAATAAAATTTAGACTTTTGTTTTTGGTAAAATAAATATGCTGAAATCTTCTTTCCAACTGTCTGAGGATGCTCAGAACAATTTTCAATCAGTGCTTCTAGAAAGGAAATTTGAAAAAAGCCAATACATTTTAGAGTTCTAACTCTTTTTGGAAAGCAACTCTCTCTGAAGAGTGAACAAGGAGAATCTAAGTGAAGTGTCCCGAGCCCAGAGCCCCTACATGAGTGGGGTGGAGTATGGCTTAAAGCAGAACTCACCAACAGGTAAAAGACTTTTTATAGTCCTGGAAGGAGGGAACAGACCGTGAGAGAGAAGAGGGAAAAAAAGAGAAGGAAGGAGGAAGACGGAAATCAGTCTGGCTCATCAATCAAAGCAACAGCGAAGCAACTTCACGTCCAGCTGGGTTCGGCCCTTCCAGCGGTGGTTGCTTGGGAGGCCTCACCTCCCAGAGACAGGGGGGTTCCAGGGCTCCATACTCACCAGTGAGTTCCTCCAGGGCGGGCTGTCCACTCTTGGTGTAGTGGCTGGGCTCCACGGTCACACCCCCTGAGCTGGATTCGGCAGTAACATTCCCTTCGGTGTCTGTCTGGGACCTTCACACACAAAGCAGAGCAGACACACTTGTCACAAGCGGTAACTACCCCATCTGGAGTACTGTGCTCCAATCACAGCCCCCACGAGCCCCTCCTTCGGTGAGAAGCTTTAGAACAGAGCAGACCAGCAGACGGACACTAAATAATTCACCGGGGCACGTGGAGCGATGTCCCAGAAACATAGAGAGCCACCAAAGTGTAAAAGATGAAATATTCGTGACCCAAAGGGAGGGTCTGCAATCCTTCACTGGGGAACGTGTCTCTGTGTCCCCTTTGGGGAGCTAGATCTAGCCAGCAAAAGGCTGGCAAGTACCCGGTGGTTTGGATCATTTAACCTGTGCCAAAGAGCCACTTCTAAGTAACCAGCGATGCCAGCAAGCCAAGCATGAAGATGATTCCATTGGCAGCCCCTGTGAGCCAACCCCTCCCCAGATCCTCCTGACGCGCTGTCTCTGGAGAGGTGGAGTGGGTGCCAAGCAGGTGTGTTTGCCCTCCAGGTCTGATTCAGAGCTCAGATCTCCTGAGATGAAAGGTCTCACTGATCATTATTTCAACACTTGACTGAAATCCATACTTCCCCAAACTTTCTCCATGCCCTTATTTGTCAAGCAAATCGAGACAATCAAGCAATGTGCTCTAGCCACAATTACCTCTGCTTATTCAGGCGTGCCAGGCAAATATAATTACATTCGCAGACATAACCCTGGGTGTAATGTTATTAATTCATCGGCATCCTCAGCTAATTCAACCAGATTTCACTCTCTATGAAGGAAGTGTTTGCCAAGAATGTGAACTGCCTAAAACAGACTGTGGGGGATGTACCGATAACCCCCATACCATCCATCTATACTCCCCCCACCTTTGCCTTCCTACTGACGCCATCGGTTCCCCATTCCCATCATCTCTGAATTTAAAGGATTTCCATGCTATCTGTGCTCCTCTCTTTCCTTTGACCAGAATCCAAGCTTGTGCCATATCTGCCCAGGCCGGTGAAAAGGTATACGGCCTCCAGCCATAGAGCTTACAAATGACAGCCAGGTACAGAAGCCAGCCCACGGATTGATTCTTACTGGTCTGCCTAGTATCTTTTAAAGCTTCTGAATTCATGTCCACATTTAAAACTGGAGAGAGGTCACCAAAAAATCTGGATTTCTGTCTTTTTCTCAGTAAAAACAAGTCTGGAAGGACTGAGCTCACGTTCTTGCAGGGCGCCACCTGCTGGTGAAATGTGGTGGCGGTCCCCTCTGGGGAGGCGTGAGGTTCCCTTTCCCAGAGTCGCAGGGTGCTACTTATGCGGTATCACCTTTGCGGGCCCAAGCAGGCACCTGACCTGTGATCTCTGTTTTAGACTGTTTCCAGGTCTTGTCCACTCCCCATTCTATTCTCCACTGACCTCGGTGACCCTGATGTGATCTTTCATGTTTTGATTAAAGGCCTCTAATGGTTTTCCGTTGTGTGCAGAATAAACTCCGAAGTCCTTATTGTGACAGAAGATGCCCTGCATCACAGGATTCTTCCTCCCTCATTTCCAGCCCGTCTCCTGACACTCCTGCCTTTACACACAGCCCAATCCTGTGCTCCACCCACACGTGGCTTCTCTCCAGTCCCAGCTCGTACCCAGCCCTTCACAATTTTGTCTTTGTAGTCACTGTGCCCTTTGATTGAAGGCTCTTTTTCTCTTTCTTCCTTAGTTTCCTCCTGATCTGCCTGGAAGGCACCGTCCCCATGTCATCTTGGTTTGGAGGCTTTCCCCAATTCTTGGCCAGCGGAGGTGAATGGCTCCACCTCTTGTGCATTTCTGTTCTCCTGATGTCTATTTATTACAATAAGATCTAATTAACAAACCTTTCCTCCACTAGATTAAGAGCTCTCTGAAGGCTAAGACTGGCTCTTTTGATGTGTGCAGTTAAGAACACTGTTCCAATTCACATGCTAAGCAGGCACTCAGGTAGGGTGTGCTGAATGGATAAATGAGTTTTTAAGTCTAGAAGGATTCTGGGTGGGAGAAGGAGCATTGGACTTGGAGGTCTGAACATTGAGCTGGCTGGAGTCTGCAGCCACGCACATCTCAGTAAATCAACGCACCTTGTAAGCAGCTGGGCCCTTATGTGGACACAGGATTACAACAGTGACCTCCCCTGGCTCCTACAAAAACCACAGGCGAGACCACACAAACGCACTCAGCGAAGTATAAAGCAACAGAGGTGTCCCGCGTGTCTTCTGAATTGGTGACTATAGTTCATTCCGAGTGATTTTTTTAAAAAAATGATTTATTTTTCTTTCTCTCTTAGTAACATCACTAACATGAGAGGTTCCAGGGGGAGCACTGTTAAGTAACAGTGAGCCATAAACTTGAAAGAGAGAACCTAGAGCATAAATGGAGTCTAAACCACTTTCTAAAATCCTCTGGCCTAGCCCTGTCTCCTCAACTTACAGACGAGGCTCAGCACAAGGCAGTGATTTAGAGTCAAGACTATTTCATGGCTAAGCACTTGGGCCCTCGAGGTAGAGAGACTTGGCTATAAACACGCGCTCTTCTGACCACCAGCTCTTTGACGTAGAGCAAGTTATTATTCTAGGCCTCAGCTTGCTCATCGGAAGAGTGGGGATAAAAAAGATAGCCAGCTTATGGAGTTGTGAGAACCCAATGATCTGGGTTTCTGCACACGCGTGGTGCACACTCGGCAGTGGTGTCTGCAGCCAGGTCCCAAGGCCACACAGAGACGCGTGAGCGAATAAAAGACCGAGTCAGGCAACCTGATTCCTATCCCAGGGCTCTTCTCTCCGGCCTCCTCCCCCCGGGCTCACCCAGAGGAAAGGCACCTCAGAGGAGGAACAAGGACATCACACGGGGTGAACACAAACACTAGAGTGCAGTTCAACACACGGGATGCTTTCTCCCTCCCATCTGTTGGACTTTAGCTCTTTACCATTAAGAGTTTTTCCTCTCATAGAAAAATCTCATAGAAATATTAAAAAAAAAAAAAAAACAGAGGTTAAAAGTTTTAGAATCTTTCAAGTGATTACAGCCCGGAAAAAAAAAAGGAGAGAGTGGAATTGACCATGATCAGATTGTCACATATTTAATAAAAATGCAAATCAAGAATCTGGAAACAGTAGCCTGAATATGCCTAACCTCAAGACTATCCACGTGACCACAATGATAAAAATTTCACAGCAAGCAATTCAGTTGTCTCCACGGTTCAGAAAGCAGTTGTATTAAAAGTTGAACATGGAGATCAGTGCTGAATCATTATCTAAGCCTTGGCACCCTTCTCAGGACTGTTAGCTGAGCTGATGACTTAATTTAATACAAAGATGACCGCCTCCCATTTAAAAAGGTCTGGTGTGACCCTCCCTGGAGGGGAGAGTGAACAAGGAAAAGGAAAGAGCTTCTCCTCAGAAGCCTGACTTTCTTTCCCTCACCGGCTAGATGCTGTGGGCTTGACTCTGAAATCAATCGCTTGAACCAGTCTTCCTACCAGCTCTTGGCAGGAATGGTAACAGAACTAGAACTCACCTCTGGCAGACAGAGAGGAAACATCTAATTCCCTGGGGAACCATGTAGACTGAGGAATCGGAAAGTATGGGCACAAGCCTGTGCATATGACCACGTATGTAAACATGCGTGTGAATACATGCATAGGTGCATTCACATTGCATGTATGAATGTGGTCTTGTGTCCTTACTTACGTGTGACTGTCCGTGTGCACTCACACCCGTGGATGCATGCTTCTGTGTGTACATGTATATACTTAGGGTAAAGGCTGTAGAGTAAGTGCCTGGACTGTGAACCATCGGTCCCCTTGGTGCTATGGACGGGTCTTAGTTATCACTCAGCTGTGCAGAGTGGCCCGTTGCCTGGCAGGTCTCAAGCACAGGATCGAGCTGAGCACTGTGAACAGGGCTCTGGGACCCCCCAAGAGCAGGGCTGGGTGGCTTCCATCTGCCCAGACAGGACTCATCGCAAGAATCAAGCATCATACAGAGCCGATGACCCCCATCCTGCACAGGTATGGGGTGTAACCAGAGGCTCTCACAGGCCACAACCACCCAGAACAAGAGCAGCTGGCTCCCTGTGGTCCCCGGGATGTGCCATCAGTGACAGGCAGAGGGACTGATAGTGGAAACACTCAGGCTTGTCACTCCAAATACAACCCAGGTTCTTCGGTTTTTCTAGAACTATTCCTTCCTTATTGCTACCCTTCTCCCTCATCCTGTTCTCCCCTCTGAAAAATCCCAGCACATAGCAGGGACTGAAAGAATATTTGAGTTCCCTGGTTGCCTAGTGGTTAGAATTCCAGGCTTTCACTGCTGTGGCCTGGATTTAATACCCTGATGGGGGAACCTGCAAATCCACACAGTGTGGCCAAAAAATAAAAATAAAAGAAAATGTTTTAGAAGAAAAGAAAAAAAATACGTGCAATGGGGTAACAAACCGCAAGGATCTGGAAGTTCAAGATAAGCTTCTCTATGAGAAGTCTCAGTTGCTCAGCAAGGTGGTTTTGTGTTTCATTGTTTAAAGTACACTCAGGATGCTTTAGGACTGACCTCAGAGCCTGTCCAGTGAAACCAAACCACCCTCCTAGCTACTGTTGAGGCTGCTTCTGCCAAGCCCCTGGGTCCCCGTGTGCCAGGGCCACGCCTCTGCATCTTAGGATCACTCACATTGTCCTTCCACTCTGTAGCTTTCTGACCTACCCCCACGCTCCAGCAGCGCTGAATTAACTGTCCCTCAAGCACACCGCCAACATCCCTATTAGGAGCTGATCACATGGCCCCTGAGCTGTCTGCCTCAATGCTCCCGAGGGCAGTCCCAAGCCCTGCCCGCCAAGGCCCCTTGCCCAGCGCTGGGCAGGACCGGGGAGGCGGGCGGCCGCTCCTACCTGTATAGGAAAGGCGCCACGGTGGCCGTGTTGGGGTGGCTGTATTGCTGCTGGGGCTGAGGTAGCTGGACACTGACAGTATTGCTTCCCGTAGTCTGGGTGGTCCCCACGGACGCACCGACGGTCTGGCTGCTGATGCTGTGGTTCAGGCCGGTCCCTCCGGGGCCTTTTCCTTCCGAGGACGCCAGGCTGGAGGAGGAGCTGGAGTGCCTGCCGTCCAGCGGGGGCTTCTGCTGGGGGAGCCCCGAGCTCGGCTTCCCACCCCGGGCCCGCTCCCCGTCCTTGGACGGCGTGGGGGCACTTGGGGATTTCCCGGGCACGCTCTTCATCCCTGGTTTTGGTATCCCGCTGTGGGAAGGGGCCGGGGCCTCCTTCTTGGCACTGTTGAGCTTCCCCCCTTTGGGGATGAAGCTGGCGATCTTGGAGGACTTTTTGGGCATCTCGGTCACGGCGGCCCCGCTGGGGTCTTCTCTCGGGCCCTCTTTGAGGTCCGGCCTCTCCGTCACCGAGGCTCTCTTGGTGAGGTCCTTGCTTTTTTCCTTCTCCTTCTCGCGCTGTTGTTTCTCCTTTTCCTTCTCGCTGCCTTTCGGGGAGCTCTTCTTGTTGGTCAGCGCCCGGCTGAAAGTCCTCTGGGCGATGCCCTTGAGGGCGATCTTGGGGCTGTTGGACGGGGGGCCGGCCACGGACAGCGGGCGGCCGCCCGCCTCCATCTCTTCGCTCTCCTCGAAGCTGGGCAGGATCTCCAGCCGCTCGCAGCTCGTGTCCCGCGACCCCGGGCCCTCGCCCGCCTTGGAAGCCCCCTTGCTGTTGAAAAGTTTTAGTTTCTCCAGCATGGACCTCTGATTGTTGGGGGCCGGCTTCAGGGCTTCGGGGGCGGGCCGGGGGGGCTCGGGCGTGGGCGGCTTGGCGGAGAACGCGGCCGCCGCGGCGCTGTGCTTCACGCTGACCGACTTGCTGCGCCAGGGCTTGGAGGCCGAGCCGGGCTGGGGGATGGCCGAGGAGGCAACGCAGCTAGCAGGGCCACCCCCGCCGCCTCCCTCCAAAGCAGCGGGTGCATCTTCGCTCATTGCGGGGTGGGAGGATGCCGGGCTCGCCAAAGGCTCTGCGGAGATGGGAAAGAGAGGGAGACCTGAGTTTCATGCATGGACCTGCACTCGTCACGAGGGGGCATCGGCCAGGGCTCCACGGCCAATCGCTCCAACTCGGATGCCACGCAGCTCCACTACCTGTGTCTCAATTTAAATTACACCTTGGCTTTCTCCTACTCTCCATCAGGCGCTGTTCACATCCTCCCCCACACCCCCACCCCACCCCCGCACATTTTGGCATATGCTGTGTGAATGCACACCGACCTTAACATCCACACGCATGTGGCACAATTAGGCACACACTTCACCGGAAAACAAACAAAAATCCACACCACCAGCTGTGATTGTCCCGGAATGATACAAGAAATATCTCCTGTCTTGAATGATTCAACCCATAACCTGGTTTTCCAACTAAAGGGAAACAATGGAGGATTATCCAACTTTAAGAAAACAATGTAGCAGAGACAAACAATCTAGGATTATCCAACTTTAAGTAAACAATGTACCAGAGACATGAACACAGAACAGATTCAAAAAAAAAAAAAAAAAATCCAGAAAAAAGAGAAACCAAGGATAATCTTGACAGACGTAATTACCCACAGAAATTGCTAAATCCCATCAAAGCATATACGTTTTCCCTATGTTGGCACTTTTACGAACGTGATGCAGGCTGGAGTTTTAAAAAAGGCTTTCGAGCTGAAGAGTATGAACTGAGCATGAGGCTTCACCGTCAGCAGGAAAACACGCAGGTTATCTGAAAGTCAAGGCTTCCCCCTTGGCACACAGGGTGTAGTTCCCCAGCCAGCCCCTTTTCTCAGAAAAGCCTCAAAATATTTCCAAATTAGAACTGGAATTATTCTGAGACGGGCGGGTTCCAAACTGGCCCTCTGCTAGGCACTAAGGCAGCCCAGATTGATGACCTGAACTCCAGAGCCCCCTTGCTCAGGCGGCAGGCAGAGCCACACAGCGCCATCCTCCACGTCGGGGCAGCTGTCAGAGGGAAGGGGGCCGGGACACGGCTGTGAGCCCATCCCCGCGCCCACCCACGACCACGCCCGCCCAGCGCAGACGGGGTGCAGCACCTCGGCCCCCAAAGAGCCTGTCCCCCCCCACCGCAAAGTCACAGGGACATGACTTACCCGGCTGCAGTCACTTTCTCCTGCAACGATTCCCTAGGAAAACTTCTCCAACCCGAGAGGCTGTCCTTCCGATTGTCACAAGTGTTTTCGGTTAAACTGCTCATGTTTCTAATTAACTTTTGTCATCCTCAACTGCTCCAGTGGCCAGAAGCCTGGCGGGATTAACGGCTGCTTCTTCTGCCTTTTTTTTTTTTTTTTCCCTTTTTAAATACCTACGTTCCACTGCCTTTGAGCAGCAGAGTAAACTGTATATAAGAGCGGCTTTTTATGATTTAAAAGTCAACGGCCGCCAAACCGAGCGAAGGCAGCCCCTTGTGGGACACGAGCCGGGAGCACTCCCAGCAGACGAACTGGCCTCTCTTCCCTCTCAGCTGCTCTGGGGGGGTGTGGGGTGGGGGGGTGCGGGGGGAAGCCGCGGCTCCGGGGTGATCCAACGCAGACCTCCCAATGTTTTAAAACACATACATCTTCCTGACTTCCCGGGGATTCGGGTTTAGGAGCGGGGGCTGCTGTATGATCCTCCCTTACAAAACGCACGGCGCGCTGCTGGATCTTTTCCGGGGGAGAGCTGGGGACTGGCTGGGAAATGGGCTCATGGAACCCACCCACACTGCCCGCCCCTTGGAGGGTCTCCTCGGGCGGGACACGCTGCTCGTGGCGGGCCTCCCGGGCGTCAGGAGATATCCTGCTAGGCACGCTAAGAAGAGAGGCTCACTGCCCCTGTCTGACAAATGGGGAGACTGAGGCTTGGAGAGAGCTAATGACTGACCCTCCATCACACCACTGGAGACGGTCCAGTGTGGGATTTGGACTCAGGTCTCCCGAAACGGTGGTCTTTGGCACTGCATCCCAGCTAACTCCTGCGATAAAGAACACATTTAAACGACAGCCACTTAGATGATCAGAGGACTTCAGGGCATCTACCTCTTCTACTGCTTGAGTATACTCATGATGTCCATGGTGGGGGACAAACCAGCCCAACCACTGGGAGGAGGCAGCCTATGCCATGGAGGCCAGCTCCCTGGAGGGCAGCAGTGACCCTCTAATCGCGAGTTCCACTCTCTCAGGACCGCTGTCCTTCCCTTTACTTGGGCTCAGATCTGGGGCAGAAGTATTCATGCATTCGTACATTCAGTATATGTATTCATACATTCAGTATATTCATTCATATCAACATTCAAAGATGGGTCGTCCCTGGTGGCCCAGTAGTTAAGAATCCCTCTGCCAATGCAGGGGACACGGGTTCCCTCCGTGGTCTGGGAACTAAGATTCCACATGCGGTGGGGCAACTGAACTCGAGCCACAGCTGGAGAGCCCTCCTGCCGCACTTCTGAAGCCCCCAGGCCCCAGGCCTCCTGCTCCGCAACATGAGAAGACACTGCAATGAGGAGCCCTCACACCGCAACTAGAGAGTATTCCCCATTTGCCACAACCAGAGAGCCTGAGGACAGCAATGAAGACCCCATGTGTCACAATGAAGACCCAGAGCAGCCAAAAATAATTATTTTTTAAAAATTAAAAACAAATTTTATGAGTGCCTACTATATGCCACACATTGTTCCAGGCACTGGGATACATCAATGACACCACCAAGATCCCTGCCTTCATGGAGGTTACACTCTAGCAGGGAGGAACAGATAATAATATAATTAATGCATACATTTTATCTCTTGGTAGAAAAGAAGTCCTAAAGAAAAGGGGCTTTGAGTGGGGCGGGGCAGATTGCAACAATGTCCTTATAGGAGCTATAGCAAAATCCGGATCAGAGGTTTGCTCTTTTCTAAAGAAGTTTCAGAACTACTCCCTACTGAGCAGAAGCACATGCATCAGTGTGACTTCTCTGCTCCCACACATTCCCTGGAACTCTTATAAAGCTCGCCTGAAATAATTTGGACAAGAAATGCCCCTGCCTAGCATTTCTGTGTAATTTTAAATCTTAACATGGACAGCTAGAAATCAGTTGTTACTAACCAGTTAGGGACTGATCCAGAGTTAGCCAGACACCTGACTTGTCTAAGAGAAATATGTAGGCCAATCAAAGATGTGTGTTTCCTTCAGGAAAGTTGTCAGGTGCAAGAAGGGGCTCACACGCTGTACGCGTGATGGATACATAATCACTTCCCAGGCTGTCCCCAGATGGCTCCCAGAAACTCCTTTCAAACCCCAGCTCAAACGCCGTCATCCTTTGTCAAGCTCCCTGAGACCCTCGGGCTGAATGAACTACCCAGTTTGCATCTCATCACCTGGTATTTTTACCTACTCTGCTTCCCCAGGACACCGTCCAAACTTCCCTTTTTATAAAAGCATCTGGAGGGCCACCTACTTACACCAGGCACTGGGAATAGAGCCCCTGCCCTTTAGGAACTCACTGTTCAAAGAGCCAGCAGACCTCAAAACACAGCATAGAAGCAATGTCAAGGCTGTAGAGGGCAGCGCATGCTCCCAGGAGACCCAAGGACTGGGATCTCCTGATTCTCCCCAGAGTCTGGGAGAGCTTCATGGAGGAGGTGCTATGGGTTGGCTTGTTCCACTGGTGTGTTAATCCCTCCAGAGCAGAGACCACCCCCCGCCCCCATTTATCCTTGTTTCCCTAAGCCTGCCAGAGCATAGAAAACACTAAATGGTTTCTGAATTGTTGGTTGGTAGTTGCGACATTTGCAAGTCACATTTAAGGCAAGAGAGACTCAAAATGTGTGGTCAGTCGTTAGGGTTTTATTAAAACCTTTCAGTCCAAACTCAAGATTAGGACTCAGAGCTTCAGAATTTGCACCTGGCGTTTTTGCCTGGGTTCCCCTTGTTGTAGGATCATGGGGACATTTCAAGGCTACTCATTAGCTTAAGAGATAGTCCGAGGGGATGATTCTGAATTTGGTTTCTAAAACAGAAGTCCCCTGAGCAGGGCTACTGGGCATCAGAGCACCATCAGACCCTCAGTACTTTAGAATTATGTCATAGCCAGCTGCTGTTGCCGTTCAGTCGCTCAGTCGTGTCCGACTCTCTGTGACGCCATGGACAGCGGTATGCCAGACGGCCCTGTCCGTCACCATCTCTTCCCCTAAGCAGTGAAGGGGCTCCAGGTCACGAGTGGTCTTGTGTATGTGAACTGGACACATTTCTGTCATTCCTGGGGTGTCACACCAGTGATCTCAGACCTTGGCTGAGGTTGAAGGCAGCTATTTCTAACAGCAGGCTCCTGTGATTCCTAGCAGGAGACCTGCCTTACCAGGCTTCTGAGGGTGGGCGATAAATGCAGCAGAAGTCTGGGGAGGCAGGCAATGTGGCCAGTGTGATACCAGCTGAAAGTACCATCTGAGGTATACCACTCTGCCCCTCCGTCTCCCCACTTGTAAGAGGGTAAGCTTTTCTCTAGAGTCCTTTCAACCCTGCTTCCATTCGAACCTCAGTGAGTCTCCCAGAGGTCAGAAGAGGCTGGACCCCAAGAACGCAGCTAAGTTCACTTGCTGAGTTCTATGATTACCGCGTGCTATGACACACAGGTGGTTCTTTAACTTCAGTCATTTCCCTTACCAGTAAATGCAGAAAACGGGCTGGGTCAAGGTACACTCAAACTTTTATTTACTTATTTTGGCCATGTGGCATGCAGGATCTTAGTTTCCTGACCAGGTATCAAACCCATGCTCCTGTGCACTGGACCATTGGACTGCCAGGAAAGGCCCAAGGAATACTCAACTTTGGATGAGCTGCTAGTGAATTAAAGTCTGGTATTCCATGAAGACAAACGGGGCGGGGGGTGGTAAGTCCTTTAAAATTAAGAACACTTCTCTCTGTAATAATTCTAGAGAGAGAAAGGAGGAAAGCACAAAAGAAATGCTCTGACCACCAATATTCTCCCAACAATGGTATGCGGTCCATGGAAGGAGGCGAGATGAACACTTTTGATGTCACATGGATAAACATTTTTATATTTTAAAAGTTACCTATTTATCTGCTGCATATCATAAAAGACAAGCAGTTCACATGTAAATCAACAGTTTCATGGGACGGTTCAGATGTAGATTTAATTTGAGTTGATTTAAGCAAATATATGAAACAAAAACACAAGTGGTTTACTGATTTGGCAAAACTCACATAGAAAGTTTGTGAAAGACTAAAGTTGGGCAAACACTGTTCCATTAAATCAGAAATACTTATTTTATGTGTAAAATATATAATAAGTATTTCTAAAATATTTATTTTATATTCAATCTATTCTTTTGATAAATGCAATCAATCAATGAGAAATTAAATCAGAAGGCCCCCAAAAGGACTAGGCTCAAAACTAATCTGAAATGGCTACTTTTAGAGCTTTATTTATTTATATGTATTTGTTTAGCATGACATTTCGCTGGGAATTGGTCAGATCTGAGAACATAATCAGGTCTTTGTTTAGCTAAAGGTAATTCTAAGGATAATTGTCTTAAGTTTCAGACTACTAAACATAATAAGAATAATACATTATATCATGCCCAATAAACATCTTAAATGTCCATATGCAAAACTTTAAAAATTTCATGACTTATTATATGTAGTAGATTTTGGTAAATTCTGCCCTCGTTTGTGTTTCATTTTTTGCTATATTAGGTCTTAGTTACAGCAGAACTCTTAGTTGTGGCATGTGGGATCCAGTTCCCTGACCAGGGATTGAACCCAGGCCCCCTACATTAGGAGCATGAAGTCTTAGCCACTGGACCACCAGGGAAGTCCCCTAGTTTGTACTTGAGAATGCTGATCATAGGGCCCCCGAACAGAGTTTATGAATCACTGGAGAACCACGCCCCGTGGACTGAGCTCAGCTTTAAAAGGCCAGCTCACCAGGCTCACCCACCACCAACTGACAAACCGCCGCAAAAAGGAAAAGTCTCATTTGAAATGCTGCAGAAACAGGAGGCCTTTGAAGAAGAGAAAAGGCTTTAAAAAAAAAAAAAAAAAAGAGTTTAAGGAGAGCATTAATCCTCCTGTGGGGAAGGAAAAAGTTTGGTTTTTCTGGCAACCAGCCTTTAACCTTCCCTGACAGTAACCAAAATACTTTCTAAATGAAAATACTGTCCAAGGCAGATAGACAAGCATTTCTTCCTCTCTTCCTCCACGAGGACCAGCAGTGGCCCCTGGTCCCTTCCATCCCCAGCTTCCTAGTTAGGGAGACGTTGGTGGTCTGGTTGGGGAACAGGCATCCAGGGAGCACGATCTAGACCAGCTGATTTTAGTTCCTGTCACCCTACTATGATTTTAAACCTGCCCAGAGGATGGGTCTAGCCTAAATCTGCAGGAAAAGGTCTGATCATTGGGCCTATACATTGGGCCTATACAATTTCCTATAATTTGTTAAGGGGTCAATCTTGAATATACAAATTTGTTAGGATAACTGAAATCAGTTTTGTTTTGTTTTGTTTTTGTTTGTTTGTTTGCTAGTTTGTTGTAAGTGCATCGACTCTAGCCACACAGGCTGGAGATTATTTCCAGAGTTGCTCTGGTTAGCTTCTCTACAACCATGTTAGCCACCAGACCACAGAGGGGCACACAACTGGATCTCGCTCAATCCACTTAGTGGTTCTTCAGGATTTCTGCAGCCTGGCCTGAGAAGCCTTCTCAATACTGCTGTGATCAATGTCTAATATTAAAGGCATGGGCTCAAATATAGTTGCTCTCCAACTCCTCCTTGGAGAGCAGCCTTGGAGGTACAGAAAGATGGAGAAAGGGGTCAAGAGAATTGCCAACAAAAGTGGTCAGAAAGGGGAAAGGCATGGAGTAGAAGGATCTGGGCTCTGAATTCATATTTTCTAAGGATCATTTTGTGTCTATAATTCCATAGGCTCCCAACATCCAAGTTAGAATAAGAATGATGATTTATATAAACCAATATTTTCTTTAAAGTTGCTCTGTTAAGTTAGTCCCTAATAAAAATCCCAATGATGTTTTTGTTAAAATAGAAAAATCCATACAAAAATTCATGTGGAATCTCAAGGGACTCTGAATAGACAAAGTAATTCTGAAGAAGAACAAAGTTGGAGGTCTCATACTTTCTGATTTCAAGCCTTTTTACAAAGCCATCAGTGTAATACTGACAAAGGCAGTCACACAGACCAATGCACAAGAGACACCAAATATAAACCTTTGCATATATGGTCAAATAATTTTCAAGAATATTCAATGGGGTAAAGATCATCTTTTCAACATATTTTCTGGGAAAACTAGATGTTCACATGCAAAAAAATGAAGCTAGATTCATACCTTATACCATACAAAAAATTAACCTAAGATGGATCAATGACCTAAATGTATGAGTTAAACCTATAAAACTCTTATGGGAAAAACACAGGGCAAAAACTTCATGACATTAATTTTGGCAGTGATTTCTTGGATATGACACAAAAAGCATGAGCAAAAAAACAAGCAAGCTGAACTTCATCAAAGTTAAAAAAAACTTTTCTGCATTAAAGGACATAATCAACAGAATGCAAAAACAACCTTTGAGGGGTAATAACTGCAAAGCATACATCTGATATCCAGAATATATAGAGAACTCATATAACTCAACAACAACATGATATAAAAATGGGTAAAGGACTTAAATAGACATTTCTCCAAAGAATATATACAATTGACCAATACACATACAGAAAGATGTTCAACATCACGAGTCATCAGGGAATACAAACCAAAACCACAATAGGATACCACTCCATACCAATTAAGATGGCTATTATTTTTTTTTAAAAAGAAAACAACAAGTATTTCTGAGGATGTTGAGAAATTGGAACTCTTGTGCATTACTGTGAGAATGGAAGATGGTGCAGCCATTGTGGAAAACACAACGGCAGTTCCTCAAAAAATTAAACATAGATTGTGTCCTACCAGTTCCACTCCTGAGAACATAACTGAACGAGGTGAAAGTAGGAACTTAAACAGATATGTGTACACCCAGGTTCATAGCAACATTATTCACAATAGTCAAAAGGTAGAAACAACCCAAATGTCTATCAATGTATAAACAATGGATACTGTTTGGATGAATGAATGAATAACCTAAGCGTGAGATTTATCTATGTCTCTTTCTCTATACACCCACACATATACACAATGGAGTATTAATTCAGCCTTCAAAAGGAAGGAAATTCTGACACCTGCAATAATAGGGATGTCCCCAGCATTAGGAAGCTTCCACAAGCCCCTTATCCTTATCCATCAGAGGGCAGACAGAATGGAAACCACAATTATAAAATACTAACCAAACTGATCACTTGGATCACAGCCTTGTCCAACTCAATGAAACTGTGAGCCATGCTGTGCAGGGCCAGCCAAGACAGACGGGTCATGGTGGAGAGTTCTGACAAAACGTGGTCCACTGGAGAAGGGAATGGCAAACCACTTCTGTATTCTTGCCTTGAGAACCCCATGAACAGTATTAAAAGGCAAAAAGATATGACACTGAAAGATGAATTCCCCAGGTCGGTAGGTGCTCAATATGCTACTGGAGAAGATTAGAGAAATAGCTCCAGAAAGAAGGAAGAGACAGAGCCAAAGCAAAAACACCACCCAGTTGTGGATGTGACTGGTGATGAAAGTGAAGTCCGATGTTGTAAAGAGCAATATTGCATAGGAACCTGAAATGTTAGGCCCATGAATCAAGGTAAATTGGAAGTGGTCAAACAGGAGATGACAAGAGTGAACATCAACATTTTAGGAATCAGTAAACGAAAATGGATTGGAATGAGTGAATTTAATTCAGATGACCATTATATCTGCTACTGTGGGTAAGAATCCCTTAGAATAAATGGAGTAGCCCTCATAGTCAACAGAAGAGTTCAAAGTGCAGTACTTGGGTGCAATCTCATAAATGACAGAATGATCTCGGTTCGTTTCTAAGGCAAACCATTCAATATCAAAATAATCCAAGTCTATGCCCCAACCACTAGTGCTGAAGAAGTTGAAGTTGAATGGTTCTTTGAAGACCAACAAGAACTTCTAGAAGTAACACCAAAAAAAAAAAAAAAAAAAAAAGATGTCCTTTTCATCATAGGGAACTAGAATGCAAAAGCAGGAACTCAAGAGCTACCTGGAGCAAAGGTTAACGGACTTTTGCCAAGAAAACACACTGGTTATAGCAAACATCCTCTTCCAACAACACAAGAGAAGACTCTACACATGGACATCACCAGATGGTCAATACTGAAATCAGATTGATTATATTCTTTGCAGCCGAAGATGGAGAAGCTCTACACAGTCAGCAAAAACAAGACCGGGAGCTGCCTGTGGCTCAGATCATGAACTCCTTATTGCCAAATTCAGACTTCAATTGAACAAAGTAGGGAAAACCACTAGACCATTCAGGTATAACCTAAATCAAATCCCTTACGATTATACACTGGAAGTGACAAATGGATTCAAGGGATTAGATCTGATAGACAAGAGTGCCTGAAGAACCATGGATGGAGATTCGGGATGTTGTACAGGAGGCAGTGATCAAGACCATCCCCAAGAAAAAGAAATGCAAAAAGGCAAAATGGTTGTCTGAGAAAAGAAGAGAAGTGAAAGGCAAAGAAGAAAAGGAAAGATGTATCCATCTGAATGCAGAGTTCCAAAGAATAACAAGGAGAGATAAGAGAGCCTTCCTTAATGATCAGGCAAAGAAATAGAGGAAAACAATAGAATGGGAAAGATTAGAGATCTCTTCAAGAAAATTAGAAATACCAAGGGAGTATTTCACGCAAAGATAGGCACAATAGAGGACAGAAATGGTATGGACCTAACAGAAGCAGAAGATATTAAGAACAGGTGGTAAGAATACACAGAAAAACTATACAAAAAATATCTTAATGACCCAGATAATCACGATGGTGTGACCACTCATGTAGAACCAGAACATCCTGGAGTGCAAATTCAAGTGGGCCTTAGGAAGTATCACTACAAACAAAGTTAGTGGAGGCGATGGAATTTCAGCTGAGCTATTTCGAATCCTAAAAGATGATGCTGTGAAAGTGCTGCACTCAATATGCCAGCAAATTTGGAAAACTGTGGTGTTGGAGAAGACTCTTGAGAATCCCTTGGATAGCAAGAAGATCAAACCAGGCAATCTTCCACCTGGGCTTCCCTTCCTCCACGCCAATCCCTTTAACTCCCTTCTGAATTCAGAAACATTCAGCCTCAGGGCAGAAGTAGAGAAAAGCAGAGACATTGTTTTGCCAACAAAGGTCTGTCTCATCAAAGCTATGGTTTTTCCAGTAGTCATGTATGGATGTGAGACGAAGACCATAAAGAAAGCTGAGCGCCGAAGAACTGATGCTTTTGAACTCTGTGTAGTGTTAGTGAAGACTCGAGAGTCCCTTGGACTGCAAAGAGATCCAACCAGTCAATCCTAAAGGAATCCATCCTGAATGTTCATTGGAAAGACTGATGCTGAAGCTGAAGCTCCGTAACTCTGGCCACCTCACTTGAATAACTGACTCAATGGAAAAGACCCTGATGTTGGGAAAGATTGAAGGCAGGAGAAGGGGACGACAGAAGATTGGACGGATGTTATCACCAACTCAATGGACGTGATTTTGAGCAAGCTTTGGGAGTTGGTGATGGACAGGGAAGCCTGGAGTGCTGCAGTCCATGGGTCATGCAAGGAGTCGGACACGACTGAGTGACTGAACTGAATTAACCCTAACCTTGAAGACATTACGCTAAGTGAAATAAGCAAGTCACAGAAGGCAAATATCATTTGATTCTACTTATAAGAGGCCCTTGAAAAGCTGAATTCATAGAGACAGTAAGTAGAAAGGTGTTTAGGGGCTAGGGAGAAGGTAGGAATTTTCACAATGAAAAAAAAAAAGAAGATGGCAATTGGGTGTAAGTAACAGAATTCTGATCACCACAGACTAAACAGGTGAGGGGTTGGCTCCGTTTACTTCCAGTGGTTTAGTACAAGGTCTGCACGCACTTTGTTGCTCAGTGGCTCAGACATGTCCAGCTCTCTGTGATCCTGTGGACTGCAGCATGCCAGGCTTCCCAGTCCTGGCACCCAATAAGAGCTCAATAAATATTTGTTAAAGTTTCTCTGTCAGTTTGACGGTTAACGCATCACACGAAATTACATAATTTTGATTGCCTTACAAGTATTATTTTATTCTACCTTGAAAAAATAACATCTACTTCAAAGGAAGAGTGGTCCTTCTGAAGAAACGGTAGCAGGGAAGCAAATTACACCACTAGGCTCTTTCCTCCTTACACTGGCCATCACTGACTGCTTGGTCAAGCTTCTGATTGCAGTACTTCCTTGCCCCGCTTCACTGCCTCATATCCCTACCTAGACATATCCGCCCCCCACCACCCCAGCCTATTTCTTCTAGGAAACCTCCAGAAACCAGAAGCCATCTCTTTTCATCTAAAGGTGCAGAAGGTCTGCCAGGCCTTCTCTGGGGTCCTAACCCTTGCTGCCCCATGTTGCTGTGAATAGTCACACTTGGCTTACAAGAATAACTGAT
This sequence comes from Dama dama, assembly GCF_033118175.1. Lineage (NCBI taxonomy): Eukaryota > Metazoa > Chordata > Mammalia > Artiodactyla > Cervidae > Dama > Dama dama. Next base: position 25,948,040 of record NC_083682.1, on the reverse strand, counting down.
GTGCCAGGCCCCAGAAATGCTTGTTGGAAATTCATGCCTTGGCCCCTTTTATGACTGACCTGTTTCACTTAGCATAAGTGATACAGTGATGGGTGCCCAGATATTAATAAACAAACAACAATGATTACCCACACTGAATCCCTCCATATGGCTCCAAGTTAAAAATCAGGTATGCCTAGGTTGTCCCTCTTGGCTAATCCTGCCAGTTCTTCTCTTTACAGCGAAGGGGACTCAGAAGACTAGAATCCTTGGTGATGCTTTTCCTCCTATGAATGGTGAAAATTTTGCTATATCAGGTCACCAAAAAGATCATGTTCAAATACACCAGTACCTTATGAGGGTGTAACCAAAAATAAATGTGTGGAAGGTAAAAATGCATTATCCTAGTGACCTGAAGCCAACTCTGTTCCCAGTTCACCTCTGGGACTCTCCCTCCAGAAGAAATAGAAGAGGCCCTTGACAGTTGGCACCATTACAGTTATGTTTTATTTTAATGTATGACAAGGTAATTCTTCCTCTTCAGTGGCTTATTTTGGATAAAACCAAGTGAAACTATGGGTATGCGTGCGCGCATGCGTGCATGCCAAGTCACTTCAGTTGTGTCCGACTCTTTGCAACCCTATGGACTGTAGCCCACCAGGCTCCTCTGTCCATGGGATGCTCCAGGCAAGAATACTGGAGTGGGCTGCCATTTCCTCTTCCAGAGGATCTTCCCGACCCAGGGATCGAACTCGTGTCTCTCAAGTCTCCTGCACTGGCAGGAGGTTTTTTTTTGTTTTTTTTTTTACCACTAGTGCCAAATGGGTAAAGAGGTCATTTGTTTCCCTAAATGGAGCTAAAAGGAATCTTATTTTCTTATAAGAAAGTACCATTTTCCTACATAGTTATCACCACATTTTCTCCAGTTTCACAAGGCACATTTTCAAATCCTACTTACTGCCATAAAGAACTGGAAAACTAAACAAAAGTTAACTTGCTGGAAATACTAACATACAGCTGGGCTTATGGTTGACCTGGTAATAACACCTTAGAAAGAGAATAAACTCTTAAATAAACTCTTAAATATACTTTTCTCTCCCTCCCATATACGCTTTACATCAAAAGATGTCCCAGGCATATTTGTAAATCCTCCCACTCCACTGGGTAAGGAGACAAATCATTTGACTGCTGACACTCAAAGGAAGAAATCTTTAAAAATAAAAAGTGGTCCTATTTTTTATCTTTCATGTCTTAAAGCCATGTCACCCTCAAAACAACTCTTTTCCCTCTCTTGAACTTATTTGTTCAAAATGCCAAGGAGTCTGTTTCAGGAGAAAGCTTTTGTTTTAATTTGTCAAGCCATTTCTCTATCTTGTACCATATATGGCTATAAGAACGTACAAAACTGGCCGTAGAAAACCTTCTCCCTCGCTTTAAGGGTGTATGAAATTTCACAGAGACGATAAACGCTTTATGGGGGCAAATCTCATTCTCGCAGGTCACTGTCCACAGCTAACAGCTCTTTGGCAGAATGCAATGGTTGTATGCTATTATAAATACACCCCCCGCCCCTGCCCCCCAAGACGGAGCTGGTTAAGGAATGTTACAGGCTCTCCTCGCCTAAGATGCTAGTCCAGTCTTCTTGGTTTTTCTTGGAGCAAGGGATGGGCTCTTTAAAACAGGGGCCTCTAAACCAGTTTTAAACCAGAATGCTTTCTACTGGACAATACAAACAGGCAGCAACAGAGACAGGGGCTCTTGGCTTGGGTTAAGTTTAGAAAACAGATAGCTAAAGAGTAATCAATGTTCTTGTCTCAGGGCTTCTCAGAGCCTTTAATATGTCCACTTGCCCTGGGAATATCCAAAATGTTATGGGATAGTATGAATCTTATATGTATTTTTGTCATAGAACTGATCTTATGGGATAGCTTAAAGGAATAATAGCCTATCACAGGATGTATTCTGGAAAACTGCCCTAATGGAGGGGGGCAGAAAATAGGCACATAACCCAAATCAGACAAGACAGCAGTCCAACAGGTAATAGTCACTAACCAGGAGAGCTATGCAAAGGAGGGAGAAGAGGCACCTTCATACCCCCCGGGAAGCTATAATCTAGTAGACTGCAAAATGTTCTCATGCGATCATGAGATTTGTGCAGTGACATGCATTTTTGAACACTAAATATCCTTAATAATATACCTGTTCCTTTCACTTCAAAAGGATTAGGATAAGGCTCTACACTAAAGTCAAAAGGCTACATGAAAACAGGAAGCAGCCTCATGGCTGGAAGGGGGATGTCAGAAAAGATTTCTATCCACAGGCTCACTATGGCTCAGTCCTGACACAGGGCAGCCACAAAAACTGATGCGATCTCGGCTTGTATTAACACAGGGAGGGCATTCAGAGCAGAGGAGGTAAGGGTCTCGCCCAGCTGGGCACAGCTCAGACCAGAGCTAGAATAGGGAAAACTTTAGATTTGGGACCTGGACAGGCTTCTTAGAGATCACTACCTTCAGTCACTCATTTCCGCAAAAAGGAACACATCCGTGGTCAGGTAATGACTTATCTGAGGTCTCCCAATCAGTAAACGGTACAGCTGGTATTGAACTTAGGACTCTGGGGCTTGTTAAATTAAGCAGCTTTGCTGTCCCTACCCCAAACCTCCCAGTTCAGAATCTCTGAGGAGAGACCCTTCCAAATGGCTGAAGGCCTAACAGTAGCTCCCCAAGGTGACGGTCATCCAGCTATTAAAGAATTCGCCTTACTACAGCATGCTGGAATTTTTAACTTGCCCAGGATAAGGACTAGAATCTGAGGATGACCGTGAACCATTTTCAGCAAGGAGTGGCCAAAATGATGGAGACGTTCAGCCTGGAGAACAGAGGATCCGGGAAAAGGCAGAAATGGGGAACACCTTACTAAGGTAGCTTCTTTTCTTTTTGATTTTCTGGCCCACTGACAGCAAACCATCAGAAAGGGTTACAGCATCGCCAATCAGGGCAGGTCTGGGACTCAGGTCTGCTCTGTGGACAGTGAGAGGTCAAGGACCCAGACAGCCTGGAAAGTGGGGACCCTCGGGGCTCCATAGCCAAGGAGGGGGGCTGACGGGGGAGGGAGTGTTCCCCGCAACTGCGGAAAAGGGGAGTTGAGCCAACCTGCTTTTATATGTTCTCTGCTCCACTTCTACCAGAGCAGCTCTCTTTACGTGTAAGATTTTATTTGACGAAAGGTGTCCATGGGGGGAAAAAACCTTTAACAATGTTAATAATCCTATATTAATAAGAATAACAGCCAACACCGACAGGGTCTGCCCTTTACGCAGACACCATGCTAGAAAGCATTTTCATTGTATTGACTTTTTTCATTTACCTTAAAAATCCAATGAGATAGGTGATAACAATCCCACTTTACCAATGGATAAACTGAGGTACAAGGTGTTGAGTGCCTCAAGATCAAACAGATTAGCGCCAGGCAATTTTATTTCAAAGTTCACACCTTTGGGCTACACTCCCAGTCTACCTGCCTGAACATGAGATCCTAAACTGGACTCTCAAAGTACATGCTCCTTTTTGGGTATAAGACGGTGGTATTTTCATCAACTCTTCTGTCAACAGCTCTCAGAAATGCTACATGGAAATTCTCTGACCTTTAACTCCTTCCCAGAGGAAAAAGAGAATTTTTCTCTCTAGGAGGTTCTTTTTTTTTTTTTTTTAAATGGGAATGTCAAACAGCTGGGCAATAACTTAAGTATGGTTTTTGTTCTTCAGAATTTAGGATGTTGGCAAAATGTAATCTTTTTGCTGTTATTTTTTCTGCCAATCAAAATCAGCTGCCAACCAAAGGGCTAACTTATTGTATTTCTCCAGGGGAATCAATGAAGAAACTGAGAGCTAAATTGGACTATTATTCACTTTCTATGATTGTATATGCCCCACGTGTAGGAACAGGAGGGGGAAAAAAGCAGTCATTTATCCTGATTCTGCCAAGTATGCAGACACGTGGTATCAGATAGATCAAATAATTCCGGGGCTCCATGACTGTCACTGATCTACTCCCAGCTCTACCAGACTTCTGAGCCTTTGCACCTGACAGTTGCCTTCTTAATGGAAAAACAGATTTTTTTCTTCTGGAAAAAAAAAAAAAAGACATCTGCGGAGGCAGAAAATGTCCCTAAAGACTGCTCATCAGCTTTATTCACCCAAATCAGGAAGTGATTTCCTCCAGGTGTCTATTTAGTTCTATAAGCAGGTCTAACTGTGACAAGTTAGGGGTACAGACTTCAGTTTTTGTAAGTGGAGCACTCATTTAGATAAATCTAGTAATGCTGCTGTAAAGTTGAGACATTTTTTCAGAACAAGAGAATCATGATGAGATGGAAAGAATGGCAAGGTTTTATTCTGCTCTGTGCTACTCAACAGCACCCTGAGAATCAAAACTTTGAGAGCCCACCCAATAATTTCATTTACCTAATTCATTCATTTACCTAATTCATTTAATTAATGATTTCTTTGATTCACACACAAGCATCTTATGAAGCAGGTTTACTGCAGCTCAGAGATGTTAGCAACTTGCTAACATGGCTAGGAAGTGACCGAGCAAGAATCTGAACACTAAAGTTCATGCTCTTAACCCGTGCACTTCACTAAACAGAGATGGTGACCGAAGCTCTCTTCCTTCACTATGAGGAGCAAAGGAGTAATGATGGGAAGACATTTTGCAAAAATACCTATATACATATTCACTTTTATCCCCCTACTAATATTGGGCTTTCTTGAAGTCGGGGACAGATGTACCCAGTACTGGTGGAATCACTGTCTTCCACAAGCAGAGCGGGACCAGGGGGCACCCTAAAAGCTCTCCCTGACCCAATTTCATAGGGGGAGGAAAAACTTCACTTCCTGGGCCCTGTGCATTCCAAAGCACCCAGGGATGGCAAGAATCTTCCCATGGCCCCATCCAGGCTGACTGCAGACTGCTGGCAAGCTCCTTCTGATCTCTCCGAACCAGGGCCCCGTGCAAGGCAGGCCTTGGCCTGTGTACGTCGTCCATCTCCCCAGGCTCGCTGGAGACAACCCAGTTAATACACAGCTCTCACTGTCTTCCGCGATGACTCAGACACTCCTGGCAACATGTTCTCTGTTTCTGTAAGACTCAAAAGGCTCTTCACGTGAATGACGGTGAAAGGATTCAAGAGGCTTCTTACCCGCGTGCAGAGCTATGATATATAATGTGGAAACCAGGCTCGCTCACGAACTGGCTTGGAGGTTTCAGCACACACTTACACATGCCAAAGCTTATTAAAGGTTGTTCCAGGGGATCTTTGTCATCTTGAATAACGAATTCTGGAAGTACAGTAACCAGGGATGTGATTGAGGCTCAAAGTTATTTGGTGATGTTTCTACTTGGAATCCTAAAACAACCACAACATGTAGTATCTGTTCCTCCATCCATTTGATCCCATCCCATCCCTCTAATGTTTCTGACTCTTCTAGTCCAGGTCATTTCCCAGGTGCTAGAGATAAAGCAAGGGACATAAAATCCATGCCTTTAAGGGGTTCTAAGTCTTATGGGTGAACCAGACCATAAAGCAGAAGTAACAACGAAGTGTGAAGTCACTGTGACAGGGGAATGTTTATAGAATGCTGGATGGCAGAGTGGGTTACTTCACTCAGTCTGGGAGCAACAGGGAGTCCCGGAAGTCATTCAAACCATGTTTTGTCACCCTTGCACAGAACTTTAATTTTCTCCCCACATCTTTTAATTTTTAAACTTATTTTTGGTTGTGCCGGGTCTTCAGTCCTTTGCACGGGCTTTCTCTAGTTGCGGCTAGCAGGGGCTACTCTTTGCTGCAGTGCGCGGGCTTCTTATTGTGGTGGCTTCTCTTGTGGACCACAGGCTCGAGGCACATGGGCTTCGGTAGTTGTGGTGCATAGGCTTGGTTGTTTTGAGGCATGTGGAATCTTCCCAGACCAGGGATCAAACCCGTATTCCCTGCACGGGCGGGCGGATTCTCATCCACTGTATCACCAGGGAAGGCCCTGCATGGAACCTGTAGAACTTAATTCTTTACAAAGTATTAAAAAGAAATAAAGTGTCCAGGCACCCAAACCAAATGATTAAAATATATAGATTCTTCACGTGATCAAGGTAAAATCTGGTCAGCCAAATGCACTCATGATACTAATTACAACCAGGAGTTCCAAGGGCATAGCCATTGCCTCCAGGCATAATGAAAAATGGGACATATAACTCAATCAGAATGTTATTCCTCTCTGCTCACCCAGCACGCACGTACTGCCTTCATTTGGCGCACATACTGAATTTATTTCCACAGTGAAGGTTCCTTACAAGTCATTTCCCCATCCGAGCTGGAAAAAAAGCAGACATGCAGACACCATGCCCATTCTTCCCGAAATTTGGCTGAGAAGCCAAAACAAAGCTGATGGTCTCAAATAATCTCAAACCGACGACTGATCAAGTCCCTCCCAACTGTCAGTCCAGAAGCCACAAGTTCAAGGCAGATGGCTAAACTTCCTCTATCAAGAGACACGTAGCACAATAACAAAGACGTAAACGAGTGACAGAGACCCAAGTGCAAATTTATACACCCCATTTGGGACTTAAGGGAGGAAATGAAGGCAGGAACAAACAACTAGCATTAGCTCCATCCAACTAGGACGAAGCTTGGCAATGAGTTTTTTTCCCCTAAATTTTCTTTTTTTTTACCCCTAAATTTTCATAACGAGGAGAGCAGTGTCAAGTCTATTTCACAGAACAACAAATCAGGCTCAGGGAGGTCAAGTCACTGGCCTGAAAACAGGCAAATGCAACGCTATAGCTGGCAGCCCTGCCCTCACTCTCTCTCTCTCTTTTTAAATAGTGTAATTAATTTATTTCTTTTATTTGCTTCTTTGGACTTTAGTTGCATCAGGTGAGATCTTTGATTGCGGTGCATGGACTCTCAAGTTGTGGTGCATGGGCTCAGTAGCTCTGGGGCAAGGGCTTAGTTGCTCTGCTGCCTGTGGTATCTTAGTTCCCTGACCAGGAATCGAACCCACATCCCCGGCATTGCAAGGCAGATTCTTAACCACCAGGCCACCAGGCAAGTCCCCCATCACTCACCTTTGAAAAATTAATAGACCTGGGTCCAAAGGTATGGAGTCAAGGGTGGGCGTGGGATAAACAGTGGGTAGTGCATATTTCTGGAAGCTGCTGTCTGTTAGGGTAGTGGGAACACCAGAATTTTTGTTAGAAGAGGAGACTGTATCTGTAGGGAGATTCCTTAACAAGCTACCTGGGCCAGAGGCTGAAGTCCTAAGGGAACCTGTATATGTTGCAGAAGATAAATAATTGCTTGGTTCCATCAAAAAGAGAAAAAGAGGGAAATGAAGTGGGTAGGACAAGCAAGCTAAGGCACACGTGATGTCAGCATGTCATTCCTCGTGACATTACCATAAACTGCCAGAAAAGCCTAAAAACTGGAAATGTTCGCTGTGAGTAGGTATTTCTTGGAAGCCAGCAAGGGAACAGGCTTCAGTGTTGAGGGTGGAGGTAAAACAGAGATAGCCTCCCCAGGGAGCAGCTGGTGCAGTCCCCAGGAACTCACAGAAGTCCTCAGGTGGGTTTCAGGAGGTTCCATCAGCTCTCTTGAGAGCGGGAAGGCCTCTACCTGTATCTGCGCTGGTCAGCTGGGACAGCTGACCCCTAGTTACCCCAGCATCGCCCACTTTGGCATCAAGCCACGCAGCTCTTCCTCCCGGTCTTGGTTCGCTCTGCTTTACTCACCCAGACTCCCACTTCGCTAACCCATGGCTCCCTGGGAGGGTCACAGCTCAGATCACCCTCTTCTCATCTCCCCATCCTTCACGGGTTGTAGCGCTTGGTACTGACCTCGCCTCATCCAGACTCACCTCAATCTAAGTACCTATCTCCTCTAGGACAGAGGGCAGCAAACCAGCGCCTGATGGCCAAATCTTTTATTTTTTTAATTAAAGTACAGTTGATTTACAATGCTATATTAATTTCAGGTACAGCAAAGTGATTCCATTATATATATACATTCTTTTTCAAATTCTTTTCCGTTATAGATTATTATAAGATACTGAATAGTTTACTGTGCTATACAATAGGTCCTTGTTGTTGATGCCTACAACTTTGTAAATAAAGCTTTACTGAAACACAGCCACGCTCAATCTTTTACATATTGTCTATGGCTGCTTCCTCACTACAACGACAGGACTAAGTATTTGCAACAGAAATCCCATGTCCCGTGAAGTCCCACATATTTACTATCTGGCCATTTAAGATATGGTTTGCTGACCTTGCCCTAGAATGTTAATTCCTCAAGGCCAGGGGCTCTGTTTCACTCATCTTCTTATCCCTAGTACCAGATACAGGATAAATGTTGCTTGATCAAGTGGTTGAAGGCATGCGTAAGGATTAGATAAACATCATTAGGTTGTTACTGCAAAGATGCTAATTAGAAATGCTTTAAATAACTGAAGAGAGATATTCTAGCTAACTGTATTTACTAGTTAAGCCAGTTGACAGCAGAAACAGAGACTTTTATGTTTCAGTGCTTATTGATTTGGTTTTTTGTCAAAAGCATGTTATCCCATTTCTCTTCCTGAGGACTTGGGTCTAACTGAAAGCTCCACGTGATGCTTCAAGCTGCGCTTCTAAACATCAGTATCTATTACTGAAGAATCACAGATATAGCTTTAAATGTTATCTGGAAAGAGGATAACTTGCCTTCCAGTTAAATGCTGAAAGTTATTGCATTTTGTTACATATACCAAAAAATATCACTTTACTTCCTTATCATTTAATGCTTCATGATTTAGTCATTAAAATAGCTCAATAGGACTTTCCTGGTGGTCCAATGGCTAAGACTATGTGCCCCCAATGCAGGGGGCCCAGGTTCAATCCCTGATCAAGGAACTAGATCCCATATGCCACAACTAAAAAGATTTCATATGTTGCAACTAAGACCTGGTGCAACAAAATAAATAAATATTTTAAAAATCCAGCTCAATAATTTATTTAACATATACTGTATAAAAGGCACTATTCTAAGTAATTGATTTTCATTGTCTAATTTACCCCTCACAAAAATCTGAGGCAGTAGATCCTGCTACATCCCTATTTTATAGATGAGAGAACTGAGGCTTGGAAAGATTACATAGCTGGTCCAACGTCAAAGGAGAGGTACACATCTACTGGTTCCAGTGTCTGAGTTGTAAATAATTATTCTATAGTTGAGTCATGAATTCATTCATTTACTCTATGAACAAATATCTATCTAAAGTCTCTGGACACCAAGTTATGTGATGGCAATGGACAGAAAAGAGAATGAGGCTGAGTCCCCACGTGCAAATGAAGGATGGACAAGATAACCATAAAGCATGATGACCACTGAACAATACAGTAGGAAGTTAGAGTCTTAAAACAAAACAAAACATGGTCACTGATGAAGACGATGGAGAATGCTGTGGGAACACAGGGAAGGGGAAGGCTTGTTTTCCTGTCTTAGGAAAGGCTTAGGAAAGGCTTTCTAGAGGAAACAAAGTCTGAGCTGAAACCTAAAAGGTGAAATAGGTGGGGGTGGGAAAAGAGTGAGAATGAGGAGGGCAGAAAGCAGTGCTGACAAAGGCTGCCTACTTGAGCGATAAAAGCCCCTGCATGAAACCGCTAACTACTCCACATGCAGAAGCTTCAAGTGAGATGGCAGGCTAGCTCCCTCTAAACAATAAAACACAGGGGAGAAACGGTAATGTAGTATTCCAGATTTCACTTACAAGTCCCCCCTTCTCAACACAAGTCATTTCCTTCTTTATGAAAATCAGATAACTTGTGATCTTGGACTCCCTCCCACCACAAACTAAGTCCTCGATGGATTTCATGAAACCATAATGGCTGGTAGAAAGGCAATACTCAACACATGCACCAAATGAATGCCCTAAATTGGCACAGCAAAGCTGTGCACCCACTTAGAGTTAAAATGAATTATTTTTATTTTTTAAGAAAAGAAATGGATTATTTAGAGATATACATTCCATAGACAGAATGCGGTCTGTCTCGAAAGGCAAGAAAAGCCCTGGGATACACACACTTCACAGAATGTGGGCCATCTCGGAAGGTGAGAGGCCAAGATGAATTATTAACTGGAGGTGGTTAGCTCCCAGGCTTTGGAGATGGAGGAATGTGAAAAAAAACAGAAGGATTTTAACAGCTGGTACCAGAGCTCCTCTTAGAAACTTTGTTTAGGAAATATGTTGGCTATGGGCCACCCTGAGTGGGGACAATGAGGCTCTGGGGTACGGTCTGGAAGGAGACAAGAAAACAGAGATGCGCTCTCAGCACAGGAGAGGAGGAGGACAGCTGAACGAGATAGTAGGAAGTTAGAGCCTTAAAAACAAAACAAAACATGTTCACTGAAAATTCCCAGTGGCAGGGAAGCCGAAGGACTTTTTAAGAACAGGAACATCCAGTTTTCAATTTGAAGGTGTTTGTTTGTATTGCAACACCATAACCCCTCCATCCAACCAGTCCATCCTAAAGGAGATCAGTCCTGGGTATACATTGGAAGGACTGATGCTGAAGCTGAAACTCCAATACTTTGGCCACCTGATGCAAAGAGCTGACTCATTGGAAAAGACCCTGATGATGGGAAGGATTGGGGGCAGGAGGAGAAGGGGACAACAGAAGATGAGATGGCTGGATGGCATCACCAACTCGATAGACATGGGTCTGGGTAGACTCTGGGAGTTGGTGATGGACAGGGAGGCCTGGCGTGCTGCGGTTCATGGGGTCGCAAAGAGTAGACACGACTGAGCGACTGAAGTGACTGAACTGACTGAACCCCTCCATGGCCCTAAACTTTCGGAAAGAAAATCTAGACCCAAAGCCTTATGTCACTCTTGAAGACAAAATGAGTTGGGGGTGGTTCCAGTGCAGAGAGAGGGATACTGAACATAGGATGGGAAGTTTCGTGATCTACAAGCTCTAGTATGTCAGCAAAACAGGAACTTAGGAGAAACACTACTGACTGACAGTAATGTAACCCCACCTTCATCCCAACAAAACGCAGTCAGCAAAACCGAACACTTCCAGAAAGATGTCGAAGGACTCTGGGTCTTCTTCCACCTGTGAGTTGGCAAATCAATTTCATCTGAATCTCTGTGGTAGGCTAGTGAATATCTAACAACTCTGGAAGAAGACCAAAAAATTCTGATTTGCAGTGTGTGCTGCTCTCTGCGGTATTAAATACTCCCATCGTGGCAGCTACCAAGCTACTGACATGGCAGTTAACAGACAGACCTTCAAGAGTCCTAACAAAGTCGGCCCTCCTGCATGGGTACAAGTTGGCTCATCATGCCCACACAGCTGGTATCCAGGTTAAATGGCAGTTCCCATGGGTGAAGTCCTTGCTTTGGCTTTGATAAGAAAAAGGCTTATCCAGAGCATTATTAGCTTTGGGAGACTAGGCAATACCTACAGGAGGGTAAGGAAGGCCAAGGGTAAGAAAGGCACAGACGGAGCCATCATGTGATCAATGTCTATTCGAGTTGAAAGGCAGCGCTGAATCAACTGGGGTGATGCCCTTTTTGAAAGAGGAAGAACCTAAGGTCTAGTGCGCATGACTGATTACTGCTCAAGGTTACTCGTCAAGTTAGTTAGCTGACCTTGAACTGGAGCTAGGGTTGCCTGCCTCCCTCTCCTCTGTGCTTCAAAGTCCTCTTCTCAGGGAAAGGCAGGCATGAGTTGGGTTTGCAACGGGGCAGGGGCAAACACGGGCAGGTCTGGCTAAATTTTTACGTTTCACTAGCTTATTATCCTTTGGAGAACTTCTGACTCTCTAGATGAAGAGGAAGAGCTCTCCCAGGGACCTGGGTGAGTTTAAGAGATCCAGGAAGCAAAGACCCAACTAGGGTGGCCAGCAGCAAAGCTTGGAGCAGACAGACTTTTCCAAGAATTTCCAAGGAGGTGGGTGGAAGCAGAGGGTGGACAGGAATTCCCCAATTCTTTTCCCAATTGTGAAAGGATCCCTCCTCATTCCCATGCTGGTCAGCAGGAAACAGGAAGGGTAGAAAGGGAGGTCCTTTTGTCTTCTTAATACATCGCCAATCACAAAAACATACAATGTACCAGACAATGTCACCCTCTTATTGAAAAGAAGATCAAATTAGGCATCGTCAATGTTTTTCAAATGATTTCTGACCTGGTTATGTTACAGAAAACAGGGCTGAGTGATTCAAACCTGCTGTCAATACAGAATGAAGGAGAGAAAAATGCCAGCTATTCCACAGCTGTCCGGGAGAATCCTGGAGGAGCTGCTTTCATGACAACTCTGATGCGCAGAAACAAGCCAACTTCCAGAGCAGGAGTTAAACCAAATAAACCTGAAGGATATCAGTTTAGGAGGAGGGTCTTAAAATAGCAGCCAGGAATGCATGGTTTCCCTTGGACAACTCAAATTACATGCCTTGTCCCTGTCTTAAATAAAACTATGCACTCAAAAGTGTCTGCTTCATCTAAGTTTCCCTCTGAGATGCCAATAAATTTTCAGCTCATGGAAGCCAGTCTGGAGGCAAACATGCTGGGTGAGCAAATTAACAAAGTGATGGTCCTTGCAAAGGCGGGCAGGGTACAGAGAGAAGGAAGACACAGCCTGGGTCCCCAGAAAACCATCCTAGGGTTAGGAAGAGACACAGCCACAGGGTCATGTTCCCAAGGGGGAGGATTTCCAGCTAAACTAATGGGATGGTGTTCATGAGGATGGGCATTTAAAGTGGACTCTCCAGAAAGGAAACACTCCTACACTGTTGGTGGGAATGTCAACTGATGCAGTCACTACAGAAAATAGTATAGAGGTTCCTTAGAAAACTAAAAATACAGCTACCATATGATCCAGCAATTCCACTTCTGGCCAAATATCTGGGAAAGTTTTATCTGGAAAATTTATCTGGAAAAGTTTATCTGGAAAACTCTAACTTGAAAAGATATACACAACCCCCAATGTTCAGAGCAGCACTACTCACTATAACCAAGACATGGATGCAACCTAAGTATGTATCAATAGATGAAGGGATAAAGAAGATGTGGTATATACATACAATGGAATATTACTGAGTCATAAAAAGAATGAAATATTGTCACTGGCAGCAACATACATGAACCTTGAGAATATCACACTAAGTAAAGTAAGTCATACAGAGAAAGACAAATATTATATGATATCACTTATATGTAGAATCTAAAAAAAATACAAATAAATTAATTTACAAAACAGAAACAGACTCACAGAAAACAAACTTATGGTTACCAAAGAGGAAATGTTGGGGGAGGGCTAAATCCAGAGTATGGGATTAACAGATACACGTTACTATACATAAAATAAATAACAAGGTTCTACTGTAGAGCATAGAGAACTATATTAAATATCTTAATGCAGGAAATGCAGGTTCGACTCCTGGCTTGAGAAGATCCCCTGGAGAAGGAAATGGCAATCCAGTCCAGTATTCTTGACTGGGAAATCCCATGGACAGGAGAGCCTGGTGAACTACAGTCCAGGGGGTGCAGAGTTGAACACAACTTAGCAACTCAACAACCACACACACACATATGCATACATATAACTGAATCACTTTGTCATACACCTGAAACGAACACAATACTCTAAATCAACTATACTTCAATTAAAAATAAAATAAAATGAACTCTGCAAGACACAGTAATTCATTTAATGAGTATCTTCTGTGCCAGGTTATAGGAACACAAACATCAACAGTGACCAATTTGGGGTGGATAAAGATGCATTTTAAAATACTACATTTAAACACACTTCTTCTGTTTTACTTAACACTTTAGTAGCAGTCTAGACACTGAAGTCCACATATGTTTAAGGGGAATAGAAACATCTGCTCCATGCTGTGGGCATTTGAAAGCAGAATAGCCTTTTCCAAGAGATATAGAAATGCACGAGCATCACATTTTTGCAAACAAAGAGACCAACATGTCCTAGAATCCAGATATAAATTTTGCTTCTACTTTTTTTATCTCAAAAGCATTGGCCCTAGCTAATCTTGCTTTTGACAGTTAACTCATCTTTGTTTCTCCTCAAACTTGGACATTTTGCTCAGAAATTAGAATGCAGGCACTAAAGAAGCTCTTTGGTTGAGATCTCACTGAATAGAAATTCACTGATGAAACCCTGCAACCCAACATCTCACCCATCAGGACCGCCATGATGGCTGCAGAAGCCACCACGCGTGTCCGCAGACACTGAAACTCACTGGGATTTAGCTGGCCTGGGACTTCATCACCACCCAGCTCGGTCACATTCCTCATGTCCACACATAAAACTATCACTGGACCACAACATGCCTTCTCTTTCACTGAAAGCTCATTAGGTCAGCAAAACTCCTTGGGCAGCTCTGCCCCCATGCTGGGATTTCTTAGGCAACAATGTTATAAAAATTGATTTCTGTCTTGACTGGCCCAAGTAAGTAGTATACTAGGTCATTAAAAGGATTTGAATACTAATTTCAGTGTGAGTGAGTGTGTGTGTGTTTGAGGAGGGGGGGATTCACCTCACCTCCCACCAATTCTCTGACATCAGCTTGGTGTCCTACAATTTAACTCAATTCTAATACTATCCACCTGGAGTTAGTGATGGAGTCCACAGGTTAAAGGTTCAACCGCACCAGACTGCTTCCCACTCCAAGCCATCTACCAACCTCAAGCTTCGGCCACAAGTCTGCATTTCTGACTGGCCGGCTAGACTGAGGCTCCCACGATGTCCTCCTTGGATTCAACTAATTGGCTAGAGCAGCTCACAGAACTCAAGAGAAACATTTTACTTACAAGATCACCGGCTTATTATTATAAAAGGATATAACAGCCAGGTAGAAGAGACACCTAGAGCAAGGAAGACACCAGGAAAAGAACAGGAGCTTCCATGACCTCCTTTCTCCCCATATCTCTATTGGGTTACCAGCCTGGAAGCTATCCAAACCCTGTTCTGTTGGGTTTTTATGGTGGCTTCATTAGAGAGACATGATTGATTAAATCCTTGGCCACTGGTGCTTAAAGTCAGTCTCCAGTCCCCTCCCCTCCCCGGAGGCCAAGGAGTAGGACTGAAAGTTCCAACCCAGCCTTAGTCATCTCATTAACATAACAAAAGTCACCTTCAACAGCCTCAGAACTTGGGAAATTCCAAGGGTTTTAGGAGCTCTGTGCCAGAAATAGGAAAGAAGACCAAATAAATATTTCTTATTATAAATCACAGTATCATAGTCACTCACTGTCTACAGCCAGTTTGGAATTGTCCAAGAGTTCTCCAAGAGTAAGAAGACTGCCCAGAACACTAAACAGATTCAGGAAACCTGGGTTCTGATCCCATTTCCACCACTATCTGTTCTTTCAGCAAGGATTTCTTGAACACAAGGCAAGTTCCCTGCCTCCATAGAACACAAGAGTCTAGCACTGATCTGCTGGGTAGAATTAAGGTCACTGTGCCTGCTTCAGATAGAAAACACGCAGAAAGCTCTCAACTTCTGTTCCCTTGATTCTGTCATTCTCTCTCACCCACTCCACCCTCCCCACCTCCTCAGGCTGTTCCCTCTGCCTAGGTAGAGAAGATTCTTGAGAGTCCCTTGGACAGCAAGATAAAACCAGTCAATCCTAAAGGAAATCGGTGCTGAATATTCATTGGAAGGACTGATGCTGAAGCTGAAGCTCCAATACTTTGGCCCCCTGATAAGAAGAGCCAACTCACTGGAAAAGACCCTGATGCTGGGAAGACTGAGGGCAGGAGGAGAAGAGGGCAGCAGAGGATGAGATGGTTGGATGGCGTCACCAACTCGATGGACATGAGTTTGAGCAGGCTCTGGGAGATGGTGAAGGACAGGGAAGCCTGGTGGGTCTCAAAGAGTTGGACACAGCTTAGTGACTAAACAACAACTGTCTAGAATGCTTTCTCCTATGTGGTTAATTTGCCACTCATCTGACATGTGCTATTTTTGGTCATAGCAGCAGCTATGTGTGTGCTAAGTGCTAAGTGCTAAGTCGCTCAGTTGTGTCTGACTCTTTGCAACCCCATGGACGGTAGCCCACCAGGCTCCTCTGTCCATGGGGATTCTCCAGGCAAGAATACTGGAGTGGGTTGCCATGTCCCCCTCCAGGGGATCTTCTCAACCCAAGGATCGAACCCAGGTCTTCTGCATTGCAGGCAGATTCTTTTACCATCTGAGTCAATTTGCACAGTACCTGACACAAAAAGGGTCTCATCGATTGGTGAATTTAGTCAAAGCTAGATTATGAGAGAGCATGGTGGTTAAAGGAAAAAATACCAGCTTTGAAATCAAGCAGATCCTAGTTCAAATCTTCACTCTGGCCCTTACCAGCTGCGTGACATAGGCAATTTATCCCACCACTCTGAGCCTCTGTGTCTGTATCTGTGAAATGGATCAGATACTGACACTCCCTGGTAGTGCTGTGAGAGACTGAAGGAAGCTCTGCATGCAAAGTTCCTAAAACACTTGCAGGCACGTAAGAAAACCTGAAAACCCAGCAGCTGACCTGACTGTTATCTTCATGACAATTGTTAAGAAGTCCTTTTCTGTTCACAGTCCACCGTCTCACTGACACTAAAAGCAGGCCCCGGAGTTATTTATAAGGCAGGCCTTTGTAACAGCTGCTTGCTGACACACAGGTAAGGCTTTCTGACAGCAATGAGGAGGAGGGGGAGGAGGAAAACAATTACTTCCTCTCCTGTCTCTGATTTTAGACATTTTGACAGGCGTGTTTTACGAAAGCCCACACGAGAGGTGGGAGAAGAAAAAGACAAGCACAAGCCTGCTCCTGAAGAAACGGACTTCCCAGAGACGCCCCAGGCTCCCCTAACCACAGACCACGGAAAGCTGCAGGGCATTTCACAACCAGGAATCTCTCCTCACCCCCGGGGAATCTGTGCAATCGCCAAGGGTACAGATACCTGTTCCTGTGTATTAGATCAAATGACAACTCAAAAGTTACCACTGGCTTTTATCTGGATCAAAGGCAAAAAGATAAATATCTCAGCCATGACTTAAAATTCCTACTCCGGCACCAAAAGCTTTCTACACTGTGGTTCCAGAGAGAGGAGACAGAGCAGGGTGTTCTGTGACCCACCTCAAAGCCTGGCTCACTGTCTGGGGCTCTCCTGGAACTGGGGGAGCTTCTGGAATTGGGTTCCTAGAAGATGGGGGCTCATTCTCTGTCCCAGGGATCAGCCCCTCTGACCTGGATTAAAGTTAAATAGATACAGGGAAAAGAGGACTGGGAAATCCCTTCTGCTTTACCCTGGTAGCAAAGGCAATACCCTTATTTTATTGAGGCAAGCTGAGGCCCAGGAAGGGGAAGGTACTTAACCATAACCACCGAACAGGAGCAGAGCTGTGGTCAGAACATCTACTCGAATGTGGACGAGAAAGGACGCCATTTTTTAAAAAAGCCACTTTGGGAGCTTAGTCGCTCAGTTGTGTCCAACTCTGCGACCCCAGGAACTGTAGTCCTCCAGACTCCTCTGTCCATGGGGATTCTCCAGGCAAGAATACTGGAGTGGGTTGCCATGCCCTCGTCCAGGGGATCGTCCCAACCCAGGGATCGGACCCAAGTCTCCCGCGTTGCAGGTGGATTCTTAACCGTCTGAGCCACCAGGGAAGCCCATGAAAACTGGAGTGGGTAGCCTATCCCTTAAAGATATAATTCATGATCTTTATATTCACCCACTAAAAGCGTGTAAGTCACTAGCTTTTGGTATACTTATGAAGTCATGCAACTAATCTTGAAACATTTTATTAAGCAAAAAGGAACTCTGAATCTATGAATGGTCACTCCCCACGCCCCCCTGTTGGCCTCCACCCTGACCCCTAAGCCCTGGCAGCCACAAAGCACTTTCTGTCACTATAGATCTGCCTCCCCTGGACATTTCACATAGCTGGACTCATACGATGGCCTTCTGAGTCTAGGAAGCCGTTCTCTCATGATGCACTTTAGCAGCAGACCCTCTGGTGGCTCCGTGAACTGTACCCAGAGAGGTGCTGTCCAGTAGTGTAGCTGCTAACCACATGTGGCCATCCAAATGATTAACAGTGCATATACCAAAACTTCAGTTCCTCAATTCTCACCAGCCACAGTTCAAGTGCTTAATAGCCCCCTGTAGCTAGTGGCTATCACATGAGACAGCACAGATGTGAAATACCACCATCCCTACGGAGAGTTCTGTTGGACAGTGTTAACTCCAAGGACAGCCAGGTATTTGCTCCTTAACCCACTGTCTCCGAAATGCTTGTTTCTTCAAGCGTTGAAGTTATCTTTGCAGATGGAGAGTGAAGGTGAGAAAGAGGTAAGGGAGGCGGGGTGGTGGTGGTGGGGCGCCGGGCAGGAGGAGGAATATGAGGAGGAGTTGGGAAGGGAGGCGGGGAGAGAGTGGTGTGCCAGGAAGAGCCAACCTCCTCCTCACACCTTCCCCCACCACCTCCGTGTTATGCTGGGTGCCCAGGGAGCTCCCCCGGCCAGGACCCAGACCTGAAAAGCTTTCTGTTTAGTGAAGTTCATCCAAAAGGCAGATACGCCAAAGCCTTTGGAAGCGCTTCAAGGAATCCAGCTTCTACCTCAGCCGTTTGATGATTTCTGAAGCGTTTCATGCCAGGGGCTGAACTGAGGGACTCCTAAATGAGACTGAACAGTCCTGATCAATTTCCGGCCAGCAGCGGCTACTTTGGTTGCCAAGACGTGACCGCTAAGGCTGACGGATACCCCAAGGCTAGAGCCATGGAACCTTGGCATGCCCGGACAGAAGGCAGCCCACGTTCTGAGCTCCACTCCTCTCCTCGGGTTGACACTAGTTCAGCTATAATGTCTTTCTTCTTCTTCTCCAAAGATGTCTCAGTCACTGGCTCCCAGGAGCAGGGCAGCAGGTTATTTCAAACTGCGGTTTTAGATGCATTAAGATGATCAGATGGCCCAGAATAAGGAATGATGGACAAACAAAAGGAAAAACAGAATCACCTTCAGAAAGAAATCCTTTACTGATCCAAGGGTCCTTTGTTCCAAAACACTGTGCAAAAATCATTCATCATGACCTTTAAAGTTGTTTTAGAGGAGTATTATTAAGTTGGCTAATGTCCTTTTGCTTAAAACTCTGCTGAAAGATGTATCTTCTTTCCTAGTAGTCAGTTTATTAAAAAAGAAAGAAAGAAACAGACAACCTAACGAATGGTTCTTCCAATATGCCTGCTTGTCTAAATCAATAATTTTGTCTTGAATTGCCCCTCCTTCAATGAGTGGCAGTGGGGGGATTTAAAGAATCAATAGGCTAATTTCTAAGATACCAGGAGCAAAAGAGAACCAGGTGAATATTCACCAAGCTATGACAAGAGTTCATTTGCTAACAAGCTGTTCTTTCAGGGAAGGGCACCGTGTGTTTCTTGGTCCCTTGGTTTTCAAAAACATCCTTCACCATGGAGATACAGCTAAGCAGGAAGAGGTGGT
Source organism: Dama dama (assembly GCF_033118175.1). Taxonomy (NCBI): domain Eukaryota; kingdom Metazoa; phylum Chordata; class Mammalia; order Artiodactyla; family Cervidae; genus Dama; species Dama dama. The sequence continues at coordinate 25,928,525 of NC_083682.1, read as the reverse complement.
TCTATGAGGGGGCTTTAGATTTTTGATCCTAAGCAACAGACCAGGCGTGAAGAACCGGCTCTCTGGAGTTTTCAGTTCAGACGCTGCCATCACTCTGCACCTTGTAGTCATTTGTGACTTTCATGACTTCACACGTTCAGTAAACATTATATCCATAATTCAAGGTGTTTTCCCCACCTATGTTTCAGCTCTAGTAAATCCTCTCAATAACTTTGCAGTTGGTGCCATTCTCCCTTCCATCTTAGAGCTGAGGAATTGGAAGTTCAGAGATGTTGAAGAAGCCATCAAAGTCACACAGCCATCAAGAGGATTTGCTAGGGCCAGACTCCCAGTGTCTTGCATCCCAGGCTGACATTTAGACCATCTTCCTTACATGACAACTTGTGCTGGTTGGTATGGAAAAGAGAAAGCAGAGGAGCAAGGGGATTTGAAAATCAGGGATCCCAGAGGCCTGAGAACAGGCTTAGGCTGTTACTTCACAGGTAGTTTCTACTCTGCACAGAGGGGGTCTCATAAAGTAAGGCAGCTTTCATCCTTGCAGTGAATGGCTTGTGTTTGCTGGTCAGAGAGAATTTCCATGGGACCGAATAACCAAGGATGCTTCAGCCACTCTCCCCACTGAATTCGCAGAACTGCGTGCCCCCAAGCTTTACCTTTAATGAGCTCACCATATTCTCATTTTCATGTGATTGCAGTATAAATATACTATTACCTCGACAAGTCAAATCAATCCAATCAATATCAATACAGATAAATATATACATATACTGGGTTCAACTTCTATAGTGCGGGAGACTGACTGCAAAGACAGCCTTAGGTCTCCACTCCTCTCTGGATCCTGTATGTTTTGCAATATAATTTCAGAGCATTTCCCTCCTTCGTGCACCTGGGTAGGCTGGGTGACCTGCTTTGGCCAACAGTGTGAAGCAGAAGAGAACTGAGGCTGTTTTTCAGAGCTTAGGCATCAAAGGGCCTTGCACACGTCAACCCTATCTCAGAACTTGCCCACCATCATGAAACAACCAGGACAGCCTGCTGAAGGATGAGAGACCAGCAGAGAAAGTTGGTTTGGCTCAGTTGAGGCCAGTACAGACCAGCCAGCACCCCACACACCACCCAGGTGACCTAAGATGCAGGAGCAAGCCCCACCAGGATTACCAGAGCCTAATACACCTCAACAGAGCTGACCCATCTACCTATAGGCTTGCAAGCAATAATAGCTATTATTTGAAACCAGAACTTTTAGGGCCAGAGGAGATAGGAGTCCAACCAGTCAGAACCTGCTTCACCAACCTGATCAAGGCTAAAGTCCAGAAAAAGGTTCACTCTCACAAGGTTTAGATCCCACAAGCATTTGAAGATGCTTGGGGAAATAATCACTATTTCTGATGGGAGGGTTTTGAGACCAAAATTGCTCAGAACTTGGCTAAAAGAGCAAAAGCGTGGAGTCAGGCAATCTGAGTTAGAATCCTCACCCGAGCACTTGAGTCCTACGTGGAAAAGTCACTCTGCCCACAAGGGTACTCACTTGAGACCAGATGAATTTAGTATGAAGCAAAGTAATCCTGGCTGGCTAAGGAGGTTTATTACCAAAGGGCCAGAGCCTCATTTGTGCATGAACAGGAGGACAGGATGAGTCTCAGGGGCACAGAACTCAGGGCTCAGGATCTTCCCAGAAGGTAGACTCTCCCCCTGGCTTTCCCTAATGAACGCTGCCCTCTACAGCACATACGTGAAATAGGCTTTAAAAACCAATTCTGCAGGGACACCTTCTATCTGGCTCTTCTCAGCAGAGGGCAAGGAAACGGAAATGAGTTCAGTGTTAGGTGGCTAAAACCAGGCACCCGTAACTTCTCCCTCGGTGGTCACAGCTATTTCCATCTGGCAGGGATCCTTGTCTGTGGCCTCTCTGATGGCCTCAGAACATGAGTTTGGCCAACTTATCGGAAGTTAAGGGAGAAATCTTCCCCAAGTATGTGAATAGAGTAAAGGAAGTCATTGCAAATCCCATATAGGTTGTTATCTGCATGAAATGCAACTTTTGCTCAGTAATGAACCCTAAAGGGTAAGCAGCATGAAGAATAAAGCACATGGTTGGAATGAATGGAGACCTTCAACGGAACCAATCCAAAGGTGGGGCTTTGGGAAACCCCAACAAACTGCGGGGGAGCATGTGTCACTACCAGGCCCCTCCAGGACCTACTAAAATCACACCAAGTTTACCCTTTGCCTGAGATCATCAAATCCTCTCTTTGCAAGGGATCTTAGGGAGGATCTGTTCCAATCTACCTGCTAATGTAAGGAACCCTCCTTAGGAACCTTAGCAAGTGATGACTTAGCCTCCGGGTCTGTTTCCCTTAAGTCAGGGAACTCCCTACACCCCAGACAGCCTTTTCAACTGTGAGAAGACAAGAGCGAAAAACTCTTTTCTTTTTTAAAATGAAGCCAAAGTTTGCCTCCTTGTTATTTTTTAGTTCTGCCCTCTGTGGCTGTGTGTGTGTGTGTATGTGTTACTTGCTCAGTCGTGTCTGACTCTGCGACCCTGTGGACTGTAATCCGCCAGGCTCCTCTGTCCATGGGATTTCCCAGGCAAGCATACTGCAGTGGGTTCCATTTCCTTCTCCAGGGGATCCTCCTGACCCAGGGATTGAACATGAACCTCCTGCATTGTAGGCAGATTCTTCAGCGGCTAAGCCACCAGGGAAGCCCGGGCCTCTGTGACTAGAGGGAGAAAAAAAGCGGGCCAGGATATAGACCTTCATTTCTAAAAGGAAACCGGTTTCTCTCCAGAAAAGCGGTCCATCTCCATGAGACTGTTCCCTGAAACATCTTTGTTCCTAACCACTGAGTGGGCGAATGGATGTTCTGAGCAAAGCAGACCTCTGCAAATGTCTCTCTGGGTCTCACACTCTGATGAGGTTCTACCTAATCCAGAGACTTAGGTTTATTCTTCCTACACTCTTCCTCATAGCTCTTCTCTTCTTCTCAAGAGCCGGTATCACACGGTGTGATGAGGTCACCTGTGCTGTGTGTAACAGCTGTCTCTTCCACCAGCATGTCGGTTCCATGAGGGCAAGCATCATTGTCTGCTTTTTTTCACTTTCAAATTTTGTTACTAGTGTGATGCCCAAGACAGAGGAGGCACCTGAACATGTGCTGAATAGATGGAAGAGTTTCAAGTACACAAACATGCAGCCAAATAAGAAGGGGGGGACTATTACTCCATACTGTACAGTCTGGTTGGAATTCCCTATCTCTTAAAACTGGAGCCAAATCTAGCGTAACTTTTCTTGCAGCAAAAAGCAGCAAGTACCTTCAAAGAGCCTTATCCTTAGGGCGAATCCTGATTCTTGAGTCCACCAGATGCTGGCCCGCGGAAGGGAGAGCGTGCACATCCTTGTGCAGACCGACTTCAGTGCTGCTCTGCCATCAGTTCCGACCCCTGGTGAGGAAGCTTTCCCCCCTTACCACATGAACCTGATCACGCCCACCATGTGCGTTTTCTTCAGTCCACATGCATTCTACAAAACTGTGAGAACAACTGGTTGGAAGAAAATGTTGAGACAGTCTAGAGTCACCCTCCTCCTAGACTGCCCTGAGAATGCCAGGCTGTAAACCAACCCTCCACTCTAACACGATGCAAAACCTGGGCAGTAGGGGGCAGCAGAGACTCACTGACCTGGCCTACTCTGAGCCAAAGGACTTTTTTTGGGTATCCTTGCTTTATTCAAGGTGAGTTATTAAGGGTCCCTGATTCCCTACTCCTTTTCATCTTTTATAAAAATGCTCTGATTCTCCCATTTTGCAAAAGGCGGAGGGAGCCTCAGGTACAGAGAGGCCTTCTTGACCTTTGCTCTTATGAAGGAAGTAGGCCAGGCCACTGATGGAAATCTTGAATAAGAGATTTTGCTGGTAAGATCTCTGGAATCTCCACCAAGTCTGGGGAGCCTTGCCAATCCCATGAATCAACACAGCTGCCACCGTTGATGGCAGGAGCTCGTGGGACAGTAAGAATGTAAATTGTGCCCAAAATGCCTTGGCATAAGCCACTGTGCAGCCCAACCATTTATCTCCAGGGGGGGCACCCGCTGATGGCCCATGCTTCTCTTCCACCACAGCAGAGATGGACTGTGACCATTATGCTGGAGACAAATGTTCTCAATTATCCTCAGTTGACACCCTCATCAGAAGACGGTTCTCTGACATGTGATGGAATCCTAATGAAATGCACAGACTCGGAAGCAGACGGCAAGCTGCTGCTAGGAAACAAGCATTTTATCTGTCAGGTTCATTTAGGCCTGAGGATGCCACGTCCTCAGCACAGAGGCAGCCACGTGTGTTTACAAGGAACTCCTCATGCAGTTGGTGCCGCTACATGAGCTGTCAAGCCTTTTGTTTTTAATATGTATTTATTTGGCTGTGCCAACGTTAGTTACGGCACATGGGATCTTTTTAGCTGCAGCATGTGGGATCTAGTTCTCTGACCAGGGATGGAACCTGGGCCCTCTGCATTGGAAGCACGGAGTCTTAGCCATCGGATCACCAAGGAAGACCCAAGCTGTCAAAGTTTTACTGGTGAGGAACAGTCCCTGTTCTAACCAGCATTCTCTTCTTATACTTTACATTGTGAATACGGTCCCCATATGCTCTTAGAAAAGTTAATCTCATTTATCCCTACTCATATTTATCTTTTCATGTTAATAAACACTGTCAAATACCTAACTTTGTGAAGGAAAATATTTTAAAAAAAAAGAACATTAAATGAACAACTAAACTAAGCCCTGGCTGCAGATGACACCTGGATAAAAATGACTAGGGGAGCCCCCAGAAACATAAATACTTTCCCTTACCAATGATCCTTGAAATTAAATTGAATTCGTGTATGTGTGACACTTTCCATACAGCAGATGGAAGCAAAAGAAATACTGAAATTCATCACCCAAAGATCAGATGAACATCCACTAGTCATTTTCAGTTCCTGACACAAGACTAATCAAATAGATCTTTCATCTTCCTAAATGTTTTTTTCTTTTTCTCAACTCATTCATTCAGTTACAAAAATCCAGGTTGACTGTATTTGCGAGGAAGGATATATAGCAGAACCATGAGCTCACGCATGGCTTTGAAACACATCCATATTTAGAGAAAAACAAACATGGGTACATTCCTCTTATTATTCTCCCTGCAAAAACGATGGCTCTAATATGAAAGGTTATTAGTCTGACACTTTGGAGGGACTGATGTGTCTCCTCCTCTGAAAGCTCTTCTGAATTACACTGTAGATCAAGAAAATAGCTCCCGAAGGTGGCCAGGCAGAGTGCTTTCACCTTCAGGTCTGACTTTAGTTTCATGCTGGAGGTTAAGGACAGAAGTGAGGATGGAGCGTGCGAAGGAAGGAGCACCCCAAAGGCTCCTTTCCAGGTGGCCCTGCCGGCACTCACCCTTCCTCTCAAAAGGAAAGTGCTCTTACACTCATCAAGTAACACCAAACTCTCCAAGTGCAGGTAGAGAAAGAGCCAGCAGATGATTCTCCACTCAGACAGCGGCTGAGCCAACGGCTCCCTGTGACCGTCTCCTTGCACTGTTCCCTCTATGACTGTATCTAGACTCCACAGGGGTAACTCTCCTTTTTATATTTCCAACCGAAGTACGGGATCCAAATCCATCTCCTTATTTTCCATTAGCTCAACTGAAACAAGGTAGCATTGAGTGATTTTTTTTTTCTTAAATGAAGAACTTCGCGAGAGATTAGTGAGGCAATAGCAAGAAATCAAAAGATCCCAAGACCCTATGCAAGTAGGTAAGTGTACCGAGCACAAGTTGCTGACTCTTGAGACCAACTATAAATATGTGTGTACAATAAAAAGCATGGATGTGTAAATATAAATGGTTCCCTCCGAACTGAGCTCCTGCTATATGCCAGGTGTTAGTCTGGGCATCTTCCCGTGTTCATCTCTATTACCTATTAACAACACACAACATAGTAGTTGCTAAGAATTGCAGGGCAGTTAGAAGGTAGCTTACTCTTTAACTGCCCTATGAAAGGGGGCCATGAATTCCTTCTAGGGGAGAGGTTCTCAAACTTCAGTGATGTAAGAAGGATAAGGGTGTAAAATCCAGACTTTCAGACTCTAACTCAGAAATCTGAACTAGAAGGACTAGGTTTGTAAAGCTTCAGGATTTCTCTCGTAAGCAATGACCTCAAAGGATGCTGGTGTCGGAGGCCCACTCACTCATCAGACCTTGAGAAATGATGGAGTCTTGAATTCACGGTCCCACCAGACCGTGGGGCGTGAGCTGTTCACCTCAGACTTAACAGAGAGACCCTTCTGTTAAGTCTGGGACTTGGTCCCTCTTCCATCTCACGGGGGCAATCTGCATACACATGTTGGAGCGTAAAAAATGTCATAGTGGAGGCACTATTTTGGAGAGAGATACCATGTGCTTTAGGACTTTTCATCTCTTCAATTAGACAAGGACAATAATTTGTTTAGAACAAGAGGGAACCAGGGTGTGAAATGCAAACTAGAAAAAATGAAACCTGCCTTTACCGTAGGAGCCATAACCTCCACCTTCTGACCTGTGAAAGGGTACCATTAACAGCAAACCAACGGACCACACAACATTGAGAAAGATCAGAAGGCATTAACTGTTTCAAAGCCACGTAAACGACAGCCACGATGTCAATAAACTCCAGCTATTAGGAAACAAGTCATACCCTGCATAGAAATGTCTTCAACCAACAGAGGAGACAAGGACAGAAAACTTGAACTGAACTCTACAAAAAGGCAGGAAACGAACGCTTTATACCTGACGTTCTCCCATCAACAGGGCAGCCTGTTGCTGCCGCACGGATGAACATGTCAAATCTCTGCCAAGTGAGGTGACCTGATGTTGGGAAAGGATTAACAAAACCTTTCCCTTTCTGCATGAGAATCTGACCTTGGCTTGACCTCCTATCTCTGGTCCCCTGGAAACTTGATAAAGATAGAATGTCAGCTATGTTACTAAACAACACTGCTCATGATGAAAATGACCCTGGATAGTTACACCACAACTGGACCGACAACAGCTATAAATGAAGAATAAATACCTGTTGGACACCACCATCATTTTGGACTTCTCTGAGTGCTATGACTACCGATCGGGCCCAAGTCTTGCAGGAACCCTAGAAGTCAGGCACGTGGAGCTGTCACAGGAAAGACTGGCTCCTGTGAGTAATGAGCTCCATGCAGCTTTTAAGCTAGAGGGACTCCTACACCTGCCCCGTGTGGGTCTTATTGCTTCACACCTGAGCTGTCACCCGAGGTGGGACGGGGCAGTGATGGGCCCTGGATGCTGTGTGGACCACTCCCATGGAACAGAAATGCCCACACTGCCCTGCTAACAACCTTCCTGACAGTCCCTGGTGGAGTGGAAGGGTGTCAGGTGTGGTCTGTGACGGTCTCAGCGAGACCCTGAGCACGTGTCCCGGTGAGCATTACCCTTGCCCAAAGCCACACTCCTGGGAGGTGACAGGGCCAGAACTCAAAGTCAGTTGGCTACCTTCAAGGGAAACACTTTCTGTTTAATTACAGGGCCCAGAACTCTTCTCCTGAGATAACTGTATCCTAGCCCAAGAGTCTGGGGCAGCTGGTACAAGGCCCTGCCGGATGTGATTTTCCCTTCCAGTGCCACGTGAGCGCCCTAGATTTGGAAGCATCTATTTCATCCTGCCTGCTCACCTTAATAGCTGAGTCACTGAGCTCCACTGCTAGATGGTCTTCCAGCTCTTTGCAGGAAACCGCCCTCAGCAGGAAGCCCCTTTTCTTGTCTCATTAGCAACATTGTAGCTAACTTTTCAACCAAGCACCCCCATGACCTGCTCATCTCTGGCCCATACACATTTTTCAGATCTATTGATAGATAGATAATACCCTGCCTAACTTGTCTGTGGTTTCTCTTGATCAAAGAAGTAGAAATGAAGAATAAGTAATTAACAGAGGAGCAGATCTCTGCCCTAGCTTCCCCTTCAGTAACCTTCAGAAATAACTGTGTGACCAAGATAACATCTAGAGGAAGATCACAAGGAGTGGACAAGGCTGCATAGAAGTCTGCACGCGGGGGGATGGTGAGGACTCTGACCCCCATCTCAGTGATTCCCTCAGGTTACTTCCTGTTTCCCTCTAAAAGCTTTCCAGGCTGAGCAGAATTTTCAGAGGTGGATTTTGAGGAACCGGTGAGTCCACCATCTCCCCAGATTGCTGGCATTCTGGTTAAAGGTACCTTTCCTTTCTATCAACATCTGTGAGAACTGATTTTGTAAAGCAGCGAGCAGTGGGACCTGACTCATTAGGTAACATGAGAGACTTCTTTAAACACAATGATACCCTGGTTCAAACCTTTGAGATGGCTCAGACAATGATAGCTTCAGGCTGAAGGGTCATGGTGATGTCACATGTGATTCCCAAACTGAGGTGACTATCACCCATGAGTACAGACAGGTACCCAAGCTCTCCCCTTGCCTGGGGTGACAGCTCTGGAATGGCAGGGGTCCCCTGATGATCCCTACCCCAACACTGAAATGATCTTGCAGAAGTTTCCCTCTGCAGGACCTTCACAAAACATGAGGCTACTAATACCTAAGCCCACACAGGTCCTCCCGACCGGAAGGGTGGATGTGTCCTTCCTTTCCAAACTCCCCTTCCTTTGCTCTCAGCAAAAATCTTCAGATGGAAATCAGGACAAATGATATTGCCTCTCTGACGTCTTCCTCAGCCTTCTTCTTCACGACTCTGAGCACATCCCTATTATACCACAAAGAACTGTGGGGTTGGAGAAGACTCTTGAGAGTCCCTTGGACAGCAAGGAGATCAAACCAGTCAATTCTAAAGGAAATCAACCCTGAATATTCACTGGAAGGACTGATGCTGAAGCTGAAGCTCCAATACTTTGACCACCTGATGTGAAGAGTTGACTCATTGGAAAAGACCCTGATGCTAGGAAAGATTGAGGGCAGGGGGAGAAGGGGACGACAGAGGATGAGATGGTTGGATGGCATCACTGACTCTATGGATGTGACTCTGAGTAAGCTCCAGGAGATAGTGATGGACAGACAAGCCTGGTGTGCTGCAATTCATACAGTTCAAAAGTCAGACAACAGTAAGCACCAACCCTCCCCCAAGCTGTCCAGCACCCAGTCCTCACAGCCCAAAGTTGAGCACAAATGGTGATGAACAAAGGCGACATGAAACATGGGCACCCCAGCCATACGCTCTTTTGCATGACCTGGACCACTGAATCAGCTTCATCTAAACTGTAATTTTAGGTCAGTATCTTGATTAATAGCAGAACATGGGCAACTTTTCTGTGCTTCCCTCTCCCATTCACTAAGCCTGATAAAGAGCTTGCCTTGCAAACCACAAAGTTGACAAGTTTATCAGTTCAGTTCAGTCACTCAGTCGTGTCTCTTTGCGACTCCATGGACTGCAGCACGCCAGGCCTCCCCTGTCCATCACCAACCCCCGGAGCTTGCTCAAACTCATGTCCATAGAGTCAGTGATGCCATCCAAAGACCCTAATGCTGGGAGAGATTGAAGGTGGGAGGAGATGGGGACGGGACGACAGAGAATGAGATGGTTGGATGGCATCATTGGACATGAGTTTGAGTAAACTCTGGGAGTTGGTGATGGACAGGGAGGCCTGACATGCTGCAGTCCATGGGGATGCAATGAGTCAGACATGACTTGAGTGACTGAACTGAACTGAATTGATTCTGGGCCATTTTAGTTCACTGATTCCTAAAATGTCAGTGTTCACTCTTGCCATCTCCTGTTTGACCACGTCCAATTTACTTTGATTCATGGACCTAACATGCCAGGTTCCTATGCAATATTGTTCTTTATAGCATCGGACTTCAATTCCATCACCAGTCACATCCACAACTAGGTGTTGTTTTCGCTTTGGCTCCATCCTTTCATTCTTCCTGGAGTTATTTCTCCACTCTTCTCTAGTAGCATATTGGGCACCTACTGAACTGGGGAGTTCCTCTTTCAGTGTCCTATCTTTTTGCCTTTTCAGACTGTTCATGGAGTTCTCAAGGCAAGAATACTGAAGTGGTTTGCCATTCCCTTCTCCAGTGGACCACGTTTTGTTAGAACACTCCACCACGACCCCTCCGTCTTAGGTGGCCCTAAACGGCATTGCTCATAGTTTCATTGAGTTAGACAAGGCTGTGGTCCATGGGATCAGTCTGATTAGTTTTCTGTGATTGTGGTTTTCATTCTGTCTGCCCTCTGATGGATAAAGATAAGAGGCTTATGGAAGCTTCCTGCTGGGAGAGACTGACTGTGGGGGAATCTGGGTCTTGTTCTGAAGGGTGGGGCCACACTCGGTAAATCTTTAATACAATTTTCTACTGATGGGCAGGGCTGTGTTCCCTCCCTGTTGTTTGACCTGAGGCCAAACTATGGTGGAGGTAATGAAGAAAATGGCGACCTCCTTCAAAAGGTCCCATGCACGCACTGCCTCACTCAATGCCCCCGACCCTGCAACAGGCCACCGCCGACCCACGCCTCCGCCAGACACTTTTAGACACTCACAAGCAAGTCTGGATCAGTCTCTTGTGGGGTCACTGCTCCTTTCTGCTGGATCCTGGTGGACACAAGGTTTTGTTTGTGCCCTCCAAGAGTCTGTTTCCCAGTCCTGTGTTCTGGGGCTCTATGGTGGGGTTAATGGTGACCTCCTCCTAGAGGGCTTATGCCACACCCAGGTCTGCTGCATCCAGAGCCCCTGCCCCTGAGACAGGCCACTGCTGATCCTTACCTCTGCAGGAGACACTCAAACCCTCAAAGGCAGGTCTGGCTCAGTCTCTGTGGGGTCTCCTAATGCACAGAAGGTTTTGTTTGAGCCCTCCGAGGATCTCTGGTGGGCATGGGGTTTGATTTTAAATGCAATTTCTCCCCTCCTACCATCTTGCTGGGGCTTCTTCTTTGCCCTTAGACATGCGGTATCTTTTTTTGGTGGGAACTAACATTATCCTGCTGATGGTTGTCCAGCAGCGAGTTGTAATTTTGGAATTCTTGCAGGAGAAGATGAGCGCATATCCTTCTATTCCACCACACAGATTCTAAATCAATGGCTCCAATGTTATTCAGACATAACGTTGTGCTAAATGCTGTTGAAATCTTATCTCCAGCCATGTCTGGCTCTCCTTGTCTGCCCAGGACAGGCAGAAGTGAACAAGGAAGAAGAAAGTGACACAGAGAATGAAGACCTGCGAAAGGAACCCACTAGAAAGCGCTGATGGAGCCAAACAGCGAGTTAAAAGTAAAGAATTCATCCATGCTTCACAGTGACTCAGTGACAGAGAACTTTAGGCCCACTTTACAGAAGGGAAAGCTGAGGCCTGGAGAAGTGTCTGAGTGCCAGGCAGGAGTGAGCTTGATCTCAAACCCAGGTGCTTTGGCACTATGCCACGGTCACCAGTTGTGACTCTCAGCAAAGTACAAAAATCAGTTTTTAGCAAACGATCTTGTTATATATTTCAGCATCTTAAAATAATTTGCTTCATTTCTAAGACAAAATATTTTTTTTCCCAAGAGAATGAAAATAAAAGTGTTAAATGTGGAGAGAAACTAATCCTCTCACACACTATTGCTGGAAATTATAAATAGGGATAACTTTTTGGGAGCAAAATTTGGCACTGTTAAAACAAATGTAAAATGTGCACATATCCTTCAATAAGCAATTTCATTGAAACACTTGTATATATGCAAAAAAGACACATGAGGACATTAACCTCAAAACTATTTATAACATCAAAAAATTAGAAGCACTCTAAATGAGAGTGACTGAAAATATTAAAGTAAGTTCATACAATGGAATACCATGCAACAAATTTATGAAGAAAGAAAACGAATGATCCATTAAAAAAATGTCTGTCTGTGATTTGTTGATTTTATTTATAAGACTTGATGTGTCCTATATAAAGCATTTCAAATAGTTCCTGGCAAAGAGTAAACATTAGGAAAAATTTATCAGAATGTTACAGTATATACATTTAACTATGATTTAAAATAAGGAAATACAGAAAACTTAAAAATAAAAACAAAAAATGTGATAGTATATGCATGAAAAAAATGTTTAGTCCTTCAGTTCTGTCCAACATTTTTGTGACCCCCATGGACTGTAGCCCACCAGGTTCCTCTGTCTATGGGATTTTCCAGGCAAGGATACTAGAGCGGGCTGCCATCTCCTTGACCCAGGGATCGAACCCATGTCTCTTGCATCGCCTACAGTGTCGGGGGGATCCTTTACCACTGAGCCACTGGGGAAGCCAAAGAGGAATACGAATTAAATGGTAAACAGTAGCTTTGTTTGGGAAGTGGGATTACATAGGGATTTTTTTTCTTTTAATAAATTTGTGCTGCCTGAATATTTTAATATAATTATTTTTGTATTGTAAATAAAGATATGCTTTCCATAAAATGAAGAAAACATTATTATTCAGAAAAGAACATTCTTCATATGCATAGAATTCAGTCTAAGCATTCCAAATTTATATGATGGACTAAATATTTTAGAAACGTATTAAATTTCTGGCAGTGATACCCATTCAGAGGATGTAAGTGAGGGAATGGAAGGAAGAGAAAAGAGATCACGCCACAAATGTTGGCGGGGGGACATTTCATCTCCCCTCAAAATCTGAAATTCTGGCCTGGAGCCCTAAAGTCGCTCAGAGCCAAAAGAGGAAGTAAAGGACCACCCTAAATCCCAGCCATCCCTTGACAGATGTTTCACAGCCAATGCTGCAGACACATTCTGCAGGGTCCTCCTGACACATTCAGGCCAGGCAAGGCTCGGCCTGGTTGTTGCCTGCAGGAGTGTAAATCCAAAGGTAGACCTAAACCATGAGAGTGATAATGATGCAACAGACAACTAGCAGGTTTTCTAAAGCCCAAGGCTCTGCAAACTGTCTTCCAAAGCTGCAAAATCTGAAACCTAAATCTCTAGGAAAACGAATAGGATATGTTGCTGTACAGAAAATTTCTGGTTTTTGGGTATCAACTATGTTCTTGGCCACTCTAAGGGACAAAGTAATGAACTGTGTGAGTCCTGAGGTTTTTTCCCTAACTCAGAAGTACTACCTGCTAGTTTTCTTCTATTTTACATCTCAGTTGATTGCTCAATATAATCAGAACTAAATTCAGTGATGATGACAAAAGAGGAGTTTGTATCTTTGGACAAGATTTTAAGAGGAATGCTTTAGCGCAAAGTATAAAGTGCTCTGGGGTTTTTGAAAAATTGCTCATTACAATTTCCTTTTATTCCTCTTAATCATTTTTTAAAACTGGGACTAAATGTTGAAATATTTTTGTCATTTATTGACAGAATAATGAACTTACTGATATGATTAGAGCAAACTCTAGGATTGGAATTCCTAGGTCAGTGGGTCACATAGAAAAGCAGATGACTTGCTTCATCTGAGCGTGAGAAGCCACAGCACAGTGCTGTCCAGGTCTGACTGACCCACAAGAAAGCTTCATGGAAGGACAGGTAATGAGATTCTATCCCGGACTTGACCTCATTGGAAAGCAGTCCACACCTCAACTATAGCTCCAACCACACTGAACGGCAATTTATCTGCTCATGAGAGTTTCTCTCTCCAAGCTTTCTCCAGGTGAAGAATGATATCTTACGCACCTAAGTACCTGCTGTGTGTTACACATGGCCAGGTGGCTGAGTTATTTCTGTTCCCTGACACAAACTATATTTTGCATGTAAGTCGCCAACTTCAGTCTTCAAGGTCAGATTCAAGGGAGAACACAGGGACCACGAAGAAAGGAGGAGGAAACAATGACAGTCTCTGAAGGTAAAATTCCATAACTCTTTACCTCAGGACAGTGAAAAAGTAATAAAAAGTACCCAGGCCTGTCCCAACCTTGCTCTCCCTCAGCTCCTCAGGGCAGGAGAGGGCTAATAAATGTACCTGGCGTGCACCTGACCCTCCAGCAGTAACTTTTTATCACTACAAATCCTTACAGGATTGTGAGTATGTTATAGCTTCCAGAACATTCTCAGGCGTATTCCCTCACTTGACGCTCCTCACAGACATCCCAGGGGACAGGACAGAGCCGGAGTTCAATTCTAGGAGCGAGACACAGACATGAACTCCAGCACTCAACCACCTGCCAGGGAAAGTCACTAATCTCATTTAGCTTCATTTTCTCTATCAGTAAAACCGAGTTAATATTTACCTCATGGAATGTTTGTGAAGATCAAGTAACATCGTGAAAATCAAAGTCCCTGGCAAATATTACGTGCTCCACAAGTAAATATGACTTTCCTTCCTTTGACACTGAAGTCTTTCCCTGGACGATGCTTCTGTCAGAATCCACAGCCACTGTCCTGCAGAAGGCCTCCCGGCTGTCTGCTCGCTTGGGGCACACACGGCAACCCCCACCCAGGACAGAAGCAGACTGGCGGCTGCCCCAGGGTCAGAGGGGACCCCCGGCTGGGCTGCCTGAGTGACCCTGCATCATGTGGGCCCTGGGATAGAGGTCTGGCCACCAACCCTGCACCCTCCCGCGTGTGTTCCCTCCACGGCGAACCTTTTCCTTATTTTCTCAATTTTTTGGACACTGGCCTCATATCCATCCTTTAAACTTTTTTTATGTCTCTTCTCCCCAAAGAATTATGGAACAAGGATAGTCCGGTCTAGCAGGATGATCTTCTCCATTCTCCCCACCTCCTTCAACCTGCACGCCTCTAATCAACTCTCAACGAGCAAGGCTTAGAGCATTTCCTTTCTACTTTCAGGAAAAGCACAGTATTAACTGTGATTCTGGAACCAAAGTACCTGAGTTCAGTTCCAACTCCACCTCTCACTGTCTGCTGTGACCCCAGCAAGTACGTAACCTCTCTTTCCCTTGGTTCCATCCTTTGTAAGTGGGCATAACAATACAACTTGGGGGAATTCAATGAGGCACACAGTAGGAGCTCAACAAAATCAGTTCTCTTCTATCTTATGTATGTATATAAATGTATCTGGAAGGTTATGCACAAAATAGTTTATACTAGTGTATAAACTTCAGGGAACATATAGACAAGAAATTTTATTTGCTATAAACTTGTACCATTTTACAAGCATATATTGTTTTTGTAATTTACACAGACTTTTAACAAGAATATACTTGGGTATGGTAAAGAAAAGGAAAGGAAGAGGAGGAAGGGAGGTGGAAAAAGAAAAAGAAAAGAGAAATGGTTTGCCTGAGGCAAAAGTGGAGGACTGGATCAGTCATCACTGGTTGAGACCTGACTATAGCTTTAGGGCCCGGTGCAGAGTTCCCCTTGCCTTGTTGGGGAAACCTTCAGCCATGTATACCTCAGCCCTACATAGATTTCCTTCATGTTTCCTCCAGTGTTCCAGGTGGGGGTGGGTGTAGGGGGAAGCCCAGGGTCTACTGGACCAAGTTATGGTGGGCTGGAGGGGTGAGTGCAGGGTTTCTGATCTCACTCATGGTGGAAGGGCTGCCAGTCTCCAGAAATACTTTAGGGAGCAGGAGGTAGCTCTCCTGGGTCCCAGGGGAAGAGTGGGCACTCAGGACAAGCCCTGGAATGATTCCACCCTACCAGGCAGAAGTGCTTCTAAAGGGGCCTGGGAAGGCCCCCCAAGAAGTCCAGACCACTTTGTCTGGGAGGAATAAAGGAGGGCTCTGGCTGTTACTGGAGAAGGCAATGGCACCCCACTCCAGTACTCTTGCTTGGAAAATCCCATGGATGGAGGAGCCTGGTGGGCTGCAGTCCATGGGGTCGCTAAGAGTTGGGCACGACTGAGCGACTTCACTTTCACTTTTCACTTTCATGCAATGGACAAGGAAATGGCAACCCACTCCAGTGTTCTTGCCTGGAGAATCCCAGGGACGGGGGAGCCTGGTGGGCTGCCGTCTGTGGGGTCACGTAGAGTTGGACACGACTGAAGCGACTTAGCAGCAGCAGCAGCTGCCTGTTACTAAAGAATCTTCAAAGCTGTCTCAATTTCCCCATTTCTCCACTGTCTCATGAGACAGAGACTGCAGCAAGCAAAGGTCTGTCTTATTAACTTCTACTCAAGAGTCCCCATGGGGCTGTTTACCTTTTCCCCATTACCTAAAACTTCAGAACTATGCATGGTCAAAATAAAAAAAAAATCATATCCTTTTTTGGTAAGAGTTATATTATCAGAATGCCAAGAGGAATGCTGCCTACTCCTTATGTGTAGCCAAGACATTCATTTACCCAACCTACATTTCTGACTTTTTTAAAGGGTGAGAATCCTCTTGTTTCTAATTGCCCTCATATCACTTCTGATGGGTAAAAACCTATCAGCTCAAAAAGCTTCATTTCTAGAAAATCATCTACTCTATAGAGCATGTTCTATGAAAATTTATTTTCAAATTGCACACTCTTATATTGCTTCTATGTGTCTTCTGGGCCCTACCCAGACAAACATAGCTATTCCTGCTGGAAACTGTGAAAATGTAGTATTTTCCCCGCCTTATTAATACCTCTGCTAACAAAGTTCCTGCCAACCAACTATGTTCATCTGAGCAATTCCCCTCACTGTATTTGCAATCCCACACTTACCCCAAGGAACTGGATCTGCTATAAAGATGTCAGAAAGGAACCCCCAAGAAAGTGGCTTACCTTTCTCGTGGCTGCTTGATGGTGGGGGTGGGGAAGTGACCAGTTTAGACTTGTCATAGTTGTTAAAGCTCTGGCTCCGTCGGTTGTTAGCAGTGGCTGACCCTCCGCGTGTCTTGGCCTCGCTGCCTGCAGCGGATACCCTCGCGGTAGGACCTGGAAGTCTAAAATGCAAAAGCAGCAGAGTAATGGCTTCAGTCTCGGGAAAACTGCAGAATCTCAGAAGAAGGAACTACAGCCATGCAAGGGGTAAAAGAAACTATTCAAGACATCGGATCTGTGCTGCCTTGCCAGTCCAAGGACTCGGTGGAACCACCACAAACATCTAGGCTCTAACAACCCCAGGCCAAAGGCAAAGTATGAGCTGTTTTCCTTTGAGCACAGAAAGAGAAATATATGACTATGTTTGCTGACTGGAAATACGAAGCTGAGGAGTTCGCTGGTGGCCCAGTGGTCAGGATTCTGGGCTTTCAATGCTGTGCCCCAAGTTCAATCCCTAGTCAGGGAACTAAGATCCCACAAGCCACACGGGATGACCAATAATAATAATAAAACAAAGCTCATCTTCCTTTTTCTCCTGGATGAGTAATTTTAATTTTCAAGAGGACCAAACCATCTCAAATTCTATCAAGAGTGCAACATAAAGCCCTGTTAAGACATTAAACTGTTGTACCTTATGTGTGCATCTCTTCTGATAGGTATTGAAAATGGTGTGGGTTTTTTTTTTTTGCCATAATATAGGGATGTAAGTATCAAGAAAGACATAACATGATGGACATAAAGGGAACTGCTACTTCAGAACCTAACACACCTGCAATGAAAACTTATGGCCTGGATGAAAACATTTGTTCAGACATACATTTTTCTTCAACACCTGACAACCGCGTAGACATTACTCTGAGACTGAAGCCCAGCTTCTCTTAAGTAGATAGATAAAATCATATATTCCTTCTGTAAAATGAGCAGGAATCTGTTAGCCTAAAGACAAACACACACTTTCCCTTTAAAGAAAACACTTCATTTTTGGGGTGGTTTGGGAAATAAAATCAGCAGACTAATCTTTAGTAATGTGTCTAAAGATATTACGGCCCATTCCCCAAAGAGTTAAGGCTAAGACTCCTCAAATCAGAATTTTTGTTCAGGGACTACTAGGCAGACTGTTTCCAAACATTAGAGTTGAAAGATGAATAAATGATGAAATATTTAATAATATCTTTCAGCTAAAACCCACTTAGCAGTGTTTAAAAGCCACTGGAACCACAGCCGATCAGCATTAGATCTAGTGATAAGTCTGAATTTTCAACTCATAAAGCTTTCAGCCTTCTCTTTCCACACAAATCTGTAAGCACCAAAGAAGTCTGCAGTCTGGAAGCATTTTAGATAGAAGCAGGCAAACACTTTAAACTTATTCTTGTTGGCTAAGCAAGAAAGATGGTTGTAGAGTAAACAGGGAACATGAGCTGGTGTGAGAGGACTGTAAAATTCATACAGTCAAGAAAAAGCTGGCCCAGTTCCTCAACTGGGAGCTAGGAAAGAAGGAAGGGGGTGAGTTTTTTCCCCCAAAAAGCGGCGGAGGGAAGGCCTCACTTCTGACTACACTAGGAGGATTTACCCCTCTGTTAAGCTACCCCATCTTGTTTGGAGAAGACAGTCACCCCATGAAGACAGGCACAGAGTGGGATGCAAAACCAGCAATATCAGTGCCTGTGTTTGGGGACCAGAGGTGGCCACCTTAACCGATCAGAAGAGGTCCAGCAAAGGGATCTTGGTACCTCTAGGTTCTGATTCCAGTGCAGACAGCATCCTGTAAAGCCTCTAAGATGGACAGTGTTATCTGAGGACTCACAGCCAGCGGTGGAGCTGCTGCGGGGCTCCTCCAGGCTGGACTCGGCAGGAGTTTTTATGCCCACAGATAGGCCTGGAAAAGGATGATGGACTTGTTCCAAGATGATGTCATAGCAACAGTTTTAAGTGGTGCAGGGTAACAGAGGCCACAGCATTCTACTCCAGTGTGGAACTGGCAAAGAACAGGGAAGCAAAAAGCATCGAGGAGGGAAAAGATGTGTTCCTTTCAGAGATGCCAGAGAGGCCTCCCTGCTCTAACCTGGGATTGGACCACAGATTTTTCAGGGCAGCACAGGGCCTTTATGGAGGCAAGAAATCAGTAATGGATGGGATGGCCACATCTCTGAATGAAGTGGGCAATCTGGTCCTCTGTGAAGCAGTGTGATATAGTGGATAAAATGAGCTTTTCCCTTTCAAATATAGACATGATATTGGGCCACTGTTATAATCTGAGATTCATGTTCTTTATTTGTCACTTTTGAATAAGAGTAAAGTACCCCCATGGGATAACTGTAAACTTGAAATGGGACTTAATGTCCAGCAAGTACTCAATGCAGATTGGTTCCCCTTCTCCTCCTCTCTGCTGAGCATAGATTCCTAAAGGAATCGGACACAGTCATAAAGAAAACATGCTATGGTATAAAAAAAGAATCGAACAAATAAAGAAGGAAATAGATCTAAGTTGAAGAAGCAGAAGACAGCTGGATAAAAATCAACACACAAAGAGTTGGAGATTAACATTTCCAAAGAGGCATGACAGGCTTTGGCAAATAGGATTCATCATTTCCCCAAGGAACAACAGAGAAGAACAACTCCTTCATTCAAGTATTTGTGACAAAGACCTTACACTTGGGGTGCCTCTTGGCCATCTGTGAGCTCCACTCCCCAGACTGAGACATCCTCAGTCTTGGATTAACTGAGACAGCTCTGGTTTCCCAAGGTGCGGTCACCATCATCTCTTCCTTGAGTCAGAATCCAGAGGTGCTACACAGGCAGACACATCTTTTAAAGGCTGCAGGTTGTGCCAAGTTTTCTGAGACCTGGAAGAGGAGGTCTGGAAGCCCTTGAGGGCAGCTGACATGGCAAATAAAGATGGGTAGCACCTACCAAGCCATCAAAAGCCACCATCAAGCTCAAGCCAACACATCACTCTCTACCTCACCACCATCACACCCTAGTAAGAACACCCTTAACTTGATCAAATGGGAAAACTGGATGGATACCAAGTAACTTCTTCCGAGTGTCAGAAGGAATCCCTGTGAACACCGGTGCTTTAAAACTTGGGTTCTGTTGTGAATGGGGTGGGACAGCTGCTTGCTCCAAAGCAAGCCCCTCCATGCCTCTGAAACTTTCAGCAGAGTCTGCCCCACAAAAAAAGGCCATGAGTGAATGTGTGGTGGGTGGGAAATAAGGAAAAGAGCTTCATTTGGGTCCACCCAGGAGGGAACCAAAACATCCCTTGGGATGAGTCAATCCACAAACTGAATTCAATCAGACTGAATTGAAAGCGCAGGATTTCAAAGCCAAAGGTGCCCATGAGATCCTAAGATACCTGAGCCATCTGCATGAGGGCACTGGACTTCACAAACTGAAGAAGGGCTACGCTATGTCCGTGTTCCTGAGTCCTTCCTTACCCCAATTCGTATGTTGAAATCATAATGCCCAATGTGATGGTATTAGGGAGATAATGAGGTCATTAGGCAGAGCCTCATGAATGAGATCAATGCCCTTATAAATGAGGACTCAGAGCGCTAGTTCACCTCTTCCACCATGCAAGGTCGTAGCAAGAAGTCAGCGGCCCACAACCTGAAGAGGGCCTTTACCAGCATCCAACCAGGCTGGCACCTCAACCTTGGGCTTCCAGTCTCCAGAACTGTGAGCAGTAAGTTTCTGCTGTTTTTAAGTCACCCAATCTGTGGTGCTTTATTATGGCAGCCCCGAAAGACCATCACAGGGTTCTAGCTCAGTCTTATTTAGATCTTAAGTGGCTGATAGACTCTAGCTGACATCTAAATTACATATGTATTGATAAAAGAATATGAAAGGTCAGAAGTAATTCTGAGAAGGAAAATAATGACCTTGAAAGTTGGTGGATGGTCAGGGAAGATTCCAAACAAAAGCGACCCCAGAGAAAGAATCGGTGTCTGAAATGTGAGTAGGGGGCAAGAAGATAAGGAGCGGAGGGCTCATGCAGAGGGGGGCTTATAGAAAAGCACAGAGGAAAGAAAGGGCTGGCGTGTGCTGGGGTTTGGGGGGCAGCGTGGGAGGAAACGAAGCTGGAAAAGCAGGTGGGGCCAGCCTCAGTGTCACACCATGAACGTTGGACTTGGTCCGGTCCTCCAGCAAGGCGACAGTCATCCTAGAGGCTGAGAGCAAAGCTAGAGCTGGAAAGCAGAGTAGCTTCCAGTGTCCAATGATACAGGCCCCCTTTGAAGCTGATTCTTGTTAACATCCTTGCACATCAGGAGCACTTCTCTCCTGGCCTGGGAGCAGCTGCTGTCTGTCCATTTAGCATCCTTCCAAAGCAGAGCTGGGTCTTGCTCATGGAGAACAGCGGCAGGTACCAGAACAGATGCTGCCCCGCAGTGCCCGACTCATCAGAACAAGCAGAGAGACTGCGGCAAGTGAACCTCAAATCATCCACAGCCTGCCTCATTCAGAGTGCCGGAAGGTTCCAACAGCTCCTTTGCAAGAGGGACTCTGCTTCCTGTGACCATTCCGGGTCCAGACAAGTAACAAAATGGGAGGACACAAATGGGTTCTCTGAAACACACATGGCGCTTTTTGAAAAAATGATGTTTGAGGGAAGAGGTGTAACAAAGAAGCAGAAGGAAATCCCTGCTGCTCTGGGAGCCGGTGGTCAATTTCTCCAACACGTATGTGCACAGCCGAGCGGGCAGGGCAGTAAGACTGTCATTCCTGGCACGTAACTTGCGTGTGAGTTCTGGCTCCATTTGCTGCATGTGCTAATGAGAAGAAAGTGGTTCTCCCAAAAACCACTTCAATGGCCAGGAGCAGAAAATGCCCCACCCGCCCCCAGCTCTCCCGGGAAAGATGGCAGCTTGTATGCCCATGCTAAAGACCTCGGAGGGCAGAGGTCATAATCGGAGATGCTTTTTGCTAGACAAGATGATTAAATGCTAAGTCTCTCAACTCCACAGCATCTGCTTTTCAGCAGCTGGGTGGAGAGGACTGAACTACTAGCCACGCTGATTCCTCTCCACCAGATGATCGTGTAGAGATCAACTCTGTGGGATACCCCAGAGCTGGACCAGATCAGCTGAAACCACCAACAGTACCCTAATCAGCTAGTTATGGTGCACTGATTACATGCCAGGTAGCAAAGGACTGGCAATGATTTTATTTACTCCACACAGCACTATGAGTGAGACAGGACTACTTTTTACCAACAAGGAAACACCAACTCATGGAGATTAACTAATTGGCCCAGGTAACATCATAAGTGATGAACACAGGGTTTGCCAGGTTTGACTGCAAAGTCACCAGGCTTCTGTGCCTCCCACAGATAGAAGAAGCCTAAATACCTGAGGCTCACCAGGGACCCCAAGATCTCTTACCAACACAACACAGTGGTCAGAGGTGGAAATTCATGGAAATTCTTCATCCCTGTACCAGTTCCCTCCATCAGTTCCTTCCCTGTAGACTCAAGGTGAGGCTCCCCTCCCTGCTCAACACCCCTGGTGCCTGTCTAGGTGTCTGGCTCTGGCAGGTATTTGCACCTGAAAAGAGACTTATTTCCAGAGCTCTGGAAGAGGTGTCCAACTCACCCAGAGGGGTAGGCAGGGCTGTTTTCTTTTGGCAAGCAAACTTTACTGCAACCCCTGGTGGTGCCTGATCAGCTAAAATCTTTATTAAGATTGGGCTCAAGGCTAGTGGTGGGAAAGTGGGGGTGAGGGGAAGGCAAGGAGTGTCAGGCAAATAATAAAAGAAGATCCCTTTGGTCAAGCAGGAAATGACAAGAGTGAACATCAACATTTGAGGAATCAGTGAACTAAAATGGACTGGAATGGGTGAATTTAATTCAGATGATCATTATTTATCACCCATTCAATGGACATGAGTTTGAGCAAACTCCAGGAGCTAGTGAAAGACAAGGAAGCCTGGTGTGCTGCAGTCCATGGGGTCGCAAAGTGTCAGACACGATTGAGTGCCTGAACAACAACAATCCCTTTATCAGGCTCATCAGAAACAAAATGCATCCAAAAAAGAAATCCAGGTGAGGGATTCGACTTGCCTGGTGGCTCAGAGGTAAAGAATGGCCTGCCATGCAGGAGATGCAGGAGACGAGGGTTTGATTTCTGGGTTAGGAAGATCCCCTGGAGGAGGAAATGTCAATCCATTTCAGTGTTCTTGCTGGGAAAATCCCACGGATAGAGGAGCCTGGCGGGCTACAGTCCATAGGGTCACAAAGAGTCAGACAGGACTGAGCAACTGACCATGAGCACCAGGACTCTGATAGAAAGCCAGACCTTGGCTTTGGGTCAGTCTGGAAGTCCTGTGCCCAGCACGCCTTCAGGGCAGGGCAGACAAGCCCATTATTCAGCTCTTCCTCTCTTCCCACCCCTCCCTGCAACTCCACCTCCTTCCAGTCATGTCATCTGGGACTGATAAGACGTAGTTCAGGAGATGCGCATGTGCTTTCAATTAGATTCTTTCCCAGCTAGCTCCCGTCTTCTCTCTCTCAGAGCTAAGCACATCGTGGGAACAAACACTAGATTTCAGGTTTCCTCCACGCTCCCCACCCGCTTCCTTTCCTGTGAATGGACTTTGCATGATACACACACACAATGGGATCCCAGTTCACTGCGTGTGGGGGGGGGAGCAGTGGGCATCTACCTGACTTGGGCCTCATGCTTTTAGGGAAAGCAGTCACACTGTAGCCCAGGGCTAAGACTGCATGTTTGTGTTCCCTTCTCCCCAGATGCATACATTGTCATGGCAGTGTGACGGATCTGGAGAGGGGTCTTTGGGAGGTAATGAGGTCATGAAGGTTACAGGGGAATAGCAGTTAGCCAAGATGGCGATGGTCAGGCTCTCTCGCCCCACATCCTGTAAACAATGACTTGGCATGGTTATGTAACAGCTAAGATCATTTATAGCAATGCGCACAAGTATCATGACGTACTCACTTGGCCACGTGCCAGCTCTGCTCATGTATACCTATATAAACACCACCTGATACAGCCCGTGCATCCGCTGCGGCAGCCACAGCAGAATGGAGCGTGCCTGCAGTTCCTATAGCTCCTCTCAGCTTCCCCACTCACGCCTTGCCTACCCTAGGTTCAGCAATCAGCAAGACAAAGGTGGAGCGGCCTCAGAAGAGACAGGAGAGCTTGCTTATTCTCTGCTCTCTGCCATGTGAGGACACAGAAAAAACACAACCCTCTGGAAAGCAGGAGGTGGACTCTCACCAACCTGGTGGTGTTGGCACCCTGATCCTGGATTTGCCAGCCTCCAGAGCTGTGAGCAATAAACCTGTGTTGAATCACCCAGTCTATAGTGATGCGTCATAACAGCATGCACAGACTAAGACACACAGCTATGAGAGGCAGTGATGATGGCAGGTCCCCCAGTACCAAGTCTGGCTAACAGGCTGACTTGTTCTACTGAAAAGCAGCTGCCCTGTGGCTTCTCCCCACAGCCAGCTATATCCTAAGTTGGGCCTCCCCATGTGTAAGCTTTTTAGAAAAGGCACTCAGCCAGAGCCTAAGAGAGTAGGGGGCAGCAAGCAGACCTTCTGCAGCCATGGGTTACCTGAATACGGAGAGATACACAGTCTGGGCATCCCTTTAGCTTGAAGTCAGATTCAATGAAAAAAAATACTAGCTGAACATAATGAGGACGAGATTCCATTCCTGTCAGGATGCTACAAGGACATCACGAGGCAAAAGGCCAGGAGGAATGGTTGAAACGTAAGATTTTAAAAACCAGTATCAACCACCACATGCCTGTGTGCTGTGCTAAGCCGCGTACCAGAATTCACGGAGGAGGAGGTGCAGAGGAGAGCTGTAACGCGGTGGTTACAGTGAGGGTTCTGGGGTTAGATCACCTGGGCTCAAGTCCTGGTTCTTCTGCTTTCTGTGTGACTTCGATAACTTACCGAACTTCCTAAATTTTAGTTTCCTCATCTGTAAAATGGGGATAACAACATGACCTACCGCAAGAAGACTGACTTGAAGATTAAGATAATGCATTCATATTGGCGCCTAATACACATTCAATAAATGTTAGCTGTTGATACCTTTAACACACAGTAGGTACAAGGATATAACTGGCGTTTCCCGTATCCTGGCATGGGTCCTCACAGGACGTGGTAGACACCAAGCTGAGTCAAGAGAATTAACTAGTGAGCAGGCCTAGTTTTTATTTTCAGGGAACTGAGGTGATCCATCCATGTACATGAGAGCATCCAGAAATAAAAATGAGACATAGCTGCCTTGTGGCTTTGTCTCCTCCGAACAATTAGATTCATGCTTCAGGTCTTTAACACTTAGGAGAAAACCAATCCCACGTTAGTCATTTTAGGATAGCACCAATAACAAAAAGCATAACACACATAAACAAGATGCAGGTGAGGTGGGATCAGGGCCAGGATAGAGCAGGGCGTCAAACTCATCATAAAATTACTATAGAAAACCATCTAAAAACTCACCTCTCTAAACCAGAATGGACTTTGATGTCCAAGCAATCAAAGACAAAAAAACTCAATGAGATGCAGAAACATTAAGTACAACTAGACCTCACAATCATCACACACACACAAACACACACACACACACACACACACCCCTTCCACCCCAGGGCCACTCTCAAGTCTCTAACACTCAACACTTGGTCATCAGCCAAAGCATGTTTGGTTTTCCCAAACTGCAAACATGTCAGGGGGCGGAGGACCAAAGGAAGTGCAGCCAGGACAAAGGGGTCGAGGGGCTGGGTTGAAACCATGCTTTGCGGGACGTGGACAAGTTCTAACCTAGAGATCTTTTTCTGACCCAGAGTGAAGCGGATGATTTTGCTTTGTGATGAGTCCTTGGAAGATGCACTGCATGACAGGAAAGAAAAAAGTGGAAGAGATGAGTGAGAGGAGAGAAGACGCGTTAGACAAATTACCAACAGGAGTCCCGGGACACAGCAATTTAAGCCCCCGGGTTTCCCTCTGCCCGATTTTTCTACAACATGCAGCCTTTTTCTTAGGTCTAATTTGATAAAATTCCAACATAAGGAAACTGCTGTGCAAGATTATCTAAGAACATTTGTGATTTTCTTTTTCATAACTCCAAATCTCTTTTCTGCCATCAGTCGCTACACGGTCTTCCTCCACAATGAGACCCTAAAGCCAGGGGTCTCTGACAAGTAACCTTTGTACCTTTCTCAAGTACTCAGATCTTTATCTAGTCCACATACTTATTCTACTGGAATGCTCTTTGGAGGAATGTCCTGAATATCCCATTAAGTTGACCCTAAATAAGGGTGGCATGCGTGCTCAGTCATGTCTAACTCTCTGCGACCATGTGGATTGCAGCCCACCAATCCCCTCTGTCCATGGAATTTTCCAGGCAAGAAGAGTGGAGTGGGTTGCCATTTCCTTTCTCCAGGGAAGCTTCCTGACCCAGGGATCCAACCCACATCTCTTGTGTCTCCTGCATTGGCAGGCAGATTCTTTACCAGCTGAGCCACCCGGGAAGCCCAAATAAGGGTGGAGATGTTTTCAAGTTTTGCTGGTCTTGGGAATGTTTGCTCTCCATGGTATCAGCAATGACCATTTCAAATCTTCTGAACTTGCTATGTTCTGGGCTTTGAACCATAAACTTATGAAGAATCATGGATGGATTTAATAAATGGCTCAACTTATTTACTGCCTTATGAAAGAGAGAAATATTTATCTTTCTTGCATCCATACCACTGATAACATGTCCATAAAAGGATCTGAGGTGAGAAATACAATGTCGGTATCACAAAACCTAGGATGTGAAGGAAGACAGAAGAGAATGAATTTTTTAAAAAGCAATTCTTTGTATTTTTTTTTCTAAAAAGCTAAATATTGATACGATGTAAAGGAGACACAGATAGAGAGGAACTTCACGAGGTGAAAGGTGGATCGACTTCTCAGCCATCATGTAAATTAACGAGAAAAGCTGATGAGAAGAAGTAAAAGTGAGTCTCCATTTAGTCACCATGGAGGAATTGCTTTCTCCTTCATGCCAGTATCTCAATTTTCCTTGCTCAGCTTCCACAACTCTTTTTTTTTTTTTTTAATTAACAAACATTATGGAAAAGTTGTCAAGTTTTAGCATTTGCTATCTTGAGAGGCATGGTGTTTAGGCATGTTTGTGCCCAGTGGAGCTCTAAGGAAGGATCAACATAAACCTGGTATTTGGGGTTTATATCAACATATGACGTTAATGATCAAGGGTCTGAACCATTACCCTTGGGATCTGGGCGATCAGAATTTAGGGATAGAAATACAATGGAACTAAGCCAGAGAAGTGACTTTACTGTTTTTAAAGTTACAGCCAGTGCATGAGTGTGGAGTATCACATCTCTAGACTTTGAGAACAAGATTATCCTCCAGAAGGAAAACTAGAAAGCATCAGTATGTCATGGATAAAACCAATCATCTGCTAAAGTAACCCAATACGGGCCAAATAAAGGGTGAAGGGGGCCAAACAAAGGGTGAAGGAGGACACAGAACAGTTCAGAGCCCGACTTGTATCATCATCACATTGTAGGGTCGGGGGGCATGAGGGCAGGAACCACTCTGGAAAAAATGGACATTAAAAACCTGGCTTAAGTGAGTGTGGCTGGTCTTTAGGTAAAGCATCTACTTTTCACTCTTGCGGTTTTTTGACCACAGCACATGGCTTGCGGGATGCTTTTTCCCTAACTAGGAGTGGAACCCGTGTGCCCTGCAGTGGAATTGCGAAGCCTCAACTCCTGCGCTGCCAGGGAAGTCCCCCTAGGTAAAGCATTTATTAACAGTAGGATGCTTTTTCTTACTGGGAGATGGGTTTCCTGACTGGGACACCTGGTTCTTTAGAGAAGACAAAAGCTTACTGTGGTGATGGATGCCTCAGGCTATCAAAGCTCAGTGACACAAGCCCAGCGGTTTTCAACACATGTTCCTTGGAACCCTTCGCAATGAGACACTCTTATAAAAAGAGTTTCATGGCTCAGTTTGAGAAGGCTTTCTACACCTTCTTCTGAAGATTCCCAGGGTACACATGTCCTTCCCCCTACTCCCCCCAGGTTCCTTATCTCAATAAATGCCACCATGTGCCTAACCACTCAACTCAGAAATCAAGGACTTATCTGTGATTCCTCCCTCCCTCGCTCCAGTCAATCTACCTGTAGTTCTGTTGGCCCATCCTCTAAAATACCCTGAACTGGTCCATGTCCATACTTGCTCTACACCTTGATCGAAGCCACTGTCACCTAGAGCAGGGATTCCCCAGCCTCTGAGATCTAATGCCTGATGATCCGAGGTGGAGCTGATATAATAGTAATAGAAATAAAGTGCGCAACAAATGTAGTGTGCTTGAGTCATCCTGAAACCACCACCACCCTGCCCTGGTCCATGGAAAAATTGTCTTCCACGAAACTGGTCCCCGGTACCAAGAAGGTTGCAGACCCCTGACCTAGAGGATGACAAAGCCTCTTAGCTGGGGTCTTTCCTTCTATTCTTGACCCTTCCACAGTCTTATTCTCTAGAGAGAAACAAAAGTGATTTTAAAATAACAACTGTAAATTAACTCTCCTTCCTGCTCCAGACTGTCCAATGGCTTGTTACCTTTAGAATGAAATACCAACTCCTCAGCCTTATAGCTGTCACTGTGACCTTGCTTCAGGGCTATGGGATTACACAGCTCCAGGGGTGACCGGTCACACTGCCTTTCATGTCAATGGTGGTAGCTCTCTTTGCTTGTAAGGCTGCTTTTCACTTCACACTCCCCTTTGCCCACGGAGCTCCAGCCACATTGGCCTTTTCTCGGCTCCTCCAACCTGCCAAGCTTACTCCTACCACAGGGCCTTTGGACCAGCTGCTCCCCCTCCCTGATCTATTCCACGCCCGCATGGCTAGCCCCCTGTCATTCCTATTTCTACTTCAGTATCAAGTCCTCAGAGAAACCTATTAACCCAACTTAAATTATGAACCCAATCCTCTTGAATCCATTATCTTATTGTACTACCACTTCTGATATTTCTCTTCCCACTTTTGCCTGCCTCCTTCAGTAGGATGTAGGGAGCAGGCACCAAATTTTCCCCCATAGAACCCTTCCCCTGCAAGTTGCTATCCAGGGAATAAGCACTCTGCAGCATGCAGTGTGGGAAATGATGCCCAGATCATGTTATCATCCTGACCCCACTAAGGATCACAGAATGACTTCCACCCAGGGGGCCCTTCAGGACAGAGGTGCGGAGGCTGGCTGCCTGGCTGTCCAGTCCTCATTGCTAGTCCAGGCATCCCTACTAGCCCATAGATTTTCACAATGAAAATTGGATATAATTAGATAATTAATTAGGGGTTCTGATTTACATCACATCTGTCACTGCTGGTTTTAACACGATCACAACTGGGAAACAGCACTTCTCCTGGGGAAAAGCAGCTGTGACCATTAACCATCTCGAGGGCAGCTGCTTTGCTTCAACCACTTTGTACTTCGCCCAACTACAAATGGCTCCCAAGGGTATGACGGTGTGTGAGAAAACCTATGATTATTAGTGCTGGTGCTTTGGGGGACTGGAAAGAAAAAGCCATCACTCTGTCGCACATATTCAATGAAATCAAGCAATCAACTTGAGTGGTGGCATTTAGGTTTGATAGCTAAAGTTTTATGACTTAAAAAAAAAATGTTTTCTCCAAAACTTTACTATGAGTCAAAAACTTTCTAGTTCCTAATCCCCTCCTCTATTTTTTTCCCCTCATTAAGTGTTTTATGAGGTGATTTTTTGCGGTGTTGTTTAGGAATGCAGCTATTAGCACGTGAACACAGTAGACAGTAACTGTTCTGGCATTCTGCTGGTATACCATTGCTTGCAAGTTTCTCTGGAAACACCAAAAAAAACTCAGTCCTGATCCAAACAGCGGAGGGTCATAGCTGACACTGCTCCTCAGTCTCCAAGGTCAACAAAACCCAGGCACATTGACTGGGAACGCCTCCCCATCAGGAGATGCTGGCCTACTCGGAGAAGGCGGCCGCCTCTCGTCCTGTGAAAAACCACATGCTATCTTTCTTCTGGGTTCTCGGGATTTCTCTTCTGGCAAAGCAGAGGTATCTGCTGGAGAGCTTGTGCCTCCACTAAGCGAAACTGTTTTGTAAGTATAACACTGAACACCCAGCCTGTAGGCTGACACGCAGAAGAAGTTTGAAGTCTATTTTAGGTGCTGTTTATTGCCTATGAGCATGTGTGTGTTAACAGGCCAGAGTTTAAGGAAGGAGCGGCTGGCGACTGATCTCTAATAGCCTTCATCTCTGCCAGGCACATCCATTTCAAGGTCATGCTGATTCCCCAGGAACCACTGGTAGTTCTCAGCCCTGCAGAAGCGCAAACGCGAACCACGTGGGGTGCAGGCTAGAACGGGGTCAGCGTGACGGAAGACCTTGAGAAAAGCCGAATCATCAGTTGACGAGGAGCACCCACCTGGACTGCATCTCGGCTTGTGCTTTTGACGGCTGATGTGGCGCCGGCTGGTGAGGCTGGCACGGGGCTTGGGAGGTGGCTGGCACCTGTTGCTGAGGAGGGCCAGCCTGGCACTGGGAGGGGGCCCCTGCCGCCTGGGACCCAGCAGGCGGCAGTGGCGAGGGGAGTTGCGGCTTCTGGGGCGGCGGCTGCTGCTGCTGCTGCTGCTGCTTGTACCGGGAGAGGCTGAAGAAGAGGCCTAGGATGGCCTTGAGGTTTCCATTCCTGATCTCTGCAAGACAACGGGGAGATTCTGGTTAGAGGAGGAAGCCCTTCTGGGGAGCCCTGTCTCGCACCCTTTTAGGAGGCGGTTTCAGCCCCAGCGTGAGTTTTAATTCCTCTAGGATAGGACAGATTTCCTGAACACTTAACTGGTATCACACTCAATTAAAATCCAGCCTAAACCACAGAGAAATTAGCCAGTTTCTCCCCACTGGGATTAGAGTGGGTACTCGAGGCCAAGTTGCAACTGGGATGTCTGGCGAGCACCAGGAGGAAGTTCTCAGTAAGGACACAACCGAAAAAGACAGAGTCCCGAGCAAGACTGTGCTTGTCCAGGACGCAGAGGAAGGGATCTAGGGATGGAGGCACCAGGGGAGACTCACTGGTGTCTACACAGCACCCCCAAATCCCTGTTCCATGCTTCAAGCCACCCAGAGTGTGCCAAGTAGCTGCCAGCCCACTCTAAAATCCTCACCTAGCTTTGCCCAATCATCCTGCCCTCAGATACATGGCTGTCTCCTGTCCATTAAATAAATAACTTGAGTTTGGGGTGGGTGTGGGGATAAGCTATGGGGCTTGCTTCCCCAAAGAACTCACATTAAAAACATCTTCCCCCCTACATTAAAAAAAAAAAATGTGTGCAGAGTAGGGCTATGAAAATTTTTCATTCCAGATGGAATTTTTCAGATTTTAAAATCTATTTGCCTCAAGGCATGCATAAAGAGCTTCAGAGAAGGAATAAAATATTTATTCCCAGGCAGGAGCTATGGATGCAATGGTGTATCTCCTTGGGCAATCCTTCCTTTTCTACAGTTCTTTTAACACCAGATGCTGATGGCCAGGGTCTAAACTGACCCTGAGGGTAAAACACTATGGGACCCAGCATGTGGGACAGAGAAGGGGGAACCTGGGGGCTCCCTCTGCTTCACTTCCACCCTTCAGTTCTGTTCAGTCGTGTCTGACTTTTTGCAACCCCGTGGACTGCAGCAAGCCAGGCTTCCCTGTCCATCACCAACTCCCAGAGCTTGCTCAAACTCATGTCCATCGAGTTGGTGATGCCATCCAACCATCTCATCTTCTGTTGTCCCCTTCTCCTCTTGCCTTCAATCTTTGCCGGCATCAGGGTCTTTTCAAATGAGTCAGTTCTTCACATGAGGTGGCCAAAGTATTGGCCACCTCAGCTTCAGCATCAGTCCTTCCATATTCAGTCCTTCCTGAATATTCAGGACTGATTTCCTTTAGGATGGACTGGTTGGATCTCCTTGCAGTCCAAGGGACTCTCAAGAGTCTTCTCCAACACCACAGTTCAAAAGCTTCAATTCTTCAGCACTCAGCTTTCTTTATGGTCCAACTCTCACATCCATACATGCATGACTACTGGAAAAACCATACAGACCTTTGTCGGCAAAGTAATGTGTCTGCTTTTCTCTACTTCCACCCTTAGGCTGAAGGTTTCTGAAGTGGGAAGGGAGTTAAAGGGAGTGGGTTGGAGGAAGGGAAGCCCCCACCCCCGGTGCGGGTAACACACATCTTCAGGTTACCCCAAGCTTGGCAAGAGGACGCTGATAAAGGAACTGTTTCCTCCAATGACCAGCTGAAGGGCAGAGGCATGAATGGGGTTCTCTGAGAAGCAAGCCCTATCTCCCCTGTTAGCCTGCCAGTGCCCTGGGGTGTGATTGCTGACTAGGTCAGGCTGAATCACTTCCTGTTGGAGAGCTCCTCTTTCCAGGCTCTTGAAGAAACTGACAATACAGACTACTAGAATCCAACTTTCACTCTGCTTTGGGAGCTAGCCTGTGCTGATTGTGGAAGAAAACCATCAGGAGCTTGGCTTTTGGAAAAGCCAGGCTTGAATTCCAGTCTGCCTTCTACCACTTGCTGGCTTGTGCAAGTCACTGAGTCTCTCTGGGCCCCACCTGACAAGACTGCCAGCTTGCCCTGCCGCCAAGGTGGTTTTGCAAATCAAATCTGAGCAGAGAGGTGAAGGCACATCTGTAAACAGTCACGTCTCTCACCGGTCCTGGTGCCTGTATGACAACCACAGCCCCAGGATCCTATAGGTGCTTCCCAAACAGCTCCAGCAACATGCCTTAAAAATGATGGTTTTTGCAGAGAACGGACTTGTGGACCCAGTGGGGGAAGGAGAGGGTGGGATGAACTGAGAAAGTAGCACTGACATGTATACATACTACCATGTGTAAAACAGAGAGCTAGCGGGAAGCTTCTGTATAACGCTGGGAGCTCAGCTCCTAGCTCCGTGATGACCCAGAGGGGTGGGGTAGGGGTGCGGTGGGAGGGAGGCCCAAGAGGGAGGAGATATATGTATACTTTTAGCTGATTGATTTTGTTGTACACCAGAAACTAACACAGCATTGCAAAGCAGTTATCCTCCAATTAAAATTTTTAAAAATAATAAAATGGCTGACTTATAATCAGCATATAACAATATAACACGTCCCTTTTGTTTTTAAAAAAATTATGGTTTTTGACTATGTGACATCTTACCATATGGCATTTTTGAGAGGGAGAGGGAGACATTCTTAATTACATTAGGACAACAGGTGTAAGCCAGGGCTCACCTGGACAAGTCAAGATGCTTATAAACCACTGTGTGCAATGCAGGGAGCACAGAGAGTTCCCCAAACGTGGGAAAATTCCCCCCTCCCCTGTTTCTTTGGGTAAGCTCAGCTTTAACCCTTCACCCCTGCTTCCTTCTCCGTCCTAAGGAAACCAAAGCAGGACATATCCATGGTCTGTTCTGCTGCTGCTTCTAAATATTTTGACAAGGACACCAACGTCATAGGATGTGAGTCCTGGATGGGACGATTCAATCTATAGACTGAATTTTTCTAAGATGCAACCTCTGAGTCTCTGTGTTCTTCTTGAAAATGGGCATTTTCCTCGTGGGAAGGTGGAGGGTAAAGTGACGTTCCCCCTGGTTAACTCAGCTGAACAATGACAGGGGGCAAAGCCAGAATCAAGGGCTGGCAGGCAGGGCAGGACCTGTTAAGGAACTCGGGAAAACAACGTCCTCTCAGAATTCCCTGGATGATGAAAATAGAGCTATAATCATGCTAGATGAAATCTATGTAAGATTTCAGTGTCTTTTATAGAGCTACTACTAATTAGCATATACCAAGTGAAGCTTTTCACATACATGGTCTCAACATGGTATAACTTGGCTTACTTACATCCCCATCACATGTCATCAATTTAAAAGCATGCCAGATAGTGTTTTCCTTATTAAGTTAGCTCATGGACACAGAAATATTCTTTATTCTCCTTCTATAATAGAAGCGTTCTTTTATTATGGAATGTGTCAAACATCCCATAATACATTTTTTAAAAAAACACACAAGAAAAACAGGAGAAACTAAGAATTCCAGAGCAAAGCCAGAGGATCAGGGGTTGCTCCTGCAAACAGTAGGTATGTCCACATTGGCTCCCTCACAATCTACCTGCCCAGCCCAGGGCAGAGGAGCGGAGCCGCTTTGTCATCATCTCTCCCTGTGACGTTCAGTCATTTATTGCTCAGAACTGTTCTATTCTTCCTCAAAACCTCTTTTTATTTGTGAAAGGGCCCAGTGCTCCCATGAATACACTGTTTCTTAGGAAGAAGCACGTTTACTATATGGATCACTGATTGTTAGAGTCGCAAAGACCGGGGTTTGCATTTCTCAAGTCCATCCTTTGAAGACTTCAAAGTTTTTCCAAGAGTTAACCTCTCTGAGCCTCAGTTTTCTTCTTTAAAATGGGCATATGTGTGCCACCCTTCCCCATAGGGATGCTATGGAGATTAACAGGATTAGATGAGAGAAGAAAAGCCATGCAGCCTGTCTTTGTACTTCCTTGTCTGGTTCAGAAAATAAAGTTGTACCTGCCGCCTTTGGAGAACTCAGCACAGGCTCTTCACCTACAAGAAGCCTAAGGAGCTGTCCCTTCTTCCTGCATATCCCCTCCAGACAGCCACAGGCCTCAGGGAAGAAAACCAACCATGATCATCTCATTTTAGAGAAAACTCAGTAGGCATCTCTTTTTAAAAAAGAAATCAGCTCTACTGAGGTATAATTTACAACCACAAAATCAAGTGTATAATGATCTTTAGTAAATTTAGTAAATTCTAGTTTTAGACTATTTCCATCACCCTGAAAAGCGCTCATCTGTAATCAAGTCCCAAACCCATCCCCTCAGGCAAATTCTAACCTTGTTTTCATTGATTGGCCTATTCTGGGCCAATTTCCTGTAAGTGGAATCATGTGACCTGTTGTCTTTTGCATCTGACTTCTTCCATGGAAGAATGCAGGAGACCTGGGTTCAGTCCCTGGGTCAGGAAGATCCCCTGGAGAAGGGAATGGCAACGCACTCCAGTATTCTTGCCTGGAGAATTCCATGGACAGAGGAGACTGGTGGGCTACAGTCCATAGGGTCGAAAAGAGTTGGACACGACTGAGCAACTACACTTTCATTCTTCCATGGAGCATGTTTTTAAGGTTCATCTGGGTGAGAACATTATCATTAGTTCGTTTCTTTATATTGGGAGGCATTATCCTGTTATATGGATAGACCACATTTTATCCATTTCAGAACACAGGACTCAACCATAGTGAATGGTCTGTTTGGAGTTAAGAGACACACAGTTCATGCCATGGGTGGTCTTTAACAGACAGTATCCAAAATAGCTAAATTGGCATTTGTCTGTGTGCCACAAGGCCTGGTAAGCTGGCTACACAGTCTCTCTAAAAACAAAATCCACCAGCCCACAAAAATGTTCCCCCTATGACATTTCCTGAGGCTTTGGAAAAAGAGCATCATTTTATTTCTGATCAACTATCCTCACACTCTTGATCAGAAAGGAAAAAAAAAAAAGTAGAACTAGAGAGAGATGGGCTGGTGGCTTAGATGGTAAAGAATCCGCCTGCAATGTGGGAGACCTGGGTTCGATTCCGTGGTAAAGAAGATCCCCTGGAGAAGGGAAGGGCAACCCACTCCAGTATTCTTGCCTACAGAGAGAGAGAGAGATGGCTTGTCTAAGGAGACATGAGCTAGCAGGGCGTCGAAACCAGCACGAAAACCCTGTTCTATTTTCTCTCCTATGGCCACCTGCACATAAACTGATGAATAAACTATAAAGACCATAGTCTAATTCCCACTAGAGATTAGTATTGCCTTGACTCAAACTCCTTGGGTTCTGACTGATCTCTACTCCCACTCACGGCTCCTAATCTGCATAGATGTTGTAGGACATGTTGGGCAAGATGGGAGAATAATAGAGTTATTTTCTTTCAACATTATTTAAAAGAAACCTCAAGTCTGATTTACTAAGGCACAAGCATTGGAATAATCTAATACAAAGAAAGCTGCTTCGTAGGGAAGGGATTGGGAGCCAGAGGTAAGGCTGCCTAGACTGCAGACTCAGGATTCCTATTCAATCCCCTTAAGCCACGGTGTAAGGTACACTTACAAATGAGCTCATTTGGGGCTGTGGATCCTAGCTGTGCCATCTACGTAATCCCACTGCAGCAGCTCTTCTGTTCCTCAAGCCCATCAGTGCCCACAGGGGAAGTGGATGAGAAGGTGGGAGTAGAGCCCACCGCGCCCCCTGCTGGCAAAGGACAGAAACGGCCCCGCCCACCGCAGGACTCCAGAGACGCTGTAGCAGGACAATGAAGACAATCTGCCTGCTGCTTTTACCTGACCGGTCCAGAAAAACCTCCTGTTTCCAGGCTCGGGATCAGAGGAGGAGAGCTCAGCATCAGGGCCACAAACCCAGGTTTGAACTAATCAAGTCAGCAACCTGGGATTTGCACTGCCTGGAGAAGATTCCTTTCAGGGGGGATCTTCCCTTCCCTTCAGGGGATCTTCTTGACCCAGGGATCGATTTCATGCCAAAAGCCTATACTCCTTGTCAGAGGCGCCTAGAAGCATCACCCTGCCTGCAACCTGCAAGACTGATAAAAGCAAGTCTTCTGTGCCCATCACATTACTATGCCCTAACTTCTATCTAAAATTCCCTCCACCTTCCCTTTCCAATTGGTGAAAGCCTAGTCATCTTGTAAAACACAAGGGAAGCATCACTGTCTTTGTGAAGCCCCCTGATGGCCCAGGTAGAGCTGACTGTTACCTTTCTTTGGGTACCACTGACTGGATCCTGTACATCCCACTGGCACAACTCTTGTATTAATTGGAATTGAAGCTAGTTTTGTACGACTGACATGACTCTCCGTGTACCCTGGTGCCTAGCACTGCACCTGGTATACAGGAAGTGCCCGGCAAATGTGTGCTGAATGAGAAAAGCCTTCCCCTCCAGACCTCTGCTTCCCCATCATGGGAGAACGGGCTTAGGGCCAGGCAGCGCAAATGCCAGGTGTTCTCAAAACTCCCAGGTATAATCTCAAAGAGAGATATGGAAACGTGGAATACATGAGTAACAAATACTTCAGATTTTTAATGGAATCTGATTGCCAGTAGTCTAAATTGTATTCCCACAAGGAAAGTGGTACCTTTCCTTCCCACAAGGTGGTACCTTTCTTTCCCACAAGGAAAGAGTACCTACCTCTCAATCACTTGCTATTATCAGATCTTTCAATTTTTAATCATCCAATATATGACAATAGGTGTATCAGGTTACTTTAGTAGTTTTCAGAATGTTAGTGAGGTGAAGCACTTCTTCCTATGTTTAATGGCCATTTGCATTTCCTCTTCAGAAAATAACTTGTTGTATTGATATAACTACTTTTCTATTGAGTTTTTAGGATCTCTTTATGAACTCTGAAGATAAACTTTGTTTTTAATCAGTGAACAATTGTTTTTCTTAAAAAAAAAGAGATTAGATTTGTGGTTACCAAAGGTGGGGGTGGGGGAATTGGATGAAGGCAGTCAATAAAGTACCAACTTCCAGTTTTAAGATAAGTAAGAACTAGGCATGTAATGTATAACATGATAAGATAATTAACACTGCTGTATGTTATATATGAAAGTTGTTAACAGAATAAATCCAAAGAGTTCTCATTGCAACAGGAAAAAAAAAAAAACACTCCCAGGAATAGAGGCCTCCCTCCCAGGGACAGGTTTACAGATGGTGGTGACAGAAGTGTGGTAGGAAAGGGGCTGAAGGGATCTAGACAGTCACCCAGGGCAGGGTGAGGCTCAAGCTCACAGGACTCTGGCCAGTCTCCAGGAGCAAGTGGATGGGTCCAACCTCTGGGAACACCGAGGAGGTGGGAGAAGCCGCAAACGAGCAGCATCTCCGCGGGGCTCGCCTTGGCCTGCAGCCTCGGCTCACAGGCATTGGCAGTCTTGCTCTGGAACAAAGGTTCCCTGTGGCTCTCTCACAGGCAGGTCAGGGCAGGGCCTGAGCTGCTGAAATGCTTTAAGGACAGGTGCACACACCCTCCTGGGTTCCAAACCTGCTTAAGTCACTGGGAAAGGGTGGCGATGTGCCTGTGGGGCTTTCCAACCAGATTTTTTGTTTTTCCATCAGAGGAGGAACCTTGGGGTGCTCAATCATCTTCAAAAGCAAAACAGAAAGCATTAATATGACATTATTCTTTAAGCACTATAATGATTTTCTAGTAGTTATGCAGGTGGTTGGAAGTGTGCGTAGTGGTAAGCAGTAGAAAACACAAGGTCTTTAAATCTACAGCTGTGAGTAGCTGGATCAATGCTTACCTGCGGGCCTCCCTTTTGTTACATGTAACAATCACTTTGGGTGTCAGTTTCCTCATCTGTAAGATGGAGTGATATAAATACTGACCTCAGAAGGTTCCTGGGGGATCAAATAAGGTAAAAATTGTGTACAGCTCTCAGCCCAGTGATGGCCCATGGTGAGTTCTCAATATATGATTTCCTTTCCTATAACTGAACAGTGTGTCCAACGAAGATATTTCCTATGACCCTGAAATTGTGACTAAGACTCATTTGAGGATAAAATGCTCTCAGTGCTCTTGATTTGTAAGTTCAAGGAACTGACAAAACTTGGGGCCAGTCACCCACTCCCCCCACCCCCACAAGCCTGTACTAGTCCAGAATCAGTCTTACCATCAAAGACCAGCATCACCCACTTCGACCCACCCAACCCCAAGTCAGGAGAAGATCCAGATGACAGAATGGCACTGGGGTGAGCAAGGGTGGTCATGACTGATGATCTGAGAGACAGGATATCCCCTCCCCTTACCCAAGGAGCGAGGAGGTGGGGTCCATGTGCTTCTTCAAGTCAAGGGAGTGGAGGCCCCAAGAGAATTACTCCAAGTGGTGGGGCTGGTACCCCAGGGCCCTGTGGGGACCCCTGCTTAGAAGAGACTTGGCAGAGCTGCCTGTGGGCCTCCTAAGCTGGAAACAGCTCGACAGAGACCGTATGCTAGGGACATCCAGGTGCCAGCAGGTCTGTTCCACCACTACAGGCGGAGGACAGAGCCCACACATTCCTACTGCTCTGTGGAGGGTAACGCAGGGATCATGAGGCTGAGGTCTACGGCCTTACCAGGACCACCTCAGTGTAGGGACAGAGAGGAGTCTTAATCAGGGGGATGGGAGGTGAATGCCCAGTCAGCAGGGCACACAGAGACCCCCACCCAGGGACAGTGGCAATGACAGTCATCCGAGAAGGACAGCAACTTCATCCCTGGCAGAACTCTGCTTCTCTGCTCTGGCCCTGATCCTGGCTACTCGGGCACGGAGACGAGGGAAGGGGAAGGAAGGCATCGTGCCCCACCCCACTTCAGTCTTCCAAAGCCAGCTGCTCTGGGGGGGACACCAGGAAAAGGCTTTGAGTTTGAGATTGAAGCTTAAAAATGAACAAGACTGAGTCTTAAATACTGACATAAATCTATCCTTAAATTTAAGACATAAAGCCTTAAAAGCACGTGCATGCACATGTGCCTGCTCAGCTGTGTCTGAATCTTTCACGACTCCATGAACTGAGGCTCACCAGGCTCCTGTGTCCATGGAGTTTCCCATGCAGGAATAATGGAGGGGGTTGCCATTTCCTCCTCCAGGGGATCTTCCCGACCCAGGGATGGAACCCATGTCTCTTGCATCTCCCAATAACTGTGCAAGACTGAAGAGAAATAGGTTCTGGCCCAGATATTAAATGAGCCTCGACCCAGCAGGAAAGATGGGGGTTAGCATAGCACAGCTGGGGGCAGTTCCTGAAAAACTTCATGGTTTTACTCCAGTGACTGATTCTCAACCCACTGGTTCTAGTTCTTCTCTGCTCAGAGACTCACAGGGGCCACACCCCACCACTGGCTGGGGGCTGGGGCTGGTCCCTCTGCAGGATGTGCCTTTGGGAGCTGCCCAGCATCTTCTGAGACAGTGTCCACTAGAACAAAGGCTCTACATCTGTTTTGGCTTCATCTGTACATGGCATGCTTGCATTTTATCCACCTGCTGTTGCTGTCCCCAAAGACACCATGAATGTGAGCTCTGAAATCACCTGGGTTCAACACCTTGCCCTGCCACTCACTCACTAGAGGCTTCACAACTTCATTAACGCCAAATTTCCTCGTCTGTAAACTCGGTCTATTGTAAATTCCAACACCTGTTGTGAGCGCTGGGGCTGATGTGGATAAAAGCTTTCAAAGCACGTGCGTGTGTGCTCAGTCGTATCTGACTCTTTTGCGATCCCACGGACTGTAGCTCACCAAGCTCCTCTGTCTGTGGAATCTTCCAAGCAGGAATACTGGAGTGGATTGCCATTTCCCCTCCAGGGGATCTTCCTGACTCAGGGATCGGACCCAGGTCTCTTGCGTCTCCTGCATAGGCAGGTGGATTCCACTAAGCCACCTGGGTGCAGTTGGTACTTATTTATTCAACAAACATTTGTTGAGTAGACTCTCTATGCCTTAAGGTATAGAGAAGATGGGGCAGGTGGGGGCGGGGGAGAGACAGGGCAGGCAGAAGGCAGGACAATGGGTAGATGGATGGCAGGGTGGCTAAGGTCCCCTTCAGACCACATGAGATGAAGCTGGCCTACGGTCTACATCCCCTGGAGCTCCTTCTGCTGCACATAACTTGTAGAAGCCCCTGCTGATGCTCTGCTGTAAGGGCACACGCCCGGGATCTAATCACACCCAGGAACTAGAACGAAAGTGTGCCCACCACCTACACCAGCACTCTCTTCCAGGAAGAAGTCATGTGCTCCTTGGAACAGAAATTTGCATCTGCCTACGTCTCCATGGAAATACCACCAACAACCCCCCACGCCCCAGCAAGGTGCATGCCACATGCCATTCAGCCCAGGTCTCATCCCCGGTGGAGAAGGGCCCACCAAGGGCCCATAGCCCAAACCAAGCAATCCTCTGTGGACCCTTCTCTCTGAGCTGAGATGAAGGCTGATCACCAGGAGCTCGCTCAGAGACTTCTGGAAGTAGTGTGACCGTGCCTGACCCGGGACAGCCCCAACCTATTAGAGGTCCCACTTGGGGAATTGCAATCAGAGACAAAAGACACCAATAGCGGCCGCCCACCTCCAAAATCGAGAGAGACTACAGTCCAGAAACCCAGTCAGGACAACCGAGCTTTCGCCACGCAGCAGGGCAAAGGTAAGGAACAGGGCCCAAAAGGTTCGTGTTTGCAAACTTACCTGCTCCACAGGCTGCGTTGTTCCTCAGCGCTCCCCGCACCCCCACCCTAACCACTAGAGTCCACGCTAATAGGCAACTTTGTGAAACACAAGCATGCTAGGGTGGTGTCATCTGAAGCCCACACGGCTCTACCTGTTCTGGGAAAACTGGAGGCAGGTGCAGCCTAATGAGTTTGGGAGGATGCCGGGGCCTGTGGCAGCCTTGGAGCTGGCAGCTGCTTATATTTACAAACAGGAGAGAGAGAGAGACGGCGAGTTTCCACAGTGAGACGTTGCCTGAGGAGGCTAAGAATTCAGACCAGCCATCTCCAGACCAACGCTTAATTGAACAGCAAACCACCAGCAAACACTAATGTGTTAATTAGCCACCAAATTGGAGTTAATTAAAAACTAATCAGGATGTCAGAATGGAGAGTCTCATTAATAAATCACGTGCTTTTTTTTTTTTTGGAGCTAGGAAAAGTGCTGCTTCTTCTAACAAAAGTAAGAGATAAGGATTAGGCATTTTTCCCTGGGAACTTGTACGATTTAAATATGTTCTGTGGTTAAGTGTTCTCTCTCCCACAGATAAGGCCTGGCTTGATAATTAACTGACTCGCTGGTCATGTGAATCAAATCGGCATTATGTGATGAAACCCTTCTCAGAGAGAACCAGCTCCGTCTTCACTGCTCCCTCTGCGCCAGACAGACGAGGCTGGCATGGTTGGATCGGCACTCTGGGAGTGATTCTTCAGGTTGTCAAAAAAACTGGCATCCACAAGTGTAGACAAGTATTGAGCAGTCTCAAAACCAGAAAGAAACAAGATTGGAAGGGTCTACCAGGACCCACTGGCTTAACTCTACAAATGTCATCAATAAGCAGCAGCTGGGCATTTCAAACAGTGAAAGCGCAACTTCATGACAAGCGCTCACTCACCTTCTGCAGAGAGTCCTTGGATGTTTATTCCCTTAGCTGCCAGGAAATTCAAGCAGGCATCTATGTTTTCAATCTAGGAGGAAAAAACACAATATACACTCAATAAATGTTTAGCCTTCTCCAGAGCCATCTCTTATTAGGAACAAGAGGCTATGTCAGAGAGAGGGTCCATTGTGCATTTGCTAAGTTTCTCGAAGAGGAAAAAAATGACATGAAAATGCCGAATGGACGGATGGATGGATGCAGGTCAGGACTCTCCTTTGTCTGTCCTTGCATAGGAAAACGTTACCTAATATCCTAACCACACACAGTGCCAAGAATCGAGGCCTTGGATTGCTCACGGCTGCCAAAAATAACCAGGGTGAAATGGGAGCTCTCGTGTTGATCACTGTCACCAGTGCTATCCTGAACACTTGAGCAGCTGCCAGAAACATGGAGGTGGAGATGAGGTTAGGAGACGCAACCCCCCCCTCCACCAGCAGCAGCTGGGAGAGGTTTCCAGCCCCCAAGGAGGCAAGCAGTCAAATATAAAAAGAGTGAATGGGAATTTCAGCAGGAATCTGGGCAGTGTTGACTCACGAAATTCTCAGGATGGCAGGCATCGCAGAGGACCGAGGAGAGCTGCCAACTCACCCAACCTCTGTCGTTTGTGTCCTCTGTAGCAAGAAGGGACCCGACCCCACCAGAGCCTGAGAGGCCTTCCAGGCTTTCCAGGGTGGATGCTACAGCCAAGGGCAAGCTCCCGTTCCCCCTCCACCGCCCCCACCTCCCCACAGCAGGAAAGAGCAATTAGGTCATTCCCAAAGGTCTAATTTGACTTCAGTTGTCAGGGTTAATTACTTTTAGGTCTACAGGAAAATGTTCAGGCTTGATTCATGTCAATGGTAACCATAAATAAAAGAAATTGCTTTGGACTTGACAGAGGGAACTTGACTTCACAGAGTTTGCATTTCACTTCGTCCTTACCTCTACAACCCCCCAGCCCTCGCCCGACTTCCCAGGCTCCAGCCACATGCTTATGAGTTCAAACCAGTATTTGACCCCAGGGGTTTGTTCTGAACCCATAAATGACTGTCTATCAC
Source organism: Dama dama (assembly GCF_033118175.1). Lineage (NCBI taxonomy): Eukaryota > Metazoa > Chordata > Mammalia > Artiodactyla > Cervidae > Dama > Dama dama. The sequence goes on along the minus strand of NC_083682.1, from coordinate 25,885,516 downwards.
ACTGTGCTTGTGACCATCCTCCTCTCCTCCCCCAAGCAACATCCTGATGGCTCTGTCATAACCACAGAGTAAAGTGTCTCCATTTTACGAGCTCTCATTTGAGTACAGTCTGGCTCCAAGGCAATCTTCTTCAAGTTCATGTCCACCCTCCCCTGATGTCTGGCATTCTCCGCTCTCAGTCTTCGCAGCTTCTAAACATGTTAAGTTAAGCTTGGGGACACCTGAATAAAACTGCATCCACTGAAAAAGAATCTGCTCCATCCTCGCATTTTTTTTTTTTTTTAGCTCAGGTTCCCATCTCTTTCCCAGCTTCCAGGGTCTTCATCTGGGAGGCACTCTTTCATCTCTAGGAAAAGGGATAGAATGCAATTTCCCACAAATAAAATAAATGCTGATGCTATGGGTTTTGCCTGCCACCATGGCAGAAAGTCGTATCTTACAAAGCGGGAGGAAAAATGAGATGGCTTTAAGCACTCCTTTCTTCTCTCCAGTGCAGGGTGACCGACAGTGACGACCAGGTGCTACCATCTTGGAGGGAAGCAGGGGGAGGAAAGGGGTGAACAGAGAAGGAAGAGAATGGCTGGGAGGATTCTGTGCAAGGTGTTTTAGAGCAGCCAGCTTCCGTGTAGAAGTGAAATAAAAATCCTCTCTCTAAATGTGACTGCACTCTATTACAAAACCGTGCTTTTGAGAATTCATGCTATTGTACACAGTGGGAACAGGCCAAAACCACTCACCTGAAATCACGGTAAAATTACAAAATTCTCCTGCTACCACTTGTCTCTTCCTATAATCCTATCCACTTTTTTTGGGGGGGGGGTATGTGTTTATTTTTTAATTTTTAAATTAATTTTATTGAGGTATAGTTGATTTACAAAGTTGTGTTAATCTGTAAAATGATTCAGTTATATATACATTCTTTTCCATATCCTTTTCCTTATAGTTTATCAGAGGACACTGAATAGAGTTCCCTGTGCTATACAGGACCCAAACCTACTTCTTTTTACTATCTTGTGGTGCACAGCTCCAAAGGGAGGCTTTGGCAATTATGTCCCTGTGGAAAATGAGAAGCAGAAAAAAGCTGACAGCCCTGGAACCTGATAATGAAAAATCAAAAATAGTATGCTTGTTATTTACCCTGGGAGGTGTCACGTGGATGGGCTGAGATGGGTAGGTTTAAGTGTTTTTCACCAATACTGTGGCAATGTGACACTGAACACATAAAAAAGGACGCCTACCAACATAGTCAGGAAAAGCTCTGCTCTCTTACAACGTGGCAATTCTACAGAACTTCCCTTCCAAGGAGCACATTTATGGAGCATTTGATGTATGTGCCATCATTTAAAGTCCATGGTAATTTCTTCTTGCAAGGCTAGCCTTGGTACATTTCAATTGATCCATGGGTTTTCTTTTTAAATGTTAAATTCTGTTAGTGTGTGAAGTCGCTCAGTCATGTCCAACTCTTTGCGACCCAGGCTCCTCTGTCCATGGGATTCTCCAGGCAAGAATACTGGAGTGGGTTGCCATTTCCTTCTCCAGGGGATCTTCCCAACCCAGGGATCAAACCTGGGTCTCCCACATTGCAGGCAGATGCTTTATCCTCTGAGCTACCAGGGAAGTCCTAAATTCTGTTAAGGGGAGGAATAATATACATGGGTTACCTAGAATACTTCATCTCTCATTGATTCTTTTTTTTTTCTTACAGCCCTATCACTCTGTCAATAAATTTCATAATTTTGATCAGTAGTTCTTCACTGAGTGAAGGAGACGAAGAAAGGAGGGTTTTGTGCACCCCCCCCTCCGGGGGGCATCTGGCCACATCTGGTCACATTCGGGGTTGTCAGTTCCCTGAAGGGAACTGACATCTAGTGTTCAGAGGCTACATTTGCTACTAACACAGATCCCTCCCAATAAGGAATTATCCAACCCCACATGTCAGCAGTGCCAAGGATGAGAAATCTGAGATGATTCTTTTAATCACTCATTCAATCAAGGTAATTATGTGATGCCTGCTCTGTGCCAGGTACTATGCTCCATCCTTTTGTGAGAGTTGGTCCAGAGCTCTCCTCCCAGTCCAGGAGTCCACATTTACACAATCCTCCTCTTTAGGGTCCACACACACCCCGACTCCCCTCCGTTTCCAGGAGAATCAGAGCATCTAATAAACAAGGGAAACATTAGGATCTCCCTCCATTAGGTAAAGAGAGGAGGCACCAGGAATGCTTTCTCCTAAAGAGGAGATGAAACGGGAACACTATCCAGATGGCTGAGCTGCACTCCCAGAAAACGTAAAACCTAAAAATAAGAGCTTGGTTCATCATTTAAAAGACGATTCATAAGCCCGTCAAGCGCCCTGAATTTTTTTCCCCCCTCTACCATGAATTCTCTGCTCACAGGAGGAGTTCAAAACACATTCCTTAAGTTTCAAATCCATTCTTTAATGATGTTCCATTAAGGTTAAAACTCGTGCCTGACAAGGCGGTGGAGACCCACACTCTTTTCATCTGTACCCCAGGAAGGGCATGGGGCTGGGGAGCAAGGTCAGATGTGGATTCCAACCTCCCGCTTCACTTGGAATGAGATCAGAAGGGGAGACTGTTTCTTTGATCCAGGCTCTCTAGTGATTCAAAATCACCTTACAGTTTTCTTATAAACACTGTTCAGGTAAATAATCCAGCCTCCTATATGACTGAGGCTGCAAACTCCCACCACAGCATCCCCAGAGGGGACTGGCCAGGGGCAGCCCCTGGGGTTCCCATCACAGCACAGTGAGGTGCCTGCCCATCTTTAAAGAGCCTCGTGGCTCATATGGGATCCAGACATCTAGTGTGGGATGCGGGTCCTGTTAAAGTTGAGAGGCAGAGCAAAGGAAAAGACTCTTCACCAGCAAAGTATGTAAATAGAACCGAAGTTGTTCATTAACACATAGCGGCCAATATAAACTGCTTTCCAAAATTGGCTGAAAAAAAATATCTGTGCAAAGTCTGACATTCCAGTGTTGCTGAGGGGGTGGGGAGGGGCGCTGGGTGAGGAGGCTGCTGTGGCTGTAGACATGGAAATGGGTCCAGGAGCTCTGGGATCAAGCTCCTGGAGTTTGCAACGCTAGCCGGGGTGGAGACGGGAAGCTGAGAAATGGGACCACAACACCAGAGACCTTGGGAGGAGAAAGGAGCTGGATGAAAGAGAGGGCAGAGTAAGGGGACACAGTGAGACCAGGATGCACTTCCCAGGGTTTCCCTTGCTTTGGGGCGATACGTGGCCTCCACCCTCTGTGGTCCAGGAACATCCAAGAGAGAAAGGCTGGCAATTTTAAGCCTTTCCCCCATTCTCTGCCAGGATCTCCATCCCATAGTTGAATAGCTTCTCAACAGTCTCTAAACATGAGACCTGCAGGGCAACTTCCATGGACCAACTATGTTGTAGCCTAGCTCTCCCACATGCAGAAATACATCTACATCCAGGCCAGGCAGAGAGCAAGGAAAATCAAAACAAATGGCAAACAACTGGAAAGAGAAGGGAGGGGGCTTGGAGGCAAATGGAAAACTTTACATTTCAGTCATGGTTAAGGCTGGACCGGGTCTCATGATAACTTAAAATATGCAAACCTCAGAAGCACTGCTGTATATCTCCTCTGTAGCTTAGAGACTGATCAAATACCATCTGTTGTGGCAGTTGTCATGGTAGCATTTTACTCTGAATACCAGCATAGCTGACTGCAAAGTGTATGAAACTGATTAATCCAGATGAAGAGCATCTCTACCGCAGCCCAGGGGAAGGTAGGGTTCCAAGCAGACCGAGTGAATGCAGTGCTAGTTTTGACGAGTTTAGTTCCTCACCAAGCCCCTTGGAGGTCTCCATCTCAAGAAGATGAAATTGACAAGGAAGGCAAACAGATGCTGCTTTACAGTCAGGCTTGGTCATAGTCAATAAAGAAAAACCAAACATGAAAAGCCTAGAGCTTAAGTAGTGGGACACCTGGACCTCAGGCAAGGCTGAGCAAGAAGCTGTAAGTTCCACTGACTTGAAAAACAGTGTAGCTGCTTCTTGAGCCTCTTAGCACAAACAACTTCCTTCCAGAAGTGTGTGTGCTCCTCACACCTGATACTGCTACTTGTCAACAAAAAGAATTATCATTCATCCATCTATTTATCCATTTCTTCACCCATATCTACTAAGCCCCTTCAGGGTGTTAGGCAGTGTGTTGGTACTGGGTATACAGTGGTGAATTAGAGACATAATTCCTGACCTTGTAGAACCTAGAGTCTAATGTAGGGGAACTGGCATTAAACAAACAGAACACCGATAGCATTTGTCATGTACTAAAGGACTTGATCAAGCCTGGAAGGATGGGGGGGTCAGGTGAGAATTCAAGGAAGAGACAGAAAGTTGATCCACAGAAATTAGGACTTTGTCTGATCTCTTCATTGATGTAACCCCAAGCACCCAGAAGAGCATAGGGCGCAATGTACGTACTCAAGAATGTTTGTTGAAGGTAAATCTGAGCTGAGACGTAAGAGTGAGCCAGGCACCGAGATGGGAAAGAGAAGAACATGCCGATCACAGGGGACCTAAAGGCGGACAGTCTTCATGCAGGACTCAGCCTCGCACACTCTGGGACCCAAAAGAGAGTCAAAATGGCTAGAGGCCAGGACGCAATGGAGAAGAGCAGAGAGAGAGGACCCAGGGGAAAAGCAGAGCACTGGGTCACACTCAGGAGCAGAAGCAGAAACGGAGAAAAGGCAAGGGTCCTTCTTGTTCTTAGGGAAGCCTTGACACTCCATTACCATGGCAACAGCAGCCAGGCCAAGCCCTTCCAGGCTGGTCTGAAAGCCTCAGGATGGATGAGCTGTGCTATGTCAGGGATGGATCGAGCAGTGCCTTCAAGGTGGGGTTCCAGTGACATCCGGGCTGGGCACGGAGATGGGGAGGGCTGGAAGGGCAGGGCCGCGCCTGTGGTCACATTTACTGGGAAGGTCTGTTTCCTATCTACCAGGCCTCCGTGCTTTCCTGACACTCCTTCCTCTTGCCAGTTTCCAAAAACAAAAATAGAAGGAAAAAAAGAAAAGAAATCCAACCATGAAACCAGACCCAAAAGTACTCTGGGGGACTGCCCTCCTGAATGCCTGTCTCACCAGTGTCGTCTTTTGATTCTGCATTCCTGGGGACCATGACCTGATGCGTGATTGCCCAGTTTCACAGTTTTCTCCACCGATGTCAGTGTTCAGTAGCCTCAAATGGTCATGTGGTCATGGGCCACAGTGCGGTCCTGGGGGTGCACACCACCACAGGATGCAGTAGCAGGGCCTGGACAAAGCAGTCCTAATTTTAGAAGGGAACCCCAGAAAGAAGGAAGGTATGCTCGGGGTTCATATTCTCCCAGGTGGGGAAACATTCAGGAGTATCTCCCTTGTAAGACCCACAAGCTGCTACGTGCTTGGCAGACACATAAGGCCATCTTTGGCTACAGCGTTTCATATCTTCTGTCTCAACTCTGGCCATTCAAGCTTCAAAGCTTTCAGAAATTCATCTCTAGCTCTCTTGGTGGCTTTGAAAGAGAAAGCTTCAGAATGAGGGACTCGGGCTGGATGGGGCTTGAGCATTTCTGTCAGACTGTTTCTGTGCTGCTTTAATGCCTTGCCCAGTTCCTTCCTTGAATTTGGCAATGGTATCCTCCTTATCTTTTAAGATATTTATAACTTGGGCTTTCTAAGATGTTGTCAAGAATTCCTTTTTAACAAAATTTTATAGGGGCCTCTCTGCTGTTACAGCAAATGGGTAAGTCCATATGGAAACGAAAAAAAACTCTCTCGAGAAGAGAAGAAAATTGAAAACAAGAATCTCGAATTCCTCCAGTAGCTATCTTTTTCCACTTTGCTTCCAACTGCCTAGAATTGTTTCATTGCCTGATTATTTTCTGACTTCTCAATTTTTCCCTTGAAACAGGGAGACCTGGAAGGGGCACCATGGCTAAGTTCTCCAAGTCAGCCCTCGTCTGATCTGGAGGCCCCAGATCAGACGGTTAGAGTTGAGCTCTGCAGTGTGTCTGCCTCCAGACTCAGTGGTCCTCCTGAAGGCGAAAGTGCCCCGGGGGTCAGCATCATGGGAGAGGCCCAGAGGACGCCTCTGTGTGTGTTCCTTCAGGACGGCATTCTGCACATTTCTTCTGCTACACTGTCAGAGTAACGATCCCTAACCTCCTAGCACTCCCAAAAGGGATTATTCCAAGTGGAGGTCTCTGTCAAGAGCTGACATAGATGCTAAAAGGAGAGTGATGAGGGCTTAAGGAGTGATATTTACAGGATAAAACACAGGCTTTGTTGCTCTTGTTCAGTCAAGTCACGTCTGACTCTTTGTGACCCCATGGACTACAGCACACCAGGCTTCCCTGTCCATCACCAACTCCCAGAGTTAGCTCAAACTCATGTCCATTGAGTCAGTGATGCCACCTAACCTTCTCATCCTCTGTCGTCCCCTTCTCCTCCTGCCCTCAGTCTTTCCTAGCATCAGGGTTTTTCCCAGTGAGTCAGCTCTTCACATCAGGTAGCCAAAGTATTGGAGCTTCAGCTTTATCATCAGTCCTTCCAATGAATATTCGGGGTTGATTTCCTTTAGAATTGACTGGTTTGATCTCCATGCTGTCCAAGGGACTCTCGAGTCTTCTCCAGCTCCACAATTCAAAAGTATCAATTCAGCGCTCAGCCTTCTTTATGGACCAACTCTTATATCCATACATGATCCCTGGAAAAACCATAGCTTTGACAATAGGGATTTTGTCAGCAAAGTGAAGTCTCTGCTTTTTAATATGTTATCTAGGTTTATCATAGCTTTTCTTCCAAGGAGCAAGCATCTTTTAATTACATGGCTCCAGTCACCATTCGCAATGATTTTCGAGCCCAAGAAAATAAAATATGCACTGTTTACACTTTTTCCCCATCTATTTGCCAGGAAGAGATGGGACCAGATGTCATGATCTAAGTTTATTGCACGGTGAGTTTTAAGCCAGCTTTTTCACTCTCCTCTTTCACCTTCACCAAAAGGCTCTTTAATTCCTCTTCAGTTTCTGCCATAGAGTGGTATCACAAGCTTTGGGGTCAGACAAATCTGGGTGCAAATCCTGATTCTGCCATTTACTGAATTATGATCGGCAGCAATTTAACCTCAATGACCCGATCTGTAAAATGGGCGTTACACCAGTCACACAGGGTGGTGGTGGTGATTATATGCGAGGATGTGTGTATGTGGTACCCAGTAATTGGGTTTACTGTTAGCGTGTTGTCACTTCTGATACCAATGTCCCTTGGCAACAGCACTCAGGCCATACACACCCAGTGCTGTGTCTGGAGTCGGCCTCTGGCAAAACAGAGAGAATCAGACAAGCTTAACTGGTCTGCCTTCCATTCCTCCCCCTGAGTTTTCCCTCTCCATCACCTGATGTGTAACTGTCTTTTAACAAAGATGTTGATAAACCCCCTCACGCCAAGACAGAAGGGCCTGCTACTGTCCCCCCACCTATCCCCTCTCCTGGAGGGACTTGCATTCCATCACAATTATTAGGGGATAGGATCTATTGATACAGATATTGAACTCTACACTAGATTCAAGTTCCCTGAGAAACTACTCATAAAAACCTAAGAAAACTGTTAACTGTGTCAAGTCTCAAAGTCATTATCTGTAGCACAGGAATGATGATATTAATAACTATCTCATAGCAGTACTGTTGAGTCCATGGACTGACATAAGTCAAGGGTCTGGTACCTTCCATAGTGTTCATGGGGTTCTCAAGGCAAGAATACTGAAGTGGTTTGCCATTCCCTTCTCCAGTGGACCACATTTGTCAGAACTCTCCACTATGACCCGTTCGTCTTGGGTGGCCCTACGCGGCATGGCTCATAGTTTCATTGAGTTAGACAAGGCTGTGGTCCATGTGATCAGTTTGATTAGTTTTCTGTGATTGTGGTTTTCATTCTGTCTGATGTTGAAGCTGAAACTCCAATACTTTGGCCACCTGATGGGAAGAACTGACTCTCTGGAAAAGACCCTGATACTGGGAAATTGAAGGCAGAAGGGGACGACAGAGGATGAGATGGTTGGATGGCATTACTGACTCGATGGACAAGAGCTTGAGCAAGCTCGAAGCCTGGTGGGCTGCAGTCCATGGGGTCGCAAAGAGTCGGACATGACTGAGCGACTGAACTGAAATGACCTTACACAGACCTTTAAAAATGCTGTTTATACAATCCTATAATGGCAGAGTACCAGACACTCAAGTCATCTTCCGAAAGTGAAAGATCATTTGGGGTTGTGAGACATTCTGAGATCTGCTAAATTATATGACAGTGTGGCCTCTCTACGAATGGGCTCCCTGAAGCAAAAATTCACTTTGACCCTGTTGGAATCAGTGTTTTCTATCCAAAAAGTTCTCAGGTCAAAGTCTCCTCTGTTAAGTTACGTGGCAAGTCCTAAGCCTTACACAAGTAGTTTGTGAAGAAGAATCAATTTTTTTTTTTTTTTTTTTTTTTGCATAAAAACTTGAATTTACCTGCAGAGAAGGATACAGACTTAGATTCCAACTTCTAGACCCCATGGCTGCCTCTCAAATGAATGGGGAAGAGCAGTACTTGTTGGCGAATTTCACCCAGGGACAAACTGGAACCTGGCAGCCTCATTCATTCCTGGAAAAGTGATGACTGAGTATTTACTCTCTCCCAGGCCCTGCTCCAGGGAAAGGGCAAAACAGAGGTGATGAGACAGTGTGGTCCTTCCTTTCTGGAAAAGACAGCTTCCCGAGCAAGAGCAGACTTTAAGCAAATATCACGCCCACTAAACAAAGGTGATACAGGCTAATTTAGACCTATTAGCTCACCTGCTCGAAAGTCTGTCACTGAACCCCTGGGCTTTTTCTAGAAAGCCTGGGATTGTTTTGTATTTTTGTCATGCATGTGTGTGTATGTTTGTGTGTGTACCCAGTCGTGTCTGACTCTTTGTGACCCCATGAATATAGCCCACCAGGCTCCTCTGTCCATGGAATTTTCCAGGCAGGAATACTGGAGAGGGTTGCCACTGCCTTCTCCGATTTTTGTCATATTCCCACGCTTAAACTCATAAGACACCACAAAGTCTTCAAGAGGCAGCAGACCATAAATGCAAAACAAAGCAAAACAGTAGATCCTTGATATACCCCAAGAGTGCAGTAAATCCTCAGTTGTGGAGATACCACTAGAATCTATCATATCACCCACAAAACCAACACATACAAAAGAACAGAGTCATGGGATAATTAATTTGTAGATGAAGGCCAGCTTGGTGACCAGTTGCCTCATGCTAACCTGAAAAACTCAGTTTTGTGGCTCAGCCAACTTGCCAACGTCCATTGTTTATGGTCCTTGTGGGTTGTTCATGAGTATCTGACCCATGGACTGGGCTTCCTCAGTGGTAAAGAGGAGGACAGTGCAGGAGATGCAGAGACACAGGTTCAATCCCTGGGTCAGGAAGATCTCCTGGAGGAGGAAATAGCAACCCACTCCAGTAATCTTGCCCAGAAAAATCCCAAGGATAGAGGAGACTGGTGGGCTACAGTCCATGGGGTTGCAAAACAGCCAGACACAGCTAAACAACAGCAAAGCTGATCCATGGATTCCTGCCCCACAATTCCAAGGCTAGCATGACATGTTAATAAATGAGTGCAAGATGTATCCTGGTAGCACAGATAACCAGGGAAGCAAAGCCAAGCAGACACATTTAAATGCTTTAATACCCAATTCAGAATCCTGCAAGACTTCGCACTCTCACTGTGTTGAAGACTGGAAGGAAGGGAAGCCAACTGCTCTGTCATCCTCTCCTTGTTTCAATACATATCACCTGTAGTGTTAATTTCTGCAGAAGATGTAATTTAAAAATAGCCATTAAGAAAAACAAGAAATGGCATATTTGGGGATTTCCTTGCAATTCAGTGGTTAGGACTCTGTGCTTTCACTGTGAGGGTCTGGGGTCAACCCCTGGTTGGGGAATAAGATTCTACCAGCCATGAGGTGTGGCCAAAAAAAAAAAAAAAAATCACCATTGTGCCCACTCCAATTTCAGATGCTGCTAGGCATAATACTATTATCACATGCCAGGCATAATACTAGGACCTTTCACATACATTAGACTTAAATCCATTTTTTTATTCACAAGCTGTTATGGCTTCCTAGTGATCATTAATAAAGAATTTGGGAGATTTTGGAAGTAGTACACCAAGAAACTAGATCTGGTCAATAGTTTCAAGTTTCAAAATCTGTGATCAAGGCAAAGAGCTACTTGTCAACCAATCAAAAAGTATATGAGATTAAAAGTAATTAAGAATATAATCAAGAATTAAAGTAACTCAACTCTGTTTACTGTCACTGCTAGAATGTCTGAGGTGTGGGCAAAGTCACTGAAAGAGGAGAACAAATGAGAGGAGGAAGGTTTCTATTACAGGATATCGTCAAGTTTCCCAAGGCCACAAGACTGCTAGTGCATCTGTGAAGAAATAGTGACCATCCTTAACTTGTCATATAATGCTAATCTGTTACTATTTCCATCCTTGTCAAGTATTTAACTGAACCAGATAAAACTGCCATCTTTGTAGGTAGAAAATGGTTAAATACTGGCTATTTCATATGGTTCTCTCTGTTATCAACATGTTAGGAAGATGATTCCCCCTAAAAGCTAAAACTATATTGCCAGGTCATCATGAAAATTCAGTGCTTTATAGCCACTGACAAAGAATCTATAAATTCTGAGACTCAGAATCAAATCTCTGCAAGTGTCTCTCCAAGGAGTTTCACAAGACTGATGATGATACATCTTGATTTATATATACACAAAGAAAAAATACAGCATCTATAAGCTAACCCCTTAAAGGCCCTTTGCTCTGGTTCTAAGAATTTTTTCTGCATTCTCCCCTTAGAGAAGCAGATTGGGGCCAGGGTAAGACTTTCATTTCAAGTTGATTCATCTCGGAACTTCCCACAGAAGGTGAGCACTAGTCACCCTTCACAATAGTGAAGGGAAGCCCAGGTCACAGGTCCTCTCCTCTCGCCTTCATGTTCCTTCAGGGGAAAGTGTGAGAAAGAAGAAGTTCTGGTCAGGTTCTGCCCTCCTATTCAACTCTACATGACTGTTCCCACGTTCACACCAATGTGGGAATCTACTAGGCAGGAAAAGCCAACTCATGCCATGGGGTCATCACTGGCATCGTGACGGCATTGGTGCTAAGAGATGGGAGTCAAGGAGTTCTCAGGACCAGAGGTAAAATCTGAGGAACCACAGGTTTCTCAGAGGTTTGTGGCTCCCTTTGAGCAAAGTACTTAATTTCCCCAAGCCTCAGTTTTCCTTTTAGTAAAATGGAGATAATTATCCCTTTCTTGAAAGCCTTATAGACTCCTCCCAAGAAACTAATATTTATACTCTCAGAAAACATGAAACACTGGACTAGATTCTTCTCCATACATTATTATTTCAACTAATTTTCACCACTAGATAAGGTAGGTATTATCATCACTTTTCATATGGGGAAATGTAGGCATTGTGTGTTTAAATGCCTTCCTAAAATCACGGTTATTAAATGGCAGGGTTGGAATGTGAACACTTACTCGATGTTTTGTAAGCTATGAAGCCTATTCACATGGGCATTAACAACCAAACAGCAGGAGTTCAGTATCACTGCGGAGAAGAATAATCACCCAGTTTTGTCATTCATTTGCTTGGAGAAAGTTAGGCAAATAATTAATCCATCCAAACTAAGCCCAATCTTTACATCAGAAAGATGAAGAGCACTTCACAGAGGAGGGAGTGACTTCTCCAACATCCTTTAGGACAGGTTTTGTGGACGATACTGATGTTTTTTTATAGTGTTTTGAAATCTTCTAGGGAAGGAATTATTTAAATCAATATAAAGATTACAGGCATTATTTTGATATCAAAATGCTCCCCAACCAGGGATTTTTTAAACCACCATATGCCAGAGTTTAGATCTCCTAAGAAAGTTCAGGAATTATAAATTATGAGAACATAACAGTTTGAGGGTAAAAAAAAAAAAAAAAAAACCCTCAAATATGTGCAAGAAGCAGGTAGGCAAAAACTAAGGTAAAAAGCCTGGGTGTAAGACAATAGGGAATAGTGGGGAGTATGGCTAATGCACCTTGTTGCTGTTGTTGTTCAGTCGCTAAGTTGTGTCCAGCTCTTTGTGACCCCACATATTGTAGCATGCCAGGCTTCCCTGTCCTTCACCATCTCCCAGAGTTTGCTCAAACTCATGTTCACTGAGTTGGTGATGCTATCTAACCATCTCATCCTTTGCCTCCCTCTTCTCCTTTTGCCTTCAATCTTTTCCAGCATCAGGGTCTCTTTCAATGCGTTGGCTCTTCAAATCAAGTGGCCAAAGTATTAGAGCTCCAGCTTCAGCATCAATCCTTCCAATGAATATTCAGGACTGATTTCCTTTCAGATTGACTGGTTTGATCTCCTTGCAGTCTACATATACCTAAAGGAGGCAGGTGATATCCAGTTTTAGTCAAGTTTTACCTGTGGAGTATCAGTCCAGGACTGCCAATTTTTTTTTCCCCTAAGAAAAGTTGGAAGATCACTGTTTGTGAAGAACATTGATTTTTATCTAACTGTTGGCAGCCATTTCGTTTTTCTTATAAAAGGGCTTCTGGAACCTGAACTCAGCTTGCTGGCCACTGTTCTCTACTCTTTGCTTAAGTGAGCACATTGGCAATCCTCTACTGACCAGTTCCCAGTGCAGGCACCACAGGCTAACTATGCCTTACCAAAGGGCCAACAGGAATTTCTCACTAAGTTCTGGTTCATAGAAAAATAAACAAACAAAATACAAAGATGAATACAGGAAAAACACCCCTTTGAGCTAGGCTTAAACATAAGAAGCCCATGAAGACATGCACAGGGAGATGGATCTAAGCATGAAGCCAGATGGCTTTTATATAAAGCACAGTCCACACGGTTATAAATCACCATCCAGTTTCTCCTTCAGCTCAGGATGATCTGAAGCTCGCCTCTCCCCACCTTCTCCGTCTCAAATTTGCTAAGTTCTTTAACCGTATTGAGCACCACATGTTGACACTTAAAATGCCTCAGTTTCAAAGTAGGTGTAATGGGAATTTCTTCAGTTAATATTCGCTGAGCATCTAGCAGATGCCAGGTTATGGTATGGGCAGATGACAGGGACCTCACCCTCAAAGAAGTTAATGCCAGGCAGTTAAGGACAACGTGCTAAAGGATTATCACCTGGGTTTTCAATGGAGGAAACCAAGGGTCACAGAGCTTAGGTGAGCTGGAAAGTAGAGAAGACAAACTCCAAGACCACAGCCACGAGTACAGTTCAGATCCTACCAACTTAGAACTTACCATTGTTCTCAGACAGGAGGATGTCTAATGCATCCGCATCGTTTCAAAAGTAAAGTGATTGGTTCATTCAAAATATTTAGTTAGACCTTGCTGTGGTGATCATTTCACAATATACACAAATGCTGAATCATTATGTTTGTACACCTGATATGAATGTGACGTTACATGTCATTTATATCTCAATCAAAAATACACAGTGTTTGCTATACTTAAAATGGATAACCAACAAAGACCTATTGTACAGCCCATGGAACTCTGCTCAATGTTATGTGGCAGCGTGGATCGGAGGGGAGTTTGCGGGAGAATGAATACATGTATTCGTATGGCTGAGTTCCTTCGCTGCTCACTTGAAACTATCAAAACACTGTTAATTGGCTATACCCCAGTGCAAAATGTTTTTGGTGTTAAAAAATAATATCAAAAAATTTAAGAAAGAAGAAAAATATATAATGTTCCTTAAAAAATTAGTTAAAATTAACCTTTAGATAGATTAACTTTTAAATTTTTAAAGAACTTTGCAAACCGATAGATGTTGAAATGCATGTTTGCAGTCATATCCCCAAAGAGAACTTTTTTACATCACCCAAGAGCTTGGCTTGTTACAGATGCAAATTATCCAGCTCCTTCCCAGACCTACTGCATCGGAAACTCTAGGGGTGGGGCCCAGCACTATTTTAACAAGTCCTCCAGATGATCCCCCTGTTCGCTAAAGTTGGAGCAGCAGGGCACAAGAGGCTTTGCTAAACCTCCAATCATGGCGTCGTTTCCACACACCTTTATAACAAAGTTAAAATTAAAAACTGAGAAAGAAAAGACTGGATTTGAAAATTTGGGGGCTTAGGATGACTCAAGTTTCTTGACAGCATTTAAAAGTTCATAGTATATTTCACATATTAAAACTTGACAGATACCATCGTCCCACTCTCTGGAAAGCTCCCAGAGATCTGGACCGCTTATTGTTTAGCTCACTCATCTGACAAACATTATCTGAGCACTTTCCATATACCTAGCTGCAAATATGGAACTTTTCATTGAACTAAAAGATTAAAAAAAACACACACACACACTATATGTACTACAAAGCTTTGATGGATTACCTAGCTTATAAAATATGTCTCTCATAAAGTGTGCTTAAATGTCATATTGACTACAAGACAAAGGCACATTAGCTGAGGAGCATAGTACCTATTCAGCATCAAGAATACTGTGTATCTGCTTCTAAATAGTAGATTAAATGGCACTTGCCATTCCCGTGACAGCTCAGTATCTGAGGTGGTCCACAACATGGTCACAGTGCTGGAGACTAAATGTGGGCCTTCACCTTCCCACACTTTCCTGCAATGACCTGTAGTAAGTGTTCAGTTTAGTTCAGTCCAGTTGCTCAGTCGTGTCCGACTCTTTGAACCCCATGAATTGCAGCATGCCAGGCCTCCCTGTCCATCACCAACTCCCGGAGTTTACCCAAACCCATGTCCATTGTGTTGGTGATGCCATCCAGCCATCTCATCCTCTGTCATCCCCTTCTCCTGCTCCCAATCCCTCCCAGCATCAGGGTCTTTTCCAATGAGTCAACTCTTCGCATCAGTGGCCAAAGGATTGGAGTTTCAGCTTCAACATCAGTCCTTCCAGTGAACACCCAGGACTGATCTCCTTTAGGATGGACTGGTTGGATCTCCTTGCAGTCCAAGGGACTCTCAAGAGTCTTCTCCAACACCACAGTTCAAAAGCATCAATTCTTCAGTGCTCAGCTTTCTTCACAATCCAACTCTCACATCCACACATGACCACTGGAAAAACCATAGCCTTGATTAGCCGGACCTTTGTTGGTCCGTCTTTTTAATATGTCTCTGCTTTTTAATATGCTCTCTAGGTTGGTCATAACTTTCCTTCCAAGGAGTAAGCGTCTTAATTTCATGGCTGCAATCACCATCTTCAATGATTTTGGAGCCCCAAAAAATAAAGTCTGACACTGTTTCCATTGTTTCCCCATCTATTTCCCATGAAGTGATGGGACCAGATGCCATGATCTTAGTTTTCTGGATGTTGAGCTTTAAGCCAACGTTTTCACTCTCCTCTTTCACTTTCATCAAGAGGCTCTTTAGTTCCTCTTCACTTTCTGCCATAAGGGTGGTGTCATCTGCATATTTCAGGTTATTGATATTTCTCCCGGCAATCTTGATTCCAGCTTGTGCTTCTTCCAGCCCAGCGTTTCTCATGATGCACTCTGCATATAAGTTAAATAAGCAGGGTGACAATATACAGCCTTGACATACTCCTTTTCCTATTTGGAACCAGTCTGTTGTTCCATGTCCAGTTCCAACTGTTGCTTCCTGACCTGCATATAGGTTTCTCAAGAGTCAGGTCAGGTGGTCTGGTATTCCCATCTCTTTCAGAATTTTCCAGTTTATTGTGGTCCACACAGTCAAAGGCTTTGGCATAGTCAATAGAGCAGAAATAGATGTTTTTCTAGAACTCTCTTGCTTTTTCGATGATCCAGAGGATGTAGGCAATTTGATCTCTGGTTCCTCTGCCTTTTCTAAATCCAGCTTGAACATCTGTGGTAAGTGTACAGATGTGCAAATCTCCATTCTGAAGTGATCCATGAAGGGAAGCAACTTCCAATCAACTCAGAAACCAAGGGGCTCACAGTGGTAAAACGAGCCTCTGCTATAAACCTAAATAGCTTCCTAATACAGTCAGTGACTTTGCTTCAATCCCATAGTGTACTAGTTTCTTACTGCTGCTTTAACAAACGACCACAAACTTCATAACTTAAAACAACATACATTTATTACAATTCTGGAAGGTCAGAAGTCCAGAATCAGTTTTAGTGGCTAAAATCAAGGAGTCAGCAGGGCTGCGCTTATGCTGGAGGTTCTAGGGGAGAATCCGTCTTTGTCTTTTTTAGCTTTTGGAGGCCACCTGTATTCCTTGGCTCATGCCCCATTCTTCCATCTTCAAAGTCCACGCAACAGGATCTTCCAACCTCATTCTCTCTCATTCATTCTCTCCCTCTGCCCTTCCCCCTGCCTCTCATTTTTCCTTCCTCTCCTCCTCTCTCTCCTCTGACCCTGCTTCTATGTTTCATGGTCACATCTTCTCCCTCTCACCTTCCTGCCTCCTGTCTTAGAAGGACCCCAGTGATCACACTGGGCCCGCTCATTTAATCCAGGATAATCCTCCTATCTCCAAATCCCTAATTTAATCACCTCTGAAAGTCCCCTTTATCATTTAAAAGAACATATTCACAGGTTCCAAGGATTAGAATGGAGACATCTTTGGGGGCCCATTGTTCAGCCTACCACACCAGTACCTACTTTTTGAATTGGAAAAACCTTTTTAAAGCACAAGCAATAGTTGGGAAAGATGGAACTCGTAAACAGGGAAGGGAATGACAGTCTCATATGCTCTCTTCATGAACCAGGATGATGCCAGGTGCTTTTATTACCACCTCTCACTCATCTCTGGCCACCCTAGAGGTAGCGTCCGTAATTATCTACCTTTTACAGATGCGGAAAAAGATTCAGGTTTTCAGCAGCTTGCCCAGCACACCTGCCCAGTATGTGAGACCCAGGTCTTTCTGATTCCGGGGTCCAGGCTTATTCTTCCACATCCCAAATCTTCTTCTCTGATGGAATGCCTCATCCCCAAACTCTGCCCTTCCTTACACAAGGAGATAGCATCACAAATCTAATTTTTGTACCTCCACATCAGGTTTTTTTTTCCATCTTCAATCTATTTCCTTATATGTAGACTAGTATAAGACTAAAGGAAATAAAGTCAGGCTTCCAGGGTTCAAACCTCAGCTTGTCACTCATTAGCTATGTGATCTAAGGTAAGTTACTAAACCCCTTTCTGCCTCAGTTTCTTCATCCGTGAAATGGAAATAATAAAGGTATCTGCTCTCAGAGAGTTTTATGAAGATAAAAAAAATCATTTATAATGAAAATAAAATGTCTAGAACATTGTTCCACTTTTGTGTATAAGGATTTGCTATTAATATAATAGCTTCCCTGGTGGCTCAGATGGTAAAGAATCTGCCTGCCAATGCAGGAGACCAGGTTCTATCCCTGGGTCAGAAAGATCTCCTGGAGGAGGAAACGGCAACCCACTCCAGTATTCTTGCCTGGAGAATCGCATGGACAGAGGAGCCTGGTGGGCTACAGTCCACTGGGTCTCGAAGAGTAGGACACAACTGAGCGAGTAACAATATGATAATACAAAACCCTGAGAGAATCAGGGACAAAGGCAGAAACCCTAGGCTCTACAGAATGAGGGGGAATGGCCAAAAGTTTCTTTAACATGACTCACATTTGGCCCCTGGCACAGCACAGTAAATGGCATCATAGTCTAAGTTCTCCATACCCTTTAGTGGAACGAACAAGATATGTTCTTCACTCCATTGGGTTGTTATGAGAATAAAGTGAACTAACATACGTAAAGCACTTAGAACAGTGATTACCTTCACTTTCATTATCAATGTTAACCATCTCTGGTAGTTGTAAGGATGCCTCAAAACTCTTACCTCAAGCAACATAAAATAACTCAGTAAATGAAAAATTAGCTACAAGGTCCTATTTGGATCTTCTGAATAAACTAAGGGAGAAAAGAATTAAGAGAAGGAAAGACACTTCTAGAATAGTGCTAAATATCCATTTCTTAAACTGCATGAAGAACTTCCAAGTGAACACTCAAATCACTAGTCAACAGTAGATAATGACACGAGAATAACAGTGTATTATAATCCTCTAACCCCATGGACACATCCAAGCCAGCTCCTTCTTTGGTCTTTCCATCTGTCCATCCATCCATCCATTTATTAAATACCTAATATATGCTAGTATTTTAAGTGATAGATGCTTAGATCCTCAGGTGAAAGACATAGCATCTCCTTTAAGGAGACAATTCAATGATAACCACAAAGAGCAAGTTATGACACATGCAGGCACAGGACATCTGGGGACACAGGGGCAGAAGACACCTAATGATCTCAATCACTTAACAGCTGACCTGAATATTAAAGGTCACACTACCCAGGTGGAACAGTCATCAGACTGGACATCTTGCATCAAAGTGGAAGGCATGAGAGTACAGGGCCTCCGTGGGGCACTCCAGGTTCCAGTGTGGCTAAGGATACAGTCTGAGTGGCCAAGGGGCAGGAGACAGCAGTGACTAGATCGTGAAGGCCCTTCTTTGTGTAGTCAAGAGGATGCAAAGGTCAGTGGGGAGCTAATGATGGTTTTGAACAGAGAAGTGACCAAAGAGGTAAGAGACAGACGTGGAGATGGCCGTCATCTTTGAAAGAGAATGCTGGCCATAACAGATACTGGCTGTACCATTTGAAAAGGAAGCAGTGGGTGCTTCCTGCCCATCTTTGCCCTGGATTCTCCAACCCTCCGCTTTAAGTTCTAGGGGACCTGTGGACTTTTCTTTATTCCTTCTTGGTTCTGTAATGTGTGTGGCCTTAGGGCCATGTAAAAATAGGTCCAAGGGCCCAGGGATGAGGCAACTCAGCTGCCCAAGCATCTCAGACACTCCCCAGGCATGTGGCTGGCTTTCTGACAGCTGTTGGGAAGGCTCAAGGTCATTGGGGCTGGAAACCTGATCTCGCTGCAGACAGTCTTGCCCTGGCCCACGAAGCTCCATGGAGAACGCAGCTGGAGCTACCTGGCGCCAGGGCTCTCCCTGGGCGTCTCAAGAGACTGCCTTTCGCTGGGGGCCACTTACCCCTTTTTCCAGCTCTTGAGTTCCATCAACAGGTCAACTCAGGCCTTCTCCAGAAATACTCTCCTGTCTTCTCGCTAACTCCCGGCTAAATCCAGCTGGTTCTACGGTGTCCACCAATGAGAACAAGGAGAACAGGGACTGGGAGGTGGAGACTATTACATCCCTTCTCTGTCCTCTGTTGCAAAAATGACCATCATAGGCTCTCAAAACAGACAGTCTTGGGTTTGAACTCCTACTCTGCCTCCTAGGTGAGTGATCTGAGGCAAAAAATTAACCTTCTAAAGTTTGATCTCGATGTACAAAACAAAAACAATAATCATTTGTTTATTGCCTCTAATCATAAAGCTGTTATTATTGCCCACATTTCCTGGGGGAGGATGAGCAGTGCTGAGAGGCCAAGTGGATGGCCCAGGGCCACACTGTTTAGCCAACCCTTCACCCAAAGCAGGCCATTCTTAAAATATCTATTTCTTTAAAAATACTGATGCTCAGATGCTTCCTCGTGTTTGACTCCTTGCAACCCCATGGACCATAGCCCGCCAGGTTCCTCTGTCCATGGAATTCTCCAGGCAAAAATACTGAGGTATCTTGAAAAAACATCACCCTATTAAGAGCTAACATTGGCTGCATGCTTCCTCTGTGCCCAACAGCACGTGGGCACATCATACAGATCGTCTCATGCACATCTTAAAACCACCCTGTTAGAGAGATGAGTCCCCTAAAAACCACCCTGTTAGACAGACTTGTCCCCTGGGAGCCTGAGGACCATGTCCTAGGCCAGGAGCAGCTGGCCTCCAGGATCCATGCTTTTGGCCCGGATGGATGCCTTGTAACCTCCACAAGTCAGAGGTGAACATGGTCTAGTTAATGATTTCTTTTCCTAGAGGAGATTTAGGAGGCCCACAGGATGGGCTAGACCTAACCAGAGCTGGAACATGGTAGGGGGCCCTAGGCTTCATCGCACTGGGTATTTTCAGGAGCTGGTCTTCTAAAAGAGGGCTTCAGGGGCAAATGTGACAGTGGGGAAGGGGAGGGAAAAGGCAGGTCAAAGGGAGATCTATGAGGGTCCTGCCCTGAGCTGCCTAATTCCATGTAAAGCAGTCATTCAGTTTTTTATTACTTTTACACGTGGGGTACCACATATCATTTTATTTTGGGGGGAATGGGAGGGGTTCTGCTCATGGAACAGAAGTTTGAAAGCCAATATGCTATCCTTCTATAAATAAATTAGTGGCTCAATCGTGTCCGACTCTGTGCGACCCCATGGACTGCAGTCCCCCAGGCTCCTCTGTCCATGGAATTCTCCAGTCAAGAAAATTGGAGTGAGTTAGGGGCAAATTCCTCTGGTTTTGGGAACTTAGGTGCTGACTTTTGTCCATAGGGGCCTGAAAGGACAGGGTGAGGAGCAGACCTGTGCCCTAAGCAGCAGGGTCATCAAATGTGGGGTCTGTGGAGCCCCAGAGGCCTTTGTGATCCTTGAGTGGCTCACACCGTATGCAAAATCCCAGGGCGTGAGTGATCCAGGAAGGACAGAGCCAGTAGGTCTCCGATTTCCTAAAGCGTTTCTGTCCCCCTGTTCATGAATGACTAATAGCATCATCATGACTGGAGAAACACCCTTGACTGAGTGCTGACCAGGTGCTCAGGAGAACGGGGGCAATGAGGTCACCCACCACAGAGGGCTGCTGGGAGGGTATCTGTGAAGTGCTTAGGAGCCTGGCGCACTGCAAACACTCTGATGGGCCTTAGAGTTTATTTCCACTGTTATTACTGTCATCTATTATTATCACTTTCACGGCCTCGTTAGTCCTCACAAAAACTTTATGAGGTTCGTATTATTATCAAGCCCACTTTAAAGAACAGGAAATAGAGGCTTCCAGAGGTTAAATAACTAGCTCAAGGCCACAGACAGCAGAGAAGGAATCAGAAGGTGGCCTATCTGGTTCCCAAGCCCAGGCAGGCCCCAGGTCTAGAAGGGCTGAGGGAAGAGGGCCAGACTCCCCGAGGGCCCAGGAGGAGGTGAGCGGGCAAGGCAGGACTGGGAGGCCCCAGATGACCCCAGGCCAGAGCCGAAGGGGAAAACAGGCCGGGACTTTCCACTGAAAGGGCCTGAGAGGACCCGCTGCTTTGCTAACTTTGCACCTCTCTGAACCAACAACACAAAGCCAAACTACTTAAAATAATAATGATGAAAACAGAAAGTCACCCCCTGTGGCGTCCTCTCCTGGGCTCCAAAGTGAGGCAGAGTCTTGGAGTAGAGTGGATTCAAGGCGCGAGGCTCTGGCAGACCCAGCGCCGGCTGGCTGCGCTCCAAGCAATGTTTCTCCTTCCAAACACACACAGAACTCCGCTCAGCACACCACTTGAAAGCCAAAAAGATGCCCCAAGGGTTGCCATGGCAATGCTAAACAGACAAAACATTTCAACCAGCTCTGATGCACAGACACAAACCTATTTAAGGGCCAAATGGATGGATTGAGGGGTGAGGTGGTGGGGTGGGGGGGAGTGTTGTTTCTACAGCTCCATCTCCGAGGATTTGGCCCCCAAAGCATCTAGGTCGGACTGAAAGAGAGCAAAGGACTCCTTCAACACAAGCTGAGGCTGGGCTTGCTCAGGAAAGGGAAGCCACCATCATGCTCCCTGCATCTCGCTTGCAGATGCAGCCCTGTTTTAGGAGAGCTATGAGAGTGACAAGAGATTCCGATGGCCCTGGCTCTGCCTGTCTCTGAGGACAGCCCTCTGCTCCCAGCACCAGGGTCTTTACAAAGAACTGGGAAGTGATATGCTTTCCTGTGAGTGTGAAAGGTCTTAAAGCACTGCATGGATACATGTGAGTGCTGATATTAACCACCATTCCCCACACCCCACAGTTGAACTTCCATCCACAGGGGTTGATTACCATGGGTATTTTCCTTTAGAAAACTTCACTCCAGGTCAGATGGAGCTATTCCCTGAAACACTGCCACCTGGGGAGTGACGATAACTACAGAAGATTTGGTCCAGGCCTGAAAAGACGGCCATGTCTATGGGTTTGTCTTAGTTTGGGCTCTTCCAGGCCCCATCCGTCACCTCAGACACAACAGACAAAGGGCTGACCTTGGTAAAAGCCCAGAAGAGTCTCACCAGACAGAGCTGATGGCACGTGGTAGCATCCCTGAGCAAAGGCTGCAAAACCTGCCTCTGCAGGGCCCGTGACACCCTCGGTGAACAGCCAGAAAAAGGAATCCTCTTCCATTCCTTATTCCCCATGGTGAACCCTCTCACCTTTCAAGACTCACCCCTGGGCAGTCATTCCTAAAGCTCCCCTTGTCCTGGAGTGGAACGGTGCCCCCATGTGCCATGCATAGATGTCTATGGGAACAGCTGCACTATTCTAGTGTTCAAATTGTTCTCTGGTCTCCTGCCCACTCATCACTGAGCTCCCTGAGGACAGGGATCCCATCTCCTTCACCTGGGCACTCAGGAGGCCTAGCCCAGTGCCTGGCATTGGTGAGCCTCGGCTGACTGATGGGCTAAAAGCACACAGTGTCACACCCACAATGTTTATGCACCAAGGCCCCCTGGCTTCTCTAGACCACAGGCCACAGCTGTGCACTTTCACTTCCACATTCTCTGGGGAGACAGCAGAACTTGAGGCCGAACCTGAAGGGCAGGAGTTCAACAGTGGAGCGCTGGGTAGCCTGGTGGGGTCAGGAGGAAGGGAATATGGAGAAGAGGAGGAGGTGGCCCACCTGCAAAATCGAAGCTCTCGTGCCGGCCCACCAATTAGTTAATGAAATAATTTGCCCCTTGAAAACTGAAGGAGATGGCAACCCACTTCAGTATTCTTGCTTGGAAAATCCCATGGACAGAGGAGCCTGGTAGGCTACAGTCCATGCGGTTGCAAAGAGTCAGACATGACTGATCGACTTCACTTTCACTTTGAAAACTGGAATAGCACCCATTCCCCCTGCTCTGAAGCAAACCTGTTTCTGTCTCCATTATTTAAGGCCCCTGAAGACGCTCTGCTCTCTTAGGGTGGGAGAACATTAGCTCCAATGAGTCACAGCTACCTTCCCGGCAGGTACGCTCCCCAAACCTCCCCTCACCGTGTCATCTTCCTTTTGTCAACATGAGGCTCTCTGTATGCAGTGCCTTCTGGTCTCCTCCAAATAGGCAACATCTAGCCAACAACAAATCTTTATCACCGACTGCCCTAACTGGGAGCTTGGCCTTCTAGGAATCTAGAAATGGTGGCTCGTCCACTCTGCTATATCCCCCAGTGATGCTTCCCACGAGCAGGATGCACGCGCCCACACGGGTGTACAGACAGCATCCTACCGGCCGGAACAACACCTGTGCTTGTGTGTAAGCAGCGCGGGCTGTGTGCCCGAAGCGAGTGCTGCCTGCGGGATCTGTCACTGTCTGTGATGTAGGTGCAAGGACAGGGTCCCTGTAGCCCTATCCTCATCTTCCTCACTTCCCACAAGACGGAGGGACTGTGGCAGAGGTACTGACGGTTCCCTGGACTCACATCCTGTCTGCTGAACTATCCTCTGCCACTTTCACCACCAGACCTGGTCTGCCACCCCACCTCTAAGCTGGAACTAATTATCATAGACAATTTTAGAATTTCATATTCCAGTGTTCTAAAAAAAAAAAACAAAACCGACAGTCCATGAAAAGAAAAAAATCCCAAGATTTCCATAGCTGAAAGAGTTATAGAGAAACCACAAAACTGCTGGTGCCATGCGGCATTGATACATATTTACTAAGTTGGCACAGAAGAATCCGAGGTGATGGGTATTACCTCTTAAGCTTCAAAGTAGACTTTAACAACAAACATCTCAACTAGAAGGGACAGAAAATACAGATGTACCAAACACAAGAAAAGGTTCACTACGTTCACCTGTCAGGTCTACATCTGCATTATAAAGGACTGGAACAAAGGCATCCATTTCTATCCCAGAAGGAAATAACTACATCTCTGTCATGTAATGCTATGACTGCATATGTAAAATGCCTGCACTAAAATTAAGTCTTCTATCTTCCAAATTTTCTCAATTATTAATACACCAGACAGCTGCAGTAGCTTTAGCAAAAATAGCAGCCAAGCTTTCCCACAAGACAAAACAGCCATGAGATGTCTGCACGGGGACTTTCCTACGTGAGGACTGGCTGCTCTCTGGGCCAAACAAGAAGAAGCACAGTCTCTAGTAAAACAACGGAAAAAGAGAAACTTGTTTTAGAATTTAACATGAAAAATGACAGCCCTTCCCTCCACCCCCACCAGGGACAATCACTCCTCTTTATAACAAGAAACTCTGTGTGTGTGAAAAAAAAAAAAAGGTTGACTGGAAAGGCTATCGGTCCACTCATTGGGATAACAATTCAGAGAATTAAACAGTAAACCCAAGGAATGCCAATCACTTCAGTGTATTCTGGAATGAAACTATCCAATTGTGCCCACTCAACAGGAGCAGGGTGAGGTTAGAAAAACAAATTATGTCTTTTTTTTGTTTGTTTTTAAGATTTCTGGAAGCAAATTAAGATCCAGAAAAAAAAAAAAAAAAACTGTCCTTCAGTTGCCACCTTCATATTTTAAACAAGTATCACAGTGTCATCTTAAAAGACTTTTGTGAATACAGTTTTTTGTGTGTGTGTGTGGAAATACATTTGAAAAGCACTGCAAGGGGAAAAACTTGAGTATCACCATTCAATGGTCTCTGAACTCAACAGTGATCATAAATTTTAAGTCAAAGATTTATGTGTAGAACATGAAACAAGAATAAAATAGATTTCAAAAGATTTTTTAAAGCTATAATATCAGAGCGTAGCATATCACACCAGAGGGAATGTCACTTGTCATGGTCATGTTGTGCTTGGTCTGGATGCGATCAAACATTTCACATTGCCTGTCACAGTTCTGATTTCACATCATTCTAACCTTTAAAGGCAATCAGAACACATGCCCCAGTTTCTGGGTCGTATGATACCATCACTCCGTCTGTGCCCCAGCACCACACACAAACAGATATGGTTGTAGGTCCTTGAGGAAAAAGCAAAGAGTCCTAGCGGCCCAAGTTCTAAACAAGGATATGTTTGCACCAGTTCTGCATAACTTGTTTCTAAGAGCAAGGACGGTATTTCATTTTCCTTGTCTCACGACCTACGTAAAAATCACAGTTATTTTTCAGCAAACGCCAACAAATGTCAGAGAGGCAAACCATGGCTATTTGGAAATGGCTGTTAGTTTATTAATATAATCCCCCAGAGTAAAGATCATGGTGTGAAAGTTTTCAAGACAGGCACTATCATTTAGAGGCGGGGCTTACTAAGCTAACACAGACACTCACTGCTCATGTATCACTTACCATTTGAGATCTGTTCTTTGGACAGCCATTGATGTCTTCGATCTTCTCATTTGCTGAAAAAAGAAACACAGGTCAGAAAAACAAATAATCATCACAGACACCACAAGCAGTGATGTTCAAGACCCTTGAGGCCAAGCAAATCCTAAGGCCCATTCTGGGGTTTGTCCAACCAGCACAGGCATGTGAAATACTGAGACGCTTCTAGCAGTCTTCAGGACTTAACTCATCGAGCTGTTGTCCTCCAGGGACAGCTGGGGCAAGGTCGCTGTCATCTAAGGCAGAGACAACTGCACTGGCGACAGTCTTGGAGTGATGGGGCAGGGTGGAAATGTTTGCACACTGGGAAATGGGCTGAGCTGTGACTGTGCTCTAGGCTCTGAAAAGGCAACCACAACTTCCCCACAAAAGATGGGGTGCTTCAGAGTGAGATCCATGTAGCCATAGTGCAGTTCCTGGGGACAAAAGCCACAGATGGTAGCACCTCACTCCATTTTTAGCCAGAAATATTAAGGTTGCTTTTGCCTGTCCTGATACTATTCCCAAAGTGGATCTTATTCCCATTGGGATCCTATTCCCAATGGAAAAACAAGAGAGTGAGACTTTAAAAATGACATACCCGTGCCATTTAGTGAGTCCAGATTAAATCTGGAACATACTCTATTGAAGTCAAAAGAGCGCCGACCTACTTAGAGAAGTGATAGAAAGAGACTGAACTGCATAAGCTGGAAATCAAATGAAAACAAGGAAGAAAGGCCCAGCTGCCCATGGTGAATGTATTTCATCCTCAGTCTAAAGGAACCCTTGTAAGATATAGGCTAGAGCATCTGAGTTTGCAACTGCAGTGCTACAAGAAAGGCGGTAGGTATAGTGGCTTGGAGGCAAAGATACTCCAGTTTGAAGCCCAAATCTACAGCTTCTGAGCTGTGTGATCTTAGCCATGTAACACAACCTCTCTGTTGCATTGCCTCACCTATAAAATCGAGTTGGCTCATCTGCAAAATTGAGCTAATACCATGTACTTTACAGGAGGAGCTATGAAAAGAAGATTATATGATGCCAGTAAAAGGCTTAGTGCAGTACCTAGCACACAGTGAGAGTTCTATGTATGGTTGTTGTTTAGTTGCTCAGTTGTGTCTGACTCTTTGCGACCCCATGGACTGCTGCCCACCAGGCTCCTCTTTGTCCATGGCATTTCTCAGGCAAGAATACTGGAGTGAGTTGCCATTTCCTTCTCCGGGGGATCTTCCCAACCCAGGGACAGAACCCAGGTCTCCTGCATTGAGAGTTGAATTCTTTACCTCTGAGCTACCTGGGAAGCCCTCTTTGTATGGTAGCAATCATTAATCCAATTATACATATTCTTTATCATCTATGTAAAAATATATAAAATAAAATTTTCCTTTTTGATCTGAGTTTAACCCAGAAACCTAGCTAGGACTTCACAGTAAAGAACTACAGATTCGCCTTCTCTGAAGACTTTTTAAGATTTCTTCCCAATCCCACATCCCCTTACATGTCACCACTCTCAAAAGATAAGGCCGACTAGGTCTCTCTGGTCTACCAGCACCCTGGAAACTGCCTCTGTATTGCTTTTAGCCACCTAATGTGTAACTCCTTTTCTAGCCTCCCCCAGCTATGCAGACATGTAGATTTTGTTTTCCACACTTGTATCCTTACAGCTCAGTAAGTGCTTGCAAAATTATGTATATATCACATTCGATTTTAATGACTGTAACATCTAAAACGTCCATGAAAAGACATTAAAAAAAAGAATCTGAAAAGGATAACAGAAACAGTTTCCCATGACACTAAGGTTTTAGAACACCTGTACTTAAATATAGTTCACTGTTACCTCCAATGGGTTTATTTTTTCCTCCAGCATTTCTACCTTGAGAGAGAAGTGAAAAATAAGAAAGCAAGCTAGTGGCAGGACATTATTTAAAAATCTAACTACCAGAGACAGGCTGGTTAGTATACACTCAGCCTCATCTACCCCTTTTTTAGAATTTGCTCAGAGTAATAGACATTCAGGCCTATGACCCATCTGGGAAGACTTCAGTCTTCCAGGAGCCACCTGAGTTTTCTCAACTCTTAAGAACACTGGGATAGGCATTTTAGGAAGCTTTTTCTACCTGCTTTTCCCTACTCCCCAAAGAGGTGCCATAAAGCCTTTAAAAAGCACATAAAAGATGCCCAATGAATGGAATGACTCACAGGTATTTGTTATTCAGTTCACCAGAAAATACAATTAGCCAGAAGGTATCACTAGCATGTAAGTCCCACAAAACCAAGGACTTTCATCTGCTTTGTTTTCTACTATAACCCCAGAGCCTAATGCAATGCCTGACACACAGTAGCCACTCAACATGTATATGTTGAGGGGAACTAAGGACTGTTCTTAATATTTCAATGAATCAAAGTTTTACTGCCTATTCTGAGGCAGCTGCCCTTTCACTTGTGTATATATAAATGTATGTCCTGAAGGTGGAAAAAAAAAGAAAGATCCTTGACACCTGGCACTCCTTCATATATTGGAAATTATGGCAGGCTAGCACTCTGACCTTGAATTTTGATATACAATACTGGAAGAATAAATATGGCTTTTGAGAAACAAGGCCACTCCCGGTATCTTCCAATTGGATACTTGTGATGGCCAAAGTCATAAGTCACTGGGTTCCGATCAATACCCAGCTCATTGATGCTCATTAAAGTGAAGGATGGATAGCTGTAATCCTGAGAAGTCATTTTAAAGATCATTTATATACCTTCTGGATAAATGAAACCAAGGGATTGAGTCTAATTATCCCTGTAGTTCCTTTTCACGGTCTGTCACTTAAACCACAGTCAGGTATTCATTGAGTTCATTGGGCTCCTATCAGGCTAAAGCTGCCCTTTTATAATATTCAAAATAAATCAATGGGGTGGAGCCCTAAAGAAGACATGGGAAGAGATCAAATGACTCAACCCAAACTCAAAACAAATGCTTAATAAAAATGCAAAAAAGTTTGGACCTCCTAGTTACCAATTTCATGTAATATAAATACTTCTCCTTTAACTTAAATTCTCAAGAATTTCTGTGAAAGTGAAAGTGTGGAAGTTGCTCAGTCAAGTCCGAATCTTTTCGACCTCATGGACTATACAGTCCGTGGAAGTCTCCAGGCCAGAATACTAGAATGGGTAGCCTTTCCCTTCCCCAAGGGATCTTTCCAACCCAGGGATGGAACCCAGCTCTCCGGCATTGCAGGTAGATTCTTTACCAGCTGAGCCACCCACCAGAGAAGCCCATCAAGAATTTCTGTGGTTGTCATAAATACTTAAAGCAATAATAGAAGCTCTCATTCTGCTGCTAAGAAGAGCTTGGTCTTCAGAGCTGAATTTACTAACTTGGGGTAGGAGGTCTTTGGCTACAGCCCCAAAATAGAAAACCAAAGAAGCAAAGCCATGTCCCGTAAAGTCCTCATTAAAGTCATTAAAACTGGCATCCTGAAGGGCCAGTGGTATTCATTCCAGCAAACTCTAATGTGCGGACCTATCTGCACACAAGGTGACAAGTTAGTCATTGGAAAGCATCAGTGCACTTTAAGAAGTATTGAATCAAGCTTGTCACTTCTCAACAGACCTCCTGGGAAGAGTTCAGAGCATTTCAAAAGCCCAAGCATCTATGCTTGGCACCTACGTATGTGCAGTACAGTTGGCCATGCTGCCACTGTCCAGAAAGAGAAACTGCCTGCCCTCACTGAAAGGCATATGACTTACCCAAGGTCATGCCATGGTAGCAGGTCGTCAAAAGAAAGCAGAGTCCCACGGGTTGTGTGAATTTCCTGGTTGTGCTCAGAGGCAGCCCAAATAGTGGGAGAGAATGAGCTGCTATCAGCCCTCGTCACCCACAATGGGAATCTCTTCCTCTGTCTTGGCTTCTTCCTTCTCTCCAAGCCTCTCTTGTTTACCCTGTTTCCCGCCCCCTCTCTCTCCTCTGTCCTTTCTTCCTCCCGCCCCCTTCTCTTCTTTGCTCACTCCAACCCCTTCTGGCATCCTCCCTGAGTGACAGCAATGTAAGCAGAGGGAGGGAGGCCTGTCTCTCCCTCTTGATTCACGCTGTTGATCCTGGCCTCGTAAACCTTTCTAATAACTCATGGACATGGCACCGTTGATGGGCTGGCAGGCAACTGCCGGCTTTGGGCAGCTCAGGACTCAAGAAGATAATCATACTAATAAGCGGCTGAACACAGACATTCAAGCCTCAGTCACCAGAGCAAGGGCACCAAGAGGTGGCAGAACAAGGTTCATGTTCTGCCCACTGGGCAGACGGCAGTGACGCAAGAACGTGGGCCCCAAGTTATCCCACTATGTGGGAAGACGGTGGATGGATAAACAGAAGGCTAGAGCCTCGGACCTATCTGGGCTCGATGAAGACTTAGGAGTAGCATCTGTGAAGAGCATTTAGGGTTTTCCTTCACATAAATCATCTTAGCTTTCAAAGGATTCCAACTCTCCATCATTAGAACTAGCTGCGAAGATGGTTAGATTCCCCAACCTGAAAGTCAAGTCTTCAACCACTGGCTTTGTTCCTGGGTTAGCCCTGTACCTTGCCTTATTTGCCTTGTTGTCTCTGGCTCTCTACCCTCCAGTATCTCTGCACATTATTCCCTCTACCAGGAAAGCCCTCCCTGACCACTTCACCCAGCTAGCTCCCAGTTTGAGGTCTTGGTTTACAGATAAATTCCTTGAGGAAATGTTCCTTGATTCCCTCCTTGCTAACCCAGCATCTCCTTTCCCAATCATGGGTCAGGCCTCATAGCACATGAGCCCTTTATCATTATGCACAATCTTCCTCCCTCCCAGATCTAGGAAGTGGTTGTGACTTAAAAGGACAATCTCTCTGCCTGCAAGTTTTGATGGACCTTCATTTAGATGAGTTCTTTCCAACTATTTTAAAATAACTTCGAACCTTCAGAAAAGTTACAGGAACAGTACAGAGAATTTCCACACATCATCCATTCTCATCTCCCTTCCTCTCTCACACCCTCTTTCTATCGGTAGACATTATTTTTCCTGAATTATTTTAGTGTAGGCTCAGTTGTGTCTGACTCCTTTGCAACCCTGTGGGCTGGAGCTGACCAGGCTCCTCTGTCCATGGAATTTTCCAGGCAAGAAATCTGGAGTGGGTTGCCATTTCCTATTCCAGGAGATCTTCCCAGGGACCAAACCCACATCCATTGTGTCTCCTGCATCAGCAGGCATTCTTTACCATCTAAGCCATCTGGGAAGCCCTGGCGGCTCAGACAGTAAAGAATCTGCCTGCAGTGCAAAAGACCCCAGTTTGATCCCTGGGTTGATCCCCTGGAGAAGGGATCTTCTCCAAGATCCCCTGGAGAAGGGAATGACTACCCACTCCAGTTTTCTTGCCTGGAGAATTCCATGGACAGAGGAGCCTGGTGGGCTACATTGGAGGTCATTTTTCAGTGGCAATTTCCCCTGGAGCCTGGGGCCGTAGGGAGGGCCCCACACTCACAGGGAAAGGCAGAGCAACATCCACACATCTGTTCCATCCCCTGTGCTCTGTAGGAGAGCTCTCGTCCAAGGGGTTGCAGAGAGTCGCACACAACCGAAGTGACTGACACACACACCGGGGAAGCCCTAGTGCAGGCTCCATGGGTCATATCACTTCTTTTTGGTGTGTACTTCCAAAGGACAAGGATATTATTTCATGGTACAATGTTAAATTTCAGAAAATCTAACACTGCTCTAATTCCAATATTCCAACTTAGTCAATTGACTCAAAAATGTCCTTTATAGTGTTTTATTCCCCTGAATGGGATCCAGTCCAGCATCACGAAGCACCTTGAGCTGTCAGGTCTCTTTAGTGTCCTTTCTTCTTAAACAATTTCTCAGCCATATTTTTTTGTCTTTCACAGCACTGACATTTTGGAACAATTCAGGTGTTTTTTTTTTGTTTTTGTTTTTTCAATAGAATGTTCCATAATTTGGGTTTATCTGAGAGTCCTCGTGATGAGTTTCAGGCTTTCCAACCCCTGAGTGCAATACAACATGAAATGATGTTGCATTTTTTTCAAGGTACGCTATCAGGAAGCACATGACATCCAGCTGCTTCTCACAGTTTGATCACCTGGACATGACACCTGACTCTCCCATGTGGTAACTATATTTCCCTTTGCAATGAATACACCATCAGTGAAGAGCCACTTTGAGACTATGTACATAGCTGCCCTCCATCCAATGTTCTCCCCTAGATTTCAGCATCCATTGATGATTCTTGCCTTAACTAATGTTTATCATCACAGCTGCAACTCCTTCTGCATTCATCAGTCAGCATTCTCCTGTTCAGCTGAGTCCTCTCTTCTCTTCCATTGATATATCATCTATTTATTTATCTATCAGCATACAGATTTGTATACTCCTATTTTATTCCATGGGTATAATCCACAATGGTCCTCAGTTATATTGATGCTCTAGTTGTCTCAGACCAGACTGCTCCTTATAGCCCTGGAGTGTAGAACTAGTACTTGCAGGGAGATACTACCATCAAGGGGCAGATTTTGACTTCATGAAAGAAGAGCTTTTAAAAGATTCTAGCTCTCCGTCATTAGAACTAACTGTGGAGGTAGTTAGTTGCCCATCCTAAGAAGCATTTAATAGAGTCTGCTGACTACTTTTCCTAGAAGCCAATTCATACATCAGGTTGAGGCTTTTAAAAGGTCCTTTCCAAACCTTAGAGTTAAGCGCCATCCTGGAAAGGAGGAGGGTGGCATACAGTTGAGAGGAACACTCAGGAGAATACTACACGCTGAGAAGGGGAGACATTCAGGCCACCTGTAGGAAACAATCCAACGAAGGCTTAGGGAAGCGACGGCTGCAGTGAGCAACATTCTCATCCTTAAACTAATCAACTCAACTTCTTGTGAACATCACTGCACACCAGACACCACGTTCAGTGCTGTGAACCCAGAAAGGAAGATGACTCACAGCCAGACCTATGGAGGGCCAGGCCCAAGACAGCGGTCAGTGGGATGACCAGTGGAGGGTCCCCTCCAGCTCTATCTGGGAGGGAGCTAGGAAGGGGATCAGAGGGAAACTGACTTTTCAAGAATGAGTAGGAGGTCTTCAGCCAAAGAGCAACTGTAACCACTGGACTTCTGTTCAGCACAAGATGGAATCTGGAGGAATCCAATTCTGAGAATTGGTGGTACTAACTTGAGCCTTTGAAATCACAGACTAGTAGCTCAGGCTCAGAGAGGTCACCATCTTGGGAGTTCATCTCATCAGAATAGATTAAGGGAAGCATCCTCCTGAGCAATGATAAAAACTGTGCTAGCTTATATTTCCATAGCACTATGCTTAGTAAGTTTGCCATACATATTCACCAACTCTGGGACCCAACAGACATAACTAATCTATCATGACACACTCTGACATTGATTCTAAGGCCTCTTCATCTTTCTACACATACCTTTCAAGGCAGTGGCTACCAAGTGCTATCCAGAAACACTTCAGAGTATCCAAGCTCATTTCACATCTGATGCCTACTGTACACTTCACAAGATTGCCACAAGATCAGACAAAGCAGGCATGAAAGTGAAAGTTGCTCAGTCATGTCTGACTCTTTGCAACCTCATGGACTATATAGTCCATGGAATTCTCCAGGCCAGATTACTGGAGTGGGTAGCCTTTCCCTTCTCCAGGGGATCTTTCCAACCCAGGGATCGAACCCAGGTCTCCCACAGTGCAGGCAGATTCTTTACCAGCTGAGCCACAAAGGAAGCCCAAGAATACTGGAGCAGGTAGCCTATCCCTTTTCCAGTGAATCTTCCTGACCCAGGAATCGAACTGGGGTCTCCTGCATTGCAGGCAGATTCTTTACCAACTGAGCTATCAGGGAAGCCCCAAAGCAGGCATGGCTGTGCCTATTTTATTTCACTTGTTTTAATTGCTTTTTTAAAATCAGTTTTCCCCCTTTGGCTGCACCATGTAGTATTCGGGATCTTAGTTCCCCAACTAAGGATTGCACTCATGCTCCCTGCAGTGGAATCACAGAGTCCTAACCACTGGACCACAAGGGAATTCTGTGTGCCCATTTTAAAGACAGGGAAACAGGTAACA
The DNA here is from genome assembly GCF_033118175.1 of Dama dama. Lineage (NCBI taxonomy): Eukaryota > Metazoa > Chordata > Mammalia > Artiodactyla > Cervidae > Dama > Dama dama. The sequence continues at coordinate 25,851,929 of NC_083682.1, read as the reverse complement.
GAGTCCCTGTTCAGAGACCCATGTCTCAAAGAACTGAGAGCATCTTCTAGGAGATGGAGGTGGCCTCAACAGTCTGAGCAAGCTTGACCCTCCGACCCAGTCAACTCCAGATGAGAACTCAAGCCTGGCCAGCACCTTGACTCTGGCCTTGCAGTCACCCAGCTAAGCTGTGTGTGCACCCCAATGCACAGAAATTGTGAGGTAGTGAACAGACTTTCTTTTACGTCATTACATTTGTGACAGTCTGTTATACAGCACAGCAAACTAACACAGGAGAGGGAGAAAAAGAAGGACCAATGGAAGCTGGTCTTCAGCCAATCTTAGGACAGCAAGGAAGCATCTTTCTCTCTAAATGGCACTCTGAAAGTTTCACCTTAGGCCAACTTGCCTGTATTTTTAGGTACGATCTCCACAGACCTGAGCAGAGCTACAACTAGACACGGCTGCCTCTCATACTTGAAGGATAAGCAACTTTTCCATAACAACACGCCCAAGGGGCTGGGGCTTCTGTCCTTTTTCTTCTTTCTTCTCCCTTGGCATGAGTTGGCTGCTGAGGCTTTCAGCGACAACAATCAGCCTAATGCCATCTAATTGACCTCCCGCCTCCACGGTTGGCTCCAAGTTCTCAGGCAGGACCGCTGGGGTGCTTCCCCGAAGACCCAAGGCAAAGCTGTGCACAGCCTCCGCCCACGTGCCTGCCCAGAATAACTCCTCTTCTCCTCCAGCACACAGGCCAAGGCATTAAAAATCCCGCTGCCCCAGTTCCCTGCCCCCAGTAGGGGGGGTTTTAACCCAGTAGGTTTTAACCAGAACCAGCCCTCTGCAGAGACTGAGCCTTTGATTTCTCAGACCCAATTAAAGTTCGCAAGGAAGAACCAGCCTCATATTGCCTTTTCTTTTTCTGGAAATCTTTCCAGAATAATCCACAAAAAAGCACATCATCGGGGCAGGGGAGGCGGGGGCAATGAGAGAGCCAGAAAGATGACAGGAGGGAAGAAGGGGGACAGAGAGCCCCTCATAAACCACAAGCATTTCCCCCCAGCTATGGCCAGTCTTTCTTCCTGGAGAAATCAAGATGAGATTGCCCTGTAGGTGATCTTATCAGGCAAAACGAGCTGGTACCCAGCCTCCTCCAGCACAAAACAGAGTCAAATAAACTGTCAGCACACAGGACACAAACACTGCCTTTTCAGATGATGTCAGGGTTTCATCCCCACTCGCCAGACTCGACCCCTGGTGGACTGGTCTCCACGGTAACTCATCCACCCATCCCCCCTCCACCCCACCCCGCTGAGGTCAAATCTGCTCTTACCTACAACCTGGATAATCTGGGCCAGGAGGACGCCGTCCGTCACATCTTGCTGGAGATCCTTAATGAGACGCTTGTGGCCCGATTTGGCTAGATAGTGATTGGCCCAGTCCGTGTAGATCTGCAAGAAAGCACACGGGCAACTTTAGGAACCCGGTCAGATCCCAGCTCAGTGTTCTGAGCAGCTGCAGGGCCAGCATCGGAGCCACGGTCCCGCCAGCGAGCTGTCTGGGGCCAGCCCTCCCCATTAACATGCAGTGCATTATGCCCGTGGGGCATTCAGCTGGCCAGAGCCGGGCTTTCACCTATTGAGAGATCTGCCGTCAAAGGCTCAGGAGAAAGCTAAAGAAAGCCTCAAAACATGCAGAGGTCTGAATGGGACAGGGGACACGGAACTAAACAGTCTGCACCAGACGGCTGTGAGAGGCTGAGGCTCTGAATGCAGGCGCGGTCTCCCCCACCCCACCGCCCGACCCGGCCCCGGCCCATCTTTTTCTCTTTATTGAGAAAACGGATGGGGAGGTTACCACCCATCAGGCAATCTTTTCATGGGCCATTTCAGGGAAAGGAGTTCTCAGGAGCTTGGGTCCCTTGTAAGGGAGCCAAGTACCAAAACACAGAGCCCTTCAATTACTCTTGTGTGAGTGGAGTTATTAATGGCCTCACAATCATCTCAAATTTAATCAGCTTAATTTAAAAGCCCAGCATCATTTTCACTGTTGGGATTCTGTGAACAGCAACAACAACAAAAATAAAAACCCCAGCAAATTCCAACACATTTAAGCACCGTGTTGGTGAACACAGCGCCTGGAAGGGACAGGCTGGGCTGCCATGGGATCAGGAAAGCAGACCCTTCTGGGGGACACACAGACCCGCCCCTCCCAGTCACAGAGCCCCGGGCGCAAAGAGTATTTTCTTCCAACAGGCTGACAAACCAGGAAGACTCTCGCCTGAAAACTTTCTCCCACAATGACACAAGCTGAAAACAAAAGTGAAAACCTCCTCATCAGTTCTGTGGGCTAAGTTTCCTATGTGGACTTACGAATTTGTTGGGGAACATAAAGGTGTCTATCAGAACCTTCCCCCACCGCCCCAGGAAGGATATGAACATATGGCTGCTCAGAAAGAGAAGTGTCCCATCTCGGCTGGGCCATGTCAGCGGCTGCAGCTCATGTACTAACCCATGGGAGGTTTCCACCGAAACGATGAAGCCCATCACTGCAGCTCCATCAGCCGGCCTGCTCTGAGATCTTGCGTGACTCACAGCGGAAACCCTGCCCCTGCCCCAGCCCTCCCTCCACCCTCTTCTTCCCCACACCGTGCTTGTCAGAGGAGTCTCACACCATGGGGTACTGCTCTCCAAAACTCCCAAAATGTGGGTTCAAGGGCCAGGGCCTGGACTTGCAAAGCAGGGCCCTTCCAGGGAGGGGCACCTCTGACCACTCAAACAGGGACCAGTGAAGGCCTCATCTCAAGAGTGGACAAGGCGGACGTGCCCTTTCTACTTCATCAAGAGCTGAGAACAGAAAACTCCTGTCCATTACTTTCTTCCCTCAAGACTCCCGAGTTGTCAGATCAAAAATTTAGTACAGCAAGATCATTTTTCAATTTCACAAGCCCTGAGGAATCTAAGGAAGTGGAGCGCCATCTTGGTCTCCACAATGGCCAGTCTGAAAGGTCAATGATCACTGGATGAAACTGTTAAGAGGCAGACAGGGAAGGGGAACAACTTTCAAAAGAAAAGAAAGACCAGGGTTCAAGTCCCAACTCTGGAGGCTCCCCAGGGTGGGGGTTTGGGGTTGTTTTGTTCAATGATGTAGCCCAAGGACCTACAACAGCATGAGGCACATTAGAACTTCCCGGCGTGTAGCTGTGGAGGAGTGGGTGTCTGACCTCAGCTGAGCACCTTAACTCTCTGAGCCGAGGTTTTCCTATCTGCAATATATGATCAATACTGTGTATTTGTCAGTTCTTATGAGGGGTGATACAACATATTTTTTTTAAATAGTGGTTTATACAGAGTAGGAGCTGAGTAACAACTAACACAGACCCTAACACACGCCCTACACTAGTACAAACACTTAACACATATTATTAACTCACTGCATCCTCATTCTGTGTGATAGATGCTAGTACTGTGTCCATGCTTCAGAAGAGAAATTTGAAGTGCAGGGAGGTAAAGGAACTTGTCCAAGGTCACCGGGAAGTGGCAGAGCCCAGAATTTGAATCCAGGCTGACTGGCTCTAGAATCCCTTAGATGCGCTCAACACTGCTTCTCTGAATGAGTATAAATGATTCAAATCACTCACCCCCTCCACGACACCCTCCTACTGAGGAGACTCATTCCTCGATTCAGTTATGTTCACACTGAAAAAATTGCTTACATATAGATAAAAGCTCCAAATCGACCCCATGCTGTCACTTGACTTTCCTGGGCTTCAGTTTATCCAGATGTAAATGGGCACAGCCAGGCCTACTTCAGAAGATGGTTGTGAAGAACTCAGTGAAGCGCCATCTGGAAGGCCCTGGCCTGACCCACACGGGGCTCGGGAAGCAGAGGCAGTGGGTGGTCATGAGGAGGACTTTGGCATGAGCAGAGCTTTAAACATTAGCTGCTAGGCTGCCTAGTACACCTGTGACCTTTGGCCTGGGTGTGCTCACGAGGGAAATAACAATACATACCCATCATCAGGTGATTATGAGGGTGAAACAAGTCCATATACATAAAGAACACAGAATCTGAGACTTGCTAAATGTCCAGTAAATAAAAGGAATTATGAGAAAGGTGACTCCCAGCATTATAAAATGGGCCAGAAGAAACCCAGCCACAGCCTCTACCCGGAACCTCCAGGACACAAATGACTCAAGAACGCACTCCCCTTCTCTTTTGCCACAAGATACAATTTCAAGAGTCTGGAGCACTCCCTCTGCAATCACGAACCAGGGTAGATGGGAAAAGACAAACAGGCCAGAAACCGGCCAGGCTGGAATGGAGAGCGAGGCATCCACCCCCAAGCAAGAGATACACCCCCAGGGATGTTTCAAGCCCTGGAGGGATCCTACCAGCTGAGGGTCTGAGGGACCAAGCTGCTGCTGCTAAGTCGCTTCAGTTGTGTCCGACTCTGTGCGACCCAACAGACGGCGGCCCACCAGGCTCCTCCGTCCCTGGGATTCTCCAGGCAAGAACACTGAGGTGGGTTGCCAGAGACCAAGAGAACGTCCCAAAGCTTAAAGCCGTCCGCCCCACAACCGCCAGCTGAGGTGAGAACAGGCCATGGGCAAGAACACCGCTGAGTGGGCAGCAACTCAGGTTCCTCTGCTTATTCCCTTGCTAGGTGATTAAGGGTATTTTAAAATAGACATACTCTGTCTAAAGCCAGCCCTCCATGTGTCAGCACAAATCAGCAGGAAACCAAGGTTAAGCAAGCTTCTTTCATCAAGTCCAGGGGTACCTGCACACACACAGTGTGGAGTCCTGATGAGGCCACGCAGGTATCTGGTATACCAGGGAGAACTTAATTCTACAGTGGTCAGCAATGGCTCTACCAGAGAGGTGAGCCTCTCTACTAGAAGCTGTGTAAAACAAGAGCTCTTCTTCTCCCAACTTGAATCTACCTACACACCACTGCCAACTTCATGTTCCAACAGCACACCTCTAATCCTGTCACCTGCTCCAAAAATCATCAATGGCTCCCCACTGAACTAAAGACAGACTTTTCACACTGCGACTCAAGGCAAGTCTTCACACCCATCCACTCTTCCCCAGCTGGTGTCCAACCTTGCAGGGGAGGTGGTGCGTGTGAAAGTTAAGAGCATGGGCTTGGGCACTGGCCAAGTCAAGCTGGCCCTTGGCAAGTGAATTTCTATTCACCTCTCTGTACCTCAGTTTTATCCTCCATAAAGTGGGGATCATACCAAATATACAATAAGGCCAGGGACCGGCCAACTGTACACAGGCCAACCCCAATGGGCCACCTGCTTCTGTAAACAAAATGCTACGGAAACCCAGCCACATCCATTTGCCATCTGTAGCTGCTTTCATACCACAATGGCACAGCTGAATAATTGTGATACAGACTTTTGGCCCACAAATCCTCAAATATTTAATGTCCGGTTCTTTACAGAAAAAAGTAGCCAGTCTGTGTCATAGGCACTGAATGATTAATATGCCTACACTGAACAAATGCTCAGGAATAATTATGATTATTATTACCGCAGGGAAACTGGACCTCACACTTCCCCCATGTCTGAACTCCTGCCACCCCACCCACCTGAGGGTCTCCACCGGGACCACCCAGCATTCCTAGGCTGGTCCTCCATGAAGTTCACTCTTGATTTCCTGATTGCATCCAAAGCTGCATACGAAGCAGGGAACCTATATGCTGGCACCATCACCTCACCCGCACTCGCAGGGTGGGGGCAAAGATGGTGTCCTGCCCATCTCTGGGCCCAGACGTGCCTCTCAAGGGGGCACAGCAGGGGCTTGGTAAGTGGTTGTGGAGTTGAGCTGAACAGACAGCAAAAGGGCAAATCCTTGAGAAACTGATTACATTGGTGACTTAATATGAGCTCTCAGCAAATACTCAAACCAGGATCTCAAGTCTCTTTACTGATTGAAAAGAGGAAGGAATAGAGAAAATAAATCACTCCATAGTGCAAGCTCACTAATCAGGACCCAAACAAGAATCATTAATTTATCTGGAGTTTCCCCTCCCTAGCTCTCAACTTTCTGAAGAAATGAGTCACAGGAAAATGCCTAGATTTACTTTAAGAAATACAGTTTTCATGGGTCATGCTAAAAACTGACATAGGTCAGGGCCCTCCCCCTCAACTACTGTTTCAGTAGCCCATGCAATAACTACCATTCTTCCTAGAAGTATCTTTGGAAAATAAACTCACAACATCCTTAGTCATTAAGGACTTCATCAGGTTCAGAAACTCAACAAAAAATGGAAGAGAGTGTGTCTGAAATATTAAGCAAGAGCTACGGCATGCAGGGCATCCTCTCTGAGCCTCAGGCATCCAAAATCAACTTCTCCAGAACCTCTCCTTCCCCAGGGTTCTAGAGACTTAGAACTGCTGCTGCTCCAGGCGGGCTCCCTGGAGCCCACCAATCCCTGATGGGTGGACTTTCAGTAGAAATGGGCAAGGCAAAGAACCGCACAGTTCTGGGAAAGAGTAAAATCATCATCGCCACACCCAAATCCAAATTATCACATCATTCCAGAGTAAAAATTCTAGAGGAACAGGCTCTAGAATCGTCTCCCACTAGTATCCACAGGAGTATTTCCCACTCTGACTCATCTCACTGAGTTCATCACTCTCCCCACCAGCTCTGGCAGGAGACCTCATCGGTGCTACAGAAGCACTTGGTGAGGGAAAGGAGTTCTGTCAAAGCTCGAAAAGAAAAAAGGGGAAGGAAGACAATGACAGCTGAGAGCGAATTCGTTTTGATTCACTTTATGAGCCTTGACAGGGTTTCAAGGAGTGTGTCATTTGTTTGCTTACAACTCCACCTCATTTCGTATCAAACAGGCTGAAATCAAAGAGGGAAAGTCTTCACAGATCAAGTGAAGTAAAGAACCTGATTATTAGTTGTAACAAGAAAACTGATAAAAATTGCACTGTTGTTAAGCCCATGGGGAAGGTGCCAAGTTTATACTGCAATTAGCTCTCCAGTGAAGGGGGATGGGTAGCATTAGAAGGAAGAAACCTCCCCAAATTCTATAAAATAACTGCACCTAAAGTCGTTGCCCTAACAACTCTTAAGTCCAGACCAACATGTTGGGCTGCCTGATGGATCCAAAAGGCAGCAGACAGAATTAGCACAGCGGTCACAGGAGGAAAAGGGTGCAAATGAATCTCTTAGCAGGAAATGCCAGAGTGGAGATTCAAGATACACTAGTCATTTATTAATAGCATCTGAGGTGGTTTCCAGCCAATCAGTTGCAAAGAGAACCTATTGTCTGGCCTCCATTCAAGGTCTCACTGTAGACTTCAGGGATATCTTCAACATCATATCGTTTCCATGACTGTGCAGTGTGTGGTTAAAACGGCTTAGTTCTGATTGTCCCGGAGTATAAAAATGACATTGCAACAATAGTGCAGTGTCCACCCAGCACCTGAATACACAAAGAACGATTATTCAATTAGTCACAGTTTTAAGAAAATCAAAATACACCATTTGTCATTAAGGGCAAAGCTAGTTAACACATTCACTTCTGCATCCCTAGCATCTAGCAAGAGGTCTGGTACCTACCCCACAGGTGTGGCATGCTCACATGTCCACAGATCATTTCAACCGCCTGGGGTGAAGTGAGGGGCCTGAAGTTATTAGCTGGTGGCTTTTCCCCATGTTCCCGCTCTCTCCATCAGAGTCTAAGATATTCTCTCTCAAGATAGACCCTGCCTTGATTAAAATCACTGCCTTGAAATAAACATTCAAATGGGCAAATGATGCCCCAGCCCTATACGCTGGAAAAAGACAGGGAGCCCAGAGCAGCCAATCTTTGGCTTAAGGCCACAGAATACAGCCAGGGCTGAGCCTAAACACTGGGGCTGCTCCCTGTTTTCTCAAAGGAAGAATCCAGTTCTGCTTGGTGTCCTTGATTCTTACTACCTACTCACCCTGGAGGGCAGTGACTCCTCCATCCACATCTTTGCCATCCAGCCAGGTGGCCCACGGTGAGTCAGGGGGGCCCTCACTTACATGGTGGTGATATGCAGGTTTGCCTCACAGACACAATGAGAGCATGTATGTCAGTGGTTAACACAGTGTCTGGAGCACAACACTGAATACATAGTTGTTACTCATGTTCAAATGGAGAAGGGAATGGCTACCCACTCCAGTATTCTCGACTGGCGAATCCCATGGAGAGAGGAGCCTGATGGGCTATGGTCCATGGGGCCGCAAAGAGTCGGACACGACTGAAGCGACTTAGCACGCGTGTGCGCGCACGCACACACACACACACATTCATATTTAAATTAATGTAAGTTTCACTGGAATATGTCATTCTAAATTGCTGAGAGCTTCCTCTTTTGAAAGCCACCGTTTTTAACTATGTCACTGGAACTCTTTCCCAAGATTATCATGATTAATGCTTTTTAAATTAACCCAATTCCACGTTTTCTCGATGACCCATGGATATCACTATGAATAGCATTTTGATGCATTTAAGGATGCCCGTAAGGTTGCAGAGTTACTGGACCGTCTTTAAGACCCCAGAGTCCTTTAAAATTGAGTGCAGAGTAAAAGAAGTGCCATTCAAGCCAGGGCCTTGATGGGACTTTTCCACTGAGGCGAACACATCTAAGTGTGCAGATGTTCGTGGTACCCCTCTGATGCTCCGAGGGTCATAAGAGAAGGCCTCTTGGCTCTTAGCTGGTCTCTAGACAGTGAGGCTGCTAGAAAGCTGAGATCCTGGAGCACCAAGATGTGACCAGGGTCTGTATCTCCAACCCGAGCATGTGCCGAATGGTACTGCCAGTCCCCACGCTCAATACACATTTTGGAACCTGATTCACAGGAACTTGTTTATACCAAGGAGTACATACCCCTGTCTGGACCCAGAAGACAATAGCAGGCAGAGGGAGGAGCCCACTGCCGGTTTTCCCCCTTTCTAACTGGCAGTAACCTCTGGCCACTGCTGAGTTTTCCAAATTTGCTGACATACTGAGTGTAACACTTTAACAGCACCATTTTTTTAAGGATTTTAAATGGCTCCTCTGGAATTCTGTCACCTCCACTAGCTTTGTTCATCGTGATGCATGCTCCCTAAGGCCCACGTGACTTCACACTCCAGGATATCTGTCTGGCTCTAGGTGAGTGATCATACCAGAGCGGTTATCCGGCTCTTGATGACCTTTCTTGTATAGTTCTTCTGTGTATTCTTGCCACTGCTTCTTCATCTCTTCTGCTTTTTAGGTCCTTACTGTTTCTGTCCTTTATCGTGCCCATCCTTGCATGAGATGTTCCCTTGATATCTTCAATTTTCTTAAAGAGATTTCTAACCTACTTGTCTGCACAACCACCAAAGATGCCCCCTGACACCAGCCCACAGGTATACTCTTGTTCCAAAGGGATACACACACATGTCAACACACACACGTGTCAACACACACACAGCAAGTAAGTAGAGGAGGGGCAGGGCTTATCACTAATTTGAATTTCCACCCTCTCCCCTCTCCCACCTCCACAACACCTTTCTTTCTACTTTACCCCTGAATGATATCAAGTCAAGATAAGGTGCTCAGAGCCACATGCATGCCACAGTGCATTGAGCAAACTCTCCCGGAGCAGCTGCCTATGCTAGATCTCGTTCTTGTATAGGATGCTAACTACCATCAGCCAAATTCTACAGTGAGTTGATAAAAGAGAGCACCTTTTAGAGTCAGACTGCTTATGTTTCAGACATGCCTCAACCACTTCCTGCAAGAGTTATCACAGGCAAGTTCCTTAAACTATAGCTGGGCCTCCATTTCCTCATCTGTAAAATGGATCAACCCCCTATTCAGGTTCTTGTGAGACTGCAAAGAGGTCATCTAATAATTCCCAGTGCATAGCAAGGGCACACAGCATGTTGGTGCCAGTCAGTAATACCATGGGGACAATGCCACGCACTGTGAGCACTTGCCCGACTGACAGTGGATTCCTTTAGTTCCCAACTCACTGTGAGGCAGGTATCATCTCCCCCATTTTACAGATGAGGAAACAGAGGCTGAGAGGGGAAATGACTTTCCCAATTTCACACACAAGAATGCAGCCTTTGAAAGCAGAGACTCTGGCTCCTAAAGAGGCCACACAGCTCCTCAGAGGCCCACGCAGGAACCGCTGGCCACAGACGGGTGAGTGTCAAGGCTGCGTGGGAAAAGCAGGCAGAGAGAGCAAGGCTCATTGCACAACAGCCACCTCAGTGTCCCTGGCTCCTGCCCCTGGGAACAGAGCTGGCTGCTTGTCACTCATGCCTAATGGACCCAAGAGGAGGGGCTGACACTTTCCCACGTCACCAAAGCACAAAGCCAACATCATAGCAGTGTCACTATCACAAAAATAAAAAGGCCAATACAACAGGGGTTACCACCGCTGGGCTGTATCCAGATGGGAGTAAAGTCGCCCAGTTCCTCCAGCCTGAAGTGAGCCAGGGCTTCAGGGGAAGGGCCCACAGCCACACAATGGTGGCATTGTCTTGTGGGAACACCGACCAGTCACAGGTGGGCGTGCACAGCAACTCCGGAGGTTTTGAAACTGTGCCTCTAGAAAAACACACCAGGCTGGCAAACATGTTGGGAGGCACTGGTGAGATCTTGAGGAGGAGCACACAGGTGCCTGCTCACCCCACACCTTAGGCTGAGTCACCTTTGATGCCTGGGATGTCCCTGGCTTGCTTGTGCCCTGTCCTCCTGGGACGGGCTCTGCCCTGCACCACTCTGGACAGGTCACACAGTCCTTTCCCGTTCATTTCCCGGCTGATCGCCACCACCTGCGCACAAGGGGAGCCGGGCTGCTGTGGAGAACCTGCTGAGTGCCAGGCGTTGTGTACCTGTCATCTACAATGTCTTCCCACCCCAGAGAGACAGCAGCAGGAGAAGAAAAATTCTCATCTTGTTTTGCTCACTGAACTTTCCCAAAACATCCAATATGGTGCCTGGCACACAGTAGGGACTCACTAAATACCTGTGGACTAAATGAATCATCCCCATTTTACAGGCTGGAAAACAGAGACTCTAAAAGGTTAAGAAACGTACACAGGGTCACACAGCTAATTAAAGGCAATGCTCCATTTGACCCAGGCCTCCTGGTCCTACGGCTACCAGCTCTCACCTCAAATGTACACCCAGATCTCCCAAGGGCCTCCCTGGAAAGTCAAACAAGGCCACGTAAGGATGAAGACCTATCACCAGAGGCTTCAAAATAAAACCGCCCACTGTACTCCCTCTCACCCACTCCAACCTTAGAAGATCTGAGTAACTTCTGACCAGGGTGTCTAGCATCTCCAAGAAAGTCAAATGTCAGAGCCCACTTGAAACTTCTCCAGTATTTTCTCTCCCTTCCTGTGTTCATTAGTTACTGATTGATTAGAGATACTTTAAGTGCTTCCCCTACGTCTGTGATGGGAACCAGGCCCCTCCAGGCAGGCCTGCCCAGGCGGGGCTGCCGGCAGGGGGAGCTGCTGAGCACACTCTTGGAGCGTGAACGTTCCCAAACTCAGCACGAGCTTTTGAGAGCTGGCTGGCAGGGTGGCCACACCTGAGGGGCTGGCGAGAACCTGGGTAAAGATACAGGCCTCCCTCCTGTCTGGTCATGAAATGACCTTCTAAATATCAGCCTCCTTCCAGTCCTCCAAGCCCGCACAGTCCCCCTCACCTGCGGGTAAAGGGGATGCCAACCATTGTTTTTCGGTCGCCCTCTGTCCTGCCAGAATGCCTCAGTTTGGCTTCCTAAGCACAGGCTCCCCAGGATTTTGGCTCCACTGGGTCCAGTTACCTTGGAGTCCTAGGCAACTTCTGGCAGGTTGCTTAACCTCTCTGAGTCTCCGTTTCCTTTTCACAGGATTGCTGAGTGCATAAAGTGAAATGTTGGATCTAAGGGACCTCACGTATTTGGACAATATGCCAATGCTTTGTGACTTGAGCAAACCACTTTCTGAGCCTCAGTTTCTACACCTGTAATATGGGATAATTATCTACGGTGAGGACTATTGTGAGAACTAAATGAAAATGTTTATAAAGGGCTTAGCACAGTGCCTGGCACATAGATGGAACCTTTAAATGTGAGCTCCCTTTCCTGCCTTGTCTCCATGCCCCCAGCCCATATATCCCTCTGGTGCGCCACTCACACATGGGCTCTGCCATGTTAACCTTAAGTCCCCGCTCGTGGGTTTTCTGGACCGGTGTATCCTTCCATATCCCTCCGTTTAGCAGGATCCTCTTTTCTAGAAACCAGCCCTGACTGCCGGACTTCTCTCCTTCCTCTGAACTCCGAGTGCACCGACAATTAAATATACCCATGTACCAGGTCCCAGCCCTTGTGCCTCTGCCCACACCATCCTCTCCCCAGCAGTGCCATCTCTTCCCCACCACCTGGCAAATGCTTATTTGGTATCTTATGAGCCCGGTCAAGTGTCAGTCCCTGTAAAGCCATTCCCAACTCACTGTCTCACTCCCATCAGGAAATTCTTTGTTCCCTCTTCTCTGGCTCCAAAAGCACTCTGCACATGTCTTCATCATGGCTACTATAACCATTCACATGTCCAACAGGGTCTTCTCCGGGGGTAGAGAACAAGTTCTCCACACCTCTGAAACTCTAGCACAATGCCACGACCTCAATAAAGAAGTACTTACGGATTTACTGCAGGGTCAGTGGGTGGATGGATGGAAGAGAAATGGAGGGGTGGACTGGTGAATGTTCAGATGGACAGGCGGATGAATACAGGGGATGAATGAATGAATGTGTTCTCCTTCACTGCCTATAACATAAAGCCCCTTAAGTCAAGATGATGCTTCATGTATCTTTCAGACCAGTCTTAGCACAAGATATAGAATGGGCACTGGTAAGTAATACTTCCCTCTGAGAACTTCCAGCAACATAGTAGCAGGATCCACTTGACCATGGATATTAAAGTGCTATTTAAAAAGAGACACACACACACGTAATATGATAGAGCAGGCTTGCACTAGCTCAGGAGAAATGACTGCTTAAACTTTCAGGAAATCTGTGAGTTGATTGTTAACTAGCCATTAGTGAAAAAGGAACTATCAGAAAGAGAAATTTGAGAAAACAATCCCATTTACAATTGCATCAAAAGTAAGATACCAAAGACTGAGTTTTCACCTTTGGGCCACACCGTTTTCTGGTTGTCCAACTTTGCATTACCAGATTAGCTTGAAATTTATTCAAAACATTCTCTGAAAGGATGAATGATGCGACATTCCTGATGGAGATCAGTAGATATTCCTGATCCCACTACAGTGCTGTCTTATGAGGTGATTCTGAATCCCAAGAGACCAATTAATTCATCCATAATCACAACTACAGAATTTCAGTGACAGAAGAACCTCCAGTGATCTAACTCTAAATTTATAGCTGAAGAAAGTGAGGATAATTTAAGTTAAATCCCTCTTATGTTATCCCCAAATTTAAATATACGGCCCTGTATGGACCTAAAAATATACAGTCAAATCAGCCATGAGATCACAATAAAATATACATGAAGCAAATAAAAATGTACTTTGTATGATAAAGCTGAACTTAGAAAATGAAACATCTTGAAAAAAGAAAATATCTCATCTAAAATTGTTTAAAATTATTTGTCTAATTTTACTGAGATTTAATTTACATATAATGACATGCATATATTTAAACTGTACAATTTGATGAGTTCTGACCTATACAGACCCATGAAACCATCACTACAGTCAAGATAACGAACATTTCCACCAACCCCAAGAATTTCCTTGCAACCCTTTGCAATCCATCCATCACTCCACCACTGGCTCGAGGTTAACACAGATCCGCTGTATGTCATCACAGATTCACTCAGGCTTTCTGACCTGTACGTAGTATTTTTATATACTTTAAAATTAAATTATATAAACTTACAATTAAACTTTTAAAGGTGGTCAGACTCAAAACTCATCACTTTCCATTTATCTTTCTACATTTCACTATTTTTTATGCTTAAGGTGATTTACATCTATTATACTCCGATGAGGGAAACGGTATTATGCACATCTTTTGCTGGAAAATATTGAGAACAGGAGGAGAAAGGGGCGACAGAGGATGAGATGATTGGATCGCATCACTGACTCAATGGACATGAGTCTGAGCAAACTCCGGGAGATAATGAAGGACAGGAGCCCGGTGTGCTGCAGTCCATGGTCACACAGAGTTGGACATGACTGAGCCACTGAAAAACAACTTGCCAACTCAATTCAGAGACGCTGTGTTTGGCCGACTGAGGTCAGTCTCGGTAGGAGGAGTGCTACCTCTCGATTGTGAATGCACCGTTGACCACCACGAGGCACACACAGGCAGCGGGGGCTATTCGTTATTTTCCCCTCTCCCCTTCACCCCACACAAAGGAGGAGGGTTTTTTTGTTACGTAAAATAATGGGTATGAGTGTGCAAATTTAGGTGAGTGCTAAAAAGTTTAGCATCAGAAAGGAAGAATTCAGAGAGAGAGAGAGAGAGAGAAGAGGTCTGCAGCTGGACAGACTGGGAAGCAGGGAAGCTGAGTGGGCAGGAGGAGGGGAGAAGCCCTGGGAAGGAGATCAAGGGGACATCTGACAAAGCTGTACATGATCTAAACTCTCCCCTTTGAAATCTTCAATAAAATCTATATTCTTACCAGTGCTTTCTAGGGCAGGTGGAATCCTTCTTAGGAAGGCGTAGAGATCCAAGTCCTGTGTCTCAGTGGGTGACAGGACAGGAGAGAGCCACAGTTAGGTTACTTGCATTCAAGAGTGATGAGCAAAAAAAAAAGTGATGAGCTTTATCTACAGGGCCAAATGGGTGGATGGCCAGCTCTCCGTATCCCTATGCAGCACGGAACAGGGTGTTCGTGGAAAGGCACTCACTCCAGGAATGCTGGCTGACAGGCCCTCTTGGCTGCCTCATCCTCTCCTGCACAATAGTCTCTTGGATGCTGGCTTTGGTCTCCCAAATATTTATGGTCCACAAGCTGCCCCGCCCCTTCCTCCTCCCCACACTGACTTCACCACCCACCAAGGTGTCCCAACTGGCTCAGCTCACAAAGCTCCCGGTACCCAGGCACTGGGCCCTGGCCCTGTTGCAGCCTGACCCTGGTGATCAAAACTCACCTGGCTTCCAAGGTCCCATACAACTCTGCCAGGGATGGCCTGGTGAATCACTGTTCCCAGCTAACATTTACATTCCCAATGGAGTCATCAATGCTTTACTGTCAAGATATGGATACAGGGAAAGGCAATCACACTGGCAAGTTTGGGAGAGAGGTTTTCTTTAAAGGTTAAAAAGATTTTTCAGGGCCAATCAGATCACTGCAGGTGAGCGGCTTATATAAACAAGACATTATTCATTAAAATTCACAACCCTCAGGACAAACTGTGTGCATTCTTGGTAATTATTTAAGGATGCTCCTTTACCCAGGAAACCTGAGTAGAGGATGATAGTTGAAGGATTTCCCCTAGGTCAGATTTCTTGAGATTCAAGAGCCAAAGCACACTGATTCATCAGGGAAAAGCAGATTCAGAAAAGACCCCATGCAAGGGGGTGGGAGCAGGCCCCTTTCTTGCATCAGGGGCTGTGACTGGAGAAGAGGACAAAGGAAGGTGATGGGTTCTCCTCTGGTTCCACCTAGAGAAAGGGGGCAGGGGACTAGCTGAGCAGCCCTGGAAAATAAATGAGGTACCACGTCTCCTTGCTCTCCCTCACTTCCAAGCAGGTTTATGGTTGGCAGAGGAGAAAGACAACATCCACGAATTTTTTTAATTTTGTGTTAGTGACAAGGAGAAAATGATGTGCTGTGGTTACAAGGATGAGGCCAGATCTGAGAGCAAATCCTGGCTGCACCTCTGAACATATCCAAATCTAGGCAAGTTACTTAAATGCAAACTAGGTTTGTTTCTTCATCAATAAAATGGAGACAGTGGGACCAAGTGCATGTGTGTGCACGCTTAGTCACTCAGTCGCGTCTGACTTTTTGTGACCCTATGGACTGTAGTCTGCCAGGCTCCTCTGTCAGTGGGAATTCTCCAGGCAAGAATACTGGAGTGGGTTGCCATGCCCTCCTCCAGGGGATCTTCCCAACCCAGGGATCGAACCCAAGTCTCCCGAACTTATATTAAGAATTGATGAGAAAAAATGTGCACACACACCCCCCACCCCCGCCCCGAGCCCACACACACAAGTATCCAAGGAGGGATGACGATGCTTCTCCAAGAAGGTCTAGGTGCTCACAGGGGAACCTTAGAAGGTCTGGCATCCTCAAAAACGATCAGAGAGTGGCATCCCATTGGGCAGAGAGGCACTAGGCCTGGCAAAGACAGCGCGGTGCCACTTGTGGGAAAGTTGCGTGACAAAGGCTTTTAAAATCTCTGGAGGCAGGCAGTTCCCAGCAGTGGCTGGCATTGCTCTGGCCCAGGACGCGCTGCCCTGCGCAGTCTCAATTTAGTAGGCGTCTCCTTCCTTTCTGAGCAACCCCATGGCCAAGAGACTTGGCCACAGTGGAAGTGGTCGTTGTGCCCTGGGCTCCTCTCCAGCCCAGATGTCAGAGCTCGCAGGCCTGGGGAATCTTGGGGTTTCTGTGTTTTGGATTTCTACAGTAGGCTTTCACTAGGAAGACTACCAGATACCAAGCTGGCCCCCAGGAAAGAAGGGGCCAACTTGGCCCAGAGCACAAAAGAATGATTTGCACAAAGATACTATTTATCCTACAAAGTCCTAAAAGAAAGTCCCAGTTGATTCATCTCAAGAAGAAGAATAAAGTCCTAATTACAGCTCAGTCACTGCCTCCCACCTGCGGTGCTTACAGTTTAGAAAGCTCTTCTGGAGAGACAATCTAACCTGAGCCACCCCACACTTCTGGGGAAAAGGGGAGACAGCCACACTGCTTCTCCCCACTTCATAGATGAGGAACAGGAGAGCTGAGCCGATCAAAGTGGAGCACCAGCACGGCGGCCCAGGTGTTCTCACTCAGCCCAGCCATCGAGCTGTAGCTCGGCAGGAACAACCACCAGGCCAGGTCGTCAGCTGGCTGTGATGGGAGGAAGTTCTAGGATGGAAGGGGAGGGAATCCTGTTCCTAAGAAAATCAGGATTCGAATTCCGTGTCTGTCTTGCCAGACTCAGCAGGAGATGGAAATCCCCATGCAACACGTGAGAAGGGTTCACTGATGCTCAGAACCACATACCACAGCTTCCTCCTACGGAAATGTCTATTTTTAACATCCTACCTCAAAGGAAATCTCTTCCCTGGGGCAGTAAGCCTAGGTCCTGGAGCTGAAAAGTCACAATAAAATAATAACCCAAAGACACTCCCATCAATCACGCATGGCCTGGGTGTGGTTAGGCCTCTGAAGCAAAAGACACAATGGTGTCCAATGTACCAGCAGGGCTCAGCCTCTAATGAGCCAACACACCCAGAGGAGGGAGGCCACGGAAGGAGCTAAAAAATACCTGGAGGGCTCCATAGAGCCGCTCATACAGAAAATGGCCTCAAAGTTGCATCAGAAGATAGCTTCATGCAGGGAGATTTTTTTCCTCCATCGTTCATGCCAACTTCCTTCATACCCTTGGACGTAAAGGAAGGTACAGACTACCTGCTGACCTAAGCAAACATGTTGGGGACTTAAACATGTTACAATCAGGCATTCCAAGGTCAGTTACACAGAGTAATCATTAAACAAATACGGAAAACACACTCTTTCCCAGGAAATAAGTCCTTACTAAACCTTATAACATAAGGTTGCCTAGAAAGCTGGGTCGGGGGAGAGGACAGTAAACTGCACCGTAGAAGAAACACAGCAAAGAGACCAGTCTGATTATCCACCCCGAGAGCCCCTCGGCCACAAGCATCAGGGGTGGCCATCAGCCCACGGGTCACACTAATGGTCTAAGGGTGAAGGAGGCAGAAAGGAAAAGAAGTACATTTTGCTTTTTTGCTCTGTGTTGCAAGTTCCCAAATGGAGTCCCCACGATCAGCAGAAAGTCACAGAAGGCAAGTGTCACCTGGCTGGAAAGAGCCTGTCCAGGTTGCCCGACCAGGGCTGGCAGAGGTCAGCGGTTTCCCGCCTGAGCTGTTCCCACACTCACAGAATGAGTGATCGCTTCCCAGATGGATCCTTTCTCCAGGAAAGCCCCTGAGTACTCCCGTAAACCTCCTCAGCCACTTAACAGAAGTGAATCTCACTCCCGGTTTTCACCTGCTGAGGTCCACAAGTGAGAAAAACAGACCTAGACCCGCCACACCTGTTAGCATCTTCAACCTCCCCCCCCAGCCCCCCGGCCCCGGCCAACCCCAACCCCGGGACTGTTGCCTTTGGTTTAGGCAACTGTATCTTTTTCAGGCCTTCAACAACTTCTAGACAGATTCTTCCCCACCTGCTCTAAAAATAGACCCCTGGGTCCTCACCCTGTGAGGACACAGGAAGCAAAAGGTGACAACAAGGTAGAGGTTAGCTCAGCAAAGCTGCAGATGAAAGCGCTCCTGGTCCCAACTGGCACAAAAAATAAACTAGAACTGTCTCTAAACACAAGCCCAGATCCAAACAGACTTCATCACCTCTCCCCAGGGCCCCTGCCAGTGGCCCTCCTGGTGCTTACCACTTTATAATGGTCGCAGGACTCCCGACTCTGGCCCCGGGCAGGAACCCACAAGCTGATGCTTATATGCATGGCTCGACCCACAGCCCGCAGTCCCTGTAGTCCAGGGCCTGCGCCCGCCCAGGGTGTCTAGTTCAAAGCACTGCGGAGGCACGTGAAGCCTCGAAGGTTAATTTTAGCTGAAGTCACGCTCCTGCTGTGGTCAGATTTTCTTACACAGGCCACCTCCTGAATAGCGGCCACTTGTGTTACCCCAACGCTCTAGGCCACCCGCTGGCCCTCAGCCCCATCCTGCGGCCATTCTCCCCCCCTCCAGTTCCCCCACCACATGCACTTTGCCCTCCAAAGTTATCAAAATGTGCTTCAATTTTCATGACACACTCAAGGGAAAGAGATCACAGTTCCTTTTGCTGCCCCAGACACACGAACCCGGAGACTCGCTCCCCTCTCATTCAGGCCTGGCAAAGGCCGAGGGCTGAGAACTTCACTTGACCTGGGCAGCACAAGGGAAGAAGCCTGATGCTTCAGCTTTTGCAGAGGGGTTTCGAAAACCTTTATCTAAACCATTAGCTGCGTGGTACCCTCAGGTGTATTGTCTTCTCGCTGACATTGTTTTTGTCAAAGGAGGCACAAGTGTGCCTGCCTTTCCATCTCTTCTAAAAGGCTGATGGACCAAAATCTGCATGTTTCTACCCAGAGGTCTTGCTCCTGCAAAGGAAAAGTGTGAGCCTTCATTCAATTTTGCAGAGGTTTTGAAAAGGCTATTGGGCACATGCAGGGCCCCCGGATTCCAGATTTCAATAAGCAGAGGCTTCAGGTGGAAGGTCCCTAGAAGTTTTTCAGGCACGGCTCACTTCCTGCTAAGTTCAGCAATTGAGACCTGGGAACTCACCAAACCTTCTGTGCTCAGACTGCCTGCTAGACTCAATCCTGATCTGCTCTTCAGATCACCTGTCTTCAATGGGGACAGGACCGTAGAAAGGCTACGGAAAAATAAGCAAACCTAGAGTGGCCTACCAGTCTCCCACCTGACCCCACAGCCTACAACTTTGCAGCAAAGTGTTGGTGTGCAGTATCTGAAGCAGACATTAAGGCTATGCCCAGAAACTGCTCTGTGTAGGACGCAACGCAATGTCTCCCTGCCTGAGGGTTAGGGTTAGGCATGTTATACTCCCATGGTGTCCTATGCCCCCCTTTCCAAAGACTCACTATGCTTGTATTGGATAATTACTTTATTCAAGTACTTACTGAGCACATACTCTGCAGCGGTACCCCTCTAGGTTGGGAGGAGGCAGCAGTAAGAATGCTCTATGGGGCTTTATTCTACCGAGGACAAGAACTGGGAGAGACACACGACAATAAACTAATCAGCAAGTTGATACCAGAGAACAACGCTATAAAGAATGCTATAAAGAAAACACAGCGATGGGAATTCTCTGAGAGTCCAGTGGGGAGGACTTTGTGTTTCCATTGCTAGGGGCATGGGTTCAATCTCTGGTCTGAGAACTAAGATCCAGCAAGCCTCAAGGCGCAGCCAGAAAAAATAAAATGCAATAGAGACCGAATGGTGACAGATGGAGTGACGCGACGGCTGGGAACTCAGGAATGGCCTCTCTAAGGAACAGACGTTGAAATAAAGACCTAACGGCAAAACAGCAGCAATCCTGCAAAGACTCAGGGCAGCAGTTGTCCCAGACCAGCAGTATCAGCAACACCTGGGAACCTGTCAGAAATGCAGCTTCTCAGGGCCCACTGCAGGCCGCCTGAGTCAGAGATGCTGAGGTTGGGCCCCAGCGGTCTGGACTTGAACAAGCTCTCCAGGTGATTCTCATGCAACTGTGGTTTGGGACCCACTGATCTAGAGGATGAGCATTCCAGGTGGAGGACTCTAAAAAGACAGAAATCGGTGGTTTTGCCCCTGGCTGGAATCCCCAGCCACCAGCCCAGTGCCTAGCGCATAGTAGGAATTCACTATTTTTGACTTCTTGCTGAGTTTTAAGCCCCAGCACCCTGGAACACCCCCACCCCCAAATAACAGAAAGATATAAATCACAAAAGTGTTAAATTCCTAAAACTTCAGTGAAAGCACTTAAAAAGAAATAGAGGAAGTCATTTAGAATTCCAGGTGGCCAGTGGGAAGCTTTCCCTAATGCCTGAAATGCCAGCTGCTAAGATCAACTCTTCCCAATTTAATAAACCTTGGCATCACAAAGTTGGCAATTAGATTTCCTGTAAAAGGCTAAATGCGGTGGCCTTCTGCTTCCTGGATTCTAAATTTCAGTAAGAAAGGCATTAGTGTGTGGCAGCTGGGATAATCATTTAATTGATCTTTTCCACCCATGGAAGTCTCCCTTCCCTGCTTCAACCCACTGAATTGTAAATCAATGTCACCTTCATTGTAAGCATGAAAAGGCAGGAAAAAACACCCCCTCCCCAAACCAAATAGGAGTCAATTTCCTAATGGAGAACTGGTGAGGCTCTAAATGGGTGCTGCCTTTCCCCCCCTCTGGCCTCCTCCCGGGCCACCCACACAGCTGCATGCAGGCCAATGGGAGCTCCAGAGACATGCAAAGCAGGAGCCGAGGCACTTCCTACGGCAGGGATTCCTCGACAGAAAGGGCGTGGTTCCGATTCAGTCAGACCCACTTCAAGTCTCCAAACTGAACTATATTTCTAAAGCACCTAGAAAGGCATTTGGCTAGGAAGGGTTCAATAAATCACTTCTTTTTCTCCTCCCTCCTCAATCATGCTGTATGTAATTTTATTCATTCAACAAATATTTATCAAAGACCCACTATAGTACTCTTGCCTGGAGAAATCCACGGACAGAGGAATCTAGCAGGCTACACTCCATAGGGTCGGAAAGAGTTGGACGTGACTGAAGTGACTTAACGCGTCACTTATATATATATATACATATATATATATATAATGTATTTTATATATATACACACACACTGGGGATAGAGTGACGATCAAAACGGACATTGGAGCTTGTCTTGACGGAGTGACAGGCATTAATCAAATAAAGATGTCAACTAAAACTAAAAAGATTCAGAGGGTACTTGTGGCAAATGCTATAAAGATGCGTGCATGGCACATGAGCCTATAATGGAAAAATTCGACCTGTCTAGAGTTTATTAAAATACAGATGCCTGGCTCCCAGGTAGGCATCTAAATCAACCTCAGGACACGGGGCCCAGGCACAGGTGTGTTTAATAAGTTTCACAAGGATTTCTCACTGCTGAAGTGGGAGGTTTCAGATAAGCAAGGGAGGAAGGCTAAAATGATCCATGCGGTAATTGATTTGAATTGGAAGCTCTATATAAATTATAAACTATTTTTAGTTTATAAACTAAATAACAGTTTAGAGTTTCAGTACAACTGCATCTGTTTACAATAGCCAGGACATGGAAGCAACCAAGATGTCCATTGGCAGACAAATGGATAAGAAAACTGTGGCACATATACACAATGGAATATTACTCAGCCGTTAAAAAAAATATATATTTCATTCAGTTCTAATGAGGTGGATGAAACTGGAGCCTATTATACAGGGTGAAGTAAGTCAGAAAGAAAAACACCAATATAGTATACTAACACATATATATGGCATTTAGAAAGATGGTAATGATGACCCTGTATGCGAGACAGCAAAAGAGACACAGATGTAAAGAAGTCTTTTGGACTCTGCGGGAGAAGGCGAGGGTGGGATGATTTGAGAGAACAGCATTGAAACATGTATATCATCATATGTGAAAGAGATTGCCAGCCCAGGTTCGATGCGTGAGACAGCGTGCTCAGGGCTGGTGCACTGGGATGACCCTGAGGGATGGGATGGGGAGGGAGGTGGGAGGGGGATTCAGGATGGGGGACACATGTCCACCCATGGCTGATTTATGTCAATGTATGGCAAAACCACTACAATACTGTAAAGTAATTAGCCTCCAATTAAAATAAATAAATTAAAAAAATACAACTGCATACTCACCTATATATCAGTAATATGTTGTTATAAACTAATGTTTATCTTAACTTAGATACGGTATCTAGAGACATGGGTTAGTACGCACACATTTATTTCCTTCTTTCTAAAGGACCTAAAACCAATGATATCCCAATAGCAACAAGCACATACAGTGTCCATATCTTGGTTTCTAATACCGTTTACCTACAATATAAGGAGCCAGGGTTCCTTGGAGAAATGGCTGATTATCTTGGAATGCAACAGAAAATATTCAAGGTAGGCCTGGAGGATATTATAGTGCCAGAAAGGAAGGATAGGCCCCTGCACCAGAAACACACGGATGGGGTTTGTCACCAGGACTCGGAAGCTAAAGGAAAGCACCTAATGGCCAGTGATGGAACAACTGACCAACAAGAGTAAGGGAGTATTGGATTAAAACACAAAGTAATAAACAAATATCCATGAGTCCACATGCGTGTGTCCATGGAATTTTCCAGGCAAGGATACTGGAGTGGGTAGCCATTCCCTTCTCCAGGGGATCTTCTAGACCCAGGGATTGAACTTAGGCCCCTCACATTGCAGGCAGATTCTTTACCATCTGAGGCACCAGGGAAGCCTGAGAAATAAAAGACTGAATAAATAAATGAATGAATGGAGAGAAGAGAAAAATCTCCCCTGCAAAGAGAATTACAAATAATTTATGTCAATATTCTGTTCTCAAGGGGGTGCAACAGGAACTTCCACTCCTTTTAAGTGTGGGCTGCACAAAGAGAACAATATGGAAAGGGTGGGGAAGAGTAACTTTCTGGAAAACCTGACAAAGACCAATCCAGAAGCGTGATCAAGGTCAACATCTACACCCATGAGTCCTGTGGACAGCAGGTACCCTGACTCAGGGTGGTGAGGGCGGCGCTTGACCTCTGTGGTCTTTCTCCCCAAAACCCACAGTCTGGGTCTCATCATGAGGAAAGCATCAGAATGATCTCAACTGGGAGGGGCCCCTTTAGAAAGTATTTCACCAGTACTCCTCAAAATTGTCAGGGTCACCCAAAACAAGGAAAGTTTGAGAAAGTGTCACAGCCAAGAAAAGCCTAAGGAGACATGGCAACTAAATGTAATAAGGTGTTCTGGATGGGGTCCTGAAACAGATAAAGGACATCAAATTTAAAAAAAAAAGAAAGAATTTTGAGAAATCAGAATAAAATACAGACTTTAGTTAGTGATAGTGTTTTAATATTGGTTCATTAATTGCGGCAGACGTACTATAGTGATATATTGTTAACAGCAGGAGAAACTGGGTGTGGAGTATATGGCAAGTTGCTGTACTACCTTCCCAGCTTTTCTGAAAATTAAAATCTACTTTAAAAGTTTATGTAAGAAGATAAAATACAAGGCTCCACAACTGACTATAGTATGTAGCCAGGTTTGAAAACTGAACTTTGAAACACCCATGGATAGACTATGGATTTAGCCATGTCAAGGGCAGAATGCGTTGCCTAAAGTTAAACCTGGGGCTTCTTCCCTCCTAGCTCAGTCGGTAAAGAATCTGCCTGCAGTGCAGGAGACCTGGGCTTGATCCCTGGATCAGGAAGATCCCCTGGAGAAGGAAATGGCAACCCACTCCAGTATTCTTGCCTGGAGAATCAGATGGACAAAGGAGCCTAACAGGCTACTTAGCGACTAAACCACAAAGTTACACTTAGAATCACAAAATTTCAGAAACATGATTTATTTATACACACACACACACTATACATGTGTAGATGTATGCCATGTATATAAAGTCTATACTCTCCTTATCATATACAAGAAACTTCCTGCAAGGGTGAATTTCCTAGAATGCTCATTAGTAACTCTTAAGGATAAAAGGACTTAACAAAAAAAGGGGGGCCATTCGAAACTCCAGGTTTTGCTTTGATCCTTTCAAAAGGGCCATGAAAGAGCTATTTGTGCCCAAAGAATGTGTTGGGAATCTCCCAGTTAACAACCCTGGGCCCCAACTCAAAAGATCCCATTTGTTCTTAAAAAAAGATTCTGCATTTGATTCTTTCTCACCTTTAAAAGGAGGAATCAAAATGCCTGAGGTTCTCTCAAGTTTACCAGATCAAAATATAATGTGAGACATTGTAATAAACAACGTAAATTAGAATACACCGTATCCTAAGATCTTCAGTAACTAAAAAACGTCTTCAAAGTGCATTTAATTCACAGTGGCCCCATGATTTGAGATTTTTCCTATGACTGGAAACACAAGCCATCTTTCACCAGCAGTAGGTGGCAGCATTTCTGTTTTTCTGGACTACATTCTACATAATTGTACCAACTAACAATTACAAGACAAGGGTTTTTCAAGGTCCTACTGCATATCCCATGTTTTCCATTAAAGGATAAACTCTTTCTACAAATCACTTCTGCCAGAGATAACAAAATCACATCTCTCTCTTTTTTTAAAAAAACAAAAGAAAAAAAAATAAAGTGACAAATTAATTTCCCCCAACATAATACAACTAATTCAATCATGTTGTGCTGGCCATCTGCTTCACAGATGCAAATCTAACTGCATTTTCTACCGCCTGATAACTTGCTTAATTCTGTTAGCTCTGGGACCCTGTTTTTGTGAGCAGTTCTTAATGGGACCATCCCTGGAAGCTTCTAGACAAGGAATTGGCTGAGCCAGAGAAGTGCTTCTCCAAGAAGCAGCAGTGACAGAGCCCCCCTCCAGCTGGCTGCCCATCAGCAAATGAAGCTTTAAACAGGGCAGCCGAGATGGACAGAGTTTCAGCGGCACTAAACTGGAGAACGGGCACCAGGGAGCACTTCCTGTGTGTCAGGCACCAAGGCCTTGACAGGTATTTGTCATTTAATCCTCACGATCTGAGTGAGCAATTCATGAGGCACCTGCAGTTCAGAGAGGCCAACACACTTATTCGAGATCTCAAAACAGAGCCTGTGAGATCTGACAGCCCAATCCACAGGCTACTATGCAGGTCGCTCAGCATGACAAGGGGCTTCCCTGGTGGCTCAGATGGTAAAGCGTCTGCCTACAATTCGGGAGACCTGGGTTCGATCCCTGGGTTGGGAAGATCCTCTGGAGAAGGAAATGGCAACGCACTCCAGTAATCTTGCCTGGAGAATTCCACAGAGAGTCCATGGGGTTGCAAAGCATAGAACATGACTGAGCAATTAACACTTATCATGTTCACCCACTGCTGGGACAAGAGATCTGGTTTCTTGGAGGAAGCACACAGAAGAGTTCATCTGGGGTCCTACGAAATGGGCCTTGAAGTGCTCCACAAAACAAAGACACAGCTTTCAAGAGCAGGAAGTGAGCTCAGAAAGGACCAAAGGACCCATGGAGTAAGGACCTTTCTTCTCTGCCTAGCTCCCGAGGGGTGGAGGAGGGTGGACTGCTTTCACTCTTCCTCTGCAAGGGCCTGAATTCAAGTTCAGGCTTTGATTAACATCGGGATAAAGAAGTTGTGGTACATACATACAATGGAATATTACTCAGCCATAAAAAGGAACACATTTGAGTCAGTTCCAATGAGGTAAATGAACCTAGAGCCTACTATACAGCATGAAGTAAGTCAGAAAGAGAAAAACAAATATGGTATATTAATGCATACATATGGAATCTAGAAAAATGGTACTGACGAACCAGGGTAGCAATGGAGACGCAGACAGAGAGAATAGACTTGTGGACACAAAGGAGGGGAATGAGTGGTGGACGAATGGAGGGAATGGCATGGAAACACACACATTATCATGTGTAAAATAGACAGTGAGAATTTGCTGTATGATGCAGGGAGTTCAAACCCAGTGCTCTATGACAACCTAGAGAGGTGGGATGGGGTGGGAGGGAGGCCCAAGAGGGAGGGGACATATGTATACTTATGACTGATTCATGTTGATTTATGGCAGAAATAAACACAATATTGTAAATCAATTATCCTACAGTTAAAAATAAATACATTAAAAAATATTAGACGGGGTATTCTAATTTCTGTCTCTGCAAATTATTTGACCACAGGACTCTCTGTAAAAACGAACAGAATGGTCATGGGCTGTGACAGCCTTCATCCAATGGAAGGGAAAAAAAAAGAAAGAAACTCACAGGCTTTGTCCACAATCCACACATGATATTTATCCAATATGCTGGTTACATGAGTGGTGCAGAGTCCCCTGGGGAGTTTTTAAAAAGACACAGATGCCAATGTCCCACCTCCAAAGAGTGATTCAGTAGGTTTGAATGATCCAAACACTTGCCTTTCTTTTCAAAGTTCTCTAGATAGAGAGTTCTGATGCCCTGGCAGGACTGAGAACTATCAGATCATGCTTTACATACAGATTACCTCTGAAAGGAAGATAGAAGAGCATTTTATCAACACCCAAGTTACTTCTTAATATTTAGAAAATCTGCATTATTCAGTGAGTAGGGCAACATGGTTATTAAGTATGTCCCACAAAAGGTTTCTAACACTGCTTTTTCTCATCTCAAAATATTAGCAAGTGGTAGCATACAAAAAGAATATGAGGGAGGTAGGGGAGGGAAGGACTGGGAGCCTGGGGTTACTGACTTCTATTTTTAAAAATATATTGTCATATATAACATATGCAGAAAAGCAATCAAAGCAAGTTTTAAGCTCTGGAACACATTTTTACAAGATGAAGATGCTTTAGGGCTATCCCCAGAATAACAATCACAACAGATGATGGGTCCCTGAAGCTCCTTCCTTTCCCCTCTGTTACTAACCACCCTCACCCCTTATTCTAACTTCTGTGTGCTTGATCGCTCAGTGGTGTCCAACTCTTTGTTATCGCATGGACTGCAGCCCACCAGGCTCCTCGGTCCATGGGATTTTTGAGGCAACAATACTGGAATGGGTTGCCATTTCCTCTTCCAGGGGATCTTCCCAACCTAGGGATTGAACCCAAGTCTCCTGTATCTCCTGTATTGCAGGCAGATTTTTTACCCATTGAGGCATCCTAACTTCTAACCCCACAGATAAACAACTACACTTTTCTTTGATAAAGCCTGAATGGCTTTTTCAAGGACAGAATGCCCTGTGCTAACTAAGTTTAGCTAATTAAGTTTATTCCAAATGATGCAAATAGAATTCTCTATTGCCAGAAAAAAGAAAAGATATGAAAATATTATAATCAATTCTCCATCCTCTTCCCAGAAATGAATCTTTACTTTAAAGATCAGAGAACAGAGATACACAGATGTTATTTGCTTAAGGTCCAGCAGTTAACAAGAAGCAAAGCTGAAACTCAACTTAGGTCTTCCACTTTCAAAGACCAGGTCAGTCAGTCAGTCAGTTCAGTCACTCAGTTGTGTCCGACTCTTTGCGACCCCATGAACAGCAGCACGCCAAGCCTCCCTGTCCATCACAAACTCCCGGAGTTTACTTAAACTCATGCCCATCGAGTCAGTGATGCCATCCAGCCATCTCATCCTCTGTCGTCCCCTTCTCCTCCTGCCCCCAATCCCTCCCAGCATCAGGGTCTTTTCCAATGAGTCAACTCT
Source organism: Dama dama (assembly GCF_033118175.1). Classification (NCBI taxonomy): domain Eukaryota; kingdom Metazoa; phylum Chordata; class Mammalia; order Artiodactyla; family Cervidae; genus Dama; species Dama dama. The sequence continues at coordinate 25,823,821 of NC_083682.1, read as the reverse complement.
TTGCATGAGGAGGCCAAAGGATTGGAGTTTCAGCTTTAGCATCACTCCTTCCAATGAACACCCAGGACTGATCTCCTTTAGGATGGACTGGTTGGATTTCCTAGCAGTCCAAGGGACTCTCAAGAGTCTTCTCCAACACCACAGTTCAAAAGCATCAATTTTTCAGTGCTCGGCTTTCTTCACAGTCCAACTCTCACATCCATACATGACCACTGGAAAAACCATAGCCTTGACCATACGGACCTTTGTTGGCAAAGTAACGTCTCTGCTTTTTAATATGCTATCTAGGCCAGGTACTTAACCACTATACCTTCCTCCTTCTAAGAGTCGCCATTAATATGTTATAGCAATCAAGATGTTCTTCTCCCCTGGTCCCAGGCCTGATCATGTTTCAATGTTAAGAGTAAAGATGTACAGGTACTTGGGATGAAGAAGATGTGATGACACCAGAAGTGACTGGGGCAGGACCATTTCCTCCACAGCACTTCAATGTCATGGACATGAAGAAAGAGTTATCACAAACCATGTAATATCCCTTTGATGGAGAAACAGAATTCAGGAAAGGAATCTTTTCCAATGAGAAGTTCACTGGAGAATTCAGCCATCTACAGAACACACTAGGTTATAAAGCCAGAAGGAATCTCGCCTGACATTTTAGGGCCTTGTTTATTTTCATCTAAGGGTGTGGGAAAGAAACTCCATGAAGATGGAACGCTGTGACTACCCAGGCAAATTCAGCATGGACATGCTTTTAAACTTCGCATGTTCAATCAAGTACTTAACTCCAAGCAACTGAACTATCAGGGGACAAAATAAATAAATAAAACCCTCCGGAGTGACACTCCCAGTTCAGAAATCAGACACGCATGGCTTCATGGAAATTATCCAGGCTTTGAAGCCAGGCAGAAGTCGGTTTGAATTCTGGCTCTGTCGCTTACCAACTGCCCTGGTGGCTCTGGGCAAGCAACTTACCTTGAGACACTCAGGGATCTCTTCTGTGAAATGGAGGTGCGAACACCCCAGTTTAGAGGGCTGCTGGGGAATGAGAGGTCCCCTGGGGAAAGTCACACCCACCAGAACACAGAACTCCCTCAACATTCCGCAGCTCCTCTTTCTGAAGAATCTAGCTAAACACAGATGTTTCAGATAAATGGACAGAGACAACCAGATAAGGAAAGGCGGTTCCCGGCACATGAAATTTTAATGTCAGCGACAGTTCAGGTTTGGGTCTAGTCAATAGGAACCATAAATAGCTGTCACCTAATGGCCATGTCCTCTTGAAAATGGGTTATTCGTCTGAGTCCGTCTCCCAGAGGACAGCTGCAAATACCATCAATACTGGCACTAAGCAACAGCCTTATTTATAGCCAAGGGACAGATTCCAAAGATAGAAGAGGTCATGGAGGCTGAAACCCCTTCTCCGAACTCCCAAATTCCTAGAGGACTGAGAGGTGAGGCTGGAGAGCAGGTCTTACAGGAACGTCTGAACACAGTGGGAAATTATCCGTAAGAGTGAGAAAAACTGAAAAGGAAGGAGAGGTTTGGAAAGAAAGCAGCAGCCATGAGAGGAGGAATAGTGGGCGATGCTACGTAAGCCTGGAGCTGCTAAATCAGCCACGACCCTTCGTGAGACTTGCCCCCCCGCCCCCCACCATCTCTCAGCCAGCACCTAACTGTTAAAAAGTGGAAGCCCTCTTGAAATCTATCAGCATGTTCAAGGAGGGCCAGAAAGTTTGCCCTTGACCACACCTGCCATTGAAAACCCTCTCTAGTGCCTACAGAGTCAACTCTCAAAGTCTGAATTTGACTTTTAAGGACTGTTACTTAAGCCTCTGCTCCTGATTTTCCAGTCTTCCCCCTTGACTTTAGCCCAGTGCCACCACTGGCAATTTCTTATAGAGAACCACCTCTTTCCAGCCTCTGGGTCCTTGGTCCTGCAGCAGGAATGCACAGGCTTCACACATTGGAATCCTGTGCATTTCTCAAAGGACAGTTGGTTCAAATACCACTCATCCCCCTAAAAATTTTCCCTAGGCTTTCCATCTAGGTTCTTAAGGGTCTTGACTCCTATTTTACATTTGAAGGTCTCTGAGGGCAGGAGTTATGATTTTTATCCCCATATTTTCTTGCATGTTGAGTGCCAATTAAGTTTTTGTTGGATAGATGAGTGGATGGATGAAAGGACAGAAGGAAAAATGGAACTGATGGATGAAGAACATGAACGGGAGGGAACATGATGGCCATTTGTCCACAATGTCATTTGTCACTCAGTCATTTGCCAAGAAATGGAATGTCCTGATTAACACAATATTCTGATTAAGGAAGTGCTTCCCTTCTTGAATACTGTTCACAGATTTGACCACTGGTAATTGACTACCTCAGTTCAGTTCAGACACTCAGTCATGTCCGACTCTTTACGACCCCATTGACTGAAGCATGCCAGGCCTCCCTGTCCATCACTAACTCCTGGAGTTTACTCAAACTCACGTCCATTGAGTCAGTGATGCCATCAAACCATCTCATCCTCTGTCATCCCCTTCTCCTCCCGCCCTCAATCCTTCCCAGCATCAGGGTCTTTTTTCCAATGAGTCAGTTCTTCACATCAGGTGGCCAAAGTATTGGAGTTTCAGCTTCAGCATCAGTCCTTCCAATAAATATTCAGGACTGATTTCCTTTAGCATGGACTGGTTGGATCTCCTTGCAGTCCAAGGGACTCTCAAGAGTCTTCTCCAACACCATAGTTCAAAAGCATCAATTGATTACCTCAAGATGGGCATAAAATCTACCTTGCATTTCAAATAGAATAAACAAGACTGTCATTTTTTGATGACTCACGAAGCACCTGTATATCTTGCAAGACTCAGGCTTAGGAATCTCAATGGCCACTGCACTGAGGTGTGAGAGAGACGGTTTGCACAACACTGATAAAAAAAGAATCCTAGACAATTAGACATAAGTTGGCTGAAACCGTAATTAAAAATAAGTGTTTTTTCGACAATCCCTTCTTCACTAGAGTCTTACAAAGCTAGGATGACCATTACAAACTTTCTACCAGATGACCCTACAAAGCAGCAGAGAGGTGAAGAAATCCACCCGCCCACATCATCCCGAGGTGCATGTCTGGCTCCTCCCCTCAGACCCGACCAGCAGACCTGAACTCAGAACATCAACAGTGAAAGTCATTAAGCACCTGGCCACAGATGACATTAAAACATCTCACCCTTGTCTCGCACTTCATCCCACTGTCCCCTCCTCCAAGTTCTCCTGACCTTTGCCAAATGTTCCTAGACGAGGTCCATGCTTGTTTGACCATTTCCCAATTCCACCAGCCACAGATGGGGAGAGGCAGAGGAAACACATGCCAAACCAGTCGGGCTGCTATTATTTTTAACTTGGCTCCTTGGTGCCTGCAGGCAGAAGAACCGGTTCTGCTGTATACACTTTCTCCATTGCCAAAGCCAGGAGAAGCACTCTGGGCTTCCTGGGTCTGTGGTCCTCCGCCACTAGGGTGTTCCCAAGTAGTCATCGGGCAGCTTTTGCTCACATCGGGCACTTTCCTGAGCCAGGGCGCTCTGTGTGTGTGTGCTCAGCTGTGTCCAACTTTTTGTGACCCCATGGACCAAGTCCACCAGGTTCCTGGGTCCATGGGATCTTCCTGGCAAGGATCCTGGAGTGGGTTGCCATTTCCTCCTCCAGGGGATCTTCCCGACCCAGGGATTGAACCTGCGTCTCCTGAGTCTCCGGCATTGGCAGGTGGGTTCTTTAACATGCGCCATCTGGGAAGCCAGGGCACTCTGCTTCCTCCCAGCTAATTATAAGCAGCACCTCAGTGAGTCCTCACTGCATCTTCTGAGGCAGGGATTACTACCCCTGGTGCACAGAAGGACACAGACACTAAGGGGTAAGTGACTCACCTGAGCTGAGTGGGATTTGAATCCACATCCGTCCTCATCAGAAAGCTATGCTCCCACTGTTCCTCACTGCCAAATGCTCCCTTATCCTCTGCCCCCATCCCAAACTGAGCTGCTGGGGTGACATCTACAACTAGGGAGGGGCATGAAGGGGTGAGCTAATGCTCACCAGAGGACATGGGCCCCGGCTTGGTTCTCGAGGCAAAGATAAGGCACTTGGTGTAGTCAGCGGTTCCATCCAAATTCAACAGATATACTCGCGATTCCACTGCAGAGCTGTGATAGATGCCCACCTGGGAGCTGGCTGGTGCCAAGAGCCAACAGAAGGGAATGTACTGCAGAAATATTAACCTTGGCAGTCTCCTGCCACAGTAAACCACTGGCTGAGCTTTAATGAAATCGTGCACCAGAGCAGAAACATCTGTATTGCTGGTTAAAACAAACCCCAGTCTGGAATGCACAACTGTCTTTGTACAAGGACATGACAGACCTGGAGAGAAGTGGAAAGGATGCCATTGGCTGCGATCAAAATGACTGTTTAGAACCAAGAGAGGACAGGTCTGCTCACCTCTGTCTGTGTTCCCCACTCAGGCTTACTAGCTTCTATCAGATAAAGACATGTACTAAATTTGTGCAACCCAGGCCTTCCCAGCAGGCTTATTAGTGTGGGAGTGCAAAAGTCCTGCAACAGTCCACCAACCCTCTCTTGTCCCCACGAAAGCACTCCCCAGGATGAACACACACTAGGCTGGCACAATGAGGCCTAACTGCTTTAAGTATCCTGAATAAATCATTCATTCAAACCAAAATTAAAGCATGGACATAGCCTTAATTTAAAAGATATAATAATAAGAAATCAGTCTACAGATCATGGGGGTCAGGGGAGGCCTCAGCAATGCCATCAAGTTGCTGTAAACATGGGAAGTGTGACATCTTCCGTGCTAGGTGGCCTTTCTCAAAACACAAACAGCACAGGGCCTCCCGGAACTGGAAGTAGAATCAGACAATCGTAGGGTTGGAAGCCCTCTTGCCTGATCTCCCTCTGCCTTGATACAAAAATCCCCTAATCAAGTCACTGCCAAGTTTCCCCAAACTCTCAACTCCTAAGGAGGCTATTTGACACTACCTTAGACAGCTCTTCCTTTTGTTAAATTCAACTTTGGTTTTGCTTGCTGGGGGAGAAGCCCAGAGATGAATCCTTCCAGCCCTTCAAGGAAAGAAGGTGGCATAATAAGTCTTCCGTGAGTCTGCATATAATGAAAGTGTTTCAACTTCCCCTAAACAGTCTGTAGAACAAGGCTGCAGTCCTTCCCCACTTGGCTGTTCTCCAGACAGAGGGTGACGATGGATAAAGATGACGATGATTATTTAAAAAAAAGCAATTATCTTAACTCTCATCTACTCAGCCCTACTATGACATAACACTCTACAATGCGCTTTACAGGCACTTAGACTGAAATCCTCACAGTAGCAACAGTTTGGGACTATTATTCTGTCCATTTTGAAGAAACTGAAACTCAACAGGTGACGTAACTTGCCCAAGGCCATACAGTTAAGTAAGGAATGGGGTCAGGATTCAAATTCGGACAGACTTGCTGCCCTCTGTCCTCACGTCCAAAGAGGGCGCCAGCCCGGCCACATCCTTCCAGTGGTCCATGATGTGGGCTACTGACGTCATGCTGCCGTGAGTGGAGCCTGAAGCCAGTTTTCTCTACTGGGAAAGACAAAGATTCCGAGCAGCCACAGCAGCACCCTACCTGGGAAGAGGGAAGCCATAAGGGGGAAGAGGAACGGGAAAGCGGGAGGTGGTGAAGACAACCTGCTTACCATGTAACAATCTGGAGGGATGCTTGGAGGAGGCTCAGCAAAGGTCTCAGCAAAGGGAGAGGGTGGGAGCAAGAGCCGTCTCCCCACAGCAGGGGGTGGCTGGCAGGAAAGCTGCTTGCTGGGAGACCCAACAGGTGCAGGGAGCAAAGGGCCAGGGTGCTGTCCAGGGTCAGGGGCAAGCTCCCTCATCACAGCCGCCTTTGTGTCCGCCTTTCTCTACCCTCCACGCTGGGTGGGACCCTGCTGTTGCCAAACTGGTTGGACTAAGTCACAGACAGCAAAGATGATCCGTCTGGCTGCCGTATCACTGATCAAAGCCGACTCATTTCAAAGGCGAACTGTCAGCAACTTGGGAGACTGCAATCGGACAAGGAAAAATAAACTGGAAGCTTACTTCAGTGGTTAAAACTCAAAGCCTCCCTGAAAAAATAAAGTTCTTTCTGGTGCTTCTGAAATTCTCAGACCTAAGAACTCCATGAAGAAACGTACTGGACACTAACTAAAGAATACTTTGGGTTCTGAAGTAAGATCCCAGCGTTCATCTGGCCTCAAGCTTTGTCCAGGATGGGGGAATATTTTGCAGCTGCGAGCTTACAGAAATGACCCAAGACTAGAGTTCAGGCTGGGATCCCAGGTGTTTGTAGATTCCAACTCTGCTTCCACACAGCCTTACGTTTTAATAACAGTACAATAGAAGCACAAAGAAGTTTCAAAGAAAATACATACACATATACACCTACCTATGCATGCACATACACACAAACCTACACTAAGGTTAAGATTGGGCTTCCCTGATGGTTCAGAGGTAAAACTGAATTTTGAAACACCCATGGATAGACTATGGATTTAGCCATGTCAAGGGCAGAATGCCTTGCCTAAAGTTAAACCTGGGGCTTCTTCCCTCATGGCTCAGTCATTAAAGAATCTGCCTGCCAATGCAGGAGACATGGGTTTGATCCCTGGGTCAGGAAGATCCCCTGGAGCATCATATAGATCCTCCATACGATGGAGGAAATGGGAACATTCCTTGCTTCTCAAACCCTGGGGATTTAAGAATAGCGAAGATCCCTAAGATGTGTCTAGGAGGGGGCAGCAAGCTGGAGCTCTCTTTCCTTTTGTGAGGCTGTGGGCCATCCACTAAGTGCTGGGACATCCAGAGGACCCCGCAAAACCCCGGTGGGCTTATCCAAAGTGGGCCTGGCACCACTGTCTGAACAGAACCTCCAGCGAGCACAACACACTCAATTCTGGCCGAGAGGAACTTGGGTCCGGCTGTGGGGAGGACGGAGGAGCAGCAGGGTGAAGGCGAGGGTGCTGGGGTGGGGACACTCTAAAACCATCACCTGTGTCACTTCTGCATCAATCAAAGTGTGTCAATTCAGTACAAGATGAGGGGCTCCCCTGTGCTCCGAAAAGCCGCCAAGTCTTCTATCCAAGTCTGAGGTCCTGGGCAGAAACCCAGGGGCGAGCAGTTCAAACAATTTCTCCATCAAGTTACTTTCCTGAAAAGAAGCGTGTTCCAGCCTTCTCTTGACTGCTCCGTCCACACACTTGAGTCCACATGAAGTCAAGTCTCTCCGGGCTCTGGGGCCTTCATCAATATATGTGGAACAAGGCAAGGAGGAGACAAAGAAAGGGTCTGAAAGGCACCCACAACCTGCTCTCTTCCTGCTACCAGTGTGTCTAGGACTGTGCTCCCTTAACAGTTTTCAGATGCTCTGCAGGAGGAAAAAGCAAATGCTGGGCGTCCTGGCAAAGGCAAGAGACAGACCTGCTGAAACTCCAGGGGATCCCCAGTTCCCCGTGTCCCTCACACCAGAGCAGTTCAGATGTCCGGGCAGCTGCAGCGCGCCACCTAGCTTGACTGGTCTTCAGAGACTGGGCAGGGCAACTGATGCCAAATTGTAAGCTTCTGCCCACGCTGGGACCCCTTGTAGGATTTGCTCTGCTCACCTGGGATTGCTGCTGCTTAGCAGTTTTGGTGACAGGGACAGAACACGGAGTGTTTGTAGAATGGATTCAGTGAAGATACGTAACCCAGAGGGCTCTCTCTTTACTTTCCCCCTCACCACTAAGTCCTATAAAAATGTTCTCCTCTGGTTTCCCCAAATAGGGGGGCCAAGGATTCCCGAGGTTCTTGAAGGTGTAACAGTAGGCTCTCTGAGAGTTCACAAGAGCATAAGAATTTTTCCAATCAACCAAGAGAAAGAGGATAAGACTGTCCCATTTGCAACAGGGTGGGCCTTCAATAACGGCTCAAGTTGATCCATGTCATTTCCCTTCCAAGAGGTTCAATCTCACCCCATGGCCCGAACAGGAAGTCCCAGCTCTTGTGTGACCTTGGCCAAGTCTTTCAGGGGCCCAAGCCTATGCTCACCTCTCCAGTCTGGAGGAGATGAGCGAGTGCTGGAGGGGTTAAAAGAACACCACCAAGGGTAGTCCCAGGACTTCAGATCCATGGATTTGGGGATTTCACTCCCAGGAACCCATAGTTAAATGGGAGGCAGTCAGGGGTACTGGAAAAGCTATAGGCTTTGAAGTCAGTTAAACCTAGACTTGAAAATCCACTTCCACCATTCAGTCAGTAACCTCAGGCAAGTCGCTTAATATATCTGAATCTCAGTTTGTCTTCTATATGTGCAATGGGCATCATGTGAAAGGAGCTTCAGGATAACCTTTAAAGCACCCAACACAGTGCTAGGACAGAGTGCGTTCTGGACCCCAAAGCTCCTTGCAAGAAGCCCCCTTCACTTTATAGTTACCCCCACACATGCACGAACCACCCTCTGCCCATATCTCTCTAAAACCATTTTCCCACAGCAGAGGAGACTGGCAATGAGATTTCAAACCAGATTTATGAAAACTCATAACTAGAAGATTAAAATTCCAAATGTCATCTGGATAAGATGGGCCAGATGCTTGGAGAATTGCAAAAGCCTCGAGCTTCCCTGAACCAGCAGAGAAGTGGGAGTTGTGGAGGGGCTCGTGTCGGAGGGTTTCGCTGACTGAGGAGCGGTGTACTCCATCTATGAGGGCGAAGCAGAGACGCGTCTTCAGGACTGGGTGGGGAGCACTGCAGCTGTGAGATGAACTCAAACTCCAGCCCCTAGAGCTCGGTGAGGGCTTTTATTCACCAGGAGGCAACCATGACCCGGGTTGGCTCACTGGCCCTTCTCCTGGGTAGGGTCTGGAATGTGTGTCTGTCTACCCTGAGGCTGTTGGGGACCAGAGGGAGGGGGTCAGACCAGGGCCACTAGGAGAGAAAACCCTAGAAGGCTAAGTGATTAGGACCAGGTATACACCATGACCACAGCTGGTCAGCAGCACCTCCCACCATTCCCAAAAAGTAGAAAAGGGAAGGTGAGCCCTACTTTCCAGAACCCCTGCCATATATACACTAGCCACACACATGACTTCACTGAGTCCTTCTGACTGCCGGATGAGGGGCTGCACTGTATCCCTACTCTGTAGAGGAGGCCAGTGCTCAGGGGAGCTGAAGGGGCCCAAAGTCCGATAACTCCCAAACAGAGGAGCAGAGCAGGAATTTAAACCAAGTATTTCTGAACTGAAAATACATCCACTGTCCAAGCACTGGCTCCTTTCAACTAGAACCGTCACACCTCATGGCCCATTTCCACAGAGGCTGGCCCACTCCCACTGACTACCATGATCACAGAAGCTCAGGTAGGAAGTTAAATCAAATCATCAATGTCATTGTCAGAGCATTAAGAGAAAAAAAAAGTACAAGAGAAAGAGAACAGCTTGTATTGGAATGTTGATCCTGAATCATTGTCTAAGATCAGAACTATCAGTGAGTGAAGGGAAAACGCTCTTTAGAAGGAATCTGCTTCACCACCAAAATGAAAACCTACTATCACCTAGGGTGCAGGAGCGGCTAGGTAAAGAATTCACCCTCTTTGCAAAACTAGTGATGAAGAAGGGAAAAACCTGGAGGAACAAAAGCTCATCTACTGCCGCCTCTGGCCTTTTCTCATGCGGATCAAGCCCATATTCTTCCGATAGATCCATGGGGCAATCCCACCACATCCGGCTCCCTCCCAAACTGCCTGTTAGTGACCACACTTATCATTTAAGATCAAGTCCAGAGTCCAAAGCCTGGCATTCATGGCTCATGATAACCTGGCCACAGTCTCTGCTTCAGCCCCCCTTCCCTCCAGAGAGAGGCAGTGCGACTGTCACCAGGCATGTGGGTCTCAGAGTCAGTCTCACGTGGTTAACATCAGGGCTCAGCTGTCTGATGGATGTGCAATGTCTAATGGTGAGTTATGAAGGATCTCTGAGGCTAACAGGAGAAAAACAACAAAGGAAAAACAGAAATACTCCATGTAAAATGTATCCAGTGTAATGCATGGAACCTAGGGCCCAGTCAAGAAAGAAAGATACTGTAGATTTTTAAGCCTTCATGCCAGGACATAGATTGGGCGCATTGCACTGCCCCACCTCTGACTTTCCTTGATCTAGAACCTCTCTACCATACCCGCCTGCACACCTTGATCAGAATTCTGCAAGGTCCAGGTCAAGTCAATACCGGACTCTCTTACTTGTGAGCTTGCTGGTATTGCTTGTCACTATGTTACAGGGATTTGCACCTTACCCTGGTTAGTTACCTGCCTTACTCTTCCATGGTTATGTTGCTTACTGGCATTCATTTCTGCCCCTGCTACATTCTCTTCTACCTCCACACTGCAGGGTTTGAAAGCGTCACCCAGACTCCCTTGCAGCTGGGGTTCTGGGTGTGATTTAAGTTCTGCCCAATGATTTGTACCTGCATGAGGTCTGGAAGGCAGGCGTGAGGCAGAGGGGGCTGGCAGGCAAATTATAACAAATGGGAGTGATTGTGGAGTCAGACTCCAGGTTTCCGTATCTGGTAGTCAGTTTTATGGGAGTCAGAGGTAGGAGGGTGGAGTATAACAGCTCTAGAATATAACAAGCACTTTAAGTCACAGTTGTGATGGTTTGGTCTTGACGAGCCCAATTGCACCCTCCTAACTCTTGTCCTTCCTAACAATTTTGTATGTTACCAATTCCCTATATTAAATCTCTTCCTGCTTGAGTTACCTAGTACAGTTCCTAGTTTCTGAACTGATGCCAACTTATTAAGTCCCCAATTCACTCTTCAGCTTCCCAAGCTCAGTAATTATCACATGATCTAGATGTAGTTTAACGCTTAGCTCTGGTTGTAGGAGCTACTCACTACACGAGTCCAGAGATCCGAATTTATTTACATCCCTGTAGCCGACTCAGCCTAAGTAGGCACCTTCCCACAGGACCTCTCAAAGCCTCCATCCTGTGGAATTGACAGACAAGAGTGTATATTACCCAACAGTGCCCACAGCCAAGAAGGGCTCCAACTATCTACAAAATCATATGCTGGGAAAAAGAAATAACCGCCAACATTTGTCCCAAAGCAAATCTGGATGACAAAAGCAGACCTGTCCCTCAGACAAATTTTCACATTTATGAGGTGGTAAACTCAGCACTAAGGGATTAAAGTCTTCTGACCATTCTGTGAGCTTTAATAGTTCCTCCTTCTTTCCCTGGTCTGTCTTCCTTTCTCTCTGGTCAATAAGAGATTTGCTTTATAAGTCTGTATTTCACAAGTGCGGTAGATGAACCTCTGGGGGTAAGTTTTGTAAAATTTTAGACTGCACACTGGTGAATCTCTTATTTTAAGCCATGTACTTATTTTTCTGATTACTTTCTATTACACCCAATGTTTCTCCTTTTGCACTTGTAGATGGAATATATCATTTGCTCTTTAAACAAACTGCTTTAAATTAAGTAGTCACCATGAAGGAAGATGGTAAGTAAATAAGCAAGACAAGTGGTAGACAAATATGGCAAAATTATAAAGATGGCATCAGAATGACTAAGCTTGGGCGACATTGACATAAATCCAATCTTACAAATAAATTTTCTGGGGAATTTCAAATGATCTTATCAGGATAATATGAGATGACTCTGAGAATGTTCATAATTCATTTTACATAACATTCTGTCCCACTTCTCAGGGTTTTGGAAATAATCTGGTCTTCCAGGAAGACTGTCTGATGGGATCAGGAATGTCAACAGTCTTTTGCAGACTGTGGTCCTGGGCAGGTTATTCAAGCCTGTTTACCTCACTCCTGTGCCTGGGAAGGGAAGCCACTGAAGGGGCCTCTTCACTCCACAGGGTGCTGAGGAAGACAGAAAGATGCAGCTACGCCTACTAAATGAAATCATTAATTTCAATGATTGTTTTTAGTTGAACTGATTTATCTAAATACAATTTTCAATACATATAATCCTAGGGTTGGAAGAGAAAGGTTTGCAATAAATAATTCTAGGAAATGAATGTTAATGGAGGGAAAGGTTAGTATCTGGATATACCCTTTTGAAAAATACTTGTTTATTTTGGCACCTTGTGAATATTCATGAACATAAATGATCCTGAAGCTAGAATGAACAGTCTATCTCCCCTCCTTTGCAGCCAGTGTAAAGAGGGGGATAAGGGTTCCAAAGCAATACTCAGGGTCACAGGTTTCTCCTCTTCTGACAGGATGGCCCCCTTCCTGAAACTGGAGCAGGTGTGGCCACAAGGGGTCAAACGCCCTCAGTGGGATACAAACACACCAGTTCTCCTCTGAGAAGTTGGCTTCTAAAAATGTCAAGAAACAATGTGTTGGCATACAGTTGGTGCCAAATAAAAGCAACGCTTGGCTGTGGCTGACTCCCTCAGCCATAGAGCTATGGCTGAAAGCTAAGGTAACCCCAGGAGGCAGATTCACTATTAAGACAGGGAAAGGGGGTAGGTGATTTTCTCCCTAGCCATCCCACAGAAATGCTACTGGCACTTAAGAGTTCCCCAAAACCCACTGTAAGAGGACATAGGAGTAAAGGTTGAGAATAAGGCCAAGGAAGTAACGCACCACTAATTGGGCAGGGTAAGTCCAAATTCCCTGTGGACCTACCACGGTCATTTTTAGCATAGATGTCACATAGAACATCCTAGAACACGTCTGATAAGGGAAAAAGTTTTCTGGGAAAATGTTTGTGATAGTCACTGTAACTAACACATTGGCCCGTGACAGTTTAGGGGGACTGAGGTCATATTCACTGCATAAGGCAGCGAGGTTGGGTTCTTGGCCAGCTACAGCTTGTCCACAAGACTAGGACCTCAGAGAGGATGTGAGAAATGCAGTGAAAGACTCCACATGCAGAGTAACCCTTGTAACAATAGTACACAGGGCTTCCCAGGTGGCTCAGTGGTAAAGAATCTGCCTGCCAATACAGGAGATGCAAGAGACATGGGTTTGATCCCTGGATCGGAAAGATCCCCTGGAGGAGTGCATGGCAACCCACTCCAGTATTCTTGCCTGGAGAAACCCATGGACATAGGAGCCTGGCGGGCTACGCTTCATACGGTCGCAAATAGTTGGACACAACTGAGCAACTGATCACGCACACACACACAATGGCAGTATATTTGATGTGGGATCCTAATGATGGCTAGGGGGAAGAGGAACGCTGGCTGGCTCAGGTGAGGTGAAAAGGAAGCCTCCTTACAACTCCACATACAGATGTTCCTTTTCGGAGGACCCTGAGAAGTACTTTGCACATTCGTTTGGCCATTTGTTCATTTAACAAATATTAATTGGCTTCCACCTTTGAGCCAGATATTGTGCAAGGTACCAGAAACTCAGCAGAAAACCAGACAGATATGTCCCTGAACTCATGAAACTTACCTATAAATTCGGTGAGATGGATGATAAGTTAACACATTAATAAAGAAGATTAATGTCAGTGCATGTGGTGTGTTACAAGGGAAGGAAAGAGAGTGACAGGGGTAGTGATTGCAAGGGGCACCACTATGGTGGAGTGTGGTGGGGAGCATGGCAGACTCCTGAGAATAAAGGAGAAGCAAGCATCATGTGAAGAGCCAGGTAGGAATATTCTAGGCAAGGGAACAGTAATGGAAATAAAAACAAACAAATGGACCTAATTAAACTTAAAAGCTTTTGCACAGCAAAGGAAACTATAAACAAGATAAAAAGACAACCCTCAGAATGGGAGAAAATAATAGCAAATGAAACAACTGACAAAGGATTAATTTTCAAAATATACATGCAGCTCAAGCAGCTCATGTAGTTTTCTGCATACCAGAAAAACAAACAACCCAATCAAGTGGGCAAAAGACCTAAGTAGACATTTCTCCAAAGAAGACATACAAATGGCTAATAAACACATGAAAAGATGCTCAACATGGCTTATTATTAGAGAAATGCAAATCAAAAGTATATAGAGATATCACCTCACACCAGTCAGAATGGCTATCATCAAGAAATCCACAAACAATAAATGCTGGAGAGGGTGTGGAGAAAAGGGAACCCTTTTGCAACTGCTGGTGGGAATGTAAATTGGAATAGTCACTATGGAAGACAGTATGGAGATTCCTCAAAAAACTGGGAGTAGAACTACCATATGACCCAGTGGTCCCACTCCTAGGCATATACCCTGAGGAAAACAAAATTGAAAAAGGCACATGTACCCCAATGTTCACTGCAGCACTATTTACAATAGCTAGGACAAGGAGGTAACCCAGATGTCCATCATGAGATGAATGAATAAAGAAACCATAGTATATATATACAATGGAATATCACTCAACCATAAGAAGAAACACATTTGAGTCAGTTCTAATGAGGTGGATGAACCTAGAGCCTATTATACAGAGTGAAGTAAGTCAGAAAGAGAAAAACAAATATTGTATATTAACACGTATACATGGAATCTAGGAAGATGGTCCTGATGAACCTAATTACAGGGCTACAGTGGAGACAGAGACATAGAGAACAGACTTATGGACATGGGCAGGGGGGAGGAAGGAGGAGTGGGATGAATGGAGAGAGTAACATGGAAGCATATACACTATCATACAAAATATAGAAGGCCAATGGGAATTTGCTGCATGGCTCGGGGAACTCAAACCAGGGCTCTGTAACAACCGAGAGGGGTGGGAGGTGGGAGGCTGGTGGGAGGGAGGGGACATATGTATACCTATGGCTGATTCATGTTGATATGTGGCAGAAACCAACACAATACAGTAAAGCAATTACCCTTCAATTAAAAGTAAGTACATGTTTTAAAAATTTAAAAAATAATTTTGGAAAAATAAATAAGGGGGGAAAGGCATCGTAATGAATACTTTTAATATTCCAGAAGGTAAAATCATGGAAACAGTGCTCTATAAATCTTGTCTCTATGGAAAAAATAAAAGAATATTCTGGGCAAGGGAACAGCCAAGACAAAGGTCCAGAGGTGGGAAAGAGCTGGAAATTATGAGAAGAACAGGAAATTATCCCTAGTGCCTGCTCTCAAATAGAAAAGGGTAACGTGGGGGTGATTTCAGGAAGCAGGCAGGGGCGAATGACACAGGACCCCACAAGTCACAATAGTAGGGGGAGGGGATTTTATTCAACACTCAACCGGCAGCCATAGGAAAGTTTAAACAGGGAGCAAAAGGATCTAAGTTTTCAAAAGGTCACTCTGGCCCTCGTGAGAGGAATGGACAGAGAGGTGGGGTCAGGACTGGAAGCAGGGAGTCTAGTTACCTGACTGATGGAACAGTCCAGGTGCAAGAAGCTTAGGCCAGGGGACGGGAGCAGAGACTGAAGGAAGTGTGGAAAAGTAACTGAAAAAGATTCGGCAGACTTCGGCACCAAATCAAAGCTTCCTGGATGGATAAATGATGACTTGGCTGAAGTTTTACCTGATTTGACTGGCTTTTCTAAAATTGTCCGTCATACACCCAGGCACCAGTTCTAAGTCGGAGATGGGCGGCAAACCTCTTCAAACTAAACAACAATCAATCGCTGTTAGATAAAGGAGGCATCAACACAAGCTCAGGGCAGCATTTCCATCCGGAGTAAAGAAAAAAACGGCTCATTCGAAACTGGGCTGTCAGGAGCTCCCTGTCTGTCTTCCACTGCCTCCTACCTGCCCCCACGATCTGAGCCAATTCTCACTCTGCAGTCTCCAAGTTAAGAGCCCGGAACCTCCCCGGAACGAACTGTAACTTCCAAGGAAGAATATGGTTTAGCATTATGCTTCAGTAAACCCAGAAGGCAGGTGGAGATAAGAGAATTAAGGGTACCTATTAAGGGAGCCGGAAGTCGCGAAGTCCTGAAGAAAGAAGAGCCTGCACCCGGCCAGAGGCTGAGTTCCATCACTGCTGGCAACTCTGCAGAGAAGACCTTTGCCTCCAGCCTTCCTCACAGTGCAGCGAAGGGGTGGCAGTAGGGAGGAAGAGCTTTTTCTTTCATCCCTCTGGAAGCCTAATGTGCGTGCCAGTCAGAACGTGGGTCACCAGCAGTCCTAGAGGACGGTGCTTCTTCCCAAGGAGTGCTCGCCCTGGACCGGACACAGTCCAGTCCTCGCAGCTGGGCTGGACACCAAGAAGGGGCCATGCTTTCCACTACTTAGAATCAAATCCCCCTGGTAGTAAGGGCTTTGATTTCCAGAAAACCTTATGAGGGAAAGTGCAGAGGCTAAGGGACCCATGAATATCACTGGCACAGGAGTTCCTAAAGTCAGTGACCTGGACTTAGATATGTGTTTGTTATGGAAACAAGCAACAAGTATGATTCTCCTTTCAGTTTTTGAACTTAATCACCTCCCACTATCTGGTGGCTCAGACAGTAAAGAATACACCTGCAATGCGGGTAACCTGGGTTCGTCCCCTGGGATGGGAAGATCCTCTGGAGGAGGGCATGGCAACCCACTCCAGTATTCTTGCCTGGAGAACCCCCCATGGACAGAGGAGCCTGGAGGACTACAGTCCATGGGGTTGCACAGAGTCTCACGGGACTGGACGACTAAGCACACAGCACTACCACTCAGGGGTATAGATGAGCGGTGCGTGCGAAGAGCAAGTACTCCGGCAGGCCCAGAGTGGTCACTCCCTCCTGGGGGCCCAGCAGTGGGGATGCACAGAGTTGGCAGAAGAAGGGGAACATCTGCCAGGCATCTCTTGGGTGCCTGGTTCCTCTCCTCACATCGGCGCACCACACAGCCCTGCTAGAAATCCTCTTCGACGGGGAGGCACGACCGCCTATGTAAGAGAGGGGAGTCAACGAGGCCGGCGGTCATGTAACCAGTGGGCAGCAGGGCTGAAGTCGGAATGAGTCAATCCCAAGTCCCATGTGCTTTCCATCCCTACCAGCCGGCACCCTCAGCTCAGCCGCACTCTCCCGGGGTGACTGAGCGCCTGCCCTTCGGAGGGCTGCAGCCCGGGCTTCTATCCCAAGCACGCAGCTTGCCCCCGACTCTTACCCACCTTGGGAAGGTGATCAGTCCCAGATGTCCTCACCTGTGAACTTCTCGAGGCAAGAGCTCAAAGCGCCCTCACTCTCCTACTGGGGGTATTCACCCCCAGCCATGGGACAGGGTCTCTCTCCTCAGCAGCTTAAGATGTGTCTTAGAACAGCTCTCAGGCTCTTCCTGCCCAGCCCCGGGCCTGCAGATCGCTCCCCACGGGCTCCGCACCTGGGCGGGAAGGGGAACTTGGCGGGCTGGGCGAGCTCCCAGGCTACAGCAGATTGGTGCACGCCGCAGGGCCTGGGCTGGGCAGGAGGGCAAGGGGAGGAGTCCTGGACTCCTCTGCTCTGCCCGCTTGTCACCTGGCAGCTGGCGAGGTGGTAATCGTTAACCTGGGAGAGTGCTCCATCTTCCTCTGGTGTCCTTGGTGTGAGTGATGTCACCACCCGCCCCGCAGGACTCACCTGCAGCCGGGGCCTGGCACAGTCCCCAGCAGTGACTGGCTAAGGGTACAGACTTTTCAAGCCAGCTTGATTTGGATTCAATAGTGTGGCTCCTTCTGTCACTAACTATGTGGCTCAGGGTAAGTTATCCTCTGAGACTTAGTTTCCTTAGGCATAAATGGGGGTAAGCATAGCACTTATGCTATAGGGCTATTGTGCAGATTAAATGAAACAATGTGTGCAAACAGGGCTTGCCACCCAGCAAGTACTCAATAGATGCTTAATAAAAAATAAAAGCAATGTTCTTTTAAAGTAAGCCACTGCAACTGCAGTTCTTCCCTGGAAGGGGCAGCAGATTCAACCCTGAGAGTCCTGCCTTCTGGAAACGGAAAGAGAGAGGAACAACTTAAGCATCAACCTGGTGGTAGATGCTGGGTCTGACTGCCTCCCAAACACAACATTCTCAAATCTTCGGAAGCGGTAAAAGAGCTGGCCATTCACTCAGCACCTACTCACAGGCAGGTGCCTCAAATGCATGTCTTCTGATCTATTCAACAATCCTGCGAGGACAGAATTATTCCCATAGACGAGGAAGCCGAGGCTCAGAGATGTCAAACAACTCACCCAGAATCACCCTGCCGGGGAGGAGAAGCTGGAATCACATAACAATAAAAACTAGAGCAACATTTTCATAGTCTTTCTGCTGTTCCAGGTATTATTCTGAGATCTTTACACATATTGACTGATGAATCCTCAATACACCCCAAGTACTACGACTATCCCCACTTCACAGATGAGAATAACTGAGGCCCAAACAGGTTAAACAAGGTCATACAGCGGACTGCTGGGCTGGAACAAGAGCCAAGGTGGGTTGGCTCCAGGGGACTTACTTTAACCATTGCTTTATCTCTCAAAAAGAAAAAAGAAAAAAAAAAAAAACCTCCTTGCTCTGCCTATAGCACTACCCTGCCTCTAAAAAAATGAAATCTCATGAGTCCTGAGGACACTTTTTAAATCAGAGACAACTGTGTTGGAATCAAAAAAACACAATGGCCTGGAGCTTGGAGATGTTAGGGTGTGAGTGAAAGCAAATCACTTTCCTTCTATGGATGTCAGCTGGCCCAAGTATAAAAGGATTGGAGTAGACTAGTAGTTTGTACTGAAATCTCACAGCTCTAACAGTATGTGGTTCTCTGAAATGGGCCTTCCTCCTTCCTGGGGAAGACCATGAAGTCCACAGAGCTGGGAGCTGAGCTTGCCGACAGGCCCTCCTCAGGGCAGCCAAGGCACATCTAACGGAAGGAGACGGCATGAGGCCGGAGCGCAAGAGCCACCCATGAGCGAGCATCTGAGTCTGGGAGATCCTGGGCAATTTACCAGGCCCTTGGTTTTTCCCCTTTGGCAAAGACAGGGAAATAACTCGCCTTCGAGGGTTGCTTTGAGGTCATAAAAATGGTCATAAAGCATTTTCCCAGATTCAAAGTCCGGGTTTGCAAAATGCTCTTGAACTCAGCCATGAGAAGAGTCATCAGAGAAGTCGGGAGTTTGCAGGATTCCCAGAAAGCAGTCTGAGAATGTCAAGAATCTTCATTACTTCTCCATGCTTCTTACAGCTGAGTCTGGTCCAGAAAGAGGAAGAAAAAAACCCCAATACTAAATCAAAGCAACTCAGAAGATATTCAAAACAGTACTACGCTGTTTAGTATAATTATATGCTATCCAGTTCTTCAAAGTCTTCATCTCTCCCACCGGACAGTAAATTCTTAAAGGCTACGAAATTTGTCTCTCTCTCTAATCATAACCTGTAGATTTGCTGAAACATTCCCAAGACGAGACCCAAATTCACTTCCCTGTACACTGACCTTCCTAATTCTCTTTTTTCAAGTGACCTGACTGAACTCAAGTCAACAAACATGTTCTGAATGCTACTATGGGCCAGGCAGCATGTCATTTGTATTACATTCCAACTACCTCAAAAAACTACATAACAATAATCACTGAAAATAGCATCAGTGTCTCAAGGCTGGAGTTGGGGGTGGGGGAGTAATCAAACCATCCCTATGTGAGGAGATCAAAGAATGGTTTTGGAATTTCAACTATTCGGTTAAAGTCTGCTTATTTTATTCATTAGATATTCATATAATATGTATTATATAAATTCTTACTGCAGAAGATTGAGTTATTCATCCATTCAACAATTATTCCTGGGGAAGCTGCTCTTTGTTAGGCAATGTGCTAACAGTCCTGAGAGGTTCAAAGAAGAAAATTGGTATATTACTTATTTTATTGGAAGTCTAATTCCAGAGGTCCATGGCTACCAATTTTAAACTAGAGTAATGGTGTCTCTCTTCCTCAAGGATGATAAGATTAATTCATTCATTCAGTCAACTCATACTGGGCATCTATCTTGTGCCTGGTACTAGAGATAGGCTAAGAAGCAGTCAAGCATGATTCTTGCCTTCATGGAGGCCAGCCATTTAATTAAGGAGGCAGCCAATTACTAACTGCAATAGATGTGATGGAGGGAAAAAAACAAGGGACTGAGATTTTGAAGGGAATACCTGCATAAGATAGATAGATCAAGGAAGGTCAGGTCTCCATTTAGGTTGAGTCCTGAATGATGAGAAAGAGTCAGTCATGGAGAAAGTGGGGAGAAGAGCATTCCAGGTCAAGGGAACCATAGGTGAACTGCCCCTGCCCCCACCCTCAGGTGGGAAAGACGTGGTGAGTTCAAGGCAGGATGGTGCAGGAGCCCGGTGAGCCATCAAAGGAGGGAGAGACAAGAGATGGGGAGGTAGGCAGAGCGCTCAGTGCAGGCGCCTCTAAACCAAGGTGATGCATTTGGATTCTATTCTTTGTGCAAAGGGAAGGCACTGAAGTGTACTTGAAGCAAGAGAAGGAAGTTGCTTTTGGTACCACTCTGGTGCTGTATGGAGAATGGGCTGTATGTAGGCAACGGTGATACTTCGGATACTAGTTAGGAGACCACTGCAGTTCTCTGCATGAAAGATGATGGTGCCACATGAGAAAACGAGAAGTGGTTAGATTTTAGATCTGTTGGCAAGCTTCAAGCAGAAGTACTTGCTCTTGGGATGAAGGCGTGCAAGAGAGGAAGACAACAGGATGACTCCTCAGTGGCTGGAGCCTCTGGTAAATGAGGACCATTTACTGCAATCAGTAAGTTTGATGATTCTCAATCAATGGTGATTTTGCTTCCTAGAGCACATCTGGAAATTTACGGAGACATTTTTGACTGTCATGACTTGGTCAGGGGGAGGGGTCCGCTACTAAATATTCTAGCATAGGTAGAAGCCAGGGATGCTGCTATAAATTAAAGTTAAATAATTGTCTAGCCCCAAATGTCTATAGTGCCAAGGATAAGGAAGGCCAACTTTCAGAAGTGAGGAGTGAGGAGAGGAGACAGTGTGAGGGGTTACTTAATGCCACATCTGGGACATATTAAATTGGAAATACTCATGTTAAATTGTCCTTGGAACCACATGGCTTAGAAATGAAGAAAGTAAAAAGCAGGACTGGCAAGCAGGCAATCCTTGGAGGAGGAGAGAATGTGAGTCTTCTCTCTCTGGTCTCCAAAAACCCAGTGGTCCTACTCACGATCCTCTCTGCTGCTAAATTATGAAAGAAATTTCATAAAATCAAAAACCAACAGTCTCAGAAGTACAGATCGGGAGTTTGGGGCCGACATGCATGCACTTCTGTGTTTAAAATTGATACCCAACGAGAACCTATTGTACAGTACAGGAAACTCTGCTCAATACTCTATAATTTGGAAAAGAATTTTTTAAAGCTGGGAGTCTCTTAAGACTTGCCACTCACCCTGTTTGCACTCACCTTCCTTTCTTCTGTCCCCAGTTCTGCCTATTCTGCAAGCTCAGTGCCAAGACCTAGGTTTCCAAGGTTTCCCTGCAGTACCCATCCTTGCTGTGTCCGAGTTCAGCGGGGTCTGACTTCTCTGGCACCTGCTGGGTCCCGCACCTCTCTATGTATGCCATCCTGCCACTATCCACGTATCTCCTCAAGATTTCTCACATCCCTTGGAGGAAAGGATTCTACCCATCTTCCAGATAGACAAACTGAGGCTCAGACAAGTAACCTCTGGACCAAGTTGATGGTGACAGGCCACCAAATGTGCGATACCTGGTACCTGTATCAATGCACCAGACAGGCTGCCTCCCTCTCATCTCCTAGAGCACCTAGTCTACAGCCTCAGGATGATGACGGAGTCCTGTTTCAGACCACAGCTCTCCTATGAGGGGCTGGCACATAGCTCGTGCCTGAGCCTTTGTAGAAGCACGTGAGCCCTGTGTGAGCCTGGCCTTTCCAGGTGGTCAACTGAGAGCTTGACAACAGGGAAGCACGTTGGGGAGGAACGGAAATGCTCCCCTTTTCTCTTTTTCCCAAGATCCCACCAGATCCCCCAAAGAAGGGAGCACCAGTAGTATTTCTGGCTGCCGTCTGCACAACCACGGGACACGCTGTGTCTAAGCTGACCTGGCAGAGACCGGCGCGCTTCAGGGTCCCAGGTTACTGGTGGGTGGAGGGTGAGGAACTGTGTTTAAAGGCAGGAGTTTAGTCCATGCAGTCTCTTTTACTTTTGGGGTACAGGCACCTCTGGCCCATTTTCTCTGCTCAGTGTCTCCACCTGGGAGTCCAGTTAGATCAACTCTGTGGCCAATTCACAGAAGACAAGGCAGGAAGCCTTCCTCTGGTCTCAGGTCTACGTCACGATCTTCACAATTTATCAGAAATCTTGGATTTGGGGACTTAAACGGGGCACACCAGGGACCTCCCTGGTGCTCCAGTGGTTAAGACTCTGTGCTACATTGCAGGGCAGCAATGGTTTAATCCCTGGTCAAGGAACCAAGATCCCACATGCTACACAGCCCGACCAAAAAATAAATAAAAATAAATTTTTAAAAAGTGGAGGCGTACCAGAAAGTGCTTACCCAGGTTAGCGAAGGCTACCCATCTTTGTCCAGGTTAATGAAGGTCACCTGTCTTTGTCCCTAGGGAGGGAAGATGAGGGAGGGCACAGCCTTGATTTAAGTTGCATTCACATCCATCCCCCTTGCATAATTTGGGCCACAGTTTATGTAAGAATTCAATAAAAGTTCAAAAAATGATACAAATAACTCCAATATGGCGCAACCAAGCCAATCCATCACATCCCATTCCCCTCCCTCTCTGACCTGCTCCCCTTCCTGAGATCCTGATTTCACTTGGTGACAGTACAACAGCCTGGCTTTCCCAGGATAAAAGCCTCAGAAGTCTTTAAACTCCCCTTCTTCTGACAACCAGCTGGCCAGCCCTGTCAATCTTGCTCCGGAATAATACTCCCACCCAAAGAATGTCTTTCCCCGGCCACTATTTTGAGCTTTCACTCACTCTACTGAGAGCTCATCAAAGCATAAACCCTGGGACCAGTGGGAATGCAAACTAGTCCAGCCACTATGGAGAACAGTGTGGAGATTCTTTAAAAAACTGGAAATAGAACTGCCATATGACCCAGCAATCCCACTCCTGGGCATACACACCCAGGAAACCAGATCTGAAAGAGACACATGCACCCCAAAGTTCATCACAACACTGTTTATAATAGCCAGGACATGGAAGCAACCTAGATGCCCATCAGCAGATGAATGGATAAGAAAGCTGTGGTACATATACACTATGGAATATTACTCAGCCGTTAAAAAGAATTCATTTGAACCAGTTCTAATGAGGTGGATGAAACTGGAGCCCATTATACAGAGTGAAGTAAGCCAGAAAGATAAAGACCAATACAGTATACTAATGCATATATATGGAATTTAAAAAGATGGTAACAATAACCATATATGCAAAACAGAAAAAGAGACACAGATGTACAGAACAGACTTTTGGACTCTGTAGGAGAAGGCGAGGGTGGGATGTTCTGAGAGAATAGCACTGAAACAAGTATACTATCAAGGGTGAAACAGACCACCAGCCCAGGTTGGATGCATGAGACAAGTGCTCAGGGCTGGTGCACTGGGAAGACCCAGAGGGATGGGATGGGGAGGGAGGTGGGAGGGGGGATCGGGATGGGGAACACATGTAAATCCATGGCTGATTCATGTCAATATATGGCAAAAACCACTACAATATTGTAAAGGAATTAGCCTCCAACTAATAAAAATAAATGAAAAAAGAAAAAAACAAAACAACCCTGGGACCAAAGCCATGATGTCACCATCATCTTTGTCTTCACCAGAAGAGAGCATGGCTCCTGGGACAGAGAGCATGTTCACGACCTGGAGCAAGTGTAAGACCACGGTTCCAGCTGACAGCCTTGGGCCAGGGAAATTCAGAGGGCCAAGAGGCACGACCTGCAGCTTGTCTTCTTGCACAGGTGGCCCCAAGGAGCAAAATCAAAAGGGCTCTTCTGAACCTACAGCCCCTCTACTCCCAGAGCAAAACTACACCCCACAGACAGTACCAGGTGAATGAACTCCACTTCAAAGAGCTGAGCCCCAGAACCACCAACTCCCAGCGGGGACACACAGTAAAACCATGAGATAACTGGACCTCAGGATGACTTGAATTCCCATTTAAAGAGCCTGGTGATTTGCTCCAGGCTTCAGTCCAGAACTCTATTCTCCAACAAGGTAGGTAAAGGTCTCATCTTTTGTGCACGTGTATAAGGAAGACGATGGAGGGGAAGGAAGGAGATGGGGAAAGGACCACCTGCCGGGGAGGCCAAGCCAGAGCCCCGTATCCACACCCCTCACGCTTTCCAGGCCCAATATGCTTGGGGAGCCACTGGGAGCCATGACATCAGAAACCTCCTGGAATAATGGCCACTCTCTTGGTCCTCCTAAGCTGCTGCTGCTGCTGCTGCTGCATTGCTTCAGTCGTGTCTGACTCTGTGCGACCCCACAGACGGCAGCCCACCAGGCTCCGCCGTCCCTGGGATTCTCCAGGCAAGAACACTGGAGTGGGTTGCCGTTTCCTTCTCCAATGCATGGAAGTGAAAAGTGACCGTGAAGTCGCTCAGTCGTGTCTGACTCTTCACGACCCCATGGACTGCAGCCCACCAGGCTCCTCCATCCATGGGATTTTCCAGGCAAGAGTACTGGAGTGGGGTGCCATTGCCTTCTCCACCTAACCAGCTACAGCACCCCAAAACATTCAGCCCACAGTGAACCTGGAGGGGACCTCAAGTGGCAGGAAACGGAACTGCAGCCAGGACCCAGACTCACTGGGAACCACCAGAGAGAACCCAGGAAGCCCCACCAGCTGCAGCTCGGATCCCCTGCAGTTATTTCACTAACCTGACAGCACACACACTACATTTCATGTGATTCAGCACTGCTTTACGGGGGGAGGGAAGGACTGGGAGTTTGGGATTAGAAGATGCAAACTATTACATATAGAATGGATAAACAACAAGGTCCTACTGTATAGCACAGGGAACTACATTCAACATCTTAGAAACCATAATGAAAAAGGATATGAAAAAGAATGTATATACGTATACGTGAATCACTCTGCTGTACAGAAGAAATCCACTATAAAACAGAATTTTTAAACTAAAGAGCAAACCATTGCATTATGATTAAAAAGAAAAACCAAAAACCTGGAGACTTCACAGTTGCCCCATTCATTGAACAGGTATGTGTGGCAGATGCCATGCCGGTTGTGGGGAAGGCAAAGATGCTGAAGCCTCAACTGCAGGTATCCTGCAAGCCTCTGCAGAGTCCAGGCAAGCCAAAAGCAAGGTGGGGGCATGAAAAAGGGATTCTTTATCCACAGTGTCTTCATCCACAGTGGCTACTCTGGAGATATAATCAATAACGCTTACCAGCTGAAACATCTTGGAACTGCACCATACACAGCCTCGAAACCTCAATTTTCTCCTCAAAAATGTCTGTAGCTGTATATCAATCTGTACATTCTTATAATATAGAACACTTCCAGGAACTAAGTGAAAGGATAATGCACCAAACTTCCCAGGTGATGCCATGGTCAAGAACCCGCCTGCCAATGCAGGACACGCAAGAGATATGGGTTCAGTCCCTGGGTCAGTAGGATCCCCTGGAGTAGGAAATGGCAACCTGCTCCAGTATTCTTTCCTGGAGAATCCCATGGACAGAGGCACCTGGAGGGCTACAGTCACTGGGGTCGCAAAGAGTTGGATGCAACTGAACACACACACACACACCAACCTCCAGATTCCTAGCATTATCTGATTACATACATGCTTTCTCTTTTTTGACTAATTTGCTATCTGAGAACTCTTCTCCTCTTTACCTTGCATAAAGAAGATATGCCGCCAACCGTCTCTGAGTGAGAAGCAACTTGAGGAGGAGAGAGGGCAGAGGGCACGCACCACAGATGCAGGAAATACAAAGTAACACAAACCTAGCTGTCCCCACATCGTCATGCGTCAGAAATCCGTGTATTCAAATACGGGCCTCTTGAAACCAAACCCTAGTTCAATCTGGAATAGTCCCCTCACTAGAGAGGCAGTGGGACAACTTCCGAAGACTGAACACTACTATGTCTACAGCTCCTCACTTTTCCCCCTACGGCAGCCAGACATTACTTTGTGGAGAGCACATTTACTACTGCAGTTAGAACCTGAAAAAACAGCCAATCAATGCAATAAACCCAGTTCACTTCATTTCAAAACATGAACTCATTGTTATCTCAGGAAATATCACCTTACTCTTTAGATTAAATGTTAGCCCAAGTCTAGGAGGCATTCAACAGTGAGAAAGTAATATACTTTAGTTGGCTTCTCCAGACTCAAGTTTCACCAAAACAAGTTTCATACAGAGATTCGCCAAGTACCGGGTAATGGGATATGGCAGGGTTACGTCATCTGCGGCCCATTTCCAAAGAAACATGGCTTTTCCAGGTGGAATTCTAAGTGCTCTCTCTTCTCTTTATAATCTTTGTTGCACCAGTTTGCATGATGAGTATTAGCAGATGCATTAAAACTGGTGATAAGCTATGAGGCCTTGGGGCAGTTCGTTTCATCTGCCTGGGTCCCTGCATCTGCCTTTGTGAGGTGGATGGTTGGGGGCTACTAGTCAGGGGGCCCTTTCCTGAGCTAACATCCCAAGAGAATCAGTCCTGGACTCCACTGTCCAGCTCTTCCTGTGGTTGCCTTGGCACAACAGCCCCCAACCAGCCTTCGAGTCCAGCACCCGAACACCCTGTGAGTCTTCCATTCTCTGAGTAGGGATGGAGACAATTACCTGGCAGATTGACTCAGTTCATCTCCCAAGTCCACTGCTCAGCCAAATAGTCAATGCTGACATTCACCTGCCTTACATGTCCTCAACTGCTTCCCAGACACAGGTAGAGATATGAAAGAGAACCATCTGGGCCCTCGATCTGGTGATGATCACGGTAATGAATTGTTATTGACTGCTTCTGAGGTTTCAGGTCCTGCACTGAATACTTTACTTGCATCATCTCATTTTATTCTCACAAAACCCCTCTTGGGTATACATAACATAGGAGGGAACTGAGACGCAAAGAGATTAAATGATTTGGCCAAGATCTCACAGCTAGAAGGTGGCAGAACCCAGGATTTAAACTAGGCCTGCCTGACATGATACTGTGTTTCAGCCAACCTTGATACTTGGAATAGCCAAGTATACCCAGGAAAGCGTCTCACTTTGCCCAGGACAGGACTTGATTTACACCTGTATCCCTGGACAATTCTTCACAGTACCCTTTTTACTTTCAGAAATGTCTTAGCTTGGATGATAAATTGTCCAGTCACCTACTTACAATGCCTATTACAATGAGGGGTGATAATAATGATAATTGTTATTATTACACAACCATGTCACATGTGCAGTAAACCACTGCATAACCACTCTGAAGAGAGAAACCTCTCCCAGCCTCCCTATCTTTCTGCTTACTTTGCTGTATTTTTCTCCATAGCATTCATCAACACAAAAAAGTAGATTTTGCTTAGCATCTCCACTACAATATAAGCTCCACACAGGCAAAATAGCTTTTTGTTTACTAGTATATCTCCCAGTTTGTAGTAGATGTTTCATAAATACCTGTTGAGTAAAGAAACACGTTATTGTCATTGGAACAAAAGCAAACACTTCTCAAGCAGTTACTAAGTGCTTTGTTCTGCTCAAAACCTGGTGTGTGTGTGTGTGTGTCTGTGTGTATGCTGTCAAGTCCGACTCTCTGCGACTTCATGGACTGTAGCCCGCCAGACTCCTCTGTCCATGGAATTATCCAAGCAGGAATACTAGAGCGGGCTGCCATTTCCTACTTCAGGGTACCTTCCCGACCCAGGGACTGAACCTGCATCTCCTGAGTTCTGCACTGGCAGGCAGATTCTTTACCACTAGTGCCCCCTGGGAAGTCCCTTGCTCAAAAAAATCAAACTCCTCAAGTTTGGAACAGTTACCTTCATCACTTTATAGAGAAGAAACAGAGCCTCAGAGAGATGAAGTAATAGTCGCCAAGGACACACAGACCATTGATGGCAGAGCTGGGAGGGAAGTGATGCTGACCACCCAAACGCCACTCTAAGTCTGGGAGCAGAGACAGCGCTCACACACACACACACAGCACAAGGCCTCAGGGCAGTGTGCAATCAAAGGAAGGTTAGCACTACTGCCTGTCAGAGATCCCAGAGGGAGTGTGGTCAGGCAGGGCTTCTTAAAAGAAAGGAGACTTGATTTGAGCTTTGGAAGACAATAGAATATGGACAGATGGAAGAAGCATTTAGTCCCAGGGAGCAGTGAAAGCGGAAAATCACAGGACTGACCATGCTGATTAGAACAAACAGCTTCTATCTGGAGGCCCTGCAGAGCAAGATTTAAAACACGGCCATCACCTAGAGGGCCTTGAATGCCATGAAGGAGTAAGTAAGCATTCACTAGTAAGCAGGATCCTATATACAAGAGCTTTCCTACCAGGAATGATGTAGTGGGCAGTCTGGATTCCTGAAACTTCACAACAGTAACAAGGCCAGAGAAGCTGGCAGGAGCTTCAACTGTGAACCAGGACACCCCCTGGACCCTCTGCAGATACACATCCAGGGCACACATGTGAGCTGGTAAATCTCTGATTAAAGCATCTTCCTCCCCATAGATTTGTTTGTGTTTTGGGTCCTAACATATTCCTATGAGCATGCATCCCTTCTCTGCCACGACAAAGATAACGTATAGTGCTTGTCCCACTCCACAGGGTTCTGAATGGATGCAATTAGTGTCCGTGGTGGCAAGGACCATCCTCTCCTATCCTCCCAGCCATCCCATACATCTCCATAATACCTTCTTATTACACTGTTTAAACAATATCTATCTACTCATTCTATCCCCTCTTTTCACAGCCTCTCCACCTCCTTGGCTGCTACTTTATAACGTGAGCCAACACATCTGCAACATCTGGATCAAAATGAACAACCCTTGGGAACAGCCACTGTGTCACCTCGCCAGTAGCCCTAGGCTCATAGCTAGATGGATGATGGCAACCTGGTCCATATATCCTGGACAGCCTAGACATCCTGAAGAAAAGCTTAGCCACATGCTTTCTGGGTGACTGACATTTATAACAGAAGCCAGAAACAAAACATATACGTTGTTGTTGTTGTTCTTCTTCAGTTGCTAGGTCGTGTCCAACTCTTTTCGACCCCACGGACTGCAGCACGCCAGGCTTCCCTGTTTGTCACCAACTCCCAGAGCTTGCTCAAGCTCATGCCCATCAAGTCGGTGATGCCATCCAACCATCTCATCCTCTGTTGTCCCCTTCTCCCCTTGTCCTCAATTTTTCCCAGCACCAGGGTCTTTTCCAATGAGTGAGCTCTTTGCATCATATATCTTCTACACATACACACACATATATATACACACACACACATATATGCGAAGAACCTTGCATCATATATCTTCTACATACACACACACACACACACACACACACACACACACACACACACATAGATACACACAGATGTGAAGAACTGACTCATTGGAAAAGACCCTGATGCTGGGAAAGACTGAAGGCAGAAGGAAAAGGGGATGACAGAGGATGAGATGGTTGGATGGCATCACTGACTTGATGGGCGTGAGTATGGGTAAACTCCGGGAGTTGGTGATGGACAGGGAGGCCTGGTGTGCTGCAGACCATGGGGGAGCAAAGAGTCGGACACAGCTGAGCGACTGACCTGAACTGATATGTATTTTTTTGCTGGCTCCACACAAAAATAATTGCAGAAGTAATGTGAGCACTGTGGGGTCACCAGAGGGACCAATTATAAATCTCAACAACCATATCAACACAAAAATGAAGGAAAATGTGTACCTTAAAAAGTTACCTTAAGGGGAAAAAAAAGTTACCCTAAGGAAGTCACTTACTAATTTCAAGTGTTTTTTTTCCTCCTCTCCTGATATTCATTTCTTTATTTTCCCAGTAATTAGAGTCAAAACCCTCCTTACATGCATTGGTTTCAATTCTGAAAAGCATATCAAGGTCATGATGGCTCATTACTCACAGCAGAAATACACATGAAAATGTTCCTGGTTTCTCCAGGAAAGGATAGGATTTCTTGTTCTAGAGATTTTTGAAATTAGCAGAAAATGGACAGGATGATTTCAGTACCTGGGAAATGGTAAAATCTATGCCAGTTACAATTAGTGGAAAGCAGGAAAAAGTTCTAAAAGTTTCTGAGAGCTGAAATTGCTGGTATTTTCCAGCAGAAGAGAGGAATACCTTCAGATTAGTGGTCAACCAGCTCTATCCAGGAAAGAAGCAAAAGTTATCACCACAAGATCAGTCCACACACAGGAAGATGAATAAGAGCTGGAGGATCATTGCGTTTTAAACACAGAACCTGGTTGCTCACAGGCTCTGCAGAGTCCATGGCATCCTGGCCTTTGGGAGGGAGCAGTGTAACTGCAGAAAGGCAGACGGGGCCCTTTCACCCACTGACCTCTTTTAATCTGCTTGTTAGCCTGGCTGTGGGCAGGACCAGGGGGCCTGTGATCAATGCCTCTCTGGGGAAAGGTCAGAGGTCAGAGGCACAGTCCCTCATCATCATTATTCTCAATTATTCTTCATTCAGAGCCACTTTCTCCCCACTTTTGAGGGAAGGCCCTGTAAGCATTTTCCAGGACACTGAAGGGTGATGACCCAACCCAGCCCTGCACACTGTGTTTCCTTTCGTCCCTGCCTCACTCACTGCATCTCCCTGACCAAAAAGGTTAATAGTAGGTAGAAACTCACAGAGAGGCCCCCACAGGAAGAAACCCCAGCAGTGAGCCCAGGTCTGTACACAGCACACACACACATACCCAGCTCAGCAGATGGCCTCGCTGCTCCCCAGGACCCACTCACAGTTTTATGGCAGAGCAGTTCAAGGCAAGGCCTTTGCCATCAGACAAGACAGAGGTTCTATGAGTTACTAACCTTGGACTCTTTATTTTTCAATTAATTTATTTTAATTGGAGGCTGGTTACTTTACAATATTGTGGTGGTTTTGCCATACGTTGACATGAATCAGCCATGGCTGTAACTAACCTTGGAATCTTAGGCAAGTCACTTACCCCACCAAACTGTAATTTCCTCATCTCAACAATGGGGATAACAGTTTCTCTTGCCCAGTACTATGGCAAGGATGAAATGGAATAAAGCTCAAAGTAAAGGATCAATGCATGTTAGCTATTAATAGGCTGAACGTTAATTAATTCTATGATTATTTTAGCAGTGCGATTTTCTGTATTTCCTTGATGATAAATGTAAATAATGGTCATTGCACAAAAACTAAAACATAAGGAAAAGTATAGACCAAAAAAAAAAATCCTTGATAATCTACCCCCAGAACTGGGCACTGGTAACAAGTGTGACTATTCCTGTTTAGTGTTTCCTCTGTGCAGAGAGACACACACACACGCTATGGGATCATCTTGTAATTGCAGAAACAACTGCTTGTCAACTCATCGGGCCCTGAGTTCAAAATCTGACACACACTTCTTTCTAATTCTCATGGTAACTCTGTGAGGCACTGTGATACCCAGTTCAGTTCAGTCGCTCAGTCGTGTCTGACTCTTTGCGACCCCATGGACTGCAGCATGCCAGGCCTCCCTGTCCATCGCCAACTCCCGGAGTTTACTCAAACTCATGTCCATTGAGTCGGTGAAGCCATCTAACCATCTCATCTATGTCATCCCCTTTTCCTCCCAACTTCAATCTTGCCCAGCATCCGATGAGTCAGTTCTTCGCATCAGGTGGCCAAAGTATTGGCATTTCAGCTTCAGCATCAGTCCTTCCAATGAATATTCAGGACTGATTTCCTTTAGAATGGACTGGTTGGATCTCCTCGCAGTCCAAGGAACTCTCAAGAGTCTTCTCCAACACCACAGTTCAAAAGCATAAATTCTTCGGCGCACAGCTTTCTTTATAGTCCAACTCTCACATCCATACACGACTACTGGAAAAACCATAGCTTTTACTAGACAGACCTTTGTTGGCAAATGTGATACCCGTTTACAGATGCACATAGCAAGGCCACAGAGGCTGCAACCAGGTCCCAAGGCCAGCAGTTCCTGAAGAGCTGTGGCCGGGGGCCTCTCTAGCTGGAGCGCCCACCTCTCTGCCTGAGGACAGGCAGCGAGGCCGCTCCCCACCTCCTTGTGCTTTTCCTCTCCTCATTCTTTGACGCGGCCACTTCTCAGAGGACACAAGCTGCTCCAGAAGTGGCATCATTTTCTCCTCCCTGCCCTGCCCAAGTTGAAAGAATCTCAGAGAAAGAAAGTGGGGTGGGGTGGGGTTGGTGGGCAACAGTAAGGATGTCAGAACCACCCACCTCATGCTCTAGGCCTGGGCTTACCCCTCCCGGGGGTGCTTCAGGTCTGAACAGTCACCTCCTCACTTCCATCAAAGGCTCCATGACCCTGTCAGATGGGATTTGGACAGAGAAGACTCTACCAGCTACTGGCTTCTACCCGAGGTGGGCAGGTGCCTTTCTGACATCCCCCTGCAGAGATAATACATAAAGATGCAGGTTTTGCCTCTAATTACTCTTAGCCTTATTTTCATCCAATTAACCTTAAAATAGAACATGAAGCAAAACCTTTGGTTCCACTGCTCAATCAGAACGGTGAGCTTGCAAGCTAAGGGTTAACTGACTTCATGTTTACTGAACTGCACCAGTGATAAAAGTTCAGGCACCCACCTCTGGCCCCAGGCCCCATTCTGGGAGGGTTATTCACACACAATTGACTTCTTAGAGAGTTCCTTCCTACAGAGGACCACTAATGACTCAAAGGTTTAAACAAAAAAAAAAAAAAAAAAAAAAAGGTTTGTTTTCTTCAAGCTCATTAGGAGAAAAAAACCATTCACCCAACAACACAATGGAGAGCAGAACGTTTACCTTTGAAGAAAATAACAATAACAACAACCATTGTTCCCATTTTTAGACACCCAAATATCAGACTTGGGGCTTCCCGCTCAGCTGGTAAAGAATCCGCAGGCAATGCAGGAGACCCCGGTTTGATTCCTGGGTTGAGAAGATCCCCTGGATCCCCTGGAGAAGGGACAGGCTACCCACTTCAGTATTCTTTGACTTCCTCGGTGACTCAGATGGTAAAGAATCTGCCTGCAATGTGGGAGACCTGGGTTCAACCCCTGGGTTGGGAAGATCCCCTGGAGGAGGGCATGGCAATCCACTCCAGTATTCTTGCCTGGAGAATCCCTGTGGACAGAGGAGCCTGGTGGACTATAGTCCATGGGGTCGCAAACAGTCAGACACAACTGACAAAGCACACAGCACATATCAGACCTTAGTGCCAGATCCTGTTTCTGTATTCTCACTTCATCTGTTCACAGCCTGGGGAAAGGGCTATAAAACTCTTTTACAGAAGAAGAAAACTGATTCTGAGATTAGTAAGTGATAAGGCTAGAATTTGAACTAAGAATCACCTAAGAGCAAAGTCTTTTCCAAGGAGCACAGCCTCCCACCGTGAAAGGACTCTCTGCACAGTGTCAACACATAACAAACAGGTAAATCAATCAGCAAAGGATGAAACAGGAAACAAACTAACGAGGTGTCACTTAATGACGTGGTCATGGTTTCATGAGGATTCTGCAGAAAGCTGAGGCCCATCCTTGAGGGTAGCAGAGGCTCTCTGAATGTCAAGGTGCAGTCCGTGGCTCCTGCCTGGGACAGTAGCTGTTGCCTCACCCAGTTCGAGCTCCTCCAGCCCCTCCCCCACCTGGCACAGGGGTACTTGGGTTGGACCACAGCTACCTTGGGTGGTCCTCACAGTTCATTTGAAAAGTGAGCCTCAGATCTGAAGA
Organism: Dama dama; assembly: GCF_033118175.1. Taxonomy (NCBI): domain Eukaryota; kingdom Metazoa; phylum Chordata; class Mammalia; order Artiodactyla; family Cervidae; genus Dama; species Dama dama. The sequence continues at coordinate 25,790,001 of NC_083682.1, read as the reverse complement.
CCCAAGACAGACCCAATAAAGGCTGACCTTTGACCCACGTGGGGGAACGCTCCCTCCACAAGCTAAAACGGGGCAGCTGTTTTGGAGCCGTGAGGACATGCCAGCCCTTACCGTGGCCACCTGCTACCAAAGCTGTAGAAACCATCCCCTGCCATGCGCCACATTTTCCCTGCCTGGAAAATAACTTCTTTCTCTCTTGAGAACTTTTAGGTCTGGTTGTCCGTCACTACCCAGCCCAGACCAGGACCCAAACGTCCCGCGCTGGATCTTAGAGCAGCATCTCAGGTGTAACTTGGAGGGGAAATGTGTGAAACTCTGGGCTTGCCCACAGCAGTCTGGCTGGAGAAAGATTCCAGGCAAGGATTAGGGAGCTGGAGTCCTGACACAGTGCAGTGAAGGTGCATAATGTCCGCTCATGTTACAGCACATTAAACGAAGTTGTAAAATAGTAGCTGAAAGTGAGACAGGCCAAACATAACACAAGAAGTATGAAAAGCAAGGTGCCGTTTTTCCAACAAATAAGTTCATTATACGAAGAACGAGCTTAGGTTGACTGAGCGTCTTAGTATCCAATGCAGCCGCTGTGAATTTTTTTTTTTTTGGGGGGGGGGCAGCATCTTTAAAGAATTCACCCCCAAAAGTATTAATTCCAGTTTATTAATAATACCTATTCCCTACTGAGCCCTTAGTTTCGGTCAGAAACCTACAAATATGATTTCTTATGCTCACAGTCCGCTCAACAAGGTGAAAACTTGCCCCAATGTAGTGAGGAGGAAACTGATATTCAAGGGGGTAACTGACCTGGCCTCAGTACTGCCTGACCTCCATGGGGAATTAAGGTCCCCGCCAGCTGAAACCATTAGATAAAGAAGTCACAAAAGCAAAACCCAAAGAAGAGCCTCCCGATCCCTTTTTATCCTTGTTATGGAGAAACCATTCAGGCTTCCTAGAGCAGAGAGGAAAAAACGCCGCTCTCTGCAGTCGTCCCCAGAGTGATGGGCGGTTATTTTTGAAATCGGAGGAGGGAAAAAGTACCTGCAGCCTAGATGGTTCTCAAAAGCTTGAAAGAAAACGAAGGCATTGTGAGAGGCGGGAGAAAGGTCGCCGTGCATATTCAAGGAGGGCTCAACGCTTATTTGTCCAAACAAGCCAACCCTCAATAGAAACCAACACTCGCTAGCACCCCAAACTATCAAAACACAATGAGGGCGGGGTGGAGAGAGGGGGACAGACCACGCTGAGCCGGGACCCGCCTTGAGAGCACGGACCTACGCGCAGGAGACAATCCCCGGCTTGGGCAACCCTAGAGAGCCCCAGAAATTCCTGGGTGGAAGGGTCTGGGAGATATGCAGCCCATCCCACCCGCCTTCAATCGCTCACACATACGTATGCACATCGACTTTCCTAGTTTAAAAGGAAACACCACCTGAAATCTATTTTCAAAACAATAAGGGAAATACCAAGAACGGGACGCACTTCAGGGGCTTTCCATCGTGGGAGACAGCCCTGATGGGGATGGGAGGGGTGGGGGTGGGGGAGACTGGTGGGGAATAAAAAGCAGAGCAGTGCCCTGGGAGTGAGGGCTGCAAGCCACCCTTACCAGCTTCATGGTGGTGTTATTCTGGTCCCAGCGCCACAGCATCACGCTCATCTTACTTCAAGGCAAGGAGGGAAGGAAAAGAGGAAAGAGGAAAAAAAAACAGAGGGGGAGGGGGCCGAAGCACCTGCCCGCGCGCCCGGCAGGTTGGGCCGCCCTGTCCGGAGTCGTTCTCTCCGCCCCCGGCCCCTCCGGGCATCCCCGGCGTCCGGGGCCGCCACCGCGCGCTGGGACCCTCCCCGGGAGCACGGCGCCCGCGCTGCCCGGCTCTCGGGCCTCCCTCGCTCGCTCCCCGCCTCCGCCAAATCAAACAGCTCCCCCTGCGTCCGAGCGCCCGCGCCTCGCAGCGCGGGGGCCGCTGGGGCCGCGGCGGAGGGGGGTCGGGGCCGGCGGGCTCTCCGCCTCCTCGCCGGCCCGCGGGCTGCCCCGCGCGGCCCCCGGCGCTTCTACGGGCCGGACCCCGCCGCGGAAGCGGCGGGAGAGGGGAAGGGGGCCTGGGGAGGGGAAGGGGCAGAGGTGGTTGCGGAGGGGAGGTTCTTCAGTCTCTCCCGGAGGGTGTGGGTGGGCGGGGCAGCCAGGCAGCACTTGGGAAGGTCCGGAGGGGCGCGGGGGCGCGGGGGCGGGAACCCAGCGGCTACCCGAGCGCAGTCGGTGGCTGCCCGGTCCTCGCGGGTCCGGAGCCCCGACACGGCCCGCGCCCCTCTCCACGTGCGCTCAGCTCCGTCTGCATTTTGTTTCTGCACCGAACTCACTCAAGTTGTCCGACAGTGGTCACTCTGGGGCCGCCGCCCCCCAAGAGCAACTGGAGGTGGATATATACCATCGCTACCTTCTCCGCTCCCTGTCACCCCCCTCCACGCCCACCACACACACACACACACACACACACGCTTCCCAGGAGCAACTGGAGGTGCATATACCATTGCTACCCTCCCCGCCCCCTGACAGCCCCCCACTACACACACACACACACACACACACACACACTCCCCACCCCAGCCCACACGCCGCTCCGCCAGTATCCTTTATTTCCTGCTACGTGAAGGACGCGGTGTGTTTTCAAACACACCTGGCTGCTGCTGCCAGAGAAAGGACGTCCGTGGAGGGGGCGGGGACAGACGAGGACAGGCGGACTGAGGAGAAGGCAATGTAGCCTTTGGTTTCCCCTTCTGCCTCCTCCACCTGCCGCAGCCTGGGGACCGGTCCCCTCCACCCTGTGCCTGCCTCTGAGAGTTTGCGTGGCTGGCATCTCTTCACTTTCCTGCTCAACCCGTGGCTTGGGTCCCTTAATCTAGCACTGACCCTCCAAGGCTCCGTAGCAATTTTCAGTACCCTGCAAAGGCTCAGGAATCCTTTTGCTCGCCATGGCAAGGTGGCACGTGCCATCCAGACCTCAGGGCTGTATCTGATTCGGGCTGCACTGACATCTTGGGATGGAAATTCTGGTTCTGTTCTGCTGATAGAGAACTCATGCAAGTGCTTGATTATGCATTCATTTCAGGAAGTCAAAACCGTTCCCAATGAGGGGAGGTGATAAAATCGGTGCTGGTCTTCTCAAATTGATCTTTAAAACATGCAACTAGATCAAAATGCTGCCTTACCTCACTACATTTTTCAGGATTTGCTTTCCTTTCAGAGTTGAAAAATCCTAACTGTTTCTGTGACTTGCAGCTTCGTTTCCCAGCCTCTCCCCCTGACTTCTGCACTCCAACAACACTGGCCTTCTTTCTTTTTCTCACACATGTGGAAATCCTTCTCACCTCAGAACCTTTGCACCTGATGGTTCCTCTCCTGAGTCCCGGTTTCCCCTAGACCTATCCATGGTCTTATTTTCACATCGCCTTCTCAAAGGGACTTTTGACTTTTCAGGTAGCGACCTTCTCCTTCCCAGACTCTTCTACCCCAGGACTGTCATCTTTCCTTCCTTGGTCTACTCACTTTGTGAGTTTAACCAACCTGTATTCTTGTCTGTTTTCTGCCCCATCCCATTAGATTAGAAACTCCACAAAAGCAGAGACCTTGCCTGTTTTGTTCCCCCAAAGTGCCTGGAACTGTGTTTGGTGCAGAGTAGGAGCTGAAGGAAATGAAAACTGTTGACAACTGACCTTTTCTAAGTTCATGCAACTTCCTCTGCAATGAGGACTGAGCCAGACCCCGGCAGCACAGCCCACGTCCCACATCCTGCTGGAGGCCCTGACCTAGACTGAACGTCTGCAAGGGGCCCTTCAGTGTATATGTCCACATATATTTCTGGACAGTGAAACACAGACAGTCATCTTTGCTCCTCCAGGGAAGGGGCACATCCTAGGGAAACAGAAAGGGGAGAGCAGGTGGCATTTAAAAAGCATATTCCACATTAAAATATGCTTATGTGTTTGGAAAAATTCTAAAATAACTTTTTTTCCTGAAAATAAATCTGGACAAAAGCTTATTGACCAAGAGAGCAAAACACAAGCTCTCTATTGCAGCTGCTTTAAGCTGGAGTTTCTTGGAGTCCAGAGACCTTCTGGTTGTAAGAAAATATTATGAGACTGAGTGTTTGTATGTTTTCTGGGGAAGCATCTACAGGTTTATCACATTCTCTAGGATACTTAGAACATTAAAAAGCCACGTGTCTCCAGGAAGCCACTGAATGAGCATTTGTTCCCCAGTCAAAATCTGACTGGTCAAAGATGGAAAACACCACTCATGGTGCAGGGAGGAACTGGTAGGGGTGCCTTTTGAGAGGGCACCTGCCCCAGCTTTAATTAAAGAGAATAAATCCCATGGCCTTGGCTTTCAGATCTCACACCCATCAGACCACAGGTATGCTAGCTTCTTTAGCAAACACTCCTTGATCACCTACCATGATTCACTTGCCCAGCTCTGTGCTGGGTATTGGGAATCAACAGAGGGTGTGTGTGTACACACCCCTACCATGCACATATACATTCTACTGGAAGATGGATACATATATTACTAGTTGCAGTGAAATGTAACAAGTGCTTCAAAAGAGGGCTGTACACGGCTGTATATGGCTGGGCCAGAAAGAAAAAAGTTATGAGCAAGACTGGAAGAAATTCAGGGAGGTGACACTGACCTCCATCTGGAAGGATGAAGGCAGGCTGAAGAGAGGAGGCATGCATCCTAAGAAGATAGAATAAAAAAAAAAAAAGAATAGCATGTTTCAAGGGTACAAAGGACTGAAAAAGCATGGTAGGTTCTGTGTGGTCAGAATGTGAAGATGCAGTGGCAGGAAGTGGGGCAATGTGTCAGGCTGGAGCAGGCTAGGTCCTTATGAAGGGGACTCTGCGTTCAATTCTTATGAACTGGGAGAGTGATTTGACCAAGTTCCCGTTTTATAGGTGGACCTCTATTAAATAGCAAGAGGGTGGCTTTGACAAGGTAGAGGCTGGAGGGAGGGAGACCAGTTGGAAGGCTGTTGAAATCACAGAGGGGAGACAGAATAAGGACCTGAATGAGGAGTGGTGTGCGAAAAAGGAGACTGATGTCACAGCAATCCACAGACGCCCTGAGTGACTCCAAGGGGTAATGGCTGTGCGTTCACCAGGTGTCAGAACCCTGCAGATTTTCAGAGACAGACATGGTGCCTTAAGCCTCCTATCCCTTGGAGAGCTGTTTCTCATTCACCAGGTGCCTCTCCCAGAACTTTTCTTCTTCTTCCTCCCATTTCTGTCTTCTCCCACCAAAGCCCTTGATATGAATTCAGAGAAAGAGATCAGCCTCTCTGCGTGTGAATCACATAAGACTAAGCTGGTGGGAGCAAGGCTTGTGAGGGTCTGCCCTGAAGTGGGGTCTGCTTCCTCCCAGCTGTTGGCTTCTTTTTTCAGGCTCTGGCCTTCTGACCTCTCCCCTGGGCCTGACAATTCAGCGCTGATCCTCACAGGAGGTGACACTCTCAGCTTAGCCCAGCTCCTTGAGGGTGGCCTCTCTTCCACTCTCACAGTAGCCATGAGGCAGGACTCCAGGTCCCAGTGTTGGGCAACCCCTGGTGGTGCTGAAGCCCGAGAGGCTGAGCTCTGCCCTTTGCCAAGAGTGTCCTGTGTTCTAGATCTTTCCATCCTCAGCATCCAAGAGATCCATCTCATACCATCCAGCACTGGCTCATTCCCACATCTGTCTTCCCTCCTCTCTACTCAGTCTCCCATCCAAGTACTAACCAGGCCCGACCCTGCTTAGCTTCCGAGATCAGACGAGATCGGGCACGTTCAGGGTGGTATGGCCGTAGACTCTCCTCTCTACTCGGAATTGCAGCCCAAGCTTCGGTGGACACATAATACGTATCTCATGAATGAAAGTGGGGGCGTCCATCTTGCTCCTCAAGGCAGAATGAGGAGGAAAGAAGAATCCAGAAAGCACAGTTTGAGGTTTAGAATCTCAGAGACTGGCTCCTCCATGAACTTTCTTTTCCTCGCCCATACCTGATGATCTCTCAAGCTCATTCTCACTCCTAACTCCTGCAAGTCCAGCTCCTGTCTGATAAACCAATTTGTGTCCAGCTGTTAATGGCTTAATGCGTTTCCCAGATAACGGATTTCAGTTTAACAGGGGTCTTCCACTCTTCCAGCCAAAGCAGTGACTAATGGGGTAAAGTTCAGACGCCGTGGAGGCTGGCCCGGGGAGCGGCAGACAACACGGGCTCTCTAGACGGGCCTGAATGTGGGCTGGTGCCTTTCCACCCACACATAAGGCGGACAGTGGGGAGATGCCAGCTTTTATGTGGTTGGCCCAAGGCTGACAAAGTTTCAACCAGAAGCAGTGTGCAACACAGAGTGAGGGATAAGCTAGTTAGCTAGACATGGGGAGTCCACTGTTCCTCCCCACCCCACCCCCACGAATAACTGACATCAAATAGCAAAGGACCACAGAAAAGCTTAGCATCACCTGTCAAATGAAAATTCTAGCCATATTAGCAGCTATTTATTAAGCATGGCACAGATCAACTTCCACTTACTTATTCATCACAGCCCCGCTAAGAAAGGTCAGAGAGGGAGAGTGATTGACTCTATTCAACCAACTCAGACACCCCCAGACAGGTCAGTCTGCCTGACCCCCTATCTCTGCAATGTCTGTGTTATTGTCAAACTACATACAGGAAATGAAAGCCCAGAAATGCCATCCCTGGGATAATGAAGAGGACTTGTGAGCAGAAATTTTTGCCAGGGGCTCTCAGGCTTATCTGAAGTCTCTGTACCACTCTGGAAGGGCCCTATGATCTTGGCTATGGGGAAAGAAGGTGTATAAAAATTAAAATAAAAGGTTTGAGGAAGTACTCAGCTGGCAGGCTTTCCAGACTTGAGCACCCAATTTTAGAAAAGCACTAATCCTTCCTAAAGAAACAAATTCTTGCCGAAAGTCAGGGACAAGGAAGGTCTGAGCACGGGAGGTCCCGTCTCCCCTCTGCCAGCCTGAGTAAGCTGAAGGTCAGCCTGGGAACACCAGGGTCTGCAGGGGGTCTTGCAGAAATGATTGGAGGGTTCAAGAGTAAGCCACATGACTTTCAAGGGGGCAGACACCTTGTCACAGTGACAATCTACAAATGAACAAATGAATACGCCCCTAGAAAGGGCTGGGCTGGCTGGGCTAGCAAAGGACTTCTCTCCACTCTGGCCTCTTCCCTTTTTTTGTAAGATAGAGAATTATGTAAAGGCATCTCCCAGCATATAAAGTGCCACTGCCTGTCATGTGTTCCATGAACAGGGTTTAATTGGTTGCTTCCTGGCACACAATTTTCTTTCTTTCTTCCGGCGACAGGGGTCAGGTGGTGATAGAGGATTTCTGGGTGGAACAGTGTCCCCAGTCGCTCCTCCCAAAGTCCCAGTGGTCTGTCCACCCCCTCTGGACTAGGCCACCCATGGCCTAGGTGTGGCACACCGCCACACCCTTGGCTGGGCTGTTCCCTCAGGTTGCAAGTGCTTGTCCCTCCATTCTCTGCTGGATGATATCCTGAAAGAATGTTGTCCTTTCAGGACCCTGAGCAAAACTAACCCCGTGGGTGAACTTCTCTGAAATCCCTCCCCCATCAGAACATACCCTCCTCTGTGGTCCCCAGTGATCTATTTCTATCTTCTTGACAGCCTTTATAAAATAGCCCATCCTCTTTTGGAGTTAGGGTTGGTATACTTTATTTGCTGGTATGGATATTAGTATTGATATTAATATTGTTACCACTAGATCATAAATTGCTTAGAAACCCATGCTCTATTTTATTCATCTTTGTACAGGCAGAATAGTGCTTGGCTTATCACTGGTATAATGAAACACAATTGACAAATTCAGAATGTCAGGGCTATAGGGGGCAGAAAGATCATCCAGTTCCCCTTCCCCCCATCTTCCAGAAGAATCCCTGTATATAACTCCTTCCACTAGAACATGCAAAATTTGTGAAAAATAAACCCAACCAAGTTGGGAGGCCAGAAGCACCAGAGACGGCATCTTGGGCAGACCCTTGGGAAGAAATCGGAAGTCCATGGTTACTCAGACTAAAGAGTCATGTGTTTGCTGAGAATCTGGATATCTGATATTTCCTTTTAAAGGTTACTAGAAGGAGAGCTTTTTAAATTCTGCCTTATATTTCTCTATAGTCAACATAAACACTGCCGAATATGTAAGGGGCATGGGATAAAAAAATCAGGGTGAACAAATAAGGAAGTAAAGGCTAACTTCAAAGCTCCAGGGCAAGAGGTTTTGACTTCTACAGGGCAGCCGAACTGGTCCCAGACAACAGAGGACACCTCTCTGAAGAGTGAGTTTGTTTATCCCTCGTATCCGAGGTTGCCAGGTGCCCCTGGTATTTATTTGCTCTACTCAACACCCCAGGCCTGGGGGCTCCTCCTCCAGCCCCTCCCCCTCCCACCGCCTCAATGAAGCTGATAAAGGGTAGAAACTGCACAATCCTTGGGTGACCTCTGACCCCCTTTTGAAGGGCCTCCACCCAGCCCATCCTCTCTCTAACTCCCACCCTCTGAAGAGCACCGTCTCCAGCTCTGACCCGAAGGAGGTGTCAGGGCATGGGGACCCAAAGATGTTTTGGGAAGTGACTTAAAGACTTATTTGGGGCTTATCTAGCCTACTCAGTTGGGCTAGGGGTTCACATAAGGTGAAATAAATGACTTGAGCAAAAAAAAAAAAAGGAAAAAAAAATTTTTTTTTTAAATTCTGCCACAAAACTGCGGGCACAGAAATATGGATAGCTATTGTCAAAGCACTTAAGAAAGTTCAGTGGCTTCTAATTTTTGTCCTCTGTTCTGGTTTTGCATCTGAGTGATTCAGAGAAACAGTTTGGAACAAATCTGCCCTCAGACTCACTGGGGTGTGCTGGGTCGCCGGGTTTTGCTTTGTTTGGTTTTCGGTGGTTGTGGTTTGGTGGGGGAGAGGGTGGTGTGGTTTTGTTTATTTTATTTTCCCTGTGGGATCAGCCCTTTCATTCTGGGCCAGTGCTGGTCACCGGGGATTAAGATTAGCAATTTAAGAGGCAGTATCTTTCCCAAGGGGCCGTGGTCTACACTTCCTGGGGACTGTTGAGGAACCGAGCGCCTTGCTAATAACTCTGCTCTTGGGAGTGCAATTGATTTTCACGGAAAAGTTACATGATGGAATGATTAAAGGGACACAAATATCCTACAAGTGGGCTAAAAATTATTCCCCGGTGGGGTTTTTTTTTTCCCCTTGGAACAAAAACGGTAGGTAAATTGATTCCACTCTTATTAGGCATCCTGATCTCACAGGAGATGGCCACACACACACAGCCGTGTACACAGTCCACCAATAGGGCTCCTCCCTCCCCCACCCCCACCCCCAGGAAAGGGTGACCATGATGAAGGCCCCTGAGGACAGGATCGGGGCTGGCACTCTGGATCCAGTCCACAGGGTCTGAGATGAGGAAACACAGGAGGAAACAGATGTCTGAGATGCACCAGCTGAGACAGTGTGGGTACACAATCACCCTCTCGTCCAACGTCAACAGAGGACAGCACGGGGAAATCCCAGAATGAGGGCGCTATTGTTTAGCAGAGGAAAACTCCCAGCACCACTAACAACTCCCTTCTGGCTTCCGTGTAGGCCCATGAAATTACTCTGGTCATAATTACTGCTGCTGTTGATCAAAGGGCCTCAGCAGTTGAGGCCATTTCTCAGATCCTAGACTAAGAGTAGAGAGGTACTTTCAAGCCAGCCCCCTTTCACAGCTTTGTCTCTGGTCATGCCCCAGTCAAATGTGAACATCGAGAACACGAGATGACCTGGTATTATGTTTATCAAAGCACTTTCTCATCAGTTACCCAGGGAACAATTTTTAGAACGATTTATGAACTACGTTGGCTGGCTGGCATGATTTTCCAAGGGGACACTGAGGCAAAAAGGGGTTAAGTCAACTGTCCAAAGTTACACAGCTATTTAATGAGAGGGCCAAGCTAGGACTTAGATCTTATTGGCTGCTATCCAAATCCACTCTCATGGGTTCTCAAGACAAGTGGACTTTACGTAATAAAAGTATTATTAACAAAAGCAATAGCAGTAATAATAATTGATGCTTTCACCAGTGAATTTCTATGTGTCAGGTACCATTCTGAGGACTCTGCATTGTAAAACCTCATGTGAAACCTTATGAAATAGATTTGAAAATTACAGAGGGGGAATCAGGATAGAAAAGTGAAATAACTCACCCAAGGTCACAGAACCGGCAACAGACATCTCTTGGAATTAAACTCTGTTAAGATGCAGAATCCACGTTCTTAACCTGTGCTGTTCCATCTCTCTTTGTGGCAACATCATAATATAATGTGAGCCTAACATGAAAAAATACTATAAATGTAGTCCACTGAAAGGGTTTTGATAAAATAGGTACCATTCCCATTTAGTGGGGTTTTGTTTTGGTTTTTGGCTTGTTTTTGCTTGGTTTTTATGATTGTTGTTACTACAAATAAAATTTCATCAAATGCACCAAATTCTTTCTCAGATCATGCAATGGTAGGTCGTTTTTCAATAGCTCTGTGACCTGGGGCAAGTTATAAATCTCTCTGTCTCCTCTTCTATAAAATGGGTATGATTATATTTACCTCTCAGAGTTGTTTTGAAAATCAGGTGGGATACTATGTATGAAGGCACCCAGAAGCTGTAAATTCCTAGAACTAGTTTCCCAAAATTGGTAGTAAGCAAAGTTTACTTTGTTCAATAGTTTGCATATGTCTCTTAACTGCAGGACTCCTGGGAGGCTTAAATATGCTAGTGAGCATCCTGGAGCTCAAGTAGGAAACCAGAAATGGAGTACTTCCCAAAGTTGACTATAGAACTCTTTGGAGGAAGCATTTCTCCAGCTGTAATTCCAAGTAACCCACTTCACGATTTGTCTCCCACAGAGTGGAATCTGGCATGTGTTTTCCCAGAGGAACCCTTTCTTCAGCAACATTCAGAACAGCTCCAGGCCATCTGAAGTCACCCCTAGGTTCTCTCACTTTGAGATTTTGCAGCAAGAGGCTTAAGTCTGCACTTCAATTATTATAACTATCAGTTGTATCTTTATAACAGGATATGAGTTACAAGTAAGAGGGGCTCTGGGACTCTAACAGAAAAGGGACAAGAGACCTTAGATGATCTCATTCTAATTCTTGTGTCCTACATGCAAGCTGGCTCCTCCTGCAGAATCATCCCAAGGACTAGTCACTCAGAATGTGTGGCTGGCCCCTGACATAAAACCAAGATTTGAAGGCTGGCCCCACTGCTGATGAATCCCCATCCTTCTAGGATGCACAGAGTATATGGGGAAAGCATAACATGGGACGAACCCAACACACAGGGTGTAGTTGGAGGAGAATGCATGCCTTTCTCTGCTCTGACACCACTATCACATGGAGGTGGAGATGGGGTGTCTAAAATCCCCACTTGCCTACTTAGCATGTCCCCAACACTGTCTAAGCTAATCATCATCTTCCATCCTCACAATAACTCTTTGAAAGTGGTACCATCAACATTTTACAGAGCCGGTAATGGAAGCACAGAGATGTTAGGTAAATTGTCAATCATCATATAGCTCATAAATAGTGGAACTGGGATTCCAACATGGGTTTGCCTGAATCCATAGCCTTGGACCTAAGGTTTCAGGCCTTCTAGGTTGTCTAGAGCAGTGATCCTCAAAGAAGGGTTTTCAGACAAGCAGCATCATCAATACCTGGATACTTTTTAGATATGCCAGTTTCTGGGTACCATGCCAGGCCTACTGAACGAGAAACTCTGGTTGTTGCTGTGGTTTAGTTACTCAGTCACGTCTGACTCTTTGCAACCCCATGGATTGCAGCACACCAGGCTTCCCTGTCCTTCATCACCTCCTGGAGCTTGCTCAAACTCATGTCCATTAAGTTGGTGATGCCATCCAACCATCTCATCCTCTGTCATCCCCTTCTCCTCCTGCCTTCAATCTTTCCCAGCATCAGGGTCTTTTCCAATGAGTCGAATCCTTGCATCAGGTGGCCAAAGTATTGGAGCTTCAGGTTCAGCATCAGTCCTTCCAATGACAGCAATTTGTGTTTTCTTACAAGCCCTGCAGTTCATTCTGAGGCCCACTAATGATTGAGAACCATTGCTCCAGGGGCAAGGGCTTTGTACCAGGTGATGGCATCATATTACCTGAGAAAGGTAACACAGCCAGCCAGAATGAGTCACTATCTAGTAGCATCACGCAGCAACAAGCAGGGTGCATGAGGTCAGGGCTGAGGGGTTAGTAGTTATTGTGGGGAGGAAAATAGTGAGCTTGGTGGTCCCGGGACACTAAGGCCAAGATAGAATGGGGAGGGAGAGCTGAGGTCCAGCTTGAGGGCAGGAAAAGGCCAGGGCAGCCAGACCTGGGAATATGCCACCACTCCCATCCCATTCCATCCCACTTCCCACCTTCCCTCTTCTCACAACCACAGACTCTCAGGGCAGTGCGGTCCTCAAGGATTCCTGAGTTCTCATCCTACCAGAGCCTCTGCTTGAACCGCCTGCAGTGACGGAGCGCTCACTGCCTGCAGGGTGGTTCTTCTCCCTTCTGGAAGCTTCTGCCTGTTACATTATGCTTGCCTTCTTTGAGATTCCTGCGTGTTTCCTTACACTAGTCCCTGCCTCTCCTTCCTCAACTCCATGGGGGCCATTTCAAACTCACCTGCCTCCGGGCAGCCCTCAGATGTTTGACAAGCCCAGGCTTCCTGGGTCCTCTCTGGTCCGGGACTAAGGCCACAGCTCTTTCAAGAATTCCTCTCCTACCTGTTTTCATGTCCTTTCGCCACCCTGGGCCACCTGAAAAGGCTTGCACCCGGAAGCTCTTATCTGCCACTTCCTGTTGGCCGAACTCACCAACCTCCACCACACGGAGTAATACCAGGCTGTCTGAGCAAAGAGCCCTGCCCCGCAGCGGCGCCTTCCCGTGCTGTGGTGTCCTGCAGGGGGGCTGCCCAGACCCCTTCCTGATGGAGGGGCCGAGGGGACGGAGTGCTGACTGCTTTTCCTTCTCTTCTTCCTGCTGAGAACATGGAAAACGACAGCCCTGCCCTTCAGAGATTGCCTCCGTTCTGCTTTCTCAAGGAAATGTTTTTCCGAGACTCACTCCACGTGCGAGGAGGGAGGCTCACCAGTGAGAAAGTGCTGCCCCACTCAGCTGCCCCCACCCCCGCCCCCATAACCTGGAGGACCTCCTCTTTCCTGCGTCTCTCCAGTGTCCCAGGACTGGGGGGACATAGCAACCTGTTGGAACCCTCGGCTGTCGGAGTTGATACACATCAGGCTACGTCAAGGCCCCACAGCCTCTCTGCAGTTGGCAGGGATTGAACCCTTCTGCAGAGATGAGATAGTGATGAATTGGTCTTCTCTGGACAGACTGTGGTTATCTTCTCCAAGGAAGCCAAGGCAGAGGCTGGACCGGCAGCCTGGAGATCGGGGCTCTAGGCCCCCATGGTCCCAGGACATCCTCCGGAAACAAACTGCTTAAATTCAGACTTTGGTCCACCCTGGCTAGCTGTGTGACCTGGGGAAAGTTATTTAACTTCTTGTGAGGCCTATGATCTCATCTGCTCATGGGGACATATATATGGAGCGCCCTCTTTCAAGGTTGCTCTTGAGGACCACATGTGACATGCATATGAACACTGGGCATGGTGCCTGGCACATGGTCAGTGCTCATTGGATGTTTCTTGTTTCTATTGGTATTACTATTTCACACAACTTGATTAGGGATCAAGTTACACATAACTAGAGCCTTTTTAACTTTGCAAAGACTTTCTTAATTCCTTGGTGATCCTAATAACTCAATGAGATGACGATGTCAAGACTTACCACTACCATTGTGCAAGTGAAAACACCAAAGTCCAGAAGAGTCAAGTAACTAGTCCAAAGTCACACAGCAGACCAGTCATCAGATCTCAAACCATCTGACCTCCTGCTTCCAGCTCCTGAGGTACAGCTGTGATGGACAGTCTGATTTGTAATACCATTGCAATTTCTCCCATGTTCTACACCTGTCTTATTTTCTAAAATCAAGAGCTAGACTCTTGATCTTGGACATAAAATTCTACAATCTCGACAGTAAACAGGCTCCCCTGTCCTATACTCCCCAGTTTCTATCCTAAGCGGCATCCAAGGAAGAGATGCCTATATCTTTTCACTTCCCGACTTGGGTCCTGGGGCAGGGGTGGGTTTGAGTGGTGTATGAGTCAGTTTATAGCCAATCTCACTGCTTGATCCAAGGCTCACTGTCTGACCCTGAGCCAGAACTTGAGGATGTTGGCACCAAGTTGCCTGGGATTCCTCCATAGGACCACCTATGCAGCATCCCATCCACCCCCTGGGTGGAAGGGCCCAGCCTCTCTTTTGCAATGACATCTGGACTGGAACAAGGCCTGGAATAAGGCCGGGTAGGGGTGTAGGGTGGGAGAAGGGTATGCCTGCCTGCTCTAGATGTGCCCCTCTCACTTGCCAATCCAAAGGGACCCCTCGGAGGAGGTTTTGGGGTGTTTGTGCCTGGGGCTGGGAGTCACTATGTTCTATTCAGTGGCTCCAGAAATACTAGATCTTTCCACCACGTCCCATCTGGGCCTGATAAGCACCATCTCTTCAATGTCTCTGCTAACTGGATCGAAGGCTGGCTTAGCTGTATATTCCAGGGAGGGACAGTTTATCTCAGTGCTCTTCCTGTGGCTCCAAGAGATGCTTCTCTACAGCCTCAAGAGACATCAGGAATCGGCTCCACTGAGCACTTATCAGCCAAGGATGCTCCAGTGACATCAGCTTCCTGAGAGCTGGACAGTTCCCCTCACTTCAAAGCCCGGCTTCGCTCCCCTCCTCCCGCTGCTCCTCCCCTGTTCACACTTGGATTCACCTTCAGACCCCACGGCACATAGAGCTGGCTTCTCACAGTCCTCCCTGTCACCCAGAGCACAGCGTGGTCTTCACCTGGTCTGTCTTCATTAGCCAGAGCCCACAGGGCTGAGTGGTTATAAAGAAGGGCCGCCTTGCTGTGCATGAAGGATATTACAGGGGCTGAAAACTATCTGGCAACAGAACTTTTTTTTTTTTTTACATTTATTAACTTATCCAGCAAATAATTTTTGAATGACCACTAAGAGCCAGGTTCTTTTCTGGGTGCTGGTGAGAGAGTGGGGAGCAAGACAGACAGCCTGCCATCGAGGGGCTGACATTCTGCAGTGGCAGAACTGACAAAGGGGTAAATGTATAGGATGTGATACAAAAAAAGGGTACAGCCGGTTGAGGGGCAGGGTGCCTGCGGGGGAGGGGCGAGTGCCAAGGAGACACCTGCCGGCGGGGACTTGAACAAAGGAAGGAAGTGAGCCATGAAGTGACTTGAGGAAACGGGGCTGGAGCATGCCCGGCCCCTAGCAGAGGATGGTGGTTGTGCTCACGGGCAGCCTGCAGGCCACTGAGGTTACAGCAGAGTGAGCAAGGCAGAGGGTGAGAGGTGGGTGAGGTTCAATTACACACACACACACACACACACACACACATTCTTTCCCAGATTCTTTTCCATTATACATTACTACAAGATATTGAATATAGTTTCCTATGCTATACAGTGGGTCCTTGTTTATCTATTTTATGTATAGTAGTCTAGTGTTCATCTGTTAACCCCAAGTGCCTAATTCACTACCCTCCCTTGCCTTTCTCTTTGATAACCGTAACTGAAGATGTGGTATACATATACAATGGACTACAACTCAGTCATTAAAAAAAAAATAAAATGAAATAGTGCCATTTGCAGCAACATGCGTGGGCCTAAAGAGTATCATAGTAAGCAAAGTAAGTCAGACAAAGACAAACATTGTATGATATCACTTATATGTGGAATCTAAAAAAAAAAAAGGTCCAAAGGAACTCATTTACAAAACAGAAATAGGCTCACAGACATAGGAAACCATTACAACATTTGTAAAGAGTTAGGAGGAGGAGGAGGAGACAGATGGAGAGAGAAACAGACAGAAAGATGAAGGCAAGGAAGAAGGAGGTGATTTTGTGACAGAGCCTATGTGGCCCACAAAACCTAAACCAGTTTCTGTGTGGAGCTTTGCAGAAGTTTAGTTATCCCCTCAGACTGAGATCTGAAGGCCACTAAGCGGTTTGGGCTTCATTTCCAGTACTGTGGGGAGTCACCGGGCAGGGGGTGCCGGGGACCCTGCACAAGCCAATGGTACAGCCTGAGGTCTGTTGTCAGGGCTTCCTCTGGCCCCACCACAGGAAAACCCAGAAAAGGGCTCAGGGCTCTGCCGCCACACCTACCCAGAGTGAGAGGACGGTGGCTGTGTCTGCGATGCTCCTGGGGGCTGTGGCGAGGATTCGGCTTGCGGGGAGTTTTTGTTTTATTTTTATTGGAGGAGAGCTGATTTACAGTGTTGAGCTATTTTCATGTGTATAGTAAAGTGAATCTGATATACATATAAATATTTCTACACTTCCTCAGATTCTTCTCCGATGTAGGTCATTACGGAGTATTGAGTAGAGTTCCCTGTGCTACCCAGCAGGTTCCTATTAGTTACCTATTTTGTGTATAGTAGTGTGTATATGTCAACACCAATTTCCCAATTTATCCCTCCCCACCTTACTTCCTGGGGCCTGGAGAAGGAATAGGCTACCTACTGCTGTATTCATGGCCTTCCCTGGTGGTTCAGATGGTAAAGAATCCACCTGCAATGCAGGAGATCTGGGTTCAATTCCTGGGTTGGGAAGATCCCCTGGAGGAAGGCATGGCAACCCACTCCAGTTTTCTTGCCTGGAGTGTCTTCATGGACAGAGGGGCCTGTCAGGCTGTAGTCCATGGCATCACAAAGAATCGGACACGGCTGAAGCGACTCAGCACATCACAGCACCTTGCTCCCTGGTAAGTGTAAGTTATTTTCTACATCTGCAACTCTCTTTCCACTTTGTAGATAAGTTCATTTGTACCCCCTCCATTTTTTAGATTTCACATATAAGCAATCTCATGTGATATTTGTCTTTCTCTGTCTGACTTACTCCACTCAGTACAGCAATCTCTAGGTTCATCCATGTTGCTGCAAATGGCATTATTTCATTATTTTTTATGGCTGAGTAATATTCCATTGTGTATATGTACCACATCTTCCTTGTCCACTTCTCTGTGGATGGACATTCAGGTTGCTTGCATGTCCTAGCTATTGTAAATAGTGCCACAAAGAACATTGGGATGCATGTATCTTTTTGAATTATGATTTTCTCCCAGGGTATGCCCAGGAGTGGGATCATTGGATCATATGGTAGCTTTATTTTTAATTTTTAAAGGAATCTCCATACTGTTCTCCATAATGACTATATCAATTTACATTCCCAGCAACAGTGTAGGAGAAGGGTTCAGTTTGGAAACATAATTTGTGTTATCAATTGAATATGAGATGTGAGGGAAAGAGAGGCATGAAGGATGACTCACGCTTTTAGCTTGAGCAACTGGGTAAATGTTGGTTTCATTTACTGACATGCGGAAGGAAAGCAGTTGGTAAGACAGGTGTGAGAAATCCAAAGTTCAGGTTTGGCCATGATCAGTTTAAGATGATGATCAGACATCAAAGTGGAGATATGTATAAACACTGTCTAGTTGCTAAGTCATGTCTGACTCTTTGAGACTCCATGGACTGTAGCCCGCTGGGCTCCTCTGTCCATGGGATTCTCCAGGTAGGAATACTGGAGCAGGTTGCCATTTCCTTCTCCAGGGCATCTTCCCTATCCAGAGATCGAACTTGAGTCTCCTGCATTGACAGGCAGATTCTTTACCACTGAGCCACTGAGGAAGCCACACATGGACAAAATATATACAATGTCATTTTCTTATACCAAGATAATAAATGCTATGTATGACTTCTTTAAATTTACATAGTGCTACAGCATATTAATACCCTGCGAACTTCAAAAAACCAAATACATTTACAGTAGTATTGTTGATCACCAAAATGAAGGGGGAGGAGACTTTACAACTGTTAAGAATGTGCAAGTGTCCTATTAAGGTAATATTGATCCAGATGATCATTTAGTATCTGCCACCTCAAATGCCTCAGTTCTGGAATGCCTATTGTGACAAATGTCACATAAAATGTAAAAAATGATGATGTTACTGATGTAGTTGGAAAAAAGAATATACTAAAGACTTTTGTGTGAAATAAGATATTCACGCACATAACAATCTACAAGGGAAATGTTCTCCATCTGTCTCTTTCATTGATGAGAAAAGTCAGAGTCCCTCAGTCATGTCTGACTCTTTGCGACCCCATGGACTGTAGCCCACCAGGCTCCTCTGTCCATGAAATTCTCCAGGCCAGAACACTGGTGTGGGTTGCCATACCCTCTTCCAGGGGATCTTTCCAACCCAGGAATTGAACCCAGGTCTTCTGAATTGCAGGCAGACTCTTTACCACATGAGCCACCAGGGAATCCCTGATTGACTGAGAAAACGGAGGCTTAAAGAGTTAAACAGTTTCTTTAGAGTTAGTTGTACGTGCAGTTCAGCGGTGGTAGAGCGGGGACACAAAGTCAGGAGTCCAAGTACTTCACCCCACATCCACTAAACTGAACACAGCCGTGACTGCTCAGGGGAGCACTCTTCCTTTTCTGGTGTTTGTGTCCGGGCATTTTCATTTGGACGACATCAAGGACAAACTGAGTTCCTGATTTGATTCTCTAGTCCAGATCGAATAAAATATTCTTGTTTTCTACCTCTCAACTTATTAAAATTGAGGATGTATATTTTTTCATTATAATACTTTTTCTTATACTTTTTAACTGATGAAAATGATACACGCTTATTAATTAAAATTGAAAATACAGAAAAATAAAGAAGAAGAAAAAACAAGGAGAGTGCCCAACATTTAAATATACTCATGATTGAATATTCTGGAGCTTTTTAAAGGCTGCATACACATTATCTGCTCTATAGATAACAATTAACTTCTGGGGTTCAGAAATGTCGGCTCAGAAAGTAAAGAGGGCCTGAGAAGAGTCAACAAAGTAGATGGTAAAGGCTCCAGGTAATAAATGATAAAAAAAAGACTGACATTTTTTAATACAACACAAAGATGTGTGTCAAGAATTGTGTGAAGTGCTTGAGATGCACGACCTTGGCTGATTCTCACACCATTTTACAGCAGAGGAAACTGAGGTTTCCATCCCTCTTAAGCAGCAGAACTGAGACTTTAACCCAGAGCAGAAGTTCTTCAGTCTTATGTTATTCTATTCTAGAGAACAGTGATGGTCCACCATGAAGTGAGCGGGTGCTCAGTAAATAGTTCTTAAACAAATAAATCAAAACCAAGGAATCTGATAAATTCAGAATGAAACTAAAGGAGAGGAAGATAGCATGAGTGGGGGCAACCTAGGATGGACTGATTCATTCATTCAATAAATATTTCCTGAGCATCTGTTAAGTGCTAGGCGCTGAGTCAGACACCAGGGACCAGCAGTGAAGGTAACAGACCAAAACCCTGAGCTCAAGGTGCTCACTTTTCTGTGACTGGATCACCGTGGGTGGTTAGATCTGGGAGCCACTCAGCATGGCTTGCCCTCAGGTCCTAGAGGTCTACCTTGTTTCACTCTGATACAGTCACCTTGCATCAACCAACTTCTAAAAAGTAAAGAACTTCAGGAATGGAAAAATCTAATTATGGAGCATTTCTATTTTATTCTGGGGAAGGAAATGGCAACCCACTCTAGTATTCTTGCCTGGAAAATCCCATGGACAGAGGAGCCTATTAGGCTACAGTCCATGGGGTTGCAAAGAGTCGGACATGACTGAGCGACTTCACTTTCACTTTCTATTTTATTCTTCAGACTAAACACTGCCTAAGTTGTGCTTCATTGTCATGTCTTATTAGCTCTATTTCTACTCAATTTCCAATCAGATCCACTAACTGGAATTTTTAACCTGAGGCTATGGCCCTCCTTGGTCTACATGGATGGGAGAATGTCATATGAATATACATTTTGCAGAGGAAGAAGGGGCCTAAAGGGGAGGTCCACTGCTTTTGTCAGATTTTCAAAAGGGTGTGTAACCTCAAAAGTGTCGAAATCCATGGCTCTAATCTTTTTCCACTTCAGTGATACTTCCCATGGTCTGTGAATGTTGACTCTCTTTTCCTATAACAGTCTCTCACAGAGCTGAGACTGAGTGGCATGTGGGCTTTGCTTTCAGGAACTCTGTAAGTACAGCACTGGTATTTTTCCAGGCGAGGCAAAAAAAAAAACGGAGCTTAATTCATTCACTTCCACATTGACACAAGGGGGAATGTTCCAATTCCTCAGCCGCTGAGAAAGGCAATGTCCCCCACCAGGCTTCACACAACCCTCTTTCACTTGATTATTATTGGAGTCTCACCCCTGGCCCCGACTCCACACCGTGGGTCTATACCGTTTCCCTGAGTACACACAGTCTTAGACTCCTTCTAGCCAAAGAAAATAACACTGTTCTGATAGTCGAAGGCAAGAACAGACTTCCTAAGCAGGTTGTGCATCTGCCAGAATTCCTGCTCGCTATGCTTATTCTTCAACTCCAGATATCAATCACCATCTCTATAGGGTAGAGAAAGGGAACAGAAAATACAGTCTCCTGTTATTTCGTTCTGTTGAAAGCAAGTAGCACATTCAAGCAGAACATTTCAGATTCAAGGTCTTTGTGAGCAATCCACCCCTTTATCACTTCAACGAATACATCTGAAGTGCCCACTGTGCTCCAGACACTTCCGAAGTGCGGAGGACACAGCAATGAACAAGGCAGGTATGGTTCCTGCCCTTCTGGAGCTCCTGGACTAGTACAGGAAAGAGACATCACAAGTAAATACAAGTGTGCTGAGAGGTATAAAAACAAAATGTGAAGTGCTAGTGGGACCAGGAAACTAAAAGAGCCTATGTAGTATCACAGTGTGGAAGAAAAAGGAAGCTATCCCTGCTGAAGGACCAGCTATGCTGAAAGACTTGAAAAGTTGCTGAGGCCAAGATGCATGGAAGGAGAACACAACAGGAACCATTGAGGCTTCTGCAAAGGCCCTGAGTTTAGAACTAGTAGAGCATAATGGTGGAACTGGATCAGAGACTGTGCAGCCAGAACGTGGATAGTGAAGCCTGGCTAGAAACAAGTCTAGGGGAAGAAATAGGGGAGCTGCATAGATGGGCTTTGTAAATCATTATGGGAGAGCAAGAGGTGTCATGAACAAGTACCAAGGAGGGTGTGTGTGTGTGTGTGTGTGTGTGTGTGTGTGTGTGAGACACATGATCAGATTTGAGGTTTTAAAATATTCTGAACATGGTGTGTGGACTAGATCTGGGCAAGATTGCATGTGAGGAATATGCTTTAGGAGTCTCTTCAGTAGATGTGGGGAGGCAGGATGGTGGTTTGAATGAGGGTGAAGGTCATGGACATGAAGAGAAGTAGATTTACCTAAGAGAAAACAGGGAGCATGAACCAACAGAACTTGATGGTAGGTTAAATGTGGAGGTGGGAAGGACTGCAGGATTAGTCCTCTGACCAGTCATTTTTGCTTGTCCCCAGAGTAGTTCTAGATACTCCTGAATACTCCACTTGGGGTTATAGTATGCCAGGTATAAGGCTGAAACAAGCCACTAATTCAGGATGCTCTAGGGACGCTGGCCACTGTTAAGTTCATTGAACAAGCCAAGCCTGTCCCTGTTCAGACCCTTTGTGTTGGGGATTCTACTGCCTGAAGAAGGCTCCTGGCTCTTCATCACATTAGTGCTTCAATTCTAAAGCTGCCTCCCCAGACTGGTCTGCACTGAACCACTCTTGAACACATCACCCTTTCTAGTTTCTTCACAGAATTTATCACTCTCTTACTAATAAACGTATTAACACATTTGTTTACTTGTGTTCTGTCTGTATCTCCCCACAAGACAAAAAGCAGAGACATCACTTTGGTGACAAAGGTCCATCTAGTCAAAGCTATGGGTTTTCCAGTAGTCATCTATAGATGTGCGAGATGGACCATAAAGAAGGCTGAGCACTGAAGAACTGACGCTTTTAAACTGTGGTGTTGGAGAAGACTCTTGAGAGTGCCTTGGACAGCAAGGAGATCAAACCAGTCGATTCTAAAGGAAATCAACAATGAATATTCACTGGAAGGACTGATGCTGCAGCTGAAGCTCCAATACTTTGGCCACCTGATGAGAAGAGCTGACTCACTGGAAAAGACCCTGATGCTGGGAAAGACTGAGGGCAGGAGGAGAAGCGGGTGACAGAGCATGGGATGGTTGGATGGCCTCACCGACTCAATGGACATGAGTTTGAGCAAACTCTGGGAGATAGTGAAGGACAGGGAAGCACTGTGTGCTGCAGTTCATGGGGTCACAGAGTTGGACACAACTGAGCAACTGAAAAACAACAACAAAAACCAAAGCCACCCCCCACCTGGGTGATCTTTGACGTCACACTGGCCCTGGCTGTGGGCCTTGGCCCAGAAGAGCAGCCCCTGTGGGCAGATTCTGCACAAGGTCCTTCAGACTTCACTCTGGCCTCCTGAACACAGGGCTCAGGTGAGCAGCGGGTTTCCAAGAAACAGAACTCTCATGGGGATTTCCTTTGATTTCTTTTCCAAAGCAGAAGAACCACCAGCGTTGGTGCCTTTCCAAACTCCACACCTCAAGGCACAAACCAAACTCAATAGGATCCTGGGACAGAAATACTCAACACCCATGATTGGGAGAGCACACAGCAAATACGGCTCATGCTGCTGATTCGTGGCTTTTCTCCCCTAGTTTTCCCTATAGATCTCAGGGCCAAAGTCAACTGCATTTGTGCTTCATAACTGGTTCTTTTTAACCCGAGATATTGGACAGGATTTGGTCCTCTCAGCTAAATTCTATCTGGCAAAGGGCTCTCAATTCTTCTCACTGTTTGAATTTTATTTTGAAAAGATGCTGTTTTCATAACAGCAAGATGGGGAGTGCATTCTGCAGAGGAGAAAGAAACGGCATGGCAAGCCTCAGCCCAGCCCCTGCAGAGCCCATCAAAGGAAGGAGCTGCTGCTAAGTCACCAGTGGATGGTCAGTTATCAGAGCCTGTGCGTCAAAGGCTGTTGTGCATGGATCTTCTGATCCTACAGTCTCTCTGAAGCCAGGAGGGAAATGACTAGGAACAGACATCCCTGTCAAATGATGATTTCAAATGAAACCATAGCACGGAACTGGTGAGATAAGAGAAACCATCCCCTTAACCATACAAGAGTCTGCCTGCAATGCGGGAGACCTGAGTTCGATCCCTGGGTTGGGAAGATCCCCTGGAGAAGGGAAAAGCTACCCACTCCAGTCTTCTGGCCTGGAGAATTCCATGGACTGTATAGTCCATGGGGTTGCAAAGAGTTGGACACGGCTGAGCGACTTTCACTACCGTACAATACACCTTACCGCGTTGCCGCAGGATTGAGTTGCGACAGGACAAAGGACAGGCTCTATTACAGCTAGGCTAGGCTGGACACCTCTTTCTTCAGCCTGTCTGTCTATGGAGCCATGTCAAGGCTCACACACTGGCATTAAGTGTTGGGGTTGATCTTTTCTTTTTTAATGTGGACCATTTTTAAAGTATTTAATCTGTTACAATATTGCTTCTGTTTTATGTTTTTGGTTTTTTGGGCATGAAGCATGTGGAATCTTTGCTCCCCAACCAGGAATCAAACCAGCACCCCACCATGCATTGAACCCCTTGCACTGGAAGGCGAAGTATTAACCAATGGACTGCCAGGGAAGTCCCTGGGGCTACACTTGAAAGGAAAAAGACTGACCTCTGTTCCAAACTTCTGATTCATATGCCGGAACTCTTGCTTCATGGGCACTACTTCTCTTAGAAATGGCCTTTCAGGAAGTAGAGGCAGATGATAAGACAACAACCTTTTGGAGGGGAATTAATCAAAATCAACTGTGAGGGATGCCACGGAGGGCTGAGCTCAAGACAATCACATTTGTAGACCATCTTGCCATCGCTGGGCATTTTCCTATGCGGTGCCTCCCCAAGTCATCTCCGTCTAGTACATCTGCCCACCCCAATGGCAAACAGCAGCAGCCATTCATTGAATACTCACTATGAGAAGGGCACTTTATATACGGTACTTTATTCAGTCCTCATGAACTGTGTCCATTATTATCTGTATTTTACCCGTTAGGAAACTGAGACATTATATCACTTTGCCCCAGAACATACAGCCAGTAAATACCAGGTGTGGGAACCAACCTCTTATCTCATACCAGCAGCCCCGCTCTGCTCTGATGCTAGCCTCTCTTCAATCAAAGGGTCTATTTTACTCTGTTTACTAAATCAGAGAAGGTGTATTTGTTTTTTAAATTTTTCCCCTGGAAAGACTCACCAGCAATTTTTTATTACACTAAATAAAGAACACCTGAGCCTTAGTCTTTTCTTCTAAATGAGTGTGTTGAACGAGATTGTATCTTTGGGGCCAAAGTTCTACGATTTCATTCTGATCAATCACACAAAGCATCTGCTTCGTCTCAAGAGGGGAAAAAAAAAATCTCATTAGGTTCTTTAGAACACCCACCAGCAATTCTCTGCAGATGGTGCATGTGTGCTAAGTCGTTGCAGTCATATCCGACTGTTTGTGACCCCATGGACTGTAGCCTGCCAGGCTCCTCTGTCCACGGGATTCTGGGTTCCTAGAAAGTCTGTAGTAAATGAAGACACACAGTCTCCTGGGGCCTGTGTGAAGGTGACCAAAGGAAGCTGCTCTGCCTTCCTGGGGTGCTCTGGGCTCCCACCTACCCACCCACCGAGGAGCTTGCCCACCAGCCCACCCTGCCCTGGCTAGGTCTGGCCACCATCCCTCACTGGACACGTGACCAATGACATGGCAGCACAATTGCCCTCAGAATCAGCTTCAGCAGGAAGGGGCCCCTGCTCCACACTGCCTCTTACAGGAGTCACCTGGCTTTCCACCATGGCCACTGTCTCCTGTTCTGACCCCCATCACCCTTGCTCTTACTCGCTGAGTTCCTGTCTCTACTCCTTCTAGCTCCCTCCTCTCTGTTCTCTACAGACCTCTGCTGTTCCCTACAGACCTCTCTGTTCCCTACAGACCTCTCTGTTCCCTACAGACCTCTGCTGTTCCCTACAGACTTCTGCTGTTCCCTACAGACCTCTGCTGTTCCCCACCTGAGACAGCTCTCCCCTATGCAGTTCACACAGCTGCCTCTTTCTAACCTTCGGGTCTCATGCCTTCCCAGACGGCTGATCACTCTGCCACTTAACCATGTTTATCTTCTTCATTGCCCTCACCATGATTTGCAATTGTTTTGTTTATGTATTTCATCCCCTGTCTCCCTGGCACAAAAACATAAATTCTATGAAGGCTGGAGTCTCCCCCTTTTGTTCACTGCTGCTCAAACAAACAGAAGTATGCAATAACTGGAGTGAACAAAACCTTTCATCCCAAATTTCCTCATCTCTAAAGGGAAGGTGATAATATTTGTATCACAGGGCTGCTGTGAGAATCAGAGGCAGTGTATTTTCAGGTTTTGTCTAAGAATCGGTCCCAGTACCCAGCTTTTAAATCATTATGATTCACTGAGAGAAGAAGCATACACTGGGGGTGAAATCTACAGGCTACTAAGCCTGAATTTGGCCTTTACAACTAGCTATTTGACTTTCAGCAAATTACTTAACTTCTCTGAGCCAAAGTTTCCTCATCTGTAAAACAGAGATAGAAACAACACAAACCCTGAGGGCCACTGTGCATCAAATATTGGGCTTCGCTGGTAGCTCAGACGATAAAGAATCTGCCTGTAATGCAGGCAACCAGGGTTTAATCCCTGGGTCGGGAAGATACCCTGGGAAAGGGAATGGCTACCCACTCCAGTATTCTTGCCTGGAGAATTCCATAGGCAGAAGAGCCTGGAGGGCTACAGTCCATGGGGATTAAATCCTACAATCCATGAAAAGTATTCAGGACAATGTCTAGCAGGAACAATACCCTCAATAAAAGTAAGCTATTCTTATGTACAGATATGCGTGTGTGCATGCTAAGTTGCTTCTGCTGTGTGACCACTCTTTGTGACCCTATGGACCATAACCTACCAGGCTCCTCTGTCCATGGGATTCTCTAGACAAGAATACTGCAGTGGGTATGCCCTTCTCCAGGGGATCTTCCTGACCCAGGGATTGAGCCTGCATCTTTTACATCTCCTGCATTGGCAGGCAAGTTCTTTAGTACCACCTGGGAAGCCATAGAGGGCTACACATTTCTCATTATGCCCTCTTCTTATATACTATAGAGCCTTTAGCACTGACGTGAATTCTCTCAGCTCTTGCTTCTGAAACCCTGTGAGGACTAGGAATTATCCACTTTATTTCATAGCTGCAAAAAATGGATGCTCAGAGAGGTCAAGGAGTTTGCCTGAGATCCCACAGCTAGCCAGAAGCAGGGGAAAGCCTCTGAATCAGAAATTCAAACTCTCTTGTGGTCTCCACACTATGTTTGCACCCTCACCCCACCTACAGCCCCAGAAGCTGAAGACATCATGCTGGGCGCACCCTGGAGAAGCCCTGCCATACTGCTTGAGCTCCTGTTCCAAATAAGCAGAAGCCCTAGGCTCTTGCACACCCGCTGGGGCCAAGTGCGTCTCTCCCAGGCCCGTACCCTCCCAGGCCAGTTGAGGGCTTGGCAAAGCCACAGAGGCAGATGGAGCCTGTGGCTTCGCTCACTAGAGCAGGCCTGAAGTTCCAGTGCTCGCTCAGCTTCAAAGTAACTTTAAAATAGCCCAGCACTGGCTGGGGGTGGTTCAGAGTGGGGCACTGGATTGGTCATTCAGGGCTTTGCCATCTATTTGCAGCTGGCATGTGAGTTCACTGGGCAGCAGGATCTTGCCCAAGGATCAGCCTGGCTGATCAGACTCTCTGGGGGACGGCGGATGGGGGGCAGGGAGGGGTTGCCTGTTCTGACTCGGTCCCTGGCTCTTGTCCTTGGAAAGGTTTTCAGAGGTGGCCTGACCAGGCCCTGGCAGCTCTTCCTACACTGGGGACAATTCAGGAAAGGGACTCTGAGCACAAGTCCAGGGAACTCAAGGGGCTGAAGAAAGACAGCCGTACTGCACTCCCTGGAAAGACACTGCTGCCCCGTTCAGTCTCTTCAGCATCCAGTGGGAGCAGATTTGTTGTGACTAATGCATGAGGCTTTGGCCAGTTTCATGGGGCACAGCAAGGCAAAGTTTCCCAAAGCACAATGTCTCCGAAAGGAAATGAAGGAATAAATTTCGGAAACACCCACCTGCAGAGGGCAGCCCGCCCCGTTTAAACTCGTTAACAAAGCAACCAGGAGCAGGCAGCTGTGAAGACAATTACTCAGAACCAGTCAGATGTGAAGTAGGCAGGGGGCAGGGGTGTTCATGGGTGGAAATTTGCTTGGATCCTGTCATCCTCCTCAAAAGCCCTTTATGATTGTTCCTTGCTCACAGTCCAAACGCCCTACCATTACCTTCCGGGAATTTCATGAACTGGTCCTGCACTAGGCTGAATGGTGTCTGACCAAAGCTTCATGTCCTCCAGGAACCTCAGAACGTGACCTTACTTGGAAATAGGGTCTTCGCAGATGTAGTTAGTACTGGATTAGATGGTGGTGGTTTAGTCACTTTCTTGCAACCCCATGGACTGTAGCCCGACAGGCTCCTCTGTCCAGGGGATTTCTCAGGCAAGAATACTGGTGTGGGTAGCCATTTCCTTCTCCAGGGGATCCTCCTGACCCAGGGATTGAACCCAG
The DNA here is from genome assembly GCF_033118175.1 of Dama dama. Taxonomy (NCBI): domain Eukaryota; kingdom Metazoa; phylum Chordata; class Mammalia; order Artiodactyla; family Cervidae; genus Dama; species Dama dama. Next base: position 25,762,167 of record NC_083682.1, on the reverse strand, counting down.
ATCTCCTGCATTGCAGGCGGATTCTTTCCCAACTGAGCCACCAGGGAAGCCCCACCAGGGAAGTACTGGATTAGGGTGGGCCTTAAATCCAGTGATTGGGTGTCCTTATCACGAGATCATGAAGACACAGAGACACCCATGGAGAAGAACACATGTGAAAACAAAGACAAAGATTGGGATGATGAGTCTACAAGTCAAAGAAGGCCCAGAATTGCCAGCAACCACCGGAAGCTGGAAGACAGGTAAAGTAGATTGTCCCTCAGACCTGCCAGAAGGAGCCAACCCTGCTGACATCTTGATTTCTGACTTCCAGCTTCTGGAACTGGGGCAGAAGCAATTTGTGGCATCTCAAGCCACCCTGCTGTGGGATGTTTTTTATGGCAGTTCTAGGAAACTAATACAGGTCCCTACGTACATGTTTAGTCCTTCTCCCATCAAAGTCATCCTCCTCACACTTCACATACAGGAGACTGTTATACATTTTTCTTTAAATACCAGAATTCAGGTCTCACCTCTGCCATTTTGCCTGCTATGTGACTTTGGGCAAAGCAATACACTTCTCTTATTTTCAGTTGTCTAATCTATAAAACGAAGGTAACAGAAGGGCTGTCATGGGAGTTTGAAAGAGAAAACAGACATATAAGAGGAGGGATACTATATAGCCACCAGAACTTCTCTTGGGGAAGGTATTACATTTGCTTGGAAAAGAAAGCAGGAGGGTGGATCTCAAGGGCTTGGGTCAAGAAATTGGGGGTGGGGTGGGGAGGGCTGTTGATTAACATGAGGGATTTGTGGCATGTAGGTTGGGTGGTAAGAACTGACTGATAAAGGCAGAGGAATGTAAAGGGGGAAGAAGAATTCAAGAGATAAAAAGGGCCAGCAACAGTGGGGGAAGGAGGGAGCAACCCTTCCTCTCCCTTCTATATCATGGTCTGGCTAAGGAGGGCTTCTGAAGCAAACAGAAATGTCTACTGGGTATTTTCAGTTGTTTGTGACATTGGAAAGACTGATGCTGAAGCTGAAGCTCCAATACTTTGGCCACCTGATACGAAGAACTGACTCACTGGAAAAGATCCTGATGCTGGGAAAGATTCAAGGTAGGAGGAGAAGTGGACGACAGAGGATGAGATGGTTGGATAGCCATCACTGACTCGATGGAGTGAGCATGAGTTTGAGAAGTTCTGGGAGTTGGTGATGGACAGGGAAGCCTGGTGTGCTGCAGTCCATGGGATCGCAAGAGTTGGACACAACGGAGCAACTAACTGAATACAAGATAAACTCATTCCCCCACCTCCCTGACAAAATACCCAGTAAAGACTAGTACAAGGTACCAACATTGTCATGCTTGTGGAGTTTCTTTCTGTTTGAACTTGGAGAGGTACCAAGTTGGAAGGCTTGTCACAGGGGAAAAATGAGGGAAGCCCACATTGACACATAAGCTAGAGACCCAGGGGGCATCTAGCTCACCCACACACACAAGCAGCAGGCACTTTATGAACATTACACATGAATGTCTGCTTCAGCCTCAGTCCTCACCTTCCTGACCACTCCTGCCTGAACCTGGAAAGACTTCTGTTCCTCTAGCACTTCCTCACCCACTCAAATCCTCCCCATTCTTCAAGGATGCCTTCCCGTGAAACCTTCACTCACCTGCCCAGCTGGAAAGGGACCATCTCTCTTCTCCCATCTTTGCGCAGCCTGTGTTCCCATATAACAGATACTGTATTCTTTCTGGAGTTAATCAATGAAGAATAAGACAAAAAGTCGTGCAGAGGCAGATAAGGGAAGGTGAACTCAGGCCAAAGAGAAGGGAGTGGGGGAGGGGAGAAAATTGGGAGGAAGGGGCCCTGAAGATCTCGGATGGCCAACTTCATTCACGGTCACTGTACCTGGGCTAGGCGAGAGGGACAGAGCTGAAAGGTGATATCACAGGCCGAGCCTTTTGTAAAGCTGAAATTCAAGCGTGTCCCCTGATTCTGGAGTGTCATTCTGACGCCCAGTGAAAACAATGGCTCTGGTGGTAGTGTGGTTTCTTGGAAGCTCTTGATAGCCACATGGACAGGAATTACCAAAACCTCCATCTGCTGAGTTTTCTCCCTGCCCTTACCCAAATCAAATAAATATATCCACCGTGGCCTGCAATGGGCATTAACCACAAAGGTGAAGCACTCTGATCCACCCCCAAAGGGCTCAGTAAAGGAGCTCACAATGGCCTGGAACAAGGAAATCATTCCATTTACCTATTCAGCCTTCCCACCTTCCCACCCTGGCCCTTGGCACCTGTTCTGAAGCCCAGGCTACCAAACCACGGGAAGGTGGAGGCACAGGAATGAAAAATACATCTTGCCGTTCTCAAGGAGGTCCCGTGCAAGGGGAAACAAACCAGCAGGCAAGTGCAGGGCAGTGTGAGTACTGGAGTAACAGCCCCAGGGGTATGACTACCTCAACCCAGGGGATTACTCGCTCAGCTGAGCCTTGAGGGATGACGAAGAATAATGATATTTCTCAAAGTCCATGACTCACTCCCTTCACAAACGCACACACTAGCTGTTACGCTCATGGTCATTTCAGAAACATTAAAATGTAAGGAAATGTCTGACTTGGAGGAGAAAAAAAACCTATGACAAGCAGGTGGAAAAGCCCGAGGGGAAAGCTGGCAAAGGGCTATCAAAGCAGAAGTAACAGAGCATGCAAAGGCCCAGAGGTTGCCATGTAGGTACCATTCTAGCCAGTAAGGGGTCTCAGTGAGGCGGCTGCCATAGCAGAGCACCAAAGACTGGGCAACTTAAACGACATTTATTCCTCATAGTTCTGGAGGCTGGAGGCCAGCAGGGTGGGGTTCATGGTGAGGGTACTCCTGGTCCACATGGAGCTGTTTTCTCACATGGGGAAGGGGCGGGGGCAGGCAGGCTCCTGGTTCCTTCATCTCCTTTTTAAGGACACTGATGCTATCATAGAGGGTTTACCCTTGTGACCTCATCTAATCAAAATAAGCTCCCCAAAGCCCCCTCTCCTAATCCCTAACCTAGAGGATTAGGGAATCAACATATGAATTTGGAAGGGCTGGGGGTGGGGGCTGCTGAGAACAACATAAACATTCAGACCGCAGCATTCAGTTGTAGTAATTGAAGTTAATAACCATGAGAATAATTCCTGTTGGTCTAAGACATACCAAGGAGAAATTCTATCACATCTGTGATAATCTAGAGTTGGAGACAAAATAGAACCGTCCAAATGTGATTAATGAAGTATGGTACCTGCATATACTAAACACTCTCCAGCTAATAAAGGTGATTGTGATTAGGCATATTTAGTCATATGGAGAGATGTCCATGACGTATTAAGTTGAGATGTCCATGACGTATTAAGTTTCTTAAAATGCAGGTCAGAAAATACATAGATGCTAATTACTAGGGGAAAAAAAAAAAGACTGAAAGGAAACTGACCAAAATATTCAGTTGTTGTCTCAGGGGTGAAGTAATTTTTTAACTATTCATTTACTCTGTACTCATGTGTTCTAAATTTTCTGCAATAGACTTGTAAAATGTTTGAAATCAGAAAGGAAGGTGTGTGTGTGTGTGTGTGTGACAGAGAGAGAGAGAGAAAATGTGTTTACTGCTAGGCATGACCCAGGAAAAGTGGGAGACAGTTTCAGTGTGACCCTTGGGTCAGAATGAGTGAACAGGCCCCCAGCTCAGGATCCCTGGAGCTGCTCCATCGCTGGCTGTTATCTGAATCTTGTATTTACTTCTGTAAAGGTCACAATCAATCAGCCCCAATCATCCTCTTAAAGAGTTAAAGGACACAGCCACATACTCACCTTCTAAGATGGGAATGTAATCAGTTCTTGAGGTCAAAGGTTCCTTCTTAAAATGTTTGATTAATTATTTGTTAGCAAATCAGCATTGACAAATGTGGCTCTTGGCCTGTTTGAGGGGGAAAGGTGGGAAAATGAAAGTAACAGAGCTCCAGGGTGGAGAGAAGATGATGATAGTGGTAGACAGCGAAGATCCCATGAGATCATAGAGGCGCGGAGAAGCCCTTCACCTCTCCCAGTGAATCTGAGCTAGCACTTGACTGCCTGAGGCTACCCTAAGAACAGAGGCAGCGGGATGGATTCATCATTAAGTTCTCTGCCTGACCGCTCCTCAGTCTGCACTCCAGAGCCAGGATGGTGAACAGGACACATCTTCCGGACCCGGGAGAGAAAAACAAAAGGCTCATGCTTGTGTGCTATGAAGACAGGCTGTGATGAGAAGCATGAACATAAACTAAAGGAAGTGAACAGAGACTGCTGAGGTGCTTTTGTGATGAGCTGCTGAGGGAAAAGCACAGACAAGAAGGAAGGGAGGGAACAGGCTCTGTGCTGATCTGTGGAAAAGCATTTAAGGAGGTGGGAATGGTGACGACGAAGGCCCTGAGTCAGGAACGAGTTTGGAAAAACCCCAAGAAGACAAGGGAGCCAAGGTGGCTGGAGCTAGTGAATCTGGGCAATGCTCCCAGGACCGCCAGATCCAGCCAATTAGATACGCACCTCTGCACGGGGGCACCCCACACCCCGCCGCCGTCCTGTGGACCAGACACGGGAGGTATCTCCCTCCACCTCTGCCCAAGAGGAACGAGTCTGAAAACTGGGCCCTGTTAACTATACGGGGTAATGGTTGAGTTGCTGTCACAGCCTTGCTGTGTAAAGCTGCTTAGCTTTTATGAAGCCCAGGGGTGCACTGGTACAGAGGATTTCCTGGGGGAAAGGGCACAGGGGATGGAGAAAAGCCCTAGTTTGTAGCATTCACCCATTTCTGAGGTGTATGTACTGCCATTTCAGTTGGCAGCATGGAATCACTGAACACAGAATTGAGAAGAAACACACATTCGGTTCTCAAGAGCCAGTGCCTGCCAGGTCCAGCATACCATCGCCTCAGTCCCTCCATCTGTAAAATGGATCTCACCTCACAGAGTACTTGCTGAGAATTAGATGAGGTATATGTTAAAAGCAGGGACTCCCAGGAGGCTCAGTGGTAAAGAATCCACCTGCCAATGCAGGAAACACAGGAGAGGCGGGTTCGATCCCCGGGATGGGAAGATCCCCTGGAGAAGGAAATGGCAACCCACTCCAGTATTCTTGACTGGAAAATCCCATGGTCAGAGGAGGCTGGTGGGCTACAGTCCATAGGGTTGTAAAGGGTCAGACATGACTGAGCGCACACACACACACACACACACACAAAACATACATGTTAAAAGCACTTACCATAATGCATGGCACATAGTTAATACTCTATAAATGAGAAGTACAATTTGTACTCAGTGAGGATATTGATTCTGGTCCAGCATTTGTACGTAGAAATGATTCCTGAAGGTAAAAAAGGCCAAGAAGAAGACTGGGACCCTCTTCTTGTCTATGCCTCTGTGTGGCTTTGGGCAATTGGCTTTCCCTCTCTGGGCTTCCAGTCATTCTACCTGAAGCGAGGGATAGAGCTCTTGTTAAAGTCCATTCCAGACTGGGCATTGTGCAGCTTCCTACTTTGGGGACTATTCTGGAAACAGCATTGAAAGAATGAGTGGCTGAAGGCTACCAAGGCGGCATGGGGAAGTTTGCTAGATTCTCATCAGTATTGCAAGCTACTGGGACAGAGGTAGCAAGTGTGTGCAGAGCCTGGGATAGCAAGTTCTTTCCTGGGAAAGACTAAAGAATTGTTCAAAAGGCCAATGGAAGTGAGAGAAAAATATATGAAAGAAAAAAACAGAAACCCCCAACAATGAGACCTACAACCATGCTGACAGAAAAGGAACATTTGTATAAGTAAGGTCGGGGATGATGGGCTTTCGGAAAACATCTTTAATAAACATGTTGAAAGGGAGGCTATTTCTGCCAGACCTTGTCTGTAAAGAGAGAAGAGAATTCAGAAAGGAGCTGTTGAGGAAGCACTTGGGTGAGATGAGCGAATCAGAAGCCAAGAGGGAAAAAGAAAGGTGAGAACAGGGATTTCCCTGGTGGCCCAGTGGTTAAGACTTCACACTCCTAAGGCAAGGGGTGCAGATTCGACCCCTGGTCAGGGAACTAGATCCTGCATGCTGCAACTGAGAGCCCGCAGACTGCAACGAAGACCCCCGAGGCGTCAACGAAGACCCCAAGTGTTGAAACTAAGGCTGCTGCTGCTGCTAAGTCGCTTCAGTCATGTCCAACTTTGTGCGACCCCATAGAGGGCAGCCCACCAGGCTCCGCTGTCCCTGGGATTCTCCAGGCAAGAGTACTGGAGTGGGTTGCCATTTCTTTCTCCAATGCAGGAAAGTGAAAAGTGAAAGTAAAGTCGCTCAGTCATGTCCGACTCTTCGCGACCCCATGGACTGCAGCCCACCAGGCTCCTCCGTCCATGGGGTTTTCCAGGCAAGAGTACTGGAGTGGGGTGCCATTGCCTAGGTGCATCCAAATAAATTAAAAAAGGAAGGTGAGAATGAAAACACCCTTTATGATGATCCCCACCAGGCACAAGGAAGGCAGAAAGAACAAGAGGTTAGCTACAGACATCAGCAGTGCCAAACTTCATCGCCTTGAAGACAGAGTCTGCAAAGCGGAGTTCTTTGGGCCTCCAATGTCCTCATTAGAATCCTTTGAAGTACATCAGACTGTAATTTTCCAGAGTCAAGAACAAAGCTGCATCTAGCCTTTGGCTCGCACAGCCCAGCAGAAGGAACAAAGTCTCTGACATGGCTCCCCCAAAGCCACAGACATGAGGCAGGCCTCCCCACAGATGACAAGCCGCCCTGAAATATTTTGTGGACTTTGCACTTTTCTTCGTCAAAGTCTCTGGACTCGCCTGAATTTCTTCTCTGGGGGACAAATGAATATCAAGTCTGAATGCTGTGATCCCAGAAATTGCTTTCCACTGGCTATTATGGTTTGGAACTCAATTTCCCTCACAAACGAATAGTTTTCTCAAGCAGCTCTGAGAACTTGCCGCTCTTCTAAATCGTGACAAGTAGGTAACTTAACCGAATTTCCATCTCAGTAATCCCTGTTCTAACATTTTGGGGTCAGGTATTGTGCCCCTAAGAAGCTTAATTCTGATGCCTTGACATTCAGGGAATTGAAAGGGGGAAGTTGCAGAATGTACTCCATTCTGATTGGAGCCAAACTCTTGACAGGTGAGCTTAATTACTGGCTGCCTCCCGGTCCTCATCAACCAGCTTAGGACAGAAAGAATAAAGTTGTAATAAAACATAATGACAGTTTAGTCAAACCAGGAACTCAGTGGCGGCAGCCAGTGACTGGAGTGGAGAAGTAGATGTTTAAAGAGGTGAGGATGAGCCCCCACCCCCTCTCACCTCCCGGTTTCATCATTTTAATGATGACACAATGAGTTTCAGGCCTGTGGAGTCAGGAACTATAAATACTGCATTAATTGTGTCCATAAATGATTATCAACTGTAGCCTTTAAGCTTATTAAAAATAAATTGAGAAATGAATCAATCATTGTCAAACACTCAGGGAGATGCTGCTAAAAATAAAAGTTCATTTGAAATTCTAAGAGCATCTTACAGCGGAGCCTAAACAATCTGTCAGTGAAACTTAAAAGAGTATAAGAAGACCTCGGAAGAGTCCAGGCGTGACAGTCTGAGAGTCAGAATCATCTCTGCCTGTCAGTATCCTCAATCGCGTTGATCCACATCTTTGTCTTTTCAGCATCATGATCTGTGTTGGGAGCCCAGCTGAGATGCCCTGTTCTCCTCTGAGCCTGCTTCTCCTTGGTCTGCAGTTCTCTACAGTAGTGGTGCTCAGCCCACCAGGGAGTTTTAAAGCCCCCATCCACGAGTGCTTCCCATGATCCCTGAAGCATTTCGCCCATATCGTTACACTGAATATGCACAACAATGTTCGCTCACTGAACAGGTGTTTATCCAGCACTTACTCTGTACCAGGCACCATGCCAGGTGCTTGGGATAAGATGGACAACAGGGCAGGCACAGCTCTTGTCTTCAAGGAGCTCATGGCACAAGTGATATTATACCCAGTTTCCAGGTGAGGAGACTGAGGCTCGGAAAAGGCTGAATAGTGGGAAGCAGCAGAGGTGGGATTCAGCCCCAGCCCATGCTGTTTCACTCCCACTGTCCAGACTCCTTGGAGATGGGTTCCAGGTTTTCAGTGCCCGCCTCCCTGTCTTTCTCGGAGTTGCTCAATAAACAAGGCTGGCTTAGCTGGACTCCACAACCCCTGGTGACCTACTCTGTAAAATGCACAGTAACAGATCTGCATTGCCAGCTCTTGGGGTGGATGTGAAGACCCCGGGGCACACATGGGCATCTGGAAGGGCCTCTGAGCAAGCTGGAGCCAAATGTAACTTGGAGGCCACACCCTCCGCAGGAAATTCAATCTCCCTGGCTCCACCACCGCACTGGTCAGCTCTGCTCCAGGCCTCAGTGCACATCGGAGCCTTCCCACAAAGCCTCCAGAAGGTCTCATTACATGCCCAGCACATCCTGCAAATGCTGCGCTCAGTAGCCCACGTGCTTGGGTTTCCTGGGCTGTATGTGAGCTCCCTGCCACCCGGTCAGGGGGACCCTGGAGGCAGAGGGCAGGGGCCCTGGCAGGCCGGCTGAGTCTTCCAGGCCCTCCCAGGTCTCCACCTGGGCAGAGAGTTCTTGGTTTCCAGATGGGATCACTGTCAGGAGGGAAAGCGACACCAGCTATTTCCTGGAAGCGAAATTACTGCTGAGGTGATGCATTAAGTGAACAGCCTACCCCAACTCTACTTGAGTTTTAGTTTTAACAAAAACCAAACAACTTGAAACCAGATCAATACCACTGCCTGGAGAGAGTCAGGCAGCTCAGACACTAGATGATCTGAGCAGGAACAGCCAGCCCATGTCCCAGGTCCTGTCCACTCCCGGCTTTCTAGTGAGCTGGCCTGACTCAGCCCTTTCTGACTGGCATCCTTCGTGAGAAGGTCACAGAGTGATGGAAGGTGGTAAATCTGAGCCCTTCATCTGTGCTGCGTGACTTCAAATTACTGACTCCACCTCTCTTGAGTCTCAAGTTTCACATCTATATGCTGGGTATAATTATTCCTACCCCAAAGTATCACTGACAGGTAAAATAATATGAGTGAGGACATAATAAGTATTCAATAAAAGGTAGACGATAATGATGATAATCATCACCGCTTTTTTAAGAGGGACATAATGAAAGTCTAGCTTTATGAAGCTTAGTCCTATGGCTCTTCTCAGGGCTGGAGAATGTTCTAGAAGGTAGATATGACGGACTGACGCTCTGCACAGGGCAACAAGAGGGGAGGAAGAGCAGGGTTCCTAAAAGAGAAATGGAGGGGACATGTGGCAAAGAGGTAAGATGAGTGAAAAGAATGTGGAAATCAGACAAAATTTAAATTAAACACTTCTAATTTTGCCATCCGCAGCTCCTATTAAATCTGCCTTCTCTTGAACAATCCTCCTTCCATGCTTTTTCAGCATTCTCCTACTTAACGACAGTAAACACACTCCATAAATAAAAAAATATATAGTGGAGAGGTAATTAATGCTGAGCCATCTAATTCCGAATTTCTAATCATGCTCTACTTACATTAAAATGAGATTCTAGGCACATACGACAATCAATTTTACCCTAGCTAAAAAAAAAAAACCACACACACACACATTCACAAACTAAAGTCAGTTATTTAGGGAGAGATTTGAGAAGCACTTGGCTTCCATATGTCATCCAAATATGTGGAGCTCCGCTGGCGAGCCTGACAGGCTGTGGCAGTCATTGCCTTGCCTTCTGTAGTCGCGCTCTTGACTATGTTCAGAGAACCAAAGCGTATCGTGAGATCTGGGTTGAAGCTGGGCAGCAGAGCTGGACCTACAGGAGTGTGTGAAGGGAGCCAAGACTGCAGCCGACTCTACAATTCTATTTCCTACTGGCCATATGTTTTAGACAAGTCATTTCTCTTCTCTCTGGGTCAATGTCTCTATTTCTTCATCTGTAAAATGGGCATAATATTTTAGGATGACCATGTTGGGTGAAAACACTCTTGGAAACTGCAAATTTCCACTGTTTTTAGTTGTTTGCCCAAAAGTACCCCAGTGCTTTATGTGATGGCCAGCTATATTCAGATGACCTGAATTTCATTCCTTTCCAGTGTCAAAAGCAGGGTCAGGGAGAATGACAACAGGAGGGAAGCAGGTGTGTGGAGGCCTCACTTACCAACTTACCCATTAGGCATAGTGCTTAGGACCATGGAAATATTTTATTTTATTTTTTGCAATCAGAAGAAAAAAATACATACAATCTTTCCTGAATTATACTTGTTATATACCAGTGAGGTCATAAAATCCACTTTTTTAATATCTCTTTTTGATGGAGGAAGGGTCCACAAAGGCAAGAGTGCCAAGAGCCCCTTTGAGTCATAATACAGCCCCAACAAAGTTGCTAACAAATGCAAATGGGCTTCCCTTCTTACCTTTTCCAGAGCCCAGACTTGTTCCTCTGGGCCTGATGTCTGTTCCTAAACATCAGAATCTTCCAGAGACAATGTCCAGGTCAAGGAATGACTGGGAATTCCTGACACCATGGCTGGACAGAAAAGAGTCCTGAGTGGGGGCAGGGAGGAGAGTTCCTGGCTGCCACTGGAATCAAGTCTTCTAAGCTGCTGTCCAACCTGATCCCAGGACTCATTCTCCAGGTGGAGATACTTTCTACTCCCACTATTGGTGGGAGTATAACCGGGCACAAACTTTCTGGAGAGCCATCTGGCAATACAAATTTAGCAAGAATCTAAACAGTATGTACTCTGACCCAGCAATTCTGCTTTCAGGAATCCATCCTACAGTTCTTCCTGTGCAACTGTGCAAAGATAAAGGTATAATGAGCACACTGTTTAAGATGGTTTGTTGTTGTTGTTTTTAAAAAAGAACAAGCCGAAATGTTCACCAGGAGGGCCATAGCCAATCAACTGTGAGGCATCAATAGCCATTGGATAGCCTGCAATAAAGCAGTAAAAGAGAGAGCATTTGATCTCCGTGTGGAGAGAGGGAAACGAGAGACAGAGCTCTGTAGCGGGGTGTGTATATGGGGAGACTCCAGCTGGGGGAAGACACACAAGTTCAGAAGCACCGACGTCTCTTTGCTGCTGCAACCTCATAACCACTGCCTCGCCCACTTACAGAAGCCTCGGCAGTTTATAAAGCCTTTCTTCGGAGCCTCACGATGGTTTTGAGTAGATGAAGGGTTTTCACTACATCTTAGATAAGACACAGACTCACAGAAGTTCAGTCATATGTCTGAAATCCCAATGAGGGGAGTGGAATTTGAACCAGGCCATACGACTCCTCTCATTGTGCTGTTTCTCTGAAACTTCACCTGTTTCCCCTCTCTGGATCTCAGTTCTGCCCCCTGTATCATGAGCACGTTGAAGCGGACCTTCACCGCCTAGAATGCCAGGAGCTTCGTTGCCTATATGGAATTGCGAAGTCTCAACACCTGCATTAACGCAAACTACCACCAGAGGGCAACAGCAGCCACGGCTTCCCAGGCCCTGGTGGGGAACTTGCGCTCCTCAGCCGCCGGGTGGGGGAACCGGTCTGGATCAGGGCAGGGGTGTGGCCTGCCCGTGGTGAATTTGTCTGGATCAGGGCACGTGTGCCTCTCGATTCTCTGCTGTCTGGACACCAGGACTGACGTATCATTACTCCCACTATCTAGAGACAGGCAGGGCTGACACCAGGCCAGGCCCCAGTGGAGGGGAACCAGCTCCGGAAACCTTCCTGGCACCCATGCCCCAGGATACAGGCATTGGGCAGAACACGAACGCATCCACTGTTAGCCGCCAGGTCCTACCTGGAGTACCCCAGGCGGAGGGCAGCACAGAGGCCGTGAGTCCACGCCGCAAAGCACATGCACACCCTTGCCAGTCCTGGACCTAGGTGCTGACCACATGTGAAATTAATTCTGTCTTCAAAGCAGCTGTTTATTGGGTAACCAACTATGTGCCAGACCCCGTGTTAAATGCCTTGTACTTACCTCCTTCAGTTCTCACAACAAGCTGGGAGGGCAGGAGCTATTAGCACCTGTGTTTTACGGATGAGGGAAATGAGGCCAGAGGAGGTGAAGTAACTTGCCTAGAATCACCAGAGGCAGGCAGTGGTAATCCAGAATCTGCCCTAAATCCACGTAACTCCCCAGCTCATGTTCTTCCAAAAGGGTTTGGCTGGACTGGAGTATAACGGCCTTGGGAGGGCTAAGTAGGAGAAGACAAACAGTTAGGGGATGCTGAGGCCATTCAGATTCCCTGGGAGCCCAGCTGGTAAAAGATCCACCTGCAATGCAGGAGACTCTGGTTTGATTCCTGGGTCAGGAAGATCTGCTAGAGAAGGGATAGGCCACCCACTCCAGTATTCTTAGGCTTCCCGGTGGCTCAGATGGGAAAGAATCCGCCTGCAATGCGGGAGAAGTGGGTTCAATCCCTCGGTTGGGAATATCCCCTGGAGAAGGGCATGGCTACCCACTCCAGTATTTTTGCCAGGAAGATCCCATGGACCCAGGAGCTTGGTGGGCTAAAGTCCATGGGGTCTGAGGCCATTCTGGAAAGGGTCCTGACTCCAGTGTTTGAAAATGGTGCCATTATGGATCTAAATCACTGTCTTCGCCTCTTGCCATGTTGTCACATCCCTGCTGGCTGCTACCGGGAGCAGCAAGGGGCAAAGGTCGGGGTGTCGGCTCTGAAGTCAGACACCTGGGTTTCCTAGGTAACCTTGAGGGTGACCCTGAGGTCTTTGCATCAGTTTCCTGCTCTGCAAACATGATTCTAATGATAAAAACAGCATCTCTCCCACTGGTTTATTGTGAGCATCAGAGGAGCTGATATATATATATATATATATATATATATACATAAAATGTGCTTTTAACCCGCCCTGGATATACAGTAGGTACTCAATAAATGTTTATTAATATTATTGACTGAGCTACCAAAGCAAGGATTGCTGTGGTTCGGTTCTCCTGGCCTTTCTTCTGCATCTCCCGAACATCAGTACGTCTCCTTCCCTGAGTCTCCTGTGTTTTCCGACCTCCACGCCTCTGCTTGTGATGCACATGGATCACCACATACCCTATTTCTTTTGAGAAAATACCCTCCAAATGTCAAGGGCCACCAACAATTAGTACAGTTTGCCTGTAATGAATCTGTAAATAAGTTTTATTGCTCCTCAATGCTTGCGGGCAGTCATCCCGCCCAGCACTTCCCACAGCACTTTGTTCATAGCGGGGTGCCCCCAAAGGGCACGGCACAAATGCCCCCTCACCATGGACTGAATGCCCACCCTCCCAGGTGTGCCTGCTGGGAGCACTGATAAGTGTGGAAGAGTCTTCCTTCTCCCCTGCAAGGACTGGATAGAGCATTTCTCTCACCATGGTCCTCTTTGGATACACCATGAAACTTAAATTCCCGCAAGCTGAATTTCAAGCTGAAAACCCAAGGCCTTGAGAAACTCCTCAGCCCAGCTTGGCCAAGTCTGGAGCTGCCAGCCCTTCTTTCCTACTAAGAGGGGAAAAGAGGGCATCTCCCCCAGCAGGACTCTGTCAATCCTTCTCACTTGAACACTTACTCAAGCAAAAGAAAGATTTAGTCAAGAAGAGTAAACTCGCATTACTAAAGGGGCCATGCAGCCGGCTGGGTGTGAGACAGCTGGGAGTGGTGGGGACTGTGGTAAACCAAGAATGCTACCTGTAGTTATTCCAAATAGTTTTGCCAAACAAGCAAAGGTATCCCCCAGACCTGATGTAGCCAAAGGGCCATCAGCTTGCAAACTTGACCTTAAAAATTTGCCGTCGATCCTCAGAACAGATGGATTCAGCGTCCTCAGCATGACCTCTGATGTAATTCTTAAGGTGGGCAGACCAGAGTTTGAATTCCTACTCTGGCATTTCCGATCTGTGACCTTGAACACTCTACCCTCTCTTTACCCATTTTCTCAACATTCACATGGGAATAAAGTGAGACTGTGTCTCATGGGGTTGCTATGATTAAATGAGAAAACATACATGAACAGACTAACATAGAACCTGATACATGTAAACTATTTTTAAAACATTTTAAATCTATGTTTGGCTGTGCTGAGTCTTTGTGGCTGCACATGGGCTTTCTCTAGTTGCAGCAAGCAGGGGCTACTCTCTAGTTTTGGCGCTTGGCTTCTCATTGCAGGGGCTTCTCTCGTTGCAGAGCACAGGCTGTAGGTGTGTGGGCTCAGCAGTTGTGCATGGGCTGAGTTGCCCTGTGGCATGTGGGATCTTCCCTGACCAGGGATTGAACCAGTGTCCTCTGCATTGGCAGGTGGATTCTAAACCACTAGACCACCAGGGAAGTCCAATATATGTAAGTGATTTTAAATGTTACTGACCAAGAGGGAGAAGGGACGATCTGTTTATGTTTCTAATTACATTGTACCTTGTGGTATAAGCTGTGTGTTCTCTCCAGCTACTGAGCTACTGTCTCTTCTCCAACGGGTACAATGTGTGGCCCGGGGGGACAGAACCTAACTTCTTGTGCTCCAAGAATGGCTCTGGGCTCTAGCATAGAGCCCTGCATTGCTAGAGGCAGCCAAACAGCACAGCAGCAGCAGTTTCCTGTTGCAGTAGTTAAGACACCTTCAGAGAACTGCTGCCTCTGCCCATGCACCAAAACCCATGTGACCTCCTCTCTGGGGAGAGGCTGGGATGTTCCCTCTCAGTGGCCAGTAACTGTCCTCCCTGGTCTCTCCTTACCAATAAGCCCTTCTGCCAACGGTAGCCGCCACGCCAGGGGTCAGGCTATCCAGTTTAGGTGTCTATGTTGGCTGTAAACACTGCCTCCTCCTTGAGAACTCAGCCCCAAGTTCCTCACTAGGAAAAGCCACCACCCACTGATCACAGTCTCTCTACTTTCTCCAGAACCAAGCAGATGGAGCTGTCTTTTCATCTCCTGGATACGCCTCTCCCACATCTGTCACCCATATTTAAGATCTACAACTCCAAAACTGGAAATCCAGCCTGGACAAGGCTGACAGGCTCCAGACAGAGCCTCAGCACACACACATCTAGGGCTCCTGCTTTGCCTGGCCCGGTCACATGACGTGGAAAACATAACCAGCATCTAAACTCATATTTTAGTCCCTTTTATCCCCCTCGGAAGTTCTGTATTATATATCCTCACCTTCTCAAAAGGCAGAAGACATTAGAGAGAAGTTTACCTTTCCTCGTGGCTCAAGGAGCATCACAACCATCATTAATTTCTCTAAGGGGTGAGAAAACAGTGGATTTTTCAGTCCCTTCTTCCTGTGCAATTTTACTGCCAGCTGCTGAATGGACGGTCAGAGCGTCCACTTACCCCAAACCTCCTACCCACTTGCTTTGGATCTACTTAAGTCTAAGAAGTCGGATAATAACTAGTAAGAGCCACCATTCAGGCAGCACTCTATGTGGGTCAGATTTCCTCCTAAGGGCTTTCCCTCTGTGCACGATTTCATTGAACCTTCTTAAGCACTCTGGGAGGCAGGAACTCTTATCCCCATTTCTCAGAAGAACAAACTAAGCTGGGAGTTGAAGTGTCTCGTACAGAGGCACAGAGATAGGAAGGAGCAAGGGAGGCTCTTGAGTCCAGCCTTTTTGACCCCAAAGTCTATGATCACGATATTCCACCTTCCACCATATTACTGTGCTTTGGAATTATCTACTAGACAGATGGTCCCTTGCCTCCTTCCTCGTTCCCTGCCCTCCTCCTTGTAATGATGTGATTCACGCCTGTTTTCCTCACCAGGCTGTAAGATCCAGGAAAGCATGGATTCTGCCCTCCTTGTTCACCTTACTCTGGTCTTCCCTTCCCCACTCTACCGAACACTACAACTGGCACATAGAAGATGTTTAATAAACAGACCCCCTTCTTTCTTTCTTTCCCCCATAATTTCTTATCTCTGTGCTCACTATTGTCTTTTAAAGTAGGCTTTTGAATGTCTTCTTAGAAATTGTCACAGACTCCATCCAGGGCCTGACACCAGCCAGTGTACCCTAACTAACACCTGGAATCGTGGGGCTCCCTGTTCCCGGTTCTCCTTTCAGGGAGCCCTCTGAACTTCTACCCACTCGCAGAGATGACCAGATGTCCCATGGAGCTCCAGCAGTTACCCCAATGATAGCTTGGGCTCCATAGCTGGGCCCCAATTCTAGGAAAGCAAGAGCGTGTATCCTTCTATCTGGGGCTGAAGTTCTTTCATGGAATTATGTGAGGTTGGTCTGTCCAGACGGTGCTGGCACGTTGGCTTCTGGCAAGAAATTTTCTTTATATATTAGACAAGAGCCCCTTAAAAAATATTTGTCGGGCCCTCTAAAGCCTAGGAGAGGCTTTGCCTAAGCTATCTCTAAAGGAAGGCTCCACCAGTGTTTTTATTGATGAAATCTGACTAAAGTGAACACCAAGGGTAGCTGTGATCAACACCCAAATCAGCAGAGTTGGGGGAGAAGATGTCACTGAATCTGGGCTTTGGAGGTGGCAGGTGTGAGTTTGAATCTGGCTCTGCCAGTTTGCTGGCTGAGCGACCTGGGGCAAGTTCCCTTCCTCTTTCTCGTGAGTGTAAGCAATTCGGATAGGAGCTTTGTGAGTTTATGTAGAGGTCCAAAAATCTTCCCAAATTATAGTTGACCCTTAAACAAGGCAGAGGTAGGGGCACTGACCCTCCACAGAGTGGGAAATCCTAGTGTAACTTATAGTTGTCCCTTTGTACATCCAGTTCCTGTGTATCTGGGAATTCAACCACCCATGGATCGTGAAGTATTGCAGTATTTATCAACACTATTGAAAAACATCTGCATGTAAGTAGACCCATACAGTTCAAGGGTCAAAAGCGCACTTGCATTTTGTTGCCTGAATCCAGGTGGCTCGGGAAGGCAGGCTGGCAAACTGATGGTGAGTGCAGACACCTAGTCCAAATTCTGGTTCTGCCACCAATTAGTTCTCTGATCAAGACAAATATACAGAGTAACTCCCAGGTATCCCTTCTGTGAAATGGATATACCAACAACTGTAATTACCATGTAAGTGTATTATGAGCAGACATGAGAAATCTTATGTATAAAAATCACTTAGCCCATGGTAGGCATTCAACAAATGACGGTTATTGAATTTGAAACCAACCTCCAAATCAATCAGTATGTTTGCTTAGTATAAACCTAGCACAGATGCTAGGTGCCCCAGGGCATTCCTGAGAAGGACTAGAATATTCCCTGGGTGTTTAATGCTGACAGGAGTTCTCACTGAAGCTCAGATCACATTCTATTTAACATACTGGGAAAGACTCTGCTCTTGTCTCTTTATCTTCTGCTTCAGCAAATCTCCGGGGCCTGGGACAGCCAAGAAGGTCCTCAGAATTGTGCCCAGCAGCCCTGGAACCCAACAAGAGGTGGCCTAGAAGGCAGACTGACAGTGAGTAGCTCTAGTTTTCCTAAGAGGAAGCTATTTTTAATCTTAGCAGCAGTGGAAACTGCATACATTAACATAATCTCAACCTCACCAACGACTTCTAGTTTTTCATTTAAAAAAAAAGTGTTTCATGATCAAAAGCCATGCCCAGTATGTTTGGGGCTGGTTGATACAGAGAGGCTGCGACAGGGACACTGCTGCATCTAACGGACAATGTGTTTTGAACTGTCACCACCTCCCAGGGACCTCTCTCTGCCCCTTGAACTGCTTTGAGCCAAAAACTCTTTGGAAGGGTGCTCTGTTTCTGATGGCGGATGCTGGCGGCCAGACAGGTGCTGGCAGGTCAGGCTGATGCAGGCCCCAAATTGGGCAGATGGCGGCAGATGGCACCCAGGTGGGCAGCGCCCAGCCCTCAAGCTCCCTCCTCCCCACAGTGTCAGCCTCCCAACCTCAGTTTGTTCTTCCCATCCCTGCAGCTTATTTTTACCATGCAGGGGAAAAAAAAAAAAGAAAAGTGATGCTATTTCTCTGCATTTTACCCTGAAACAAGTCACACCAGCTCCCTCAAAAAAGCACCCAACAGATGGCTCTGGTCCCCTGCGTTCGGAGAAATAGCAAAACCTCCCGGGCTGCCGGGAGGTGATTAAAGTCTCATGCGTAGTGTAGAGGAAAAGGCTTCAGACTCCTTTGTTCAGAAGGCACCGAAGTGAGGCGTTCAAGTCCTGCCTCTGACTTTGGATGTATGAGTCCTGGTGCAAGCACCTGACCTTGGCTTGCTGTGCCTCAGTCTCCTCCTATGCAAACAATGGCTAACAACAGTTTTTTGTGACTAGCTGTGAGGATTAAATTAATCAGCCCAATGCCTGGCACACCCTAGGTGGTCTGTAAGTATTGGCTAGAACTATCATTGCTGTTTAGCTGCTTAGTTGTGTCTGACTCTTTGTAGCCCATCAGGCTCCTCTATCCGTGGGGATTCTTCAGGCAAGAATCCTGGATTGGGTTGCCATTTCCTTCTCCAGGAGATCTTCTCGACTCAGGGATCAAACTCACATCTCCCGCTTGGAAGGCAGATTCTTCACCACTAAGCCACCAGGGAAGCCCCTAGAACTATTATTATCTCGGATGGAAACCTCTGCAGGGCTGGAAAGGAAGTCTGTTTAGGATGCCAGGGGACAGGGCTGCTCCCAGAGCAACACTCACCCCCAAACCACCCATGTGTTTGGCCGGGGGAGCCGGGGAGAGTGGGCAGGGGCCCAGGCTGAGCTCCTTGACACCAGGGGCACCGAGCTGCCAGCTTAGCCAGCTTAGTCGCAGCACCCATGAAGAAGTCTTCAGTCTCCTGGAGAAGTTCAGGGTGGGGCTGGGACGACAACTGCAGCTTATATTTAGTGAGCACTTACTATGTGCCGGGTCCTGGGATAAACATGTTACAGGCCTTCTCTGATTTAGTCCCTCATCAATGTTACTAGGAAGATACTATTATTATCTACATGTTACAAATGAGTAAAGTAAGGTCACACAGAAGGAAGCATGAGGTCAGGACCCAACTCTGGCCCAGTTAATGGGAAATTCCATGCTCACCATGACTACATACCACCGAGATGGGGCTGGAGGTCTGAGGGCGGTCTCCCGCACTCCCAGCCCGAGAGAAGGCTCGCGGGCCTGGCCTAGGCCTCCATGGCAGACCTGGAGAGCATGCGGTTTGTTCCTGTACTACCGTGCCCTCCTCCAGGGGATCTTCCGCACCCAGGGATCGAACCCAGGTCTCCTGTATTGCAGGTGGGTTCTTTACCATCTGAGCCACCAGGGAAGCCCTGTGGATTCCAGGCACAGTCAGAGACTCCAGCCCTCTCACTGTACATTTTTTGGGGGTGGGGGGATATGTGAGCCCATCCTGGCCCTGCCCAGCCCACAGGGATTTCCTCACTTCCCCACCTCCATCAGCCAAGCTTCCGAAGATCTGTTAAAATGCCATCGTGAGACTTAGAGGGAGGGATACTTCACTCAGCTGGAAGAAATGCTTGAGCATGAATTGCTTTGCATCAGACTGGGTGTGAGTGGGAAGGAAGGGCAAAGGGTTCAAGAAGAAGGGGCCCAGGAAGTCACGTTTTGAGGCAGCATGCTGCCCTCATGGAAGGAAATTGCTGGCACAAGACTCCATCCCCGGTGCCCTTGTCTTATGCCATCGTCCCTGCCCTGAAGCCGCTGACATCATCCATGCTGAGACCTCTGTGTCTGGCATTGGTGTATTATATTTTGCCTTTCAAATACTGTATTTATGTTTTATCTCATGCACTTAGGCTACCTTGCCTCAGCTGGCTGAGTGGTCACCTCACCCATAACTACCAACCAGGGAACTGGCTCCTATCAAGAAGCAACAGCTTCCGTTGGAAGCCTCCCCTCCTTCGTTCATTCCTCAAGACAGGGTGCCAAGTCCTGAGCTTGTGTTTCCTCTGGTGACTCTTAGATCTACTCGTTCCTCTCCAGCCCCACTGCCCAGCCCTGTTCCAGGCCTTTACTGCCTCTCTGTGCCAGCTTCCTCATCTGTAAAATGGGGCTAATAATAGTGCCTTCCCTGTAAGTCCACTGCAATCTTTTAACAAGTTAATACAGGTAAAATTCTTGGAATAGCATCTAGCCCACAGTAAGCAATAGATGTGAGCAATGTGCACTATCACCATTGCCATCATCAACAGTAGTCCTAAGACTGCTGACAATCCCGAGTCAGGCCTCTAGTCTCCATCTTTTTCATCTTGGTGTCCTGAGATGAACCCCCTTAGACACTATTTTCAGCCTGCCCTCCCTTACGGAGAATCCCAGTATGGCTCCCCATTCTCTGGGACTGAGACCAAATGTCCCTGACTGGCCTCCAAGGCCCTCATTCCCCAGACTGCCTTGAACACCACCTTCCCATATAAATATCTGGTCTAAGCAGGTCTCTTCACTGTCATCCGTCGGGCACAGCAGCCATGATCATTGCTGCCTCCAGACCTTGCACAGGCTTTTCTGGCCTTTGGAAAACTCTCCTTCCCCCTCCCTTCACATATCCAAATTCCTTTACTCCTTTAAGGAAAAGAGGGGAAGATCAGAAACCAGCTCTTGTCCTACCTCCCTTAGAAGCCTGGGTCCTCTGTCCTGAGGCTGGGCCCTGAACGGCACTGAGTGGCTTAATGTCCACTGGGAGCTAGGAGGAGCACCCCAGGTCCCCCGCCAGCACCTCCAAGATGCCACACGCAGACCCGTGTGTGGGTACAAGACAGCCAGTCATGAGCTCCAGAGCCAAACACTCCCGAGCTCAAAAGCTGGTGCTACCATTTACCAGTCACGTGACCTAGATCAAATCAGCTAGCCTCTCCAGCTCATTTTTCTCATCTGCAAAATGGGTCTAAGGTCTGACCCTGGAGGGTAGTCGGGGGACCTAACCCAGTGCAGGCCAGAAGCGCACACCAGTGCTATGCACACAGTAAGTTCTCCCCTCCGCTCAAAAACCATGGCCTATGGATCATCATTCTATTAGGAACCAGAGTACCACCTATAGGAGCAATGCCATCCGTCTGCTCCCACGGGAGGGTGATGCAGTCGGTGGAGAGGCCTCTCCTGTGACAGCCCACCCCTACCCGCTCTCCAGAAGTGCCCCCTCTTTTCAAAGCTGCTTTTGTGCTCAAGACAATAAAAGCAGCGGCCCTGCCAACAGCGTAATTGTGCGGGTATCGGCTGACAAAAGGTTTAAGAGGGTAATAAAAACGCCCACGTCTCAGACTTCGAGCCCGGCAAAGGAAGAATGGATGTCGTGAGGCACATAAACCCTCAGATTCCTAGAGGATGCTCTTTCTCTCCGCCTGGCAGGAGGCTGGGCAGGGCAGAGCCCAGCACAGGTGGGCATGCCAAGATCTTAGGGAGACAGCCAGGTGTCTGGACCAGACCACAACGGGCAAGGAGGGCCTGAAGCCGGAGAGGAGGCTAGTCCCCAGAGGGGCGTCCGGATGAGAGCTAGAAGCAGAGGCCCCTGAAGACCAGGTGACCAAAAAGGCCTCCGGAGAAGGCAGAGGTGCAGTCTCACAGCCCGTCTTCCGGCCACGCCTCTTTAGGCTGGTTACCTAACCTCCCTGACCATCATTCCTCCACCTCACAAGGCTGTCTCGATACTCAGACAAGAGCCTGTAGGAGCTGCTCACTTCTGGGTCCTTGCTGTGTGCCAGGCTCCACGCTAAGTGCTTCATGTGACTGGTCTCTTTCCATCCTCTCCATCATGCCCGTGAGGCTCCATCTGACAGAGGAGGCTAAGCGCAGGGAGGCTGAGTACTTCTGTGAGGTCACAGAGTGGGGACAAGGCTTGAACCCAGGCCTGTTTGAATCCTCAGCTCCTGCTCTTAATCATTATGCTTTGCAAACTGTAAAATACCACATAAACATCTGGGGTCATTGCTATTCCTCTGGGACAGAAGAGAATCAGATAAAAGACTGACAATAACAATGCCAGATAGAGAACCAGCATGCTGAGGGGATAAGGACAGAGAGGCATGGAGCAGGCAGGGGGCCAAGCATTCCTTGCCCCTCCTTAATTCCCCTCTCCTTCCACTCCTACACTCCACACCCCAACACACACACACACACACACACACACAGACTTGGTCTAGAACCCCGCATTGGCAGTACATGTTCACATTCACCATTTTACTTGGAATCTCACACCAGTCCCAAAGGCAACATATGTTGTTCCCACTTGACAAATGAGGAAAACTGAGGCTCAGCGAGGTTCAGTGACTTATCCAGGGCCACACAGTTAGTCAGTCATGCAATATGACCCAGGATTTCTAACTCCAAGGCCCCTAGTCTTTGTGTCAGCCTGGGTGAGATGGCCTCCTGGGGTCGAGAGTCTATCTGTGCCTCCCTCCACCACCCTCAGTGTACATGGCTTGCTGAATCACGGTTGCTCTTTTGTTCATTGCACACTTCCCCTTCTAGCCTATAAGCTCCTTTGAGGGCAGAGACCACATCTGGCTTGTTCACCATTGAGTCTCCAGGGTTCAGCCCAATGTGACAGGGAGGTGCTCAGCAAATAGTGCCCCACTCAAAATGCACCCCAAAGCTTCCCTTTCCACTGTGGGATGTGAGGGAGAAAGACACAGCTTGTGGAAGCAGGGGTGAGGAAGAGAACTGGGCAGTGGCTGCCTTTCAGTAAAGCACCTACTATGTGCAGCCTCCAGCACCCCAGGTGTGGGAGCAGGGGGTGGAGAGTGTGTGGAGGAGACGCCTCCTCCACGTGGCCCCCTCAGTAGCACAGAGGGAAACATACCCAAGCCCTGGTACCCCCACACATGTGCCCACCATGGCTCCCTGAGATAGGGTTGTCAGACTTAACAACTGAAAACAGAGGACACACTGTTAAATGTGAATTTCAGATAAACAGCCAATAATTTTCCAGCTTAAATGTGTCCCATGATACAACAAATGGACCCAAATCTTGGTTCCATCTTTATCGATTATTTTTTTTTCCATTTATTATTAGTTGGAGGCTAATTATTTTAATATTTGTTATGTACTTAAAATGGGTTTCCCTGATGGCTCAGCTGGTAAAGAATCTGCCTGCAGTGTGGGAGACCGGGGTTCGACCCCTGGGTTGGGAAGATCCCCTGGGGGAGGGCATGGCAACCCACTCCAGTATTCTTGTCTGGAAAATCCCCATGGACAGAGCAGCCTGCTGGTCTACCATCCATGAGGTTGCAAAGAGTTGGACACGACAGAGCAACTGAGCACACACATACACTTAAACACAATTTTTAAATTATCCACTATTCATCTGAAAGTCAAATAGGACTGGGTGCCTTGTGTTTTACCTAGCCACCCCACCTAAGTTGTTGGAGGGGGCTTATTTCTCCAAACGATCTGAGAATGATGACCGTGAGGACCAAGGGGATTCTGGAAAGGCCCGCCGCAGTCCCCAGTGTGGAGGGAGCAGGGCCCAGCCCTGGGCACAGACGGAGGCTGAGAGCTGGCCTGTGGTCGCTGGGAGCCGGGTTCCCAGTCCTCCCGGCACGGGGAGGGGCGTGGGGCCCACCCCGGCTGCTCCCCGTTAAGCAGAGCTGGCATTTCAGAGCGCGTCAGAGGCGCTGGCTCCCGGCCCTGGAAGCCAGCATCTGGCCTTCGGGCCAGCACCGCTTGCCCGGTCCCAGCCCTCTCACCTCAGCGGACCCAGACCGGGGGCCCCAGCCGGCCATTGTCATCCTGCCTGCGCCTCAATGGGGCCATTCAGGGGCTCTGCAGAGGCCCCTCGGGAGGGCACTCCCCCCTCCCGCTCCGGGGTGCCCTTGGCCGCAGCCTTCGCCTGTGTGGGTGGCTGTGGGGGGGTGTGGCATCTGGCTGTGGCGAAAGCAGTTGGCAGCCAGGGGCAACGTTACTGAAGACTGGATTGTTGACGGAGGGCACAGAAATGTCCCACACGTCACGGGACCCCGGGGCGCCCTGCCCTCACTGTGTCCCCGGCCCCCAGCCGGGGCAGCGGGGCTTCCGAGGGGCCCGTACCTGAGGGCAGAGCCGCAGGGCCTCCCCTCCATTCGCTGAGGCTCTCGAGGCGATTAACTGGAAGCAGACAGAGCGAGTCCCAGCCCCGGCTTTGCCCAGTCCTAGCTGTGTGGGATGAGGCAAGTTGCTTTACCTCTCTGAGCCTTTCTCCATCTCTAAAAGGAGACTCCTGGTATCTACCTCCAAGGTGGAGACTAAAGGAGGCAAATCGTGAGCAGGCAGCACGGAACCCGGCACATGGTCGGGGGTTCCCCTCCATCCCTTCTTATTTCTAGCTCTTTCTAGCCCGCTGGCGACGCAGGAAATGTGCTCTTTGGTGACACAAAGACACAAAGGCCACTCCTGGGAGCTATCTAGGTTCAGGCTTTAACGAGGGGACACCAGGCCCCTTGGAGGGCTGGGATGCTTACTAAGGCCCCTCTCTGCTCACACGGACGCTCAAACACAGCTCCTCCCCTCAGCGCAGTGCTCCTTCCGCCACCCCACCCTGGGGTCCCGAGGATCTCACGCCTACTTTACCTTCCAGGTTTCCCTATCCCAGACTGCTCCTAAGCTCTGATTTCTGAATGAGCCAATAGAGGGACAGATGCTGAACTCCACGGGCACTGCCAGGCAACCGACAGGCAGCCAGCCTGGGCCTTAAGCAGAGGGCGAAGGGACACATGCCCTGGGGTCACGGTCCTTCACCAGGAGCCCTGGTGAATGCTTTCCAGGGGCTGACATCTGGTGTGATGCCCACCCTCCACAGCAACTCCAGCTGCAAGAACCAGGACTCCCCTTCCACCAGAGCCCATCCCCCTGCGCTCAGCACACCAAAATCCTGAAGTCGTTGCCGTTTTCTCTGCATCTTGCATGCACACATTCAAACCTAGCTTCTCTCACCTCATCTGGGCTCCCATCCTTGCCTGCCCCAACTCACCCAGCTCCCTCCTTCTCTTTAATCATCCAAGTTGATATTTCCCTCTGGACCAGCCTTTGTCAGAGAGTGGCGGCTGTGGGCCATCTTCTGCAAATTCACTTAATCATACTTGCCCAAAATATAAATTCTTGGGCCTCACCCAGATCTGCAAAATCAGCGTCTCTGATGCCAAGGCCCAGGATTCCGCATATTTAACAAGGACCTGGGTGGTAAGGATGCACAGTGAAGTTTAAGAACCACTGTCATGGAGGGAGAGAGGCACGCTTGGCACCTCTCTCTGGTCCCACAGGACCTTTCTTAGCACACTCCCGTTTCCTGTTAATAAGTGTCTGAAAGAATGAATTAATTGGTTTCCTTATTGCCAAATACATTAATATAATTGAGCTCTGCCATCTCATTTCCCAATTGCATTCTCCTTGGACTTCCTTGAGAGGTTTCTATCCATATATGAGAATACAGCAGAAAATACACACACAGACACATGCACGCACGCACGCACCTGAGACCAACATTTACAGAGAACTCATATGCCAGGCATCGGCCGCATGCTTCCTGCACCGGAACGTGCAGGGCAGCTCTGTGAGGCTGAGACGTTCATGCCTCTAGAGCAGATGAGGAAGAACAGACAAGCGCATCAGCCATTCACCTTACCTGGAGTCTACAGCTCCGATCTGTGTGGTCAGGACCACTTTCTCTTACCTACTTCATGATCCTGACTTCTCTGAACGCTGGTCTCAAATCCAAGAGTTCCCATCCCAGACCATGCATCGGAATCCCCTGCAGAGCCCTAAGAAATACAGGTGCAGAAGCCTTACCCCAGGCCTGTGTCTTGAAGGGAGATGTCTGGACATGTGTTCTGTTTTTGACAGCTCTGCGTGGTCCTGGCAAAGAATGACTGGCCATGTGCCCAGGTCACGTGGCTTGTTCAAGGAGGGTCTAGAGAGAAAACTCAAGCTTCTTGACTCCAAGAACAGTGCTCTTGCAGCCTCCTCCCACTGTTCACATGCTCTGGTGTGGCCAGTGGTTGGAATGGATTTTCTCCAGCCCCTCTAGGAACATCTGGACACACACACACACGCACGCACACATGCCCATGCATGCCTGCGCATGCACACATCCCCATACACATACACACACACCCACAAACATCTCAGCATCAGACTCATCACCTTTCAGTCACAGGACAGATTCTCTGTTGCATCAGGGCTCAGTGTGGACTTGAGGGGGTGGGGGATGTCCCTCCTCCAGGCGACTTGGATGGGGTTAAATGAGTCAAGTCTAGGGGAGCTGGGGAAGGAACAGAAAGCCCCCCTTGACCTCCTCCAGCGCCTCCTCCCTCCTGTGGACTCTGGAGCAAGCCCACCAAGTCCTCTTCCTATACAAGCAGTGGCCCCTGCCCAACTGGGCCAGGAGCGTGCGCAAGGATGGCTGGTTTCTATGGTACCAGGGACCATGTAAGCAGCTTTTAAGTAGCTCTGATTTACACAGAACGAGCTGAAAAAAAAAAAAAAAAAAAAAAAAACAAAAAAAAAGCTCACACCTCTAAAAGCATTAGACAATAATTTCACCAAACAGCCTGATTCAGGGGCTCAATTAATCTGCTCCGCTCTTATCAATGGGCTTTCTGCAAATTGGGACCCAACCGCAGCATGACTGAAAGAAACGCCTCAGCAGGGAGACAGATTACATTTGCACGCCACCTGCCCATTGACAGGGCTTCTCTAAGCGGGGAGAGAGAGCCCAGCATGACCGCCAGAGCCAGCCCCGCCCCTTGGTACTCCGGGGCACCCTCCTTCACAACATGCTGGCATCGTGCAACGCAATTTCCCACTGCAATTCAAGGAGAACTAGAAGGCGACTTCCAAACAGCAAAGGATCCTGGGAGCTGGGCTCTATTCAGACTGAGGGAAGGGCCGTCCTTCCTTTCCTGAAGGGGCTAGAGCGGACTCCCCAGCTGATGGTGAGAAGGGCTGCGGTGGAGCTGCCTCCAGCTGCTGGCAGATGCTGTCTCAACCAGCCCAGAGCTCACTGCAAAGAGGACAGCTGAGGTCCTCTAATCTTCAACGCCCAGGTCAAAAACAGGACTTCCCGTCCTTCTGCAGCTACCAGACAGATGCCAGCCTTCCATCACGCTGACCAAGCATTAGCCACAAAGCCCAGTTAGTAAGGGCTTCCTTGGTGGCCCAGATGGTAAAGAATCCACCTGCAATGCAGGAGACCCAGGTTCAATCCCTGGGTCGGGAAGATCCCCTGGAGAAGGGAATGGCTACCCGCGCCAGTATTCTTGCCTGGAGAATTCCATAAGACACAGCAATGTAAGATATGCATCGGCTGCAGATTCTAGAAGTTTCTTTTCTGATACCCTCTTCCAGGGGGTGTCCTGTCCATCCCTCCCACCCCTAATCGGAGGGGTTAGTAGAGGCAACGGGGTCCATGCCTCCACACAGAAGAGGAAACTGAGTATTTAAAGGAAGGAGGTTTCTCTTCAGCACTTCTGACGAGGTGAGGGCATAATTGCATTTCTGCTCCTTAAACTTTAATTTGCCTCTGAAATATCTTGAGTTCTGGTTCATATGCAAATTGTGATTCAGAAGGTCTGAGGCTAAGCCCAGGGTTCTGCATTTCTACCAAGCCTCTAGGAGATGCTATTATAGCTAGTCCAGAGGTCATAGTTTTTATTAACAAGGGTTAAAGTACAGAAAGGAGCCAGAACAAAGAAAGGAAAGAAGGAGGGAGGGAGAGGGGAAGAAGGGGTGGAGGAGAGGAGAAGAGAAAGAAGCAAAACAGAAGACAAAACGGAAGCAGTGTATGTTGGCAAATCCAATTCTCAGCTCTATCTCCTACTGTGGATCCAGCCCTAAACTTGGACCAAGGAAGAGTCTGCTCATAGGGTAAGATTTCCGCAACCTGATCAAAAATATTACCTTTTCCCAGCCAACCTAATTCACCTACATCTTGGGGTTAAGACAATGATCTTTGTGCTAAGATACTCATCCATCCTTTGCAGTGAGAGTCCTTACAAAAGATGCAAAACTGTCAAAGGGAGAACATTTTAACCCATTCCTATCTTAAGAGACACACTGTAGATTTCTTAGTAGCATCTAGAGAAATAGGTGTAAGTAAGAATCTTGGATTTGGAGTCAGACCTAGATGCTAGTCCCAGCTCTGCCTGAAATCTTGCACAAGTCCCTATTGTTCATTTACTAAATATTTAGTAATCACCTATTAAGTGCTGGACATTGTTCTAGGTGTGGGGGAGATAGCTGTGAACGAAAGAGGTGAAGCCCTAGTTCTCAAGGAGCTGAAAGTCTAATAGAGGAAGACTCAAGATAGTAAATACATAGCTTGTCTACGGTAGACTGCTCTGGTTCTGGAGAAAAATAAAGCAGAGCAAGAAGATATAAAAGGACGGATTGTTGTTTTATACAGGATGGTCAGAAAAAGGGCCTTTGATAAAAGGGGATCTGAGCAGAGGAGGGAAGGAGCTACGTCAATATCTGGGGAAGACATTCCAGACAGCAGGTGCAAGGGCCCTGAGGCTCAGCTTCAGTATCTATAAAATAAAGAGGTAAGGCAACAGGGTCTTTGTGACATAGTTCTGAAGTTCCAGAGTCTTCCACTCAGGAGCAGGAGGGGCTTTGGAGGTGGGGGGAAATGACCTGTGCTATGCAGATGGGCCAGGGTGGTGAAACCTCCAGGCCACCTCGACAGCCTCCTCCTTTTTTACAGTCTTTCCAACTCTGTTTCTAGGAGCAAATCACCTAGTTGTTTTTAAGAAACAAAAATAATCTGTCCTGTTAAGGGAGAGATATTTTAAAACCACTGAATGGATTTTTTCCTTCCCAGCTTTTATTTTTTATTGATACATCTCCTCTCCTTCCAGTTCTAAAATAAGCACCCTGTCTGCCCATATACTAATCCAAAGGCAACACAGTACAGATGGCGTGGGCCTGGGGAGAGCCAGGCGGAGGTCGCTTGGAAGGCACCAGACCCAGAGAAAAGACACCAAGACAGCCTGGCCAGCCTGGCCTCACCCATGGCCTGCTTCCTCCAACTCCAGGTGACGAGACGTTCTTAAAAACAGCAATGGAATGTGGTGAGAGCTGGCATTTGCAAATGACAAATTTCTGACCGAATTCCAGTTCTCTGGAATGGAAAACCAGCAGCTTCCTGTTACAAAATGTACCAACAGTTCATGCCTAATACATGGGTGTGGGCAATGCATATACTTCAAATCTAAATTTGGCTAAAAATGTAACAAAGCCAGCATATTTTTAGTCAGGTAAACATTTCTAGGGACTAGGTCAAATTTATATTGGTTTCTGTTCTGCAATCCAGAGAAGAAATGATTCCAAATGAGTGAGAAGCAGGGACCCAAGGGGAAAGCCACACAGATGCCCCGGGCAATTGGAAGTCACTGATTCCTAGTGACCATCTCCAGTTTGTGAGAGCTTCCCAGGACAGAAGAGTTTGTCCTTTCCCACTAGAGTTGTGTGTGTGCTAGCTAAGTCACTTCAGTTATGTCTTACCCTTTGCGACCCCATGGACTGTAGCCCACCAGACTCCTCTGTGCATGGGATTCTCCAGGCAAGAGTACTGGAATGGGGTTGCTATGCCCTCCTCCAGGGCATTTTCCCAACCCAGGGATTGAACCCAGGTCTCCTGCATTGCAAGCATTCTCTTCACCTACTGAGCCACCAAGGAAACCAGCACCTTTTAAAGAACAAAGCCCCAGGCTACTTTAGGAAGGCAAGTCTTAGCTGGGTTTTACTCCCTCTCACGCTAAAGAACCTTAAACGAGTTGTTTTCCATCTCTGTGCTCTCGTCTCTCCTCCCCACCCCCAACTAGAGTTAGGAGAAGCACAGAGAAAGGACCACGCCATGGGGGAGGATGTAGGCTCAGCCAGCATTGCTGAGTTTCACGCCTATTTCCTCCACTTGGAGGCAGGTGACCTTGGGCAAGTTGCTTATGCTCTACCTGCCCTGGTTCACCTGTAAAATGGAGATAATAACCAAAGTGCCTACCTCAGAGATGATTGCTTTTATAATAATTAAATGGGAAAATCCATACAGAGTGCTTAGAAGAATGACCAGCGTGTAGCAAGAACTCAGTAAGTAACAGTAGATCTTATCTACCCCACACCAGACAGTTTTAGACACAGTATTGATTTGATCTGCATGGCACATTGAAATGCTATACTTTCCCTCGGGCAACTGAGGCTTACTGGGACTGACTTGTCCAAGTTGCAGTTCAACAACTATTTACTGAGGACTTACAGTATCCCGGGCCCTACACCAGCACTAGGGAAGTTAGATGCTTGGTAAATAAATGGGGAGGTAGGATCCTAACCTGGGTCTCTCTGACTTCCAGCCTAGGGGAGAGGGTCTAAGATGCTGGGCAGAAAAAGCACGGATGTGAAAGTAGAGAGTTTCAAAGCTGACTCCACGTGGTCTGTCACGTTACTGACCTTCTTTGAGCCTCAAACATGAAACGGATGAAATGCTACCAGCCTTACCTCACTGTGGCGAGGCTTCAATGAGATGACGTATGGAGAGTGTCTGGCCCATGGGAGGTGTTGCATGGTGGTCTGCTGCCACATTCATACCATCCACAAAGAAGTCCTAGTTTTGTGATCCACCGAGCCAAATGCAAATGCTTTCAAATATGAAAGAATGAAGAGTGTTCTCTTGTGGTTGCCGAGGGGGATGGGGCTGGGAGAAAAATGGACTGGGAGTTTGCAATTAGCAGAGCAAACTATTACATATAGAGTGGATAAACAACAAGATCCAACAAGCACAAGGAACTGTATTCAATAAATATATATTTTTATATATATGGCAATAAACCATAACAGAAAAGAATATGAAAAAGAAGATATACATATAACTGAATCACTTTGCTGGACAGCAGAAATTAGCACAAGATTGTAAATCAGCTATACTTCAATAAAGTAATTTTTTAGAAAAAGAATACTTATCTTAACTACTCAGTGGATGGAGAAGGAAAGAACATAGCTTAGGGCTGGTTCCAATTCTTTAAGCCATCAGGCCCTTCAGAGCAGAACATCTGATTGCCATGAGTGAGGTGGGGAGAACACTGGGCCAGGAGACAGGGGGCCTGGATCCCAGGTTTTTGTTCTGCCCTCAGAGCTGGGTGACCATGGGCAACTCACACCCCTCTCTAGGCTGTTTCACCACTGGCAATGAAGCTGTGGGAATAGATGGCCTCTAAGGTCCGCACTGGCTCAGACATCCCAAATATCTAGTCCACAGAGGCACAGATCACCAAGCTGACATCCTGAGTGAGCCTGATTCTTATAAATCTGGTTTCGTCACCTAAATGGTATTTTTCCCTCCAGGGTTTCCTCTGTCCAGAGATAGTTAACAAGCAAAGTTCACACACTGGAAGGTCTGACAGTCGGGGATGCTTTGTGGCCCACATACTTTGACGTCAACATGCGTCACTCCCAGGTCTGAAAATAATCAAAGCAAATCAGCATGCAATGGGAACTGTCTGCAGAGCTGCCACCGGAGGACAGGAAAGAGGTCCTGCCAGCTGTCAGGCACATGGGCCTGCTGGGTCAAGCAGCACGGGGGTGACCTGGGGGACAGCAGGCAGTGACAGGAGACTGTGCCCAGACTGCAGCAAGATGAGAGCCAGGGCCAGTGGAGCGCCTCACTTGGTAAGGGCAGAACCTCTAGCAACAGGCTGGGACAGGCACAGAGGCCCCGACAAGAAGGAGACAGCAGGGAGGCCAAGGCCAGGGAAATGGGGAGCAGGCTCCAAGGAGCAGAGGGCTTGGGGGTTTGATTATTTTTTTTAAAGCAGCACCCCAATATGGGACTCAGGCCTCTCCCAGTTACTGGCAGAAGAAGGCAGGAGTTAAGAGCACAGATTTTGGACACAGAAACACCAGGTAGGAATCCTGCTACTGTTCACACCAGCTGTGTGACCTGAAAAAGTTCCATGACCCCTCTCAGGCATCTCCCCACTGACTCCTCGCTTTCTTCCTTCCTGATAAATCAGGCTCAGAAAGTGAGCGTGAAGATTAAGTGAGATTATGTATGGAAATGGCACATAAGTGGCTGCTGTCACCCTTATTCCTAGAAGGCTGGTCCTATCCTCTTTTCTTAACCAACTAAAATCCTCCAGAACACTTCTCAGTCCCCCTTTCAAAGTTGTTGGTGGGGTGGGGGGAGATCTGCCAAAGCCCTCCAGAGCCCACAGGGTCCTCCCCGCGCAAACCTTCCAGTCTATTGTACCACCATGATCACATCCAGACAGACCTTCCAGTGGAGCAATCAGACAGTGAGGATGCTGTAGACATCCTCATGTAAAGGAAACTTGTGTAAAGGAATCTGCCTCTTCCTGCTACCCAGCCAGGTAAGTTTTCCCAAGACCCAGTGTTGGAAAGCTTGGACACCGGCTTCACCCTCTGTCTCCTATGCTTGGCCACCCACCACCATGCGCTCATTTCAGCTCATAGACCGACCGACAGTTCCCCAGGAGCCATACGGCTGAGCCACAGCCTCGTGAACACAGCTGGTGCTCAACAGCCACCCAGCCCTGTTTTTCAGTTCTTCCTTTAATCTGCCCCCCTCCCTTCCTTCTTTCCTTCTGGAATATGAACCAAGAACTTACTATGTGTTGATGTAGTCCTGCTGATGTAGTACCGGCAGAGATCATGAGAGTCACACCCCAACCTCATGGACGTTGCGGTCTGGCTAAATAAGCAATCATAGTTCAAGTTACAGGAGCTCAGAGCCGGCTATGGGAGCACATAGGAGACAGACTGCCTTCAGACCATGGTGGTGGCAAAGGGCTTCCTGGAGGAGGTGACACCAAGCCTGAACTTGAATGGGTAACAGATGAGAAGGTAGAGCCAGGCAAAGGAATTCTAAGTAGTGAGGAGAGAAAGCGGGTTAAAGCCGAGGAAGGACCTTGCTTCTGTTCAGACTCCTTGCCTTTTCCATGCCTCGATGAGTAAAATTCAACCTGGTGTTTTCATATTTTAAAAAATTTCTTCATTAAAAAGAATCTCTTTTGTACTTTCAACCTTGGAAACGTTTCTTAGATTTTTACAAGAGATTATCGAATAAACTTGGATCTTATGATTTCCATAAAATTTCCACAACCATTCTCATAAAAAAGAGGAATTAAGCCAAGATTCTCACGCTATCACCAGAATGGAGATAAGAAGTCCAGATCCCAGAGAAACAAACTTGGCCAGGCTCTTTATTGTGAATGCACACACACACATACACACACATACACTCTTACTTCACACACTCCTACCTCATATATGTTCTCATGGATATACCACAGATGTCAAGGGGATTGCTAATGTATACTCTTTTGCCAAGGCTTTCTTTTTGTTTCCCAACATTTTATTTTGAAAAATTTCAAACAAAAGTTGAAAGAGTTGCACATGTATCTAGATTCACCAGTTTTAAACATTTTACAACATTTGCTTTCTCCTTCTATCTGCACATATACTCACCCTTTTTTTTTTTTTTTTTTGATGTCCTGAACCCATTTGGGAGTTAGTTGCTGACACCCAGATACCTCACCTCTAAATACAGCAAGAAATTTCCAAGAAAATGGACATTTTCTTACATGATTTCCAAACCATTAGCAACAATGGAGTAATCATGCTCAGTCGCTCAGTTGTGTCCAACTCTTTGTGACCCCATGGACTGTAGCCCATCAGGCTCTTCTGTCCATGGAACTGTCCAGTCAAGAATACTGGAGTGAGTTGCCATTTCCTCCTCCAGGGGATCTTCCCAACCCAGGGATCAAACCCACGTTTCCCACATCTTCCCACATTGTAGGTGGGTTCTTTACCACAGAGCCACCAGGGAAGCCCCACTGGAGTGATACTATCTAATATACAATCTGCATTCAAGTATCTCCCATTGTCTCCAAAATGACCTTTCTAGCATTTATGGCTTTGCTTGTCAAGGGTCTCTGATTGGATTTGGTTGTCATGTCCTTTTAATCTCCTTTTCTAGAATAGTTCTCCATCTACCTTTTAATATTCTTCCTGTTTGGTTTTCATGACATTGTCCGTTAGGTAGATCCCAGGCTCATTGTCTTAAAGAATGACCCATAATCTGAATTTATCTGATTGCTTCTGTAGGCCAACAATTTATCAAATACCCCATTTTTCCTTCTTCTGTCCAGAATCAGCCCTGCCAGTTACACAGTGATTACACTTGACTGGACCTCGGGGCATGAGAGCACTTGGAATTTTACAACCCCCAGAGAGGTTAACTGACATGATGAAGCAGCTAATATTTATTTAATATTGAATGAATATTTTCAATATTTCTAAACTCTGGGGCAGAGGGGAGGAGCCAGATATCATATATACCACGCCAAAGGAAATTTTTATAGCAGTTTACTTTGATTCCATATTAACAACGCCTTTTCAGGTTTTTTTTTTTTTTTTTTAAGTGCTTTCACACTTGCTATTTCAGAGCATTGACTTTGAGGTCAAACAGTTAAGGGTTCAAATTCTGGTCTACCACTTAACCAGCTATGCTACTTGGAAAAGTAGTTTAACCTCTCTCACCCTTGGTTTCCTTGAAGGGTATGAATGGTGGAAGATGATGAGGCCAGTGTCTCTTGCATAATAATCACCTCTATTAAGCGTCACAAAAACTCTTCAAAGAAAAAGAGTAGAGCAACTACGATTCTACCCATTTTATAGATGAGGCAACTGAGGCTCAAAAGAAAATGCAACTTACCGAAGGGCATGCAGCAAAGTATCCAAAGAACCAGAGTTGCTGATTCCCAGAGCTGTCATTTCTGTTCTCCTGGGGAAGTAGCTTCTATCTAACGGGGTATTGTGAGGATTAAATGAAATGATGCATGTCCAGCGCCACACGCTGTCAGTGTCAGTTCCCATTATTATAATCATGTTCTCATGAGTATTTGATTTGGTTCCAAGGCTCCAAAAGAACCTCCCCATTATCTTGACCCAGCCCCCACACCTACAAACCAAAATTTCCTGAAGGTACTGAAGTTTCACTTGGAGAGAGAAAATATTCTGAGGCTGTGGGGCCATTGTTTGCAAAAACACAAGAGAGGGTCTGTTTTCCTTGGGAAATGGAGCACTAAGTCATGAATCATTCTTTAGGTTCTGTGTGGGCGACTTGGGGTTCCTGCGAAAACTTTCAGCTGTCACTCACTACTGACTTGTGTGGAGTGAAGCACAAAAGCCTGACCCAGTTTTGTTCCCAAAATCACATGAGCCATTCTGCCCAAGACATTCCAGGAACACATTGTCCGTCTCTTTGAACAATGTGACCAAGAGACAGAGTCACCATTGAAAGTGGCCCTGTGGCTATTAGTAAAACACCATTGGGCAGCCGGCCATGCCTTGGGGCACCTTAATGACCAACCTGATCACAAGGCTTAGCTCCCACCACAATCATGCCAGCCCTAAGGGAAGAGGGCTTTCCTTCTGCCTTCAGAACAAGGAGAAGCCATTGAGAAGCCAAATCAATGGGACTGTTCCATTCTTGGTCCCGGGCAGTGCAATCAGATTGGCCAGTTCCATTCAACCACCTTGACAGTGCCAGTTCAGATTGGGTGTTCAAAGGAGGCTTCCCATAAGTTTGGTTTGCAGCAGATCCCTCTGCTTGGTTAGTGCTATAGAAATGGCACGTTTGGAACCAAAATGTGAAGATTTCACTTCACAGCTCTGGACATGACTCAGTTAGAAGACACTGTTCTTAACTTACTCTTGCTACCCATTCATCTAACCAAAGCCCTGCTATGCTCTCTGCTTTCACAGTGCAAGCCAACTGTTCTCCATATAATTAACCATGCACTTGAGAGGTAGAGGTAGGGTAGAAAGAACACGAGCTTGGAATGAGGCAGATCTGGTTTCCAAACTTGGCTCTGACCTTGGGTAATAAAAATAGGCAATATCACATATTCTTTGCTTATTACAAACCAGGCCCTGTGTCAGCAACCTCCCAGTATTATCTCATTGGATCCTTACGGACAACGTATAAGAATCATGATTTCTGCTTTACAGATAAAGACACTTACGTTTAGAGATGTTAACTTGCCCAAAGCCTAGATTTGAACCCAGGTCTGTCTCTCAATTAAGCCTAATTGACCATTTTATAACTGCCTCCAAGGGACTTCTCTGGTGTTCCAGCGGCTAAGACGCCATGCTCCCAATGCAGGGGGCACAAGTTCGATCCCCAGTCAGGAAACTATATCCCACGTGCCACAATTAAGAGTTTGCATGCCATAACTAAAGATCCCACACGCTACAACTAAGTCCCGGAGCAGACAAATATTAATAAAGCAATAAACATGAACAAAAACTGCCTCCAAGTGGTAACTTCCCTTGACTTCATCTTCTTCTATGAAATTCATGGGCCACTTTACATTTTACCCAGTTTCTTGTGCCTCATACCAAATTTTATATACATAATATATATATTATATAATCCCTGCAGCGTACTACCTGGCTTATAGCAGATGCCCCATAACTGTTCCCTTCCTTGCTGCTGAGACTGATTTCAAGAATCTCTGACCCTCTGGGACATTTGGACCCAAATGTCCAAAATCTCACTAGGTGTTTCGGCTTTTGCAGACTGGCTTCAACAGCTTCACTAAGGCCTAATTAAAACACCTCTCTCAAGGCTACATTCTTACATCTTATAAATGAATAAAAGGGACACCAAGATTTGGTTCTTCCATCTTGGTCACAGAGGAAGGGAGTACTAGAAGTGGGGAGCAAATCAAGCTACTTTGAAAGCTGGAAATTGGGCTGTAATTCCTCCAGTCTGGCCTTTGATGTGTGTGTGCTTACATGTGCTTATTACTTTAAGCTGTTCCATGTGTATATATTTGTATATGTGTGTGTATTTGTGTATATACACATATCCAGAAGTTGATGTATTTATACACACACATATATACACACGTAATGATACTCTAAATGAGCCACCAGTCCCACCCTTAAAGTGTTTTCAGAAAATTAACCCATGAAATAAGCAATAATACGTGAACTATAAACATTCTTGCATGTTGGCAGATAACCATACTACACATTCTCCTCCAAGAACTGAGGAAGAGAAGAAAGGGAATAACACAATAGCAGAAAAATGCACTAATCAAATCCATAATCAACTTTGATGATGGAGCAAGGATTCTAATCAAAACACAATGGGGCAAAGTTGTAACAGGTTGCAAGCTTGAAGCTGCATTCTCTTCCCAGGGGGCCTCCTCTGTGCTTTTTTTTTTTTTTTAAATCTAAAACACCCACAGAGGATTTCCATCACTTCTAATTACTTTTTCAAAGAAGTGAGCTGCAAGTTGAACACCAGTCTCCTAAAAACAGGAAATATCAAAGTATTCCATAAATATATATATATATATATATATGTTTTTTTTTTTTCTGCAACTGCTTCTTAAAAATAGGCTAACCTCTCCTCAAATAGCTCATAAGCATTCCTTATCTGAAGGTCGGTCGGACAGGGTTTCTTAACTAACACAGAGCAGGTCTCTAGAACAATTCTTTGCACATGGTCATAATTTATACACCATGTTAACAAAGCAGATGCTATAAATGTTCATTCTTGGGGGGAGGCCCAGGTATCCCAGCACCAGGAGGGGGACTTGGGAGGGATGTGCGGCTGCAGAACAGTTCCTCTCTCTGGGGGTCAAGCCCCAGCTATAGGTTTGCAGGAGAGATTCAAGGTGAGGGGCTTGGCGAGCTGACAGTGGCGCTGCACCTAAAAGCTAGTTGCTGGCTACATCAGGTCTTTTCACACTTGATGGAGATAGAGAACAGGCTTGGGGGAGAATGGGCCATCACTGGCTGAAGTAAGTTGCTGCCTAATATAAGCCATGAGAACTGTCTCCTTTCCCCATATCACACCATGTCAGAGATTCTGAACCTTAAGCTAATAATAATAATCACTGTCATTTCCCAAGGGTCTGCTATGAGCCAGCTCTTTTATGGACACCATCTCTCCATAACTACCCGCATGCTCAGGGTCGCTATCAACCAGGAAGGCAACAGGCAATTCCAATTTTTCAACCGCGAGAAGCCTTTGTTTGCTCATGCTCACCTTTCAAAAGGAAGATGCTAAATACGAAGTCATCACCTGCTATGTGAAGGTGTGGCTTCCCTGTGGCTACACCCACTCCTGCTCTGCACCACTGCATGCCCTGCCCCTGCCCCTCCCCCTTCCCCACACGTTCATCTCACCCCCTCTCCTCCCCACCCAGCTATGCCTGCCCATCTCTGGGACCCACCATCTCCAGCCCCCTCTGTGAGGCTCTCTGGACTTCTCCAGCATAGCGTCCTTTTCCTTCCTTCCAGCCCCAAATAGCCCTCTCAGCCCTTTGTGTGTTGTGCCCTGAGGTCTTCAGTGCATCAGTTATGCCTCCCACCTAGATTGTAAGACCTCCAAGGCCCAGACCATGTCTAATGTACCCTGTACCTCCACCAGAACATGAAAGAGGGAGGCAGCTATGAAGACGGGGAAGACCACCACCCTGCAAGCCAGACCACCCCGAGCTGGACTCCCTGCTTGCCACCCTGGAGCAGGATGACCTGGAGAGAGTCACTCAACCTTGCTGAAGCCTGTTTACTCATCCAGCTCAGCGGCTAGAGCAGTGGTCTCATAAGTCAGGGCCCGTGAGTAACAGGAAAGTCCCTATGATCTTCTATCTATAGCATGCTGGTTAAGAACAGGGAGACCAGAACCAGGCTGTCCAAGTTCTAACTCTACTCCTGCTATTCATGGGGTCACTAACCCAGTCTTTGCCTCAGTTTCCCAAGTGTAAAATGAGAATAATAACACATATCTCATTGGATTGTTGTAAGAATCAAATGAGGTCTTTTAGAACAATTCCTGGCACGTCAGAAGTGCTATGTGATGACTTGCCATTATTATATTACTGTCGTTGAAGAAGATGTTATATGAAATTATTGTCATAGGAAGTCACATCTGCTTTCAGTGTTACTGTGAGGATGAAACAAGATCATACAAGACAGTCTGGCACATCAGGCACTTCCCTCATCTTCCCACCATGCCTGGTACTGCATTAGGTATGTGACAGATGTTCTGTAAACCCTTGTGAACTGAATGATACCTTCTCAAGGGTTTGACAGAGTAAGTTATGCCTTTTCTCACTGAGAGGCTATTAGATCTATGTTCAACAATACCCCATCTCTTGGTTTAGCAATATAAATGGCTCATTTTATTAAGTGTTTCCTATTTGCCAGACATTGGGCTTTACATATCTTACTTATATATGTATATAAATATATATCTATGATGTATGTAGATGTGTATATACAGACAGGTGTATGTGACACTTTGCAAATATTATTTTTCTTAAGCCTCTCACAATTTGTGTGGTTGTTAAATGCCCATTGTTACAGATGGGAACACTGAGGCCCAGAGAGGTTAATGGACTAGGTCACCAGCTTGTACATGGTGGAGGCAGGACACCTGGGCTATCCACCTGACTTTAAAGCCTGTGCTACTGACCACTGCACAGCCCAGCCTAGTAAAAGCCCCTGAGTAAAAAGGGGAGTCAAATGCCCCAAGATTTAATTTGCCACTTAACTCTCATCCCTGGAGCATCTTCTAGTGACAAATATCAGGTTTTGAATCTGGGACTACCAAGCCTGACCCTGTCCTCGAGCTGCATGGACAGGCTTTCCTGGATGGTGCACGTGCACGGTGTCAGGCCCAGAAGGAGAAGACTTGTCCAAAGAGGAAAACCCCTTTTGCCAATGATTCTCTGATGCCAGGGCGAGGCCATGAGAACAAAGATCTGCACCTGCCACAAAGAAGAACTGCCAGGAAGCCTGGCCATGAATGTAGAAAAAAAAAAAAAGGGCAGGCTGTCAAAACCAGGTAGCCCACTGGAAAGTCCATCCAAACCCCCCTCCTGGTCAGTACACAGGGCCCTCTTGAGGGCAAGGGAGGCAGAGTGGGGGCAGACAAGGGACTGTGGGCCAAGGGTGGGGGAGAGAAGGAAAGCCTTGAGGGAACCGGATCACACAAGCCCCTCTGGCAGCAGCTGAAGATCATTTTTCCAGGTTAGAGGGTGATGAATCACCTTTTCAGAGCCTGCCCATCGAAAGCCCTCCAACCCTGTGTGTTAAGTGAAAGGTCAAATGGACAGCATTAGGACAGCTGCCTGGTCGCAATGATCACAGAGTCCACTTTGCCCTCATTCCTCGGGCCCTCCTCATCAGGCTGGAGGGTGTGTGTGTCACATCCCCGAGTCACCGCTCTGGCCTCCCGCCTTCACTCCATCACACCCCACCACACCCCATCAGCCCCCCGTCCAAGGATGGAGGGGACACCCTCACAAGAGTGCACCCCCCAGGCTAACTCCTATTTCAGAGACCACTGAACTAATCCTGTGATGAATGGCAGAAAAAGAGCTCAGAGCACAGAACCCTATAGCAGAGACAGGCCCAGGAGCAAAGGGGGGAAATCTTGCCTTCCTCCCACACGCCATCACTCAAACCTGTCAGCTTCCAAAAATGTTTAGCAAGTGCAGCAGCAAGGGGCACGCTTATCAGCCTTATGTGGGAACGTAATCTGCTTTGAGGGCCTTCTCCAGCCCAGAGTTCCAAAAGTCTGCTTACAATTAGCTTCCAGCTTCAGTTCCTCCATCAGAAAGGCTAGGAATGTGTTGAGTTCTAGCCTCTGATCAGAGAAAGCTCTGGGAGAAGGTGGAGACAGGGTCAGCAGAGATTAAGTGCCAAAAAGGTCAGCTGGTCTGTTGCCACTTCCCTGACACCAGCCCCACACTACCTCCCCCGCTGGCTTTCCGCCTCTCCTGACTGGGACAGTCACATCCGTCAGGTCGGCCTGTCCCCAAAAGTCCCTGCTGACTAACTGCCAAGAAAATACAGCGTGCCCGTGCTCCCTCCTACCAGGAGAAGGGAGGGGGGGAAAAAAGGAGCAGCGAGGGCAGGAAGCCAGAAGAACCGGATTGGCCTTTGCTGATTTCCTTAAAAGAGATGGCATGGCTAGGGCCTGTCACCCAGCCGAATGGGGTGATGCGAGCTCGCTCTGGAACGGTAGAAGTCATCAATTCTTTTCAAGCCACCCTCACACCCGCATCCCCCAGTCACCCGGGCTACCGGCACCGGGATCCACTACCCAGGAAGGAGGGGCTTAGCTTCGGGCCGCCATTCCGAGGCAGCC
Source organism: Dama dama (assembly GCF_033118175.1). Lineage (NCBI taxonomy): Eukaryota > Metazoa > Chordata > Mammalia > Artiodactyla > Cervidae > Dama > Dama dama. Next base: position 25,721,073 of record NC_083682.1, on the reverse strand, counting down.
ACCCCCGCCCCATCGCTACAGCCAGCCGAGACGCTAGGAGTCTCCAGTTGCCTGCCTCCACCGGTGCACCGGGCTCTCCTACCGCAGTCCCAGCACCGTGCCTGGAATGCTGTCAGCCCAAAGGATGGGGCAGGCCCGGGTATCTCCAAGCCCAGGGGAGCAGGTACACTGCCACCCCTAGCCCTCTCTTCCTGGATCTTGCAGCCAGGCCAGAGGGGCGTGGAGCCCAACGAGGTCTTGGACAATTCCTCGGCACGGACAGAATCCCTGCAGAACCGACAGACACACAGTCGCTGCAGCAGACGCTGTCTTCTTGGGGCCAAGCCCCTCGACATGCAGAACCTGACATTTCAAGTGTGGCACATGGTTTTTTGAGGACACCCTGATCGTGCCCCACCCCACCGCGCCCCCAGAAGGAAGCCGCAGGCAGCCCGCAGCCCGATCTCGCAGAGCTCCTTAAGGCAAACCTCGGTCACCCGGGCCACACCCACTGGCCAGCCCACTCTCCGAGCGCAACCCCCAATCTGCTGGCCTAAGTGGAACGGTCCCCTTCTCAGCCCACAGGGTAGCCCTTTCCCCTCTCCAGCCGTGTCAAACTCCACCCTCAAAAAAGTATTCACCCTTCCCATCAGAAGAGTGCCCCCGGCACACAGCACCTCTCACCTGGGTATCGAACCCGTTTTCCACCGAGCCGCTCATCCGCAGCGGGAGCCCCTCCCCCGCTGGTTCCTGCAGCCCCTGCGATTTCAGGGGGATCTGGCTAGGGTAGGCGGTCTTGCTCACCTCCACCTTGCTTCCCAACTTGAGATAGCAAGGCTGGGGGCCCGCCCGGGCTGGGGGCACGTGCAGGATGGGCGCGGCGCTGTGCACGGGTTTGGGCAGTCCCGACTTCATTTTGGAGGCCACCAGGATGGCCGGCATCTTCTCCCGGGGCTTCGGCTTTCCCAGCACGTCCCTGGAAGCGGCGGCGGAGGCGACCGCTAAAGGCAGCGCGGGCAGCAGAGCAGGCGCCGGGCTTCGGCCCGAGAGGCGCCCACCACCAGCCGAGGGAAAGAAAAAAAAAAAAAATCCCCGGGTCGGGGATCTCGGAGAAATCGGGTGAGCTGGCCTTCGCAGTGCGGGAACCGGACGGAGGACTGATCGCGCTGCGCTCAGCGGGTCCCACCTGGACTGATGCTGCCGCCGGGTTTCACGCCCCTCCTGGGTGGCCTGTTCAAGGGTTCTGGGTGCTCGGGAGCTGTTGCCTCTTGCGATTCTCCTCCTGGGACCCCGAGGCTTGGACGCCCATATTAACTTGTCATTGCATCTCCGAAGTGAGGATGCCCCGCTCGAAGAGGGGTGGCGGGGACCCAAGCCTCCCGCTCCGGGGAGGCTGCGGGTGTGAGCCGGCGAGCTAAGGGGCTAGCAACAGCGAAGGGGAGGGAAGGAGCGATACGAGGAAGAGAGGGAGGGCGCACGCAGCCCAAGACGTCTTCAGTGAGAGGCAGCTGTCGCTCTGGTCGCAAGCAGCGCAGTGTCCCCCCGCGACGCAGAGGCGCGACGAGAGCCCCCGAAAGGTCTCTTTAGGTGTGACAGTCAGTCACCGCAGCCAGAAGCCCCCCGGGGCAGAGAGCACTTCGGCGCCTGAGGGTCTGCACATGCTCCGTGCGCTATAGCGCAGCAAGGCTGTGGCCGCGGGGCGCGGGCACCCGGACGCGCGGCTGGCGGGCTGGGCTGGGCAGGGCAGGGCAAGGCAGCGCTCGAGAGCTGCAGCCGCGCTTCCCGGGAAGGCTGCGCTGGCTGCGGGGCTCTGCGCAGGGGAGGACAGGCTGCGACCCGCGCGGCTGCGGCGCGCGCTGACAGCCCGGGCCGCCTCAACGCGCCGATTGGTCCGCGGCGGGCCAATCGGCGGCCGCGGCTCTCCCTGCAAAGGGGGCGTGGCCTCAACTCCCTGGGCCGCGGCCGAAACTCTGGGGCCGCGCTTGGCCGCAAGTACAAAGCGGGCTGGTGGCCGCTCTGCAGCGCGGCTGTGGCCGCGCGCTCCCCCGCGGGCCCACACCCCCCGCGTCCTGAAATCCTTTTGAAAAATGCCGTTTCGAACGCAAGCGCCCGCCTCGGGGCCCCGCGGGGAAGGCTCCGGGGAAGTTTGTTTCCTTTTTTAAATTGTTCTGGTCACCTTAACGGTCTGAGGCTTCCGGAGTCGCGCCTGCAGCCTCGCGGCCCCCCATCTGGTCTGGGCAGGGCGGTTCCTTAGGCTCCCGCGTGAAGGACACGCCAGCCATTTCTTCTCTTTTCTGCCAGCTCCTCCAGGCGGGCCGGGGGGCCTCCGAATGGCTTCCTCTCCAGCTTTCAAAGGCTGCACATTTCACTTAACTATGTGAAGTATTTATAGGCAAATACAATACCCCCGCGAAGCCTGCCGACCTCAGACGGTTCCTCCTCGCAACCTACCACATACTGTAATTAGAGTGGCCGGAGGAAGCCCGGAGAAGCTCCAGGACCCCGGCCGGGCTCGGGCTAAAATTTTGCTGCGTTTCAGATAGGAGCCCCTCCCTGTCTGCGCCTCGGACGCATTGACCCCACAGGTTCCTCGACTTCAATTCGCTCGAGGATTTCTTTCCTGTCCCAGGTGCTCTGTGGGTTCTTCGCAGAGAGCTGGAAGAGAGGGCACAGGCAGGCCAGACCCCTCGCGATTCGTAGATGAGGGACACCCCCCCCCCCCACCCCGTCCCCGCCTCCATAGAACTTCCTGGATTTAAATCGGGGAAGTTTTTTTTGACTTAGATACATCCTTACAAAGCTTCGGTTCTTACTGGGAGTAAGGAGGGGGGCTGCCGAGGGGGGTTGCTATTGTTTGGATAATGAGATAGTTCATTACAGTCGTGTAGCACGGGTACTTTGGCAATGTGAAAGACCGGTAGAAGTTGGGTATTATTATTCCTATTATTAAATTACTGCTACTCGCATCCCCCACGCCACCCTCCAGTCATCTGTACGTAAAGTTGTTTCACTTCTCTGTCTCTGAGATACAGGTTTTTCACAGTATGCCCACCCTGTAGCCTAATTTTCAATGTTGATAGCATTGATTTGTTGTTATCCTGACAGTAGGAAACTTCAAAGTTTTAAGATAGTCTCTTAAAACAGTATTAAGAAATAAGAAGGTGCCTCTTAACCCTGGCCTGCTCCCTTTCCCATCTTATCTCCATCCATTCTATGCAGCAACTTTCTTCTGTAATGAGGCTGAACTGCACACAGTCTTGAATGCAATTGCAGGCATTCCTCCCTCTAAATTACACGTAGTCTGCCGTGTCACTTACTTAGCACTCAGCCCTTTTCTATCTGATGCTACCTTGTTGTTTATTGCTTCATATTTATTTTCTTCTGAAAGAGAAGGCCTCTTGAAGTCAGGAATGTGTTTTTAACCTGCATTAGATTCTCTCAGCACTGAGTATAATGCTGTGGACAGAATAGCTACCCAGATTGTTATCAGATAGATGAGTGCATGATGCCAGTGGCAATTAACCAGAGGGAGAGCCTTTAGAGCCAGGTACATAAAGTCATAGAGATGCTATGCTCTGTTAAAACTTGGAGCCTCTCCTATCCAGAATTCTGGTTCTGCCAGATGTAGCAAGAGTTATGGAAATATATTGCAGTCTTTGACTTTAAAAATTACGGAGATATTCCAAAGTATTTCCATGGTCTTAATGTAGTTTTTCTCAAAATGTGGTCCCCAGATCACCACCAGCAGCATCAACACCTGGAAGCTTGTTTGATAAGCCCCACCCCAGATCTGATAAACCAAAAGTCCTGAAGTTGGGGCCCAAGGATCTAGGTTTACCAAGTGTTTAATCAAGTGATTCTGATGAATGCATCAGGCATTCAGTGCTCTTTCAGGGCTGTTTAAACTTTAATATATTGTTGTTGTCCAGTCACTAAGTTGAGTCAAAGTCTTTGTGACCCCATGGACTGCAGCTTGTCAGGCTTCCCTGTCCTTCACCATCTCCCCGAGTTTGCTCAAACTCATGTCCATTGAGTCAGTGATGCCATCCAACAATCTCATCATCTGTCGTCCCCTTCTCCTCTTGCCTTCAGCCTTTTCCAGCATCAGGGTCTTTTCCAATGAGTTGGCTCTTCACATCAGGTGGCCAAAGTATTGGAGTTTCAGTTTCAGCATCAGTCCTTCTAGTGAATATTCAGGGTTGATTTCCTTTAGTATTGACTGGTTTGATCTCCCTGCAGTCCAAGGAACACTCAAGACTCTTCTACAGCACCACAATTTGAAAGCATCAATTTTTCAGCACTCAGCCTTCTTTATGGTCCAGCTCCCACATCCATATGACTACTGGAAAACCCATAGCTTTGACTATAGGACCTTTGTTGGCAAAGTGATGTCTCTGCTTAATATATGTAGTATACCTTAATATACATAAGAATTACTGGAGATCTTGCTAAAATACAGATTCTATTCAGTAGGTCTGGAATGGGGCTGAGACTCTGATTTCAGAATAAGCTCCCATGTGACATCCATGCTGGTGGTCTGGAGCTCACACTTTGTGTAGTAAACTAAATCATAGGTAGCAAAATGGGTTCATCTCAAGGGCCGTCTCTGGCTAACTGATTTTCTGTCACCCTGTGCTGACCGGAATTCCAAAGGTGAATATATTTAGTTAAGTTGGAAACAGCAGTGTGATCAATTAATAATGTCTGTCATGGGTACAGAAATGGATGGGCATAGTGATGTATATACTATGTATTTGCCATCTTGGATTTCCCATTTAAATCATATTTGCACCAAGGTCATTCTTTTGGATTCTGAGACCCTCAAATATGTACTAATCTGAAAAACAGTGCATTCTTTTTTAAAAAGTATCTTTTCCAAATACTCTAGGAGTTGGTAAATATAGGACCATACACCTTAACTTGTGTGATTTATTTCACTTAAGGTCCAATGACTTCTCATCTTTCTTGATGGAAAACAAGTGAATCTTTTAGTCTATTTCCAAATTCTTTCCCAGCCTCCACATCCCTTTAATAATTTTATTTGCTCTTTCCTGGAACAGTTTTCATCTCCCTTTATATTTTTCCTGTCTTCCCCTCATTTTCTTTCTTTACAGCAAAATAATTTTGTCATTATAGCAAGACATGGGAGGAAAAGCTCTTTTTTCCCTGAGGCAAAAGAGATAATTGTAAGATTCCGCCTTAAATAAGATCATCACAAATTATAAAAATGTCCTATAAAGTTACTCCTTCCACATAGATGCTGTGTTAACATGAATGAAGTCGTTTGAAATCAATAAGTTTGGCAAGCACTGGTAGCTACAGGAGTCACTGGTTTAGGATGCAGTAAACTGCTTTGGAAAGAACACACTATCCAAGTTTCTTTTTACTGCTATTTTTAAAAAATGATATATATCATGGATAGCCCACTACTTTAAATCCCAACCTTGACAACCCTTCTCTTTTTCTTCTGTCAGCCTCTCAACTTTCAAAACCACCCAATTTGAAACATATTGCCAAAGCTCCCAGGACCACTGAATCAGAATCTGAAGAGTTTGGCACCTCTCTGGCTGTAAGAACCATCCTTAGGTCAGGATGTGCCAGCTACACTGCCAGCTACACTGGTGATTAGTTGAGTGTAAATTGGTCTTTAGGGCTGATCTGCAAGTGATCAACCCCATCAACCCACCCTTTATCTGTGTTAAAGACCCCTGGCTGCGCTTACCTCCCAAGAAGACAGTCGTAGGAGAGACTGAAACATCTAAACCGCAGCCTACCACCAAAAAAAAAAAAAAAAAAGCAGGGACCTGGGGAAAGAATCAACAGGCTCTTGGAGACCCCTACTATAAATTATGAAGGGATATATTGCAAGTCTCTAGAATAATATAAAAAGCAAAGCATTCTTGAGTTTATTGGGGAGTAAAAAAAAGTTAGAAAGGCTTAATCTCAAATATGCACTTTCCCTTAGTTTTCTATGACACGGGTTGGCAACTTACAATAGTATCTCTTGCTGGCCCAAAATGCTGATCTTTTGGTTATGGCTGAATTGAGAACTCACCCATCTCAGACTGCAGGAAAACTGGGGTAAGAACCTTAGAAGAGCTGTTTAGAAAGTCTGCTCACCACTCCCTGAACTTGCTTCTAATCTACCTTCTTCCATAGATGGATGTGTGCAGATCTGTATGCCCAGCAGTGATCCCTGGGTTGTATTTTGAGAACTGATAACTGTGGGTTTTCCCACTTGCAGGGCTGGTGTGTAAGGAGTATGTGTGAATGTGTGCATGTTTACAAGGGTTTGAGACAATTGTTGTTGTTTTAGCCGCTAAGTTGTGTCCAAGTGTTTTGTGACCCCATGAACTATAATCCACAAGGCTCCTCTGTCCATGGGATTTCTCAGGCAAGAATACTAGAGGGGGTTGCCATTTCCTTCTCCAGGGGATCTTCCCAAACCAGGGATTGAACCTGCATCTCCTGCATTGGCAGGCACATTCTTTACCACTGAGACACCTGGGAAGCCCAAGGCAATAGCCCTGATTAAATGTCAAACAAATATTTAGTAAACTATTGGTTTGTTGGCTATGGGCTTCCCTGGTGGCTCAGCTGGTAAACAATCCACCTGCAATGCAGGAGACCTGGGTTTGATTCCTAGGTTGAGAAGATCCCCTGGAGAAGGGATAGGCTACCCATTCCAGTATTCTGGCCTCGAGAATTCCATGGACTGTATAGTCCATGGGGTCGCAAAGAGTCAGACATGACTGAGCAACGTGTACTTTCACTTATCGGCTATGGTATGCCTCAATCATTAACTCAACGAATAAATTGTTGAGAGACATCAATGAATAAATTGTTGAGAGGCAACAATAAATTGTTGAGAGATATGCCAGGGTCTAGGCATTATGGTAGGGAACAAATAAAATTTAAGTGCTTAGCCCCTACTCTCAAGATTCAAAGGACGATGCAACCACTGTTTCTAGCCTGAGGGTTGCCTTTTTCAACAGCTGAAAAATTGAGAGAACAGGGCAAGCAAACAGGGAAATAAATGACCAATAGTAGATCTTACACTCCAATAAAAGCCTAAGAATCACTGAGGGTTAATGGAACAGAACCCTAATCACACACCCCTAACAGAACTAGAATTCTGAATCTGTGTATCTGTCTTGTAAGCAAGAACTCAGATGACTTTGAATCTGTGGCTTCTCACACTTGACTTTGCAGCCTTGGCTGTCCATGAGAGTCACCTGCAGAACTGAAAAAAAACAGGGTTGACCAGGCCCCACCCTGGACCGATAAAATCAGACTCTGGGGATGGGGCCCAAGCATTTTTCTGTTAGTAAAGCTCCTGGGTGGTGCTTCCCAGGTGACTCAATGGGTAAAGAACCCGCCTGCAATGCAGGAGATGCAGGAGATGTGGGTTTGATCTCTGGGTCAGGAAGATCCCCTGGAGGAAGGTATGGTAACCCACTCCAGTATTCTTGCCTGGAGAATCCCAAGGACAGAGGAGCCCGACAGGCTACAACTCATGGAGCCGCAAAGAGTTGGACACGACTGAAGCGACAATAGGCACGCACACACATAGCTCCTGGCTACAGGCAAATGGAAAAGTGCCACTGCAAGAAATGCTACAAAGACTGCTCCCTCAACATTTTACAGTGGGGGGTGACTGAGGCAAAAACCTGGACAGTTTCAATCAATGTGAACGGCCAATCTGGAAGAACCCAGGCCTTCTGTTACTTTCTGTGCCAGATTTGTTTTTTGAGAGAGAGACACACAGCCAGTCTAGCTGCCGGTGCAGCCCCAGAGCAGCCGGGTAATTGCCCAAATGCTGCCTGAGAGTCAGCCATGCAGACGGCATCAAGAAGCCTGACTGCTGGTCAGTGCGGGCCCCCAGGCAAGGAGTGAGGATGCTCTGGCCGCTTCCTCCACTGCATATCCTCTTTCAGTTACTGTTTCTCCTGTGAGCCTTCCTGCCTCCCTCTGCCTCTGCCCCAGGCTTGGAGCCTGGTGAGCATCTGCTGCAGAGGAGCTCCTGGCCCCGGGAGAGGTGGGTGGTGGTGCGCAGGGTTCAGGGCTCTCAGAGGAGAGCTTGGAGCACGGTTAACTCTTTACGGTCTACGCTCAGAAAAACATATGCTGGCATGAAAAAAATCTCAAGAGTGGATACTAAAAAAACAATCATGTAGCCCTTCAGTATATATTTTGTCATTCTTTCTCCTTTATTTAAAATGTATATGTCATGGGGATATTTATCTTATCATCTACATACATGTTTGGCTACTATTTACATACATGTTTGACTTCCCTCGTGGCTCAGGCGGTAAAGCATCTGCCTACAATGCAGGACACCCGGGTTCAGTCCCTGGGTCGGAAAGAAGGAAATGGCAACCCACTCCAGTATTCTTGCCTGGAAAATCACATGGACGAAGGAGCCTGGTAGGCTACAGTCCATGGGGTCACAAAGAATTGGACTTCACTTTGGCTACCATTAAAATTTGCTCATGTATTTGTGTGTTTACAATGTATAGATACATTTGTTTATTAAGAGAAAAGAGAAGGAAGGCATCACATCACACTACTAATAGTAGTTATTTTTTGAGGAGCAAGTTAGGGGACTAGTCATTTCTTATTTTTCTATCACTGTTTTAAAGGGTTGGAATTATAATTGATTTCAACTTACTTTTCCATGGGATTTTTCTGCATTTTTTTCAAATAAACATCTTTACTTGTTCGAATCTTTTATTTATTCAAGGAACGCTCATTATCCTCTACAGAGAACCAAAGTGAAGTGAAAGTCGCTCAGTTGTGTCCAACTCTTTGCAACCCCATGGTCTACGCAGTCCATGGAATTCTCCAGGCCAGAATACTGGACTGGGTAGCCTTTCCTGTCTCTACAGGATCTTCCCAACCCAGGAATCAAACCCAGATCTCCCACATTGCAGGCAGATTCTTTACCAGTTGAGCCCCAAGGGAAGCCCAAGAATACTGGAGTGGGTAGCCTATCCTTCTCCAGCAAATCTTCCCGACCCAGGAATCAAACTGGGGTCTCCTGCACTGAAGGTGGATTCTTTACCAACTGAGCTATAAGGAGCCAAGCCTTGTGCCAAATAGGGAAGTTAGTTGGCTTACATCCACCTCTGCCCTCTGCTTTTTCAGGTAGAGGAATTGAGTCATCTCCCAAACAGACAGAAACTTTGTTAGGTCTCAAAGAAAGATTAAAATCCAATTTTAGTTCAAATCTAGTTCAATTAAATCCAGTTTAGTTATATATATATATAAATATATAAGATCTATATACAGTTGGCCATCTGTATCCATGGGTTCTGCATCCACAGATACAACCAACAGCAGATGGGAAAAAAAAAAATCCAGAAAGTTCCAAAAAAGCAGAACTTGAATTTACCATGCCCTAGCAACTATTTACATAGTATTTACATAGCATTTACATTGTATTAGGTATTGTAAGTAACCCAGAGATGACTTACTTAGGAGGGTGTGTGTAGGTTATATGCAAATACTACGCCATTTTATATAAGGGCTTTGAACACCCTGCAGATTTTGGAATCCAAGAGCATCCTGGAACTAATCCCCTGCATTTGCTGAGGGATGAGTGTCTATATAAAGTCACTGACAAGCAGGGTTCCCTCCTTCTAAGACAGCCAGGAACAGTTACTCCAGACACCCTCCCTGTTTTCCTTTTCTTCCAGGGAAGCAGCTCCTAATAGAATCCTCCTCTGCAGAAATGCCAAGACCACCCCTGAGCAGAAGGACTAGGAAATCCATCCTTTTCTGACTGACCTACCAAACTGTCTCTATAAGCCATGATGCTAGCCTGAAGACAGTCCTGATCTCGCAGAAGGAGAGAAGATGGAGAGGAAAGTAGGTCCCAGTATGCTTGAAATGAACCCTGCTGGGCACATGTAAAAAGGAATTCTCGTTCACACTATCCCTTGGCTGAGCTCAAAGCTGGTCTCTAAACTGTCAACAAAGCAGAGACACCCGTGAGGATCTTTTGCGCCCTGAGATCATTGGAAGCCACTAAACATAAACAGCTGTGTTGATTTCCACTCGCTCTCTCAACCCAAGGCAAATAAAACCTCAGAGCTTGACGGGTGAAAAAGAACAAAATATACAAGGATTTTATTATTATTATTATTTGGCTTAGAAAGATGATTTTACAAACAATGGGGCAAGACACCATTCAGTCTTTAAAAAAAAAATTGGCATCTTTCTTGAAGATCCACATTGTGCAAGAATTTTAGACATGCACTGATATATTTATCAAAATTTTTTCCTCAAGGCAGTCTGGACATGCATCAAATATGAATCTAACACACTCAGACTCCCTAAGGCTGGAAAGCAGACTGTCAAGCATATCACCCTGGCTTCCTTGTTTCCACAAAGACTGTCTTCAAATTTGGGGATGGCAAATGAATTCCTACTCACAGTCATTTGCTTCGTAAGGTTTTATCCTTCCCAAGGTAGAAGGAAAGACCCTGAAGAGCTGAGTTTGGAGAATGGAAAATCCAGTCTTCCAAGGCACCTGGGGTCTTCGTGGGTGACTTCCTCCTGAATTATCAAACACAGGTTTCTAGAATCTCCTTCCATGACCATTTTAGCTCTTTCTTTGACTTTGGTCCTTTATTCTTGACTTTCAATCCTGTCTGGTACCCACAAACCCATTTTCTTCTGCTTTCCCTAGAGCAGAAGCTTGGGCTATTTATCACTGCTATTTTTTTTCTTCTTTTTTTTTTGCCCACACCACGTGGCTTGTGGGATCTTGGTTCCCCACCCAGAGATTGAAACCACACCCTTGGCAGTGAAAGTCCTAGGGAAAAGTCCTAACCTCTGGACAGCCAAGGAATTCCCGCCTTATCACTGCATCTTGTTTCCGGGTTCTTCTCTGAGTGACGAGAAGAATCGAAAAGACTGGGGTGGAGTCAGGCAAACCCATATGTGAATGTTGATTTCACTTCCTATCGACTGAGCAAGGGTCCCTTCATCTCTGGCCCTCAGTTTGTTCATCAGGAAAATGGGAATGATGCTAACTAGCTCACTGGGTTGTTGCAAGGACGTGGGATAATGGGAGCAGAGGGCCTGGTGTAAGTCTAGAATCTTGTAGGTGCTCTCTTCATTCATTCATTTACTTAAATCATGGTTCAGTGCCACTGAATGCCAGACAGCATGCTAATCACGAGTGATAGGGTGGAATGTTTCGAGAGAACAGCATCGAAACATGTATATTATCTAGGGTGAAATAGATCACCAGCCCAGGTTGGATGCATGAGAAAAGTGCTCAGGCCTGGTGCACTGGGAAGACCCAGAGGAATCGGGTGGAGAGGGAGGTGGGAGAGGGGATCGGGATGGGGAATATATGTAAATCCATGGCTGATTCATGTCAATGTATGACAAAAACCACTACAATATAAAAAAAATGTTAATAAGAACCAAGGTTTTTTTTGGTCATACAACTTACAATGTAATCAGGAAAACGGACAATAGTTACACAATCACATGGATGTACAATCACCAAGTGAGGCAAGTGCTATGTTAGCAGGAAAGAACCTAGATTGTCGAGGCCGTCACGGCTCCTGGAGAAGTGACGTGGGGGTGATGCTGGGGTGAGGTCTGAAAGGCAAAGAGGCAGATGTTTGCAGACAGAATGGACCAGGCAGGGAAAAGAAGCTAGAGAGAGGTCATGGAACCTGTCTGCAAACATCTGCCTTGCAGTTCTGCAGACCGGGAGAAGCTCAGGGAGGTCTAGCGTGTCTCACTGCAGCCCCAGCTCACATCTGCCCCCTCCCCACCTGGCCTCCTGCCAAACTCCGTCAGTTGAGAGGTACACAATCAGGCCATGGGCACATGTGTTCTATCCAGGACATCCATTCAGGGCACTGCGCCATTCTTCTGCCACAGGGTGTCAAATGTGGGTGTCCCTGCCATGGCTGCTTTCCTCCCAAACGCCTGGGGTGCCGAGGCCATCCTCTCCACGAAGATGCCTCTTTGGGAGAGGCAGGTTTTGCTTTCAACAACCACCTCTTCATCCTGGTATCTCTCTGACTTCCCAATCCACAATTCAGATCAACACATAGTATCAGCCCAGGGCACCTCGGTAGTCCAGGTGCAGAAAGCCACTGAGATGGGAGCAGGGTTTGGGGTGGGAATGAAACAGTTATGCCAGAGTACTCCTCTCATTTAATGTCTTCAAATAATGCAACATTTCTCCCTTTTTACAGATGAAGAAACTAAGAAAATAGTAATTTTTCAAGGTCACACAAGAAGCAGTAGAACTGGGATTCAAATCTTTATTGTCTGATCCCAAATGCCACCTTTTCCATGACACCCTATTTGACAAGAGCCACCCCGGACTGAGTCCCTGACTCTGTCGACTGAAGGCTGGGCTAAGCATTGCTGCTCAGCAAGGTGGCTCACACCTTCCTGCAGCGGGTGACTGAAAGCAGGCTACAGAGAAACTGGGCAGAACGAGGGCACTTCTGTCTTAGCGACAGGGCAGGGGCTAAGCCAGAGTGTATGGGGCTCAGGTATAAAAAGAGGTTCTGGACAATCGGGAATCTTCTGTGTGCTCCTCTCCTTATCCTCAAGACACACACAGACATACACAAACACACAGACACACACACACACAAACACACACACACAAAGGCACACATACATACAGACACACACAGATACACACACACACAAACACAAAGGCACACAGACATACATACACACACAGATACACACACACACACACGCACAGTCCTCAGGCAGCGTGCATCTGGCAGAAAGGCATGCCAGCCGAGGTGTTGAAATCCATGGAGAGTCATGGTTTGGCACCTGTGGAGTGCTTTTCAGCACTTTGGAATGACAGCTTATTTGTCCACACAACCCTTCCAGAAAGGTTGTATCTGTGCCATCATGGAGGGAGAAAGAGCAAAGGCTAGGAGTGGTCGAGGCCAAGCCTGAGTTGAACTTCTCACCCCTGCTTGGTGAGGCCTCTCAAAGGTACCCCCTGCTCCCGGTTCTGCTGTTCATATTCCAGGTGACCCTGGAAAAGCCATGGATCCCTTTCAGGCCTCCGTTTTCTCAGCTGCAAAATAAGGGGCTCTCATTCTGGGCTCTCAAGACCCACAGGGGCTTAGGATACGGTCATGGCAGTTAACCAGGCATAATAAGACCAGTCATTTGCTCAGAGCCTTAGGCACTATTACCAGGGGTGTTATGCATGATAGCTCCAATTTTGAAAACACACTTGCAAGGTAGGAATGGTGACCCCATTTTACAGATGGGAAAACTGATCTTCACAGCAGTTAAGGGACTTGCCCCCAAATCACTCAGTTAAACACCAGAGCTGGGATTCAAACCCAGGCTCACGTGTGTAAATGTTACCACCTACTGCTTCCGAGGGGCAGCCTCTGTTCTGACCTTCATCAAGGGCAGGGGCGCGGGCTTCTGGTTCTTCCGTGGCTGCCCCACTGCACTCACCCCTGTGCTCCGATGAGCTGGCATCGGGCAACTGCGTGGGAAGGCTATGGTGGGCACCAGTGCTGGGGAGGTCATGCGGCTTCCAGGGAAGGAAGGCACGGAGCCAGCTGCTCTGGGGCTGACCTGTGAGGTCCAGATAACATGTCGAAGCAAGAGTTCAGTGGGGAGAAGGAGCGGGAGGCCCTTCTCACATTCCTCCCCACTCAGCACGGAGCTGTTGTCAGAGCTGATTGTCATCACCCAGCGCCTGCACCTCCGCGCTCCCTTCCAAAACACTGACCTACTTTCTGTCATGTAGAAATGTACCCCACGCCCCCTAGCTAATGGCTTCTTGCTCTCATTGGTATAGGTGGCAGCTCTTCCGCTCATCCACTGGATAAAATCCTGTCTTCTAGTCTGGGCGCCCAAGGCCCTTCCTGCCCTGCCCTCACCCACCTCTCCAGCTTCGCCTCGCTAGTTTCTCTTTCGCCACTTGCCCCCGCCACCCAGGCCTGCCAGTCCCTCTCACGCTTCCACGTATGAAGAGGCAGGACGACTCAGTGGTAAGCGCAGCTCTCCGGAGGCAGAGCGCCTGGGATCCTATGCCATTTCCGAGACGCTAAATATCCCTGGGCAAGTGACTCCCCCAACTGTGCCTCGGTTTCCACATCTTCAAGATGACGACAGTAGCAGTATTTTGGAAGATTATTGTAAGGATTGAGAAAACACACGCATAAAGTAGTTTTTTTTTTTTTTTTTCTTTTTTTAAAAAAAGCTCCCAGGGCTTCCCTGGTGGCTCAGTCAGTGGTAAAGAATCTGCCTGCCAACGCAGGAGACAAGAGTTTGATTCCTGGTCTGGGGAGATCCCACCTGCCTCGGGGCAATTAAGCCCATGCACCAGATTACTGAGTCTGCACTCGAGAGTCTGGGAACCTCAATCATTGAGCCCGTGTGCAGCAGCTACTGAAACTGGGGTGCTCTAGAGCCTGTGCTCCTCAACAAAGAGTAGCCCCTGCTCTTCACAACTAGAGAAAAGCCCGTGCAGCAGCGAAGACCCATCACAGCCAAAAATAAATAATTTTTTTTTTTTTCCAGAAAAAAGCTTCTGGATGAGTCCACCATGCTGCCAGTGTTAGGGAATCTCTGGTATCAGACTCCAGTCTCCAACAGAGTAGAGAAGGATATCTTACTGTGCGTATTTCACGGCCTTGGTGCTTAAGTAACACAGTGTCTGGTACAAAACTGGCCTTCTGGGAATCGATTTTGAATGAATGGATGATTCTATTTATTTGGAAGATTAAAGGACAAATGATCCTTTCCCCAAAGCCAGGCGTGCAATCACTCCAGAAAGCCGATTTCAACCTGAAACCAGTAAACCCATGCTCCTGGTCATCGAGACGTCCTGCTGCTTGGGAACTCAGCTGTTGAGATGCTGAGCTCAACTGAACCCCGTCTCAGTAAATAAAGTCAATATTTAAAACGGACTCCTGGACAAACGAGGAAGAACAGACTCAATGAGATCCAAACAACACACAAAAGGGAAAAAAAGACTTTCAACAGGAGACAGATTTTCGGGTACTTAAGTGTTTGGATGTTTACCCTAGGTTTCTTGGTTTTTTGTCAGACTTCCAAGTTTCAGGGCCCATACCAGCTTCAGACTCAAAATGGACAAATGCGCTTTCTGAATCCTCACACCTAATTCCAGATGGAAACACTAGGAAGTGACTCTGACCAGCTCTACTGCTGGGAGAGAAGTCATTCTTAGCACAATGGCGTGGGTGGCAAGCCAGGGTTTTTTTTTTTTTTTCCTTATGTGATGGATGTTCAATTAGGCTGCTGAAAACTAGGACAGCATTTCTATGTACGGGGGAGAAGGTTGGAGTGGGGCAGGACCCAGCATCTCAGTGTCTTGTACTGTTTCGCTTTTTCTCTTTCAATGTGCCATCCAAGAGGGTTCATCTGAGGAGCTATCAGCATATGGAGTATAATGGAATTCAGTGGAGAGGGCCAGGTGCTAGCTCGGCATTTGTCAAGATCAATGGAGAAAAAAAAGCAGGCCATTTGTGTTCTTGGACAGCACTCAGACAGTAACCCAGAAGGGACAAAACCTTTCAAATAAAGGACACATTTCTCTGGCTTGTACCCTGCACCCGAGCAAGAGCAGGGCAGCTGGACTGAATTAAAACGCACACAATGACCCAAAGTTAAGACAGGTAATGGGACAGGAAGCAAGCAGTGCCTGCAAAACCAAGGAAAAAAGGCTGGGACCAAACATGTCTCAGATGCCCAATCCGTGTGAGGCACTGCCTGATAACATCTTATTTGTTCTTTGCAGGGTAGAATATTGCCATTTCCTGTTTATAAATGACAGCATGGAGGTAGGAAGTCAAAAAACCACTCCAGTTAGTAAGGGGATGAACAGGGGTTATGAACTCCAATCTAGCCTCCAGACTGTGTCCTCCCACTTCTGGGCTGGAAAGCTCTGACTCAGCTTCCTGGGGGAAGGCCACTGTGGGCAAGTGACCACACCTGGCCGGGGGAGGGTGGGCGGAGGCAACAGCGGGAGGGGATGCCCTCACCAGGTGCTCTGGTGCCCATGTGTCCCTTGGCCTGACTCAGCTTGGAGTGAACTCTTGATTACAGCAGTGATCGCCTTCTCGGGCAGTGACCTTGGACAGCACTTTGCCATTAGCCATGGCTGTGGAGAGCTGCCCTTGCCTGTGCCAGGGCGCCTGAGCGGGAGGACAGCCTCTAGGGCCTCTGGAAGGAGACCTGAGAGCGGATCTCACAGAGCCCCTTTGCCCACCTAGAGAGGCACACGGGAATGCTAATGTGATGAAAAGTCCAGCTCCCTACTTAAAGGACTTCGACGGGCTATGGCTGTCGGACAGTGGTGTGAGCCCCCCGTGCACTACCCCTGCTATCCAAATCCATCCGAATGAGGCAAGTAGATTCTGAAATCTCCGTCTAAGGGAAGGACGAGCCAGGTGCCACCAGCTTGATCCCAGTGACCCAGGACATTGGAACTGCCCCTGAGAGGATGACAGTGGCCAATTCAGGACAGCAGAGTTCTGGTCCTACCTCTTCATTGGCCAGAGCTGAATTACTTTTATCCTTCTAAACCTCAATGGCTTCATATGTGAAAGGGCAATAAGATGAACTCCCAGCTCCAGAGGACTCTGAAGGTGTTCTGCCTGGAGGCCAGGGCCCCCTTACTGTTTCTGTGGCCCTCCCCCCCTCGGATTCCACATGCTTTGCCTCTTTGGGCGGTGCCTGTGACCTTGCTCACAGGCTGCCAGAGGGTTATTGGAGCCCTTTCACCTAGGTGTGCAAGAGTCCAGTGAGCCTGATCGTGGGCTCCTGGGGCACCCATTACCAGTGACGGCCTGTGGGCACACACAAGCCCAGCCCTCTTGTCTTGAGATGGGACAAACGGAAGGTTAACTGAAGCTCCGCAGCTCGAGCTGAGACTTTGCCCAAAACACATATCCTCACTTGGCTTCATCCCTGTCCCTGTCCTGCTTTTTTCCTGGGAGTAGTTTTTAAAGTAAATCACAAATCCTCATCTTACAGTCTGCCTCTGGAGAAGACACCATGCTTTGGGGTTACTATGAAGATGAAATGACATCATTGCCGGAAAGTGCTTAGTTCAATGCCTGGCACACAAGCAGGAATCAATAACTAGTAGCTATTGTTCATTTTCAGATGGAGCCAGATGAAATCACCAATAATGACTATTTTTGACTCCCAAATGGTAACTTCATATGGATCGATCTAATGATATTTAATAATAGATCCAGTCTCCTAACATTCTCTCACTAGCTACAATGACAAAATTTTTCTAATGAAGATCACAGCCTGTTCTGGTGGATTCCCAAAACTGTCTTTTCTCCCTGTTCTATCCCCGTCCTAGAATAGGACTAGCTTCGAATGTCCCCTCAGTAGCTGGCTTTTGGGCTCTCCTGGGCTAGGTACAAATACACTTGTTATTTCACCAGAAGCCCATGTGAATTGGGACCCCACCTAAAACAGGAGGAAGGGCAGGGGTGTGGCTGGGAGAGAGCAACCAATATCTGTCAAGTGGAAAAAGACCAGATCATAAATAGGAAAAATGTTTTCAACTTTTCCCAAGGGCAATGTTTTGTAAACATATTTTTGTTTTATTTTCCTGAAAAGATGACTTTGGTGGCCTCTTAAAGCAGGCTGTTGTGAACCAACTCTTTGAAGGGCTATGGTGTATTTATGGCACATTTCAGCTTCAAACACAGAACAAATGACTCCTGTGTTCATGTCAGCGTGGCACACCTGACTGACAGAGACATAAAAAGTACAGGGAAAACTGTTGTTTATATTTCCTCTAGCTATCACTGCTCCAACCTCATGACAATGGGGAAAGTTTATGGTACAAATAACCCGTCTGCTATCTCACCCCAAACACAGCCTCCCCTCCCGTCACGAGGGGACCCTATGGAAGCTGAGCATCACACACAGGCATGGCTTCAATCACAGAGGAAACCAAGAGCCAGGCAGAGATGGGCTGGTGGCAGATAAGCGACAGAGAAAATGAACCTGAACATATCGGAGCAGGCGGGCATCAAATGATCTGCTTAACTGGCAAATCTCAGCCATAAGTAACCAGGGAGCTGTTGAGCTTGGAGAGAAGGTATCGGTCAGGTCCCCAGGCAGCAGGGACCCTGGGCAAGGAAAAAAAACCTGTCCTGAGTGGGGGTCAGCCCACTGCTGGGAAGTCTTAGCTGCCCAGTGGTCTCAGTGCGGGGCCCATCAAGTGCGCACCAGCACCGAGAATACTTACTTACCAAGCTTATATGTCATTTGCTCATTCCTTGTTCATCCCTGTCCTTCTTCCCCTCACCTCAACACAGGCACACACGTGGATTCAAGTTCCGAAAGAGTGGGGATTTCTTTCTGATGTATCCCCAGAACCTAGAACAATGGCAGGTACTCGATATGTATTTGTCGATTGAATGAATGAAATAAAATGGCCTATATGGTCAAGATGCAGAAATGCCTGTGGAGGCAATAATGACAGCCAACGATTAGATAAAATCAGATTTTGCTCATTAGACTCCACTTTCTGAGGAAGAGGAAAAGTCAATTCAGGTTTAGAAGGCTTTGCAACCATAAGGAATGAAACAAGGAACAGTTCCTGCTTTACTGAAAAACTCCATTCATCAGAACATCCCTCTGTAGATGTTTTGTCTGTAGAGCTCACAGCATATTTAGATGTTCCCAGATATTCATATGTTTAGAATTAGATAGCACCAAACTATGAGCTTTCTCAGACAAAAGCAAGAAAATTCAAACATTTGGTCGAGGAGCCAAATGCCCTAGCTTCTCAGACATGGGTTTCCAGGGGGGTACATGTGAACAGAAGGGCCTGGTGAGTCACCTGCAAGTCACAGATTGGGGAAGACGCTTGTAGCTTTCCTTCTGGCTCAGACAAGATCCGAAAGCGCCCCCAGTGAGGCCCCGGGCCGGTGCGGGGATTCCTCCCAGCCAGTGTGTGAGCATGGTCAGAGCTGTCGGATGATCCATTGATGTCTCTTTGGCAGGAGGAGAACCGCACCCGAAGTCACAGGGGGCCCACAGATGTCACGCTGGCGCTCTGCCATGGAATCACAGCCTGGGTCTCTCACCGTCATGGTTGGCCCCACAGAAAAACCTTCCAACCACCAGGCCAGACAGTGGCAGGGCCTGAGCCGCATGGAAAGGATTCTCAGTTGGGCTCTTCTAATTGAGAACACAGCACACAGACTCTCAAGCATTTAATTGTATATTCCGACACCACTGTGCCTGTCACACAGAGGTCTTTGGGTCCAGATAAACCCAGGGTTACCCACAGGTGAAGGAGGGAAGGTGAGTTTTGGCCTTCCTTACTTGGCTTCCCAGGTGACTCAGTGGGTAAAGAATCCACCTGCCAATGCAGGAGATGCAAGCAGACATGAGTTCGATCCCCAGGTTGGGAAGATCCTCTGGAGGAAGGCATGGCAACCCACTCCAGTATTCTTGCTTGGAGAATCCCATGGACAGAGGAGTTTGGTGGGCTACAGTCTACAGGGCTGCAAAGAGTCGGACACGAGTGAAGCATCTGACCACGCATGCATGCACTTTGACCCTATGCAGGGCTTTCCAGGTGGCACTAGTGGTGAAGAACCCTCCTGCCAATGCAGGAGACATAGGCATGGGTTTAATTCCTTTAATTTGGGAAGATCCCCTGGAGGAGGCCTTAGAAACCCACTCCAGTATTCTTGCCTGGAGAATACCATGGACAGAAGTGCCTGATGGGCTACAGTCCTTGGGGTCGCAAAGAGTTGGACACCACTGAAGCAACCTAGCATGCACAGGCTACTGTATTCACAGGAAGCTGGGCTGGTGGGTCCCTGGACTGCTATTCTTCAAGGCTTAGGGCTGTCCTCACCCATGAAAAAGGTAAAAGAGTGGGCTAGGTGGGCCTGCCAAAGTGGCAAAAGCCAGAGGAAGATCTAAGAAGATGGTCACTGTCAGCTGGTGCAAAGGGCTGGACCCACAGAGGGATTACTTATAACTGCCCTGTAGCTAATAGCTACACGTGGCAACTTCATGCTTAAAATACAGCAAATTTGAATGGAGATGTGCTCTAAGGGTAAAACACACCCTGAGTTTTGAAGATTTTGTATGAAAAAATGTAAAATATCTCATTAATAATGTTTATACTGATTATATGTTGAAATGAGAATATTTTGGATATACTGGGTGAAATATATGTATGAAAATGAATGACATCTGTTTCTTTTTTAATGTTGCTACTAGAGAATTAAGAATGACATATGCAGCTCATATGATATTTCTATTGGACCGCGCTGGCCTAGAGCCCTGTTAGGCCAAGTCTGATCCCAATTAGCAGCATCACCTGGGAGCTTTCAGAAATGCAGATTCGTAGGTCCACCCAGACCTGCATTTTGAACAAGATTCCCAGGAGAAGCATTTGCATGTTAAAATCTGAGAAGCCCTGGCCTAGGCCATTCTGTAGGACTCCTGGCTTCCCCATGGGTGAAGGTCAGCTTTGGTGGCGGAACAGACCCCAAGAAAGAAAACTGTGGTCTGTGCAGTGTTGTGACAGGAGCCCTAGTTTTGAGGTCACGGGATCTGGCTCCTATGTCTGATGCTGCCTAGAAACGGCTGTGTGACCTTGGTTAGGTCACCGCCCCTCTCTGGGGCCTATTCCTCAACCGGCAAATGAAGAACTTGGAATAGAGCCCACCCAGGAACTTTCCCTCATACTGGCTGGTGTGACTGGAATCTGCTTCTTTCACAAAGGTTCCCAGACAAACCCCAGGGAAAATTTCTTTTTTGTAACTTAAAAAAATATTTTTATTTGGAGGGTAACTGCTTTACAATGTTGTGTTGATTTCTGACCTACGACAACATGAATCAGCTATATGTATACATATATCCGCTCCCTCTTGAGCCTCCCCTCCTACCCTCCTCAGTCATCACAGAGCACCAGGTTGAGTAACTTCCTACTTGCTAGCTACTTTACATACGGTAATGTATGTTTCAACACTACTCTCCTCCCCGCACTGTGTCCACAAGTCTGTTCTCTAATGTCCATGTCTCTATTCCTGCCTTGCAAATAGGTTCATCAGTATCATTTTTCTAGATCCGAGGGTAAGTTTGGCTTTCTCTTTGGCTTTTGCATCCGTTCCACTCAAAACAGTCACATACAGTGTTGAGTTGATAGATACGTTTTCGTATGTTCTAGTATATTCTCTTTTGAGTCCTAAGAAATTTAATTAATTTTTTGTTACAGTATGCTGCTGCTGCTGCTAAGTCACTTCAGTCGTGTCCGACTCTGTGCGACCCCATAGACGGCAGCCCACCAGGCTCCCCCGTCCCTGGGATTCTCCAGGCAAGAACACTGGAGTGCGTTGCCATTTCCTTCTCCAATGCATCAAAGTGAGAAGTGAAAGTGAAGTCGCTCAGTTGTGTCCGACTCCTAGCGGCCCCATGGACTGCAGCCTACCAGGCTCCTCCGTCCATGGGATTTTCCAGACAAGAGTACTGGAGTGGGGTGCCATTGCTTTCTCCATTGTTACAGTATAGTATTGAGCAATTACTCTGTGCTGGGACTGATTCTAAATACTTTGCACGTGTTGTCTCAACTCTTGCAATGATCCCACGAAGTAGGTCTCACTATAACTTTATATGTAAACATATCAATTAAAGCACAGAAAAGTTAATTAAATTGCTCAAGATCAAACACCTGGTAAGTGGTCAAGTCTGGATTTCATTCCAGGTAAGCCTAACTTTTCATCCTTAACCAAAACAATAAACTCCTTCTGGGGCTGCTCTGAAACTCTTACACATTTTTTTCAGCCCCCAATCTGCCAGGATGCCTCTTTTCAACTTGCCACATTTGCTTTTGGCTTCCAGGGTTCAGAATTTTCCCCTGACACTGCTGAAACCAAAACCCCAGAGACTGCACCCTTGTTAGTTGTCCCGTTGGCCTCCCAGCCCACAACAGAGGGTTAAGGGGAACAAGTCAGAGGTGCCAGGGAGCCATATTTTTGCTCCATGCAAGGAGCAAGCATTCAGCATAGGGGTGTTGACCCTGACTCAGGATTCCCTGGCTTTGGCCACGAAGTCATTGACTGGCCAGAAGAGGAAAGGCCCAGAGAGGTAGCCTAAAACTGTTAGGTGGCAGAAATAGGGAGGAAAAAGGAAAGTGTTACAACTGATACAAGTGAATCAAGTCAACCTGCAATGCCAAACTTCAGGTTCCTCTGCAGCGTTTGCCTGATTCCTGTGTGATGGTCCATATCATACAACGGCAACCACAACAATCTTTTTCTTTGAACTCAGCACCCACATGACAGACGTCTCCTGGGAAAGACTTTCTGTCCGGTTGCCACGCTGACATCGATACCCAGTACCCACACATTCTGACAAGGCTAGTTAAAATGGATGGGGCGGGCTGATTAATTTGTCCCCAAGGAAATAATTAGAAAAGGGTTAATGCTAAAACCAGCCCTTTCCTTTTTAAAGATCCCTCTCTTCTCTCGTGAATAAATTTTTTTATGAGTAGTAAAAATAATTACTCATAAGATAATCATAGCAAGGCCACCATAGCCAGACATGAAAAGGCAGTTTCGTTGGCCGATTGTGAATGCGGTCTGGGACAGGCTCATCCAGCCTGGCCGATGTCTCCCACCCAGCACATCCCTTCTTGCGCCAACCCTCAGCCTCTAGTGTCACAGCCTTCGCCCTGAGCCCTACTCCCAGCTCTTGCTTCTACCTGGCACACCTCTTCCTAAACTTTTCTCCTATTCCTGGTTCCAGGCTTCTTGCCTCATTTCCTGATGATGCCTTTGTCCTCACCCCTTGGAACTGACACAGCACGTTGACTGGCGTGCCACCCT
This sequence comes from Dama dama, assembly GCF_033118175.1. Classification (NCBI taxonomy): domain Eukaryota; kingdom Metazoa; phylum Chordata; class Mammalia; order Artiodactyla; family Cervidae; genus Dama; species Dama dama. Next base: position 25,698,217 of record NC_083682.1, on the reverse strand, counting down.
CTCAGACTAGAATTTACATTGTTCCGGTAGATGATTCCTCTTTGGCTGCTCCAGAAACTGGCTGAGGCTGGCTCAGCCTGCTCTCCTCGACTCTGACCTGGCATCGTCACATGATCTGTGTCCACAGCAGGTTTGCTTTGGCTGGGGTTGGGGTGGACAGGGACCAAGAGTGGATCATTGGAAAGACCACATCGGGATTCTCCTAACAGATTCCCAGAGTCTCTGGGAACACCTTACGGAGACATACAAGGCTTCCCCTCTGCTGAGTTACTCCCAGTCAGGGACTGAGCCTCCAGGCCTCCTCCTGTAATCTTGCTGGGTTTGCATAGCTAGAAAGACTATATGATTTTTCATCTAAATTGGGCTCCTTTGGCAGTGGAAATTGATGCTATTAATAATCACGCCTGGACAACAGGCATAAGCTGGGACTATCCCAGGCTAACTGGGGGACTTTATAAAGTACCCTTACTCAGAGCCCAACTTCCTTCTCAGTGATACAGCCTGGTGATAACTATCTCCCTATATTGTACACACTGTATCAATGCCTCTTTTGGTGAGTCTCACTGAGACTTGTCCACAAAAAGTAACCCTAATGACTGATGTATTTACCAGGTGACTGATGCACTCTACAATGGAACCACCTAAACCTTCCTGACAGCAGCTCTTTTCTTTGAAGTCTTGGAAAGGTAGATACATTTTGACATTCTATTTAATAATATATCCTCATTTTGTCTTTTGAAAAATACCTATAGATTCTATTCTCAAAATTTAAAGTGAAATTGATGCCCAGGAGGACGCTAACTGCGGGTTTACCCTGTGGCTTTGTGTGGTCCCTAGTTCTGCAGTGTCATCTGAGAAGCACAACAGCCTCACACCTGGTGTGGGGAGGAGGGTGGCCACAAAACCACTTTAACTCACCATGTCCAAAGTGTTTGTGGGGATGAATGAGAATTCTACAGATCAAGGTCTAGATCAGTGTCTGTGCTTGCCTAAGCACTTGACCTTCCCCTGTACTGAGCCTTCTGATCCTCTTTTGTTGCCGTTCAGTCGCCAAGTTGTGTCTTACTCTTCACTACCCATTGGACTACAACACGCCAGGCTTCCCTGTCCCTCACCATCTCCCAGAGTTTGCCCAAGTTTATATCCATTGAGTCAGTGATGCCATCCAACCATCTCATCCTCTGCCTCCCTCTCCTCCTTCTGCCTTCAAGCTGTTCCTCTACCTATGACAAATATAAGGCCAATAACCTCCCCCATGCAAGGGTCTTGGGGCTTCATGATCACATAGCTCAAAGTCCTAGGTGGGATATTTTTTTCCCCTTACGTAGAGATGCTTGAGCTTGACAACAGGCCACCTCTGCAGGAGACCCTCCTCAAATGTGGGGTGTTTATGTGGGTCCCATCCCCCCCTTTCATCCCATTCCATGGTTTCTGCAGAAACCAGGAGGCAGTTCCCCCAGCAGTCACATCTGGAGTGCTGAAGTCCCCAGCAGTCTCATCTGAATGGAGGCTGAGGGGCAGCCTGGGGCACAGAGGCTCTGGGTCAAATCTCCTAGATTCTGCTGACTGTGACTTCCTCAGCGAGACCTGATCTAACCCTGCAGCGAGGGCAAGGCTCTCCTCTTTGTGATCTCACAGTCTTCCCATCATCCCTCCCATCTAGCAAGGTCCTACCCACTTACACAGCACGTGCACACGCACACACACACACACACAAAAGTCTGGTCCAGGAACATCAAGTCACTCCTCCTTTTTCTCTGGAACCTGCAGCCACTTGTCATGTCTGAGGATTTAGTACATCTTGTGTTGAATTCCTTCCTCCCCTCCTCTACCTCCTTCCAGCAGACTTACAATTTCCCTGGAGATGAAAGGATAATTTAAAAATTAACTTATTTTCCGAGTCTTTCTCAATAGCTCCAGGAAATATCCTCAGATCAAAACACACAGGTCCTGGAAGGTAATGATTAGGAGGGGGCTTGATGGGGACTCTGGTTGCTGATAATGTTGTGTGTCTTGACCTGGGTGGTGATTACCTGGGTGTGTTCATTTTGAGATGATTCATTCGCCTCTATATGTATAGTGCGTGCTCTCTTCTAAATGCGAGTGCTACTTCACTGGAAGTTTAAATTTGAAAACAAGCATAGGGTGAGAGGGAAGCCTTTAACTGGAGGCCTGCTGTCTGGACAAGAAATCTCTCTAGCTCTTTTTTCTGGTTCTCATCTATTAATACAGTTGCTATTGGGCTGCTGGAGCTGCCACAGTTTCAAAGATGCGAGGCTGAAGGCTGGCACTGTCTCCCTGCTTCCAGGAAGAAACCTGTATTGAGATCAGAGTAGTCTTTAATTTCATGCTGCCCCTTCTAAGATTCTGGGCAGACTCACCCTCCTGGAATATGGTGAGGAGGTCCTTAGATGAGAGGCAAAGTGGTTGTGAGCTCACAGTCTGAGACGCACCAAACTATGGTGATGACAAGAGGTGGGTCATGCAAAGGAGAAGCAGGGGACCTAAGCGTTTGGAGGCAGACAGATAAAGCTGTGTTGAAACTCTGACTCTGCCACTTGGGAGCCGTGTAACCTTGGGAAAATGATATGAACTTGCTAATCTTCAATTTCTGCATCTGTAAAATGGGGCTAATGACAGTGTTGATTGCTGTAGGAATTACCTGTACTGCATATAAAGGGTTTTGCCCAGGGCCTGCAAAAATAAAAGCACCCATTAATGACTATATGTTATAATCCAGTCCAACCCCCTCACTTTATGTGAGAAGAGTAAGACCTAGGGAAGGGAGGACCTTGTCGAAGGTCACAGAGCCAGGATGTGACAATGACAAGGACTGTCAGACTGGTGCCTCCTTAAGGGCACAGGTGACATGGCTGGGGACAACCTGGGGAACAAAGAGGGCCCTGCCTTCCTGGAGCTCACAGTCTGGGAGACGGTAGGTGGAGAGACACCAAACGATGGTGATGACAAGCATGAGATGGGTTATACAAAGGCAAGCAGGGGACCTAAGAGAAATGACGAGCCTGAAAAGAGCCTATAGTGAGGCGCTGGGGTGAGGTGGGCACGTCACGGGGAACAGAACAATAAAGGGGCTGGTGTAGTCAAAGCACAGGAAGCCAGGGGAGTACGTAAGACCTCCTCAGCCATGCTGGGAACTGTGGATTTTATCCTAAGGGATGTGAGAAGCCACCACAGGGTTCCAAGCTGGGAAGTGATATAATGAGATTTGCTCTTTGGAAAGGAGCTCTGAGAGTAAGCCCAGGTCCAAAGACACCAACGGGTACAGGGTGGGATGCTATAGCCTCATACAATTCCCATGGCCAGAGCAGCAGGGCCCCTTAGGGGCTGCAGCATCTTCACTGGACAGATGGGGAAACCGAGGACCAGAGAGGGACAGTGACTTGCCAAGGGTCACACAGCAACTTAGAGGCAGAGATAGGTCTGCTTCCCCTGTCTCCAGGCCCAGTCCTTGCTGCACCCACAGTCATCCCTGACTTGCATGGAGGTCTCACTCATTTGCATGAAATTCTTTTAACCCCAAACAGATCAATGGGCTCTTAAGTAGGTCAGAGCATGTCTTAGGTCTATAGACACAAAACACATCTTTGCAGAATGTAGGCGTTTAAGTGCATGGCCTTTTATGGGGGCCCTGGATCTGCTCCCCAGTCACTCAATTCTTCCTCCCTCTTCTTCATTTACAGTATCTTGGGGCCCAACCTCAGCCTGGCTGCATCTGCAGACCTGTTCAAGCAGAGACTGGGAAGGAGTGTGGCCATGGGCACGATTCCAGCCTGGAGCCAGCTTCCTCACCCCTATCTATGGCTGGGTCTGGACATTCCCAAGAATTCTTCCTCAGCTGGTCCCCCCAGATGGATGATATCATGGGCCTTTGAAATAAGAGGAAAACTCCTGCCAGGCGGGAAATTAAGGTGATTCAAAGTCAGACGGCAGAGCTTCCAAACAGAGAGGGCAGGACAAGTCATCCAAACACACCAAGCTGAGAAGTTGGCTGGCCCTTCAGGGATGAAGGTGTTGGGGTTGCTGTGGAAGCAGGGCCCAGGGTGGCATTCACAGCTGGGCCTCCTCTGAGGGTCCAGACTGGGGTCAGCATTTGCGCCTTGCCCCCTTCTCCTTTGCAATTCCAATTTGACCACAGGAAGAATCTTTGGCCTTCTCTGAGAAATGAATTTCCAGGTCCTGGCCTTGCTTGAATCTGCACTTACGGAGTGAAGGACTTAGGATCGGAAATTAACACCCAGTGACCACCTGCCACATACCAGGCACTGTGCTGGGGGACCATGGGGGTATAATGGCCCAGTGTGCAGCAAGGTGTCAACCAGTGGCTTTTTAGGCCACAGGGGACAAGACCAGCCTGGGAGTGTAGGGAGGCCTCTTCCCTTGAAGGGAAGGGATATTCCCATAGCTGATCACACTGGAGGTGCAGGAGATGCGATGAGGCTCTGGACTGGCTGAGGGATGAAGGAGAGGTGTTCTTCACCATGGAAAACTGCCTCAGACCTGCTGTATGGAGAGGCCATGAGGGGCCTGGGGGTCAGTGGGATGCCCTCAGCTCCATGGACACCATCCAGGAGCCAGAGAGCACCTCGCCACCACTGTTTACCATGGTGGAAGCAGCAGCAGCTCAAGGAAACAGCAAGTTTTGGTGATAATCAACATTTATGTGATGCTCAGGGGGTCATGACTGAGTATCTGCCTCTCCTCCAAGAAGTGGGAGCAACCTAGACTGCCCTTGAGTTGAGGCAAGCACTTCCTCTTTGCCCCTGGGCTCTCAGAGATGGCCAGGAGGGATGTTAGCTGAGCCAGCCAAGCGGTTAGGGGAGTGAATTAAATTCACTAGTCAGGGAATGAAGATCCAGCATGCCGTACTGCATGGCCAAAAAAATTAACAAAAAAATTACCCAGCCTGTGGTGTGGAGACAAAAGGGTACCATGGGATGGAAGGACCCCTGAGATTCCCTCTGGACCACATGTAAAGCAATACACTGGAGAACCCCTCAGAAATAGTGGGGGCCGGGGGGCACTGCCCTAAGGGCTAATGTCCAATAAAGTAACTCAGACCACAATGGTTGACATCAAAGGAAATGTAACTCTATCTTGAACTGAGTTTAGGGACATACAAATTATCTATTACCTCACTTTTTTTTTTCACTGCAGTAACCCTTTAAGGGAAACAGAGCTAATTCTTATCCCCACCTTATAGATGAAGAAACTAATATTCTGAGGGATCTCCAGCTTTTAGATTTCACAAATGAGCAAGTTGAAAAACACTGGAGGAGCACACATGGCTTGCTCACTTTTATTTAGTATTCCTTAATTAGGAAATTTAAAACCTTCAAATTGCTATTGTTTTTCACTATTGTTTTTCAGGTAAAAGAAAGGATCTGGTCAACAATGAAGCAGATAAGCAAATGAGTGTAGAGGCTGGTCTTTTAAACTTAATAGAGTTATAGGGTTGAAGATTTAATTGAATATCCTCATCTGTCTCACCTCCTTGAAGACCTGTGAGAGGTGGCCCTGTACTTGTGGTGATTTGTAGAGTCGAGTTGGGATTCCCAGGGACTGAGTGACTCACCTAGCCAAAAAGAGGCAGAACTGGCTGTGCTCCCCTGTGTTCAGGGCAGAGGGGACGTACAGATGCTTTCTGGGGTGCTCCAGGGCCTTGTCTGACTGTCCTGCCCACTGGACTCTTGGACGAGCTCAACCATTGGGCTGAGAAATCAACAAGTAACGCCAGCGTGGAGGAGTTTGCTGAGCTCAGCACTGCGTGGCTTCCTCTGCACCAAGTAGGGCACCTAACAATCCAGACCTTGCCGGTACACAAGCAACTAAAAAAGAAGGCAGCCCACGTCTCTGATATGGTCAGGCCATGCAAGATGCTGGTTTTCTTGCTGTCCGTATATCCCCTGCTCGGCCAGTCCCAGGCTTCACCGGCACCCGACTCATATGACTGACCTTCCCTCCTCATCATGGAACCTAATCAGTAAATGCCTACATACTTGCCCCCAGGCCCCAGCTAGTGACTGTTCTAATCTTTAGATCACAATATCTCCAGTTTGATAGCTTATCAAAAGGGCAGTGAGGGGCGTGCTTCTCTACTGGTTTCCCTGGTAACTGATAGCCAATCTGCTGTCAGTTCCCCCTATAACTGGTAACTCCTCCATCCACCCTCCCCGCTGGAAGCGGAGACAACTGCCACGTCCTGCTCGCCATCTGCTGCAAACAGTGAGGTGTTGCTCCAGGACCTTGCTTCAGACATATAAGTTTCCCCATCCATCAAACCATTGCTATCTCTGTCCCTGACTCCAGGCTTCTGCTTCCATCTTGATGCTGGGCAAGTACAGCGCTTGCAAGCCTCTGGGGTGAAGCCCAATATCTCTCTTTTCTCTTTTAGGAAAACACATTTTTGAACCTTCATCCCCCAGCTGTTGCCATGAGGCTTTCTGCTTCCTGGACACCCTGCACCAAACCATTCTCTCTCCCTAGCTGTCCTTGGTCAATGGGCTTAGATGGATCTCAGAACAAGACCACCTATGGTTCCCCCAAATCTAGGGCATTCTTGCCTCAGAGAATCACAAAATATTAACACTGCAATGAACTTAAAGGATAATTTAATCCAATTACTCCCATTCTGTGTATAAAAGGCAAAGAAAGCAGCTACTAAAACCCAGGTCTTCTAACTCTTAGCCGGGGCCAGGGTGGCATAATTTACAAACCACAGAGGAACTTAGGTTGGAGTCTAGTCCTCCCTCATCCTAACTGGAAGACCATGGGTGAACCTGCACTACTCTGAACTTCAATGTTTTCAACCGAAAACATGCAAAATACCTACCAGTCTCCAGGGATCCCTCAGGGATTAACTAGGCCATGTTGTCCATTCTGTGCCCAGCCCATAGTTCCTTTTGGGCAGCTTACTAACTTCTTTAAGGCTCAGTGGTTCCATCTGTTAAGTGGGGATAATAATTGGATTACAGGAGCTAATGCCTCTATGTAAAAGTTTAGCCCAGTGCCTAGCACATCAACAAGCAGTACATGGAAGCAATTGCTACTAGCACATTAGCATTATCAGCCCCTTCTCTGTCTTCCTCTCCTCCCTCTTCTCAATTCAGATAAAGGAAAGGAGTACTTGTCAATGGGCTCTGTCCCTGCCTGAGGCTCTGGTGGTGGTCTGCAGCCCTGGAGCCCCGAGGGGTGAAGTCCACACCATGGCTCGCCCCTTCCTGAGAAGCTCGGTTGGGGTTTCATGGCCAACCCAGCTGTCCCAGTGATCTGGAAATCTATTTAATTCCCTCCTTAGTTTATTCTATCAGGTGCTGTGCTGTGCTTAGTCACCCAGTCATGTCAGACTCTTTGCGACCCGATGGACTGTAGCCCACCAGGCAAGAATACTGAAGTGGGTTGCCATACTCTCTCCCAGGGGATCTTCCCAGCCCAGGGACCAAACCCAGGTCTCCCGCACTGCAGATGGATTCTCCACCCTCTGAACCACAGGGAAGCTCCATCAGCTGGAGCTGTGCTAAATCGTCTGTGAATGCACCATGCAGCCTCCTGAGGCTGGCTGTCACCTGACCCTTTCCAGACCCACAGGAATTCCACCTGTATGTGTAGATTCCCCAGGTGGCTTCCTGACCATTTGGCTGGAGGAAGTGCTCAGTGGGCATCCATGCGAATCTCTGGACACTAGACATGTGCTGTTGTGGACAGAATTCCTGGACCTCAAACCCTGACTTGCCAGGGGCTGCCCAGGTCCTCAGAGTCACAGACCATCATCAGTGCAAAGGATGGTCTTCCCAAGATGGGAATCCATTGCTAGACTCCATCAATCTGGTCTCCTGTTCTGGAGGATTTAGGCAGACCAGTGGGGCATTATTGTCAAAGAATCAGGTCAATGAGCTTCAAAAAGACCAAAGTCAGCCTGCTGCCAACCCAGTCAGCCATTTCACAGGGAGTGTTGGAACCACCCCAAACTTTGAGAAGGAGAGAACTAAGTTCAAACGCTAACTTTGCCACTAACTAGTGGTCCTACTCAAAAAGCCCCGATTTCCTCATCTGGAAAATGAGGACAATCAACCCTATCCTTAATAAACGCTGTGAAAATTAAACTGAAAGTTGATGACTGCTTAGTTTAGTCATCACACTGCCATTATTTAATGATGACCCCATTAAAAGCATAGAACAACCAGGCCAGGGACATCCCTGAGAGACTCTAGCTGCTGTGCATGACACAGTCCCCTGAAAGCAGATCATTTGAATTCAGATCCTGACTCGGCCTCTCTCTCTACTAAGCTAGTTAACCTTTCTGTGCCTCAGTTTCTCTATCTGTGAATGGAGATAATAATAGAACCTGCCTCAATGAGCTTATGATGGCTGAGTTTTTAAAGTACTTAGAACAGTGCCTGGCACATAGTAAATGCTCAATAAATGTTGGCTACTCATAATAGAACTAAATGATTTCTCATCAGCCTAAAATGAACTCCTCAAATGTGAATTTTAGGAAGCTCATTATCGCTCTGCCTTTCTGAAATGACAGATGGGCAGAAGGCATGAGACCCACAGCTTTCTCCTGCATCAGTTCCTTCCCAAGCGAAGGAACTCCAGTTTCTGATAACAATTGCCACTCCTAGGATGCCTGCCATGTGCCAGCCGCTTTACAGATTTTACCCCCGATCCTTATGATAGCCCTCTAAAATAGGCATTATTATCCCCATTTTGTGGCTCTTCAGGTGATGCTAGTGGTAAAGAACCCGCCTACCAGTGCAGGAAACACAAGAGACATAGGTTTGACCCCTGGGTTGGGAAGATCCCCTGGAGGAGGGCATGGCAACCCACTCCAGTATTCTTGCCTGGAGAGTCCCATGGACAGAGGAGCCTGGTGGGGTGCAGTCCATGGGGTGAGAAAGAGTCGGACACGACTGAGACGACTCACCACTCACGTATGCATCCCCATTTCACAGATGAGGAAGTTGAGGTTTAGAGAGGTAAGGTAGCTTACTCGGGGAGCCCAGTGGGCACGGACAGAAGCAGGACTGAACACCAGTCTCTCTGGCTCCACAGCCACAGCTGCCTCGCTTACCTCAGCAGAGTGGGGCTCTGGGTCTCTTTTGTGGGTGTGGGTGTGCTGACCAGCTCCTCAGCATCATTCAGCTCCACTGGGCTGGCTGAGGCAGTTGATATTTAAAAAACTGGAGGGTAGGGAGAAAAGAAAAAAAAAAAACAACTCTAAAAACAATAAACGGTGATTCAGACTGAGTCTTAACTCAGGCGGTTACGGGAAACTGGCGGGAAGCAACAGCCTTAGTCACTGAGGAACGGCTGAGCCCCTGACTCATGGGCAGCAGGTCACGCTGCTCGGGACAGAAGCCAGCACTGCGTCCAGTGCCAGAAAGGCAGGAAAGGGCTCTGGCCAGGGGGCCTAGAGGAGGTGGGTGGGATGGTCGTGGTGCGTAGAGCAGGAGATGAAAGGAATGATGACCTGGAGCAAGAGATGCTTTGTAAGGGAGGGACCAGACTTGCCCTGGCTTCTGGAACAACATCTGAACTCCCAAGTCGGACGTTCCTGCCCCTGTCCATAGCCTCCCCCATCTTTCTCAGCCTGACTTCTTTCTATTCTCACTCAAACACTGCACACTCCAGTCAAATGGGATGATCCACCATCCCTCGGATGCCCTCTTGCTCCCTTTAGTGCCCAGAATGTTCTTGCCTCCCAGCCCTTGGGTCCACTGTTTACCTCGTCTTCACTGGGCCCTTCTCCTGCCTTCAGCTCTAAATTCAGGCCTTGGTTCCTCAAATATTTGGAGAGCACATAGTATACTAAATTCCATGGTAATTGCTGGAAATACAAAGATGGAAATACAAAGCAGTCTCCGTTTTCTGGAAGCTCACATCCTGTATCCCCTTCAGTGAGGAACCAGATGTATACACATAAATGGAGAGTAATCTCCACAAAAGAAGACTTCTGATATGGGTAAACCCACTCTGGGAAGCAGGGGAGGCTTCCTGGAGGAGGGGATGTTTGAGTTGAATCTTGCAATGTAGAAATTAGGAGATGGTGGGTTGGAAAGCATATAAAATAATCTGTCTCCTAAACTCTCAAAAATAAAAATTCAGGCAAGTAATAGAAGTTGTTTGACCAAAAAAAAAAAGGCGGGGTGGGAGGGGTGTGGAGGAAAAAACCCAGAGAAGCAAAATAACAGTCTCTGTAAATCCCGTCAAAATTTTGGAGTAATTCCTGCTAGCCTTCCCTCTGAGTATTTCTATGTGTGTAGACATACACATTTAAAAAAAAGTACTGAAAGATGTTAATCTGTTCTGTGGTCTGCTTTTCACATTTAGCAACATGGAATCTTTTCATGTCAGTATATACCAGTCAACATAATATAGAGGTCATGACTTATCTGCCCCCAAGAGAAGCTCTGTTTGGCTCGTGTTCAAATTCTGCACTTGCACACCTAGCGCTGTGGACTATGGGAGCTTTTTCTCCCCAGGGCCACCTTTCCTTGTGTTAAATATGAGTGAGATCTGCTCCTTTGTTTACTTCGCATGCCTGGCTGGTCCAGGCTCTGGCATCAGAGCCCCTGATACTGAACATTCGTGTGGTTATGTCATATTCTAGACCATGAAGCACCCTGAATTCCCTGGCATCTTATTCGCACTTCTCGTTTGACACTGCCAATTTCTAACATAGACAATCATTAATCGCGTAGCTGCCTTCTCGCCTCAGGGGTGGGCTCCTCAGATACAGGCTCCACACCTGACATTTCTCTCTCTCCTCCTCTCTCCTTCTGATTCACAGAACCCAGCACAGCTCCACGGTGACTCTTGCTCAAAAAGTGGTCACTAAGCATTTGACAAAGGGACGGAGGAGAAAAATACAGGGTCACAGCTTGACCTCTCCTAATTCAAGTGAGATGCCCTCCCCCTTCTCCCAACCCAGATCCTGTGGCAGGCGGAGGACAGGGGCCCCAGAGGAAGCCTTCCCTTGGTTCACACCTGGTTCCACTACTTAGCAGGCTCTGCAAGTTCCTAAATCTCTCCAGCTTTCAACTTCTCTTGTGCAAAGTGATCACACTAACTATATCTATCTCTCCAGGATGCTATGAGGTTCAATCCTACACAAAAAGACCTTCTAAGAGACCCTGTCACACCATCACAACTGGTAGCTACTGTTTTTCCTCTTACCATCCAATCATCTTATACCCTCAACTCCCCTCTGAAGGAGGCATTCCTCTTTGTCAGTTCTCCCTCTCCTCCGGGGGCACAGTCTCGCCCTGGAGAGAGGGGTCTCAGGCTGGCACCTGATCTCACAGTGGGAGTGGAGTCTGTTCTCAAAGGAGGAGGATACTGGGAGTATGGCCAGCAGTTTCCAGGCCTTTGGAAAACCCCAGTGAATTAGGCAAGGGGTGGGCAAACTTTTTCTGCAAAGGGCTGGATAGGAAATACTTTATTTACTTTTTAACACACGAGACTGTTATTCATTAACTCTTTCTTTAATTAAAACATTTTTATTGGAGTATAGTTGATTTATAACGTTGGGTTAGCTTCACATGTACAGCAAAATGAATCAGTTACACACATACATATACATATATCCACTCCTCCTCAGATTCTTCTCCCATATAGGCATTACAGAGTACAGAGAGGATCTATTTCAGGCTTTGCAGACCATGTGGTCTCTGCCATCACTACCCAGTGTGCTAGTAGCACAGAAGCAGCGGTGGACAATGTAGGAATGAAAGGTCATGGCTACGTGCCAATAAAACTTTATTTACAAAAACAGGTGGCAAGCCAGACCAAGGGCCAGGCTTGCTGGACCCTTGGGTAGACCAGTTACACCCTCATGGAGTCAGGGTCTGTGGGTTTTCTCTGCTCTGTACTCCTGAGAAGCTCCTTTCTTGCCCTGAAAGCTCAGAGTCCTCATCTATCTATTGAGGAGATTAAGACAGATCATGTTTAAGAGCCATTCTGTCACTAAAGTGCAATACCTCTGTGCTTGGTAAGCTGTGTGACATTGGGCAACTCTGTTCTCTGCAGGTCAGTTCTCTCCTCTGTAAAGCAAAGGAGCTGCATCGACCATCAGGTCTGGACCACGTGCCCAGGGGGAGACTTTGGGTTAGGCAGGCCCTGAGTTTGCTACAGAGTAAGTCATGTACTAGTGGCTCAGTGGTAAGAATATGCCTGCCAATGCAGGAGATGCGGGTTTGATCCCTAGGTTGGGAAGATTCCCTGGAGAAGGAAATGACTATGCACTCCAATATTCTTGCCTGGAAAATCCCATGGACAGAGGAACCTGGCGAGCTACAGTCCATGGGGTCGCAAAGGAGTTGGACACAACTGAGCGACTAAACAAGTCACAGACACTCAGGCACCCAGAGCACCCTCAGATGCTGCCCTGTACCCCTCGCTGCCCTCCTCCCCACTGCCTGGGACCCCTGTAATCTGTCCCCGAGGGCCTGGTCGATGTTCAGCCCCACACTGCAATGCAACCAGGTTGCTCTGATCCAAATGACTTGCTGGGAGCTCCTTCCATAGCTGGAGTGGCACAGTTCACGTCTGACTACGCCAAGTACCCAGGGCAGCTTCTTTGCAGAGCGCCAGTAGCAGGGCTGGCTGGGTGTGGCGTCACCATGGACTAGGCCAGACCACGGTGTGCCTAGGAGGCCAGTAGGGTCACAGAGTTCCCTGCTCTATGAGGCTGATCTTAGAGCCTCTTTGTAGCTGGAAGCCTTCACTCTGCTCTTCAGACATACCACGTCCTCTCCTGGCGTGCTTCCTAGGCACACACACATGCATACACACACGCAAACACACACATACGCACACACATACACACACACACAATCACCCTGTGTCTTTACGTCCTAGGAAATGTCTTAAAGATCTAAGGAGAGTCAGGAAGCTCTCCAGACCCAACCAAATGCTGCTTTTATCCCCATAAAAAAGAAAACCAGCTGCTCCAGCCTGACCCATAACAAGGCAGGCCTTAGAAGATGAATTGAGTCAGCAGTGGGGAACCACGGCACCCTTGTGACCTGACCACTGAGAGACAGGACAGGGCCAGGCTCAGTTCATCAGGAGTTGAGGTGCCAATGGCAATGACACGACCATCAGCCTAGGCAATTCTCCCTAGCAGATGCCTCCACCCCACAGAGCGCGTGACTTCCCATCTTCCCTGGGGTATTGGGATAACAAAGGCTGTGTCCTAGCACCATTGTACAGCTGGGGAAGGCCGGAAAGCAAGCTGCAGGAAACTGGTTGCTATGGTTTCCTTGAGCATAATGCCATAGAAATCGCTTTCCAAAAAAAAAATTAGGTTTCTGTTTTTTTATTTTTTTCAGGGAGACATAAGGGGGGAAACATTTATTTCAATGTTTACTATAATCCAGGCATTGAACTAGGTTCTAAGTCCTCATAGTAAACCACTGGGTTTGGTGGTAACATCTCCATTTTGCAAATGAAAATATGGAAGCACAGAGCAGCTAGGACACCTGCCCACAGACACCCAAACGGAAGGTGGCAGAGCAGCTTGGAACCCAAGATTGTCAAACTCTAGGGCATGCTTCCTTTTCAATGTACACACCGGGGTGTGGGAGATTATACAATCCAGATTATTCTTATCATTGTGGCTCTGGAGCGAGGGGTGGGAGAGAGGAGCAAGGGGACAGGGAAGGAGCTAAATCAGAAATGAGAGAGTGGACGGAACTTCCCTGGCGGTCCAGTGGTTAAGATTCTGTACTTCCACCACAGGAGGAGCAGGTTCGATGCCTGGCTGGGGAACTAATATTTCCCATGGTGCCTCTAGTGAAAGTGAAAGTGAAGTCGCTCAGTCGTGTCCGACTCTTTGCCACCCCGTGGACTGTAGCCTACCAGGCTCCTCCGTCCATGGGATCCTCCAGGCAAGAATACTGGAGTGGGTTACCATTTCCTTCTCCAGGGGACCTTCCCAACCCCGGGATCGAACCCAGGTCTCCCGCATTGCTGGCGGATGCTGTTAACCTCTGAGCCACCAGGGAAGCCCGGTGCCGGAGCAGCCAAAAGTCAAAAAGAAAGGAGGGAGCTGAGGCGTGAGGTCCCCGGTAGCTTCCAATGTGCAAGTGCACACCAGGCTCTCCAGGCTCTCAGGGGGAGTGGAAGGGTCACAGGATTTGGCAGGGAAGGGCCTGAGGTTAAGGTCGACTGTCCCTACTCTCAGTTTGAGCCTCAGTTTCCACATCTGTAAAAATGGGCATAATAAGCTTACCTGCCTCATAGGGTTTTTATAAAGATTAAGTAAAATAATCCACGTCACATGTGTGACACAGAGTAAGCACGCAGTAAACGTACGCATTCTGGCTATTGCTGTCACCATTAATTATGCTATTTGTGAAAAGAAACCTATCAGTTATGAATTGCTGTGCAAATATCAACTAACTTAAGGGGAACTTGGGGCTAATCTAATCGAGGGACCCTGGAAATGGCTGTGCATGGGGCAACCCACCCCCCCGCCCCCCCCCCGCACCCCCCCCCCTGCAAGCCACATGACTATACACAGAGGCCCTGATTTACCAGGGGATGGGACACTTCCCACCGTGCATCCCTCAGGGAGAACACCGATGCACGTGTTGGTCCCACACGCCTTAGTTCTTACTGAGCACCTCGTGTAGACCACGCCTTGTGCCAAGAGGAATACAGAAATATGACATGGTCTCTGCTGTCCAGAACCTCTCATACTGTGAAGAAGAGACAGGGGCTAACACACTGGATGTTCACTCAGAGTGTCGCCTCCTCTAGGGGGGCATGTACAATGGGTGTGCAGGGGAAGATCCCTACAGGAGAGAGAGAGAGAGAGTGTGTGTGTGTGTGTGTGTATGTGTATGTGTGTGTGTGTGAGATGGTGGGCAGGGAAGACTTCTCCATGAAAGGGGGCATTTAAATTAAGCCTTAAAAGGTACATGGAAGTTTGTCAAGGGAGACGTGTGAGACGGGCTTCCCAGGTGGTACAGTGGTGAAGAATCCACCTGCCAACACAGGAGATGTGGGTTCGATCCCTGGGTCTGGAAGATCCCTTGGAGAAGGAAATGGCAACCCACTCCAGTATTCTTGCCTGGGAAATCCCATGGACAGAGAAGCCTGGGGGGCTATAAAATCCATGGGGTTGCAAAGGAGTCAGACATGACTTAGCAACTAAACAAAAACAACGTGGGAGATGGCAGAGGTGGAGAAGGAAACACTAGCTACAAAGATCTCAGGGAATCTGGGGAACATACAATTAGAGTTTCAAGTGCATAAGCACAGTGTGGAACTGGGCGGCAGAGGGGCCGGAGGCGTGGGTAGGATGAGAGAAGAAATGGAAAAGAGGGCTGGGGTCAGGCTGTGTAGGGTCTTCCATATTATGCTAAGGATGATGGAGGTTTCCTGTAGTTAAGACAAGAAAAGGAAGCTGCTGTGTGTGTGAGGGATGTGACTAGAGGTCTACAGAGGCCCTGGGAGAGTTAGGCTAGTAGCCATGAGGCTAGAGGGCGAGCCACCCTTTATTTTGAGTTCTTATTCTGTGCCAGGATCCCTGCTCATCCCTTTTCATGAGTTCCCTACTTTAATCCTCACTCAAACTTCACAGCGTGGTCCCACAATGGCCCCATTTTGCAGATGAGGAAACTGAGGTTTGGCCAAGTTCGACACCAGATTCAAGCCCAAGTAGGCTGGCTCTTTCCCCTTCCAGTGGCCGCTACATCTCACTGTGAGCAGGTGGCGCATTTCAAAGAGGCCAGGAGAGAAGTTGTGAAGTCGGGCACTGGGCCTGAATGTGAAGGCCGAGGGTAGAAAGTCTGCCATGCCAAGTGGAGAAGTGAAGGAATACCCAGGAAGCCCAAGACTCAGGGAAACCTGCTCTCTGGGTGACCTCACCCACAGAAACTTACAGCTGTCACCACATGGCCATTGAGGTTCCTTTCTGGGACTGTCTCCTTTTTCTTGAAGGATGTAAGCCTGGCCCAGGATAACAATCCTGGGAGAACAAACTCCCCCTTCTGACGCTGGGAGAAGGGAGCAGAGGAATTCAACCCGCAAGGCTGGTTGCTGGTAACCTTCCATTGAGAAAAACTGCTGTCTGGGAGCTGCCGCCATTCCTGCCTGTCAAGGGCGTCACGCACAAGGGCTGTCTTCCCAGAAAGGAAGAAGGACACGTGTGTGCCTTCTGAGAGTTCGCGCTCACAGCCCTCTTGTGCAAAATTCCCTCCAGAGTGGAAAGGAAAAGAAGACTTGGGACATGGTGATCGTTAGGCCGGTCTCCGAAGGTCCCCTAGGTAGCTTGGGGAAGAAGGGACTGCAAGCATTTGTGATCAGAGGGAACAGAGAAGGTGAGTGGGACCAGCGGGAGAGAGGAAGAGCTTGATGCTCAGCCAAGAGCTCCTTCCACTTCCCGGGCCAGAGGCACTTGGCCGCTCGGCCCAGGCCTGACGAGGACCAGAGCCGCTCTCCAAGTGCCCCTGAGTTGCTCTTACTTAATTAGCTCCATGGCCATAAAAGGCTGGCTCAGCTCGGAGGAGGTGCCTGGCCCCAAGAAGCAGCAAACGGAGTGTCATAAAAACACAGCCCCGAGAAGGGGAAAGGGCAGGGCAGGGCGGGAAATTCAAATCATAATGGATGTGTTGTTTCTAACAGCCCCGGCCCATCCTGTCCTGGAAGGAGGCTGGGTCCCAGCCCCTGAGTCCTGCTGTGCCCAGGCCTAGCCCATCACAGAAGGAAGCGAACAGGTCCTAGGAAGACAAAGAGCTTTGGTGCATGTGTGTTATTTCATCAAAGCAAAAGATAATGCATGGTGGTTTCCCTGGTGGTCCACTGGCTAAGACTCTGCGCTCCCAATGCAGGGTACCTGGGTCCAATCCCTGGTCAGGGACCTAGATCCCACATGCCACAACTTAAAAAAAAAAAATCCCACATACCACAACTAGGACCCAGCTCAGTCTAATTAATTATTTAGTTAATTTTTTAAAAAAGATAATGTATAAAAACTTTTAATTCTTCCTTTAAAACCAATTCTGGGATTTCTTTGTAACTGACTATTATGTCAATTAGTGTCCCCTTATTAAGACTCTATATGAGAAATTTCTTATAGGACTTAGTGTGAAGGAGCCTATTGTCAGAGAAGTTGGGATAAGAGGGTGGTGGGAGAAGAGGTTTAGAATCAAATTCCTCTGGATTTAAATACTAGCTGTGTGACTTAAAGGCAATCGGTTAACCTCTCTGATTTTTATTGGTTAAATGAGGATTGTTGTTGAATGAGGATTATTGTTAAATGAGGATAATAATAATATTTACTCCTGAGAATTGTTAGAAGAATTAAAATTCTGTGTATAAGGCATAGGGCACAGTGCCTGCTACATAGTAGATGCTCAATAAATACAGTTGTGCATAAACACGATTATAAAACACAATGTAGCTCCTCTAACTTCTTGGCCCTGTAAGTGGAAATAATGTTTATCATCAGAGGGCTGCCGTGTGAGAATACCTTCAAAGATAATGGTGCTCTTTTAGTATCAGTCCCTTTCTCTTTCTCTCCCTGGCCTCTGCTTATGCCTCAGCCTCTGAGAGGTTCAGAACCAGATCCAATGTCTAATCCAGCTCTTGGGGTACAGTTGGTTCCGACTTCTCTTTCTAGCAACCCTCTTGTAAGCATGTTTCTTGCCATCTGTCTCAAATTTCCACTGGAGAAAGATCGGGAGCCAGTAAAGAACAGGCTCACACAACAAGTCTACATTTTGTGCCTCAGGAACTCTGCCCTGTGTCTCTGCCTGACTCTCTAAGACCCAAATCCTCTTTGTCTGGAAGGTGCCACAAGCTGCCGGCTGGGAGCTGCATGGTCCCTGGTCCTTGAACGAGTCAGAGATGAAGGGCACCCTGCCTCCCTGCCAGCCGGTCCAGAGCCCGAGCTGGTCTAGGTGGGATGTGCACGCTCTCAGCTTCTGTCGGGATTCTTCCTCACACCCTCCGTCTGCCGCTCAGTCTGTGCCAATCACCCTCAGCGCACCCCTAATGCCCTCCGTCTCCTGGGGCCGCACAGGGGAACGTGCTCTTGCCGGTCACCTTCACGGGGCATTTGCCAAGGGCTCACTGAGTCCCAAAGGCCCCTCTAAGAGGCAGGTCCCATCATTCTGCCTGTTTTATGGGGAGAGACTTAACACTTGGAGAAACAGAATAACTTACTTCATCGAGGTCAGGTAGAGACAGAGGCAGGAATACAACCCGCGTCAAGGGAAATGTGTCAAAGGTCACTGTGACCAGCACCCATTCCCTAGTGGGCCCGTCTCACTGCTAAGGGTTGGATTCAGGCTCTGTGCCTTTACGAGAAGTAAATAGACATGGAGAAGAAATTAAGCAACCACACAAATCTCAAAGATTTCTTGAGTGCTGACTCAGGATCTGGCATTGGCCGGGGGACTGTGATGGGAGCTGCTCAAGCCCTGCGCTGGTACTCTCTGCAGGGGACTGTGCTAAGTACCCTCCACCTGGAGCGCCCGGAACACCCAGTGCTGGTCCATCCCTGCCTGCTCTTACTCTGCTGTCCCCTCTGCCTAGATCGCACCCCTCCCCTCTTCCACCTCATTCCTGGATGCTCAGGCTCAGATCGGACACCATTCTCAGGAAGTCAACATCCCCACAGGTCTCTTGGGGGCCCCCATCACCTCATTGTAATGGCCTGTTTGTGAATGTCTCTCCCTCCAGTCAGGACATGCCCTGCGGACGTGGATGCGCTTTGTACATCTTTGTCCTTCCCACACCTAGAATCCCACCAAGCACACAGCACAGGTTCCTCAGGCTTCTGTTTACCTAAATCAGGAGTTGGCAAGCTAAGGCCATGGGCCAAATCCAGCCTTTGGCCTATTCTTGAATGGTCCCTGAGATGAAATGCTGTTTACATTTTTCAAGGGTTGTAAACAACACAAAAGCAGAAGTATGCAACAGAGACCACACTGTGGGTCTACAAAGCCTAAAGTATTTACTCCCTGGGGGTTATGCAGAAAAAGTGTGCCAACCCTTGTTCTAAGTGTTGCAACTAAGCCTTGAGGGGCAGGTGGGGTGGGGCAGCTAGTGGGATGAGCGGGGTTCAGGCTGACCCCAAGAAGCTTATCTGGCTGCAGGAGAAGACAGGAGCCACAGGTACAGGGAGAGAGTAAATAACGCCAGATGCTGTTGGAACAGGGGATGCTCCAGACAGATTTCATGGCGGCAGCTGAGTTCAAAGGGTGAGGAGGATTTCCGTAGTCACTATAAATAGGAGGCACTCCCAGCTGAAGGATCGCACACAAAAGTTCAGTGAAATGAGAGGCCCCGTATAAAGAAGACAATACCGGAGAAATCACACCGTCCATCATGAAGGGGTGACTGAGCCCATGCACGTGTGTGCTAGAACCTGTTCATTAAACGTAATGAGTTTTTAAAGGACATATGGGTTGTTGGGGAGACGAGAAAGGGGCTAAACAGTCCGACTGAGACAAACTGTGAGAACTGGATCAGAGAAACATAGCAAACAGCACTAACTGATCACCACGCTCTTTCATGAGAGGCTTGGATGTAGCTTCAATTGCCTCTCCACCTAGAATCCAGCCCCACTCACTTTGCCCATTTGGAGTTGAAGTACATGTAATCAACTTGTCATTTTGGACTCGATGGAGTCCCCAAACTCCTGGTATAACAGGAGCTTTGAGGAGAGGGGCCAGGAGGGCTGGCCTAGACAGGTGGGCAGCATTGTGGTGGGGGGTGGGGCTGGAAGGATGCACTGGGCCTCTCCTTTAACTGCCTTGACATTCCAAGGCGGCTAGATGAACCAGATTGTGGCTGGGAAGTGCTTAGGCCATGCTGCCGGAGAAGACAGGGTGTCATTATTTATCCACACAAAGTGCTCCGCGGTTGTTATTTCTTTATTAATAATTTCCTGTGGGCTCAGAGGTGCCCGCAGCCACGGCATCACCTCATCAGCCTCTCCCGCCCACTCCGAGACTCAGCTGCAGCTTCAAAGCCTGGGCTTTTCTTTGCATGTGGAGGGACCAGGCAATTAGCACCCGCCTCCTGCCTCCTCTGCCCAGTGAGTCAGAGACATGCTTGGTCAGCAGCCCCTTTCTGCCAGCCTGGCCCCTGAGGACTCCAGACACCTTGGGTGAGGAGCTGCAGAGAAGCTGAGCCTTCTCCTTGGAACCAGGCAGGGGAAAGCACAGGTCCCCCTGCTTCCAGAGCTCCCCAAGCAGAGGCAGGCACCTGGGCAGGAGCTCACGGTGTGTGGAGACCCAGCAGAGACACCGGGCATGGACACGGTGTGTGGAGACCCAGCAGAGACACCGGGCATGGACACGGTGTGTGGAGACCCAGCAGGGACAAGGAGAGGCCTGGGCCCTTCTCCTGGACCTCACAGGGAACCCAGCAAGGCCGAGACCTCTGGGGAGTTCAGGGTTAGGCGAGGGGGCAGCATACCCAGACTTCGGGATTGAGAATAGCTAGGGGAGCTGGGAGCTAAGCAGAGATCTAATGGGTCAGGGGCAGCTACTGGAGGGGAGTGTGGAGGTGTGGGTGGAGAGCATTCCAGGCAGAGTGATAGCAGAGGCCAGAGATGTGAGCATATTGAGGGGACTGAGGTTTAGAAAGGCTGGGTCAGAGTGCAAGGTGGGCATGATGAGATCCGGTCTTGGATCTTTGTGGGCAGCCAGATCACATGGGACTTTGTCCCAAGCTGAAAGCAGAAGGACTTCTTACCAGAGCATCAGTGGGCATGATATGCTGGGGAGAGGCACGATTAGATTAGCATTTTAGAGAAACTTGCAATCTGGATGCCAAGTGGGAGTCCCTTTCTGACCCACTAGGCATCACCCAGGACTAGGCAGGAAGCAGTCCCATCCACTGTGGGCCATCTTGGGCAAGCTGGGTCCCCCCGTGGGAACCTGGCCTCAAAAGGCAGTTGAATGACCTAGGGTTTTCTAAGAGCAAAGGGAATGGGACACGGTAGGACCCTCTGGCCAAGCTCACACCACCCAGCTAGGTACCTCTGGCTCAAAGCCCCTTGCTCACAAGTACTCACATCACAGGCAGGTGTCTCCAGTGGAGGAAGGCGAGAAAGGCTGTGAACAGCACGGCCCCCCACTCCCGGCACTGAGTAGGTGATCTAAAGAGTTAGCACTTGCAGTAGTGCATACCGTGCATCAGGCATCGTGCTTTGCATATACTAACTCATCCCGTCATCCCTAGGCTCTATGAGAGAAGTGTTATTGTTACCTACATTTTACAGATGCCCACAGAGAGGCCCAGAGAGGGTAAGTAACTCGCCTGAGGCTGTGCAACAAGTAAATAGTAGAGCCACGTGAAATGAATGTATGCGGTAAGGAAGAAGAGAACAGAAAGGTCATCTGCGGCTTAGGGGGAAGAAAGTGAGACGAAATGCAGCTGAAGAGACCAAGGTGATGGCAGTGAATGTAGGCATTTTGTAGATGTATTGTGCAATTAAATGACCTTTTGCACAGAAAGGTGCAGTGCGGCTTCTGACATCAAGGAGCTCGATAAACCTTAGCTGCCGGATGTACCCTCTGTGCTGCAGGTATATTGGCCAGAGCTCTCATCTCTTTTAATTGCCACGTGGTCGGTCACTTGCCCGTCCCTCCATTTGTTCATCTACCCATCTGCTTATCCTTCATTTTCCTGGTACTCGAAGAGGATGGACAATAGATAAAGATCCAAGGTCTTCTAATCGTCTCCCATAGGCCTGCAAAGTAGAGGGAATCATTTCTTAAGAATGAAAAGGGACATTATTCTCAGTTTTGAGTGTTCTGTCTGAACAGAAGCCTACTTAATAGCCAAGAAGAGACAGCCAGGGAGTTGGCAGTCTCACCTCTGACTCCATGAACAGATGACTTGATGGGAAAGCACTTGAATTCTGGGCAGCCACAGCTTGGGCACAGGGCAAGGTAGCTCAGTGTCTCCTTCCTCAACTGAGCTTGGAAACAGGGGTATGTGATGGGCCTGAAATAAGAAGGGACAGAGAGGGAGTATCCTACCTGGATTGAGATGATTCAAGACCAGTGTTATTAAAAATAATTGGGAAAACAACAACAACAAAAAGACCAGTGTTAAACTGTAAACACACTTCACACCACTGGCCTATAGAAAGAACCAAGGTTACTTTTCAAGGTCATTGATGGAAGTAGCATTTCAGGAAGTGCAAATCTTGTTTATATGTGATTTCTTTAATGTTGTCTTTTATACATTCCCAAACAGTTCCCTTCCTGTTCTGCCTGCTCAGATTCTCTGCCTCCTCTGTCCTTCCTCCTCCCTGGAGGGGTCCCCTTGGACCTGGGAGGACAGATGAAGGAGAGACATTCAGTGGGCACAGGGGATCCAGCATGGGACCTCCCCCAGCTCCTGGTATCCAGGTCTGGGAACTACAACCCAACAAATGAGCTGTCTCCTCATCTTCACTCTCTCTTCCCACCTCCTGGTGCCCCTAGGGCTCACCCCTGGGGGAATCTGGGAGGCTTCAGCTAAGACAGGCTCCAAGGGAACTGAGAGTTACAAGGTCAATGGATGGGGGTGTGGAAACTGTAAGCAAGCAAGCACCTTGAGATGCATGACTATGGATTTTGAGTCACTTTCATGGTGTTTGAGAAACACAAACAAAGGACTTGGGCTATGTTGAAATCCCTTTTGGTTTCTGCACTGTGTTCTTTTAGCTATGACATGGCTCTGGATCTAAAGCCCGTAGGTCACTGCTTGTTCATTATATGCTCATGACAAAGAAACCTATAAAACACACATTGATCCTTGCCCAATGGGTTCTCTAGTTTCTCAGAGACTAGGCATTGACTTGTCTCGTCCCATCATTTATTCACTGATTCACTCAAGAAGCTGTTAACAAGCACCTAGCATGATCTAGGACCTGTTCTGGGCACAGGATACCCAGAATGGTTCCTCCTCCAGCCTCCCAGCCCCAGACCTGTGTCCTACCACCCACCAATCAAGCTGTCTTCTCATCTTCACTCTTTTCCCCCCACCTCCTGGTGGGCCTCAAAGCTCACCAGTGGGTATTGGCCATCTTGACTGGTGTCCTCAGGCCTGAAGAAGTTGCCAACCTTCCCCCTGTGCCTCAAGTCAGATGCCACATTGAAATTATTTGTGCACACTTTGGTCCTCCCTGCCTGCCTATGAACATCACAAGGTCAAAGGCCATGCCTTACGGAGCTTTAAATCCCCAGAGCCCAGCACAGCGTCTGGCACAGAGCAGGCATCAGTGGGTAACTGTGGAATTTTGAAAATATCTGTTGGTTCTCATTCTATCAGCCAGCAAAGTGGAGCAGGCACATCCTACGTGCAAGGCATTGACTCTGAGGCCCAGCTGGTGAACATGGCAGACACGGTCACTGTGCGTGAAAGCCAATGGCTTCTTGGGACCCTGACGACAGGAGCAGACAGCAGAAGGGGCGAGCCCAGTCTAGGGGTGGGGACGTTGGGGTGGAGAGACAGGCTGGGGAGGGCTTTCTAGAGGAAAGTGACATTTAAATCAAGTAGGAACTAACTACAATAAGCAGTTTTCAGCACTGGTTACATATAAAAACAATCTGGAGAATGATATAAAATTACTGGTGAAATGCCTCACCCCCAGAAATTCTGATGTGTTTGACTTGGGGTGAGGCCTGAACAGTCTCTCTTTTTAACTTCCTAAAATGATTCTAGGGCTTCCCAGGTAGTGCTAGTGGTAAAAAAAAAAAAAAAAAACCTGCCTGCCAAAGCAGGAGACATAAGAAATGCAAGTCCGATTCCTGGGTCAGGAAGACCTCCTGGAGGAGAGCATGACAACCCACTCCAGTATTGCCTGGAGAATCCCAAGGACAGAGGAGCTTGGTGGGCTACAGTCCATAGGGTCGCACAGAGTCAGACACGACTGAGTGACTAACACACACGCAGAACGATTCTAGTGTGAGAGGCCAGGGTGGAGTCTCATCAAGCTGCGTGAAGGCAGAGGTGGAGGTCGAGGGGTGGGGTGGGTAAGAATATTCCTCACTAGCATGTGTAAAAGTTCTGAACTGGAAAAGAGCCTGTTTATAGCCTAGGAACTAACAGAAATACAGTAAGGCAGAGGGGAAGACAGGGAGAGAAGGCATCACCGCAGAGCCAGCTGTCAGTGCCCACTGAGTCCACATCAGGATGTCACAAGCTCTAAAAGCCGCCTGGGAGCCTACCTACTCGATTCCAGGGGAAAAGCGAACATCCAGGGCTACCCATGTTCGAGGTCATCACCCATGTGCGAGGTCATTACCTCAAATCTCCCTTGATGATGGCCATACTGAGTGGTGTTATTCCCTGCTGCGGACAGGCTGCTGGAGGAGGAGTTGTGAAAACATCTAGACAGGTAAGGACTATGCTGGCACTGGGAGCTCCCACTGATTTCTGCACAGGCTTGCTGTGGTCTTTTATACCACCCCAGATACTGAAGCTAAAGTCAAAGGAGAAAAGGAAAGCTATACCCATCTGAATGCAGAGTTCCAAAGAATAGCAGAGAGAGATAAGAAAGCCTTCCTCAGTGATCAATGCAAAGAAATAGAGGAAAACAATAGAATGGGAAAGACTAGAGATCTTGTCAAGAAAATTAGAGATACCAAGGGAACATTTCATGCAAAGATGGGCACAATAAAGGACAGAAATGGTATGGATCTAAAATAAGCAGAAAATATTAAGAAAAGGTTGCAAGAATACACAGAAGAACTACACAAAAGAGATCTTCATGACGCAGATAACCACGATGGTGTGATCACTCACCTAGAGCCAAGACATCCTGGAATGCAAAGTCAAATGGGCCTTAGGAAGCATCAGTATGAACAAAGCTAGTAGAGGTGAAGGAATTCCAGCTGAGCTATTTCAAATCCTAAAAGATGATGCTGTGAAAGTGCTGCACTCAATATGCCAGCAAATTTGGAAAACTCAGCAGTGGCCACAGGACTGGAAAAGGTCAGTTTTCATTCCAAGCCCTAAGAAAGGCAATGGCAAAAAGAGTGTTCAAACTAATGCACAATTGCACACATTTCACACACTAGCAAAGTAATGCTTAAAATTCTCCAAGCCAGGCTTCAACAGTATGAGAACCATGAACTTCCAGATGTTCAAGCTGGATTTAGAAAAGGCAGAGGAACCATAGATCAAATTGCCAACATCTGTTGGATCATAGAAAAAGCAAGAGAGTTCCAGAAAAACATACACTTCTGCTTTATTAACTATGCCAAAGCCTTTGACTGTGTAGATCACAACAAACTGTGGAAAATTCTTCAAGAGACAGGAACACCAGGCCACCTTACCTGCCTCCTGAGAAATCTGTATGCAGGTCAAGAAGCAACAGTTATAACTGGACATGGAACAACGAACTGGTTCCAAATGGAGAAAGGAGTACATCAAGGCTGTATATTGTCACTGTGCTTATTTAACTTCTATGCAGAGTACATCATGCGAAATGACAGGCTGGATGAAACACAAGCTGGAATCAAGATTGCCAGGAGAAATATCAATAACCTCAGATATGCAGATGACACCACCCTTATGGAAGAAAGCAAAGAGGAACTGAGGAGCCTCTTGATGAAAGTGAAAGATGAGAGTGAAAATGCTGGTTTTAACTCAACATTCAAAAAACTAAGATCACAGCATCTGGTCCCATCACTTCATGGAAAATAGATGGGGAAACAATGGAAACAGTGATAGACTTTATTTTCTTGGGCTCCAAAATCACTGCAGATGGTGACTGTAGCCATGAAATTAAAAGATGTTTGCTCCTTGGAAGAAAGCTATGCCCAACCTAGATAACATATTAAAAAGCAGAGATATTAATTTGCCAACAAAGATCCATCCAGTTAAAGCTATGGTTTTTCCAGTAGTCATGTATGGATGTGAGAGTTGGACCATAAATAAAGCTGAGCACCAAAGAATTGATGCTTTTGAACTGTGGTGTTAGAGAAGAATTTTGAGAGTCCCTTGGACTGCAAAGAGATCAAATCAGTCAATCCTAAAGGAAATCAGTCCTGAATATTCATTGCAAGGACTGATGCTGGAGCTGAAACTCCAATACTTTGGCCACCTGATGCAAAGAACTGACTCCTTGGAAAAGACCCTGATGCTGGAAACAATTGAAGATGGAAGGAGAAGGGGGTGACAGAGGATGAGATGGTTGGATGACATCACCAACTTGATGGACATGAATTTGAGCAAGATCTGGGAGTTGGTGATGGACAGGGAAGTCTGGTGTGCTGCAATTCATGGGGTTGCAAAGAGTCAGACAAGACTGAGTGAACTGAACTGAACTGAGATATTGATTCAGGGAATCTGGCTTCCATTATACATGTTGGATGCCACCCCAGACTAACTGAATCGGAATCCCTGGCTAGTGAAGGGGGAAAACCCAGGAGAAATCCTAGCAGTTGATTAATATAGAGGAAAGGGCATGTGAATTTTTTTTAACGCCAGAGAAAACTAGGTTCAAATTCTGGCCCTGAAACTTTGTTACTTGAATTAACACAGATATTTAACCTCTTGGAAGCTCAGTGGTATATTTGCAGAAGGAGATTTATAATACCTCCCTGGTAGGCATGTGGGGGATTTGAGATTAGCAATGTATTTGGGGGAGGGGAGTCTGACTGACTGTGACATAAGATTGTGATGATGATGGTGTGGTAATGATGGTAATGATGATGCTATTTTTTTCTTTGAAGTTACACTGTGAGTCACAATTCTAGAATGAAATAATCAAAGTATGATTGTAATTGATCACACATACCATATTCACATTTTAGACTTTGGTTGATTAAAAAAGTTCTTTATAAGAAGATTGCTAAGGACACTCTGCCAAATGTTTCATTATTAAATTGATTCTAAAATGCTTTTCTGCTCTTCCAAGAAAAGATGATAAACACTTTGAATGATGTGAAGTTTGAGATATTGTTAGTCCTCAAATCTGTATCCTATGAGTCAGAGATGAGCAGATCATAAGAGCAATGATGATGTGTGTTTCAGAGCTCTTAAGGCTTTTACACGTATTGATTTTAATATAAGCAACAACCTTCTCAGGTAAATATTAATATCTCCATTTTGCAGAAGAGCCAGATACTTAGAGAAAAAAAGCCACAAGTCTCTTCCTTGAGCTTCCTGAATGGAGCTGCCATGCAATGAGAGGCTTATAAGCTGCAGGAAGCCATGTGCAGGGGTGTCAGGCAAGCACCGCCCTGCACCCAACAATGTCCCACCTGCTTCTCAGCCTCAGGAATAGCATCAGCTACAAAGGCCTGAAAGGAGTGCAGGGTAACAGGGTAACAGTTTTGTCAAGCGGTCAATTTTGCTCTCTTAACATGGTGATGGTCTCGGCAATGGCTTTCTCTCCGCTCAGGCTCCCAGGCCTGGGGCTCCTCTCCCCTGAGTCCTTACCCTCAGGAAATACAGCACAGGTGATAAGCTCCTTGGCTTTCAAGTTGCATAACACCGAGGTCTGAATTCCAATTCCTCTACTCAATAGCTGTGTGACTTAAGCAAATTATTTCATTTTTCTGAGTTTAGATTTCTCTTCTGTGAAGAGGAGAGGGTCCTCACAAACTGCTCTGAGAATTGAACATGAGACCACATATAAATATGTCTTATACATTGCAAGCATCTAGTAGGTGCTCAATAAATGTTCATCTGCTCCCTCTTCTTCCTTGGGCAGGTGGCGTTCAACAGTCTCCTCCTTGGCAAGAGCTTCTTGGCATCTTGAAGCCCTCAGGATGTAGCTGCTGGTTTAGATTCAACCAGGCTGAGCCTTGAGACTTGAGTGATATCTTGCTCTCCATTTCTGAAATTCAGAGCTCTACCACCCACCCCTTCTCAAAGTTTGCCAGAAGCTCTAAGGATGGCGGCCTCACTTCCCTATTCTAGGAGACTCATTTCTCTGGTCAACCTTGTAACTATCCTTTGGACTGGTGGGAGGGAATGCTTCTCTAAGCAGCTCTAAATGAATCTTGCACTCATGGCCTCTCCATTAACAGCCTGCAGCCCAGCCACGGTCTGAGATACGCAACAAGACTACCAAAGACTCAGGGAAAGCAATGAGGAAACACAGGCAGGGCCAAGAAACTGACAAATCTGGTTTGTCTACAGATTGGGATCCCCAGTAGCTGCCTCTGTGCTCAGCTGTGGGACCAACATCCTTGTGACAAAGGATTAATTTTCTCCTCTCACTCAAAAGAGTCTTCAACAGAAAGTCTAGACTAAAAGAATGAGGCCCAGAGAAGGAGTCAAGGGCTGGTGGAGGGCTCGCCTTTCAGGCCTAGTCTCCTTCAGTGATGGGGATCAGGCTTCGCCTCTCCCCATAAAGGATGGTCTGGTCCCCTTCCTGTACTGTCAAGGCCTTGCCCTGTGGGAGGGAAGAAAGAAGGTTTCATTCCATGCAACAGCCTGGCTCAGTCATCAGTGGCTTTCTGGAACTCTGGGCTGTGTCTGGGCTCTGCAGGAAGGAATGCTGTCATCAATTAGTGATGCCTGCCATGGGAGCGGGAGGGGCAGCCACATGCCACACACTTGTCCTCTCTGTCAAGAGCAGAAAACCTGCACAGTCTGCGTCCACACGCCTAACATCAACGGTGTGTGGATGTTATTATATGAGAGGCTTTTTGCTTTGCTGAGAACCTCGATGGAATCTGAGAAAAGGTTAGGAGCCAAGGGCTGAGGAGACTCGAACTGTTCTTCGTAACAGAAGCAGAAAGTATTGGAGTTTCTACACTTATCCGGAAAGAAAGAGGGGAAGATAAGAAATGAGAGTGGGAAGGAAAGAGAATGTTACCAGGATCGGGGACTGATGGGGGGGAGGGGTGGGTTGCAGGGTAGGGTGCTGGATGAAGCAGACAAGGAAAAATCCAAACCAGTCAGGGGTCACGGGGGAAGGCAGGAGAGCCCAGGAGCTGTTTGGGTGATGGCTCTGAAGTCAGACTGCCTGAGTTCACTTCCTCAGCTCTGCTACTTCCCAGCTATGTAACCTCAGACACATCTCTAAACCTGAGTTTAATCTATACACTGGACATAACAATAGTGCCTAATTCCAAGCACTGTAGGGCCAATCAAATCAGATCATGCACATAAAGTGCTTAGTACATTGCCTACCATATAATAAGCACTCAGAAAACATCAGCTTTTGTTCTTTTTGTTTCTCACTCCCAAACAGTACCTAATATTTGATATGAAAAGTTACAAGCATTTCTGAAATACATACCCCACTCTTTGTCTTGCCAGCAAATCATTGGTATACTTTACACACATATACATCGCTTTGTGTGAAATAGATTGGGTTTCTAACCCAGAAAATGTGGTGCAGAGTCAACAGGGACAGAGTGGGAAAAGGACCATTAAACTAAGAGCTGAGAGAGGGGGAACTTAAGGGGACTGAGCAGACGGGTCTCTTACTGGGAGCCCACTGGGACTTGACTGAAATTGGGGAGAGCCTTGGACCTCTACAGGGCACAGAGTGAGGGGCTCAAGCTAAGTATAAATGGCCCCCTGAGTCAGGAGGAGGGCCCTAGCTGGCATCAGGTCACATGTACATGAAATCAGGCAGCAGTGTGGCAAGGGGAAGTTACACCAGGCTGGAGAATGAAGGCATAAGGCATAGTCCACCCGTCACTGGACCTGGGGCCTGAGTGTCTCAGGCATGGGTGAGACTGGTGGGTGCCCCCATGGGCAGTTCTGTGCTTCTACCTGAATCCTGGAGTTAACAGGCACAGCTTCACCATAGGACAGTGCCTGAATGGAAAGAAGCCTCCAGGGCAGGCCTGACTGGTGCCACTGGGGTGCTGACTCTGCAGGGCCACACAGCTGTCCCTCCAGCTGCCTGGCACATGGTGGTTGGCAGGGATGGGAGGACAGTCAGGGCCATGAGACCCACTTGGACTTTGAAAGGTTGGAAGGCGGGTAGAAGGAACAATTGCCATTCTCTCCCTGAGGACACAGTGAGCAGGTCATACATTGAATCGGTCTCGCCAGCCAGTGTTGATCCGATGATTCCACAGCCTGGCTCCCTGTCTCAGCCCTCTGCGGACAGTGAGGCCTCCTTGGGCATTCTGCTGCTTTACTCTGAGACCCAGATGGACTCTGACCACAGCAAGCAGTCTTCTGGTGTGGGATCAGCTGGCAAGCTTAATATTGTTCTTAACTGCTTTGAACAACGACCTTCTGGTCTTTGATGGTAGGAAAACTAGAAATCTAACATTCATTCAATCATTTTTTCCCCCTATTGTCTCTGCAATGAACCTGTTTTAAAACACACACACAACAGAGAATACTTCTCTTTGAAACTGTTTTTTTTCTTAAGGTAAAAGATGCTATAAACTATAATCCAGGCCAGAGAGGGCACATACGTGGCTGCTGAGACCCTACTTCCCATTCCCACACCCATGGCAGGCATTGCTAATCGAACACAGCACTCCTCTACTGCATTCCAGGCAGCCACTGGCAAGTGATTGGGGTTGGCACATAAGTTAAACGTGATCCTTCCCAATCCTCCCTCACCTGAAATTCAGGAGACCTGGGTTCTAATCTGACCTTGACCGTTAATTCGTTGAGTGCTTTAGTCCCCTTATCCATTATAGGAGACAAATATTTCATATCCTACGTAACCACAGATTCTCATGTGAATGAAGTAACACAATTAACAATGAAATCCATTGAGTATTAAATGTCAAACCGCTCAACATTTTCACACTTGTTCTCTTATTTAGAATTATAATAACTGTCCACACTGGGCATAATGTCCTCACTTCTTCTCCAATAAGGACACTGTGCCATGCTACATCTAAGAAACTCATTCCAAGCCACACAACTAGTAAAGGGACAAAGCCAAGATTGTAATCCAGGCCTGTCTGGCCATTGAACTCCTATTCTTACCTACACACCTGAGTTTCAAAAGCCCTCTGACAAGTTAACAACACCGTAAAAAACAGAAGAGACCCATGCATCTCACTATACAGTATTTTTGACTTTGAATCATTTCAACACACCCAATAGCAATCCAAAAAAATGGAAGCAACCCAGGCATACATCGGATGAATGGGTAAGCAAAATGGGCTATGTCCGTACAATGGGACGTTATTCCGTCTCAAAAAGGAATGAAATTCTGACACATGCTATGACATAGATGAACCTTGAATACACTGTGATAAGTGAAATAAGACAGACACAAAAAGGAAAACACTATGATTACATTTCTATGAGGTAGCTGGTGGTGGTGGCAGTTTAGCTGCCAAGTCGTGTCTGACTCTTGCGACCCCCATGGATTGTAGCCTGCCAGGCTCCTCTGTCCATGCGATTCTCCAGGCAAGAATACTGAGAGTGGTCAAAATCATAGAAACAGAAAGTAGAATGGTGGTTGCCAGAGGTTGGGGGTTACAGGTAGGGGGTAGAAAGTTTATTGTTTAGTGGGTAGAGGGTGTCAGTTTGAGAAGATGAAAAAGTCCTGGAGGGGGCTGGTGATGATGGTTACACAACAATGTGAATATACTTAACGCCACTGAACAGTACTCTTAAAAATGGATAAAATGGTAAATTTCAGGTTATGTATCAGTTCAGTCGCTCAGTCGTGTCCAACTCTTTGCAACCCCATGAACCACAGCACGCCAGGCCTCCCTGTCCATCACCAACTCCCGGAGTCCACCCAAACCCATGTCCGTTTAATCAGTGATGCCATCCAGCCATCTCATCCTGTCGTCCCCCTCTCCTCCTGCCCTCAATCCTTCCCAACATCAGGGTCTTTTCAAATGAGTCAGCTCTCCCCATCAAGTGGCCAAAGCATTGGAGTTTCAGCTTCAACATCAGTCCTTCCAATGAACACCCAGGACTGATCTCCTTTAGGATGGACTGGTTGGATCTCCTTGCAGTCCAAGGGACTCTCAAGAGTCTTCTCCAACACCACAGTTCAAAAGCATCAATTCTTCAGTGCTCAGCTTTCTTTATAGTCCAACTCTCACATCCATACATGACTACTGTCATGTATGTACAGGTTATGTACATTTCACCACAATTTTAAAAAGTGACACTGCCCCAAAGCTCTGCTTCCCCTCAGTTAGTGTTTTCACAGATAAAGGCTATTATTAATACTACCATACTATTATAATTGGGCTTCCCAGGTGACACTCGTGGTAAAGAACCAGATGCAGGTTTGATCCCTGAGTCAGGAAGATCCCCTGGAGGAGGGCAGAGCAACCCACTTCAGTCTTCTTGCCTGGAAAATCTCATGGACAGAGAGGGTGGTGGGCTATGGTCCACAGGGTCGCAAAGAGTCAGACACGACTGAAGTGACTTAGGATGGCACAGCTATTATAATTAGAAGGGGCTAATTATTCTCCATTCTCTAGCGGGGCTACACCATCACACATCAGAATCTCAGAGTGGCAGAAACAACTCTGGTTATGTGTTAGAAACATATCCAATGTTGCAGTTTTACATTTAGAAACCAGAGTTACCTATTACTTTTGTGATACACCTTGTCTAAATCTTCCAGACTGGGCGGACATGGAGTCCGAGAATTGAGAAACCCTGAGTCAGATATGAAGCTGGGGGTGGTGGGTCACCTCTGGCTTCTGTTAGAATCTGCTGGCCGCCTCCCCCTCCCCAGTGCCCTGTACCCCTCCAGTCTCTCCCAACCTGGTCTAGTACTGCTGTTCATCCTTCTTTTCTTCTGGCCCCCACCTCTTGCTGCCCCCTGGATGTCACTTTCAGGAGCCAGTGAATCATTGTGTCCAGGCTGGGAGGCGGTGACTGATAGTGGTGACTCATCCCAAGCCACGCCAGAAAAGGGATCAGAGAAGCACAGGTGATGGGCTCCCGGATGGAGGCCCCACCCACACACCAGGGAGGTCCAGCCCCGCTGGGCAGCCCCTGGCACGCCATGGCCTGGTGAGGTCAGCATGAAGCCAGCCTGTTTCCCCTGTCCAGAAGTGCTGTTTGTCTGGCCTTTGCTGTGCTGTCTAACCCGATGTTATCTGAGAGCACTGTGTTTACTTCAGACAGCTTCGCCTGCCACATTTATGCTGGGGAAGGGAACACAAGCAGAGAAAGAAGGGATGTCCGTGGTCCTCCTCTTTAGAATGTTTTCTTTCCAAACAAGAGCTGCTTGCCTTGAAAGGCTCAGTTTCTTAATGGCAGGCAGATAAATGATCAACAGAATGATCAGAAGAGTAATCACTGCTTTTTTGGCAAGGCTAACTAAATTGGATGTTACACTAAGCACCGGACACAGAATAATAACTCATTGAAATCTTGCAAGAACTCTGCGGATTATGAGTTCCATTTTATTGATTGGGAAACTGAGGCCCTCAGTGACTGAGTCACTTGTAAAGGGCAACATTGCTAACAAGGGCTAAGGTCACGATGTGAACTCATAAAATCTGCTTTGGGCTCTCATCTTTAACGTGTCAAGGAAACTGAGGTCCAGACAAGGGAACTCTCCTTGATTCCACCCTCTCTCTTGCTTTGCAACCCATATCAATCCATGAGCTTGTCCCTCCTAAATACATCTCAAATGTGTTCCCGTATAGCTTAGGCCACGAGCTTCTCTTGCCTGAGTTCCTGTAATTTCTTCTTAAGAGATCTCCCTGCTTCTACTCTGACCATACTCCTCCCGGCCCACTGGCCACACGTGAGCCAAAGTCATCTTTCATTGTCAGAAATCAGAGCAGGTCACCCCTCCCATCCCACCCCCAACACACACACCATCTGGCCATATCTTATGCTTCCTTTGCCCACTACCCACTCCACCTGAACTGGCCTCCAACATTTGCCACGCTCTTCCCAGTATTTCACTTTCACACTCACACTCTCCTCCTATTACTTGGGCCTTGCTGTCTCCTTTTCATCCCAGAGGTCTCTGGTGTAAATGTCAACTCTTGACAACCACTTTCCCTGACTCCTTGTACAACCAGATTCTCCTCTGTTTTCTCCACAATATCACAACTTGAAAATGTACACTTCCACCTCTTTATTTATTTATTTTTCCACCTCTTTATTTTTATCCATCTTCCCCACTGGACTCTAAGTGTCACAAGATCAAGGACACATCTATTGAAGTCATTGATGTATTTCCAGAGCCTGGTGTTATGACAACACAGCATACTTGAATTGCTAAGTATCCATTTGCAGAGTGTTTTTGCTGATTTCCATCTTCCCCAGGACCAGTGCAGAGATGGACCTGGTTTCCTGACTCCACAGCCTTCCTCTGGCCCCAGTGGAGCGTTCTTGATTCTAAATGTCAGTTCAAGTCTAATCAGTGGTGCACTGGTACCTTGGCTCTCCAGGAAAAAATAATCCCTGATTTGTAGCCCTTGCTGATTTCCATGGTGTGAAGACTCCTACTGTAACTGATTTCAAGCAATTACTGTGACATCCGAGACTGCAGACTTGGGAAGAAATGCATGCAGTTAGCTTTTATGAACCAGGATGAGCCTGCTCCAGCACACTGCTAGGCTCATCCAGGCCCAGAGTCCCTCTTATCCTTGGTAAGGGGGTTTAAGGAGTTTGACTTCCATGCTCAAAGGGTATGCCTCAAAGTCCCCTCTCTGCCAGCCCCACTTATGATTAGGTGGCATGGATGGGGTGCCATGGCTGGTGGTTCAAAGTTCAGACAGTAGGGTCTGTAATCCAGCTCCTTGCGTTTAAGCTATGTGACACTTAATAAATAGCACAGCTTTCTAAGGTTCACTTTCTCCTCTGTAAAGTGGAGATAATAATGGTCCCTATATGGTTGTCAGACCGATTACATGAGTTTCTATGTGTTAAGTGCTCACTATAGAATAGTGATTAGAAAAGCCTGAACTCTGAAGTCAGACAGCTTGGGTTCAAATCTCAGTTCTGCCACTTATTGGCTTTGTGACCTTAGGCAAGTTACTTAACCTCTCTGTGCTTCAGTTTCTTAAGATATAAAATAATTATAGTACTTGCCTCACAGAGTCGTGAAAATTAATTAGGCAGTGAACACAGAATCATAGCATAGAATAAAAACTATTATTATTTGGCATTAAACGATAGTAGTAAATATAAAAATCCTTAGCACAGTGTCTGGTACACGGTAAGTGCTTGATGAAAGCAACTTTCTTATTAATAATACCTGATCCTGGGCTGTGTTCCCCAGTCCAAGTCTCCACCTGTGTCCCAGATGTAGTATTTGAGTTTCTATCACCCCATGCCTCTGTCCCTGATGTGTTCAGAAAGCTGCTCCCATCTGTCCCTGCAGGCTCCTCTTTGGCAAGGTCTCATCACTCCAACTTGTTATCACACCTCTCAGGACACCCAGCCCTTCTTCAGAACTCCCTGTCCCACTTTCTGCTTGTGCAGGGCTCCAGAGCCCCAGGACAGCCAACAAGCCTTGCTTGGGGGCTGAGGGACATTAGCACAGGCTTCTAGTCAAGGCCCCCCTGTCTGGTCTACCCTGCCTGCTGTCACTGACCCACATATTGCTGGCTGCATCAGGATATAGGGTGGCATGGTTTCAGGGAGCCTAAGGGTGATGGGAAATGGGCAGGAACTCAGATGTAGACATATTTCCCTGGTATTCAGAACCCACTTGAAGATCAGCCTTGGGCATGCCATAAAAACAAAAGGAAATGGATGTGGAAAATTGATTGGAGTTCAGATTCTCAGCTGCAAACCTATCCTCTCTGAACCACAGCTTTTTTTTTTTTTTTTTGGTATATTAGATGTACAAAGTAACTCATATCTGTGTAGTTGCATTGAGAAAGAAAGACGAAAACCACATATAGGTACTCGCCACAAACTGGATGCTCAAAAAGAGATGACCGTGATGGTAGCTTTCCTAGTCTACCCTAGACTCTCCTGCTTTTTCCAACTTGGAATATTGGAGGGCCAGCATGAGCCCTTGGTCTTAATCTTCTCTTAGTTCAGTTCAGTTCAGTTGCTCAGTTGTGTCCGACTCTCTGCCACCCTACGGACTGTAGCATGCCAGGCCTCCTTGTCCATTACCAACTCCCAGAGTTTATTCAAACTCATGTCCATTGAATTGGTGATGCTATCCAACCATCTCATCCTCTGTCATCCCCTTCTCCTCCCGCCTTCAATCTTTCCCAGCATCAGGGTCTTTTCAAATGAGTCAGTTCTTCACATCAGGTGGCCAAAGCATTGGAGTTTCAGCTTCAGCATCTGTCCTTCCTAGTCATAATCAATCGAAGTTCCCATGAATTAAATGCCCCGATTTATATCCCCAACCCATCATATCTTCGATTCTCCACTGTCACCCCCGGTCAGGTGACCATCATTTCTGTCTTGAGAGCAGTGCTGCTCCTGGGAATCACTTGAGCCTGCGGATTCTGAGTATGTGGGGCAAGCCCTGGGGGTCTGCATTTCTAGCATGTTCCCAGGTGATGCAGATGTTGTCAGTTCTTCTGAGTTTACCTTCTACTCTTGCCCACCTTCTCCTCAGTAGCTAGAGGAATCCTACAAAACGAAAATCAGATCAAATCACTCCCCTACTCAACCAACCACTGCCCCCACCCCCAACAACTTCCCTTCCAACAGGGAGTTAAATCCAAAATGTCAACCCGACCCGCAAATCTCAGCACAACCTGGCTCAGGGCTCCTTCCCCAAGCTCAATTGCTCGCATCTCTCAGGCGCTCACTGCATTTCTCAAGGATGGCCTTCTCTCTATCCCTCAAACACACCATACGCACAGGCTGCCTCCCTTCTCAGAGGCTTTGCATTTCCTGGTCCCTCTGCCCCAAGAATTCTCAGCTGGTGAGTCCAGTTACAGCAGGAAGCTCCGTGACAACAAGTGAGATGGATTCCCTCGTGAGATGGGGGATGGGCCCTCGTCACCGAGGATGGACCTGGGGCTCCTCCTGCAGACAGTCCAACACCCCCCCCACCCACCCCCGGGCAATGGAGTTCTCTGCGTGCTGTCACTCACTGCTCTGCATTTTGTCATTCTGTTTGCTGTTCAGGGGGAAACTCGGCTTGAAGCTGTGACATGAGCTAACCATAGTCCCGCAAGGCCGCTGGACATGGCACAGGAAGGTCTTCTAAAGGCAAATGCCCAGCAAATGGTCCCCCTGCCCCTCATTGGACATCTGTCTCCCTGGAAACCAAGAGAACAGCTGGACAATCTTCCTCCTCCAATCAGGGCTCCAGAGGTGTGCCAGGCTGCCGTTTTGATCCTTTCAGTCACCCCTAAAGCTCTAGCCTGACAGGTCATCCAGGTGGAAGGTGGAAAGCAGAAGTTCAAGTCCCAGCTCTGCCAACCAGGATCCTGCAACCAAGGGCAAGCTATGTCAGCTCTCTAAGCCTGGCGTTCCTTGTCTGTAAAATGCTTGCAGCAGCGGTTCGCTCCCTCACATGGTTATAAACGTATTCATAGGGACAATGTGTTCAGAATGGGACCTGGCACACAGCAAGCGCCCAATAGTGTTAGTTATTATTGTCATGCCTCACTATCTCTGGTATCTTCCAGTAACACGGCAACCGCAGTGGCAGAGTTAGATGGAAAGAGGGTGAGGTTTTGATGCCAGGCACATCTGCGTTTGAATCTCAGCTCTCTCTGTCTCCATGTCTTTGAATGAGTGACTTCACCTCAGTTTTCTCATCTGCACAATGAGGATATTAATAGTAACCTTGTGGGTACATGAGGAGGATTCATGAGTACACAAATGGAAAATGCCTGGCACTTAGCTGGGGCCTAATAAAGGTTAGTTCCCTCCCTCTTGTCCTCCTTTAGCTCCCTTCAGAGCTTGTTCTGCATTCACAGTCTTTTTTTTCCCCTCTTTACTGTCACACTGAATAAATGAATATATTAAGTTAGTTCGAGCAGATACTTTATAAGTATCCAGGCTGGTACATTTCCCAGGTTTCGTCGCCATCCATCATGAAACATTAACAAGAACTCTTAAAGAAACACAGCACATCAGCGAGACAGTGGAGCTTCTCCGTGGCTCTGTGGTTCTTGTGCCAAATGTCACATGTTATTAAGGCCGAGGGCAGGAGAGGCGGAGACGTAGGGGGAGCCTTAGGGGGGCCTTAAGTGGAGCCGGGAAAAAGCATGGTGATTGACAAGCTGACTGTGCAGAGCTAGGGTTCAATGCTGGGCAAACTTCTGCCTTCCTTGGAGGTTTGTAAATTTAAAAAAAAAAAAAGCTTTATAGTCTCAAAAAAGGTGGAAAATACCCAAATAATCATCAACAGGGAGCTAAAGAAATTATAGTCCATGCAAAGTATAGAGTACTTTGCATCCATTAGAAGGAAAGAAGTGAATTTATATGCGCTGCCATGGAAAGCTGCCAAGTGAAAAAGTGGGGGAGAAAGCCATGTACGGGATGGTTCCATTTATGTGAAAAAAGCTCTGTAGTCGTATATGGACATATATGCATGTAAATGCATGAACTGTTCACAGTGGTTACCTCCAGGCAGGGGGAAGTGCATTCAGGGCAGGCAGGAGGTTGAAATCATGCTTTCATAGAAGTACCACATATATTTCTATGTTATTGTTTCACATGTGCATTACCTGGGAGGTTAAAGGAGAAAAAAGTGGGCGGGGGGGGAGAAAGGAGGGGGAACACAAATATTTCTCTGTCCGCACACCCAAGCTCATCCAATCAAGAATGCTCAGGGTCTGGAGGAAGTTTTGCTTTATCACTCCATATTACCATGGACTCAGAGATTTGTCCAGACATTTACACCTCAATGCCAATCAATGACATGCTTCTTTGCACATCTGCAGAAGGGTTGGGATTGGGGCTTCTTTGACCAAGCACCCTGCCAGTACTCACACTGCGGCTCAGCTGTGCTTCCTTCAGGCCAGAAGGGCCCTGGGAGGAAGCTGGTCCCGAGCGTGCTGGTGGAAAGCCAAGATCCCACCAAGCACTCCCTCCCAGAGCATCCGGGTACAGACCCTGGATGAAGGTTCCTATCAGCTGGGATCACAGAGGGCACAAATGACATTTTTTCCCCAATAGGCTTCATTTAATTCATTAACATCCTAGATCCATCTTTATCAGGTCACTCCTTTCTCCAGGGTACTCTCTGTCCCAACATTTCAATGCAATACATGGTATACAATACAAAGTCCTTATGCCCGCATGCAGGGTCCTCCAGGGTCTGTCCTAACTAGATATTCAACCTTCTAGATGAGAAGGGAAGCATATCCTATTAAGCTTTGTGACTCCTCTTGCCAGAAATGGTTTTTAGAAACAGATGCCATCTGTCAAGGCTGCCATCTGCCCTGCCTTGGCTAAGAAGGCCAAAGGGGATGACCAGCTGGTCTACCTGCCTCGTTTTTGCACTTGGATCAAAGATAGGCTCTTTAGTGAAGCAGGGTTGGCGATAATAATTCAAGTGATAAAGCAAGCTCCCATGCACTGATCTTCTGCCTCAGACCACACGGTGCTAAGGTCTTCCCAGGTGGCTCGGTGGTAAAGAATCCACCTGCCAATTCAGGAGTCACAGGTTCGATCCTTGGGTCAGGAATGAAGAATCCCTGAAGAAGGAAAGGGCAACCCGCTCCAGTTTTCTTGTCTGGGCAATCCCATGGACAGAGGAGCCTGGTGGACTACCATCCATGGGGTTGCAAAAGAGTTGGACATGACTGAGCCACTAAATAAAAAAAAATAACATGGAGCCAAGAGCGTCACATATTTCCTGTCTCGTTTCTCACACTGAAATTTCAAAGTATCATGTGCTCCCTTTACAGATGAGGAAACTGAGGCCCAACGAGTATTACGTGCAGGGGGCTTCCTGACCTCGAGGCAGTCCTGCCTCCCCAAGGCACCCTCTTCAGCCGGAGCTCACAGAGGTGTGGGCGCCTCTGCGGCCATGGCAGCCTGCTGGGGTGTGCTGTGAGCGTGACCTCTGCGCGTGCCATGTTATGTGCCCCGCTGTACACCACCGGCTCCAGACATCGCTGTCTCTCTGTCCCACGGGAAGTGCACTGGGGCTCTGCTCCCCGATGGGGCCGGGCAGGTTGAAAATGCTTCAGTCAAGCTCTTACTTGATCTCTGTGCTCTTAGAGGACCCTTGAGAAAAGACATCCTCCCTGGGGACGAGCTGTGAAGAATGCCTTCCAGGGAAAGGCTCTTCAAGTGCGTCAAGAGGGTCTCACAGCAAACCTTATGGTTCTGTACTGTGGATTGGGTGGTTTTTTTTTTTTTTTTTTCTCAAGGGCTCTCTTGCATTAAGACTCGGATGATGGGGTTCAGGTTTAGCCTTGGCCATCAGAACTACATGACCCTGGCCTCTTTAGGCCTAATTTACTCACAAAAAACTTACACAGAGTGCACCCATTTAAACTGTTCAATGAGTCTTTATAAATGTGGCACTCGTTGATGGTGCGGTAACCATCACCACATCAAGATACAATGTGTCCCGGTCTTCTCCATGGGGGACACATTCCAAAACCCTGAAACCACAGCTAGTACTGAATCCTGTATTTGCTATGTTTTTTTTTATACATACATACCGATGATAATGTTTAACTTAAAAATTAGGCACTTAAGAGATTAATATTTTTCTTATACATACATACCTATGATAATGTTTAACTTAAAAATTAGGCACCAAAGAGATTAATACCAATATCTGATAAAATAATATAACAATTATAACAACACACTGTGATAAAAGCTGGGCTTCCCAGGTGGTGCTAGTGGTGAAGAACCCACCTGCCAACGCAGGAGACATAAGTGAGTCTGATCATGAGTTTGATCCCTGGGTCAGAAGATTCCCCTGGAGGAGGGCATGGCAACACACTCCAGTATTCTTGCCTGGAGAATCCCATGGACAGAGGAGCCTGGCGGGTTACAGTCCGTGGGGCCGCAAAGGGTCAGACGTGACTGAAGTGACTTAGCATGCAAACATGCATGTACTGTGACAGAAGTCATGTAAATGAGGTCTTTCTCTCTCAAAATATCTTACTGTACCGTAATCATCCTTATTACTCTTGTGATGAAGGGAGATAATAAAATGTCTACACGATGAGGCAAAGCGAGATGAATGAGGTAGACATTGTCACATAACGTTAGGCTATGACCCTCTGATGCTGTGTCAGAAGGAAGATCACGTGCTTAGTATGATCCTGGATCCTCAAGCCATGACCATGTTGTCAGCTGGACATCAGAAGCCGATCATGTCAGTGGTTGTGGATCCCAGCCAGGACAGAGCGGGATGGTGTGAGACTTCATCACACTACTGAGAATGGCACACAATTTAAAACTTATGATGTGTTTGTTTCTGGAATCTTCCGTTTAACATTTTCAGACTGTGCCTAACTGAACCTGTGGAAAGTGACACTGTGGATAAGGTGGGGGATGACTGTACAGACCGTTCCATCACTCCAAAAGCTCCACTTCCTGCTTTCAATCACTAGAGATTAGATCTGTCTTTTCCTGGCATCTTATACAGCTGGAATCATTCTGTATGTGGTCTCTTTTGCTTGGCTTCTATCACTCAGCATGTTTTTGAGACTCATTCATGTTGGTGCATGGACCAGTAGTAGTTCATTCCTCTTAATTGGTGGAATTATCATATGAATCTAATACAGTTTGCATAGCCATTATTTGTTGAATATTTGGATGGTTTCCAGTGTGGGGCTGTTATGAATAAAGCTGCTGTGATCATAAGTAAACAAGTCTTCTGTGTAACTCCACAGTTTCATTTCTCTTGGTTAAATACTGAGGCATGGAAGTTCCAGGTCACGTGGGTGTGTTGGTTTCCTAGGGCCACCATGCAAAGCGCCACAAACTGGGTGGCTCAAAACAACAAAAACTTACTGTCTCTTAGTGCTGCAGGTTGGAAGTCTGAAATCAAGGTGTTGGCAGGGCCACGCCCCCTCAGACGCATATAGGCAGCGATTCTTTCTTGCCTTATCCAGGGTCTGGCAGCTCTAGCCCCGGTCCTTGACTTACAGCAGTCTAACTCCAATCTCTGCCTCCATTTTCACACAGCCCTCTTCCCTCTATGTCTGTGTCTTCATGGAGGGTTCTCTTCTGCGTGTCTGGGTTTAGATTTTCCCCCTCTCACCTGGATATCAGTCATGTTGGAGTAGGGCCCACCCTAAAGACCTCATCTTCACTTGACCACTTCTGCCAAAAAGGTCACATGCATAGGTACCCGGGTTTAGGACTTCAACATCTCTTTCTGATGAGGATACAATTTGACCCATAACATATGGTAAGTAGGTGTTCAGTTTTATAAGAACCACTAAACTGTTTTCTAAAGTAGCGGCATCACTTTACATTCTCAGCAACAATATAGGAAACTTCCAAGTTGCTTCAGATCTTTGCCAGCACTTGGTATTTGTCATACTCCTGTGTTTGTACATGCTAACGGGTGTGTAGAGGTCCCTTGTTACGGTTTTATTTTGCATTTCCCTGACTGTCAGTGATGCCGAGTGTCTTTTTCTGTGTGTACATGCCATCCATCTTATTTGGGCAAGTGTTTGTTCAAATATTTTGTCCAGTTTTTAATTGAATTGTTTACTTCTTATTGAGTTATAAGTGGCCTTTATAATATATTCTTTCCAGACCATGTGGAAACCTGGAGTGATAGTCTCATTTCTCAAGTCCCTTAGACCTCCGTGGTTTGATATCAGACTGAACGGTCAAACTGATGGGAATGTTTAACGCACTGACCAGATATAAATACTGAATTGTATGATGTCCTTTAACATAGCACTCTTACTCTAGAGAATTTATCCTGAGGACATATACAATTTCATGACAAGAATACGCTTCCTAACACAGTTTATATTTGAGAAAAGCTGGAATTAATCTAAATGCCCCCAAACAGAAGATATTGTAAGTCTAAGTGATAGAATACTATAGATACACTAAAACAGATGCTATACACATTAACATGGAAAGATGCTTATAATGTTGATGAAAAAAGCCAGTAATATAATATCATGTGTAATATTATCCTTCCAAAAGTATTCACAAAAGGCATAGAAAAGTATCAGGTGGAAAGTACACCAAAATATTAACAGTAATTGTTTCTAGGTGGTGGGGTGCTCAGTTGCTCATTCGTATCCGACTCTGCAGCTCCATGGACAATAGTCCACCAGGCTCCTCTGTCCATGGAATTTTCCAGGCAAGAATCCTGGAGTCAGGTGTCATTTCCTCCTCCAAGGGGATCCTCCAAACCCAGGGACTGAACCTGCATTGGCAGGTGTGTTAAAATTTGGGTAATTTTAATTTGCTCTTGACTTATACATAGGCTGTTGTTTCTCTACCCTTAGTTAATAATTATATAAGGGTTGAATTATGTTACTTCCAGGGCATGATTTTCAAAAGACAAACATTTAATATTAGCTTTGTTATCCTGAAGGCTGGCTACAGCAGAGTAGAAAGAAAACACCCTTGTGATTTTGGGGGCACTGGTGCTGCCTAACACACCTTAGCTTCCATCAGCAGTGATAGTGGGACCAAACCAACATTCAGCCAGGCAAAGAGCCACCATGGGGGCTGGGCTACCCAGAGACCCAGGACCCTGACCCCTCCTCTGGGTTATCAGACCCACCCTAGAACCTGACACAGTTGAGGCCTATCACATAGTGGGATGCAGGTAAATGTTTAAAAGCTGGGTCTCCAGGAGAACTAAAACCAGCCCTGATTTGGCATGCTTGCCAATTTCTGTGGTGTAAATACCACCCCCATGGCTGATTGCTGGCTACTGATATGACATCATTGGATGTAGCACTGGGAAGAGCTGAGCACAGCAAACCATTCCATAGTATTTTCAATAGCATTTCCATGACCCTGAAACAGTAGACGTAAATAACTTTAAGAGCACGGAAGCAGTAAAGGTATTAAGAAGTGATGAGTTTTGAGTATTTATTACCTTCATTTATAATACAATGCACTTCATTGTCAGGTTATATAATTTGATTTTTAATAATGACTATTTTTTAACAAGGAGCTCACAAAATTGCTGAAAATTAACACCTGGCTCTTGTGCAAGGTACTAGCCAACTCTAGCATATCACTGCCAATTAGGGTGCCCGGCCTGGTAGAGAGGCCCTGACTCATGCATACACAAGGAAACTATTAAACTGAGCCTTTCAGTGTTCTCATTTTCCTATGAGTCTAGTACTGCCTAATTCACAACAGTGGGGAGGAGCGATGTAAAAGTCCTAGCACTGTGTCTGGCACACAATAGGTGCTGAGTGACCAAACATTCTCTAACGCTGGTACTGTCAAGAGAACAAGCCAGAGGCACCGCTCTCCCCCACCCTCTGCCAATCCACTTAGTTCCCACCTCTGCTCTCCCCCTTCATTTCCAGGAAAGGGTGGGTCAGGAGATCTGACTCTCTGCATCCATTCCACATCCATCAGTGACCAGCACTCATCACCTAAGTGTGAGTAGTCACAAAGACAGCAGGGTGGGTTGGGGGTACAGGCTCGAGAGCCGGGACAAATGAATGCAAATGAGAGCACTGCCCCTTGTTTGCTGCAGAAGCTTCACAAGTCATTTAGTTTTCCTGAGCCTCGGTTTCCTCATCTGTAGAAGGGGGCCAAGCAGCCTGTCCCGCAGTCATGATGACGACGGGGGTTGGCGCTGGCGCTGCCGTTGGTGGAGGCAGACACCCATCCTCGCAGATGCTGGTTTTGTACTGCAGCTCAGTTTGTGAATTTCTGGGCTTGGGGGTATAGGAGGACAGGGAGAGTTTTACCCCTAGGTCTGACCAGAGGCCTGTACTGCACTCTTCCATGGTGACATCAGCAATGCCAGCCTCTCCATGCCTACTGGGAGCCCAACAGCCTGTGAGATCCGCAACAGTGGGCAGACACATGCAGGTGCAAGCCCGAGTGTGCTCAGCCTCGTCTGCAGGAGGACTGTGGTTTTCTGTGTG
Source organism: Dama dama (assembly GCF_033118175.1). Classification (NCBI taxonomy): domain Eukaryota; kingdom Metazoa; phylum Chordata; class Mammalia; order Artiodactyla; family Cervidae; genus Dama; species Dama dama. The sequence continues at coordinate 25,653,359 of NC_083682.1, read as the reverse complement.
CTGAGGCCTGCTCTCCAAGTGAAACGTGCCTGGCCATTCCTGACTATAGACCCAAGGATGGCAAGCTAGAGAAGCTCAAGCCAGCCACCCAGAGGGAAACTGCCATCTCTTACCTGACCTTTGCTTGGTGCAGGAAGGCCTGGCATTTCACAGCACACCTGCCTCCTGCCTGCAGCAGACTTTTCAGGAATTCTGGAGGCTAACTATTGACGGCCAGGGGCAGTGTCCTCTCGCAATGCTTGAAGGGATGTGGACTGTGCTGTAAGTTAAACCTGTGTTCAAGGCCTGGTTCTGCCACATTCAAGCTGTGTGATTTTGTGTAAGTTACGTAACCTCTCTGGGCCACATCATCCATACCTATAAACTTGGGAAATACTGACCTCAAAGTGTTGTTGATAGGATTAAGAATTTTATAGTTAAAGCATTTAGTATAGTAGCTGGAGCATAACTGCTATTTGAAAATTGTCTGATTCTGTCTAAATAAGCATCTCTTGGCATCTTTCTCTGGCTAGCACCACCAATCCTAACATGCACTCCAACATATCCCACCCTGGGCAAGCTCCCCAGGCCCTACACCCTAACTCTTCTGAGCCCACCCTCCCTTCTGCCCTCTGACCTCCAGCAGCTTGTGGCACATGGCACATACCACCATGGGACTTCAGCTCAGACATGGTGATAAATCCACTTCACTGCCTGCCACCGGCAGCTGCCCAACGCTTGTCTGCACAAAAGACAAAACGCAGGAGGAAGCAGGCTTACCAGCCTCCTCTGCCCCATTTCAAATAATCCTGATGTGTCAATTAGAATATTTATATCACAAGGAACAGCTCCCACCCCATACCTCCAATTTTTTTCCCTAGCTGGCTTCCTTCTGCAGCCCCTCGAGGTCGGTAATGACAGACAATTGGAACGCAAACCACGTCCACGTAAAGTCACACTCAGAGATGCTGGCTGTGCATTTTCTGACATTTGCTCGGGAGGCCATTAGCATTTCTGCTGATGGGGCCGAAGCCCCCAGCCCTGGCCTCTCGCTCAACCCTACTTGCAAAGCTGGGGGATAATCTGCAAGGTGGGCATGGCTCCAGAGAAAAACTCTGCGTCAGGCGCTGTCATCGATCCCGGATGACACTGCTGCCTCTGGCAGTCCGTTTGACTTGAAAGGACATCATGGCCATGTCAGAAGCTGCCCCGGTTCTCTGCTTCAGCCGTGGGCTAGTTTTGGACTTGGTCTGAATTTTTACCGTGTCATTTACCAGCTGGGTAACTTTGGATGAGTCCCATAACTTCTCTGGGCTTCAGTTTTCTCCACCATAGTATACCAGTCACCTTTTCACCCGATCAAAGAGACGTGGTAATAATGAAACGAGACATGCCTTTGAACTACAGTCAGTGCCTGGCACACAGTGAAGGCTCAGAACATCTTAGCTTCCTTTTCCGTTCATCCCTCCCCAGTCCGTTGACATCCCTTGTCTAACTCTACCGGTCGTTGCTTCCCAGAATAGAGATGGTCATTATCCGGCATTCTTATCACCCCAAACTGCGCCTCCCAGTGCTTTGGCAGATGTTACTACTAATCTATCCCTACTATGGCAGGCAGAATTACACCCTCAAAGATCCACAGCTCTGAAACCTGTGAATGTGTGATGTGCTGTGGCTAAAGCGACTTTGCAGATGTGATTATTAATGAACCTGAGCTGGGGAGATGATGCTGGGTGATCTGGGTGGGCCCGATGGAATCACACACGTCCTTGTAAGACAGAGACAGGAGAGTCAGGCTCAGAGAGCTGGTGTGACGAAGACCTGACCGACTTTGAAGATGAAAGAAGGGGTCACACACCAAGGAATACGGCTGCTGCCCGAATCTGAAAAGAGCGAGGCAATGGATGCTCTTCTAGAGCCTCTAGAAGGGATACAGCCCTCTGGACACCTGGATTTTACCCCAGGGAGGCCTGTGTTGGGCATCTGACCTCCAGAATTGTAAGAGGATAAATGCATGCCATTTTAAGTCACCAAATTTTTATAATTTGTTACATCAGCAATAGGAAACTAATACACTCATTATCTTTCCCCCAGAAGAATCCACTTGGCCTGAGAATTCTTTTCAATATAGCGCTCCAGGCAGCCACCACTGAGAAATACCAGATGCGACCTTCTGCCAAGGCCCCCCTGGGCCACACAGAATGCCAAAGACCGTTCATCACCCAGGGCTCTGATTGCAGCCCGCCCTGACCTGATGGCCCATCGGTCCTGATGTGGGACCTTCCCGGGTCCCAGCTCTGCTACTGATTTCCCCTTTTTCTGGAAACCCAACAAGCTGAGGTCCACACCCCAGCCAGCTCTGGACTTAATGGCCCTAGAAAACAGACTTCTCCTTCCCAAAGCTTTATTCTCCCAGCTCTGGCAAGGGTCTGGCTTCCGCAGCTGTCCCGTGACCCATGGCTGGCAGATCCTCTGAGAAATGGAACCCACATGAAGGGCTGGATCAGAAAGGATGAGAGACCACAGTCTGCCTCCCAGTTCCCACTTTCCCCAGCCTCAGTACAAAGGCCCTCACCACAAGGGGTTATAGAAGATGCATACATTCATATCCACCAGTCTGTGGCCACCAGAGGAACAAAGGCTTCTTGTAGCAACAACCAGCACCAAGGACTGCTTCCTATGGGGGAACAAATGGTTCCAAATAGAGATGCTTCTCCTCTACTTCTGATTGCGGAGGAGCTGTAGACAAGGACAGGCTCCCAGGGGATGGCTCTGAAGGGGAGGACAAAGTGACTCATTGTTCAAAGTGCCCTGACATCAAACACCTTCTAGGCGGCATCCACTTCTGGAGTTCACCCCATGCAAATGTAACCACACAGGCAGCCTCCTGCTTGCGCACATGCCAACCCCTCCGGGACAGCCCGACCCACAGAACGCCATGTACACATGGGTGTGTCAGTCCATGGACATATGCATGCACACACATATACCCAAGCATCAGGATGCTCACCTCTGTGATGGGAAAGCACTTAGGCGGGCATCACAGCGCACAGACACAGGGGACGGCTTACCAACCCAAGACAGGTAGACACATACGTGTTTAACTACACGGAGGTAGTTAAATAAGCTGCTTGGTGGCTCCGACTGTAAAGAACCTGCCCACAGTGCGGGAGAGCCAGGTTCGATCCCTGGGAGAGGAAGATCCCCTGGAGAAGGGAGTGGAAACCCACTGCAGGATTCTTGCCTGGAAAGTTCCGTGGACAGAGGAGCCTGGCCGGCTACAGTCCATGGGGTCGCAAAGAGCTGGACACGACTGAGCGACTAATGCTAAATACCAACTTCATGGCAAACACGTGCCCAGACCTAACACGTGTATTGAGAAGCCCTGCCACCTCCACCCTGGGCAAACATATATTAGTAATGGCATCTCTGATCAGTACCTCAAAACTGCAGTAATTCCCGCCCGCCCCCGACCCCCACACACACCGCCGCCCACACCAGGGGGACAGCCGTGCAGAACCCAACCGGGCACACCATCTCCGAATGCCTTGGTGAAAACAAGGAAAGCCAATCACACTGACGCGAAGGCCTTGGATGTTTCTGTTTCTGCCACAGGACCTCCACCTGACTCAGGAGCCGACTGCTGCAAGCTGCCCACTCTCGCAGCAGGCAGCCTCTGTGAATACAGGGCTGGAGCATGCTGAGAGCATGGTAATCATTTCCCAGGGGCCTTGGGTGCTCACATTTACAGGAGTATGTCTCTCTCTCTCACACACACACACGTACCCCTGACTGTTTGCAGCTGCCTTTTCTTTTTAAATCTCTCCTATAATACACTTTGCAATCCAGCCCCCCTCCTGCTTGGCTGGGCTAAACTATTTCGGGAATTGGCACAGATGCTGAGAGCAAAGATATTATTCCGAGATGCTCAACAGAGATCAAAGCTGCTTAATCAAAGCCGTCGACTCCGTGCACAGCGCCTTAGTGCATCCAGAGCCCAGGTGGAGAGGAAGAAGTCAAAGCAGATAATTGAGGAGACAGCGAGAACCCAGCAGTGGAACTCCAGGTCTGACAAGAATGGAGGTATCAGGATCAGGGAGGGAGTCCCGAGGTCATTCAAGTCCCAAATTGGTCTCACTTTTCACCTCCAGATGGAAGTCACTCAAGGCAGCCCCAGAAAGGTGAAAATCAGCCTGCTTAAAAAAAAGCACTCCAGGGAGGAAGACTTCTTAACACTCTATCGAACAATTCTCATACTTAGGAGAGGACTTTCTGGTGCAGGTCTGATGAAACACTCTAGAGCTTACTCAGACTGTGGCCACCTCCCTAGAGTGTTACAAGGAGGGGCTGAACCGTGCAGGGAAGGGGCAGAGAAGCAAGTCTGGAGGGGCCAGCCCCTCGTGGGAATGTGGAGATGAGGGAGACCCAGTGGGATTACTCACGGCTTACATCCTTCACCTAAAGTGAGACCTTTACCTAAAGTAAGTCGAGAGGACCCTTCTTCCTGCCACCCCATCCACCCCCCCAACAAACATAAAGTGGTTACTGATTCAGTCATTAATTCAGCCAAGGTTTGTTAGTACCTGCAATTCACCAAGCACTGTTCCAGTTGGGAATGCATGTCACAAAACCAGGTTTCTGCCCCCAGGGAGCTTGCATTTGAGATGGACGTGAAAAGAAGGGATGAGGAAGATACATCAGGAAAGGAAATAAAAATTAGACTTCAGATTGTTATAATTGCCAGGAAAGAAATAGACAAAGTGCTGTGAAAGAGAAGTGAGCAGAGGCGGTGAGGATGCTATATTCATTTAGGGTGAACACAGAAGCCTCTATGAAGTGACATTTGAGCCCAAACCTGGAGGACGAGTAGGAAGCAGCCAGGGAAAGAGCAGAGAAACCCGCATTTTAAACATGTTATTTCAGACATGGTCAGAAGGTGAGAGCCTGCTGCATTCGTGGGAGGCTAATGAGGCTGCAGCCTGGTAAGCAAAAGGGAGAGCAGGACAAGCTGAGATGGACCGGCGGTTTTAGGCCAGCTCAGGAAGGGTCTTGTGGGTCACGGTGAGGAGTTAGCCCTTCTTCCAAGAGTCTTAACTCACTGACTGCTGTGTAAGACAGGTTAAAAGGGGACAAGACTAGACGCGGAGAGACCTGCTAAGTGGCTCCTAGAGCTAGCTCCTAGAGTGGTCTGGGCAGAAGGTAACTAGGGAAGTGGTGGTGGAGGTGGAGAGTAATAGATGGATTGGAGATCGGATTGTAGGTAGAAGAGATGGCCCTGCTGATAACTTGAATGTAGACGGTAAGGAGCCTGGAGAATGCTGTCATCTGGCAATATGATAAAGAATTACCTAGAGTAAAACATCCCAGGGTTGGGAGAGACCTTCAAAATCACTTCTCATCCAGAGTTCCCATTAGCTCCCTGCCCCCACCAGGAGGTCATCAGCCCCTGCTTCCAGACGATGGTATCAATGAACACAGGATCCAGCCTGCCCATGGCCTGAGAGACAGCAACAATCCCTGGAAAGCTCTCTTTTGGGTGGTGCTGAACACTGCCTCTCCAAAGCACTCAACTCTGGTCCTGGCTATCTTCCTCCCTTAGGGTCATGAGGCATGGCAAGCCCCCCTCCATGGCGGGGGTGGGGGACTTTAGAGAACTGTGGGCAGTGCTAAAGGTGTCCTGCGTGATCTTTTTTCCAGGCCAAACATTCCTGGTGTCTACAGTTGCTCAGGGCCACCTGGAGTGACATCATTGTCACAGTGTCCCTTCATAAGGTCAGCACCTGGGTGTGGGTCCTGGACTGTAACACATCCAGGTTCAGAGAATCCCCGAGGGACCAGATGTCAAGATGCCATCTTTCCTGAGCTCCAAGTTTGTACTGCTTAGCTTACAGCCCAGCCACCTGGCCCAGAAAACTGGACTGGACAAAATTTGACTCTGTCCCTTCAATCTTATCTTTTCCCTTACAGACCAATCTTTCTATCCTAAAAATATTCTCTTAGGCCTAGGGAATGGGTGACTCTATCCAGAGCTGTGTTTCCCAAAGCAGGCTCTGAAATGATGATCCCATCAGATACTGCATGGGAAGAGGAATCTTCAGGTGAAGAAGTGTGGAATGCTGTGTATAATAATGTAAAGTATTATGTGTGTGTGTATATATATACAAATATATGTATATATGAAACATATATGTATACACTATATTAAAATACTATACTATAATCTTCTCTTGGAGTTTCATGATATGCATGAGCAGGCTCTGTCTGAGAAGTCCTAGAGTAAAGATATCCATTCAGTTTGGTTGACTAGGACATTACCTAAACTTATTGACCAAAGCAATCTTTATTCCCGGAACATCTACTATTAATAGCTCTGCTTTAGGGAATGCCATTCCAGATGACTGAGTTATGAGATGGAATTTGTTATCTGTCTAACTTAAGCCCCCAAGTCCCACTTTGCCCTGAACCATTTAGATGTTTTAAAGCCCAAATGGTGTTTTTGAATTCAATTACCTGCTTAATGGATTCTGTTTTTCTTATTGGCACTTACAGACCTGGCTTCATCCACATACACACACGGGTTTTGGCAAGTGAGCAGGAGGCCGTTAGTCACTTTCCTTCTTCCCCCGCCGCCCTGCTGAACTCAGACAAGCCATCCCTTGGCTGCCAACCAGGTCTGAATGGAATTGAATGTTTACACCCTGTTGCTGGTTCCTAGGAGGTGATCCCAAAGGTTGAGTCTTTTCTCCACGTTTTCCCCATGGCCCACTCCTGATCCTGATCACATACAAGGCCAGTAGGTGGGGGGTCACCTAGCTTCACTGGCACGGGTGGAGGAAGGTGACCCTGGGCCTCCCGGGAGTCACCCAGGGAATCACTTTCGCCCAAACCTCCAGTTCCCACGCTGTCAAAGGAAGCAGGAGAGCGTTAAGGCCTCTGTTGCCGGTAGTGGGTTTGTTTGAGCCACCTCCACGTCACCGGGCCTGTGGCAGTTTCCCAGAGAATTAACCTAAAAATATAGCAACGGAAAGTGTGCTCCCCATGCACAACCTTATTAAAAACTGGAAAAACCTCTCGAAATAAATACTTCCTTTGTTGATGAAACATCTAGAAATATTTTGCCATTCTTCATAGGCTGCCAATCCTAAAGTGCAATTGTTGGAGGATTAAAAATAGGAACGGCGGTGGTGGTGGAAGGGCTCCAGGGGCCTCACACGGGGCTACGGAGGCTGTGCCCTACGTGTGGGGCTGCTCACAGAGGGATGAAGCGTTTCACAGGTGCTCCTGTGACCAAACCCTCTTCAAAGTACTGAGTCTACATCATCCTCTGCTTCATATAACAGACGTGAGGGAGAGCTGTGTCAAGGGGGCCTCAAGCAAAAGCCTATTGTTTGCACAAACATTTCAGGCATAGTGTACCATCCTGATTGGGGAATGGTAGGAACCCTCTGGAAATCCAGCAGACAAGGGCCATCCTTGTGAACAGAACTTGCTAAGGATGGCAGTCTCAGACTGTTATGTTAATGCTTTTCTATACAAAGGCCAGTACTGTATTTCCAGATGAGTAAGTTGAGGCTCAAGAGATGCACCCAACCACTTGTGTATGTTTGGGCAAATTATAAATCATGCTGGGCCTCAGTGTTCTCATGGGAAAAAAGTAGGATTAATAACAGAAACTATCTTATGCTTTTGTGAGGACAGATAAGCCTACACATAAAATGTTTGGAATGGTGTCTGTTACATAGTAAAGACTCAATAATATTGGATAGTATAATACTAGCATTAGTATTGTATTATTGATCTAAACGACATGGCTAGTAATTGGCAAATTGAGCCTTTGAATTCTGGCCTTTCTCCACCATATCTGTTTTTCTATACCGCATTATTGCTTCTGCCCAGTTCTGCTTTCTCAAGCTCAAAGCTTGCTGTTTTGGTTCATGTGGTAGAAAGCATGGCTATGAAGGGCCCGTTGTTTTGCTTATTACTGTTCAGACTCTGCGAGAGAAATGGATTCCCTTCTTCCAGTCCCAGCACCAAACTTCCCACCAACAGGAATGATTGTTCCAGCCTTTGACAAGTGCTCATCCTGGGATCAATCACATGGGCCCGAAGGGGAGGGGCCAGATAGAAATCTAGTAGGTTCTACTGAAATCATATGGATTTGTGAAAGGGATTCCTAGAAAAAGCGGCTTCAGGCGGACAATCCTGTAAGTGTCTGTTATAAGTGCACCTCCCCCAGTTATTCTAAGGATCTCATAAGACAACATATACAGAATGCTTGTGTAAGTGTTCAGTAAATTACAGAAATAATGACTTAGTCAGAAATCTGTATCTGATTGAAAAGCCAGTTTACTAGCCTAACCTAAGAAGTCACCAGAAACCAAGGGGAGAAAACCGTCACTACCTATGAAGGACCTGAAAACATGTCACGTGTGTTAGCACCAGCAGGAAATGTGAGGAGGGCAGGCATCAGGGGTCTGCAAGCATAGAGGCAAACTGGGGCTGAAGAGAGCATGCAGGGCCTCAGCGTGCGACAAAGCCAGCGGCCAGGGAACACAGAGACTAGTGGTCAGGCCGGGAAGAAGGTGGTGGTCCTTCAAATGGCCGGAGACCACACCACAACTCTTGAATGGAGCAGAAAAAAGAGATCCAAAGGTACTTTCATTAGCTCCGTCGTGCAAGTCTCAACTTGGAACTGATGTGCTGCACTGGGAGCGCATCTGGCCCCATTAAACATTTTCAACTTCTGGCACTTGAAGCTCCCCTTAGGAGGAAACTCACTGCCACATTTCATGAGGTGTGGGTCTATATACCAAGTGTATCTGGACCAGCTAGATTGTGTATACTAACCTGCAAGGTGTGTGGTAGCCAAATTTCCAGTATCCTTCAGAGTAAGTGAAAGAAGACTTAAAGACCGTAGAACTCACTACCTAAGATTCCAAGCAAAGAATTGCCTGCAGAGGCTTGAATCTCTTGTCTCTCACAGTGTAAGGCAAGCTGGCAGTCCCCTGGGCCCAAGACCGTGTGGCCAGTAGGGTCCTTTCCTGGACACCCTGAGTTATATGTGGGGCCATCGGGAAGACGGGGAACATAGAGAGCCACACACCCAGGGCCCCTTTCCAAGGGTAAGGAAATCTCCATTTTCCCATGAATACTTAGGGACATCCTTGCTTCTCTATGGGAGACAAATGTGTGGAGAAGTGGACATCGAGAAAAGAGTGCAAAGCAGAAACACATAGATGTTCGGAGGATACCACCACCATTTCTAATTTCTCTGGAAACTAGCAATTGCACTGACCAAATCTATTGACCAGATCTCTAATGGATGAGATTCAGGCTTGTGGAAACACAGAGCTCAAATAAGCTGCTTTGTATTGACTGTAATTTCATGAGCATGAGGTTCAATTAGCTATTGCACTCGACATGAACCCAAAAGCTATTTGAAGCTTTGCTGCAAAGCAGACTCCAATCCATGACCCAGACTGCCTCTCAGGACAACACTGCTCTCTCTCCCTCCCCATCGCCACTGCTCACCCATCCTTAGGGAAGATGGCCTGGGTTACTAGAATGCTTTTCTGACTGGTTCGACTGCCTCCAGTCTCTCTCCCTCCAGTCTATCCTCCACCCTGCAGCTGGATTCGTTCATCTAAAAAAGCAAATCTGATGATGGCAGTTCCCCATTTAAACATTTCTGATGATGTTGCACAACTTTGAGGATAAAAATCAAAACTCCTGAGCTTGTCTATATCACCCACACATTCTGGTCTTGTCTGAAGTTCAGCCACGTCTCACCACTCCCTGTCGCTCAGCTTTTGTTCCAACTTTCTTTAACCCCTAGAAATTCTTCATGCAGGATGACAGAGGTACTACTATGTACTCACCAAAAGCCATTTCATTTCCCTCCTGGGCTCATGGCTACAAGTGGCTGATTCTAAGGCTATAAAGGATGGCAGAATCAGAAATGGATAGTGTTTGCATCCCTGAATCACTGCACAAAAGAGAGCCATCTAGAACCATCTGACCAGGAATACCAGTGCTGGACCATTGCATTAGCAAGAAACATTCTTTCCTTGTATGAAATCACTGAAATTTTGAAAATTCTTTGTAGTACTTCATGAACTCTAACAAATGGGCATGTTCTCTTAGCCAATAGGCCTGTGTGTGCGTACTCTCTCTCCCTGTAATAATTCTCCCTGAAAATTTCCCTTAATTTTCTGCCTAGAAAACCTCTAATCATCCTCCAGTACTCTGACACCACCTCTTCTGGGAGGACTACCTTAGTTCTCCAAGCTGAGTGAGGACTCATCTCTGAAGTGTCCTAGAATTCAGTGCCTTGCTTCTGCTGCTGTATCCAGCCTGTGGAATTTCTTTCTCTCTTCACTTATTCAACTCTTCCAGCTAGTAGACCCTGGGCAGGGACTGTGTCTTATTCCTGGGGTGTAGGATAGGGCCTTTCTCAGAAGAAAAGTTGAGTGAAGGTTGTTTTTTGTTTTTTAATAAATGGATGAATCAATGGAGTGAGTTAACACATAGATTTGTGAATGATCACATATAGATTTGTGATCATAACCTGTATGTTTACATAACGCTGCCTTCCTCACATGTGTGCTGAGGACAATGTGGGACAACGTGGGCAGCAGCCCAGGTCGTAGGAAAACCTACAAGGCAAGACTTCTGGACAGTGGTCGATACAGAAGCCAGAGCTTTGGGTTCTTGGTTGTGCTGTAGACACAGGTGAGGGACCAGGGAAAGTTAGGAAACCTGGTGAGGAAGGAAAAAGGAATAAACTTTTATGAAGCATCTACTATGTGCTGGGCAATTTAAATATATTATCGCAGTGAGTCTATCTTGACAACCACGCTCTAAGTTTGCTGTTATCATCTACATTTGGCTCAGAGAAGTCAAGGGACTTGTCCAAGGGCACACAGCTGCAAGCAACAGGGCGGGAATCCAAACCAGACCCACCCGATTTCTGAGCAGGGATCCTCCCGATGTATCTCAGGGGGATAAAGGCCGAAGCCAGACATGCCTGGTTGCTCCATGATGCCTCAGGCGTGGACCCTGCACATCGGCCCTGGCCCGAGCAGAGCACTCAGAACGCTTCCCCTGGCAGCGATCTCTTGAACACGGACCTCAGCGGAGAGGGAAGGAACAGTCTGCCTTTCCCTGGCCCTGGCTCTGTCAGGCAGGCCTGATTTGCGCAGCTGCCCCAGACAGTGCGGAAACAAAACAGCGGGCTGTTGGGTCAGGTTCCCCTGATTTCTCAGATGAGGGAGCCAGGCTGGAGCCAGCACATTTCTCAACTCCCAGGCAACCGCTGACCAGGCCTCCCGGGCTCCATCTTCACTGGCAGCTGTGAGCGGCACGGCATGGCTGCTTGGCGGGCTGAGCACCCCCCAGCCCTGCTGGCAGGTGAGGGCCCAGGGTCCTGGATGCCAGGGACCGCCCCTTCTGTCTGGGGAGACAGAGACAGACCCAGGAGTACAGCCAGGAGCCCCAGGCCCCGGTCAGAGCCTTCGCTTGCCTCAGCAACCTGGCAGCTGAGCAGAGGGCCCTGAACTGCTGGCAGGGAGATCAGGAAGGCAAAGTTCTTCTGGGATGTGACGAGCAGGCGAGGTGTGTAGGGAGAGGCTGGGAGGAGTCGGGGGTACAGAATGAGCTAGCTCAGGGGCCAGCATCTCAGGAGGGGCCTCTGCCAGGCATGGTGATGAGCAGATATAGGGACCGCTTCTGCCCACAAGGAGCTCAAGAGTCTAGAGCAGGAGGTGGACACAGGGCACACACTCCAGTGTCAAAGGCAGGCAGCTTCTTCAGGCTATGCAATTTACTAGCTGTGTGGCCTTGGACAAGTGACAACATCTCTGGGCCTCAGTTTTCTCATCTGCAAAGTGGGGCTAATAATATCCACTTAATGGGTTTGGATGAGAAGGATATGGGTTATACTTAGCAAAGTACCTTGCTCATAGAAATGGGGCTTGCTAAACAGCACGTGGACATTGTGTGGAAGTCAGGGACCTGGGCTTGTATTTCTTTACAGTACCCCTGGTTTCTAGCCTAACACTGCCCATTCTATTTTCTAAGTAAGAAAGAGGTCAAATGCATATCCTAATGAAATAGAAAAAACTGCCATCAATAATAGCTTCAGGATGTAGTCTCTCTCTACTTGGCTTCCTCCAAGGAATCAGCCTCTCTGACTGACCAAGATGAAAACCACAAAAACAGGCAACAGCAGGCGGGGAGAGGTTGGCTAGTCTGATAATCTCACAATAATGAGTCTGGATAATCTAAACCTGATAAAAGCTCCTCAGATAATCAACGACAGACTGCAATGATGAAAATAACTCCTATCTAGACAGCACTTTTCAGTTTGCAAAGCTCTACCACAAACATTCTTTCATCCAGGGGAACCCAATAAATATGTGTTGAAGGATAGACGCTTGCAATAGCCTCATGATACAAGATATTCGGGTCTTGATTTAACTGATAAGGAAGCCAAAGCTTAGAGAGGTAAATTAAATTGCTAGAAAATGATGGCTCCTGTTTGATGGCAAACCTAGTATCTTTCACACCACACCATGTCTCTGCCTAAAAACAGATGGTAAATGGAGGGTATGCCATCACAGACAACCCCCACCTCTGAGCCAGACAAGAGATCCAGCCAACACAGTTGTTCTCAGTGTGCTGGTCTTGGAGATGGGTCTTTAAAGAAACGTGCAAAAGCTTTTCCCTGCACCCCTACCCTGCCAGCCAGCAGGCATGTTCCCTGGTGGGTGGGAACCGTGAAAAAATGAGAAGGGGGTAATTGGCACAGCTGGAAGGCAAGCAAACAATGAAGCTGGTGAAAGGTTGGCCCGAGTCTCTCTTGCTGATGGAGGGTGTGTAAAATATAGAATAAAAATTACACAACTGAGCTGTCTCCTGGGAAGATGATGGCTAATTAGATGCCTCACAGCATACTGATTCCTCGGCACAGAGCAATCTGCACCCCCAGCTTGCCATCCCCAGCGACGAGCTAGGCATGATGCCCAGGGACATAGCCGTCTCCTGGGACACTGGCCGTCACCAAAGCCACCGTTCAGAGGCCACTGTTCAGATACCACCTCCTATGCTAGGGCTTTGCATTCGCCACTTGTTGAATACAAGTATCTTGTTAAAACCCTGAGAGTTTAGTGCTGGGAGGGTCCTCATTTGCTGTCTGAGGAAGTAGAGGTAAGAGAGGGTGTTATATGAACACCCTAGTCTTACTGGGGAGCTGAATGATGGGTGGTGACTCCAAAAACTAAAGGAAAGCTAGCCCTAAACCCAGAGAGAAAGAACTGGTTTTGCTTTCTCCTTACAAGGGCACTTTCTGGGGTGAAATAGACAAGAAATCCTGTCTCCTGGAAGCTGGAAAATCCCTCAGAGAGCATCTAGGCCAGTGTTTTATAAACTCTTTCTTTTGTAAACAATAGGACCCTTTGTTTAAATGCAATCTTGAGAAAACTTAGTAGATAACAAAGAGCCAGGAGGAGTTGCACTCCCAGGAGTGACAGCCCGCCCATCAGCCTCTGTCCTCTTCTCTTCCTGCCCTGCTCCTACCACGGCAGCTTCCTGGAACCCTAGGGTTCCGTGGAATCCAGCCTGAAAACCACGGTTCTCGTTCAGCTCCTCGCACACGAAAAATGAGAGATCTGGAGAAACTAAATGATCTATTCAGTGTCAAAAAGCCAGGGAGTGGTAGAGGCAGAACCAGAAATCAGGCTTTCTGCTGCTCAGGCCAAGGATTTTTGGCTGGGCCAGGCAGCTTTTTTTTCTGCTCTAAACTACTACGCAGATAGATATAGATGATATAAATATTAATGATATGTAGATGCAGGGAGCTAAAGATAAAGATATGTAATTTATTGAGCATTCTTTGCACTAAGCTGTGTGGGTATATTTGAGACCCAAAGTTGGGAAAACATGGGCCCTAATTCCCACAGAGCTGGGGAGACCGACAGGGGAGCCAAGATCGCCCCACAAACCAGAGTGCAGAGAGAAGGCAGAGAGACACGGAAGTGTAGGATACGATTCACTGAACACACGGGGCCTTCCAAAACTGAGACCAGTCCAGGATCTCCTCTGCCCCGCTTCCTACCAGGAGCTTTCCATCTTCCCCTCCCCACCCCACCCCCCGCCCTTCCCATTCTGGGGTCTCTTCGGGGGCTCAGTTTCTGCCTTTCCAACTGTCCTGATGATGGGAGGGAGACATGGGGGATAGAGCAGGAAAATGGAAATTAATTCCTCAAGGCTGGGTGTATGTGTTTGTGTGTATGTGAGTGTGATGTTCACGTAAGAAAAAAATGCCATTAACATCAAACACAGAAGCTACTCTGCCTTTTAGGAGAGAGGCACAGACTGACTCAGAGGAGCTTTTCCTGACATAGCTTTATTACTAACATTGTCAGCAGTAGTGGTTGTTGTGGTTGTTGTCTAGGAAAATGTCTTAATGGGCCTCTTTGGTTCCTGGCCCGATGGGGGAAGGAGAAACAAGAGAGGACTAGATGACTCTGTCTAAAGGGACACTTGGGCTTAGATCCCCGAGAGCTGCAGAGGTCTGATGAGTGCAAGCCGGGGGGCTGAGTTGGGGGGAAAGGACGCAGAGTGATGAGAAAGAGGGGTGCGCCAAGGCAATGAAAACAGAATCCAAACAGGCAGGGAGGGTGCTCTGTGGAGACAGAGAATTGTCACTTGGTTTCTGGGTAAAAAGACCTGTTTTCTGCCCACTCTTATTTTCCACAAAAGCCTGGTGGCCATGAGATCCCATGGCAGTGACATTTGGGGATGAAGAGGGGCACTGGAAGGAGAGTCCTAGCCTCAGGTGCTTGGGGTAAGGCCAGGAAGATGGATGCACCGTGGAGGGAGCAGCTGATGCTGGGGAGAGGGTGCTGGTCAGTGGCAGTGATAGGGCTTGAGCTGTTGTATTTGGAGAGTCTAGTAATGGATGCTGCCAGAAGGCCAAACGGCTAGGGGACTTTGGTGTACACAGCTGTGTGTGGAATTACATGTGTGTGCACGTTTATAGTATGCACAGTCACCTGTGTGTTCATGGGTATCAACAACTATATGATTGTGCAGGTAACAGGGTGTGCATTTTTGAGTATGAGTGCGTACTCAGTCGCTAAGTCGTGTCTGACTCTTTGCGAGTCCGTGGACTGTAGCCCATCAGGTTCCTCTGTCCCAAGAATACTGGAGTGGGTTGCCGTTTCTTACTCCAGAGGATCTTCCTGACCCAGGGATCAAACCCATGTCTTTTGTGTCTCCTACATCAGCAGGTGGATTCTTTACCACTGAGCCACCTGGGAAGCCATGAGTATGGGTAAAGGATGGAGATGATTAAGTTATTATATCCTGTGTATATATGCCAGTGAGTGCACATGGGCCGGAACTTCAGCACCTGTGGGTTACATGTGTACAAATGAATCGAAATGAGCGTGTGGCCATGTGGGTGTGGGCCAGTGAACACATATCTGAGGTTGCCTGTCAGTGTATCACTGTGTGTGTGCAGGGCTGTGGAGTTATTTGTGAATGTGTGGGACTGTATACTCTGCAAAGGTGTGCACAGATGTACCAGGGGCCCCACGCAGGCCTGGCCGCCCCTGTGACGAGTCTTCCTCCCCGACAGGGCCCAGCAGGGCCAGCGAGGTTCAGGGCAGCACGGGAGGGGGAGTGGATGTTCCCGGCATGCTCGCCCCAAAGCCCTGTTCCTTGCCCAGGAACATTCCCGATTTCCCATTCCTGGGAAGGAACATAATGTCCACTGGCGCCTCTCCCGCCTGACGAGTCCAACTCCCCGGCTGCCTCGGGCTGCAAGGCACTTCCTGACCAGGACAGCGAGCATCCAAGGAGCCAAAACCCCTGGGGCAGAGTGGGAGGGAGATGCACCAGCTCCAAGGGTGTCAGCAACAGGAGAGCCTCCCCAGGCATGATGAAAGGAACCCTCGTTCATTTTCATGGCGTTTGCCCGGCGCCAGCCCCATGCAGAGCTTTTCACAGGAGTAAACTCATTTCCACCTCCCCATGGCCTCCGTAGCCACAAGTTACTGTTATCTCATTTGCAGAAGAGGAAAGAGGCTCGGGTTAAGGGACCTGTCTCAGATGGCACAGGCAGTGGGGGGATGGGAACCTCAGTTCCCTGGCTCCAGAGCACAAGTTGTCACCCTGCAGGCAGAACAAGCCGTCCATCTGGCCGTCATCCTCAGGGCACAGACAGAAGACTGAGGGGAGACTCCTCCTCACCCCAGGAGGAGCCCCCCTCTCTCTCTCAGGATTCCTTCTGCTCCCAGCTACCCTCTTGAAAGCCCTGGAAACAGGTGGGCTGTCACTATGGCAAAGGGCCTTGGAGACAATTATGATTAACCCTCCACTCGGGCAAAGGCCTTGCATAAAAGTCCAGGGTACCCTGTCCTCTGCACAAGTTGCCTTCTTTCTCTGGTTCTGACGAGGTCAGAACTGCACCTCCTATGGCCCGTGACCAGGGAACTTCACCACAGAAAACCTTCCACTCCCATGGCCAGCATGGACCCCAAGCTGACAGAGCCCTGGCCCAGCACACACATGAGTCTTTTGGTCCTTAGCTGATCCTACACGCTTCAGCCAGTCTCACTTTCTTCACGCACCCCTTTTGCATGTGAGGACCTACTATGTGCCAGGCCTTGTGCTGAGTCCTTTCAGGTCTTACACAGCATGTATTCTACTCTTCATTGACTGTCTCATTTCATCGCCGTGACTCTATTATAAGGTTGATGTCAGTCTCGTTTTGCAAATAAGGAAACTGAGGATCAGAGAGGTTAAGTCACTTTCCAAAGGACACACAGCTCATAAAAACTGAAACCAGAATTTGAATTTGGACTCAATTCCAAAGCCAATGTGTTTAATAATTAAGTTATCACCCTGACAATACTCTTGTGAGGTAAGGAATATTTTGCCTTGGATCAGAGACAGGGCACAGATCTGTTAAGTAGCTTACCCCAGAATACACAGTGAGTAAGGAGCAGAGATGAATATGAACTCAGGTCTGTGAGAAGCATCACTATGCTTCTGTGCATGGACACCTGGGACCACATGATAAGAATGTGGGCACGTGTGTCTGGGTGTGTGTGTTGGTATTGGCAGATCTTTCCATCCTTTCCCAACCCCTTAGTTTTAGCTAAGATAGGTCTCTCTCCTCCTGTATCCCAGAGAGGACTTCTTCCTCACACCACTCATCTCTGTCTCTCTCCCACCCCTAACTCGACCCTTCTCAGATTTCTCATCATCCTCAGGGTCACCCAGGTACCTACCCTCAGAGCCTTATTCTCCCCAGCTTGACTCAGGAGTTCTCAGCTACACTGCCTAGAATAGTGTCCAAGCATCATGCAGGGAATGAAGCAACCTGTTTCCCCCATGGCCAGCCTGCTAACAGCTGATGTGCCCGGGATGGGATCTCCGCTCATGAACCTGCTCCTGTTGGGAAGGCAGGTACATGCTTTCTGCAGAAAGTCCATCCTCCCCCTCCTCCAGTTGCCTTAAATGCCCTCGAACACTGACTAATGTGAAATATGAAGGTTTAAGCCAGCAAAAAGAAAACATTTGGGAAGCTAAGCCCTCCTCTCTGCCCCTCAACTGGGTCATAAAATAAAAGGCTTTGTTCCTAGAAATTTAGAAGATTGCATTGCTATTCCCGTCATTAAGCTGTTATCCAGAAGATTCCACAGAGACAAGACTGAAAAGGGACAGAGAACCTGTGCGGTTGTCTCCACAGATTTTATGGTTTAGGCTCCTGAAAAAGCCTGCAGTGTAACGTTATTATACTTACTTCACAGGTGAGGAAACTGAGGCGGAAGTTCAGTAACTGTTCTGCCTCAATAGTATACAATCAGCATATGACAGAACCAGGACACCAAACCTCATGCTCTTTCTATACAGGCTTCCTCAGTGCCTCCACAGTAAAGATTCTGCCTGCAACGCAGGAGACGTGAGTTCGATCCCTGGGTAGGGAAGATCTAATGGAGAAGGAAATGGCAACCCACTCCAGTATTGGGAGTGTCCATGGGAAATTCCATGGACAGAGGAGCCTGGCAGGCTACAGAGCACGTGGTCACAAAAGAGTCAGACACGACTTCGCTCTTTCTATATGCCCATGCTAATCCAGCTTCAATTCAGCATGAAAATCTATTCTTCTGAGGACTGAAAAAAAAACCAAGAAAAGGAAAACAAGAACAATAAGAAACCTGTCTCCACGAGGCTGGGGTTGGCCGAGAGCCAGCTCAGTCCTCAGGCCAGAGGAACTGTCCTGAGCCCAGCGCTGCCCAAGCAGGAACACCCAGCACCGTGGATCCCAGACATGGCCCTGGAACACGTCTCCCATCCCCACCCCATCACCCAGAGCCCTGGAGGGGCCCTGGGGTCCGGCTCGCCGCCTGGGTGCTCCACCGGGAGTCTCCGCTGCCCGCCCGCCTGCCTTCCAGACTAAACACTCCCATGCCCAGCTCACCCTGCTCGGCCGGGCCAAAGTATCCTAGGAGAGTCTCAACAACACGAGTGAAGGATGGTTTACACGTGTCTCTGGACACCCTGGGGAGAGACGCAAGCATGTACACAGGCTCACAAACATACACGCGCAGGGAAAGTGAGCCTCTGGACTCTGTCTGGGGGAGTCAGGGCAGCCCAGACATCCACAAACACCACACACACACCCACACACACACACACTCACACACACACCCCAAAAGGCAGAAATGGTTCTCTTTGCATACTGGTAAATAGAGGTGGGCTCTCACTAAAATACACACACATAAACAGCCAGATGCCACGGGCTCTGAGCTTCTGAACACCAAGGACACATAGGCCTAACTGTGGACACACACACAGGGTGCAGGGCTGTATTTTGGAAAATAAAAAGGGGGGAAGCCTGCCAATGTTTCCACTGTGCGCTGCTTGTAAAAATTCTGTAGCCTGGGGAGACGCCCCCCGAGCTGTGGAGCTGTGTGTGGGCTGTCAGATAAAGTGGGGAGTGTAAAAGCAAACAGCTCAGAGAACATGCTGGCGGAGAAGCCAGCGTTCTGCTGACGGGGCTGGGCTGGGGCTGGCAGAGGACAGGGTCCCCCAACAGCTGGTACGGAGGTAGCTGGAGCCTCCAGCTGAAGGGCCTATGGGTTTAGTTTCCTGAAAGGCGAAACAGAAAACCAAGCCTACTCTAATGGTCGCTTTGCCAAGATGCAGTGGAATAATATTCAAAGCACATCGCCTGGCACATCTCAGGGACTCAGTACATGAAAACTGTTGTAATTAGGCTTATGGGTAATAGTTATGTGAATCATTCCATTGCCACTTTCAATGCTGCCCCTTTTAGAGCTGATTCATTATAGCACTGTTTGTCTCAGAAAATTTTAATATAATACAGTATTATAGATATATGCTATATTATATAAAATACATATATATTATAATATATATATATATAAATATTGCATTTGTAATAACAGTAAGTGCAAAAACAACAGTCATCACTAACTGAATAGTCATGCAGTGCCCTGCATTGTCCTAAGTGCTTTACCCGTATTATCTTATTTGACTTTCATGACAGCCCTATGAGGAGGTACTATGATTGTACCCATTTTACAGATGAGGAAATAGAGGCAGGGAGGACTTAAACAGTGGAGTGCAAATATGAGTGCAAATCCATTTAAATGCTGAAAAACTCAGGGTATATGTGTGTGTGTGTGTGAGCTTGTTGTATATATTTACTGTCGAGGGAAGTCAGCCAGAGCAGTCAAGTGGGCACTAGCAGCCCCAGCGTCTCAGACGATGACTATGAATTGCCCATTCAGAGCTTGCCTCGGTTGAGAGCGCACAGCCATCTGGCGCCTCCACCACAGTCTGTCTCTCCTCTGGGCAGTATTTTGAGGATGAAGGAATGGAACGGGAGGTGGCCCAGAAGTCACAAAGGAGAAGATCATGTTGGATATTAAAAATGAAAATTTTATAATGGCCAGAAGGGTCTTTAAGGAGAAGTTTCGGAAAACAGAGGGCACATAGGGATTGGGAGAAGTCCTGACCATAGTCCTCACTGTGGCCTGATGGGCTTGAGCGTCCGCTGTATAGAAGGTGCCAGGGGAGGTTCCAGATGGAGACTCTGAGGAGAACAGGGAAGGCACCCCCACTCAGCATGACCTCTGCCGCCCAGCCATGGAGCTGCGTGCCCCTAGACGCCAGCATCCAGACATGCACCCACCAAGCTGACAAATGAAGTGAAAGTCGCTCAGTTATGTCCAACTCTTTGCAATCCCATGGACTGTATAGTCCATGGAATTCTCCAGGCCAGAATACTAGAGTGGGTAGCCTTTCCCTTCTCCAGGGAATCTTCCCAACCGAGGGATCCAACCCAGGTGAGCTGCATGCAGGTGGATTCTTTACCAGCTGAGCCACAAGGAAAGTCCAAGAATAACGGAGTGGGTAGCGTTTCTCTTCTCTGGTGGATCTTCCTGATCCAGCAATCAAACCAGGGTCTCCTGCGTTGCAGGCAGATTCTTTACCAACTGAGCTATCAGGAAGCGGACATGAGAGTGCATTTAAAAGAGAGCGAACCCGATTGTAAACTAGAAATTTGGGGTGATCACGTTGTATCAGTGCAGGCATTGTAACAAATGCACCACCTGGGCCGGATGCTGGTCACACGAGAGGTTGTGAGGTTGGAGGTGGGGGACATGGGGGTATATGAGAACTCCGTACTGTGCCATTATTTTGGTGTCAACAGAAAAATGCTCAAAAGATATATTCATTAGAGAGAGAGATCTGTGCGAGCCAAAAGAAAGACACAAACCACTCCAAATCAGAGGGTTTCATCTGTGCTTGGAGCAGCCAAGGGGTTTCTGGAAGGTGCCTTATGGGCCACCAGGTGCGGGAGCTGGAGCAGAGAGGAGCAGAGCCAGCAGACCAGCAGGATTTGCCTCCTGCTACATCCCCATCTATCCTGCCAGAGCCGCCCTGCTTCCACCACTTTATGAACTGGGGTGCTGCCTAAACTCTGGTTGAAGAAGATTGTGCTGCTGGTCGTGTTTTAAAGACATCTGTTTCAGGGGCTCAAGCACAGATGAGACCACAGTCCTTCCTCTTATCTGTGCAAGCTTGCAGTTTGCAAAGTCCTTTCACAAAAGGGCTCCAAAGACAGGCAGCTCACCTTCAGGTCCTAGTTCGAGGTGGGGGGTGTAGAAAGTGCTCAATAATCTATTGCGTGAATGAATGAGTATTACCACAAACCTAAGAATGAGCAAGGCAATTCTGGTTTTACCCATCTTAACATTACTTTCATTGAGGTGCTTACAGTGGATCAGGTACTTTGTTTGTTGCTGCAAATGAATCAACTAATTCGATCGTCATTAAAAATCTTGGAGGTAAGTGATACGCTTATTGATGAAAACTGGGGCACCAAGAAGTTTGCTAACTTGCTGAAGGTCACACAGTTAGTAAACAGCAGAGATTCCAACTCTGGCAGTTTGGCTCTTATTCACCATGAAAATTTGTTTCAGACTCAGAGAAACCTGGGCTGGGAGAGTTGTAGTGACCTCTCCAAGTCCTGGGGAGGCTCAGACCCCAAGCACAGCTCAGCTGCCCTTCCACCTCATTAAGTCTTCATTACTGGGCAGACTTCTGGGCAGGGCATGGGATGGCTGGTTCCCCATCACCTAGCAAACAACAGGACACTCCCAGCCTGGAGGCCAGCAGCAGAATTGCCTGAGAGATCCACCCATATCCAGGGCCTGTCTGATGTACAGGTGGAGGCAGGAAAGAAAACAAGAAGGCATACTCAGAACAATAATTTCTAAAGCAAGATTAAAAACATGATCTCTCTTCCTAAGGCCTCCCATTCCACCCACATCCTCAGCACCAAACACTTGGTGGACCCCAGACACTTGTAGAACTTTGACAGCTGGGTCCCTGTGATCCAGGAGGGGGCTGGCCTGATTCTGGATGGAGACAAGCTGGTGTGTGATGTCCAGGCACATAGGCAGGTAGGTTCAGGTTCTTTCCACCGCTGTCATCCATCTACCTACCCATTCAACATCCATTCAT
This sequence comes from Dama dama, assembly GCF_033118175.1. Lineage (NCBI taxonomy): Eukaryota > Metazoa > Chordata > Mammalia > Artiodactyla > Cervidae > Dama > Dama dama. Next base: position 25,631,312 of record NC_083682.1, on the reverse strand, counting down.
CATCCATCCATCCATTTATCCATTTATCCACCATCTATCATCCAACCATCATTCATCCATCTATCTATCCATACATCCATCTGCTGGGACTACAAAGAATAAGTGCCCACGTTCAGCTCCTCTTAAGCTGATTGACCCCTGGGCTTCCTCCCAAAGACTGAAGGCCACTGTGTGAGAACTGGGTGTGGGCAGGCTGTGACAAAGCTCTCCAAGCAATGAGACATTTTCCCTGTGAGAGGTTATTCATGTTATGTGCATATCATAAAGCAAAAGGAGACGTCTAAAACTTTGAAGGGAATTCATTTTATAGAAAGCTTAGAGTCACAGTGGTAGCCCACATCCAGGTAGCATATGTGAACCTGTGGGCCTCATTGCCCTGGATATAATCTGATTTCCCCTCTCTATTTACTACTTTACTCTGACTTCCTTGACTACCTATAGGTTATCATCTTACATTAGCTTATATATTTTAAGCTTCCTCAAATCCTTTTTGGAATAAAGTTGAATCATGAAGGCCATTTATACATAAAAGGCCAAACTCAGTTTGCCTCATGCATAATTTAAACCTACCAGCAAATAGCAGCTAACGCCACTGAGTTCTCCCCACACATCCTCCAGCAGTCCTGCAGGCCAGGAACTGATGAACCCCCATTTTACAGGGCACTGTAGCTGGGGTCTCCCCTTCAGATGCCCCAAATCAGGTCTGACAGTTGCTTCTTAAAGGGCCAAATCACAACTTATCGGAAAAGTCCCTGATGCTGGGGAAAGATCGAGGGCAAAAGGAGAAGACGGCGTTGGAGGAAGAGACGGCTGGATGGCACCACCAACGCAATGAACATGAACTTGGGCATATTCTGGGAGATGGTGAGGGACAGGGAGGCCTGGCGTGCTGCAGTTCATGGGGTCGCAGAGTTGGGCACGACTGGGCAACTGAAAAACAACAAAAAACTTGAGTTTAAATCTTTGCACTAGAGACCCTGTGGACAGCCTAAGTGGTACCTTCTCCCTTCCTCTCAGCTTTTGAGGGTAGTGGGAATAGGATCTTTGAGGACACAGAGGCTCAGAAGGCTAAGAATCAATTGTTCAAGGGATCTTAGACACAATGGTAAAGATCCCCGTTAGATGGATAAGTGGATGCATGGATGATGGATGGATGATGAATGGATGTTGAATGGGTAGGAGGCTGGGTGAGGCTTGCAAGGCTCAGGCCTCCTGCTAAGCCCTCAGGGGTATCCAGAAGGGAAGACACAGTCCCTGCTCTCAAAGAGCTCAGTGTCCACCAAAGGAGACTGATCTGCAAACCACTAGCCACAGCAGCAGGAAGAATGAAGCATCTGTGGCTCCATCTTGTCCTTAGGTCTTTGTTCATGTTGTTCCCTCCACTTGTAACACCTTTCCTCCCCTCCAGTCTCTCTTCACATATCTCTCCTCTCCACCCCACCTCCCACTCCTTCTCCTCCCATACTCTCTTTCTCCAAGTCTTCCTTGTCTTTCTGCATACCTAGTCTTGATATATTTTGCATTTTTCCCCCTCCCCTCCTTTCCTTTCTGTCAACTTTTACCTTCAACTTTTGTACCAGTTTTTATACTTGGAATTTCTTCCTTTTCTTTTGTAGTAATGTAAATGACTAAAAACATGTCTGTGGTTACTAATGAATAAATCTCATGTGTTATCTGCTTTTACAAAGGCCTATGCTATTGCGGTAAGCAGACTCATAGCCCTCTAGAGGCCCTGGAATCTGTGAATACGTTCCTTTATACAACAAAAGTAATTTGGTAGATGTGATTAAAATAAGGATCTTAAAACAGGGAGATTAGCCCAGATTGCCCAGGTGGACCCAATGTAATCATAAAGGGCCCTTAAAGACAGAAGAGAGGCCGAAGAGGGGGAGAAGGAAATGGGACGGTGAGAACAGAGGTCAGAGTGATGGGACTGATGGCCAGTTGGGGGCCACCAGACGAGGAGTGCGGGAACCCTCTGAAAACTGGGTGGGAATTCCCTGGCAGTCCAGTGGTTAGGACTCTGTGTGTTCAGTGCCAAGCGGCTAGATTCAGTCCCTGGTCAGGGAACTATGTATGATCCAACAGACTGAGAGGCAAAGAAAGAAAGAAACTGGAAAAGACAAGGAAAAAGTCTCCCCTATGGCCTCCAGAAACCCTGCTGACATCTTGGATTTTAGACTGACCTCCAGAAGATAATAAATTTGTGTTGTTTTAAGCCACAGAGTTAGTGGTAATTTGTTACAGGAGCAATTGGAAGCTAACACTGCTGGCTTTATGAGAGATGGAAACTCTTGTTTCTCACAAGAGAGTTCTTACTGCTTAGTGTCAGGATAGCCAGGTTTTGTGAGTGTGTGTGTGTATGTATGTGTGTGTGTGAGAGAGAGAGAGACAGAGAGAGATTGGAATTGTCCATATGCATGTGGTATCTTTCCTCCCCCAGATCATGGTTGACACAGGACAAGTTTCCCTAGAAGAAATAGATGCTCTCATCTCAATTGGACCTTTGTGTGGTGGAGTCTAGCTCACATGCCTCATGGACTTGGCCTGCACACCCCTTCCTCTGAAAAAGCATCAAGAGCATCATTGTGTTCATGCACCAGTAAGCACTGCAAGGCAGTTGGCTTTGCTCTTCTCAGGCTCTCTCCCCACAGTGACATCTGCTGGTCTTCAGGAGGCAGCCCGGGCACTGAGCACAAGAGGCCAGAAGGGCGGTGGAGGTGGGAGCAGAAGCCCAAGGAGAGGCAGTGTCGCCCTGGCATTTTACTGTTTAGAAATGCACTTCTGCTTTTACAGTTAACACACAAGTTCTCCTAGAAGGACTGATGCCATGTTTTTGACAAATGGAGCTCTGAAAAGTCTTTAAATGGCCCATTTGCAGTGCTGGGATGTAGTAGAACACGGTGATGCAGAAAACTGCACCTTTGCATACTGGCTCCTACTGGCTGTGGTCCCTGGGGTTGGTACTGTTCTTTTCTTCATCTGCAAAATGGGAGAATACAGTGGTTCTGGATACACAAGGGGATAATGCATTTATGGGCACTGCACAATCTCTGGAGAGAGGTACCTCTCAGAGCGGGATGTGAGAGCTCTGGCACTTAGGCTCCTGATAAGCAGAGAAAATGAACATGAAAAATCATAAAGAAATCAGACTAGGGTTCTGTGGCCAATTATCTCATTAGAGGAACCTCTGCTGAAAGTTTTCCAAAGACACGAATTACTTTTTTATCCTTGGCTCCCTTTAGGCACGAAGCTTCTCTTCCGCGTGGTGATTAAGAAGCTGGTAATCTGCACTCCCATCTCGCTTCCTGCTCAGTGGACGTGCTTGCTTTCTCATCCCTCAGCCGTGAACTCAGCCCAGCCATACCCATTCATTAGGGGCTCCTAGGCTGATAAGGGAAAGAGCTGAGCTGTGAGGGAGAGGTACCTGTTTACTTGCGCCTTTGGGGCCAGGAGTACCGTCCACGGAAGCCGCTGTCTAGGGTCAAGTACAGCCATATAGGCTGAAACGCAGAGCCGGTGAACTTCCAGCTGCGACCTCATGTGACGGCTGCCCTCACACTGCTTAGAAGGGCAGAGCCCCACACCTAGTCGAGCAGGAAGTTTAAACAAAACATCTCGACCCTGCTCTGGGCCGAGAGGGCTCTCAGTGCCAAGGGCAGACAAGGGGGAGATCTGGGAAAGAAGTCAGGATCTGGTGGGGGGTGAGTGCCTTTGACTGCAAGGAGATCCAACCAGTCTATCCTAAAGGAGATCAGTCCTGAGTGTTCATTGGAAGGACTGATGTTGAAGCTGAAACTCCAATACTGTGGCCACCTGATGCGAAGAGCTGACTCATTGGAAAAGACCCTGATGCTGGGAAAGACTGAAGGCAGGAGGAGAAGGGGACGACAGAGGATGAAGTGGTTGGATGGCATCACCAACTCAATGGAGATGAGTTTGAGCAAGCTCTGGGAGTTGGTGATGGACAGGGAAGCCTGGCGTGCTGCAGTTCATGGGGTTGCAAAGAGTCAGACATGACTGAGTGACTGAACTGAGCTGGGGGGGTCACAACCACCCCTGGGGGCCTATCTGAGCAGAAGCTGAAGGGCCCACTGTGCAGCTTGGGGTCACCTCCTGAGTAGCAGAGGTCATTCTCTTCCTGAGAGACAGAACTATGGGCAAGACCCTACTCCGGGCCGGGAAGCCAGCCGCGGGCACGCACGGGTCCCACCAGCTGGAGCAGTGCACCTCTGAGGTCAGTGCATGCACTCTGATCCAGCTGGGGGTCTTGCTAAAATGCATCATCTGATCAGTGGATCTGGAGTGAGGCCTAAGAGTCTACCCCCTGTCACCTCCTCAGGTGATGAAGGCCGTGCTGTCCACCCACCCTTGGGTTTGCAGTTAGTCTGAGAAAGTGTAAAAATAAACGATGACTTCAAGATAAGAATAGAGCCTTGCCCGAGACCTCACTCCCGACTCCCATGGTGTTCGGGACGCCTCCTCTCTCCGCAGAAGGGATCCAATGCGCTCTGGCTTCCTCGTGGCCTCTCTTCTTGGAGGATAAAGTGGGGCCTGGGGCAGGGCTTGGGGTTTGGATTTGACTGATGGCCAGAGCCTGAGCGGAGCAGCCCCCGGAGCACAGACGCAAGACTGGGGCAGAGCAGAGCCTTGGCCGAGGCAGCTGGAGACGGCCGTGCTGAGGTGGGGTCACCGATGAGCACTGGGCACAGAGCCCTCGTTGGGAACCCGGGGCAGGATGACCTGTCTGAGCCTCAGTTTCCTCATCTGTGAGTGTGATAACATTTAGGCTTCAGGATTAGGGTGGGGATTAAATAAAGCAACGAATGTGAAAGTAACCAGAGTATTATCTGGCCCATAATAGCATCCAGGATCCTAGACATTTGGAAATAAAAAGTGAATAAGCAGGCTTAGCCTGTGCAGGGTCTTGATGGCCAAACAAAGGAGCTTGGCTGTGCTGACAAGAAGCCGGTCACAAATTATCCCCAACGCTTTAATCAAGAGAGCGCCACCACCCCCCCCCCCAACCCCTGCCACCACCACCCCAGATCTCTGCTGAACTTCCTCTAAGTACTTAAATGGAACTCAAACAGATAAAATTATAGAATTTAAAATCAGTCCTGAATGCAGGCCTCTCACTCATTCCCACTAACCTTTCGCTTCAGTGTGAATGGATGTGATTCCCCAGGCCTGCAGACTTCCTGAAATCATCGGCCAGCTCTCTCCTGGAACAGACTCCAAGATGAGCAGAAGGCTGCTGGGGGGCAGGGGTGGGGGATCACAGCGCAGAGGAACAGGGCAGCCTGGGGAGGCTACACTGCCTGGACCCTGGGCCTTGAATCCCAAAGGCCTTCCAAATCTGAAATCTGATAAAGCTAAGAAAAGAAATGACCCATTTTGCAGGGTCCTTGCTAGAGGCCCTTAGAGACAGTCAGCCTCTGACATGAATGCTTTCCAGGCAGACAAATGAAGCAAAGGATGCAGCTGGCAGCCGCTATCAGGAAGGGGCTGTGAGACGGGCCATCTGCCCCTCCCCCTCTTCCTGCCCCCCCTGCACCCATGCTCACTCACCCTGTTCAACAGGCCTTCTCAGCTATGCAGGGCTTAGGCCACTCTTCATTATTATTATTTTTCTTTTTTAAAAAATAATATTTAGAAATGGTTTGGGGCCCAGAAACTTAAACATTTCCACCGAGTCATTTTTTTTTTCCTGCAGTGTATTTCTTGAAGCAGATAGAAACACAAAGCCAGCATTTCACAAACAGGATAAGAAGAAATGGTAAATACACTTAAAATCAGCATAGAGGACTGCCCCTTTACCCTCCTGGCAAGAGGATCTTAGATGGAGCTGGGCTGGAGGATTAAGAGTTCCTCCCAAAGGCCAAAAGATCCAGATGAGTGTGGGAGCCGAGGGGAGGCTGGGCAGAGGCAAGTCAGTATCTCCTCTGGGTGTTTTTTTCCTAAATAAATATCCTTTGTCCACCCCCTCCCCTCTGACCTCTCAAAAAACTGGTGGGAGTCCTGTGGAGCTGTCAGGAACATGCCTGGACTTAATCCCAGCTCAGCAACTCACTAACTGGGGACCTTGGGTGAGTTAATCAACTTGTCAGTACCTTAACATCTTCACCTGTAAGTGGGGTGGTTATAGTGCCCATTTCATGGGGTGGCTGTGAGTTTCAAAGGAACCAATAACTCTGAGGGGTTTAGAACAGCACTTGGCACAAAGCAAGATTCAATAGCTTAGTATTTCCCAAACCACCAACTACTAGTATGTCCCCAACCTCTCAACCCCTCCCTAGTCCTTGGGAAAATGACAGCCCCACCCCGCCAGTTGCTCAAGCCTAAACTTGGAGTCATTTTTTAAAAATTCCTCTTTCTCTGTTATTCTCTACAGGCAACCCATCTGAAAGTTGCGTCAACTCTACAATTAAAATATATTCAGGGACTTCCCTGGTGATCTAGTGGTTAAGAATCCACCTGCCGATATAGGGGATATGGGTTTGATCCCTGGTTCCGGAAGATCCCGTATGCCACGGGGCAACTGAGTCCATGCGCCACAACTACCAAGCCCACCCTCTAAAGCCTGCGGGCTGCAGCTACTGAAGCCTGCGCTCTGCCGCAAGAGAAGCCTCACAGTGAAAAGCCCGTGTACTGCCATGAACCGCAGCCCCTGCTTGCGGCAACTAGAGAAAGCCCCCACGCAGCAAGGAAGACCCAGCCCAGCCAAAAATAAATAAATAAAAATTTAAAAACCCATTAAAATACATTCAGAATCTGATTGCTTCTCACTACCCCGCCACTAACAACCCGTTTCAAGCCAATGTCATCCTTCATCCTTACCATCACAGTACCCCTCCACTACACTCTCCCCTGCCCCTAATCACCCCTCCACACACGTCTAGAGCAGTCTATTTTTAAAAAAAACACAAAACATTTAAGTCCACCAATGATGTTTCTCAGCTTAAAATCCTCCGAAGTCTCTCCATCTTACTCAGAGTTAAAGCCAGGTTTTCCCCAGAGCCTCCAAGGTCCCGTGTGATCTGACCTCACTTCCTCTCTGACGCCCTCACTGACAGCTTCTCCCTTCTCACTCTCCTCTAGCTACACTCTCTTCCTTGCCGTTCCTTGAACCTGCCAAGAATGTTCCTGCCGCAGGACCTTTGCACTTTCCATTCCCTCTGCCTAGGACACGGTTTCCTCAGAAACCTGATGGCTCCCTCCATCACTTCCTTCAGGATTTGCTCAAACATCACCTCACCAGAGAGGTCATCCTTGAATTTCCTGTATAGGAAACTTCCATCACTCACTAGACCCATTTCTGCTTTATTTTCCTTTGCAGCTTTTATCACTAGTTAATTGGAGAAGGGCATGGCAACCCACTCCAGTATTCTTGCCTGGAGAATGGCTAGTCAGACATGACTGAAGCGACTTAGCACGCACGCACGCACGCAATTTGATAAATCTTTGTTTCTTTTTTCCCCCCTCCTTTCCTTCCTTTAGTTTTAAGACCCAATAGAGCAGCAGCAGTTTAGCTCTTTTTCTCCATTGCTATTCTCCAAGTCTCGTAAGACAAAGCACATAGTAGGTGCTTTGTCACTATTTACTGAATGACTACCTCCCTCCTTCCATTCTTTTCTACCTCTAAGACAGCTCCAGGCGGTGGCCAGGATGATCTGCCCACCACACATTTTATGATGCTCCTTCACTGCTCAAGAACCATCCGTGGCCCCCTCTTTGTGACAGGACAAAGCTCCTATGACGCTCAGAAAGCCTTCTGTGGTCTGGTCCCACCTAACCTCAGGCCCCTGTGCTGCCATCAGCAAGCCCTGCAGCTGTAATGTCATGGTTCCCTGAGCAATGATCCTTAGCTTGTACTGTTCCCCAGCTTGGGACACCCTCCTTTCCCTTCTCTGTCAGACTTTCACTGTGAGGGCCTGAATGCTGGCCCCAAATGATACATTCATTCAGAGTCTGTGAATATGACTTTTATTTAGAAAAAGGGTCTTTGCAGTTGTAACTGACTTAAGGATCTCACACTGAGAGGCTCACGGATTAGGTTGAGCCCTAAATCCAGTGACAAGTGTCCTCACAAGGAAAGAAGAAGGGAGAAGACCCAGAGGAGACGGCCACGTAAAGATGGAGACAAAGGCTGGAGTGATGCTGTCACAAGCCCAGGGATGCCGGGGGCCACCAGAAGCCAGAAGAGGCAAAACCAGAGGTCTCCCCAGAGCCTTTGGAGGGGGCACAATCCTGACAACACTTTGACTTTGGACTTCCGGCCTCTGGAATGGTGAGAGAATAAATTTCTGTTGTTTTAAGCCATCAAGTTTATGGTGATTTCTAATAGCAGCCACAAAAAAGTAACACAGTCCCCTTCAAAACCATTGCAGAGATGCAGTCCTCCCCTGCCAGCACTGTGGCAGCGTGGGGGGCTGAGGTGGCCTTTTTGTAAAGATGCCGCTGCATCCCTGGCCAAAGTTGAACAGAGCTGGGATGGGCTGGTAAGTGCCACAGGTACTGGGAACTATATAGTGAGGACAAGGGACGAGGGCGGGGTGTCATATAGGCTCAGGGTTGAGTCGTGTTGGGTCATGTGGGGAGAGGAAGCTGCATAAAGAGGGGCAGGGCAGACACTGACAGAGGGCAGGGGTCCTGACGATGCCCCTGATCCCAGGGACGGTCGTGCTCTTTGCTTCCAAAAGTTTCCTTGTATTCCTCTAATATTCAGCCTCCCTCCCCTTTGTCTTGACCTGGTTTTTCTTAGAGAAGGTGGCTTCTCCTTGCAACTCAATCAACCCTAAGCTCAGAGCTCACCTCAGCTCCTCTAAGAGCTTCCCTGATTGCAGCACATGGAGAGAGATGATCCTAGGCTCTGGGAACTCTCAGCTCTGTGTCCCCACCAAGATTCGCTGTCATCATTAGGGATGTTTGCATGCTATTCTCCCCTGAGACTGAGCTCCTCCAGCCATGGACCAAGCTCATCCTCTGTGTCTGGATTTCCCAATTAATTACCCACTGAGGTATGGTGTCTGGGACCACAGTGTTTAAGTAGCTTAATAAAGGATGGAGGCTCCTCGGCTCTGCCCACAGGAGCTTCCAGGCAGATTTGGGGGCCCCCTCTCGCACACACCGCAGGGACATGAGATGAGGCAGATATTGGGGTCGACGTAGGAGTAAGCAGAAAGCAGCTCTGAGCCAGGGGGCTGGTCAGGGAGGGCTGCTGGGAAAAGCCAGAGGAAGCAGAAAGTGGTGAGGTCGTGTGTGGGTGACAGTCACGGCTGCAGCAGGCAGAAGGCAGGCGGAGCAGGGAGCACTTTTCAGCGGGGCTTGTGGGTGTGCGATGGAGATAAGGCTGGACTCAAGTGGAAGTTCCAAGGAGGGAACTCTGATGGGAAGTGTCAGTGGGGCCCGTTGTGGACCCGTGGGTCACTTACCCACTTAATCGACATCCACCCAGCCGCTGTGCCCAGTGCCAGCTCGACAGCAACGACGGAGAGCAGAATTCAAAGGCTAGACTGGAGCTCTCAAGAGAACAACACTGTATCTGCTGTTACCAGGACCAGGAAATAGTCATAACCAAAGTATTTGTGAAGCATTTTACAGTTTCCAAAGTGCTTTCTCATGAATTAATGATTACAAAGTCCTGTGGTACAGTAGGAAAAGGGTGGTTGTGGCTGCAAAAAGCCTGACTTAAGGTTTTGCATCCCCCATGTAGCTCATGATAACCCCTCAACTTTGACGTCCTCATCTGTCGAACGATGACTGTCTAGTGTTCACTGAATCCCTTCTGGACGGCAGCTACTTTATAGAGCTTTTATATGTATTAACTATTTTAGTCTTCAAAACCACCCTATCAAATAGGTACTACTGTTACTCCCATTTTGCAGATGTGGAAACTGAGGCTCCACAAGCCTGAGTCATTCATTCACACAACTTCTCAGCAGAAGAGATGAGATTTGAACCCAGTTATTCCTGCTCCAGAGTCCGTGTTCTCAGCTGCAATGCTATACTGTAGACAATGACAGAGGCCCTACCTCCAAGTTTGGCAAACCATTAAGATTAATATACATGACACTGGTTAGAGGTGAATATTACCCATGGTTATTGTTTGGTCCAACACTCATGATGTTTGAGCATTTGTTTGCTTTAGCGGATGCTGTTGGCACCCTGGCATCACCATCGGCGAGCCTAGAGTTCACCTGCAGAGAGAGACAGTGCCACTCTGCACAGGGCCATTCCCTCTCTGAGAGATCCCTGGCCACCAAACACGGCAGGCCAGAGGTGCTGGGGTGCTCACACCCCAGGAGCACCTCTCAACCAACAAGGCCTGTGAGTTGGTATATAAATATCCCATCAGTGGGCCAGTTCTGAGGTGTCCCTCAGAGGGTCCCCAACAGGACTGAGCCCCAGATTCTGACAACAGTTACCCACCCACAAGGCCCCTTTTATTGACCTCCTCCTCTCTCTCCCTTACCCACCCCCCCTCTCACAATGCTGCTTGGAATCACTTCCCAAACAATCTATGTGCATTGCAATCCTTCCCTCAGGGTCAGTCTAGGAGGATCCAGACTAGGACAGGGGTGCAAGTCAGTTGGGGGAGAGAGGAAGAGAAGAGCTATTAGCCATGAGGCTTGAGATTTTTCTGGACACATGTAGCTAGGTGAAAAGCTGGGGATTGGAGAGGCTTCCAAGCAAGCCATTGCACGGAAGAGACAAAGGGCCGGGAAGTGGGGAAACGCACCAGGTCCCCCTTATGTGGGCTCTCGAATAGGACAGCCCCCGAACCCACATTTCACCTGACTCTCCAGAAAGACCAGCCTTCAGGGGACTTTTGGCCAGAACCCCCATGCCTCTGGAGTAGATTCCAGGGGCATTCCTTGAAGCTCTGGGATGTGAGCACAGAATAAACATAAATAAGCTCCCTTTGTCTAAATAAACTGAGGCACAGTTTGACGAAGCCGTTTTCTTTTCCTCCTCACCCTCCCACACTCCTCTCCCTCCAAGGCCACGTTTGTTTGCTTACTTACTTAATCCCACACCCTCTGCACCTTCAAAGGGCCCCTTTGTGTCTGGGATGGAGTGGAGCATTTCTGCCTCCTAGAACCGATTTTCCAAATGAACACCAAACACAGACGAGCCCAGATGATTGACAGTGTGACAGCATCGTGTTTGGGGCCGACGGATGAAATGAACAGGAGGCAAGAGGGAAAACATGAGAAAGGATGAATTTTCAGTGGCTTCCTCCAGCCAAATAGTTTGCAATTTCATTGGAAAGGATCCTCATGGGGAAAGAGACCAAAGAACTTGGGAGGAAAAAAGCAAATTAGTCTCAGCAGTGTGGCTTTTTGCCTTGACAAGTTGGTCATGAAGGAAGAGGGACAGGATGCCTGGGACAGGGCTGACAGCTGGCCAGCATGGTGGGAAAGAGGGCTTGGTCACCTCGAAATGCGGGTGGCCCGAGTCACAGCCCTTGGGGGCCAGGCCCCAAACATTCCCCACCCACCTCCTTCACCCCTGAAGCTGCAGGAGCAGTGAGAGGAGAGGGCATCTGGCCAGAGCCCCCCGTGAGGGTCCACAGGGGGAGAAGCTTTAAGAGAACACACTTGGAATGGAGAACAATCCAAGAATTTTTGTAAAAAAAAAAAAAGAAAAGAAAGCTAACTATGAAAGAACATACTATTCAGAGCTGATTAAAGAAAAATCAGCCAGCATATTTGTCTTGTGAGGCACCCAGTTTGCTAAGGGTTCAAGTTCTTCCAATAAGAGGCAGGATTACCTAGCTGTCAAAAGCTTGGCCGTGGAGCCAAACTGCCTGGGAAGGAATCCCCAGCTACACCACTGATGGGGTGGGTGAGCTCGGCAAATCATGTAACCTTTCTGAGCCTCAGTTTCCCCATCTGCAAATCAGGACTGATGATAAGAACTGTACTTACTTGAGGGAGTTGTCTGTGAGGATGACCATGAGTACATATGTCTAAAGCACCTAACGAAGTGTCTGCCAGATAGTTAAGCACCCAACGCATGTTAGCTCTAATTACTACATGACTTCCAAAGACAATAGCTCCTCAGCACTACAATATTCTCACAGGTGCAAGAGAAGAAAAGTTGAAAAGGCCAGGCAGCATGAAAGCAGGTTCACAGCAGACAAGAATGCCCTGAAGCTAGGAGACGGGAACAAAGTCACGGATGACCTTACCTGAGCGCATCCCACATGGAGCGCAGACGGCCGGTCGCTGAGCATGCCTCCCGTGCTGGGGAAGCCGGGGGTCTCCACCTGCCCCAGTTCTCCTCGGTGTGGCAGGAAGGCCCCCTCAGACTGTGGATCAGAGGCGTGGCCGAGACCGGGGCTCTGTCCTCACGGGGGAAACGGCACACCCCCTCCTCGCCAGGGAAAGTAACTCAGCCGTCCGGCCGTGCCTATCGCTGCCATGGCTCGTGGGCAGGGCTGCCTGCCCATTCACCACCCCTCCCGCTGGCCCAGGGCAGCGGAGGGGCAGCTCACAGGCACGGTTCACAGTGTGATCTGTCTGGGCAGAGGGTGGCATGTCTCTGACCCACTTGCCTTGAGAGCAGAGGCATCTTCATCATCCACTCGGGATCAAGGCCCCGGGCTTTTCTCTGCAGAGCCTCTTTGGCGGGGGACAACTGCCCATTGCCATGCCTCTGCACATCTCGGACGGACACACACACCCCAGCTCAACCCACGGTGCAAATATTCCACATGCACCCCCAGAACCCCAACGTTTCCATTTAGACTCCTCCAGCTTGGCAATCAAGCCAGAACAAGGGCAAAGACAAAAGAGCCACTATCATTGTTCCTCAAGTAACAAGCAACTAACTGAAACTTACTGTTATTATAAACCTATACTACGGGCAGCAATTAAAATACGGCTAATGAGGATTTCGGCACCAGGCTCTCCCGCCACCACACAACGATTCCCCCTGGCCCGGGCAGAGGGGTCTGACATTGGAGGAAATAAACGGTTTCTTCATAGCCCTTCAAGAGACAGCATTCATGCTGGAGATTTCTTCCCCGGGGGAAGTCAGTGTGGCCGGGCGGCAGGGTGAGACAAGGCATGAGTGAGAAGCTCACGAGCGCAGGGAGGTTTCTAGATCAGCTGTCATCCCCCCCGGGGATGGTGACATCATGCCTGTGGGAAACGGCTGCAGGATGCTATCAAGTCAGTGGGAAAACAGCTGAATTGACTCTTTTATAAGTAGATTTATTGAGACGCTGCGATCGCACCAGGAGCTGTCAGAGATTCATCTACACACATTATTTCATTTACTCCTCCAAACGGCCTGAGGAAGGAAGGGGGTGCCATTAGGAACGATGAGGGCAGCTGGGCTCCCAGAGGTGAAGTCACCTGAGGGAACCCGCCTGGCCGTCACTCAGAGTGAAGCCAGGGCTGCAAACCAGGAGGAAGGGGGACTTTGGGTGACGTTCCTGCAGGCAGCCTGGTGATGTGTAAAGCAGGTGTGGACTCCGGGGACAGCTGCTATCTGCCTGGTGAACTTATCAAGTTACCAAAAAATCCCATGCCTCAGTTTCTGCATCTGTGGAGCGGGAATGATCATGCCTATCTAGTGAGTCTGCTATAAATAAGACCGCATACTTCACACGCTGCATATAAAGCGTGCAGCGTGGTGCTCAGTGAAGGATAAGTGCCTGCTAAATGCCAGTTATTGTTAAAGATGCTATTGAGACACTCTTGATGCAGCATGGAGGGTCGGAAGAAATTCATTGTCGGAAGACGCCTGAGATTTTGCAATAGTGGAAGCCGTGGAAGTCTCCACAGAGTGTCTGTCTGCCTGTGTCCCCTGGGAAGGGGGCAAACCAACCCAGAGGGCTGGCTCTGCTCTGAGGCCACTGCCCTGGTGTCCAGGGCAGCGGGAAGCTGGCCAAGCTCCCAGACAGCCTGTCTCGGGCCTGGAGCACAGAGCCGTTGCCTCACCAGCTTGTAATGAGCTGCGTCTCCATCCTGATTAGGGGAACAATCCTCACTCAGAAAGACTCAGGGGAAGGAAGTGACAGCGTCGTGGGGACAGGGCATAACCTCATCTCCCAAGGAGGGGCTGGCTTCTGGGGAGCTGGTGACTTGGAGGTCACAGCCCAAGAGGGTGCCCATCCCCCTGGAGGAGGCTAAGCAGACCCCACTGGGGCAAGTCTGGGTCAGAGCAGGAGACAGGCTGGGCCAGCCCCAGCCTCTGTCTGTAAGCCTGGGAGGCAGCTGCTCACGGGCTCTGGTTTGCCAAGAAGGGCAAGCAAGGAAACCAACATTCTCTGGGCACCTTCTGGGCACCAGGCTAGGTGCCAGCCATATGACATCATCACTATCATCAACATTGTCCTATTAAATCAAATGTTAGGGCACCATTTTCTTTTTTCCAAAACTGTGGATTGCAGCCCGTTCCTGGGTAATGAAAACAGCTTAGTGGGTGACAAATAGCATTTTTAAAATAACGTGATAAAAAATACAGAAAATTTCAGTGTGCATTGCACAGAGCAAGGATTGGTATTGTGGAAGTTTCATTTCTTAAAGTGTCTGTGAGTGTTTGGGAGCTGGATTGTAATGGGGAAGGAAACGGTGCTCATTTCTTAAAGTAGTTGTAGGGATTGAATGGGTTAATGTTTTAAGTGCTTAATGCACTGTAACAGAGGCTGCCAGCACCCACCCAAGTCCTCTTGGAGAGAGTTCAGGCTCTCCATACGTGCCTTCCTGAATCTCTCTCTCTTTCTCTTTCTGGTTGTAGGAGTATGCTTAGTTCAAGCGCAAGGCAGGTAAAAAAGCAGGGCAGAGTTATTGCCCCAGGAGCGACCCTCAGCCTAGGAGGACTGGGAGATGGTGGGTAAGCACTGCAGCCTCCTCATTGCTCAGCGCAATTCTGGGGTGTGTCCGCCACCATCTCTCTGAGCCCCAGATGCTCACAGAGAAGCTCCCTTCCTGTCTCCCTTCCTCTCTCTCTCTGTTTCCTGGAATCTACTCCCAAGTAAACTTCTTGCACCTATATTCTTGTCTTGGCGCCTCATTTGTGAAAGGCTAACTCACTGGAAAAGACCCCGATGCTGGGAAAGATTGAAGGCAGAAGGAGAAGAGGGCAACAGAGGATGAAATGGTTGGATGGCATCACCGATTCAATGGACACAAACGTGGGCAAGCTCTGGGAGATGGTGAGGGACAGGGAGGCCTGGTATACTGCAGTCCATGTGGTCACAAAGAGTCAGACATGACTTGGGGACTGAACAACAACAACGTAAGACAAGCAGATGCGGGCATGAAGGAGTGATTCATGTATGAATCATGTTCCCTTGGAGACAGGATCTGTGCAAATGCTTCGTCCCAATCTGTACATGCATCGTCTCAATCTTCACCCCATCCCTATAAGGGAGGAACTATGATTGTCTCCATTTTCCAGGTAGGGAAATTTGAGGCTTAGAAAAGCTAAGTGCCTTGTTCAAGGTCACATAGATAGAAAAGAGAGCACTCCATTCTGAACCCATGTGTGTTACCAAGGCCTTGTTTCACCCTCTGCTCTCTATGTAACCCACACAACCACCCTGCCAGTTAACTATTGTTGTTACTTCCAATTTATAGATGTGGAGATGGCAAAGAGCTCAATTCCAACACTACTCACTGTCTGGCTAGGCCCAGCACCTGGCATTGTGGCTCCTGGCTCTCTGCTTCCAATGACATCAGGCTGCTTCCCAGTGCCCTGGAAAAGGCAGGCATGAGAGAAACCCCTTCCCTTAGAAAAACGTCTGCATGAAACTGGCAGCTCTTCATCAAACCTATGGCACAGGAGAGATGTAAGATGTGGATGAAAGGAAATGACGACTCCAGCAGGTTTACTGGGATTCCCAGACAGACCTCTGTTCTACGGCTTGTGCCCCAGCTTCTCAGCCTGTTAAACGAGGCCGATACGTGCATGCGTGTGAAGTCGCTTCAGCCGTGCCCGACTCTGCACCACCCTATGGACTGCAGCCCGCCAGGCTCTTCTGGCCACAGGGACTCTCCAGGCAAGACTACTGGAGTGGGTCACTGTGCCCTCCTCCAGGGGATCTTCCTGACCTGGGGATTGAACTCATGTCTCTTACATCCAGCTGCCTTGGTTCTTTAGCAATACCGTAGCTCAGCTGGGAAAGAATCTGCCTGCAATGCAGGAGACCTGGGTTCAGTCCCTGGGTTGGGAAGATCCCCTGGAGAAGGAAATGGCAACCCACTCCAGTATTCTTGCCTGGGAAATCCCATGGACAGAGGAGCCTGGTGGCCTACAGCCCATGGGGTCGCAAGAGTCAGACATGACTTAGTGACAAAACCACCATGGCTCACTGCTGGCTTCAACTTTTATCTTCCCATCCTTATCTCCAGCAGTCTCAACATTTCCACCAAAGTCTTGTGAGCTGCACCTGACCACGGTCTGAGCTCCATCTGCATAGCTCATGGGGATTATTCACTGCCCATCTGCTGCTTGCCAGGCAGGGTGCTGACCTCAGAGCCTCAGCTTCCTCATCCAGTACCTTGGGATCACCTTAGCATCTTTCTCATGGATTGTTTTGCAGATTAACTGAGCTAACTGTGCAAAGCATATATCTGACCAAGGACTCATAGCTAGCATAAAGAACTCTCAAAACTCCACAATAAAACACCAGACAATCCAATTAGAAAATGAACAAGTGATGTGAAGAGCCATTTTACCAAAGACAATATACAGGTGGTAAATAGGCATGTGAAAAGAGGCTCTGCATCACTAACTGCTGGGGAAATGCAAGTAAGACCATGGTAAGATGTCACAACATACTTATCAGAAGAGTTAAAATTAAAAATAGCGATTACACAAATGCTGACAAAGATGTGGAGAAGCTGAACCATTCTCACATTGTTGGTGGGAAGTAAATATGGTACAGTTACTCTAGGAAACAGCTGACTTTTCTTAAAAATATTGAACATACGCTTACCATGTAACCCAACAGTTATACTCCTGGGCATTTGTCTCAGAGAAGTGAAGACTTAGATTTGTATAAAAACCTATAAGTAAATGCTTGTAGCAGATTTATTTTTAATAAGCCCAAACTAGAAACAACCCAGAGGTCCTTTGATGGCTAAACCATGGTACATCCACACCATGCAATATTACTCAGCAACAACAACTGAATGAACTATTGGCCCATAAAACAACTTGGATGGATTATGCTAAGTGAAAAAGGTTAAACTTGCAAGGTCACACACTGTGTCATTCCAATCAAATAACTTGTTGATTGTGACTAAAGTATGCAGATGGAAAGGACACTAATAAGCAGGAGTCAAGCATGGTAGAAGGGAGAAGGGTTGCTTGGTACTACAAAGAAATAGCATAAGGGAGATTTTTGTGGACATAGATCCATGTCTTGATTGTGGTGGTGGTCACACAAATCTACACAAGGGGATGCAGAACTGTACTTGCACACCATCATGCCAATGTCAGCTTCTGTTTTTGATACTGTACTTTAATCATGTAACATTTAACCATATACTATTATCATGTAAGATTTGGAGAAAGCTGGGTAAAATGTACAAAGGATCTCTCCACACGATTTTGCAATTTCCTTCAAATCTATAATTATTTCTAAAATTAAAAAAATGAATGAATAATTTTAAATGAATTTGTAAAGAGTTTAAAGATCAGTACCTAAGTGAGCACTTGATCAATATTAGCTCTCATTAGTATTTCATTTTTATTGTTACTTCATCTTATTTAACGTTCACAATAAGCTTATGAAAAAAGGGTTTTTAGCCTCCATTTTGCAGATTGGAATACTAAGACTCAGACACAGACACATTAGATAACTTGCCTAAATTTACATATTCATAAAGACCTAGGGATTAAAATTCAAATCCAAGGACTTCTCACATATATGCAAGTACACAGTAAAATAAAAATCTTTTGCCCTCACTGAGTTTATAAGATAGTAACAGAAGTAAGAGATATAACACAAACCCAAGCAGAATACCATACATGCTGTATAAATTCTATGGAAGGATGGGAGAATGAAAAGGTAAAAATTCCAACTGGAGAGATTTAGGAAGGCTTCCTAGAAGAGGTGGCATTTGTAATTGTTTTAAAGAATGAGTAGGAACTCAGTAGATATAGAAGGGGTAGAGGTGCAGGAAAGGGCATTCCAGGTAGAGAGAACTTTACCGCTAAGGCATGAGAGAGCTTAGAGAACAGTGACAAACCCAAGGTGTCTGAAGCAGCTATCGCGTGACAGAGGCAGATGCAAAAGGAAGAGAAGCAGAGGGCAGTCAGTGAGAAAGGCCTGGGGACTGGACTTGTTCTGCCAGCTGTCGCTCATCTTGGCTTGCAAATTGGAGTGTGCTCTGGAAGCCACAAGGCCAAAGTCTAAAGTGTATGCACTCTGAAAACAGGGCATGACAAGGCATCAGCCTTCTATATATGCCGAAAAAGCTGGGAAGAGCTCTGCAGTGGGTTCTCAGGTCCCAGGAAACAAGGAGATCTTCCATTTCAGGACTTCCATGTGATATGTTCCAGGGTCCTCCCAAGACCAGCCCTAGCAGATCCTGAAGGCAAACCCCTGTCCGTTATGGGCTTTGGACTTTTATCTTTCAACAGTAAAGCCATGAGCCCTATCATAACTGTCCAGTTCAGATCAGTTCAGTCATTCAGTCATGTCCAACTCTTTGCAACCCCATAAATCGCAGCACGCCAGCCTCCCTGTCCATCACCAACTCCCGGAATCTACCCAAACCCATGTCCATCGAGCTGGTGATGCCATCCAGCCATCTCATCCTCTGTCATCCCCTTCTCCTCCTGTCCCCAATCCCTCCCAGCATCAGGGTCTTCTCCCAGTGAGTCAACTCTTCGCATGGGGAGGCCAAAGTATTGGAGTTTCAGCTTCAGCATCAGTCCTTCCAATGAACACCCAGGACTGATCTCCTTTAGGATGGACTGGTTGGATCTCCTTGCAGTCCAAGGGACTCTCAAGAGTCTTCTCCAACACCACACTTCAAAAGCATCCATTTTTTGGTGCTCAGCTTTCTTCACAGTCCAATTCTCACATCCATACATGACCACTGGAAAAACAATAGCCTTGATTAGATGGTCCTTTGTTGGCAAAGTAATGTCTCTGCTTTTTAATATGCTGCCTAGGTTGGTCATAACTTTCCTTCCAAGGAGTGAGCGTCTTTTAATTTCATGGCTGCAGTCACCATCTGCAGTGATTTTGGAACCCCAAAAAATAAAGTCTGACACTGTTTCCACTGTTTCCCCATCTATTTGCCATAAAGTGATGGGACCAGATGACATGATCTTAGTTTTCTGAATGTTGAACGTTAAGCCAACTTTTTCACTCTCCTCTTTCACTTTCATCAAGAGGCTTTTTAGTTCCTCTTCACTTTCTGCCATAATGATACTTAGTAATTTCCCCACCCCATCAATAACCTCCGTGCAATCAGGATCCAGGTCTTTCTGGGTCATTGTTGAATGCAGCTTGGAGTCAGCCATGTAAAGGTTCCATATTCAATTCCATTCAGTCAATCCAATATCTATTTATTGCATGCATGCATGCTCAGTCGCTCAGTTGTGTCTGACTCTGCGACCCCAGGGACTGCAGCCTGCCTAGCTCCTCTGTCCCTGGGATTCTCCAGGCAAGAATACTGGAGTGGGTTGCCATTTCCTCCTCCAGGGGATCTTCCCGACCCAGGGGTCAAACCCAAGTCTCTTGCATCTCTCGCACTGGCAGGAGGATTCTTTACCACTGTGCCACCTGGAAGGCACCATCTGTTGGGTGCCAGCTAAAAATAGACCCTATGCTAGGACTGGAGGTGAAAGAACAAGATGCAGCCCTACAGTGGAGAAGAGCCAAGGCTAGGGCGCCAAGCACAGGGCAACGGTAGTGCCAACCACCCAGAGACAAAGGGATGAGAAAGTACCCTGGACTGTGACTGGTGGAGATGGTCACATCCGCACGACTTATCTTTGAAAAAATGTGCTCCTAGAGCTACTGTGGAAAACAATATGAAGATTCCTCAACAATTAAAAACAGAACTGCCATTCTATATTTAATTTTACTTCCACTCCCGGGTATATATCCAAAGAAAATGAAAGCACTAATTTGAAAAGATTCATGCACTTCAGTGTTCATAGCAGCATTATTTACAATAGGCAAGATATGGAAGCAAACTAAGTGTCCCTCAACAGATACATGGATAAAGAAGATGTGGTATATACATACAGTGAAATACTACTCAGCCACGGAAAAGAATGAAATGTTGCCATTTGCAACAAATGGATGGACTTGGCAGGTATTGTGCTAAGTGAAATTAGTCAGGCAGAGGAAGACAAATACTGTATGATGTCACTTATCTGAAAAATACAGCAAACTAGTGACTATAACAAAAAAGAAACAGATTCACAGATGTAAAGAACAGTGATTATCCGTGGGGAGAGAGAAAGGGGAAGGGGAAAAGACAGGAGTAGGATATTAAGAGGTACAAACTACCATGCACAAAATAAATAAGCTACAAGAATATATTGTGCAACACGAGGAGTATAGCCAGTATTTTATAATAACTATAAATGGAGTATAGCCTTTCAAAACTATGCATCACTACATTGTACACCTGAATCTTACATAATCTGATAAATCTACTAAACCTTAATAAAAATTGTGGAGGTGAAAAAAACCTCAGTCTTAGTGAGAAGGACACCCTGGATCATATTGTCCAGAATTTGTTAATGGGGCTAAATTGAGACACAGGTTCTGCTTACAACACAGTAAATTCATTGCAATAGTGCTAATGAGACTGCTCATATTTTGGCTAAGGTCATGAGTGAAAACTACCACATCTGTAACACGAAAAATGTGTTAAGGAATAATATGTTTCAGATCGTTAGCCAATATAGCAAGGTACTTATTACAGTTCATCTTCTAGAGCCCTAAAGTAAATTATTTGAAAAACTAGATCCCATAGATTCTAGGTGGGATACTTTTTGAAGCACGTCATCAGTATATCCTTATTCAAGTGGAGATAAAAGAAACTGAACTAAGAAAATTGCTACCAGGCTGACTGACAGAACAACTGTGGGTGAAGTGTGGGATCTCTTAAAAAGGCCTGTCTTGAGGATAAGCTTTGACTCAAGTTTTGGGGGAACTATGGTGACTTTGATGGGCTCTGGAATGAATTACAACATGCGAAATTCCTTAACTAAAAAGGTACTGGCTTAAAAAAACGAGGAGGTAGTATTCGGTTGTCTGTGGGTCTTTGCAGTCAGGATTTTGTTCAAATAACTTTCTCACCTCCCTGTGTCCACTTTGGTTTGCCTTTCTCAGACTGTCCCTGAGTCCTGGCTCAGCTGATACTTTTGGAAATCGTTTTGTGCTGTAAAGGGTAGCTATTCCAGATGTATATTCAGGTTTTGGAAGGAAAACTTAGGTTAAAAAGAGCAGCCGAGAGGCCTCAGCAATCTTCTGAGACAATCGCTTTTAACCTGAGTTTTTGGAGCCTGAGAGTTCTGTAGATGTGTCTTGGATGGGGTGGGAGACAGCCCTGTGGATGGAGGGGTGCTGAGGGCCTGGGCTCAGGGTCTCCACCTGCATCAACCAGAAGAGCTCAAAGTAACCTTTCCTACACATTCAAGTTCCAATTCTGTTGGAAAAAAATACTGTTTAGGGTTTAAAGCCCACAAAGCTAGTCCGTCATCATCATCACCATCTCATCATATTTTACAATAGTTGATTTTGAGTGTTTTGCATTTGCCAGACACTGTTAAAAGCACTTTATGTGCATTATCTCATTTAATACTCACAGCACCTTTGAAAGGTAGGCACCACTATCATCCCCTTAACGTAGGAGAAAACTTAGGCCCAGCGCTTAAGTAATTTGCCAAAGCATGCACACTGCAAGTGATGGAGCCCGGCTTTGAATGCATGCAACTGGCCCCTGGGCCTGAATAATTTTCCACCATGAGGTACAGATGATGTGAGGTCCAGAGAGAGGCAGGGACTGACCCTAGATCACACGGAGGGCTCAGGGCAGACCATTCCCTCTTAGGCCCTTCTTCCTTCTAATGGCGCTCCTTCCCTCCTCCCTCTCCAGCCTGCGGTATACTTCCTAGAATAAACTTGCAAGCAGCTTTAAATAGACCATCCCTTGGTTACCAGGCATCTGTGCTCTCATGAAGGGAGCCTCTGAAGAAGATGGAGCTGTGATGAGAGATCTGCTTTGGAGCCCCTCTTTTGAATGTGCCTGGGGTGCTCTCCTGGCCGGTAGCCTCAGTTCCCACCGTCTGCTCTAGATGCAGTTGAGGACCTGCAACCCAGGCCCCTCACTGTCTGTCTGTCCCATCTCACCTCCATCTTCTCCGCTGCATACCCTCTTGCTAATGCGGATATGCATACATCTTGTTCCTTTGTCTATGCTGCTCCCTCTGCCAGGGATACCCTTCCTGCCCTGTCGGCCTGGCCTTCTCCCCCCTCATGTACGTCCTCTCAAGGGTCCTGACCTCCCCCTGCCCAGGGCAGAGTCACCCACTCTCTCCCAGGACCCTCACTGTCACAGCACACAGCCCTGCACTAGCACCATCGACTGACTCCACTGCTTTGATTTGAAGACAGGCAGGTCTCCCATTTTCCCTTGATTAAAATCAGGGTTGTTCTTACAACTCATGCTTTGGAGTCGGAGGATTTCTTGCCTCCTGGAACACTGTTACTGAATGGACAGTGTTTTGTAAGCGATGTCATCTTAGGATCCTGGAGACACAGGACTTCTGGCTCCCTCTGGACTGAGCTCAGTCCTGGATCGGAGGCCATGACCCAGGAGTCTCAGGACCCCCAGGTGCCAACACAGGGAGGCACAGAGAAGGGACCAGGAGGTGGCGGTCATGGTGTTCACAGGCTGGAAGGCACCCTTGGTGCCCAGGTCATTACGGGAGGCCTGTGGGTCTGTAGGCGTCAAGGCATCCTCGAGACCCAGGAGAACCTCCTGCCATTTTTACCCACTCTCCAAGTTCACGCAGCCACTTCATGACATAAGCCCTGGAGAGAGGCAGGGGTGAGAGCCGCAGACTTCATTTCCCTCCGTTAGCTTTCCAGAGCTGCCACAGCAAAGTACTACCACTCACTGGTGGCTTAAGCAACAGAAGTTTGAGTGCTTAGTTGGCAAGTCATGTCGGACTCTTTGTGACCCCATGGACTGTAGCCCGCCAGGCTCCTCTGTCCATGGGGATTCTCCAGGCAAGAATACTGGAGTGGGTTGCCATGCCCTCTTCCAGGGGATCTTCCTGACCCAGGGATTGAACCCAGGTCTCCTGCATTGCAGGTGGATTCTTTACTGTCTGAGCCCCCAGGGAAGCCTAACAGAAGTTTATTTTCTCACAACTTTAGAAGCTAGAAGTCCAAGATCAAGGTGTCCGCGGGGTTCTTTTATTCTGAGGCCTCTTCCCTTGGCTTATGGACAACCATCTTCTCCATGCCTTCACCTGGTCTTCCCTCTGTGTGTGTGTCTATGTCCTAATTTATTTTTATAGCGATTCGAGTCATTTCAGATTAGGGCCCACTTTAATTTTAATTTAATGACCTCTTTAAAGACCTTCCCTCCAGAAACAGTCACATTGTGAAGTACTGGTTGTTAGGACTCAGGCATAGGAATTAGGGCGGAACATAATTTGGCCCCTAACACCCCACTGAGGCTGACCAAGCTCAGAAGGAGTCACATCAGTCTCAGACTCCCCATCCCACCCCCATACCATGGTCTGCTTCCACTTTCCTCTCTCAGAAGTAGCCTTGGTAACTGACAGTCCCTTGCCCTTAGCTATGTCAATTTCCAAGAGAATTTTCCAGCGCACCCTCTTCTGATTGTCCTCATCTAGTTAGTCCCTGGCTCCAATCACCCCCTGATCTAGGCTATCCAGCCTACATCTTCCATGGCAGGGGCTTTCCACATCTCTTTTCTATTTAAAATATAGGAATCTGTATTTTATAGATTGATATCGTCTCTCAAGAACATGGGACTTGCTTAACCATTTCCTTCCCCTTGCCAATGGAGCACCTTCTCAATCCCAGCACATTCTCTCTCAGAAGCCAATACTGGACAGCCACAATCAAGTGGGTGGGCTTGTAAGTTGGGTCACTTTTACAGCTGGGAGCCTAGATGCCCACAGGGGAGCTTCTAATCAGAAATCCTATAGATGCTTAGGTTTAACATCCAAACAGTAGATTATTCGGGATGACCCTAAATTTGGATAACTTTTACTCTCTTCAACAAAAGCAATTTGTAAATTGGATAAGTAACTACAAGTGTCCGGATTCTTTGAGGGGGCACATTTGATCAACTCTTGGAGTCTGGCCCAACAGGTGTACTTTCCAGGTGGCCTGAAACAGTTGGCCAGGAAACTGGTCTTTTTACTAAGAGATCCAAACCAGGGACAAAAGGAATAGAGCTGAGAGAATATTCATAGATTCATCCATTCACTCTTTGCTCCAGAATTTACTGAGCATCTACTACATACTGGGTATTGCTCTAAGAGATGCTCTAAGATTGCTCTAAGGGATTCAGACAAAGGTAGTGATACTGTCGACCAGGTGCTAGACCCAATGGCACCGTAGCTGTATTTAATTCTTTACGGAATTATTTTCCCCTAAAAATCATATTCTTCCTTCCATAGTGTAGAGTTATCCATGGGAAGGGATTTCCCATGGAGCAACTGCATTGCTCACAGCCCCCTTTATATCTAGGTGTGGCCACGTGACCTCATTGATGAAACATAAGAAGTGATGAGAATCATTTCCAGGCTGAGGCTTTTATGAGGCTGGTGAGCCTTTTCCACATTCTTTTTCCACCTTCCACTGGCTAGAGGCAATGGTGAAGCCACAGGATGAAGGAGCCTGAGTTCCTGAATCACTGCATAGAGGAAAAGCCACCCATTGACCAGAAACGTCAGTTTTGAACTATTATGTGAACAAGAAATATATTTCTATTGTGTCCAGCCTTTATATATTTTGGGTCTTTTTGTTATAGAAGGTTACATTACCCTAACTAACACAATTTTTGAGTGAAGTCAGTCTCATTGCCACACTGGTCCAGACACATTTTTGTAGCTCTGTTGCCTACCTTCAAAACATTCTTGGATGCAGAGACCCAAAGAAAATGTTTATCACCCAGAAATTAGCCTTTCCTCTAAGACTTTAATACAGATTATGAGAGTTTTCTATGAGAAGAACTTTAAAACTCTGGTAAAACAAGCTTTCAAAATTTGAGAGAAAACTATAAAGCTTCCCTGAAAAATTCCCAAGCACCACATCCCTTCACCTGGGAAATCAATCTGGGCACAGGACAATTTTTTAAGCAGCCAGAAACCCTTGGCCTGGGTTCTCGTCACCTGACCTGTGGCTCAGTGAGGGAGCAGGCAGAATAAGGACCACCTGGCAAAGAGAAATTAAGAAGTCACGGGAGCCCAGCCCCGCTGTGGGGTCAACAGCGTGAGTCAGAGTGCTACAGAAATAGAGAAATCCCATTCATAAATTTTCCCTCACCCCAGCTTAAGAGTTTTCAGAGTCATAAAGTCGACATAAAGCCAGAAGACCTACAATTGTCCAATTAGAGGTTTTATCCAGGAAAACACACATTTTCAAAGTCACTGGTTGGTCTACGTGCCAGGAGTATAGCTGAGCTGGTTTGGCGTGCTGTGCCTCTGGGTTTTATGAAACTTTCCACTTCAGTGAAACAGGACAGAAGACGTCTCAGAGCCTTTTACCCCCAAGGTGTGGTCCACAAGGGGCCTAGAGATACCCAAAACTACTCCTTCCTGTGACAACTCGGACAAAACTAGAATCTACCTAAGCCAACTCATCTGGGAAGGGAGTATAAACTAAGTGGTTACTATCTATTATTCTTGAGTGTTCCAAACAGATAGCACACATAATTGCATCCAACCTTTATTTCTCACCTACAAGGAAGGGTCTATTTTCCTCCATCTTCCAGATGAGGAAAGTGAGGCTTGGAGAGGTCAATGTACCAAGCTCAAGATAAAATGGCTCAGTGAAGGGCAAGGCCAATGTCAGAACCCAGGTCCAGTGATTCTTAAATAGGTCAGCCTCTGCATCCTGTTACCACTCAGGACCCCAGGGCCCTCACTCCGACTCCATCCAACCACATTAGCTGCTTTGGGAAGGACGTATAGATGGAGGCCAGGGGAGGGTCATTATCAGGGGAGGCTCAGGTGAAAAGCAAGACCAATAAGGGGAACAAATCCTGAAGACAGCCCTCAATATTTACGAGACTCTATGCTAACGCTTTGCTTGGGTTATCATGCTAAATGGTCATAGTAGTCCTGCAGAGTAAGGATTACTGTACCCATTCTACAGCTGAAGCCACTGAGGCTTGAAGAGCTCCAGTATATACTTGCCCAAGGCCACGTGGTTAGAAAGTGGTGGTGAGTGTGCCCAAGCAGAGTCCCTGCTCAGAAGGCTTATCCCAGATCTGACCTTACCCCTCAATGTGTTACATGACTTTTACTCTTGGGAGAGATTTATTTTTTGTCAAGTTCACTTCCATCTGTGCACATTTAATTGATAACTTTTCTGACAGCCCTGGACGTTGAGCCTTCCACGGGCACATCTACTTTTAGGCCACTTACTAGCTGAGTAACCTTGAGAATGTCCCTAAATGTCTCACAGGGGACACAGTTTCTGCTCGCATGGAACTTAACCACCTAGACCAGCTATTGATGAACTTTTTCCAGTGAAGAGCCAGAGGGGAAAATATGTTAGGCTTCGGGGTCCATCCTGTCCCCGCATGGCAACCTCTCAACTCTGCCAATGCAATGTGAAAGCAGCTGAAGCTATGAATGGATGCAAAGGAGCAGAGTTGGCCCACAGGCCTAAGTGTGCTGACCCCTGAAAGAGATGGTCAAAATACTCCACAAGTGTTAAGCTCTCATTAGGTATGAGTTATAAAGAAGAGGGATCACTCTTCTCTGAGAGTTTATTCCTCCCAGGAACCAGTCTCAAGGGGGTTGGCAGCTTGGATGAAGCTATTCTGAGTCAGGCAGGGCTGGGACCAGAGTCCAGGTCTCCTGCTGTCTCCTCGGGGCTCCCCCTTGGCACATGCGGCCTCCCTGGCCATCAGGGAATCTCCTCCAGGAACAGAGGCTGGTCCTGCCGCCCTGTTGGAGGCTTGGGGTTAGCAGGCAGCACTCAGGGAGAAACTCAGGGCTCCTGCAGAGGCCTGGCTTAACCTCTGTTGGGGGCCAGGAAGCTTCCACCAGCAAACCACTGGCTCATTTCTCTCCAGCAGAGCCTGGCTCTCTCACAGCACCTTCTGGAAAGCCATTACAGCAGCTGCAGCAGCACGCGTGGCATTAATTTATTAAAATCCCGGCTTGTAAAAGCCGAGCTTGCCGGCAGAGCCGTTGGAGGCAGAGACCCACTGCTGCTATTTTCTCCTCTCGCAGCCACAAAAGGAAATGTTGGCGAGGTCTTGGGAGAAGGGGCGGCGGGCTGGGGAGGGGACGCTGCTGGATTTAATAGCAGGAATACAAGTCATTTGTCTTATTGTAAAAGAGATGTGTGTTTGGACGCAGAAAATGCTCTGGATCCTTTCTTTCCTCCCCTCACAGGCACGAAAAAAAGCCGGGAGCAAAGCAAAAACGCTGCTGATTTCTTGAGACTATTTAGGGCGCCCGCCTCTGATTGTCTGCTTCCGAGGCCCCTCGGCACACGCCGCCGCCTTCTCAAAGCACGAGTTGAACAAATTGAAACGGGGACTGAATGAGCATCTTGCTGCTAATGCCGCCGCCTGTCCTCAGAGCGGAAAGCAGTCCCCACAGGCCAGGCCTGGCCCGAGTCGCTAGATTCTTCCCTGGCTCCCCAGTGCCCACCCACCGCCCCACACCTCCTGCTCCCGCCGTGCGCTCACTGGCGCCTGAGCTAGGCTGCCCACCCCGTGCCAGGAAGCTATTTACCAAAGGAAATAACTCCGATAAAGGGCTAAAATTAGCCGGCAATGATGGAAAACATTTTGTCCAGCGATCTGTTGACAAGAGGGGAAATAGAGCTGTGAAAAAGATAGGGGGTTGAAGGACACGGAGGGACAAGAGGTGGACTGTGACGAGAAGGGGGACCCAGAAGTAGCTGGGGCAGAGCCTAGCGGCCCAGAGGCCCAGACGGCCACACGGAGGGCAAGGTCCAAATGACCAGTCTTCCCTCTCCGTCAGTGGCCCCCGTCCTGCGCTATGGCACCTGGCCTCAAGGCCCTGAAGGAGGGTACCCTGACAAGTTCTTCTGGAGGATGGATATCTGAGCGTGGGTATCAGACCTGCTTCCCCGGTGGCTCAGAGGGTAAAGAATCTGCCTGCAATACTGGAGACCCGGGTTCAATCCCTGGGTCGGGAAGATTCCCTGGAGAAGGAAATGGCAACCCACTCCAGTATTCTTGCCTGGAGAATTCAATGGACAGAGGAGCCTGGTGAGTTACAGTTCATGGGCTCGCTAAGAGTCGGACACTACTGAGCAACTTATACACACACACATCAGACGTACAGGCCCATGAAGGGAGCAGAGTGCAGGGCAGAGGTGAGCCAGAATTTGCGTTTTGGAGTTCAAGTCCCAGTTACTACCAGTGACCTTGGACAAGCCACTTAACACCTCTCAGCCTCGTGTGATATCCTCAGGAGACAAATAAGTATAGTGTTTGGCCCATATCACAGGGCTGTGGTAATAACACATGCATACTATTTACCAAAGCAGCATGCTTCAGGACATTCTGCCTTCTATAAACATGGGTGGAGGGCATCCTGTGTGCCAGGCTCTGTCTTGGGAACTAGGGGAGATCTTGATGAGTTAGACAAAGCCCTCCTCTAAGAAACTTTAATTCTATAGAGAATGTGCTCCTTAGAAATATAGAACCAGCACTGCTCACCCTTAAGCAGCTGAACTGACAGGCCCTAGAGACATTTATCCCACCTGACTGAGTGCCTAATACAGGCTATGTGCTGGGGAGGGAATGACTTGGGCTCAGTCTGCCTTTTTGAAACACACAGCCTGGTGGGGAAAAAAAGGCAGGTAAACAGGTGTCTGTCACTCAGCATTGAAAGGAACATAACAGACTTAGGTTTAAGAGGGAACCATGAACACTCCCTGGAAATAGCAGGGAGGGCCTCACGAAGGAGGTGACAGAGGTGGGTCTTGAAGGATGTGTAGGAGTTGACCATGCAGAATGAGGAGAGGAAGGCATTCCCACAAGAAAGAAGAATCTGCATGATGTTTGTGAGGAAAATATTCATAGTTGGGTATGACTGGTATGCAAGACACAAGGCAGGTGACACCCAACCCAGCTGGTACGGCAGCGACCAGTGAAGGCGCTCTAGCCACGGCTGGAGAACAGAGTTCCAGAGCTCTTCTGTGATCTGGGCCCTTCCTATTCATTTCTGGACTGTTGAGAAGTCAAAGGCAGAAGTGCTAGGGGCTAGATGGTTGGAGGATGTTGGGCAGGGGGCAGAGAGAGGACTCAGGGAAACGCCTAGTGACCCACTAGTTTAAAGGGATGGTTATACCAGCGTGAGCAGCTAAATACCTGCTCCCACATGGAGGAAGGAGTCATGGGGCATCCCACCGTGCAGAGATCTGGGACCCAGATCTATCTGCCAAAACCCCTTCAGTTTTAATGTGTTTGCATATGGATCTCCCATCTAAGCTTCAACTGGGGGAAGTATTTTGATGCTAAAAAGACGACTCAGGCAACATAGGCTCTGCTCTTTGATAAGCAGACATTTGAATTTTTCCCTCCTCAGCTTTGCATTTTCTACTACACTGCGGAAAGATGTATCTGCAGTTTCTGAAAGTCATCCTTCCTTTTCATTCCCGTGACTGATACTCTGAAGGCCTTTCCCTCCTCTGAGTCTTGCGGAGACCAGAAAAGCATCCTGGAAACAGGGATGGGCCTGCTCCTGTGAGTGGTCCTAGTGGCTCACCCAGGGCTGAGCCCATCAGACGTCTTGATAAGGATACAACGCTAGCACCCAGTGGGTGGCCAGTGGCCATCTCTGCTTGACCATCTCCAAGGGCAACACGAATGCTTCTCTCTGAGGTCCCAGGTAAGGCCACAGAAATCACATGATAATATGGAAGGAACATGCATTTGGAGAGTAAGACAGACCGAGTTCAATCCCAAGGTCACCCACTGCATCCTAGCTCTGTGCCCTTGGTTATATGATTTAAATAAAAGTGGAAATGAGAACAATATCCATTTGATGGGGTCATCATCAAGATAAATGTTTTATCACATAAGCTTGCTTCTTGCATTATCAATACAATGACTGTCTCAATAAATCTAGTCCTTTCCCTCTCCTCTCTTTCTTTGAGGCTTCCAGGCACTAGAGTACGCAAGTCTTTACAAGCTAAATATATAAAGTTAATCATAGTCACACATTTGCATAAATTAATAAGCAGTAATTATATATTATAGCACTTTCTGAATAATATCCCAAAATAACTATCTCTGTACACCAAAATGTTAAGATTGTTTTTTTCCGGGTAGTGGAATTATGGGTGATTTGTATTTTCTCCTCAGATTTGGTACAATTATTATGCATTATCTTCTAAATAGGGAGGGGAAAAAAAAGCAAAAGTGAGGAAAAAGAAAGCTGTCCTCCGATACCCTGTGATGGGAAGTCTCTTCACTGGCCTCAGATTCTGCTGACAGTCTCTGTGACTCCAAGGGCCTGGTGAGTCATCAAAAGGTTGAAGTAGCCTGACAGTAGGAGATTTTGCAGCAGAATGTGGCAAGGCTGCCCAGGCTCAGGCTCAGTGGGTCTGATCCTTTTCCTCCTTCCTCTGGGAGGCTGGATCGGAAAGGTGTGTGCTAACTTGAGGAGGGGAGTGTATAGATGGAGGGGAACCGACCCCACAAATGACTGTGTGCACTGGGCACTGATGAAGGCCTGGGTTTGAGGGTTCACTGCCATGTGAGACGTGAGATCTTGAGCCAGCTGGACTGCCTCAGCCTCAACTGGACACCCCTCATTAGACTCTGCACCCCGATCTGCTCAGCCCTCTGTGATACAATGGTCTCTTCGTGGCCTGTCCCCTGCACCAGGCTAGGAGCAACTTAGAGCAAGGAACACAGCACCCCATAGCTGTTTCCCTTGGCCTCTCATGGAGCCTGGTACAGAGTGGACCTTCCATAAACATCTGGTGAATGGATGAATGAATGAATGAATGACATGCAAGCTTTCGCTAGGCCCTGGAGCTGCAGCTGTCTATCCCGTCTACCCTCAAGGAGCTCACACTTTGCTGGAATTCAGTCTCCCCAACAGAATGTACACTATGAACAAGGACTTAAAAGGCTTAAGAGAAACTAGGAGAATGAGGAAGGAGAAGAGGATTCCCCTAGGGCCTTGGATAAAAGGCAGAATTTGTGCAGAGCCTGGAAGAAGGAATTAAACTTCCCCCACGGGGCCAGGAAGTAAGGCAGCTAAGACAGGAGTTGGGCAGGGAAACATACAGAGTCTGGGAGACAAGAGGAAGGCAGGGGCCAAGCATGGAGCACCTCCCATGGAAGAGGAGCAGGTCTGGGTGGCATTCTGTCTGAGGAGCCCAGACAGGTTGAGCAGGAGGCTAATGGGGTCTGACCTGCCTCTCCCTAGACTGGCAGGACCAGGCATCTTCACCTGTGCAAGATGCCAGCCTACCCCAGCATTCTTTCACCTGCCCATCAGGAGAGCTCAGAGTAGGACCAGTTTGGAATCTGCCCAATCTAGTCTTTAGCAAACAAGCCCTCTAATTTAAACCAGCATCTGTGAGAAGGGCTGCTTTGGCATGGGTCCTGAGGAACACAGGTATGATTAACCTCTGCCAGTTGCAGAAAATTAATTGCAGAAAGGATATCCTGGGAGCCCCCAGGATCTTAAGGGCAGCCAAGTGTTGAAGAGGAAGCCTGCCTGCCTGCCTTGCCTGGGCTGGAGGAGCAGAGCTTTGGCTTCATTTGGGGGGCCCACTGCTCCCACCAAAGAGTGTGTGGGCACTAGTTAAGGTCCATCTCACCCCAGGGCCTTTGCATGTGCTGTTCCTACAGCCTATCACTCCTTCTCCCAGTGTTGAACACAGTTGATCTCTCCTGATATTTCAAGTCTTGGTTCAGATACTGCTTCCTGCCTGATACTTTTCCTGGCTTCCCATCTAACATAACATTACTACTTCCCTCCATCACCTCCCATTAGGTGATCCTATTCTCTGCTTTCACAGGGCTTCTCTTCTCTTTCTGATATATGTTTATTTTCTTCCTCCCTTCCTGACTCCAGCCAGACTTAAGTTGCATGAGAACAGGCATCTTGTCCTACTCACAGCTCTAGTTACCATGTCTTCCACAGCACCTGACCTTTTGGAACCACCCTATATGATCTTCTTGAAAGCCCTCACTCTTAGCTTTAAGAGTCGCACCTTCAGGTACTTAATAAAAGTGAATTGGATATAGCAACTTCTCACCAGCTATCTACTTTACACATGGTAGCATATATATGGGGCTTCCCAGGTGGGCTAGTGGTAAAGAATCTGCCTGCCAATGCAAGAGACACAAGAGGTGCAGGTTTGATCCCTGGGTCAGGAAGATCCCCTGGAGAAGGAAATGGCAGCCCACTTCAGTATTCTTGACTGGAGAATCCCATGGACAGAGGAGCCTGGCGGGCTACAGTCTGTGGGGTTGCAAAGAGTCAGACACAACTGAATGGCTGAGCACCAGTGTATATATATCTGTGCTACTTTCTCCGTTCATCCCACTCTTTCCTTCCCCAGCTGTGTCCACAAGTCCGTTCTCTGTATCCGTCTCCGTTCCTTCCCTCCAACTAGGTTCATTAATACCATTTTTCTAGATTCCATATATATGTGTTAATATATGATATTTGTTTTTCTCTTTCTGACTTCATTCTGTGTAACAGATTCTGTTGTAACAGGTAACCGCACTAGAACTTACTCAAATTTGTTCTTTTTTATCACTGAGTAATAGTCCAAGGAAAGGAAGAGAGGGGGCATGGAGCTTCTAACACAATAGTTCCCAAATGAAACCCAGCCCCAAGCCCGACTTCTCTAGGAAGGTGGCTCAAGAATCACCAGCCTACGGAAAACCTCCAGGGCAGGGCCAGGGGTCTTCCATCCCCAGGGACAAGAGATGCCTAGCACTTGGGGCTGAAGGAAGGGAAAGGACGAACCTCTATCCAGCCACTTCTGTGTGCCAGACCATGTCTACTGGAAGAAACCTCTCATTTTATAGATAAGAGGGCAGTAGTTCATAATGAATAAATCTAAAAGAACATTTATTTTGTACCTGGGGTCAGCAAGTCACATATAGTCTTATGCATCATCCCCACAAATTTTGGAGGCAGGCATTGATTACTGCTATGATTTTATCAGCAGGGAGAGTCAGGGTGTTTGGGAAACTCTCAAGCCAGTGGCAGAGCCAGGCTTTAAGAACCCAGGTCTAACTAGGTTCTAATTCCTGTCTGATATAACACCCTTCACATGCATGATGGGTGGTCTTGGCCCTTGGCACCCCAGCCTCCTGGGGACCGAGGTGGGGCGAGCCCCGCACCAGGCCATAGCTCTGGGCAAACTTCTCAGACAACGTCTACTAGCACATCCGCTGGCAGCTCTGGAGCCCCTAATTAGCTCGCCACCTCTGAGCGTGGAAAGCTGCTTGGGCCGCCTGACTCAGCACACATGCCAAGAGCCGCCTACACGGGCGGGCAGGTGAGGAGGGATGGGCCTTCTGGCCTTGCAAAGCAGCCAGCTCAGAAACCACCCAGTGAGGCCCCCTCCACAGGCTGGGGTGCAGGGGAGAGCAGAGGTTTCACGGGCTGTCTGGGAAGGGAGGGTCTGGTCCTTAGGCCCTGTCACACCCATAAACCATGTGACCTATGAGTCTCTTCATCTCTCTGAGCCCTCACTCTCCCATTCATAAGGCTGTCATAAAGAAGAAATGACATATGCCAAGCACTGCCCAAGGCTGTCTCAGAGAGGGAGCTCTCTACGGAGCACAGATCCCCTGTTGATGAATTCTACATTCAGAACCAGCCTGCAAATTCTCCTTCCCACCTGTATACTCACACATGCGACACACACTGGTGAGGTCATGCACTGCGCATGCCCACGGCCCTGGAGAAAAGACAGTGAAGAGAATGGTCCAAATCTCTGACCTCAAAGCCTTTACCTTCTGGTTGGGGGCTGCAGAAGGAGAGGGGGTGATCAACAAATACATGAATGAGATATCTCAGATAAGGTGCTAAGAAGGAAAAAGCAAAGCTGAGAAGGTAGATAGGAAGTGTAGGGAGATGGGGTCGCTGGAATTCTGGAGAGGGTGGTCAGAGACAGGCTCACTGAATATCTGACTTCTAAGCAGAAATTGAAGGAACTGGCGAAGGGGGCCAATGTTCCAGGCAGAGCAAACAGTTCTCAAATGCCGAGGCAGAGCCTTCACTAGATTTCAAAGACAAAGCTTTTCCCAAACAGGAAATCAATGAGAAAATTAGATTTTATAAGAATGCAGTTTGTGGCCAGTTTTTCAAAGGGGGAATGATGTGGTCCACTCTTGGTTTAATGGTTTGTAGTTTCTGGGAAGTTGTCCTTGGCAAGCACCAGCATGTTAATATAGGTTTCCCTAGGTGATGATACTAATTAACATTAGCAGGAAGAATTACAATCACTGTCATTTATTAAGCCCTTGCCATGTGCCAGGCACAGCTCTGGAAATTTTGATGTGCACTGTTACTATTCCCATTTTACAGATGAGGAAACTGAGGCACAGAGAGAGCAAGCCTTTAACCAAACTTGCCTGACTTTTAAGTGGAGGAGCTGAGGTTCAAATGCAGGCAGCCTGGCTCTGGCATCTATGCTTTGACCACCATGCTAATGATCTCAAAACACACAAGTGGTTGTCGCTATTAGCAAGAAGAGATTGCCCTGGGCCATTCAAGCTTTCTCACTCAATAACATGAGCCACACTGCTCCCCCTGGATGAACGGTGCAGAGCTGCCCATTTAATCTTTTGACATGACTCAATTCAAAGATGCAAAATCTTAAAGAAAAAGCACTTTGCACAGCAAAGGGATGATTCGAAATTCTAGTCTCTATTGCAAATCTGAGTACGCTCCGGGAGTTGGTGATGGACAGGGAAGCCTGGCGTGCTGCAGTCCATGGGGTGGCAAAGAGTCGGACACGACTGAGCGACTGAACTAATCTGATTGCAGAGGAGAGTGGCTGAGCAAGGAGTAAAGCAAGCTGGCACCACTTGCCCAAGTCTCAGTTTCCCTGACTGCGAAATAAGAAGTGACGGAAGGCTCTAGAATCTCTTCCGGCCCATGATCATAAGGCTCAGAGACACAGACCCTAACCCTGACCCTGACCCAAGCCATAGAGCACACTTGGGAGCTCACAGCTGACACACAGAAGGCAGCAGCCTAGGGGAGCTGGCCGTGCTGCCGGGCAGGGGGAGGAGCAGCCACAGCCCCCAGGCCCATGGTCTGGGCCAAAGGAACATCCGCTCCACTGACTGCCTCGTGGGTGTCAGCAAACACCCGCCTCAACTGACTGCCTCGTGAATGCCAGCGCCGTCCCGTGGTCTCACCCAGGAAGCAGGGATGGGTCTCTGCCCGCCAGGTATTTGCCATAGGGCGACCCTAAGGTACTGAGGGTTTAAAGGGTCGGGAAAGGACAAATCTGTGGCTATTCCCCACTTTGTCCCTGTCCCCCATCTCTGCTCTTCCTGTCTTGTAGCTTCACATCACTCAGTCTTTGCAGAAAGCTGATTTCTGGCTGGGGAGGGAAGGGGACATATTAATGATAAGGGATGATAAGGGCACCATTTACTGACTGCCTTCTCTGAGCTATGTTTTTCTTTAATAGAGGTAAAATCACCCAGGTTTCCCACATCGCAGGCAGATTCTTTACCAGCTGAGCCACCGGGGAAGCCCATGAATACTGGAGTGGGCAGCCTATCCCTTCTCCAGCGGATATTCCCGACCCAGGAATTCAACTGGGGTCTCTTGCATTGCAGGTGGATTCTTTACCAGCTGAGCTACCAGGGAAGCCCCAAATTCATATAACAGAAAATTAACCATTTTAAAGTGTACAGTTCCGTGACAGTACATTCTCAGTGCTGTTCAACCATCACTTCTATATAGTTCCAAATAGTTTCATGACCCTAAAAGGGAATCTGGTACCCATTAAGGAGTCACTCCCATTCTCCTTTCCCCTATCCCTTAAAACCACTAATCTGCTTCCTGTCTCTCATTCTGCATATTTCATATAAATGGCATCATACAATATATGATCTTTTGTATCTGGCTTCTTTCACTTAGCATGTGTACAAGGTTGATTCAGGTAGCATTTATCATGACTCCACTCCTCTTTATGGCTTAATAATATTCCTTTCATGAATACAATACATTTGGTTTTTATCCATTCATCTATAGATGGACACTGGGCTGTTCCCACACCTTTTGATTATTGTAACTAGTGCTGTTATGAACTGTTATGCTGTTATGCACAAACTTTTTTTTTTTTTAATGCTTGTTTTCAGTTTTTTGAGGTATACACCCAGCAGTGAAATTGCTGGATAAGTTGGTAATTCTATGATTAACTTTTTCAGGACCTGTCAAACTGTTTTCCACAGCACTGCACAATTTTCAGTTCCTACCACCACGGTATGAGGGTCCCAATTTATAACCTCACCAACACTTGTTTTTCATTTTTAAAATATAGCCATCCTAGTATGTATGAATTGTATCTCACTGTGGTTTT
Source organism: Dama dama (assembly GCF_033118175.1). Classification (NCBI taxonomy): domain Eukaryota; kingdom Metazoa; phylum Chordata; class Mammalia; order Artiodactyla; family Cervidae; genus Dama; species Dama dama. The sequence continues at coordinate 25,594,531 of NC_083682.1, read as the reverse complement.
GATTTCCATTTCCCTAACGATTAGTGATCCTGAGCATCTATTAATATGTTCGGTGACTGTTTGTATATCTTCTCTGGAAAAGTGTCTAGTGAAGTGTTTTGCCCACTTTTTAATTGGATTGTTTATCTTCTTATTGTTGAGCTCTTTATGCATTCTCTTGAATTTCTTTATATATTTTTGCATACTCGACTCTTGTCAAATATAAATAAGATTTGCAATTTCTTCCATTCTATAGGGTTGTCATTTAACTGCAAAAGTGTTACTTTTGATGAAGTCCAGTTTATCTATTTTTTCTTTTGTTGCTTGTGCTTTTAGTCTCAAATTTAACAATCCTTTGCCAAATCCAAGGTTATGACAATTTACCTCTATGTTTTATCTTAAGAGGCTTGTGTAAAGTGTTTTTTCTTTTACATTTAATCTCCCTGACACTCTCTGAGGTAGATACCATCATCATAAACACCCCGTCTTAGAAATGACAAAACTGAGGGTCGGGATGTATAGGTCACCAGTCCAAGGACACACAGCCAGGGCAGGGAAGAGGCAAGGTTTGAACCTGTGTATTCAACCTTGGAGTCCCAGATCCACATCATTCATGCTCTCCACGTCTACTCTCCTGCTGTCCTTATTCCGCCATCTTCAACAATGTAGATATTTCACAAACTAAATGCTAAGAGGGAAGGAACAAAGGGATGCAGATTTTCACCTGATAGCTCAAGGAGTAATTCCACAGCCTGGGAGGAAGACCCAGGTGAAAACCAGCCACCAGGTCAAATCCAAGGGAAAACTCATCTGTACATCTCCCAGTCTGTCTTTGAGTAGATCTTGTGAATTTTGGATTTTCCTTTCTTATAAAGCAGCAATTCCAAGGTAGTGAGACAAGCTCTTTGAGCCATAGATCTCCTAATTCCCCTTCCCAGGCTGGTTGTTGTTCAGTCACTAAGCCGAGTGCGACTTTTTGCGATCCCATAGACTGCAGCACACCAGGCTCCCTTGTCCTTCTCTGTCTCCCAGAGTTTGCTCAGATTCATGTCCATTGAGTCAGTGGTGCTATCTAACCATCTCATCCTCTGCTGTCCCCTTCTCCTTTTGCCTTCAATCTTTCCCAGCATCAGGTTATTTTCCAATGAGCCAGCTCTTCACATCAGGTGGCCGAAGTATTGGAGCTTCAGCTTCAGCACCAGTCCTTCTAATGAATATTCAGAGTTGATTTCCTTTAGTATTGACTGGTTTGATCTCCTTGCAGTCCAGGGGACTCTCAAGAGTCTTCTTCCAACACCACAATTCCAAAACATCAATTCTTCAACGCTCAGCCTTCTTTATGGTCCCAGGGTGGTTAGGGATAACTCTTTGTCCCCGGGAAGCTAGCATTCCTGGCCATCAGCTCCTGACCACCCAGTTCATTCTCCAGAAAAGAGGAGAGAGGTAGCCCTGTGGATCCTCAGGGCCCAACTCCGGGCCTTCAAGTTCACAACACACACTCATTTACTGAGGCCTATGGTGAGCCAAGGGGCTTCCCTGGTGGCTCAGATGGTAAAGAATATGCCTGTATGTGGGAGATCTAGGTTCGATTCCTGGGTCTAGAAGATCCCCTGGAGAAGGGCATGGCAACCCACTCCAGTATTCCTGCCTGGAGAATCCCTAGGACAGAGGAGCCTGGTGGGCTACAGTCCACAGGGTCACAAAGAGTCAGACACGACTGAGCGGCTGACACACACACACTTAGAGTGAGCCAAGCTCTGTGCTGTGGGGGCACAGAAAGCAGCACTTCACTGGCTCTCAGGCCAGCGGAGAAGGGAGAGAGCAGCGGCTGCCCCGGCGCAACACAGAACGGACCACAGGACAGAAGGAGATGGATATCCAGAATAAGGTCGAGAATATCCATTTATTCGCTACAAATATTCGCACGGATTTTCCCTATGTGCCCATCATTCCTTTAGATCCTGAGGATAAAGCAGTGAACAGACAAGGAGCTTTCATCCTAGTCGGTAAGAGAGACAACAGACAAGGCATCCTAGAAGTGGTTTATTTGGCTTGGCAAGGGATCAGATGAGGCAGCATTTGAGCTGGGCCCTGCAAAATGGGTGAGATGCTAATAATGTGGAGGGGGAAAGTCTGAGGTGTCTTTCCCAACAGCACCAAGCAATTCTCCAGTTTTCAGGGGCTAGTGCCGGTCCTACAAATTTAACTCAATCCTGACACTGTCCACGTGGAGATGGCATCAGAACCCACAGGTTAAGGGCTCAGTCCCACAAGACTGCCCCCACTTCAGTCCAGTTTGTCACCTGTGCTTCTGACCAGCTGGCTATAAATAAAAAAAACCCATGACTCCCTCCTCAGGTTCAATTAGTTTGCCAGAGTGGCCCACAGAACTCAGAGAAACACTTAACTTATGTTTGCCAGTTCATCATAAAGGCTGTCAAGGCTATCATAAAGGACACAAATGAACAATCAGATGAAGAGGCACTTAGGATGAAGATCAGAAGGGTCCCAAGCATTGGAAAACTTCTATCCTCATGGAATGGGGGTACACCCCTCCCCACACACATCTACCATGTGGATTCATTCACCAATTTAGAAGCCCGTTGAATCTTCCTGTTAAGCATTTTTATACAGAGCTTCATCTGCAGCCCCCTTCTTCCCCTCCTCAGAGGTTGCTGAGGGGCTGAAAGTTCCAACCCTCTAGGTCCTCCTGGTGACCAGTCCATGCTGAAGCTGTCTCCATTCCCCACTCTAAGTCATCACCTCAGCATAAACTCAGGTGTGGTCAAAAGGATCCCCTATGAGGAATAAAAGAGATTTCAATCAATCAGAAAATTCCAAGGATTCTAGGAACACTGCACCAAGAATCAGAGACCAAGACCCAATATATTTCTTATACCACAGAAGGGAGAGCATTCCAGACTAAAAGAAATGCACAAGCAAGGGCAGAGAACTATGACAACTCCTTGGCATCTTGCAGGTACATTTGCTTGCTTGTTTGTTTATTAGTAAAAAATGATTTTCTGTGATTATTTTACTCATAAATTTTAAAAATACACACACACACACAAAAAAAAAAAAACCCACCCATAATTCCATCACCCAGAGAAAATCATTAATGTCATGACCATGGAGAAGCTGAAACCACTTTTCTTCTCTGAACTGCAGAGCCTAAGGATGCCTCACTCAGCATCCGGAAAGCCTGTGTTACATGGACCAGAGACTTGCTTTCCCCAGAGCCGCCTGTCAAGACGAAGGCACATGGGGACCCAAGGCAGTGTATCTGAAATGAAAGTTAATGACTTTGGCTCAACTCCATTGTGCTAATCAGATCCACTTAGACTGGAATTAAAGCCAGAGCTCCCCCTTTGCATTCCCAGGGTGCGGCTGGGGGTGGGGAGGCTACCTCGGGAAGACGCCACATGTCAAAGCGCAGACTTGGGCCCTGAGACCTGGCTCTGCCTGACGGACCCCTGACCTGGGGCAAGTGCTCATCTTCCCTGATCCTCTGACCCCTCCTCAGCTGATGCAGGAAGCAGGGACCAGGCCTATCTTGGAGGTGTTTTTGTAAGACTAAATGAGATCAAGTATGTGAAGTGCTTAGCAAGATTTAACCTGCAGTTGGGGTTCAATGGGCTTCCCTTGTGGCTCAGCTGGTAAAGAATCTGCCTGCAATGTGGGAGACCTGGGTTTGATCCCTGGGTTGGGAAGATGTCCTGGAGAAGGAAAAGGCTACTCCCTCCAGTAATCTGGAGAATTCCATGGACCGTATGGTCCATGGGGTTGCAAAGAGTCAGGCACAAATGAGTGAATTTCACTTCACTTCACTTCACTAGGGTTCAGTAAAAGAACCTATCATGCCTCGGAATTCTGGGTCAAGTTGCCACTTTAAAGACCCAGCCACCCAGGATTCACAAATGCCATGGGGCCGGATGCACCTGCTCTATCCAACTCTACCTGCCCCGATTCCCCTGAGTACTCCCACCCCCACCTCCTTCCCATCCACTCCACTCCTCATCTGGCCCCTGTCTGGAGGGTCGCTCCAGGGTCTGGGCACCGCAGGGACTCCCCAGGATCAGGGTCCTGGCCTGATCTGAGACCCCTGAGCCCCAAAGACAGAGCCAGCGGCCTCCTGGAATTCAGAGATGTGGTGCCCCAAGGAAGGCAGTGGCCAAGACAAGAGCCGGGCCTGAGGAGGGCACATGAGCTCAGGGAGGCTTGAGGGCCTCACTCAGGCTTTCATCCACTCCACGTTTATTGAACATCTACTATAACTTAGGCGCTTTCTCAGCAGCTGGGGTGGCAGCCGTGCAGAGGTGCCCAGACCTCATGGTTGGGGAACACAGAAAATGAACTCCAAAGTTAGACCACAGCATGGGCAGTGTTAGATGGGGGGTGTGGGGAGCCCCCAACCAAGCACTGGGGGAGCAGGAGGAGACCAAGGATAGGAGACCCCTTGGGAGAGGGGACCTTTCAGCCAAGCATGACTGTGAGTAGGTTCCCTGAGGACATTTTATTTTATTTTATTTTTTTGGAGAGAGAGAGAAAGGCTAACTAAAGTGAAAAAAGAGTCCTGGGCAACAGGAACAGTCATGCAAAGCTCTAAAGACCAGGAAGAATACCTACATGGAAGGGGTCAGAGCAAAACGGCCAGAGTGAGGTGCCTGAGACATGGGCAGGTGACACAGGCAGGCCTGCTTCTTGAAGGCTCTTCCAGTTACAGAGCAGTGATGAGCCTGCAACCAGGAGGCAGGAGCCAGAACTTACTAGTGTATGACCTTGGGCAGGTTATTCAACCTCTCTGAGAGGTGCTAGTAGAAAGAGAGAGAAGGGAAGGAAATAAATCTGCATGATGACTTCGGAAAACCATACATCTCGGTCCCAAATGGCACAGAAAGCCCCAGCCTTGCTCTCTGGTGGTGGGGTGGGGGAGGGTGGGGGTCAGGTCTTTCCCCAGGACCACCACCGTTTGGGACCCCGCCTGCCGCCTTCCTCCACTGCCCTGGCCCCAGCCCTGCCAGCAGGTCCCAGTCCACCCTGGCAGGTCCCCGCCCTCCCCAGCAGATCACCAGCCCGCCTTTCTTCCTTTGACTGAGAGACAGCAACAGTCAAAAGTGAAAAAAACCAGTTGTGCTTGGCCATCCTGTTCCCGGCAATGACCCAATGTTCAAGAGAGGAGAAAAAGAAGAATCTATGAAGCTGTTGACAGGGACGTTCTGGACTACGATGAAGACAGAAATATTTACTTTGCAGGGATAAATATTACAGAAACAACCTTCCGTTGTCCAGTCTCTGGTCCGATGTAGAGTTCCCTCACTAGGATGGTGTTCTCACTGCCTGGAGCAAAGACAGTAGCAAAAAGTGTGGACCCCAAATAAAACAAATAAAGGCACCTCTGTGATACTTGTGAACTTTGCTCTCAGAGATGAGTGTGAAAATGCATGGATCTGAGCTGGACCTACCTGAGTTTGCTCCCAGCACCTTTCTGTGCTACTTGGGTGACCAGGGACCCAGTTACCTTGCTTCTCTTCCTTGGATCCTAGACTGGATGGAGTTTATATTTTCACAATGTGACTGTACAGATGGCAGGAACCCAGGATAATGTCTGGGTGCTCAGTGTGTGTAGATTCTCTTTCTCCTGCTCTTCTTCCTGCCCGCCACATGAACTTCCTATAAGACCAGCAGCTCGGAAATACCTCAACCCCAGGCAGTACCCAGACTTGGCCATTTGCCACAAGTTGCCTGGGCTCCCTGTCTTCCAGGCCCAGAGGTGGCTGCCCTAGTGATAGGAAGAATCTCATGACTGAGCCAAATGGTGTTCACTGAATCAAGTTTGCAGATAAACCCGAGGCTTCTGGCGGAATTCAGCCATGGTGCCCTCTTGATTCAGAAGGATCTCTGCAGGACCAGAGTCCATTCTCCTTCCTGTAACAACTATAAATGAAAACGACCACCATGGTGAGCCCTTAGATGGGGATGCAGCCTGGTGTCCACATATTTCTGGAAGCAGCATTCATGGACCACCCACCCCAGAATTCACCGTGATTTGGAGCAAACCCAGCACTTCAGAAGAAGAAACACGAAGCCCCAAGTTCTTTTCCTCCAGCTGCCGTTAGACATCTGGCCACAGCTGGCATTTTGTCAGTGGAGGGAGAGTCAGCCCGGAGGAAAACGGAAACATCTTCACGTTGGTGTCACGTACATTGCACTACAGCACCTCTGAAAAGCACATCTCATCAACTCTGCACAAAGGCATGCGTGTTTGCACACAGACGTGGTTTATTTTAATGGTGGTGTCAAAGCAGCGAGTGGACTGAGGCAGTCATTTTACTGGCATTAATTTCTGTGATAAAATGGAGGGTTGTCAATTTCTCACTGCAGTGAAAATAAATCAAATGTGAGCCCTCTCCAGATAGCTGTGAAGGCAATGTGCAGGGGAATGGGCTTCTCCAGCAAAGAGATGTTTTGACTCATATGCTTCTAGGAGCAGGGTTAAGCAAGGAATTGGTATTTTCAAGGCTAGGAATTTCAAGCAAATCTAAAATTGGGAATATGATTAATCCACTACTGTAGTTCTTACCAAAGTACTCTGGGATTAAGAGGGAAGAGAGAACTTTGGGGACAAATGGAAATTTTAATAATTTGAAAGACTGAGAAAATAGAGTAGTCCACAGGTTTTGAGGGGCAAGGGTGGGCTTTAGGGTCAGACACTGAGATTTCCAGATGTGGCTGCTATAGGATTGGTATATGTGATACCACGGCCATCAAACCTGGCAATGTTCTAGGGCCTCAGCGGGTGGCCCGTGGCGCTGTTCTCTTTGCTCACTAGCTGTGTGACTCTAGGGACGTCACCTGACCTCTCTGAGCCTCAATTTCACCTCTGTAGAATGCGCCTGAGCTACAAAATAGCTCAGAGCAGGTGCTCAAGCAGCGGCGGTAGGCTTCCTCAGCCCTCAGCTCACAGAGGATGGCAGCCTGGGAACGGACTCGTGGGTCAGGATCAGAGGGCAGGTCCGAGCACCTCACCCCGACTCCAAGGGGAGGAAAGCTGGCCGAGGGAGCCTCCTCACACAGCTCTGCTCCTTCAGATGGAAAAGGCGAAGGAGGCTCAGGTCCCGCCGGCCAAGAGTCTCCTAGAAAGGCACCACGGGCAGCCTTCTGAAGGCCTGCCAGGGCCAGGCCGGGTGGCGAAAATAAAACCAACGGCTAACCAGGCACTTTCTGAGGCCTCGGGCATCAAGCCAGCTCGGGGCGTCGGTTTTCCAGCAACAAGAGGAAAAGCAGCACTCTGTCCTGTGAACATTCCCAGACAGTCCTCTCCACAGTGGGAGGAAGATTCGAGAACAAACGCGGATTCCCAAGCCCCAGCCGGCTCCCAGCAGAGCGCTCCCCCCAGCCTCGCGGAGCCCCGCGGACTGCGCTCTGAAATGTGTGTATGTCTCCCCCTGCAGGTAGCCGCTGTCCCTGCAGCTGCCGGGATCCGGCACAGTGGATGGGCCCGCCTTTCTGCAGCAGAACATCCCCGCTTGGGCTTCCCTGCTGGCTCAGATGGCGAAGCGTCTGCCCGCAATGCAGGAGACCAGGTTCGATCCCTGGGTCGGGACTATCCCCTGGAGAAGGAAATGGCAACCCACTCCAGTACTTTTGCCTTGAGAATCCCATAGATGGAGGAGCCTGGTGGGCTACAGGCCATGGGGTTGCAAAGAGTCGGACACGACTGAGCGACTTCACTTTCTTTACATCCCTGGGAGGTGGGGGCGGGGCAGGTTAGAGCCGGGACCTCTCAGGGCTCCCAGGACCCCTCGAGCACCCATGTGGCCTCCAATGTTGTTGTTACTCAGTAGTGTCCGACTCTTTGGGACCCCATGGACTGTAGCCCACCAAGCTCCTCTGTTCATGGGATTCTCCAGGTAAGAATACTGGAGTGGGTTGCCATTTCCTTCTCCAGGAGATCTTCTCGAACGATCGAACCCGGGTCTCCTGCATTGCAGGCAGATTCTTTACCATCTGAGCCACCAGGGAAGCCTAGAGAAGGGGGCTAATGGTTTGATTAGAACGGGCTGGACGGAGCCGGAGGAGGGAGCTAATTGGGCTGATCTTGGGATGGAAGATGGTCCAGTGGGGTTCCGGCCTGGCTGGGAAGGGGAAGGGCTTCTACATAGAGCCCCGCCCCCGTGAAGGAGGAGCCCGCCGGCCCCGCCCACAGTGTCCGTGGGCTCCTGCCAGCGGAACTGGACCGCACCCCAGGGTGTCATCTACTCCCCGGACTTACCGGACGAGTACGGGCCAAGGGGACAGCTGAAAACAGACACTGTCTCTAAAGAGCGGTATCAGAGTAGCTGCTAATATGCAGCAGCAGATGCCAAGCACTTTGGGGCCTTCCCAGGGGTTCCTGGTGGCTTAGACGGTAAAGAATCTGCTTGCAATGCAGGAGACCCACGTTGGATCCCTGAGTGGGAAGATCCCCTGTAGAAGGGAATGGCAACCCACTCCAGTCTTCTTGCCTGGAGAATTCCGTGGACAGAGGAGCCCGGCGGGTTACAGCCCATGGGGGTCCCAAAGAGTTACACATGACTGAGCAACTGAGCACGCCCACGTGCGCGTGCACACACACACACACACACACACACACACGTGCGCGTGCGCACACACACACACTCACACACACAAGCACTTTACCTCTCTCTCAGTAACCCTGTGAGGGAGTTGTTGTTATTGTTATTATTATTGGTCTCCCTGTGTTACAGATGAGAAATCCAATGCTCAGGCATGCTGAGGTCATGTATTTGGTAACTGGCAGAGCTGGGGTTCGAACCCAGGGAAGCCTGACTCCAAGGCTTGTGTTCCATTGTTGTGATGGTTCTCCAATGTCAGGGTGCATGCAAATTACCTAGAATGAATGTCAAAAGGCAGGTTCTAGGGCCTGGCTCCCATAGATCTGGATTCACTGGGCCTTGTGCAAGACCCAGGAATCTGCATTTTAACAGCTACAGCTGGTGAATTCTGAGTAGCTGCTCCATGGATCCTACTTCAAGATACACTGCAGGACACTAGGCTGCATCCCCATCTAAGGGCTCAAATGTCAACCAAAGTGGTCGTTTTAATTTCTGGTTGTCACAGTCAGGAAATGATCTGTAAAGGTCCCTCAGTGTCAAAGAGGACAGTGACAAAACTCCACCATCAGCCTCTGAGTTATTTGTAAAAGCTACCCAGACTGTGATGTACAGTCTACCCAGAGTCCTAGAGCCGAGCTCCGCACTACACCAGGAGAGCTGCTCGTGACGGGGGAGCCCAGGGAAGTGATAGAAAGCTGGGTGGACCCTGCCTGACAGTTGGGTGCTCTTGGAAGAGTCACTTCTTCTCCTGGTCTTGGTTTATCCATCTAAGCAAGGGAAAGATTTGAGATGTTCTCTCAGTTTTTAAAATTCTATGTGCTTATACTCCAGACCTTTGTATTTCTTTTGGCTCCCTTCCAGTTCTCAAAGCGATCAGTTAGCAGTCCAATGTCTCTGATGGGTCCAGATGTTTAGTTAATTAGGACTTCGCTGTTAATACCTTCCCCCGGCTAGGTAAGACATCTTTGTAGGTCCTACTCCAAGTTTTAAGGGTGATGCTGCTTCAGGACTCAGGGCAAACTCACAGGATTAGACAGATGGCCAGAGAACAGATGGAAGGTCAGTGATTCCTTGACATCCCATCATCCCACCACCAGTGTGTATGGTCAGCTCTTAGTGACAACTTGATTATGAAGCAGCTCTGTCTTGCTGGCTCTGAATACAGCAGATCAATAGACCAAGAGAGGAACAACCCAAGCTCTAAGCCCAGAACCCCTGCTGTGTTACTGGGTGAATCCCTAACAGCCCTGGGCCTCCTTTCCCCTCTTTGTAAATGAGGCATTGGATTTTGCTTCACACAGTCCCCTCCTTCCCGGATTCTGATTTATTAGATCAGTCAGCTCTGTGCAGTCCTAATCCCTAGCCAAACATCTTAGAGTTCTATCCTGCTGCTGATTTAGTGCCCAAACTCCACCCAAGCTCCAGGGCCACCAAAACTTGAAGTTGAAAAAGAAGCAATAATTCAGTAAGGGTTGAAGAGGTTACATGAAAACCCAACCCACATCTCAAAGAAGGTGGCTATTAGAAAGGTTTTGTCCTACCCTTGAGGATACTTTGGTCCCCAGATGTCCCAAAGGCTTATGGGGAGCTTGAGTCAGGCAGGGATCAGTACCAAGCCTGACGGAGCTAAACTTACTGGCTGTGTGATCTTAACAGAGTCACCAGCCTTCTCTGAGACCCAAGGGAGTCCACAGAAGGTTCAGGGCAGAGGTCTCACTTACGGGACTCAGTGCCCAAAAGGATAAGAAGCAGAAACCTTATGAAGGGCTTTAGTTACCCACAGACTATGGAATTTGGGGTTCATGGCAATTTAACTGAGATCTTGGAGAGTCCCCCAACATATATGTAAATTAAACAGGTTGATGAAGATGATTAAGTAACTTACAGGGACCTGGTAATAGTTTTTGTTGTTCAGTCGCTAAGTTGTGTCTGACTCTTTGCGAGCCCATGAACTGTAGTCTGCCAGACTCCTCTGTCCATGGAATTTTCCAGGCAAGAATACTGAAGTGGGTTGCCATTTATTCCTCCAGGGGATCTTCCTGACACAGGGATCAAACCCGCATCTCCTGAGTTTCCTGCATTGCAGGCGGATTCTTCAGCGCTGAGCCACTGAGGAAGCCCTAAATAGTGGACTGTCATTTCCTCCTCCAGAGAATCTTTCCAATCCAGGAATCGAACTTGTGCCTCCTGCATCTCCCGCATTGCAGGCAGATTCTTTACCTGTAAGCCCCTGGGCTTGCCTGGTGGCTCAGATGGTAAAGTATCTGCCTGCAATGCGGGAGACCCGACTTCAATCCCTGGGTTAGGGAGATCCCCTGGAGAAGAGAATGGCTGGCTACCCACTCCAGTATTCTTGCCTGGAGAAGTACATGGACAGAAGAGGCTGGCAGGCTACAGTCCATGGGGTTGCAAAGAGTCAGTCACGACTGAGCAACTAATACTTTCACTGGTAATAGTAGGTGCTCATAAAGTGTTCCTGATTTTACCTCTCCCCCGCACTGAAGGGCAGAAACTCATTCAAGGTATTGAGCTCACCAAAGTGAAGGGCAGCCTCAAATGGCCTTTGCTGCCAGACTTGGATTTCAGAACCTCACATAGATGTTGTGCTAAAGTCTAGGTCCAGACAATTTTCTGGTTTTCCCTAAATAACAGGTGAGTCCCAGCACTGTCCTCCTTCCCTGGCCTCTGACTGACCCATCACTGACTGCCTCTCATCAAAGTTTGGCTCGGGTAGGACTAGTGACACCCAGCGGTGTGTCTCACTGACAGCTGACCATGCTGACTTGTCACAGGGATAGAATTTGTCACAATTTTGGTGAAAATCAACACTTAAAAGGAAAACACACACACACACTTGCTATCTTTGATCATCTCAGAAATTCCTCCTAAGTGTAGAGAACCAAGAAGAATCGAAGGCTAAATTTCAGAAGTGGAAGCGATAGTTGATGAGATCATCATTTGCCAGGTACCTTCAGCAGAACACTGGTCTTTGTAGAAAACGGGTCTGTAGTCAGAGAGGTTTGGAGATGCTACCCACCTATGGGGCTTCCCTATGGCTCAGATGGTAAAGAATCTGCCTACAGTACAGGAGACCCGGGTTTGATTTCTGGGTCAGGAAGACCCCCTGGAGAAGAGAATGGCAACCCACTCCAGTATCTTGCCTGGAGAATCTCATGCACAGAGGAGCCTGGCGGGCTACAGCCCATGGGGTTGTAAGAGTCGGACGTGACTTAGCGACTAAGCCACCACCACCCCCCACATACGCTGTCCTTTCCTTAGAAATTCACTGTGCAGATGGCATTTAAAAGGCACTGAGCAGTCCTGCAGAAAGAGACCTACTTAATTTTGTTTAAGCTAATTTTCCAAACTTATTTAACTTTGGACCCTCCCTTCAATGCACTATTTTTTTTAAAAACCTACTAATGTAACATTTATTCTATCCACTCTATATTTTTTCCGTACTCTTTTTTCTGGCTCCTGAAGGCATCTAAGTTTGCAACCCATTCTTCAATACAGATAAGGGGACTTACCCAAGGCCATTGAGTAAACTATTCTTAATAATAATATAAATTGGTATTTGTCTAGCAATTTATAGGCTTCTGTACACTCCCGTTCTTTCACAGTATCTCGTTTTATCCTCAGAATATAGTAACAGCCGATGATGTTGTTGAGGGCATATTCATGATCTCTATGGAGTTTCACAGCAAGACCTCCGTATTACATATTTAACCTTCACATTGTGAAGCTCAAGATGCTGAGGCTCAGAGAACCTGATTCTTGAGCCTGAGATCACACAGCTGCCAAAGAGCAGGGCCAACGTCTGAACCCAGAAAGTTTAACTCTGAAGCCCACATTCCCCATCTCCCCCAGCCCAAGGAGAGGTTGTTTTCCTGCAGCAGGAAGCAGATGTCTGCATAGCTGGTAATCTGGGACTCTCAGGGTGCTCTAAAGCTTGTGATTAGATATCCGACGATTCAGGAAGCACATCCTTCTTCTTTTGGGGGGAGGGGGAGGAGGGGGTGGAGAATCACCAAAGGAGGCCAAACCATCAAAAAAAAAAAAAAAAAACAGGGGCTATTTTACCACTGATTCTGAGCAAAGCAATAAAAAACAGCTTCAACAAAGAGCTAATTAGGAAGTCATAACTTGGAAAACCACCAAATGCAATCTTGATGAGGATGAAATTTAATAAAAGCACAGCTTCTGGTCCCTGCAGCTAGAGCTGATCAGGCACGTGAGGGGAATGGCTAACAGAGAGGTAACTGAAGAGCTGGAGACTCCAGGTAGAGCAGGCGGGGTTGGAGAGCTGTCTGTCTGTCTGTCTGCCCTCCGAAGGACTGAAGGACTCCCAGCATGGCATGCTCTACTGAGAGGGGGCTCTGGAGACTCACCAGAGGGGACAGCCCAAACACCAGACTGGCGCTCGGAAAGGGAGAGGGCCAGAGACCTCAAAAGAAAGCAGCTTCCTGCCCTCAGATTCATCTTTCATAGACAAAGGTTCTTGGAAATTTCCTTAGTGAATAGACAAGAATGGCTTGTAACTAACACTCATGGGAGCTTATGTTCCCCAAACACTTGGAAATCACTACTGTGCCCTCCTTGCCTCCTCTCAGCTACCCTTAGCCGCCCCAGTGCACCACTAGTGTCAGAGGAGGTAAACGTGAGTCTGGATTCCACCAGCAAGAGACAAATTCTGAAAGAATGATGTTCAAATAAATATCTCAAAATAATTCATGCTCCCATAATGCTTCATAGGTGATAAGATAGTTTCTGGGGCGTTTCCTTACTTCATCTGCAAAATAATTCTACGCAGGAGTTGTCTTTATTATATCCACCAGACATCACATGAAGAAAGAAAGGCTCAGAGAGGTTAAATGACTTGACCAAGAACACACAGCTTGTAATAATGATGCGATGAGTGAAAGTGCTTTGGATTCAGAAAGACTTGGGTTTAAATTCCAGCTCTAACCTTACCAGCTGTGTGATCTGAGGACAATATCTGTAGTGTCTCAGCCTTGGTCTGCTCAGAAACCCTCTGTAAGTGGTAACTCCTATCAGCTGAGCTCTGTTCTAAGTACCCATGATGGATTGTCAGCAAAGACGGCCACCTATTGAGTGCGTCATTACTCCCGTCAAGAAGTAGAGATTCTTTCTCTTCCTTTGCTCCTTGAAGCTGGGCTGGCCTTGTATCTTGCTTTGACTTATAGAATGTGATGGGAGAAATGCTGTGCCAGCTCCTAGTCTAGGCCTTAAGAGACTGGGAGATTTTATACTTATTCTCTTGGAGTCCTGAGTCATCACGTAAAAACATCCTGACTACCTGCTGGAGAAGGGGGTCCAGTCAGCCCTCAGCTGAGCCACCGTACATTTGAGGACAACTCCTTGGGTCAACCAGCTTCATCTGAACTATGCCAGCCAATATCCAATGGAGAAGAAAAGCCTTCCTCATGGAGCAGTGCTTTAATTGCAGAATCATGAGCAAAAGAAAGAGTTTTCATTTTGGGGTGGTATGCCTTGCAGCCGTAGGAAACTGAAACCGTACATAATTTGTATTAATTCATTTAGTCTTTTTATCAGCCCCATGGAGAAACGGAGGCACAGAAAGCTTAAACTTGCCCAAAGTTACGTAGCCAATAAATGACAGAGGTGGTTTCAAATACAAGCAAGTCGACCCCAGAATCTGCATTTGTAAGCACCTCATGATACTGTCCCTTTGTAAAAGGACACACCTTTCAGAGTCACTGAAGGGATTGTCCCTCCCCAGCGCAGTCCCAGAGGGGCCACCAGCCCTCCAAAAGCAAACTCTCATAGACTTGCTCACTTGACAGTAAACCAGACCCAGAGCCCCGTGCAATCCTGACTCAATGCTGCCCTCCAGTGGCCATGACTGCCCAAGCAGTCTCTTATTCACCAGTGACACATCTCCAGGCTGCAGGAAACAATCTGGGGATCTGGGTCTGTCTTTCCTCCAGGGATAACACCACCCCACGCGTCCCAGCTGGAACTGCAGTCCCTGCTGTTCTCTTTGGGTCTCAGTTCAGCCAGCCCTGGCAATGCTCACTGCTCAGGGGAAAGCCTCCCACCTGAAACTCAAGCTGAAGTGCCTCCAGACCCCACAGGAGAACCGAGAGAGCATCTCGGGGAACTCTCTCTTTTCTTATTCTGGGGCCAGGGTACCATCAATTTCCCAAGAATCGCACAGACAGCATTAAATAGAGGCAACTGTACTTCAGCAAGAAAAATGTTGAGATTGCTTCACAGTAGCTACAATAAATCAAACATCCAAACACAACATTCAAATTACTCATCATTAGACTGGAACTGATGCTGAAGCTGAAACTCAAATACTTTGACCACCTGATGCAAAGAACTGACCCATTGGAAAAGACCCTGATGCTGGGAACCATGCGATGGTTGGATGGCATCACTGACTCGATGGGCATGAATTTGAGCAAACTCTGGGAGACAATGAAGGACAGACAATGAAAGAGACAATGAAGGACTGGCGTGCTGCAGTCCATGGGGTTGCAAAGAGTCTGATACAACTGAGTGACTGAACTGAACTGAGGCTGAAACAAGTGAAGACTGGGCTCTTGGAAAGACAGACCTGGATTTGAATCCTGGCTCCATCATTTACTGGCTGTGTGACCTTGGAAAAGTCTCTTAACCTCTCTCAGCTTCAATGTTTTCATCTGCAAAATGGTTACACTAACAGCATCTCTCTCACAGAATTAACCTGAGAATTCAATGATATAATGTTTGAGAATGCAAGTAATCAAAGAAACTTGAATCGTATTTACTTTGTCTATTTGCTTAATTAATTTTAAAGTCCCCTGCTTATTTTACATTGTGGAAGTAATGCATGTCTATTACACAAAATTTGGAAAGAAAGAAAGAGAAAGGGAAGGAGGGGGAGGGAGAGGGAGGGAGAGGGAGGGAGAGGGAGGGAGAGGGAGGGAGAGGGAGGGAAGGAGGAAAGAAAGAAAAAGGGGGAGACTCTAATGCAGGGTTTTAAATCAGGGTCCATGAACCCCTAGAGGACCTGTAAGAAATTCATAGGTTGTTTGAACTTGAATGCGAAAAATAACACACTGATTTCACAAGGTTTTAACTAAAATTCTACATTTTGATCCATTATAAATACAGGCAACAAATCACAGAAATCTTAGTTGTAGTACAAGCAACTTTGTCACCGACAGAAATCTCAGACGTTGTTGTATCATGTTTTAGTTTTTGCAGATATTTTGAAATACTGTTTGTGTTTATCACCCTTTCAGAGGTAAAGTAATTTGACCTCCTGCTAGGTAATTCTTGTTATTTAAGGTATTTTAAAAAAGCATACACACTACTGCACTGCAAATTTGTTCTGATACCCATATTTCAATACCATTGGCTTCCTTTGAAGTTCTATGTTTTATATTTCATGCATTAATAGCATGCTGAGAAGGGGGTCCACAGGCTCACCAAACAGCCAAAAAGGGATTTTTATTGTACAAAAAGGGTTAAGATCCACCTGCTGTGGCGCCTCCGCCCAAGCCCGAGAACAGTTCCTGATTCCTTGCCCCCAGCCCGTCCTAACTGTCTATGTATCTCCTATTGCTGTGATCAGGTTGCATAATACAATTTTGTAGTCTTCATCATTAACTAACCATAAACATGTTCTCGTGCTGGTTCCTACACACATAATTTTTAAGGGTGGCAGAATAGTCCATTTGGTTGACACACCATAATTCACTGTTCCCCAATGGTTTGCCATTTAGAAATGGTTTGAATCTATCACTTTTATAAATGACATCGGGATGGGCATTTTCCTGCATAAAGGATCCTCCATATATTAGATTATTTCCTTAGGCGGGATTCCCAGCAGTGGCAGAGTGAACATTTTCAAACCTCTAACCCCCTCCCTGATTCCTGGAGACCTGAATGGACTGACATTCAGGATAAAGAAAGAGAGAAGGCTCTGAAAGGGAGGCAGAGGAGCCAGAAAGACGAACGGGAGGACGTGGCCACCACGGGCAGCTGTGCAGTCTGTATCCTGCTCAAGGGTACCCAACCCGGGTGATAAGTGTGGGCCATCCCTGCTACGAAGTCCATCTCTGCTACAAAGCAATGCACTCTGATTGGGGCTGGCAGCCCACAGGAAGGCACCTTCTCCCAAAGGCTTCATGGGGACAGAAGCAGGCCCGCTGAGGAACCCACCACTGCCCCCTGGCGGCTGCATCTCCTTGAGGTTAAAAGTGAAAGTAGCTCAGTCCTGTGTGAGTCTTAGTGACCCCAAAGATCCTCTGTCCATGGAATTCTCCAGGCCAGAATACTGGAGTGCATACCCATTGCCTTCTCCAGGGGATCTTTCCAACCCAGGGATCGAGTCCAGGTCTCCCGCATTGCAGGTGGATTCTTTAGTGTCTGAGCCACCAGGGAAGCCCAAGAATACTGGAGTGGGTAGCCAATTCCTTCTTCAGGAGATCTTCCCAACACAGGAATCGAACCGGGGTCTCCTGAATTGCAGGCGGATTCTTTACCAGCTGAGCTACCAGGGAAGCCCCTTGAGGTTTCCAGGACATAAAAACCATGCCATTAGAGGAAGCTAGAAAGGAGGGACCACATTTTCAACCTGGAGTTCCTAGACCTCTAGGATCTGGGAATGCAAAAAAAAAAAAAAAAAAAAAAAGAGGTCATAAAGTGTTTTTCTCCCAAAACATAAAAAAATTAACACATTCCCTCAATAAGGCCTCAAATGTACATATTGAAGGTCATCACTGTTGACTGTTCCCTGGTAGCAGAGAGTTATCATAGTGGCTGCTGGGGTGTACCTCCCCCTCCAGATTCCACTCCAGGACAGAGGCCCTCCATCCTGGGCTCTGGGAGCATCAGCTGCTGTTCACAGCTCAGTCCCTCCCCAGGAACCATGCTGGCAGCCAAAGGCAGCTGCCTCAGCCACAGTGGTGGCCCCTGACTGATGGATGTGGGGATACTTCAGGCCTGGCACCCCGCCTCCCCCAACCAAGACAATTCTGCAGCTCATTCCAGCTCCAGCGCTGCCCAGAGAGGGGCTGAGGCCTTTGTTGTGAATGCAAAGAGGTCCAACCTCTCCATCTGCCCACTCCAGTCTCCTTCCCTTCCTCCCTCGCAGAAGGCTTGCCAGGGCACCCCCAAACTCCTGCAGGTCTATCTCACCTTAGAATCCATTTCTCAGGAACCCAATCTGAGACAGTTACATATCTTTGTTTCAGAGAAGAAAGAAATCGTTACAACATACTACAGTGGATTAAAATTTTTTCAGAACATGGTATCCATGAGGCAGGAAACCATTTTTAAAAAGATCTTTGGGACATCTACTCCCGATCCTCACCTATCCCCCTCATTTGATGGATGGAAAACAACCCCAGAGGACAAGTCACTTGAAACTCACACTGCTCGTAAACGTCAGAGCTAGAATTCAAAGCCGGTACTAGTAGTGTCTCCAGCCCTCAAGACACCCTCTCACTAGCTCTGGGCTCAAGGTAACCCATTATCTAGACAAAAGTTGATTCCATGAGTGGGGAGAAGCAGGGCCCTGAAGCTCAGTGTCCCCCCAAAGAGTTAGGCATCTCCCCTGCGCTCGCTCTCACACCCAGAGAGAAATCCTAACCCATGTGGGGATCCTAGTGTGGGCCCTGCCAACACACAGTCAATCCTGGCTCTGCTGCTTGCTAGCTGTGTGTCTCCAGGACAGGTTATTTACTTCTCTGAGCTATACTTTCCTCATCTATAAATGTAAAATTCTAATAATTTCTCAGAGTTGTTTTCTGACAAAGAGAAAAGCCTCAATGTATTAATTGATTTCATAGCCCTTCCAGGTCTTGTGCTTAGTCGCTCAGTCACGTCTGACTCTTTGTGACCCCATGGACTGCAGTCCACTAGGCTCCTCTGTCCATGGGGATTCTCCGGGCAAGAATACTGGAGTGGGTTGCCATTTCCTTCTCCAGGTCCTTAGAGGGCTCTAATTGAGCCTCAATTCCCTCCTTTACTCTGCATTATCTCCTGGGCGTAGTGCATAGTATTTCCCCAAAGAGAGAACTCTCACACATTTTCAGGATGAAAATAAATCAAATGCCCTTTCCCCTTCTGTCACTCCCAGAGGCAAGAACCCAGCCACTCTCTGAACCCCGCGCAGCCTGAGAACCCACGTGGCCCAAGCCGTGACTTCGCTCTGACTTGCCAGCAGAGGGCAGCACCACTCTGCCAAAAGCCCCGGCGGATTTGCCACCCACGCGGCCTCCACGGTCTGACTGTTTTACCGGCTCCCAGAGAGCTCAGTCCAGCCTCCGAACCTCTCTTTCCCTGGAGCCCAGCGACTGTGGCACGTGTCTCCAAGAACAGAATGGCCATACCTTTAAGTCTGCAGCAGCCAGAGCTAGATTCAATTTGCCATGCCAAAGCATACTTGAATGGGCTCTTCTGTTAAATACATCCATTTGTTACAAACAATACAGGCTGGAGGTGGAGATTCAAACCAGATCAAGGCCACCAGCAGCCTCAGCTCACTGTTTCCTAGTCATTTGACAGTCTGGTGGCCAAGGTCTTCGCTCAGTCACCCTGCTGGTGGGGGGAGGAGAAGGAGAGAGACAGGCGTGTGTGTGTGTGTGTGTGTGTGTGTGTGCGCGCGCGCGCGTGCGTGTGTGTGCATGTGTGTGTGTGCATATGCGCACACACACTTTGTCTGCATCTGTGTGCAATGATGCTCCTGAGCCCTGAGTGGAGGCACAGGAGGGAGATGGATGAAGCAGGGTGATACCCCACACTTTCTTCCTCTTCCCACAGGAAATCTGAATAAACCCTGGACCCTCACACCCGCCCCTGGGAGCACAGAGTCCCGCTCAAGTCAGTGACAGTAACAAAGTTGGGGGGTGGGAAGGTATGTTGATTTCCTGTATCTCGGATTCTGGAGACAGAGCAAAGGTTTTCGGGTCTTTCTAGAAAGCAGCTCTGGCTGAAGGACCTCCAGGCTTGGAGCCAGAACCATGCCCTGGAAGAGAGAGCCCCTCCCAACAATCTGTCCATGCAGGGCTCTGCCAGGCGACAGGGACAGACCCCCTTACCAGGTGACTTCTCCTGTGCGAATGTGTCCACAGAGCACCCCATACAGCCATGCTGAGGGCAGAGACAGGGCTCTGAAATCTGCCTTCTCCTTCATCCCACTGAAGCAGTGGACAAGGAGAAGGATTTCTGCTTACACGTTAATCTCACTGTCTTGCGTGGGTCTCTCTCGCCACCCCCCGCCCCGTCTCTCTCTCTCTCTCTCTCACACACACACACACACACACACACACACACACACACACACACACTGCAATGTCAATACTATTGCTCAAGGAGTAAGCAAATTCTTCCATGGAGAGCACTGCTGCCCAGGAAACAGTTCCTCAGAGAAAGCTACTTTAGGCAGAAAATCCTCACAGCATGCAGGCCAATGACTGTGATTCAGCTCTTTCAGACTACAGCGCTGAAATACTCTTTTTTTTTTTTTTTTCACTTTCTCTCCAAAATGCCCATCATATCTGCAAGACTGGATAATTTACGGTTCTGCTTGTCCTTCAGGTCACCAAGTGGTTCCACTTAAGGTTGTTCCATAGCCTTGGGACAAACAGAGCCTCGTCTTGCGTTCTTTGACCCAGACGGGATCTGGCTGGGGAGGTTCCGCCTGCTGGGGGCTGAGGTGGGGATCCGGGGTGCAGTTGCTCTTGAGGACGGCATCCCAGGGCCCAGCAAGATGCCCCAGCCATGACAGTGCTGCCCTGGGCTCCTGGGAATTGACCCAGAGAAGCAGAGGAGGGGCAGAGAGGGGGCTGAATACCCAGTGACTGGAAACTGGGAATTCCCTGCAGACGCGTGGCACATGCCTCCCCTCTCCCAGCTCCGTCTGCCTGCAGATTCCCAGTCACCCCAGCAATGGCTCCTCCAGCCCCAAGCCTGGCAAAGAGAAAAGCATGGGTGACAAGTGCTTCCCCCCAACCCTCCCGAACTGCCCCCTGCCCCCCATGGGCTCCCAAACTGATCGATCTCGCTGCCCCCTCCAGGGGCTGGGGCCACCCCAGGCTCAGCAGCACTTCATCAATAATTCACAGCCTCCCCTCTGCTCCTCAGACAAAGAGAAGGGGAGCGTGCCGGCCTCAGAAGCCCCAGAACCCAGGGGAGAGGAGGGGAGAGGTGGGGGAAGGAGCGAGGAGGGGGAAGGGGAGGGAGCGAGGGCAGCTCGGGCCAGGGAGGGGAGCAGGGAAAAGGCCGGGTGAGAAAAGGAAGCAGGATGAATCTGATCTGGAATAGCCATTCTAGAAGTCACGCAGCCTTCACGTGTGAAATGCACTATTCCGACAGAACTGAGAAACGGGGTTTCTTTTCCACTGCTATTTTACCCCAGAAATGAGAGGAAGCAGGACGCGGCTGGGCTTTCACAGACTATTTCTTCACAGTTTCTTATTCTGTTTTGACAAGACATCTGCTTAAGCTACTATTCTGAACCTCTGCAGTGTGGAGCCTCCGTCAGCGTTGCCAATTTCAATGTTCTGCAACATAACGGGGAAGCTGACAGTGCGAGCACCCGGCGGGCGGGGGGTGGGGGGTGTGGGGGGAGGGGCTCGAGGGGGCGGGGGAGGGTTGGAGAGGAGCAGTTGGTGGGGTCACCACTCAGCTAGGAGGACACCCCGGGCCCCTCCGATCAGTCGCATGACCTCTCTGAGGCTCAGCCTGGCCTCCAACCCCTTCCTCAGTGAAAAGAACACATGATCCCTGCCCTGGTAGGTATTTGCAGTCAGAGAAAAGGTTTGGGGGGCTTTCTAGAAAGCAGCTCTGACTGATCCCAATGACACTTGATCCCAATGACACATTAAACTCGGCTAACCTGCATGCATTCCTGTATAAGTTGCAGAAAGAAAGCGACAGCAGTGAACTGGTATCTGTTCCCAAGAGAAGCCATAGGCACAGTTGGGAAGGGGTGGGCTTGGCTGGTGTCAATCAGGCAAATATTTACCAAGCCCGTGTTCTGTGCCAGGCTCTGAAGCTGCAGAAGTGAGCACACAGACCCAGCCCCTGCCCTCAGGAGGCTCAGCGCCTCCACCAGCTCACACGCACCTGCCCTCCGGCAAGCCACCCGACCCCCATGGGTCTCAGTTTCCTCATCTGTGAAACAGAAGTCCTGAATCCCAAAGTCACGGGATTGTTGGGAGGATTTAGGGATGCTTTAGGTATGAGGGTGCTAGCACAGGGCCTGCATTCAGTAAGTGCTTAATAAATGTTCATCTCCTTTCTCTTTCCTCATCAGCAGACAGGGGCATTGAGGGGACCTGGAAGGAAACTGGGAGTTTCTCAGCCAGGGATCTTCTTTATCAAACAAGCATTGGGAAATGGCTTGGTTCTCTCCCTTCAGATATTGTCCTGTCAGATTTCCCTTCCACATCCTTAGGTAATATCTCTAGCAGGTCCCAGAGCTGGCTGCCTCTGGGTACTGGAACAATCGCATTTTCAGGTAATCAAAAGTCCGATGCAATCTAAATCAAAACTCGCCTCTCTTTTCCGACTCCACAGTGTCCGCTCTCCCTGACTGCCGTGTGGGCGGCAGGGCCACAGACCAGCGGAGGCGGGGAGCGGAGTCTGCTAGTTCTCTGTCCTTGCCCCATCTCGTCTCCACCTGTTCTCCTGTTTCTGGCCCCTCCAGAGCTGGGGGAGGAGGATGAAAGCTGCAGGGAAAGGAGAGATGCTGACGTGACTGTTATTGTCATCTGGCGATGATGCCCTTGGCGGGCAGATGACTGACTGCTCAGGGGGACAGTTTGGGCCCTTGGGCGATGCCTCCTGGGGCCTCCACACTGTGTCACTCATGACTTGGCAGGGACCGAGTGGGGACCTCTCCCTCCTCCTCAGAGGAGGCACAGCAGTCCCACGTAATCTGCTGCTGGAGCCCCGTTTCCCAGTAGCAGTCCTCCCGAGTGGGGGCCCTTCAAAATGGCTCATCCTGGTCCCGGTTTGCTGTCACCTGCCAGGCTGCTGGTGGAAAGGTCCCGTTCTCTTAGGACCTGCCCTCCTTGCTCTGCAGTCAGGGGCATCTCTTCCAACCAGGGTCTCTCTTCACCAGGTGAGCCCCCACACTCTTAGACACTTGTTTCTCAATCCCAAGAGACAGCACAAGGTGGAGAAGGGGGCACGCCTGTCCTGTGAGTTTCCACGAGGACTAGCAAGAAGTGAAGAATTGATGCTTGTGAACTGTGGTGTTGGAGAAGACTCTTGAGAGTCCCTTGGACTGCAAGGAGATCCAACCAGTCCATCCTAAAGGAAATCAGTCCTGAATATTCACCGGAAGGACTGATGCTGGAGCTGAAGCTCCAATACTTTGGCCACCTGATGCGAAGAGGTGACTCAATGGAAAAGACCCTGATGCTGGGGAAGATTGAAGGCAGAGGAGAAGGGGATGACAGAGGATGAAATGATTGGAGGGCATCACCAACTTTATGGACATGAGTTTGAGCTAGCTTTGGGAGTTGGTGGTGGATGGACAGGGAAGCTTGGCATGCTGTAGTCCATGGGGTTACCAAGAGTAGGACACAATTGAGTGACTGAACTGAACCGAACTGAGCAAGCATCCAGCTGAGAATAAGATCCCAGCCTCTCTTCTCGAAGGCAGCCTTGATCTGAGTGATTCCGGAAGCATCTCCCTTCCAACCCACCCATAGGCTTCCTTTATTCACTCTGGAAGTAGGAGCCCTGGGGCTGGTCTTGGTCACCTCTTAGCCAGTTCAATGAGGATGACCCAGCCCTTATCCTCAGAAAGTGTGGACAACCAGTCTCAGCTCAGGAGCCTTGCCCAAACCCCAAGACGACAAGAAGTGTCCATTTTCATTTCCTGTCACAAAAGAGGATAATGACTTTTGCTCCCAGAGACTGAGATACTCACCTAGATGACTTCCAAGGCCCTTCTCGATCAGGGAAGCAGCCATTTGAAAGAGATGTGGTCTCATCTTTCTCGTCTGTAACCCCAGCTCAGACAGAAAGGAGGACATGCAGGAAGTCAGGGACCTCTGCTTAATACAAATTATCTCATTTTTGAGCAGCTCATATGTTTAAACACAGACCTTTAGAATGTTCTGAAATCTTCTATGGCTTGTGGTTGGTAAGATATTAGTGAAGGGCAAACTCTTTGGTTACAAAGGCAAATTGTAGACCTAGATAGTCTGAGCTCATAAACCCCCTGCTCGTCTACTATGTGTTCTTGGGTAAATGATATCTTGCTGCCTCAGTTGTTGCATCTGTAAAATGGAGACAAGAACAGGTCTTCCTTCCAAGGGCTCAGGAGGCCATGTCACTTAGCATTAGCCCCGGTACACACAGTATGTACTGCAGAATGTGTGTGGTTGGGAGTGAATAGTCGTAGCTGAACCCCACCCCCATCACCTGACTCCCTTTGATTACTCACATCTTTGCTGTTTATTATTATACCCTGTCCTTAAGATTCTTTCCTTTCTGTCCATCTGTGAACTGCTCTTTGGAGACATCCATTACTGATAGCCATGAAATTATCAATAACAGATGCCACAACTAACCTCATCGGTGAACAGCGATTCCCAGGGAGGAACAATGGTGACCATGGGGTCAGGCTCCCTGAGTCTGAATCAACCCCTTTCCTCACCAGCTCACATTTACTTCACCTTAATCTACTCTTCAAAAAGTGTGGACACCCAGTCTCAGCTCAGGAGCCTGACCAAGCTCACATTTACTGCCTTTGAGCCCACCAAGTTGCAGACACTGAAATGTTACTATCCAGACTATAAATGCTTTGCTTTAATTAGCAGGTAATCAGAGCCCAGAAACATCTCCAGAAGCCAGCCCATTCCTTGTAGTGAAAGTGAGTTCTCAGACCGTTTATTATCATCATCATTATCATCACCATCACACAACTATCATTAGCATTACTGTGACTACTCAAAACAAGGAAGGGCAAGACTTGCAAAGGAGAGTATGGAGTGGGATCCTCCATCTCCACGAACCTCTTAGTCCCCACTTTTTCTTTAGTAAATGGTCCCAAGGAAAGGGAAGATGAAAGACAAATGTGAGAGGCCAAAAGAAGTGGAGAAAACTGTAGCTGGAAGACAGTAGCTTCTTCTCAACACCCAATAACTGGTGTGCAAAGAACGCGGGATTCCCTGGTGGCTCAGATGGTTAAAAAAAAAATCTGCAGGCAATGCAGGAGACATGGGTTCAGTCAGGAAGAACCTTGGGTCAGGAAGATCCTCTGGGGAAGGGAATGGGAACTCACTCCAGTATTCTTGCCTGAAGAAGTCCATGGACAGAGGAGCCCAGTGGGCTATAGTCCATGGGGTCACAAAGACTGAGTGACTACCACTAGAGCTTTGGAGAGGGACATGGTAACCCACTCCAGTATTCTTTCCCAGAAAATTCCATGGACAGAAGACTTTGGCCGGCTATAGTCCATGGGGTCGCAAAGAGTCAGCCATGACTGAGCAACTGAGCACCTCAGAGCAAGAATGCACTTTACGGACCTGTGAGCAAGGAAGGCCTGGAAGAAGCAGTGGTGAAAGGATAGTAAAATCAGCTTCCAGGGTCTGCAAGTAGAAAAACCAGAAAGAAGCTATTTTCATGTCAGCAGTTTTGTGTTTCATGGTAAAGTACGGCTTTGATTTGGCATTCCATTTGGTGGGGGTGGGTGAGAGGAACTCAGGTATTTCCAGCATCTTTCAAGCCCTCTGTGTGTAGGGCTTGGCGTCTGGGCTGGGCTCTGCAGACAGCCTTGACATTAATTAACAACTGCTCTCCGACCCAGGGAGCCGGCCTCCAAAGTTACCTCAAGGTCATTAACCTCCAGGCAGCGGCAGTGCCGGCGTGCGGGGCTGGGGAGGCCGCTGTTGGAAGTGGGTGTGCAGGGACCCCCATGTCAATGTTAGGGGCCCCCATGGCCGCATCTGCACCCACCCCTAATTCTTCACCTGCCCTTCAAAAGGGAGGCACACAGGCTACAGCTGAGTTCCTAGAACCCAGGTGCTGATTATGGCCTAAACTTCAACTGATTTTCTCCCAAGAGAAGTCACTCAGTCATGTCCGACTCTTTGCAACCCCATGGACTATAGCCTACCAGACTCCTCCATCCATGGGGTTTTCCAGGCAAGAGTACTGAAGTGGGTTGCCATTTCTTTCTCCCAGATTTGATCTAAAAAATGAGTCACTGGTTATATAGCTGGGATGCCTTCTGCACCTGGGGGTTAGAAAGTGCTATGTCTTAGGGATGTAGCTTCCTATCACAAGGAAAAAAGTGGAGAAAAGAAGTCTAAAATGATCACACTTTAGAGAAAGTTAAAAAAGAGAAAGAGAATTAGCTCAAAACCTGGGAAATAAAATCATCTTTGCGACAATTCCCAAGGCAATTTAAATGAGAAAACCACCTCCAAGAGGGCCTCTCTGGAGTTTGGACCACTGAGGGTGGTTACCATGGTAACCGGCCCTTCCTTCTGTACATAACCCCTCCCCCTATTCTCCATGAAGTCACCCCACCACGCAGGTGGCTTTGGAGAGCCTGGGTTTCTGAGAAGAGACAGTCCAGCCGTCTCCATTGCCCAGCTGCCAGGCTGTTTTCCTACCTGCCCCTAGTCGCTCAATCTTTTCCACCCAGGCCCCCAGCATGACCACCATGGGGCTTCCATTAGTCACGGTGGCCAGACCCCCAGGGGTCTGTCAGTCCAGTCCTTGGCACAGCCTTGGATACATGACAGCCAGGCTGGGGAGAGGAGGACATCATCTCTGCAGTGGGGGTTCACCCTCCTGTCATCTGCTCTTCAAAAACCAGCCAGGCCTCATGAGAGACTCCCAATCAAGATGGAACAGGGGTGAGATTCTTTTTCATGAACATCTATTTGCTTTCGCTGCCTGCTTGAACAGAATTTGGTGTGGCTTGCTGGAGAATGAGTCTCCTTGGTTTTAAAACAGAACCCCTTGGAATTGCACGGTTCCCCAGAAGCACCCAATGGAAACTTCCTTTGGGGGGGGGGGAAGGAGACCCCAACCCCACTTGGAGACCATCTGCCCTCGCATTATAACTGCTTTATATACTAAAACTGCTTCACATTTTACTTGAAGACAAACGACAGAAAAGTTCCTCTACTAAAAAAGGTGGAAGCAATGAGATCATTTCCCCAAATGTTTAGTACCCTCAGGAAAATAAAAAGGCACCACTGCCTACTTATCTGACCTTTCACATCATGCTAAATTGTCTGATGAGCAACTGACTCCCAGCAGCTCAATGCCAGCCTCCCAGGGAGTGAGGCTCCTGGTGGGAGCTCCCTGCAAAGCGGGCATCCCCCAGCCAGGACCATCTTCCTTTGATCATCCACATGCTGGTGGTTCAGAGGTCCCCTGGAAAGGAACTCTCCCTGGAGGCCACATCCAGCACCAGCCTGTCTTTAAACCAAACAGGCTCCGAGGGAGAGAGATGGAGGTGAGCACACATGGAGTGAATAATCCAGTTGGCCACCACACCCAGACCAAGCTCCCTGGAGGCAGTTGAGACACACGTCTGCCCACTTAATGAAAGCTCGGCACCAGTCAGGTCTGGGTAGCGGCTTAGCCCGCCTGTGCATGTGCGCATGCTCAGTCGCTCAGGCATGTCCGGCTCTTTGCAACCCCGCGGACTGTAGCTCGCTGGGCTCCTCTGTACACGGGATTTCTTAGGCAAGAATACTGGAGTGGGTTGCCATGCCCTCCTCCAGGGGATCTTCCTGACCCAGATATTGAACCTGCGTTTCCTGCATCTCCTGCATTGTGGGTGGTGATCTCCTGGGAGCTCCCAATAACAAGTACTCACCTCGGTGAGGGGGTCTCTGGCCCACACACAGAAAGGATGAGTAGATGGATGAGGACCACAAAGCTCAGAGCAGTTTCTGGAAGGCGAAAGGGTCTCTGAACATGAAAATGGCTCTGAATTGGCTTTACTGCCTCCTGGGCTGAAAGCAGGATGGGAAGGGAGCACTCAACGTCAGGCACACACTTGACCACGGGCCCGCCGGGCACTCTGCACATGGGGACCTGAGCCATCCTTACACTGTTGCAGTGAGGAAGGTCTTAGGATTCCCATTCTCATTCCTTTGCTTTAAGTGGCAAGGATTAAGGCTGAGAGAGAGCTGGGAGATTTACCTGTGATCTTACAGCTAGCAGAGGGCAGAGCCAGGCTCACTCCAGCTCAGCCTGGCTCCCAAGCCAGAGCTCATTCTGCTGCACCCCCTAATCCCTCCCTCTGCCTGCCCAAGCTTTCTTCTCACTGCCCCCAGGCGGATAAGACAGCCAGGTGAGCCGCCAGAGGGGTGAGGAATTAGGAAGAGGTTGCACAGTAAACCCCACTGTCTCCCCAAAGTGGATTTCCTCCCCACCTGCAAGTCACCAATGTAGATCAGTATCCCAGAGTGAAACACGGCCCACCTAGCCCCTGCCCGGCTTCAATTTCTCATCGTGGAGTGTGGATCCAGGGAGACCAAACCCAGCTCAGGTCTTGATGGCTGCTGAGAACATGGGGTTACCGACTCTGACTCACTAGAGCCTGGGAACCAGCAAGTCCTGAGGATGAGAGATGTGACCTTGGTCTTGACAGTGACCTCTGTCTCTGTTGCTGCCCCTGAAACCTGTGGCTGGCTTAGAGTGTGGATCTCATTCTGCTCATATTGGAGACTAATGGTAGAAAGAACTCAAGAGTTGGAGGGTCTGGGACCAAGTCCATCTCCTTCTCACACCCCTTAAGTCACCTGGTTTAGATGGCAGCCAGCTCTGCCCACATCACTGCTTCCTTAAAGAAGTACTAATCCATGCATTCACTCGTTCATTTGGAAAATGTTTATTGAACACTTACTACATGCCAGATACAATAATAAGCATTGCACACCTACAAGATGCTCAAGAAATAATATTTAAATGGATGCATACAGTGCAAGTCCTATTGCTATACTAAGGACATCCATAAGCTTGGATCAAGATGGCAAAAGAAGGGGGTTTACATTGGAATGATCCTTTTCATTAAGCAATAAAGTATAATCCATTGTAACACTTGATAGATTATGCTCCACGAGCCTGGAAATGCAAAAGGAAGGGGAGGTGATGAGTAGCATTTGGTGTTGCTGAGAGGTCGACTTCGGAGTTGGCCAAGTGAGAGAGGAGAGGACAGGGAATAGAAAGAGAAATAATGCTTGAAAATCTACTCTGAGTATCTCTGTCACCTTGGACTACTCTAGAGTGGGGAGCCAGGTATATTCACAACCTCTTTATAGACAAGCGAAGTCAGGCTCAGCTCAGTTAGCTGACTTGTACAAGATCACACTGTCAAAAATGGCAAGACAGCTGACTCCACAGTCCCTGGATTTTAACTCCTCCACCAGACTGAACCGTTCTCAAAGGGGGAGTACAAATTGAAGAGACTGCATCAGTTGGATTAGGTGGGGTTTGCTGTGAGGATAAAGGCAAAGGACCAGATGGAGGGCTGTGCAAGTAAACGTGATAAACACAATGACATTTCACTGAAGGCAGCAGTGAATGCTGATACGCTGGCCAGCAACACGTCATCAACAGCTCAAGCCATGGTCCCAGCATGTCAGAGATACGTTTAGAAAGCACTTCTGAGAGGAAGCTCCTGCTTTCAAAAGAGACCGACAACAAACATATAAGGTAGTCATTCACATCTCTGGTCAGAGACAGGGAAACTGAGCCCCTCGGAGTGTATTCAATCTGCTTAAAATCACACAAAGAGAAAACGGCAGAGCAGGGATTTGAACCCACGTCTTTCTGACTTTCAAATTTGCATTGCTTTCCATGACCCTATTCTTGAGGTGACCGAGGACGGATGAAGGAAGTCTTAGAACCTCAGAATTTGGAAGAGAACATGAGCTTTCTCTAATCGTGGGCTCTCAAACTTACGTGATTAGACTCATGCTTGACCAGCTATGCGGAAACTTTATTAGAGCTACTGAGAAGGACAGAGACAGATTCACCCATCATCAGAGGGGCGAGCCCTCTAGGAGCAGAGGCAGGACTAGAGGTGAGTAGGAGACCAACGTAGAGCTCCGGGTCAGAGTCAGGCTGATCTCCTAACTCTGCCAGTTCTAGCTGGGATAAACTCCCAAATTTTCTGAATCTCAGTTTTCCCACCTGTAGAATGGCAGCGTTCTGGCTTTGGATGGACTGTGCACTTTGGGTCAAAAAGGCCTCGATTAGAGTCACAGCTTCACTGGTGATCTTGGCTAAATCCCTTGGGTCCTTATCTCTAAAACAGGCATCCTAAGAACCCCTTCTCATCTTGCTACAATGAAATGAGATGGAACCCTCGGCAAAGAGCCTGGCTCCTAATAAACGTTTCATAAACAACAACTGCTCTTACTCAAGGCTAAGTGCTCAGGGCTTAAGAGCTTGGGAGCTGGAGTGACCCTTCCAGAACTCATCAGCTCTACCACTTACTGCATGTGGGATGCTGAATAAGTTCCTAACCCTCTGTGGCTTGTTTCACTCATTCTGCAAAATGGGGGTAATAAGATTATCGACCTTAGAAGGTTATGATGAAGATTAAATAAGACATGCTTATCAATTGCCTAGCCTAGTCTGGCGGGTGGTGATCATTCCTTAAAGGCTACCCATTGTTACCTCCCTATGGGGTGAAACTTACTAAGAGTTGGCCAACAGCAGATAGGTCTACACCTACCTGAGTGAGGGAGGGAGCTCCCAGTCTGTGGCAGTGCTCAGGCTAAAGGACCATCTGTCCAGGGTGGGAGGAAGGGATTCCCACATGAGGTCAGTGGTAGGCCCTGCTGACCCATTAGACCGACGTGTCCTGTCACTCTGACGCTGCAACTTTGTTTGAGTTAATAGAGAAGACACTGACCTGTCAGGCCAGCAAATCAGAAGTGGAGAAATTACTTCCCAGCTTAGTTTTTAAAAATCAAAGCCCCTTTCCAGCCAAAGGTAATTACAGACTGATCCACAGTAAGGCAGAAGCATATTTCAATTGAAAAATGGCATCTTCCTAGCTGTTGCCATATGGAGCCAGGACACCAGGTGGCCCAGGGCTGAGACCAATCTCAGGGTCCAATTGGAACTAAATAAAATGACCCCCTGGAGGAAATGGCTCCAGTGAGGCCCACAAATCCCCATGACATGTCATTTTGGCTTGTCCCACGTCAGCCTGGGCCTCATGCTCTGCCTGATGCCTGAGGCCCTGTCCTTCGGCTCCGGTGGGACAAAGAGATGAGGGGCCTCAGCTGTGAGTACACCCCGAGAGTGGAGGAGGAGCCCCCGGCACAGCAGAGGAGTCCTGGCCTCAGCCGGCTGCTGTAGAGAACCCCGGGGACAGCCAGTCCCCAAAGATGGACACGCAGCTTTATCTATAGTAAAAGCCTTGACCTGCTGAGTTTCAGCTCCATCCCAGGGCAGTATAGTCTCATACAGCCTATGTATCTCTCCTTCCCTGGATTCTGGAACGATCTATTTCTCCTGCCATGGGAAAGCAGGTCATATTTTCTGTTTAAAAGGTGGGATAGTAGACGCTGGGTGATGGATCTCTGTGGTGCTTCCAGGACCCTGTAATAAATAAGTGATAAGGACCTACTGCAGGCCTCTCTGATGGCTCAGCGGGTAAGGCATCCACCTGCCAATGCAGGAGACACAGGCTCGATTCCAGGGTCAGGAAGATCGCCCGGAGAAGGAAATAGCAACCCACTCCAGTATTCTCACCTGAAAAATCCCACGGACAGAGGAGCCAGTCCACAGGATCGCAAAGAGTCAGATACAACTGTGTGACTCAGCATGCACGCATGCAAGGATCAACTGCACACCACAGGGAACTCTACTCAACACTCTGTAATGGCCTATATGGGAAAGAATCTAAAGTAACTATATTTAGAATCTAAAGTAGCTGTATCTATAACTGATTCAAGCTGCCGCACACCTGAAACTAACAAATGTTGTAAATCAACTATATCCCAATAAAAATTAAAATAAGAGAAAGAGAGAGAAAAAACTTGGCTATGATTCCCTTGTCAGCCCCTGAAATCCAAAGCGGCAGTTGACGTCTCTTCCCCTATTGCTAGCTTAAGGGGCTCTGGGTGAAAGAGCCAGTCGTATTTCTAACTTCCTCTAGCTGGCTCCTCCGCCCATCATTATCATGTGGGCTCAGCTGTGTCCCACTCTTTGTGACCCCATGGACGGCAGCCCACCAGGCTCCTCGGTCCATGGGATTTTCCAGGCAAGAATACGGGGGTGGGTTGCCATTTCCTCCTCCAGGGGACCTTCCTGATATAGGGATCAAGCTTGTGTCTCTTGCCATCTCCTACATTGACAGGTGGATTCGCTATCACTGTGCCATCAGGGAACCCCCTCCCCCTATCTTTTTAATATAGTTTAGCATTTAGCAAAGTATAATCTGCCTTGTGCAAAAAAGGACAACCACTTGGGAAATATTGAATTAAACAAGTAAGCAAGTTCACTTCCTGTAGGACACACCAGAATTGGTGATAAACTAAAGGGCATTGGGATTCTCCAAGAAAGGGACTGGGGTGCAGTGAGCAGAAATACTTTAGAGCCTTTCCCAGGATTTATCTCAGAGTATCCTGAAGCAGGCACATTTTGGGAAACACTGGCATTCCCAAACACTGGTTTGGGAAACCAAACCCCGAGCTCCAAAGCCTGATAGAGCCTGTGGGATTGAATCCAGGTTCTGTAATTTACTAGATGTCTGACTTCCTTGAGGCTCTTTTTGCTTTAATAAATGGGAATGATTATATTTATCCTACAGTATTGCCATGAAGATTCATAGTTAAGTGTACCAATGTGTCTAAAGCACTTACAGCCTAGGGAAATAATAAATGCTCAATAAATACAATTCTTATTTCTGATACTGTTATGATTTCATTGTGAAGAATGAACTAGACAAGGGTCCTTGGGCCTATCTTTAGAAGGAGGGAGGAGAGAAGCCAGGAAGGCCTCTGCAAGCAGTCTGGCTGAGGCCGTTGGGAGATGCCCCAGGGATGGGTTGTCTCTGAAGGTGGGGAATGGCAGCCTCTGAGGGAGAAGGGGACAACAGAGGATGAGACGGTGGATGGCATCACTGACTCGACGGACATGAGTTTGAGCAAGTTCTGGGAGTTGGTAATGGACAGGGGAGTGTGGTGTGCTGCAGTCCATGGGGTCACAAAGAGTTGGACAGGACTGAACTGAAATTGAGCTGAGGGAGAAGAGGCAGGCTGAGTCCTCTGGCTCGGCAACCTAACAAAGAAAGGGCTTTGGGGGCTCAGCCAGACCCTTCCTGGATAGTGTCTGGGAACAGCCAATCGTGTTTACCCCCTCAGTTGCTGGGAACAATTGTCCCTCTCAGACAGCCTATTGTCTCTGGCAAAGCAGGCACATAACTCCCATTGGCGCTGATGGGATTATGTGCCCCTATCGGGAGGGAAACAGAGCCCAGGCTTGGATAAGGGATGGGGGAGCCGTGGGTCCCCATTGGCGACCTATCTCAGGGCAGCCATTCGTTTGATTATCAGCTGGACACAGTGAGGCCTCTTTCAAGAGAACTATTCAACCCTGAGCATTTGTAGCCTGGCTGCCTCTTGATAACTTTTCAGGGAGTAGACTGCATCAGATTTGGGATGCAATGAAAAGGCTTCAAAATGCCCATGACATTAGATCTTGAATCAAAATGGCAGCTGATAATGGCTTTCCAAATGGCTGTGTTGTCTCAGTCATCTTCAATCTTCTTGTTCCCATCCCCACAAAAGAAGGTTGAAAAGACACGGGCTCCTTGTTAAACTGATCATCTAAAAGTTGTCGTCATGCATGCACAATATTTACTCTATGTTAATAAGAAGCACAAAATAGCATACATTTCATAAGATTAAATAAAATTAGGATTAAGTACAATTTGAATAAAACCCCTGGTGTGACTTAAAAATAATGAATGGAATAAAGCACATCAAATCAGAAAGAGATCACATATAAATTTTATCCATGGGTTTTTACCAATATAGCTTGAAAAAAAATGTTGTTTAGTCACTAAGTCATGTCTGACTCTTTTGCGACTCCATGGACTCTAAGCTCCTCTGTCCATGGGATTTCCCAGGCAAGAATACTGGATGGGGTTGCCATTTCCTTCTCCAGGGGATCTTTCCAACCCAGGGACTGAACCTACGCCTCCTGCATTGGCAGACGTATTCTTTACTACTGAGCCACCTGGAAAATCCCTTGGAAAAAAATGGTAGTCCTGAAAAATATTCTAAGCACCTTAAGAAGATTAACATCATCAACCTATGCAGCTTTGTCTGTTTTGGATTCAGAGCATCCCAACACAAGCCCTGTGCTTCGCTTAGTCACTCAGTCATGTCTGACTCTTTGCAACCCCATGAACTGTAGCCTACTAGGCTCCCCTGTCCATGGGGATTCTCCAGGAAGGAATACTGAAGTCGGTTGCCATGCCCTCCTCCAGGGGATCTTCCCAACCCAGGGATCGAAACCAGGTCTCCCACACTGCAAGCAGATTCTCTGCCATCTGAGCTACCAGGGAAGCCCTGTGCCAACCTTTGTCTGTAACAGAAATATGCACAATTTGGGAAAAGATAGGATGCCCTGTGTGTTTAAGGTACCTTAGTTATTGAAGGTGGCTTAGTCACTTAGTCATTTATGTACCTTAGTACCTCAGTCATTTAATCATTAAAGGTGGCTTACTTCAAATTAATATTTCAATTTATCCCTTTGACATTTGGATGGTTTAAAATCCCAGGGCAAATCATCCTAGTAAGATCTGATATAAGGAAGAGGTCTCCTTCTCATTAAATGGAAGAAGAGCCTTTGAACTTTCATTGGGTAGATCTTTTGGGGCAGATCAATACTGGAAAGTTGTTGGAAAACAAGTTGAGTGTCTAAAAATTTATTCCTTTCAAACTGTTCATGCATACATACCCCTGGGAAAATCTTCAAGTACTCCTAGTTTAAAAACCATTGCTCTAAGTGATTTAATGAGATTCAGTTCACAGAATTTGGAGAAAACCATGACTTTGCAGAGTAAAAGCTGCCTGGGCATCACAGAGCTATTTAGAGATTGCAAGGAGGGGAAGCAATGGAAAATGACACCAGGTTCTTGCACTACAATTTTTACTCACACACTTAGCAGTTCTTGCACTATAATTTTTACTCACACACTTAGCAAACAGTAATTAACCACCTACTACATCCTAGGCACTATTCTAGATATTGGGAATTTTGTGTCAAATGAGACAAAGCTCCTGATTTAGTGGTCCTTATGACCAACCTAGACAGCATATTAAAAAGCAAGAGACATTACTTTGCCAACAAAGGTCTGTCTAGTCAAAGCTGTGGTTTTTCCAGTAGTCATGCATGGACGTGAGAGTTGGACTATAAAGAAAGCTGAGCACCGAAGAATTGATGTTTTTTTTTTTTTGCTTTTATTTTTTTTTTTAATTATTTTTATTTTTTTTTTTCCAGTGGGTTTTGTCATACATTGATATGAATCAGCCATGGATTTACATGTTGTTGTTGGAGAAGACTCTTGAGAGTCCCTTGGACTGCAAAGAGATCCAACCAGTCCATCCTAAAGGAGATCAGTCCTGAATATTCATTGGATGGACTGATGCTGAAGCTGAAACTCCAATACTTTGGCCACCTCATGTGAAGAACTGACTCATTGGAAAAGACCCTGATGCTGGGAAAGATTGAAGGCGTGAGGAGAAGGGGATGACAGAGGATGAGATGGTTGGATGGCATCACCAACTCTATGGACATGAGTTTGAGTAAGCTCAGGGAGTTGGTGATGGACAAGGAGGCCTGGTATGCTGCAGTCGATGGGGATGCAAAGAGTCGGACATGACTGGATGACTGAACTGAACTGAATTTCTAGTAAAAAGAAAATTTTAAAGATAAACAATGTCAATGTCTTGCTTGTTATACTACACTACAGTTTTGAAAGATATTACCATGGGGGAAACTGGATGAAGAGTACAAAGGATCCCCCTGTATTATATCTTATGTAAATCTATAATTACTCTTAAATAAAAGTGGTGGTGAAGAATTCACCTGCCAATGCAGGAGACATGGGTTTGATCCCCTATCTGGGAAGATCCCAGATGCCTTGGAGCAACTAGGCCTGTGTACCACAACTATTAAGCCCTGCACTCTAAACCACGAAGAAGCCACAACTACTGAACGCATGCGATGCACTACTGAAGCCCTCACACCCTAGAGGCTGTGCTCCACAACAACAGAAGGCACCACAATGAGAAGCCCAAGCACCACAACTGGAGACTGGCTGCTGACCACCGCAACCAGAGAAAAGCCTGCATAGCAACGAAGACCCCGCACAGGCAAAAAAATAAGTAAGTTTTTTTTTTTTAAACACAACATTGTAAAGCACCTGTACTCCAGCAAAATAAATAAAAGGGTTAATTTCAAAAAGATATGTAGATAAGTAAAATACAAACTTACATAGAGCATGGCATGAAAGCACAAAAGATGAGTTATAATTTGAAAACAAAACAGAGGGATGTACAAGAATATGAGCAGAGATCTTCCAAATTTCATTGGTCAGGGGAGGCCTCTCGGAAGAGATCATGTTGCAGCTAGCTAAATGATGATGACAGCCTTCTGGGCCAGGCCGCTCTAGAGATGTCACAGCTTGGCCAGGTTATTGGACCTCATCACAGCCCTTCCAGTGTCAATGATATTTAAAGATAAGGGAACAAAAAGCAAACTGAGAGATTCTACTGGTCTGAGCTGCTTTCCATGTGGCATTTGCTCATCACACCTAGAGCACAGGTGTTGCAGAAGATGCAGTGAGGCAAGGGACCCAGGGCTGGGTTCTGGCCCTCCTGCTCCCTGCACCCTTATTACCAGGGCACACTGCTCATTCCTCTAGAACTCAGGTGCTTTCCCTACAAAATGTAATCTCTAGACCAATTCCTCCATATATATTTCACCTATCTATCTTCACAACAACCTACAAGGCAGGTTCACCTCATGGATATAGAAATTGAAGCTTAGGAAAATTGAATAACTCAGATCACACAGAAAGTGGCAGAGCCAGGACTTGAACCCAGGTCTGCTTGACTTGAAAAGACACTTGGACTAGATCTGATATACCTGTGAGCTTATGTCCAGAACTAGGAAAAGTCACTCTGGAAATGGACAGTAAGGTGATCATATCCAGAAAGCATTAAGAGCAGGAGGAAAAGACAAAGCCCACTTGGCTGTTGACCAAAGACCAACAAAGAGTTGGACACAACTTAGCAACTGATCAACAACAACAAAAACATGCTAATGGGTAGGATGTGATATGCCATTGCTGTTTTGATTTGTATTTCTCTGATGATTATTGATGTTGTTCCTCTGGATTTCTTCAACACAAATGAGAAGTTACTAGGCTCAAAGGGACCCCTTTTGTAATCTCCTTCCCACTGTGGACTATAAGGTTAAAGCCATTGACTCCTAAACAAGTTGAATTTTTGAAAGGTAATTAATGTCTCTATCTTATATTTGTTGCTGTTGTTCAGTCACTCAATCCTGTCCGACTGTTTGCAACCCCATGGACTGCAACACACCAGGCTTCCCTGTCCATCACCAACTTCCAGAGCCTGCTCAAACTCATGTCCATTGAGTCGGTGATGCCATCCAACCATCTCATCCTCTGTCGTCCCCTTCTCCTCCTGCCTTCAATCTTTCCCAGCATCAGGGTCTTTTCCAGTGAGTTGGCTCTTGGCATCAGTAGCCAAAGTACTGGAGCTTCAGCTTCAGCATCAGTCCTTCCAGTGAATATTCAGGGCTGATTGCCTTTAGGACTGACTATTACATATTTTAAACTCTACTATTCTACATTAATCAAAGTCACATATCATTGCCAGTCCAAACCCTTGCTCTCCAGAAAATAACTAGTTTGCATGCAGGCCAATTATAATTCTTGCCAAAAGCAAAGATGCTTGTGTCCAAGTTCATGTCCCTGTGGTCTGACTAGGATGAAGTAGAAGATACACACTGGGTTTTAGGGAATGCTAATAATGGCTCCCAATCTCCATTATTATCTTCCTGAAACCCAAGAATATCAACCTGAGACTATGGAACCTCAGCTCCTAGAACTCCAGTTCAGGGTCAAGGCTAGGGACTATAACTGGATTCTGCTACTAATTGGGTAAAAGACTTGGGACAAGTCACTTAACGTCTCTATATCTATTTATGAGGAGTAGCATTGACCTTGGAAAGTTCATGAGGATTAGTAGATGATGCTAAACAAACATCAAATTCCATTTTGTTTCCCAAATTTAATGGATATTGTCATGTCCTGGGAATCTTGTAAAAGTGCAGATTCTGATTTGTATATGTGAACTGAGGCCTAAGATTCTGCATTTATAACTTAAACCCAAGTGAGCTGCTGCCACTGATCCCTGGACTATAGTTTGAATAGCAAGGGCTTAACACACCCTCCAGAGGGGGCCTCAGACAAAAAGGCAGCGGGCCTCAAGCTGGTATGCCTTGGTTGTAATCCAGATAGTGCAGTCAGCAGAGAGAGGTTTTTGAAAATGAAC
This sequence comes from Dama dama, assembly GCF_033118175.1. Taxonomy (NCBI): domain Eukaryota; kingdom Metazoa; phylum Chordata; class Mammalia; order Artiodactyla; family Cervidae; genus Dama; species Dama dama. The sequence continues at coordinate 25,556,352 of NC_083682.1, read as the reverse complement.
AGACCTTTACCTGAATACCAGCTGGGTCTCTTTCTAGCGGGTGGATGGACAGAAGCTGGTTAACTTCACTGAGTTGCTTTTCTCTTCCAGAGATGGGAGATCAAACTGCCTACACCTCATTAGCTGGCTTGGAATATTAACAGGTACCAGGCACATAAAGCACCTCACATAGAATTTAGCACATAATAACTGCCCAATAAACGTTAGTCCCCATTGACTCCCTAAGCTTTACTGACCTGAATTTGTGACTATAATCAAGTTACTTAATCTTTCTGAGCCTGGGGTGAAGTCTGTGGGCTAACCCATCAGCTTTTCCACTTCTATTTTCCCAATTATGGTTCTGGGTATTAATACATGTGTGACCACTGCCTCAGGCTTGTCTACCTAATTCCAGGGGCTTCCTCCAAAGGTCTGCCCCTAAGGGGTCCCGTAATCTTGACCTCAGAAGACGCATATGTTGTGTGCTCGCTAGGATCTCAGGTGAGCAGGAAGAAGATGGATCCCTGTGTTACTGGAAATTAACTGAGAATTCTAATTCTCAACCCTCCATACAGGCCTGGTTGGCCCCACTTCACCCAAAATGTCAACAGAGAGAGGAATCTGACTCAGGAATCATGAGATTCTGTGATCAAAGGAGGTAGATGAAACTGTTAATATATAATTTATTAATAAGGGATAAAGAGAATACTAATTAGGGCAGAGCTCGTAAGAAGGCAAATTCCCAAAGTAAAACTTTAGAGAATGCTCAAATGATTATGATTTTAATTAAAAGTATATCACCCGATACAAATGGCAAGCCCTCCTCCTCACCCCGAGAGCTGTCTGAAATGCAGAGTTGGCTGCATCTTCCAGGGGCGCTGTGAGCTGCTGAGTGAACCGGGTCAGGCTGAGCCGCACTGCCCCCCGGCCCACCTGACTGTCAGTCTTGGCGGCTCCTCCTCCAGCCCCTGCGACCTTGCTTGGAGGAGCAAAGTATGGCCACGTTTCCCACCACAGCACACGCCCCAGATTCTGGGACCCATGCCCCCTGACTCCCTTTTCATTCTAGCAGCCTCTGAACTGTCCTCCCGATTCCTTTTCATCTGCTTTTTCCAAGGCCACCGGCAAGCCGCCCTCTACACCACTGCCCCAATGATCTCGCTAAAATGCTAATACTATCACATCCCTCATTTGTCTCAAAAACCTCCAACAGCTCCTTGTTCACCACACCAATAGGAATAGTGATGCTTCACGGAGTACTTACTATGTGCCAAGCATTGTACTAAGCCTGCAATCACGATCACAACAACCCAAAGAGATGGTGTCTCATCGCACGGGACTCAGGCCTCTCAGAGTTGGCCTGTACTCCGTCACCATCATCTCCTGCTGCTTCAGATGGAGCCCTGGTGCTCCTGCAGCGCCAATGCTCCTTCCCCGTCCACTGGGCTCATCCCTGATCCGCTAGATGTTCATGCCTCTGGAGATGCTGTGCACTCCACCTTTCCCCTAACCACCCACCGGAGTTCTTTCCTCACCTGCTTCCTTTCTCTGCTCCCCTACTTCCCCATCCTCACCTCCTCTGCTGGTCTCCCTCATGAGGCACCGAGTTACCAGGAGTCAGAGACCATGCTATTTACCTTGGCATCCTCAGCCCCAGCACAGCAACTGGCACAACTGTTCACCAAAGTCACTCAACCAACCATTAGCCACTCACCAAAGCTGGCACTGCAGATACAGCAGGGAACATGGGTTCACAAAGAGCTGGACGTGAATGAGCACATACACACATTCCTGGGCTTGGGAGGCTGACACTAGTGTTAGTGGGTAGCAGCCTCAGATGCTGCTAAACACCCTGCAAGACATAGACAGTTCCCTATCATGGACATTCATCGGGTCAAAATGCCAATACTGCTGAAGTTATGAAACCCTGGTCTACACTATAATCCTATTGAAAGGTTGATAGCAATTGACCGGTCAGCTCCATGATTAGGCCTTGGCCAAGAGCTAACTCTGTCCCATCACTCAAACCCACTCAAATCCACCTTTTTCCTCCCACTTTCTGCTCAGGAAACTTTCTCCTGATACCAGAGACGGCTGGGCAGCTTTCACCAGCCCCCTCCCCAGTCACAGGAGGCCCATTCAGCACCAGTTTTTGTGATACTTGGATACTCACCCTTGACTTGCAAAAATGTGGTCCGAAAGAACACTGGACGCCAAGTCCATAGGGTTGGGTATGAGTCACCTCTACACTCGACATCAGTTGCCCCTCTTTCTAGCGATCTTTCCAGGAGCCATTCCATTTCCATGAGCACATGAGAGCTACTGAGACAAATCACATTTCCTGTTTATGGGGGGGCAACACCCTGAATGACCCTTGTCATATTATGCAGAGGGGTGGCCCTTGGTCTCTGGTGATGATGCCACTAAGAACCACACATCAGTCCCAGCAGGAAGAGTCAGGGGGCTTGGTGGAATCCAGTGCCCGTGGCCTTAAACACCCTGCTTTGCAGTCTGGCTCCACCATTGTGAATGGCCTGTCCCCTTTTTGGTCTCAGTTGCCTCATTTGGGAGTGGAAATAAAATGGGAATAATAGTACCCACATGGTTGCTTATATTGATTAATGATTACATAAATCACCCTGTAGATGTTCAAAGTACTGCAGTCAGTATTATTATCATAATGCCTGAGTTAGAAGAGGGCTTAAAGATTACCCTATTGATACTCTTAATTATTTAGATGAAGAAACTGTGGCCCAGAGAAAGAAGAGATTGGTCTGCTTTCTGGGTCTTGAAGGGAGTAGCTGTTTAGTCGCTCCGTCATGTCCAACTCTTGGCAATCCCACGGACTGCAGGACACCAGGTTTCCCGGTCCTTCACCATCTCCTGGAGTTTACCCAAACTCATGTCCATTGAGTCGGTGATGCCATCCAACCATCTCATCCTCTGTAGTCCCCTTCTCCTCCTGCCTTCAATCTTTCCCAGCATCAGGGTCTTTTCTAATGAGTCAGCTTCTCGCATCAGTTGGCCAAAGTATTGGAGCTTCAGCTTTAGCATCAGTCCCTCCAATTAACATTCAGGATTGATTTACTTTAGGATGAACTGGTTGGATCTTCTTGCAGTCCAAGGGACTCTCAAGAGTATTCTCCAGCACCACAGTTTGAAAGCATCATTTCTTCAGTGCTCAGCCTTCTTTATGGTCCAACTCTCACAACCATACATGACCACTGGAAAAACCATAGCTTTGACTATATAGACCTTTGTTGGCAAAGTGATGTAACAGACATTATATGCACATATTACTGATGAAGAAACTGAGCTCAGATTTGAACCCAGATGAGCCCAAAGGTTTGGCCCTTTTTGAACAACACCATGTAGCAGGGCCAGGTGATGTGCTTGCAATGCCAGCCAGCCACCCCTGAATTCTGAATCCTCAGACTGAAGCCCCACAGGGAGGCACATCATGACATCTGCCTCTGAAAAAGAACATTAACTTCCTGACATTGCTTTTGTCTGGAACTGGGTGGTGAGCATCCCTGCTTTGCTATTCGAGAGCTCAGTCCTTATATTGCCCTTTCTCCTCTCTCCTCTATCACTGCCATGGTGATCACCTGTCACCACCCTCTATCATCTATACAGTAGCAGCTCCCAAACCAACTACACCCCATTGATTTTAAAACACTTATTTTAATATCTCTGAAGGTGGGACACACTAATAGGATGCACTAATTAAGACACACTAATAAACTAAGATAGCACTCTTTCTTAGTAGTGCCTTAAAAAAAATGATGGTCTTACAGTCAATGACATCTTCTATTTGATGAAATATGATACATTTTTAGCACAGAACACCCCTTCAGTTCTACGCTCATAAATCACAATGGCTTTTCAACATCTCTCCTTGGATGGGGAATAAACATCTCAAACACAAATAATAAAATTGAATTCCTGACCTTCCCATCTTCTCCATCTCAGCAACTGGTAATTCCATCTCTCCAGCTGTTCAGGCAGAAATCTTGGCGTCACCCTTGACTCCTTGATTTCTTTCCCAATCTATATCCAATCTATCAACCAGTTTTGCTGATTGGCCTCAAAGGGAATGAAAACATCCCCTGCTGATCCACTACCACCATCCTGATCCAAGCCTTCCTTATATTTTACCTGGATTATTGCCATCACTTCTTAACTGGTCCCCTGCTGCTCTGCTCACCTACAGTCTCCACTCAGAGGGGGCCAGGGTCCAAATAGACCCTCTTGTCTTTAATAACTTATAGCCAAAAAAACACGTATTTCTTTCTATGTTTATGGTCTGTTTCCTCCACCAGAATGTGAGCCCCATGAAGGCAAGGGCTTTGTATCCCCCATTTAGTGCTAATCCCTACCTTCTAGAACAGTGCCTGGCATAGAAAAGGTGTTCCACAAGTACTTGTTGAATGAATTGTGTCCCACAGGATGATGCTTTCAAAGGAGCACTGAAGTCAGGCAAAGTGTAGTCGCTTAGTTGTGTCTGACTCTGCAACCCCAGGGACTGTGTAGCCCACCAGGCTCCTCTGCCAATGGAACTCTCTAGGAAAGGATACTGGAGTGAATTGCCATTCCCTTCTCCAAGGGGATCTTCCCTACCCAGGGATTGAACCCAGGTCTCCCACATTGCAGGCAGATTCTTTACTGTCTGAGCTACGGTAACTTCAGGATAGGCAAAGCTGGGTCCAAATTGTGAATCCATTGCTTCACGGCTATGGGACCTGGGAGGTTCATTTAAACTCTCTGAGCCTGTTTCTCATCAGCATAATGGCAAAGATATAATAACAGCCCACCTTTCAGAGTTGTATGTGGGTGTGTGCTAAGTTGCTTCAGTTATGTCCCATTCTTTGCGACCACATGGACTGTAGCCCTCCAGGCTCCTCTGTCCATGGGATTCTCCAGGCAAGAATACTGGAGTGGGTAACCATTCCCTTCTCCAGGGGATCTTCCCAACCCAGGGACTGAACCTTCGTCTCTTATATCTGCTGCATTGGCAGGCATGTTCTTTACCACTAGCGCCACCTGGGAAGCCCTTCAGAGTTGTGAGGATTAACTGAGTTGATGTGCAGAAAGGTCCTGCACAGCGCCTGACCCATAGCAGAGCTGAGTGGCTGCCATTTATTACTATTGTCACTCCAACCTCCGGATTTGGCCACGGAGCTCTGGGGCTTGTCTCCAAACCACGGCGCATTTCAGTGAATGGGAGGTGCGCTCGGGGCAGAAGCACAGAGGCCTGTGTGTGCTGGGGGCGGGGCAGACCTGGATGCAAGTCCTGGCGACATCATATGTCAGCAGTGTGACCTCAGGCAAGCCACCTAACCCCTCTGAGCTCTAGTGTTCTCATGCGTGAAGACGAGGTAATGACCACATCTATTTCACACAACCGTTATGAGCATTTCTGATGCACGCACACAGCACATGGGAAATTCAAAGCACATTTGCTAAGGTTAACTTGACATATTAATCATATGACTAGCTTCTCCCCCAGATGCAGAGCTCACTCCCTGGCTCCTGACATCCAGGGAGCTGTGCTGAGCTTCGCCCTGGCCTGCCTTCCTGAAGCTACACACAGTGGAGGGAGCCCACAACTACTTTCCTGAAGCTGCCGGGACCTCCTGAGAAGCAATTACACAGCTCCCAGCCCCACGCTGAGTGAGCCCTGCACCTGCCTCCTGGCCAGGCACTGGGATGTTAACGTCAGGCCCTGGTCCTGCCCGGGACCTCCCCTGCCATTTCCAGGGGCGACCTGGTGAGGGGATTTGAGAGCCTCCTGCTGCCACCAGCGAGCGTGATTTATGGGGACTGCTGATTTCTGCTGGGGAAGGGCAATGAGGAGCCTTTGAAGTTTCAGTTCTAAATATTCCCCATGACCTTCCAGCAATCTCCATGCCTTCAGCAAAGGAGGTAAATGGTAGAAAGCAGACTTAGTTTTCTCCTTTAAAGAATCACTGCTGTTCCATTTTATTTTGTTAATTCCATTAATTCAGAAGTCAGAACAGTCATTCATAGTAAGACGCCTCCAATCATGTCACCTGATCACTAAGAGATCTGAAGAGGTTGCATATAGTGTGAGGAGCCTAGGACAATGGGTGGCTGTGTCCCACTCCCACACCCCAACCCAGGATCCCACACCACTGCCCTGGGGAGCCCTCTGTACCTTTGTGTGGAATCTCCAGTGGTGAGTAAGGCAGAAAAGGTTCCTGCAGCCTTGGGGCTTACATTCTAGAAGGGTGAGATGGACCACAAAGGAGGATGCAAAGATAGAAGCTGAGTAATTTCCATTTAAGATTAGATTACGGAAGAAAAAGAAAAGGTGACATGTTAGAGAATTACTGATGGAGTCCAAGGGATGGGGTTATGAGGCATGTCTTTGCTGCCACTTTAGATGGGGTGATCTGGGAGGACCTCTTTGAGGACGTGACATTTTCCATACCCTTCACTCAAGTATATAATCCCTTGAAGTCAGAGAGCAGTGTATACCCCAAAAAATATCTAGTGTCCAGCAAGAACGAGGCCACCAGGCATGAGTGTTAGTAAAAGCAGTGAGATGTAGCTGTTTGCATACATGAGCCTTTCTTTACCTTGTGACTGACTCAGTAACCTGAGCTCTCGCTTTCCCAGCTCTAATCCAAGGAACAGGCTACCGTGGGGTTTCCATGGGACGCCAAGAAAATGAGAAAAGTAAGGACAATATTCGTAGTTTTCATATAAAAATCTAATGTATTTAACTTAAAGGGCTACCATTTATTCCAAGGGCTTCCCTGATAGCTCAGTTGGTAAAAAAAATCCGCTTGCAATGCGGGAGACCTGGGTTCGATCCTTAGGCTGGGAAGATCCCTTAAAGAAGGGAAAGGCTACCCACTCCAGTATTCTGGCCTAGAGAATTCTATACTATACAGTCCATGGGGTCGCAAAGACTCAGAGACGACTAGTGACTTTCACTCACTCACATTTATTCCAAGATTAGTTTCCTTCTTATTTTGTGTGTGTGTGTATGTACATGTGTGTGTATGCTAAAATGTCCTTTCCTTCATGAAATGATGGTCGAGGAGATGTTCGTTTTTTAGGTTTCTTTTGTCTTCAATATCTTTACCCTGAAAATAGCTTTCTGATCATTCTTAAAACATAGTTTTGGTCTGTAAGCTCCAAAGACCTGGGAACCACTGTTTTCATAGTCTTTCTTCCTGGCAGCCTAAAGGTTCGAGGGAACAGGCTTAGTTGTAGGAGGGAGATGGCAGGTTCCACCCCAGTGCCTCTGTGTACTGGCCAGATGCTCTGGCTTGGGGCGGGGGTGGTGGGATGATGGGGTTTCAGTTGTCCAGAAGTCAGACAGTACATGTGAGAAATACAGTCATCCATGGTCTCAGATGGGTGAGGGGGGGAAAAAAAAAAAAGATGTGATCTTGGGCACTGTTTACTCAGCAGGGCTCCCAAAACTGAAAAATACTCATTATTGTTGCAGACTGCCAGAGAGCTGAGATGCGAGGACCAGAAGGTCATGAGAAGCGGCCACCAGGGCTGGTACAGAAGGTCTTCCTGAAACCACCTTCTTTTGGTGGTGGTTCTGGCGGGGGGGGGGGGGGTGGGGGGCGGTCATGGTTGGTTTTTCATTCCCCTCTGAACCCTCTGGCCCTCTCCAGGGTTAGAAGATGTAATCAGGGTGAGGGAGAGGCACTGGGTCTATTATGTTTCCGTAATGTAAACTTTTTCCTCTTCATGCTTGCTGCCCTATCACAGAGCGGAAAGGTGGTTTGCTGTAACAGGGCTCCTGGGGAACTTCCCCCCTCCACCTCTCAGGTCCCCACCGTGCGTTAAGAGAAACAACTGCAGCCCGATTCCCAGGACTGGGGGAGGGAGGAGGGAATTCTCTCCTTGTGACTTGGCTGCTCTGTCTGCATCCTCAGCCCCTCAGGGGGACTCGGGGAGCCTGTGAGATTCCCCGCGGCAGGGGTTCGGTGGGAGCCGGGCTCCGCCAATCAGGAGGGGCCTCTCCGGATGGCGAATCAGGAGCCTGGGAAAGAGTTCACTGGAGCCAAGGCTCTCAGTCAGACAAAGAGATATCAGATACTTGACACGGTGCAGAGAGAAACCGAGATGCAGTTGTTCACCGTCAGTGTCAAAGAAATTCAGGAGAGGGAGCTTGAATCTGGAAAGAGCTGCAGCGGGGATGGAGGGCGATCGCTTCAAGCCTACAGAACGTGGTTTCAGTGCGCTGGAGAGCTTGACCTAAGTCCCCTGGCCCTTGGAGGCCCGTCAGGCTAGTGCCTGACAGAGGCCTGAGAAAGTTAACGGAGAGGGAGTGTGGCTGCCAGCAGAGAGAGAGGAGAGAGACTGTTGCATGTAGAAAAAAACCCATTGCTCCCTTCCTAGCAGAGGCTAAGGGGACCTGAAACTCAGGGACTTTAGAGGGGCAGTGGCCATGGGGGACAAGTGGGGACAAAGAAGGGTGTGTGGGTCTTATTCCTAGGCTTTGCGGGTACAGTGATGACCTTTTCCAGATGAGGACCCCTCTGAAGAGACAGGGTGCAGAATGATGGACTTCAGCAGAAAGGAAGCTTCAGGCTTCCTATGGGGCCACCCAGCCAGTGGTGACCTCAGGCTTGATTGCAATCAGCAGGTGAGCCAGACACCTTCTCCCCCCTCCCCCCTGCCAATGACTCCCCACCGCACCCCCATAATGACTGGGTCTCTAAGAAAGTGTGAAAGAGGCCTGCTGCCTAATGGGCTTTCAGTGCCTGCCCCCCACCGAGTGCAGGCTGGCTGTGAGGGTATTTACGAAGACCTTTCCATTCCTACTGCCTCTTTTCCTTGTCCTTGCCCAGCCCTGGAGCTGCTCTCGGTAATCCGAGGGCAAAGGAAGAAGAGAGAAAGAAAAGCACAATTCTACCCGCTGTCCAAGACAAGGCCAGCCCTGAAGCTGGCCCTGGAAGGGAACGTGGAGGAGATTTACCTCTAAATCAAAGGCAGGGTTGGACTTGACACACACGACTGAGCGTTCTCATGGAACCAAGACTGTGCTCGGTGACTTCAGGTGACAAGATATATTGCCAACAGTGAGTGGAAGACTCATCAGAACTTTCTGAGTTTTCATTTGGGGACAGGAGAAAAATTTCAATGAGAAATAAAAATGCAATCACTCTGTTCATCCCAAGACTTGTGCTTGAGGAAAGGACGCAGGAAACCAGGACCCAGGAGGAGTGTTCCACCTGTGTGGCAGAGGCAGCAGAAGCCACACCAGTGTCCAGGGGTGGCCGTGGCCATGCTGCTAGTGGGAGGTGGCGGGACAAGCTGGCGTGGTGGCGTGGGGGCGGTATGGCGTCCTCAGCTGCCGGGCGCTGAGGCTTAGCTTTGGCAGGTTCCAGGTGGGTCCTGGCCACCCTCCTGCCTGTCGCTAAGTCTTGGCCTCCAGCCTTCTCATGCACTTTAACCACTGTGTACCAGGTAATGTGCTCTGTGCTTCAAACATGATTGTTCTTCTAATTCTGACATTATCCTTAAGAGGATTATTGTACCCATTTTGCAGATGAGGAAAAGCTGTTCTCCCAAGGTCTCTTAGACAACAGGTGACAGAGACAGGTGTGACTTCACATGCCCTTTTGAGCTGCCTCAAATCCTCTCCATGAATTCATTTCCTCATTGCAACAGAAAGTACTTTTTGTTTCTTGGAATCAGGAACCCTGACTAATATGTCCTCTTTTCACTGGTCCTTTAAACCAGTAGGCAAAGCCAGCCTCAAGTCCTGCCCCAGCATCCCTGGCATCTTCCTTGCTTGTTTCCACCTAGAGACTCAGAATCTCATCTTTCTTCGGGTTGGAACATTTGGCCAAATGACTCGCCCCGGATCCCGACTCACGCCCTTCTGGTCTCGGTGACCATGTTACACAATGGTTATGAGAAAGAGCATGTGAAGTCACACCTGTCTCTGCCACATGTTGTCTAAGAGACCTTGGGAGAATGGCTTTTTCTCACCTGCAAAATGGGTACAATAATCCTCTTAAGAACAATGTCAGAATTAGAAGAATGATCATATTGGAAGCACAGAGCACATTTTACGGGGGTACACAGTAGCTACTCAACGCATGTCAGCTAGCATTGGTGGAGTGGTAGGGAAATAGTAATGACTAGTTCGTAGTAGCTGTAGAGGCTGGACTCTCAAGTAAAAGAGGAATATCAACTACTGTTTTGTTTTAACCATTGGCTTTAGGCTCTCTTTGTTACACAAAGTAATAAAGACTTATTTTAAGCCCTCATGGAGCATGTTAAATGAATATTCTGAATGTTTAAATACCAGAAGAGTTACATTTATACTAAGGTAAGAATTATGTGCAAACTATATGCCCATCCATGCAAAATTTGGAAGGGTAAAGGACTATACAAGGTGAGGGGTTTAGAGGAGAGATAGTTTTCCCATTGACATTTCCTCTTGTTATCTTTACATTTCAATAAAAAGTTGTCTCAAAAGAGGAAAATAAGAAAATGTCCCTGAGATTGAATACATTTTGATGGTGTTTTTGTGTCAGAAGAGGGGCCCGTATGCCTGAGTCCTCCTTCAGCTGCATGTCCTCTGAGAGAATTAAAAAAGACAGCAAAGAGAAAGGACAGGTCAGCCGCAGTGGGACACTGTCTCTGCACAGAGCTGAGAAGTGAGGCTCCTCCCAGCCAGCATGTCGCAACGCCCACCTGAGCGCCCCCAGCAGGGAGGCAGGGAACACTGTCGGGTGGGATCAGCCCAGAGGGGTACTGAGACCTGGGCCTTCACTCTGAGACATTCACCCCAGGGTATCCGATCTCCTGCCTCCCCTGGCGACCAGCTGCCATGTAGCCTGAAGCCTGGTTTTCTGAACCAGAGCTCCTCCTCACAACACCCTTAGACAAATGTTAGTCAAACATCTGGGACTTCATGCCAGTGAACCTTCCTAACACAGGGAGGGGAGGAAGGTTGTCTTCAGGGTTCTTGTCCATGGGGTAAGAAGGTGCAGGCTTTTATACGGTGCATGTTTCTTCCACCAGTATTAGTGGGAAGTAGACTCCCGATTCCATACCCCCATGTTTCAGAGAAAGGCCCACATCACAAAGGTCTCCCACTACAGGGACTCCTCAACCTCAGCTAACATTCTTCTCCAGTGTGGCTCATTGTCAACACCTCTCAAAACAAGATGCATGGTTTCCGCATGACTAACAACAGATCACAGGCCTCGCTTGCTCAGCCTGCACCCTCTCTTCTGTTTCACTCGGCCTGACTGTTGACAGGCCGTGAAGGAAGCATATTCCATTTCTGCTAGAGTGGTTTGGGGTTGGTGTACTTGGCAGAGCCTGAATGTTTCTGATGATCTGAGACATGCTGTAGGGAAGAGATTCCACCTGGAAGATGAGCTCGCTGTGTGTCCTCAGAAAAATCATTGAACCCCTCTGGACGCCAGTGTCGCTGTCAGTGATAGAGGTTTGGACAGGAAGATCCTTTCTAGCTCTGATGCAACTCTAGTTCTGAGAAATTCACTCTGGTTTAGGATGCTGCTCTCTGGCTTGACTCTAGGACCAGACAGCCATTTGAATGTCAATTTGATGTTTCTTGTTTTGGAGAAGTGACTATCATTCCCAGGGTAGTAACCAATGAGCTGATTCAAACCAAGGATAACAGGAAGAAAAAGAAAATGTCGCTCCAAACTTTCTTAAATATAAGTATGTTTACATAATTCTGGTTTTACACAAGCTAAACACTAAACTCTTCATGTCTGTTAGCTGAGGCCAACAGGCCTGGACACTGCAATTCTAAATAAAAATCATAGAACATGTAGAAGCCTTTAAGGCATTAACAGGAAGAGGTACCATCTCCTGGAGAAGTTGCTAGAGTTCAAGGGGCTTAAGAAAATTTGAGGGTGGTGTGCTGGGGCTTCCCAATATGAAATTCAGATCTTTAAGTAAAAAATTCCAGGAGTAGAATGGAGGCTGGACATTTTCCCTGACCTTTCCAAGCGCTGGTTTCCAAGGCCTGGCCCTTTTAGGCCCAGCCCCCACCACGCCGGAGCTGACATCAGCTCACCCACAGCCCGGCAGCGCTGGGAGCTCTGACTTGCTGGATCAATGAAAACATCAACCTTGCCAGACGTGTCTGCTCCACTCCAAGCCTGCCGTGGAGCCAGGGGTTCAGGCTCACTGCCGGACCATCTGTCCTTAGGCGCTGCTGTTAATTGCTCTGCTAATGAACAAGGTTTGGATTGGAGGCACGGAATGCATATGCAGATTTAGACACAGTTCCCAGATACTGGTCCTGTCTCCTAATAGCCTGGCAGTCTCCAGGATGCAGAGGTTGAGGTGGCCGAGTCACATCACGGGTCACACACAATGCATAACCCAATGGCAGGTTCTCCAAGCTGCAAGTGTTGGGAATTTTTCAAACAGGCGCTCCTTCATCCATTCATCCATCTCTCCATCAGCCATCACTGACTTTGTGGTGGACACTGTGCCAAATGACAAGACTCTAGGGTTGACAGTGGCTCAGTCCCTGCTGCCAGGGAATGACATCCTAGCGGGAAGATAGACAGCTGGACAAAAACAGCAAACACATGGTGGCAAGAGCTGGGACAGAGGTCAGTCTGGGGGCTAGGGGAACATGGAGGAAGGCTCAGAGTATCAAGGAAGACTTCCTGGAGGAGGAGAGAATCAGTTCAGTTCAGTTCAGTCGCTCAGTCGTGTCTGACTCCTTGCAACCCCAGGGACTGCAGCACGCCAGGCCTCCCTGTCCATCACCAACTCCTGGAGTTTACTCAGACTCATGTCCTTTGAGTCGGTGATGCCATCCAACCATCTCATCCTCTGTCGTCCCCTTCTCCTCCTGCCCTCAATCTTTCCCAGTATCAGGGTCTTTTCAAATGAGTAGCTCTTTGCATCAGGTGGCCAAAGTATTGGAGTTTCAGCTTCAACATCAGTCCTTCCAATGAACACCCAGGACTGATCTCCTTTAGGATGGACTGGTTGAATCTCCTTGCAGTCCAAGGGACTCTCAAGAGTTTTCTCCAACAGTTCGAAAAGCATCAATTCTTTGGTATTTAGCTTTCTTTACAGTCCAACTCTCACATCCATACATGACTACTGGAAAAACCATAGCCTTGACTAGACGGACCTTTGTTGGCAAAGTAATATCTCTGCTTTTTAATATGCTGTCTAGGTTGGTCATAACTTTCCTTTCAAGGAGCAAGTGTCTTTTAATTTCATGGCTGCAGTCACCATCTGCAGTGATTTTGGAGCCCAATAAAATAATGGCTGCCACTGTTTCCACTGTTTACTTGAGCCAAATTGTAAAGAAGGAGCAGAAATAATCCATGAAAAGAATGCAGGAGGGCATTGCAGACAGAGGAACTGCAGATAGAGGTAAAAGAGAACAGAGATGTCTGAAGAAGCACGGGGAGCTGGGGAGAGCCCAAGTGTGTGGAGGAGGAGGGGAAGGCAGTGAGGGGACACAGTGAGACTGCCAGAGAGGGAGACGTGGGCAGATGGAGAGTAGCTCCGAAGCACGATTACTCTGCAAACTTTGACTAGGCTTTTGCACTGTACAAGGAATAGAACTAAGTCAATGCGGGGCCCTGCCCCCAAGGGACATGAGCCAGGGACATAGGAAGTGGCTCAAAGTGGTTTGGAAGAAGAAGAAATGGCAGCTGACTGAGTTAGAGAAGATCTTGCTGTCAAGGAAGCCAGAGCTGGGCCTCCAGTTTCAGGCAGAACTTGGTCACGTGAGTCAGCACTAGGGGCCAGCACTTTGCACAACTGACTCATCGAATTGATGAGGCCCCGCTATCCTCCCATTCTTCAGGTGAGGAGACTGAGACCCAGGGAGCTTAAATAGTTTGGTTGGCTGGCAAATGGTGTGGCCGGGATTCTGACCTCTGGTGTGCTTGACTTTGGACCCTATCCATGCCACTTCCCAAGGTCTTCCTGGAAGAAGGAACAGCATGAGCCAGCATGCGGGGAGATAAAAGGAAGGCACATGGGGGACCAATCAGGAGGAGAGAGCTGTGTGAAGGAGGAGACTGGGGCCTTGGGTATATGGGTGATGGTCTCCCAGAGCAGCCCAGGCCTGAGCTTTGGAGTCTCAATGACTCACACTCTCTTGGCCTCAGTTTGCTAACTGGAAAAAGGGGACCTCACATCTACCTCCTGCGGCTGTCATCGGAATTCAGTAAGATAGTGCAGCTGCTCGGGATATAGCCTCCAGCCTTGTGCGGCCTCAAACATGAATGATTGTTTTAATCAATGGTCATTGTTACTCTCAATAACAACATTAGTAAGATCCTGGAAGTAGGCTGGGGTCAGTACATGGGGATCTTTGAGCACTAGCTTGGAAAGCGCTTTTGATCTTGTCGACATTGAGTTATTGCAGAGAAAGGTTTTAAGTGCAGCTGACATGATGACTTAGAGCCTTGCCTCCTCTTCTACAGGATAACAGTGCACCCCCCCTCTACAGAAGTTTCCTGATTTTTTTCCTACCTAGGAAAACTGCATCACAGTGAAGAAAGGCCCTTTCGACAACTGCAAATGCTGGTCTTGAAACACCAGTGGGGGTCCGAGTGACTGTCTGAAGGCTGGATGCACACCACAAGGAGCCTTAGAAGGGGCCTGTGGGCTCCTGCTGGGGTCCGGGAGGCTCAGACACTCCTGGCTGGTGAGAAAGGGAAGAAGCGTGGAGTCACCACTGCTGGCCCCTTACTGCCAACTATGCGAGCCTTTGGAAGCTGTGAGGCAGTATCCCTTCAGCCATTTATCACCAAATCAGGAGCCTCTGGAGGCCACACTCCTGTAGCCATAGAAACAGGGCCCTCTCTGGACCACTCCTCTGTTAAAAAGGATGCGGTGGTGGGCCCCCTCCCTCTCATTGTTCTGGAGGAGGCTCTGTGAGGCTTCCAAGCTGCACAGCTGCCCCCGAGGAAGGAGAGAAGGATCTGGCATCTCCCCGGGCACCTGCACACCCTGGAGCAACTCTACTCCCTCACGAGAGGGTCTGTGAAGCAGACCTCATCTTCACTCTACAAATAGAGAAATGTGACCTAAAGAGGGCAGATGACTTGTCCAAGCCACACAGTAAGTGGCCGGTCAGGCTGGATCCAACCTCTGCCCCCCCGACCCCCACCTTAGTCGGATCTGCAAAACCCTGGTTTTAATCTGCATTCTGCCTCTCAGAGCAGAGGGTGGGAGAGATGAGAGTTGGCTAAAGCTCTTCAGAAAAGGGGCTAAGTGACACTGGCCAAAGGAAAAGTAGGATCCAGCTGACCCCTGGCCCGAAGTCAGGCAGAGGGTCAGTCCTGGGTTTGCATCTCCCCTAGTGACCTCAGGCAAGTTTCTTAGCCTCGCTGATTCCTACCTCCTCATCTGGAGAACGGATCAGGGCAGGAGGGACCTACTTGCAGGATGGATGTAAAGATCAGGATGTAAAGATCACCCAGTATGACATTTAAGCCATGGCCTTCCGTAAATGCTCACTGATGGCAGCGCTGACTCACACAGACAGGATTCGTGCATTTGTGCTAAGTTGCTTCATCCCTGTCCGACTCTGTGACCCTATGGACCACAGCCTGCCAGGTTCCTCTGTCCATCGGATTCTCCAGGCAAGAATACTGGAATGGGTTGCCATGCCCTCTTCCAGGGGATCTTCCAACCCAGAGATTGAACCTGAATCTCTTATGTCTCCTGCATTGGCAGGAGACCACTAGCGCCACCTGAGAAGCCCAACAGATAGGATGGGGGTTCCTCAAGTATCTCCACTACGCATAAGATAAACTAAGAACAGAACTGTGAGCTGCACAGGGTGAGACTCTTCTGACAGCTCCCTGACAACTGTTCTCAGAAGTGATCCTTTACTGCTAAGCATTTCTGTACAATAACTAATTTCATCTTCCTCACAGCCCAGAGGGGTGAGTATTATCCTCCCATGTTACAGGTGAGGATGCTGAGGCTCAGAGACTCAATAACCTGTCACCAGGTCAACCAACTCCTCCTTGTTAGGCTCCAGAGCACTGTTCTTCAGAGCTCTGCTCCCTGCTGCTCCGGTTCACTGCCCCTCCCCACAGCTGCCCAGGACCTGGACACTGGCCTCTGGGTCCCAGAAGGTTCCAGAAGGAAGTCTTGTCTCTAACTTCAGCCCTCATGTTGTCTTCCCAGGTCAGCCAGCAGCTGCACATGACTCAACCACTCCTTTTAACCCAGTAGCCACCACTGATCACCCCATATGACTGATCCAAGCTGAGGACTTCGTTAGTACATGGGGAGAAGCAGGATTCAGTTGGAGTCGTAGGTCCCAGGCCCATCACTTCTCCCTGCCTCATGACTAAGTGGGTGTAGGACCCAGACTCAGGTTTGCGGGGTCCAAATGCACCAGTGCGCGGGCACATGGACCCCTTGAAGGGATTTCTTGGCTGGCCTCCCTTTCCCTTCCATCAAAGCAATGCCACGGCTACAATGAGGGCTGGGGGAAGCGTAAAATCCCCATTTGCCACAATTAGCAGATGAGTAATGAAGTGGCCGTGGCGGCTGGCAGCAGGCTCAGCTCTCCCAAGGCCACACCTCCCGTGAGTGTGGACAGAGATCGGAGGGCGCCTGGTACCCGGAATACCTGGAGACAACCCACTGGTTTCTCCTGCTCCTCCTTCCTGAAACCCAGACTGTCTTTGATGTTACTGAGAAGCTCATGTTCTCTGCAAGAGGCCTGTGCTTAGAATCTCCAAAAGCAGGGAGAAGCACGGGAGGGGGGGCCCCAGGGAGCAGAAAGGTGGAAGGAGAGGTGACAGAAAAAAAAAAAAATCAATGTCTGCAAGGACCTCTGGGCAGAAAGGAACTATTTTGGAAAGAAAAGCAAGATGGTGTGTCTGGAGTACAGAGTGAGGTGTGTGGACTGGGAAAGGGCTGGACAGAGTGGGCAGAGACCATCAGGGGGTTCCCATTAGTGATGGGGAAGATTTTGCCAGAGGGTCAGCATCTCATGGCTTCTACCCTTCTGCACAGTCAAGTCCTTTGATGCCTTCCTAGATTTCAGCAGCATCTTGTCCTCATTCATAGATGGTCACACTTGCCTGAAAACAGGCTGATGCTGGCTTCCAGGCCACAGTCTGGTAAAATGCCCAGGCGTGTTTGTTTATGGGCCCATCACTTGGAAGAGGATTAGAGGCAGTCATATCCTTCCTGTGGTCCCTGAGATTAGGGGCTGCCTGAGTGTGGAGGAACCCTAACTCTTTTAGCTCCCCTTCCAGAAACCCGCTGCCTCCTCAGATCCAGCCAAGAAAGGACTTCAGGGCCCTTAGGCCAAAGAGAAGAGTTGAAAAAAGTCTCAGCCATGGAGAAAGTGCTATTCCCTCAAGATGCTTCTGCCTGGCTCAGTTCATCAAATCTGCTTTATGGAGCACAAAACAAAAACACAACCCTCATTAGCACGTTCATGCTGCAGCTGAACTATCCAAAGTGCATCCTGCTTCTGCATCCCCAGAGAAAGCCCGGCCAGTGTGTGTGAGAATCATCACTTGTCTTGTGCTCATGCAGTTTTCCTCATTGCCTCTGGGGAGCTATTTGCTAAAGGATAATCTCCTCCAGGTCTGATCCTCAGCAAACTCCCGTGGCCTGGCTATGCTGTGCTGTGCTGTGTTTAGTCGCTCAGTCGTGTCTGACTCTTTGCTCGGTCTGGTTAAATGAGTTGGGAGGGATGACATGGGGCATGGATGTGCTAGGCTGGCTCACAGATAAGACAGGTGCAGCTAGGGAACATGAACGTGTTAGTCATTCAGTCAGGTCCAACTCTTTGTGACCTCATGGACTGTAGCCAGCCAGGCTCCTCTGTCCATGGCATTATCCAGACAAGAATACTGGAGTGGGTTGCCATTTCCTTCTCCAGGGGATCTTCCCGACCCCAGACAGGGAAAGCCTTTCTGAATGCCAGACCAGGAAGGGGGTCATTCTTGCATTTCTTCGTTTGTTCAGCAGTTACTTATGGACTGCCCACTCTCTGTTAAGAGAGATAGCAGGGTATAATGGGGATTAGTGAGGATTCAAGAACTACATGATTAGGGTTCAAATGCTGGGTCTACCATCAGCAATACTAAAATTACTTTTACCCACTGATCCTAATTGGTTTTGTCACCTGTGAAGGGTGCTGGGCTACCAGAGTGGTGGACACAGAACCATGGTTGAGAACCACCTTTTAGCTTTCCTCTCTAGCTGTTTGGCATACCATTGGAATAAGTGGTCAAGAGCCTCACCCACCTCTGCGGGCTTGGCCTGGAATCCTGGGACAATCCCCAGTCCTCCGGTGCTCAGTCACCTCCTCCTTGCGGGGTTAAAGGTAATTCAACTGCTTATTGGCAGGCATGACACAGGTGATTTTGGAGTACATAATACTGATCTAAGTGCCAGGCACTGATGGGTGACTTGTGGGCACTGTTTTACTTGCTGCTCTCAGAAATTCTGCAAGCAGGTATCATTATTCCCATTTAAAAGATGGAGACACTGAGCCTTGAAGAGATCTGGTGATGTGCCCAAGGACATGTGAGTGCTCAGGGCCAGAACCAGAAAGCCCTGAATCAGAGCAGACTCCACAGAAGAGCCCTGGGCCAGGGCACACTCCTACTTGGCTCACACCTAGTTCAGTGCTAGGGTGGCGGTGACGTGCAGCTCTGTGGTGACCACACAACATCCACGGGCAGCAGAGAAAGTGAAGTGTGGGGGCCAGAGGCAGAGAATTATTAGCCGTGAGTCCTTCTGTCATTTTCTAACCGATCCCAATTTATTGTCTTCTGCAAAAACCCACTGGAACTTTCACCTTTCAAACAGATAACTTCACCCATCACTGCATCCCTCTCCTTTACACACTGGAATTTCTAGCATTTACCGATGAACTCCACTGTTAACAGATATACTTGGGGCATGATGAGGGGTGACCTGGGCCTGCTTTCCATCCTCTCTGAGCCTAATGTTGTTACCTGAGTGGAAATATGCCAGGTCAGCAGGTGGCCATTGAGTTTTTTCTCAGTCCCCATTTGTCCTGCCCTCTTCCTCCACAGGTCGCTGACGAACAGTCAGAGGGACCAAAATGGGAGCAGCCAAGACTACAAGTGGACTCCATCACCTTCTCTGCTCCCCCTGCCCCACAACATCAGCCAAGGGAAAACAAAACAGTACTCAGATGTGCTTGATTTGCTTTTCACACTGGGATGAGCTGTGGTGGAGCAGGATTAAACCAGGTGTGCAAATTAGCAAAACCTACAGGCTGAAAAGAAAACAGCCACAAAAGAGTCCCCAACTTTCATGAACTGTTTCATCCACAACCAAGAACAGCTTGTTTGGTTTTCTGCCCAAGGTGTTATTGACAAGGATAGCAATTTCTGGACTCTGGGGAGTTGTTAGCAAAGGCAGAAGTTTGTTTGGCATCATGCAGCTCAAACCATGACACCATATCACTGGCTAAGGAGAAAGGAGAAGGCATTCCACCTTTTTCTCTGCAGCAAAAAGAAGAAAGGTCCCCAGCAATGTGATGGCAGCCACTCTGAGTTCTGCAGCTCCCTTAGAGATCTCATACGACCCATATGATCTCAGTCTTTAAACCCATGGACTGGACACACATGGGTAACATCCAACTTTCTATCTCCAGCTAGGACATCTTCCCTGAGTTCCATGTTCATATATCCAACTGCCGACTTGACATCTCCACCTGCATGTCTAAAAGAAATCTCCAGATTCATGTTTTAAAAACAAATTCCTACTCTTCTTTTCCAAATTTGCTCCATGGGAAGCTTTCTGTCTCAGTCAAGGGCAAGACTATCCATCTAGTTGCTCAGGCTGAAACCCTTGGAGTCATTCTTGATGCCTTTCTTTCCCCCTCATGCCTCCAATTGATCAGCAAATCCTGCTGGCTCTACCTTCCAAACGTACCCCAGTGTGACCATTCCTGGCCACTCCCTTGCCTCCAACATCACTCTCTGAATTCTGCGATAGTCCCCTAACACACAGTGTTATTTGTACCAAGGAGAAACTAGAAATTAACATCCAACAATATAAGCTTTATAGAATAATTTTTAAGATTTCCATATTCTGGATGATCAAATGGCTATTTAAGACAATGCTGAAGAACAATCAACAGTTGTCTGGGAAAATTGTACTGGAAATTGCAGATACAAAGAAAGAATACATATAAACTGGAAAGTGTTAGTCACTCAGTCATGTCCGACTCTGAGACCCCATGGTCTGTAGCCCACCAGGCTCCCCTGTCCATGGAACTCTCCAGGCAAGAATACTCAAGTGGGTTGCCATTTCCTCTTCCGGGGATCTCTCTGACCCAGAGAGCAAACCCAAGTCTCCTGCATTCCAGGCGGATTCTTTACCAACAGAGTCACCGGGGGAGCCCATAAACTGGAAAGTTATATTAAAAAATGTTGTCTGGGTTCCAAAGTTATAGGACTTTTGAGTTCCTTTTTCTGTTTGTTTATATTTTCAATTTTTTAAAAAATGAAGTTTCATTATTAGGAAAATATGCTACTTAAAAAAAGATAAAATGATGGGGGAAAAGACAGAATATAAAAGCAGAGACAGTGTGTGGTTGATGAAGAGGAGGGGGAGGCTACAGATCCCCTCTCTGCCAGAGAACATGCGAGCACTTGTCCTGTGAGCCCTCATTTCCCAGATGAAGAGAGGCCCAGAGATGCATGGTGAGTTGCTACAATAATAATGCCTGGTTCACGTATTCCAAGATGCCAGACACAGTACAACATGGTTTACAAAGAAGATAATATTCATTCTTCACACTAGCTGTCTCAGGCTAGGCATCCCCCTGCCCTACTCCACCCCATTCTACAGCTAAGGAAACTGAGGCTTATGGGAGTCATAGAACTTGCCAGAATAATACGGCTGGTCAGCTTCAAAGCTGATGTTCAAACCCCAAAGTCCACACTGTTAACTTTGTTTTATTTTGTTTTGTTTTTACTTTCAAAGCCATAAATTAATGCAGGAGTGGAGAACCAAGGTTTCTAAAACTCCTCAGCCAGCTTGTCCCATTTGAAAATGGAAGGTGACAAGCAGAATGAAACAGCTCAGAGGCCCCTCCAAATACTTCTCAGCTCAGCGCACATCCTGGGCCTGCCTGGGCCAGGCCACTTCCTCCGGTAGGACTCAAGAGTCCAAATGTCCCCTCATAAAGAAAGCAGCTGCCGTGGGCAGGCTTTAAGAGATCCAGGGCCTGCCACCAGGGGAAGACCAACCAGCCTGGGAGGTGGGAGATTCTCCCCACCCAGGGCAGCCTGGCCTCCTACCCAGAATCCTCTCCTGTGTGGTCCCCTGTCAGGCAGTAAAGCATCACTGATTTAGAAGCATCTCCTAGGGCATCTACAGTGGCTCAGATGGTAAAGAATCTGCCTGCCAGTGCAGGAGATGCGGGTTTGATCCCTGGATCAGGAAGATCCCCTGGAGAAGCGGGTGGCTACCCACTCCAGTATTCTTGCCTGGAGAATCCCATGGACAGAGGGGCCTGGCGGGCTACAGTCTATGAGGTAGCAAAAAGTCAGACAGGACTGAGTGACTAACACTTCCACTTTCCTGGGGTAAAATGTCAAACACCCTGGGATAAAAGGCCGGTGGACTGAGCTCTCTGAGCGAGGAGAAAGTGAACTCTAGTCCCATCGGCTGCTTCCAGACTGTGGGTGAAGGAACATGTGGCCTCCTGAGGGATTCCCATGGCCTGAGGGTAGAAATGGGCTATGGAGTTGACAGATTCATCTAAAATGTCTGTAAAAATAACCTCAGAAGGACAGCAATGTTACAGTGCTGTTGAAAGATCTGATGAGAGTGTAAGTGAAATGCTGGGAGAACTGAATTGTTCTAGTTCTGAGGACAACAGTCCCAACTCCCAGCCTGCAATTGGGCAACTGAAGACTTTCCAGTGATAGGCACCCTACATGACAAACACAACATGGACAGGAGCGGAGTGATGCCAAGGCGTCTTGAGACAGAATGGCTCTCAGGCATTTGGGCCTGGATGCTAACCTTAGTGCAGGTACTAGCATTTTTAAAGGAAAAAATATAGGTCAGGCTGAAACGGTGGGGCGGGGCAGAAGTTGGTATACCAGTATTCTAGGGCTGTTATAACCAAACACCACACACAGGGTGGTTTAAGACAGCAGATGTTTATTGTCTTACAGTTCTGGAGGCTGGAAATCCAAAATCAAGGTTTCAGCACTCCCTCTGGGACTCTGGGAAGCCTTCTTCCTTGCCTCTTCCCAGCTTCTGGTGGTGGCCAGCAATCCTTGGCATTCCTTGGCTTGCAGCCACATCCCTCCAGACTCTGCCTCCTTCATCACATGGAGTCCTCTTCCCTGGGTGTGCCCCTCTCTCCTTATAAGGACAGAAGTCATATGGAATGAAGGGCCCATTCCATTCCAGTGAGACTTCATCCTAACTAAATACATCTGCCACGACCCTATTTCCAAATAAGGCTGCGTTCTGAGATACTGGGAGTTAGGACTTTGATGTATTTTTTGGGGGGATGCCTTCAACCCATAACAGTTGGCCACAAATGATGCTCTCAAAAATGAGAGCATCAGAGAGTGGGGAGGGTGCATATAATGTGCCAAGAATCACTGCACTGGCTTGGGGGCACGGGTGGCTGTATTCATCACTGGGCCCGGCGCTGGACCCTGGTTCAGGCACATGGGTCCACACCCCCATGGAGATTCCCTATGACTTCTGTTCAACGACAGGCATACAGCAGCCACCTAGGGTGGGACTGGAGTGGACATCCAGCAGACCTTCCCTTGGGGACACTGGCCCCCACTACAGTATTCCACACAAACAGCCAGTACAATGATCAGGATCATTAAACATTCCATTTGCTCCCTGACACCAACTTTTGTGTGTGTGTGTGAAGAATAACACCCCTTCAGATACAAAAACTGTGGACGACACACCAGAAGGGATGAAAAGATGTGAGACACCAAGTCAGCGCTAACAGCACGTTCTCTGCTACAAGCAGAATCAAGTCTCACCTTTTCTATAAAATTGCTGGGTTATCACATAGGGCCTGTAGAAGCATCCTTGGAGCTCACAAGGGGCCAGCCACCTCTCCACACCATCCACACCATCCCCAATCTCAGCTTGAGTCACTGTATAAGTAGAGATAATTATTGCCCTTTCTGTGGTCCCCTATGTTCCAAGTAAAGTTCTCCCATCTTTCAAGTCGATCTAAGAATTAACTTTCTACTTCTTATCCACAGCAGGTTATATTCCCCTTTCTCGTAGCATCACCCAAACCAGCGTAAACAGTCCCTATAATCTGTTATTGCAAAAACGAGCCTAACTTGTTGATCAGATCTCAATCTGGTATGTGTCTGGGAAGGAAGGGATGTGTGAGGGGCATAGGGACTGGGGCGAGCTGCTGGGAAAACATCTCCAGGACTGATGAGGAGGAAGGGGACCAAGGGATTTCCAACCTTCTTTTCTCCAAGGCTTAAAACATAATAGTGGTTTCTGCCTAACTCTGAGTTCTTTAGAAAGGCAAACTAGCCACTTCACCCCTTGCTAATGAACTGCACTTTCACTCTTAAGAACCTAAAATACAGTGTGAATGCATGACAGTTCCCTTGCAAGTTTTGGCTTCCCTTGGGGGATAGGACTCCTTCTTTTTCCTTCTTTGCTCTTCCATCTATACAGCTACTTGACTTGGCACCTCCGTACCACTTCCTACAGCCTGCTACCTTCCCCAGACGAATCTCCCAGAGAACCCATCCCAGCCTCGGTCTCTAAGCCCCAGCCTCCGAGCTCAGTGGCTGCCCCAGAAAGGAAGCTGCCAGCTCTGGGTTTCATTTACAGCTGATGAAAGAGGCTATTTTCTCCAGAGACAAAGTCAGAGGCATCTTCAGACTGCCACGCACCCTCTCCCTGTGGCCTCCAGCTCTCAGCTTTGACCAGACACCCTGCCCTCTTCCCACCCCTCAGGAAGGCCACCAAAGGGTCCCAACAGAACCTACCAAGGAGAGAGTCCCCAGCGAACAGGGCGGTTTCCAGATGGGAAGGGAAACAATGTATCTATTTCCCTTGGAGTCTATCCAGGTAGAGCAATGTCAAAGACTGGGCTGGGGTACAAAAGGCATTAGGCAGGGACCCCAGAGGACAGTGTGCAGAATTCTGGCCATCAGACTCCAGAACATGTTGTTACTGGCTACAGCCATTCCTATTGGCAAATGCAGCTTTTGGACAGGATAATGTTTTTCAGTCTGGGCTCGATGTGCCAAGTGTCCTGGGTCAGAGGGAAAGGCTGGTGTCCATGCCAGATGGCAGGGCATGAGGCTGGGAGAGACTGCAGAGTTCGCCAGGGTCCCAGCGGTGGCCCAGGCCTAGCAGAGTCATCACTAGCGCACCGAGGCTAGGAGACAAGGGCAGTGTTCTCCGTTTCTGGCCTTTCCCTCCAGCGTCACCTCCCAGGCGTGAACAGAAGAGTGATGGAGAGCAGCAGAGAGACGATTGTTCACTGAGAAGTCAACAGCATCTGCTTCCAGAGGCTTTATGAGCCAGAAAGGCTTCATGAGAAAGCTCCCACTTCCGGTCCTGGCATTTCTATGCATCCTGCCCCCACCCTCCCTGTTCCATGCCTCCAGACACCTTCCCTGCCTTTTTTTTTTTTTTTTAATAGTAGCAGCTCTATTGATGGCTTATTCTCATATAATTCATCTATTTAAAGTATTCAGGGGCTTCCCTGGTGGCTCAAATGGTAAAGAATCTGCCTGCCAATGCAGGAGACCCAGGTTTGATCCCTGGGTCAGGAAGATTCCCCTGGAGGAGGAAATGGCAGCCCACTGCAATATTCTTGCTTGTAGAATTCCATGGGCAGAGGGGCCTGGTGGGCTATCGTCCCTGGGGTTGCAAAGAGTTGGACAGGACTGAGTGACTAACACTTTCACTGTCAAAGTATAGAACCCAGTGGTTTCTTAGTATATTCAGAGTTGTGTAACCATCGGCACAATCA
Organism: Dama dama; assembly: GCF_033118175.1. NCBI lineage: Eukaryota > Metazoa > Chordata > Mammalia > Artiodactyla > Cervidae > Dama > Dama dama. The sequence goes on along the minus strand of NC_083682.1, from coordinate 25,531,373 downwards.
ATTTCCACCCTTTCCCCTCAACTAACCCGCACCCACTTCTGTGAGGATGCAGCGCCTGGACCACCTCCCGGTCACATCACCCTCTGCTTAACCCTCGCTTTATCAGCTCTCCTGGAAGCTCTGGGAGAATTTGTATACTGCAGAAGAGAACATGAATTTTAAAAAGGAGAAATAATACAGCGTTATCCAGAAATCTGACCTGCGATATAGAAAATGATCTAGGAGAACCTCAGAAATAGTAAGATTTCTGTCAAGGAAGTTTATGAGGAATAGGAACTATTAACCACTCCACCAGCTGACTGATCTGATTTTTTAAAAAGAGCTGAAACATCTCAAAAAGATTGTTTATCTCTAAAACATCCATCTATTAGTAATCACTGCCCTTTCTTTTCACTCTTCCCCAAACCTAGGCAAACATGAATCTATTATTCTGTCTCTGTATTTGCCTATTCTGGACATTGCATATAAATGGGATCATACCATACTTACCTCTTATGCCCCACTGGAGCCCAGTTTAAGCCTCCTGGGACTTGTGTGTCTGCTGGGGACCATGGCCCCTGGCTGGGTTACCTGTGCCGATAGATAAGGCAGCAGATCCAAAATATTCACCGACTCCTGCGTTCATGCCTTTTCTCGGTGAGTCCCTGTGATTCCCAGGTGGGGCTAGTGGTAAAAGACTCGCCTGCCAGCGTAGGAGATGCAAGAGATACGGGTTGGATCCCTGGGTTGGAAAAATTCGCCTGAAAAAGGGCATGGCAACCCACTCCAATATTCTTGCCTGGAGAATCCCACAGACAGAGGAGCCTGGCAGGATGTGGTCCGCAGGGTCGCACACAGTTGGACATGAATGAAGCAACTTAGCACTCAAGCATGTGTGCCAAGCCTTCTGGCTGTTCTCTGCAACGACAACCATGGGCTGAAAAGACCCACAGATGTGGAGGCAGGGAATATGGGTACAAAGACAGACGTTGCCATTTACCAGCTCTGGGACCCTGAAAGACCACTTAAACCTCCTGGATCCAGTTTTCAGCCGCAAATCAAGAATAATAAATAAATCTACTTCCCAGCCTTGTTGTGAGGGTCACACAAGATGGGGCATGTGAACACACACAGCGTATATCATAAAGCCAGATGAAAATAAACACAGCGTTTTCCCATCTCCGTCTTGAGTTTGTAAACAAAAGCAAAGAGCTGGTCTTCTTCTCTATGTTCTCCCCTCCCACCTCTGTTCCTCTATGTTCTTTTCTTTCTGTCCCTATGACACAACTGCCAGGGATAACTCAAGAGATGCTGCCCCAAGAAGCCAGGAAAAGAAGAACTGACCACTTGCCAGGGCTCCTGGGTGAGAACCAAAATGATCAGTCCTGGCTGGGCAGACTGCAACACACACAGTGCATGGGTGATGACCAAGAGCCCGGACTTTGGGTTGGGACAGTCCTAGCCTTTAGAACTGCCTTGGTCGTGTCACCTCTGGCAGCCCAACTAACCTCCTCTCCCCTGTTTCCTCACCTATATAACTCAAAATAAAATAGTTACAACCTCATGAGTTATGTGCTAGTAATACCTGAGACACGGGCTTAGCACAGAGCTGGGCTAGTGGTCAAGATAAATTGCAGCCATAGCTCTCAGTCTTATCCTGGTTGTAACTATTATTTCTGTTATCAGAGACGGGGATACGGTATTGGTGAAAAGTACAGGCTCCCACATGGACTGAAGTATATTCATAGAGTTATAAAACTGTCACCACAGTCAATGTTCACCACCCACTCCCCAAAGAGCCCACATCCACTTCTGTGAAGACACGGTCCCTGGACCTCCTCCTGGTCACATCGCCCTCAGCTTAACCATCGCTTTATCTATTGTTGTAGTAGCTCTGGGAACATTCATGTATTTCAGAAGAGAACGTGGGTTTAAAGACAGAAGATGCTATAGCATCTTGGTTTGATGGTTTGAGTTTGATGGTTTGGTTTGAGTTTGGTGGTTTGAGGCCAGGCTCCACCTTCTCTCTGTGCCTCAGTTTCCACAAGGGAACATAGATATGAACATAGTACCAGACTCAGTGCAACTGTGAGGGTCAATGAGTTCATACACATAGTGTGTTTAAAATAGTGCCTGACACAGAGAGCTATGGAAGGATTTATTATATTACTTCCTGAGATGGTTTCCCTAATTCTCTCACAGATCAGCAATAGCTCCTGGGTGTTTTCCTTTCACCCTTTCTCTGCAAACCTTGAGTCCCTGTTTCCTGTCTTAAAAGTCCTTCTGATAGTTTTTCAAATTGTAAAGTAGCTTCTGGTTTCTATTCCCATTTATCCATCTGTTTATACCCACAAAAGTCGAAGAACTAAAACCACTAGATAGTTCCTCCTGGAAAAATGCTAATGCCCAGAGGAAGAACTCCCCCGGGAATGAGGAAAAGCACCCCCAGACCTTGGAGGTGGGTCCCCGCTTACAAGATTCAGCTCATACATTTCTTTCTGGCTAGCTGTTCGAGGCAAGATTAAAGCAATTCCAGCAAATGTCAGAAGCTCAAATGCCCGGCCCCCAGGATAAAAATCCATTTCTTCCTTAGAGTTCTAGGGGCAACAAATCTGTGGCTTGAAGAGGCAAACAGTGATGAAATCCAAAAAACTAGCAAAAAGAAGGTGGGGCAACCAATTATCTTCCCATTTTGCCTCTGCTGATGACATTCTCATTTATTTCAGCTCAGCAAGAAAAGGCTGGGAAAAGCATCCTGTGATCCTGGATTGAATAACTATCCCAACTATCGAGCTGAGAATACAAGCCTGATGCAGTCAAAGCTTAAATATATTTGCATCTAATCCCCTTATAATCCTTCCTATGGAAGAGTGTAAAAGCTGAACAAGATCGACCGGCATTCCCAGGGTGCGAGGACAGACACTTCTGCGCAAACTCTGAGATGTAATTAGCCAAGGCCGGGTGCTCCTTTGAGAGTTTGAAGCCCAGCACTCATGCTAATGACTGTGTCCCAGTCCCAGAGGATTTTGTGTACTTGCACACACATGCACACACACTGGTGAACAACAGAGGACTGAACCTCAGTCAGAGAAGGACCACGTTGAAAGGGATCTTCAGGGTTGTCCAGCCACCTGTCCCACCCTCATTCTATAGAACTGGGGTCCACAACAAGGGTCAACTTGCCCTAATTAACACTCTGTCCTCTTTTTTGTTTCCTCATTTGCAAAGTGCAAATCATTTTGCCTACAGGGCAGGGGTTCTGAGGACTAAATGAGAGACATAGGCCCTGAAATGTGGTAGAAGATTAGTAATTTTACTTCTTCCCTTTCTTCTCATGTTGCCCTGATGTGTAACGGTGTTTCATTTGCTTTTCCCTGAACACTTAGTGGGACCACAATCGATCAAGGAATATCAAGGAAGCTGGGAAAGCCATGAAGCTCTCACCTTGCAAGACACAAGCTTCCCACCAAGTGCAGCTGTGGGTAGGGGGTGGCAGGGAGCACTTTTGGAGGCTTTATTCCTTCATCTGTTTATTCAACAAATTCAGTTAGCCATTATTTCAAGCACTTGGGGATACAGTGGTGAGTAAAACAGTTATTGAGAGAGACATATCTTAAGCAAACCATTACACTGCTAATTATTTGATTAAAATTCTAATAAGTGATACAAAAGGCAGACAGGCAGCTGGAGGAGTGTATAGTTATGGGGACTTAACAGAGCCTGGGGGAGGGGGGCAGTCATCTCAGAAGACTTCCCTGAAGACCTGAAGGAAGGTTTCCTTGAGGAATGTTTATGCTTATATATGGAAAGTGAAAGTGAGAGTCACTTAGTCGTGTCCGACTCTTTGTGACCCCATGAACTATACAGTCCATGGAATTCTCCAGGCCAGAAAACTGGAGTAGGCAGTCTTTCCCTTCCCCAGGGAATCTCCAGGGTATCTTCCCAACGCAGAGATCAAACCCAGGTCTCTGGCATTGCAGGCGTATTGTTTACCAGCTGAGACACGAGGGAATGTTTCAGATACTGAGTTAAGTGTTCCACATAGTTTATTTTGAATGTTCTCATAAGTTTAGTATAATGATCCCCCATTTCCTAAATGAGGAAACTGAGGCTCAGAGGAATTAAGTGACACGGCTCTTAAGTGACAGAGAGAAGATTCAAACTCAGGCTCCAAAAGCAGTCCCCCTCTCTACATTCCTCTCCCAAATTAGCCACTTCTCATCAAAGTGCTGTAAAATCCTGTTAATTACAACTAATGAGAACGAGGTCCCATCCACTACCTGTTCATTGATTTGCAGATTTTTAATATCATTCCTTGCCCCAGGAGAACTCTCCAGGGAACCATCATTACCACACAATTCTTTGGGGAAATGAAACAACAGCTGGCCCTGCCAATCACCATGGCAACACTCCTGTAAGTACATGGAATCGTGTCAACAGAAAAAATTTATATATACATATATGTTCTATAATTGCCCTAAATCGCTATGTTACGCGTTGACTTGCCGATGACACCATCGGGGCTCAGGTAGAGGTGTTTTCAATCAGCTTCAAGATCCCTTCCCCTCCTTTGATATTTCCAAGCACCCCATCAAGCTGTGTATGGGGAAGGGAGAAAGGTTGCTAGGGAAAAGGGAACATTGCCAAGCTCTGGCCCACAGCAGCGCTGGCTTCACTGGCAGTGTGGAAGTGTGGGGACATGACGGGTGTCATGGGCATGTGACTGGAATAGCAGCAAAGGGCCCTGCACTCAGAAATGGCCCACGCCTGGTTTAATGCTCTTGCTGACACCACCTTGAAATACTCAATCACCTTTGAACTAGGTGTCTCACGTGTCCATTTTGCAACAGCTGCACAAATTGTGCAGCAGGTCCTGGGTGAGAAGCAAGGGATGGAAAGGCATTCTGTGCTTTTCCTTCCTAGATAGCGTTTTCTCCCTTTTTATGCCTCCTTCCCAGATCTGCCCATCCATTCAATGCTCTAGTTCAAGAGTTGTTATCAAAACTCAATAGTCTTCCCTCAGAGAATGCAGCCATGCCAATATAACCCAAACTGAGTCACTCATAACCTGACAAATAATAATTGCTCTGTGTGTATTGCCTGCTATGTGCCAGTACCACACTCAACTGGGTAACTAATATTATTTCTGATCTGGAAGGTGGGTAGGTACCAGGAGCTCATCTCACAGTTGAGAATACTAAGGCTCAGAGAGATTCAGTGACTTTCCCAAGGTCACACAGTACTTGAGACACAAATCTTGCAACTCTTCCCAAAGGTTCTTCTCAAAGGCTAATGCCGGGCTTGACTTGGACCCAGGTGGTTCTGCCATTACTAGTCCCAGGAGTGCAGGCCCCTCCCATCCACATGCCCAGAGTTTTGGGCTCTTCTGATCTATTCCAGACTTGGATGAGACACCTTCCAGCCTGGTGTGGGAACGGACATCCTGGGAGGCTGCCAACAGGACGTGAGCATACAACCTTGAAGTGAGGATGAGCTGGCTCCCCGCTGGGCATACTGACCAGTGGGAAATCGGGGTTGAGAGGAAGCTGGGCACAGACATCTCCTCTTCCCCTCCCTCCGTGGACTACTTCTGCCATTTGCAATCAAGGGAAGCCCACCTAGAATGGTGTATTCCCACTGAAGGGAACTAGAATGCAGCAGTGGGAAGAGGCTGAGTGTGAGAGCCTGACAGACTTGAGTTTGAACCTGGAACTCCATCACTTTCTAGCTCTGGACCATGAGGAGTAATTGAACCTCTCAGTTTCCTCAGGTAAGAAATCAGGGGAATAATGCCACATTTCAAGGAAAATATAAGGATCTAATGAGGTAAAACAAGCTGAGCACTGACCCCCATCTCCCCACCTCCCACCCCATATCTGCTCAAAATGCTCATTCCTTTTTCCTTGTCTCCATGTTGGTGGCAGGGACTATCTGTGGAGGCAGATTTTGCTTCAGCCCCCAAGCCCTGTTGGGTTTGGTCAGAAAGCACCATTAGTCACTCTGAATTGTCCTCATCCTGGGCACTTTGGACTGAGAAACCAATACCTAGAGGCCTACCCCAGAAATAAAGATTCATAAATTCTCATCCCTGAAGCAGAACTCATACATAACATAGCTCCAATTTTCATACAGACTTCTTTGAAAATCTTTAAGAAGTGGTTATTCAGTTTGGACTGAATACCTCTAGTAACAGGGAATTCACTCCCTCACAAAGGGAGCATGTTTCATTTTTACATAGCTCTGACCTGAACGAAATATTTAGTTTGCTTCTCCAATCAGGCTGGGAATCTTTGACAGGTGGGACGCCCCAGATTTCTACCATGTAGTATGATCAAAGCCTTAAAAGCACCTGGATGTATGTCACCATTGTGCACCTAGAAGAGATCTTAGAAAAAGACAGGATGTAACTCACTTTAACAGGTACCATATTTACATAGTACTTTGTATTCACACATCATGGTCATAAGAACAGGATCACTGAGGAGATTAAAGATCACAAATCCTCTGGCAAACCTCCCATCCAGACGTGAAGTCTATGACCCAATCTGGGAAGGCTCTATGTCTTCTCTGACCAATAGAATATGGCAGAAGTGATACAGGGCCACTCTGCAGAGTCAGGCTCTATGAAGCTGGAAGATCACATCCCCTATCATCTGGAACACTGTCTCAGAGAACACTGAACATCAGACCCTGAGACCACTGTGCTGATGCAGCCACAAGTAGATGCTCCAGTTTACAGAACCAGTTGAGCCCAGCCTTCAAGTCATCCATCCTGCACCATACATGTGAGTGAACCTATCTTGTACCTGCCCAGCCAGCTCATCACTGATTGAATTCTGTGATTGGCCTTAGTTAAAGCCACGTGGACTAGAAGACTCGCTCGGCAGAGACCTATCTGAAACCTTGACCCACAAGATTGTAAGTTATAATAAAATGGTTGTTATTTTAAGTTACTAAATTTTTAAAATTAATTTATTTTTTATTGAAGGATTTAAGTTACTAAATTTTGAGGTGATTTGCTATGCAATAAGATATAACTGGAACAATCATCACCTCATCCAACAGATGAAGAAACAGGACCTGAGCGATGTAAATGAATTGTTCAGACAATGGGGCACCAACAAGTTGGGCTGGAACCCAAGACTTCTCAATCTCGGTCCTATTTTCTACCTCATCTTGATGAAATTATGAATGCATATAATCGTCAGCAGCAATGAGCACTCATCATTCATTTTAATTTTAGCTCAAGTAACATCATGGTGGAGATTTCTGACAAAACATGGTCCACTGGAGAAGGGAATGGCAAACCACTTCAGCATTTTTGCCATGAGAACCCCATGAACAGTATGAAAAGGCAAAAAGATATGACACTTAAATATGAACTCCCCAGGTCAGTAGGTGCCCAATGTGCTACTGGAGAAGAGTGGAGAAATAACTCCACAAAGAATGAAGAGATGGAGCCAAAGCAAAAACAACACCCAGCTGTGGATGTGACTGTGACAGATGCAAGGTCCAATGGTGTAAAGAGCAATACTGCATAGGAAGCTGGAATGTTAGGTCCGTGAATCAAGGTAAATTGGAAGTGGTCAAACAGGAGGTGGCAAGAGTGAATGCCGATATTTTAGGAATCAGTGAACTAAAATGGACTGGAATGGGTGAATTTAACCCAGATGACCATTATATCTACTACTGTGGGCAAGAATCCCTTAGAAGAAATGGAGTAGCCATCATGGTCAACAAAAGAGTCCGAAATGCAGTACTTGGGTGCAATCTTAAAAATGACAGAATGATCTCTGCTCGTTTCCAAGGCAAACCATTCAATATCACAGTAATCTAAGTCTATGCCCCAACCACTAATGCTGAAGAAGTTGAAGTTGAATGGTTCTATAAAGACCTACAAGACATTCTAGAACTAACATCCAAAAAAGATGTCATTTTCATTATAGGGGACTGGAATGCAAAAGCAGGAAGTCAAGAAACACCTGCAGTAACAGGCAAATTTGGCCTTGGAGTATGGAATGAAGCAGGGCAAGGCTAATAGAGTTTTGCTAAGAGAACGCACTGGTCACAGCAAACACCCTCTTCCAACAACACAAGAGACGACTCTACACACAGACATCACCAGATGGTCAATACCAAAATCAGATTGATTACATTCTTTGCAGCCAAAAATGGAGAAGCTCTATACAGTCAGCAAAAACAAGACCGGGAGCTGACTGTGGCTCAGATCATGAACTCCTTATTGCCAAATTCAGACTTAAATTGAAGAAAGTAACAGAAACCACTAGACCATTCAGGTAAGACCTAAATCAAATCCCTTATGATTATACAGTGGAAGTGAGAAATAGATTTAAGGGATTAGATCGGATAGAGTTCCTGAAGAACTATGAACGGAGGTTCGTGACATTGTACAGGAGGCAGGGATCAAGACCATTCCCAAGGGGAAAAAAATGCAAAAAGGCAAAATGGTCTGAAGAGGCCTTATAAATAGCTGAGAAAAGAAGAGAAGCAAAAGGCAAAGGAGAAAAGGAAAGATATAGCCATTTGAATCAGCGTTCCAAAGAATAGCAGGAGATATAAGAAAGTCTTCCTCAGTGATCAATGCAAAGAAATAGAGGGAAACAATAGAATGGGAAAGATTGGAGATCTCTTCAAGAAAATAAGAGATACCAAGGGAATATTTCATGCAAAGATGGGCACAAAAAAGGACAGAAATGGTATGGACCTAACAGAAGCAGAAGATATTAAGCAGAGGTGGCAAGAATACACAAAAGAACTATACAAAAGAGGTCTTCATGACCAAGATAACCATGATGGTGTGATCACTCACCTAGAACCAGACATCCTGGAATGCAAAGTCAAGTGGGCCTTAAGAAGCCCAAAACAAAGATAGTGGAGGTGATGGAATTCCAGTTGAGCTATTTCAAATCCTAAAAGATGATGCTGTGAAAGTGCTACACTCTATATGCCAGCAAATTTGGAAAACTCAGTAGTGGCCACGGGACTGGAAAAGGTCAGTTTCCATTCCAATCCCAAAGAAGGACAATGCCAAAGAATGTTCAAACTACTGCACAATTGTACTCATCTCACATGCTAGCAAAGTAATGTTCAAAATTCTCTAAGCCAGGCTTCTACAGTATGTGAACCGTGAACTTCCAGATGTTCAAGTTGGATTTAGAAAAGGCAGAGGAACCAGAGATCAAATTGCCAACATCCACTGGATCATCAAAAAAGCAAAAGAACTCCAGAAAAACATCTACTTCTGCTTTACTGACTATGCCAAAGCCTTTGACTGTGTGGATCAGAGCAAAGTGTGAAAAATTCTTAAAGAGATGGAATACCAGACCACCTTACCTGCCTCCTGAGAAATCTGTATGCAGGTCAAGAAGCAACAGTTAGAACTGGACATGGAACAACAGAGTAGTTCCAAATTGGGAAAGGGATACATCAAAGCTGTATATTGTCACCCTGCTTATATAACTTATATGCAGAATACATCATGTGAAATGCTAGATGAAGAATAAGCTGGAATCAAGATTGCCAGGAGAAATATCATTAACCTCAGATACACAGATGACACCACCCTTATGGCAGAAAGTGATGAGGAACTAAAGAACCCCTTGATCAAAGTCAAAGAGAAGAGTGAAAAGGCTCGCTTAAAACTTAACATTCAAAAAATGAAGATCATGGCATCTGGTCCCATCACTTCATGGCAAATAGATGGAGAAACAATGGAGCAATGACAGAATTTATCTTTTTGGGCTCCAAAATCACTGCAGATGGTGACTGAAGTCATGAAATTAAAAGACGCTTGCTCCTTGGAAGAAAAGTTATGACCAACCTAGACAGCATATTAAAAAGCAGAGACATTACTTGACCTACAAAAGTCCATCTAGTCAAAGTTATGGTTTTTCCAGTAGTCATGTATGGATGTGAGAGTTGGAATATAAAGAAAGCTGAGTTCCGAAGAATTGATGCTTTTGAGTTGTGGTGTTGGAGAAGACTCTTGAGAGAGTCCCTTAGACTGCAAGGAGATCCAGCCAGTCAATCCTAAAGGAAATCAATCCTGAATATTCACTGGAAGGACTGATGCTGAAGCTGAGGCTCCAATACTTTGACCACCTGATGCAAAGACCTGACTCATTGGAAAAGACCCTGATGCTAGGAAAGATTGAAGGCAGGAGGAGAAGAGGACGACAGAGGATGAGACGGTTGGATGGTATCACTGACTCAATGGACATGAGTTTGCATAAACTCCAGGAGTGGGTGATGGACAGGGAAGCCTCTTGTGCCGCAGTCCACGGGGTCTCAAAGAGTCGGACACACTGAGGAACTGAATGACGTTACTGCACATCCAAAGCCTGATATCAGTGAAATTCTAAGTGCTTTATCCCCATTTCCAAGTTTAATCCACAAAACAACCTTATGCAGTAAGTGCTATTATAATCTCTAATTTGTAGATATGGAAACTGAGGCATAGAGTGACTGGGTAACTTGCCAAATGTCATGTAGCTAGAGAGGAGCAGAGCAGGAATCTGAGCCCAGATATTTTGGCTCCTGAGACCATGTACGTAAGTACTGAGGCATACTGTTATTCAAAGAAGTCAGAATATCTTAAATCTCTTACTCAGAGATGATCTGAACTCATGGCCATTATGTGTGGCTCAGTGCCATGTTGGCTCCCACCATGAGTTCTTAATTTTGAAAGATCTCCAGAAGCTTCTGGGAGACTTGAGACCCACCCATGGTTCACTTGCAAGACAAAGCAAAGCTATAAAGTACATAAATGCTTGATATCCAATTGGGTGAAGGGAAGCATCTTTGCATCTGCCTGAAACCCTGACAGAGAAGTCAGGCCACCCAACAAATGCCACAATTAATTTCCCAGCGCGCACCATCGCCTGTGGGGAGAGGAGGCACTGGCTCATTTCTTATTCATGAAGTCACACTGCCAAGCTTCATTTGCATGAAGTAATTTCTGCTGCTGCTGTCCCACCATAAAATAAATCCATTTCTCCTACAAGATCTGGTCCCTTTACACCAAGAGAGATGAGTAAGCAATATATGCAGAAGGAACACACCCTTTGGACCATTTTAATCAGAAACATGTCTGTAGCTAACACTAAGCGATTTTATAGGAATATAAAATATCTCGAACTCCAAGTACTCAAAGACAACCCTGTCTCAAGATCTGTTTTGGGGAGTGCTTACCATTTTTTTTCCCACTTGACCAAATGTTGAGATTTTACAGCCAGTGGAATTGTGGAACTATAGCTACTGCATCATTGTCGAGAGATGGGTTGGCCAGTAGCCTGCCAAATCCTCATGAAATGAGTTACTGGAAATGTAGATAACCCCTTTGCATGGCAGGCAAAACAGTGGTCCTGCAAAGATGTTCACATTCTATTTGCTGCAGCTTGTGAATACGCTACTTCACATGCAGAAGGGACTCTGCAAATGTGATTAAGGTGAAGGACCATAACATGTGAGAGTCCTGGATTTCCAGGTGAGCCCAATCTAACTCTGTGACTCCTTCAAAGTGGAGGTACTTTCCCGACTGTAGTCAGTCAGAAAGACATGACTACAAATGAATGACCAGAGAGGTGCAATGTTGCTGGCCTGAAAGATGGAGGCACAGGGCCCCAAATCAAGGAACATGGGCAGCATCCAAAAACTGGAGTGACTAGGAAACAGATTAGCCTCTAGACCCTCCAGGAAAACACACAGCCCTCTTGACACCTTGATTTTGAGACTCCTAGACTTCTAACCTATAGAACTGTAAAACCATACATTTGTGAGGTTTTAAGCCACTAGTTCAGTTCAGTTCAGTCGTTCAGTCATATCCAACTCTTTTCAGCCCCATGGACTGTAGCACGCCAGGCTTCCCTGTCTATCACCAATTCCCGGAGCTTACTCAAACTCATGTCCATGGAGTCGGGGATGTCATCCAACCATCTCATCCTTTGTCATCCCCTTCTGCTCCTGTCTTCAATCTTTCCCAGCATCAGAGTCTTTAGCCACTAAGTTTGTACTAATTTGTTACAGCAGTCACAGAAAGTGAATACGCCATCTATCAAGAATTCTCTCTACCACTTGCTAGCTGTGTGACCCTGCCTGAGTCACCTCACCTATCAGGAACAGTGTTACTGAGAGTATCAGAGTAATTTAGAGAAAACATCTGGAAGTTTTTTTAAGTATTAAAGTGATATGGAGCTAACATCTTACTATTATTATTATTTCAGCTGACTGTACTTCATCTAGGAGAGACAGTTCAATAGAGGTAGCTGAGACTTTCCATTTCATAGTGCTTCAAATCGTTTAAGCAATAATCATTTAATGGTAGTTACCCTCCGATCAAATATTTTCCCAGAGGTGATAAAAAGGGAAAAAAAAATGACAAGTATGTCATCATTTCTCCTGGCCATTTTTTAAGATCCATCCCAGATGTTAACTGGGGAGGGATGTATCACTATTTATAGCCATTATAGCCACAGCGATGCTATGTAATAACACACCTTAACTGTCCATTGCTGAAAACAATAAGCACTCATTTCACTCAGGCGTCTGTGGGTCTATGATTTAGGCTGGGCTTGGCTGGGCACTGCTGGCAGTAGTCCGGCTCACTCTCATGATGGGTGGATGATGGCTGGGTGACCCAACTCTTCTCCACATCTCTCTCACCCTCCACCAGGCTAGCCTGAGCATCTTCTCATGGCAATGGAATAGAAGCAAGAGCATGAGTGGGGTTATCTTTTCAAGTCTCTGCATGTGTCACATCTAACGTCCAAAACATGGCACAGGTCCAGCCTTAGAAGCAAGTGAGTAGTTTTTTGGGTGTTGCTCAGTTGTGTCTGACTCTTTGTGACCTGATAGACTTCAGCCCATGAGCCTCCTCTGTCCATGGAATTTTCCAGGCAAGAATACTGGAGTGGGTTGCCATTTCCTACTCCAAGGGATCTTCCTGATCCTTGGGTCAGGTCAGAACCCTTGTCTCTTACGTCTCCTGCACTGACAGGCGGATTACCACTGAGCCACCTAGGAAGCCCCTGAGTGGTTCTTTAGTAAAAGAAAACACAAAGACTTGTGGCAAAGGACATGGATACAGTGTATGTGTGTGTCTGTGTGTGTGTGTGTGTGTGTGTGTGTGTGTGTGTGTGAAGAATTGAGGTCATCAATGCAGTTAATCTACCACAGAGAAGAAAAGCAGAGAAAATGGTGTCACCTTTGTTTGCGATTTATGTCAACATGATACATATATTTTCTCATTTAATTATTGTTTTAAACAATGGATCTGGATTTAACATGCTTTTCTCAGAATTATAATTTAAATTTTTTTTATTATTGAGGTGTAGCTGATTTACAATGTTGTGTTCGTTTCAGATATACAGCAAAGTGATTCAGTTATGCTGGGCTGCGCTTAGTCGCCCAGTCAAGTCCGATTCTTTGTGACCCCATGGACTGTAGCCTGCCAGGCTCTTCGGTCCATAGGGATTCTCCAGACCAGAATACTGAAGCGGGTTGCCATGCCCTCCTCCAGGGAATCTTCCCAGCCCAGGGATTGAACCCAGGTCTCCTGCTCTGCAGGTGGATTCTTTACCATCTGAAGCACCAGGAAAGCCTAAGATTACTGGAGTGGGTAGCCTATCCCTTCTCCAGGGGATCTTCCCAACCCAAGGATCAAGCCGGTTTCTCTTGCATTGCAGGCAGATTCTTTATCAGTTATCAGCTATGAGCTATCAGGGAAGCCCAATTCAGTCATACATACATACATATATGTGTATATGTATATTCTTTTTTAGATTCTTTTCCCTTATAGGTTATTCAAAATATTAAGTATAGTTCTCTGTGATATAAAGTAGGTTTGTGTTGGTTATCTATTTTACATAAAGTAGTGTGTATATGCAGAGAAGGCAATGGCACCCCACCCCAGTACTCTTGCCTGGAAAATCCCATGGACGGAGGGGCCTGGTGGGCTGCAGTCCATGGGTCGCGAAGAGTCGGACACGACTAAGCAACTTCACTTACACTTTTCACTTTCATGCATCGGAGAAGGAAATGGCAACACACTCCAGTATTCTTGCCTGGAGAATCCCAGGGATAGGGGAGCCTGGTGGGCTGCCGTCTATGGGGTCGCACAGAGTCAGACACGACTGAAGCGACTTAGCAGCAGCAGCAGCACTGTGTATATGGGGCTTCCCAGGTGATGAGTACCTACTGTAAGCCAGTAATTCATCTAGGGGACATGGAAATAAACATAACCTATCTTATGCATTGTAATAGAATTGTAATAGAATGTTACATTGTAATAGAATGTCTAAAATGACTGTTTAGGGGGCAAAGGGACAGTGTATGATATGCTTCCACAAGTTTAGGCCCAGGCCAATAACTGGGGATAAAATGTAAACAGTATGTTGTCTCATTTACTCCACACAATAGCCCTGAAAGGTAGGCACTATGCTCTTCCCTATTCAGTAGATGGAGACATCAAGGCTGAGAAGGTGAAGCTGTGTACATGCCCAGGTTCAGGATACTGAGCTACAGCTCATCCCAAGCCCAGATTCATTCTGCTCCACTCTGGAAATCACTCCTTCATTGACTCAACAGCTATTTCAGGGCTCAGCACAGCTCCTTAGAAATGACTCATGACACTTCTCCCGCCCAGCATCTATCAGACCTCACCAACTGCAAACAGAATCCCTACCCTCTCCCACCTTCACCCCAGTGTGGGGTCATCATGGTTGAGAGATCCTAACTAGCTCCTTAAAAAAAAAAAAAAGAAAGAAAGAAAAACCAGCAACAACAAAAACCCTCCAGGAAAAACAATTCATCATCATTACTGTAACCTCTGGTTCGCTTCAATCTCAGGTTCCTGGCCTTTTATTTATGGTGCTTTCAGAGTGGTTCCACGTCATTAGTTGCTCACTGTTGAGGCCAATTAGATGAGGTTAGCACTCCTGGAGAAATCGCCCTACCCAGGTGGTAAGTGCAGCCTTGTCTGCCTAGGGGGCTGGCTCTGCCTGCTGAGAAATAAAACAACCCAGAGGTGGTCTGAGCAGGTTGGCTGGGCTATATGGCTCACATGAAATGGATGGACTATAGACAGATGTTAACTGTGGATTCATTTCAACAAAACAGAAATGAACATGATGAGAGATTCAACTAATGGCTTAATCATAGTACCTTGCTACTAAGTCAAGAAAAACCTTGGGGGAAAGCTCCTTTAATGACAGAGCTGTCAACCTACTGTATGAAATCTGGATGAGCAAAGCTTTGTACATCTGCATGCAACGTGACACTCAAGAGCATATGCTGAACCTGGATTATGAGCTACTTGAGAGCAAGGACCCTAGCTTTCCATCTTCAGAACACGGCAGACAGCAGTAGCTCAACCAATATTTGGGTGAATGAATGTGTGGATGAGTGAACAGATGGACCGAAGGATGCATGGACAGGCAGAAGGATACATGAATGAATGTAACTGGATAAAATGAAGATGAACAGGGAAGAGTAAATGTCTATGGAACAAATAAATGGATTTGTGATTTTCTTGATTAAAGTTTCACACTGTTTATAAAAGTGGGTAGGAACAGGGAGAAAACATTTATTCAGTACTTCCTATATGTCAGCATGATACATATATTTTCTTATTTAATTCTTTTTTGAAAACAATCAATCTGGATTTAATATGCCTTTTTGCAGAATTATAATTAAAATTTTTTATTACTGAACTGTAGCTGATTTACAATGTTATGTTAGATTCAGGTATATAGCAAAGTGATTCAGTTATATATACATACATGTATGTGTATCTATATATTCTTTTTCAGATCCTTTTCCCTTATAGGCTATATAAAATACTAAATATAATTCCCTGTGATATAATGTAGGTCCTTATTATTTATCTATTTTACATAAAGTAGTGTGTATATGGGGCTTCCCAATTGGCTCAGTGATAAAGAACCCACCTGCCAATGCAGGAGACACGGGTTTGATCACTGGGTCAGGAAGATCACCCTGGAGAAGGGAATGGCAACTTACTCCAGTATTCTTGCCTGGGAAATCCCACGGACAGAGAAACCTGGCAGGCCACAGCCCCTAGGGTTGCAAAGAATCAGACACAATTTGGTGACTAAACAACAACAAAATGTGTATATGTAATCCCAAATTCCTAATTTATGCACCTCCTTTTCCCTTTTCTCACTTCTAATTGTACCTCTCTGGAGTTGCTTTAATCATCCCGTTTGTAGAAAGGGATGCTGAGGCTCACAGAGGTTACATAAGGGAACTGGTCTGCCAGTTCCACCAGGAGTCAGGAGGACTTTCAGGGACCTGGTTTAATAGCTGAGGAAACTGAGGCAGGGAGAAGCATGTGATATGACCACATCCATCAGCAGGTTGTGTGGAAAAAAGAACTGGGGAGCTACTAAGATCTGTTGTCCTCGTCTCTAGAGGGGCCACACGGGGGCTGGGGACAGCCTGGAGACACTGACGTCACCAGGGTGGTGTATGCAGAGCTGGGGGCTGGGCTCTGGAGCCAGGCTGCCCGTGTTTGAATCCTGGCTCCATCACTCCCCAAGCGCATGTTCTTGGGCCAGTTAGTTAACTTCTTTGGAGCTCCAATTCCTTATCTGTAAAATTAAGACAATGACAAAATGACTTCAGGGTGACCAGGCTCTGGCTCAGAATAAGCCAGTCGTGGACGTTAGTGACCGTTCCCTGAATCAGCTGCTCTAAGATTTTTTGTTGCTCGCTACTTCAAATCCGGCAACCCCCAACTCAGCACAGTGCTTGAGCAGAAAGGGCCTCGTGGAGGCCTTTTTGCCAGTTGATATTTGGGAGCAAGAGCTGGGCTAACAGAGGCATTCTGAAAGGGAATTGCATTTTCTCTCTGCAGTTTTCAGGTCACAAGTTCAGGTGGTGGGCTCACCTTTTGGTTAGCAAAATTCACTCATTCCTACCCAATGATGAATGACATAAACACTCAGAGCCTCAGGGACTTGGGGGCAGGAGCTGCAGCTACTCATCTAACCATGGAAAGTGAAGTCATTCAGTCGTGTCCAGCTCTTTGCAACCCCATATACTGTAGCCTACCATAGACTGTAGCCTACAGGTTTCTCCATCCATGGGATTTTCCAGGCAAGAGTACCAGAGTAGGTTGCCATTTCCTTCTCCAGGGGATCTTCCAAACCCAGGGATCGAACCCAGGTCTCCCACATTGCAGGCAGAGACTTTACCCACTGAGCCACCAGGGAAGCCCGACCATGGAAAAGGAAGGACAAAATTTAAAATTAGGAAGCGAACCTGGCTGAATCCGGGGCTGTGAAAGGCCAAGGAATAGCAAACAGACCATCCAGGAAGACTCCCACATTCTAAAGGGTATTTTTTCCAGTATGTTCTGATATCTTCAGTCTTTGTCATGGGGTGCAAGCCTGGACAGAGTGTAAACACTCTCCATTATTAAACATCCTATATCCATCAACTATGTTTTATTTCACATATACCTACATAGCACTTAGGATATGCCAGATGCAGTGCTAAGCACTTTATAAAAATTCATTCATTCAATCGTCATCACCATCCTACAAGGTAAAGGCTATTATTATTGCCATTTTACAGACACAGACAGGCACAGAAAGGTGAAGAAACTTGCTCAAAGTCAAGAAGCCAACATCTGGTAAAACCAGGATTCAACACCTTCACTGCTACACTTTGGCGTGAGTACCAGCTGGAATGGACGGTGTTCATCTTTACCCTTAAGATCATCCAGGATGGTGGCTGTTACTACTCTCCATTTTGCAGTGAGCAATCAGAGGCATAGCAAGATAAGTAATATGTCAAAGCACAGCCAGTGAAATTCTGAGTTAATTAACCCCAGGTCTGGAATGAATGCAGAGCCTGGGATGCCCTCCTTTGAGGAGCTGACCTGATCTTAAAAATAGTTCAGCAGACTTTTTCTTAAAAGTAATCACATCACAAATTTTCTGAAATAACACTAATTTCATGTCATTTTAAAAACAGATTTTCATTAGTGGCCTGTTATGGTAGCCTGTCTCCAAGATGGCCCGAGACACAAGAGACGACTCTACACACAGACATCACCAGATGGTCAATACCAAAATCAGATTGATTACATTCTTTGCAGCCAAAGATGGAGAAGCTCTATACAGTCAGCAAAAACAAGACTGGGAGCTGACTGTGGTTCAGATCATGAACTTCTTATTGCCAAATTCAGACTTAAGTTGAAGAAAGTAGGGAAAACCACTAGACCAGTCAGATATGACCTAAATCAAATCCCTTTCAATTATACAGTAGAAGTGAGAACTTGATTCAAGGGATTACACCTGATAGTCAGAGTTCCTGAAGAACTATGGACGGAGGTTCATGACATTGTACAGGAGGCAGGGATTAAGACCATCCCCAAGAAAAAGAAATGCAAAAAGGCAAAATGGTTGCCTGAGGAGGCCTTACAAATAGCTGAAAAAATAAGAGAAGTGAAAGGCAAAGGAGAAAAGGAAAGATATATCAATTGCAAGGAGAGATAAGAAAGACTTCCTCAGTGATCAATGCAAAGAAATAGAGGAAAGCAATAGAATGGGAAAGACTAGAGATCTCTTCAAGAAAATTAGAGATACCAAGGGAATATTTCATGCAAAGATGGGTACAATAAAGGACAGAAATGGTATGGACCTAATAGAAGCAGAAGATGCTAAGAAGAGGTGGCAAGAATACACAGAACTATACAGAAACGATCTTCATGACCCAGATAGTCATGATGGTGTGATCACTCACCTAGAGCCAGACATCCTGGAATTCGAAGTCAAATGGGCCTTAGGAAGCATCACTACAAACAAAGCTAGTGGATGTGATGGAATTCCAGTTGAGCTATTTCAAATCCTAAAAGATGATGCTGTGAAAGTGTTGCACTCAATATGCCAGCAAATGTGGAAAACTCAGCAGTGGCCACAGGACTGCAACAGGTCAGTTTTCGTTCCAATCCCAAAGAAAGGCAATGCCAAAGAATGTTCAAACTACCACACAATTGTACTCATCTCACATGCTAGCAAAGTAATGCTCAAAATTCTCCAAGCCAGGCTTCAACAGTATATGAACCATGAACTTCCAGATGTTCGAGTTGGTTCTAGAAAAGGCAGAGGAACCAGAAATCAAATTGCCAACATCTGTTGGATCATAGAAAAAGCAAGAGAACTCCAGAAAAACATCTACTTCTGCTTTATTGACTATGCCAAAGCCTTTGACTGTGTGGATCACAACAAACTGTGGAAAATTCTTAAACAAATGGGAATACCAGACCACCTGACCTTCCTCTTGAGAGATCTGTATACGGGTCAGGAAGCAACAGTTAGAACTGGACATGGAACAACAGACTGGTTCCAAATAGGGAAAGGAGTACACCAGGGCTGTATATTGTCACCCTGCTTATTTAACTTATATGAAGAGTACATCATGAGAAATGCTGGACTGGAGGAAGCACAAGCTGGAATCAAGATTGCCAGGAGAAATATCAATAACCTCAGATATGCAGATGACACTTACCCTTATGGCAGAAAGAGAAGAAGAACTAAAGCGCCTCTTGATGAAAGTGAAAGAAGAGAGTGAAAAAGTTGACTTAAAACTCAACATTCAAAAAACTAAGATCATAGCATCTGGTCCCATCACTTCATGGCATACAGATGGGGAAACAGTGACAGACTCTATCTTTTTGGGCTCCAAAATCACTGCAGATGGTGATTGCAGCCATGAAATTAAAAGACGCTTGCTCCTTGGAAGAAAAGTTATGACCAACCTAGACAGCATATTAAAAAGCAGAGACATTACTTTACCAACAAAGGACTGTCTAGTCAAAGCTATGGTTTTCCCAGTAGTCATGTTTCGATTTAAGAGTTGGACTATAAAGAAAGCTGAGTGCCAAAGGACTGATGCTTTTGAACTGTGGTGTTGGAGAAGACTCTTGAGAGTCCCTTGGACTGCAAGGAGATCCAACCAGTCCATCCTAAGGAAATCAGTCCTGAATATTCACTGGAAGGACTGATGCTGAAGCTGAAACTCCAAAACTTTGGCCACCTGATGTGAAGAGCTGACTCATTGGAAAAGACCCTGATGCTGGGAAAGATTGAAAGTGGGAGGAGAAAGGGATGACAGAGGATGAGATGGTTGGATGGCATCACAGATTCAATGGACATGAGTTTGAGTAAACTCCGGGAGTTGCTTATGGACAGGGAGGCCTGGCGTGCTGCAGTCCATGGGGTCGCAAAGAGTCGGACACGACTGAGCAACTGAACTCAACTGAACTGAAGATGGCCCAGGCAATCCTTGCCCTGTAACCGTGCCCTTGCAAAGTCCTCTCCCACCCTGTACCAGAGCAACACGTGTGACAGATTGGATGCTGCAGATCTAGCAATGTGTGGCTTCCGAGGCTAGACGACAAGACACACTGGGGCTTCTGCCTTGCTCTTCCTCGAGTTACTAGCTTTAGAGGAAGTATCTGCCATGTTGTAAGGATACTCAAGCAGCCCTTTGGAGAGGCAAACCTACGAGAAACTGAAGCCCCTCTCACCATGAGCACTAATTTGTCAGGGATCTGAGTGGATGTCTTAGAAGTGGATCCTCCAGCCCCCTTGGAGCCTTCAGATGAACACCGTCCTGCCTGACATCTGCACCGCAATCTTCTGAGAGACCCGGAGCCAGACCTACCTAGCCAAGCTGCGTGCAGATGCCTGACTCCCAGAAACTCTGAGATGATAAATGTTTATTGTTTCAGTCCACTAAATTTGGGGGTAGTTCATTACACAAGAGAAAACAAATTACGTATCTAAACATGAACTTTTTTTAATCCTTTGAAGGTAATTTTTTTCAAATCAGAAAAGTCCTGAGAATGTGTCTCAATAGTCTATTTGGAAAAAAACAATCACACTATGACTCTGATTCTCATCTACTTCCATAGCCCTCAGGCTCTCTATAGCCCTAGTTTGTGTAGACTTTGCTTCTCTTCAGACTTTCTATTCTTAGAAACCTTTTCTTTTGGGGTCTCAGCTGTATTCACTGTGTTAGATGACCAGTTTGGGACAATGTGATCTCTAAATCCAACAACATACCTGCATCCTCCATTCTGAGTCCTCTGTCCTCTCTCCTGTCCTCAGTGGCCCTCCCTTACCTATGCTGAAATATCACTTAGTCAGAGAAGCCCTGGGAGCAACATCTGCCACTCCCCCCAACTGAGCACTGCCATCCTCCTTCTCAGGTTAATTTTTTTTCTCTATAAGTCTTATTGCATCACACACACACACACGCACACACACACACACTGGTGGCTAGTGGTAAGGAATCTGCCTGCCAATGTGGGAGATGTAGGTTTGATCTCTGGATCAGGAAGATCCCCTGGAGAAGGAAATGGCAACCCACTCCAGTACTCTTGCCTGGGAAATCCCATGAGCAGAAGAGCCTGGCAGGCTACCACGGAATCTCAGAAGAGTTGGACACAACTTAATGACTGAACAACAACAACTAAATACATATATATGGTTGTTTATTGTCTTCCCTCCCATGCATGCATTTAGGTTTTATGAGAACATAGATACAGTTCCTAGAACACAACTCGCCCCTCAGTGGATGTTTGCTCAGTGAATAAATGAGAGCTTTTTCATGTTCAAGTGCTCCTATATGTTCTGCAGTCTAGAAATGTTACTCAGTATATTTCAAAGGCTGTATGTTACCAGTCAGTGTCACCTCCTCCGAGCAGTCTTCCTTTTCCCAGTCTTAACCATGATTCCTTCTGGGCTCTCACAGATGGAGAAACAGCATCCGGTGGTAGCCTGTTGAAAGCCTGTCATTCCCATTCGAGCCTGTGCATCTGGATCCTGCCTCACTTCTGGCTGCTCTAACCAAGAGCCTGGTGCTCAAGTGAATGAAAGAAACAGCCAAGGTGAGATAAGGACAGAACAGATGCATAGGAAACAGCTTTCCCAAGGGCACTTAACTGTCACAGGCTGATCAGACAGTTGAGTTCCCGCTGTGACCTGAGGGGCTGACCCCTCCCAACTGTCCAGCCACAGAGTTACCCCCCAGTCCCCTGGAGACCAGCCCTAGCAGGCCTGCCTGTCAGGTGGCCCCTTATCTGTCCCCAGGACTCTCCTTTGAGGGACAGAGATGAAGTCCAGCAGGGGCAGAGGGAGGAATGGGTACGGCAGGCTTGGTCAGGAGCCCCGACATCATTAAAGCCCAGAGGTCAGCTGGGGTCTGCAGAAGGCTCACCAGGAGTCGGGAGAGGAGGGCTGGCAAGAGGGTAGTGGGGACCCAAAGACCAGCTGAACTCATCCTCCAAAGACACAGCCGTATGAGCTCTCAGGCTCTGCCTGGCAGTCCTGCTTCTACAGGACGGAGCGGGCAAGTCGTGCTGGGCAAGCGCTCAGGATTCTGGAGCATCCAGTGGTTTTCAATCAGGTGGTATACATCAGAATTACCTGCAAAGCATCTTGCAGGGATTCAGGAATCTTGGGGTGGGGTCCTGGTACCTGTGTGATTAAGCTCCACAGGTGAGTCTGACGTATGACGTTGAGTCGAGAACGTTAGAGCACAAGCTTTGCAACCAGACACATCCAGGTTCAAGCCCTAGCTCAGCAACTAACGATCTGCGTGGCAATAACTCTCTGAGCCTTACTCTCATCATCTGTAAAATGGGGACAACTCTACAGGGAGGTTTGAGGATTAAATGACATATAGACATTGCTTAGCAATGAGTTATGCATTTATTAAGTGTGCGGTAAGCACTAGTAAATGGGTGGCTCAAAGAAGAAAAGTTGGGGGCCTAGGAAGAATAAGAATCTATGGGCTTTGGGGGTTCCCTGACTGTCCAGTGGTTAGGACTGACTCAAAGTTTTCACTGCCATGGCCTGGTTCAACCCCTGGTCGAGGAACTAAGATTCTGTAAGCTTCATGGACCAGCCAGAAAAAAAGAACCTGTGGACCAAACTGTTGTCACCTATGAACCAAGAACCCAAGAGAATCCTGATCTGAGTCCCAGGACAACTAAGTGAGTAACTATTAGTACCAGGAAGCCCCAAGCCAGGGGCTGCTCCTGCCCACAGTAGCCTGACTGGGCTCCTCTGCCTCCCTCATCCCATCTCTCCCACCTGCCTCGTCTCCTCTTCCAAGGAGGACGGCCCCTTCTCCAGGAGAGTCAAAGGCCGGGCTTCCACACCACAGCCCTTGGGCCAGCTGCTCATCTGTGAGGGGCCATGTCCCCAAGGCCACCGCTCTGCGGAGCTCAGCCTGGTCTGCAGGGGCCAGGCCAGCTTCTGTCTGCACCACAGCCGTGGGCCCTGACAGAGGAGAGATAAACCAATCTCTTGCTAAGAGGATTTGCAAAATAGCACATTAACTAAGCATATGCAGCTTCTGGGCTGATGTCTTGCTTTCTTTACTGCCTTCTTCTTTTCTTTTCTTTTGAGGCAAAATAATTTCTCTTCCTCTAGAGGACAGAGAATTGAATTCTACTCTCTGGCTGGCATTTTTTCAACACCAGTACCTTTACTCTGGTCAGAGAAGATGCTGGAAGGGAATGCTCAGGAAGAATGGTGGTGAATATAGCCATTCTCTCAGACGGATTTAAAAGGAGACTTGTCACTTCAACCTCTCCTGCCACCTGCCCCACCCTGAAGGATCCATCTTGCCAGAGAGGGCTGAGTCAGCCAGCTGGGGGATTCCTGTTCACAAGCTCCCTATAGAGCCAGCCCCTTCAAGACTTGGGATCATTCAGACAAACCTAGCTTTCTTCTAATAGGTAAATAGCAAGTCATATTTAATTCTAAATTAGGATACTATTTCATGTCCATTGCATTCATGCAGACATTACAGAGAGGCTTAAAAGAAGAAAATAAAATCACTACAACCCACATCTGAGAGAGAAGCACTGCCAATGCGTTTTTTCCTTCCGACTTCTCTACAGATAGACACACACAGAGAACCACAGTGTACAAATATGTGTGTGCCATGTGCTAATTTCCACTGAAATATCTTTTGATTATCTCTGTCATGACAGTACTAGTGATGACGGCACAGATACGTTTCATTCCAGGACAGTGTCCTATTGGAGGAGGAGGAAATGGCGAGAGGAAACTCGGAAGGGAGAGGAGGTTGGGGAGGAGAAGAGGAGCTTTGCTAGATCTCACCCAGGGATTACCCTGAGCTGGGCACTGTGCTAAGGGCTTTACATGCCTTGTTTTATTCTATCCTGATGAAGACACCACAGACCTGTGCACTATTTTCTTCTTTTTTAGACCTGTGCTATTATGAGCAGCCTACTTTTATAGATGATGAGACTACAGTTCAGAGGGGTAAAGGAAAAGTGGTCCCAGTTCCAGGGTCGGTAAGGGGCCAAGGTGAGGCTTAAACCCGGCCTCTCTAACTCCAGACTCCACACCCTAAACGCTTAACCACTTTTCTATCATGCAACCACGTTACATCTAATCTCTAACCCAAACAGAGCTTTATTCTTATAGAAAGACTTTTTCGATTTATCTTTGGGCCATGTCATGTGGCATATGGGATCTTAGCTCCCAACCAAGGATTGAACCCGAGTCCCCCTGCGTTGGAAGCATGGAGTCTTAACCACTGAACTGCTAGGGGAGTCCCATAGAGGGACCTTATATGGAGATACGTGAGCTGATCAGGCTCCTTTCAGTTTATCCTCTTCCTTCCCTGGAGTATGATTTTATTTTCATAGTCCATGATGACTGTGAGAGCTACAGCCATCATATCAAAATTCCACGCAGCCAGATGGAGGAAGTAACAAAGAAGGACATGGCTCCTCTTTGTCTGCTGATAAAGAACTCAGTAAACTTAGCAAAATATCCACATTTAGCTACAAGGGAAGCTGGGAAGTATAGTGTTTAGCAGCATCCATATGCATCTAGCTTAATATTGGAGTTTTGGGACAATGGAAGAAAAAAAATGTATGTTCCAGTCCCCCTGTAGATCTAGTCAGTAGGAAAGCATTGGGCCTGAAGGTCAGGCATAATTTGGGCAAGGAAAAGCTATCTCCATAAAAACATTATAATCATGATAGTTAGCATTTATCCGGTACAGAGTATGCCCCAACACTGCAAGCTAGTGTTCATATGTCCTCTCTGATCTCACAGGAGAGAGCTGAAAATCAAGCCTAGATGATTCTCTCTTACATACCGAGTACCTACTCTGTGCATTTCATTCTGACGTCAGACATCCAGGCCTCTGCTTTGCCTCACAAGATGACCTCCTGCAAGGAAGGAACTGTGACCCCCATTTCACTGATGAAGAACTGAATGTAGCAAAGTGATACAAGTTGTTCACATCAGCCATAAACAGTGAAGCTAGAATTAAGCACTACTGCATCTGAAACAGCTTCCCTTATAGCTCAGTTGGTAAAGAATCCGCCTGCAATGCAGGAGACGCAGGTTCAATTCCTGGGTTGGGAAGATCTGCTGGAAAAGGAATAGGCTACCCACTCCAGTATTCTTGGGTTTCCCTAGTGGCTCAGCTGGTAAAGAATCTGCCTGCAATGTGGGAGACCTGGGTTCGATCCCTGGGTTGGGAAGATCCAGACGTACTGTAATTGAAATGTGAGGCCTCCTGGACAGTTTGTCTAATGTTTTCAGGCTTCCCTTGTGGCTCAGCAGGGTAAAGAATCTGCCCGCAATGCAGGAGACCTGGGTTCGATCCCTGGGTCAAGAAGATCCCCTGGAGAAGGGAAAGGCTACCCACTCCAGTATTCTGACCTGGAGAATTCCATGGAGTATATAGTCCATGGGGTCGCAATGAGTCGGACATGACTGAGTGACTTTCACTTTCTGTCTGAAACCAAAATCTCTGTCTTCTTCCTGTGATAATGCGGAGTGCCCCTTCCCTCAAGAAAGCATAGTGTTAGAAGTGAGAGCAGAGAGAAAAATGTACCACAATGTCAGACTATAGAAGCCCCTTCCTCCCCCTCCCCGCCTCTGTAGGGGCTTAAGACACCACTGTGGAGTCCAGAATTGAGGTACATGTGGGGCTTCAGTGCAGGTGTGGTCTCTGGGAAAGGGATGAGGGCCTTGGGCCTTCACAGTCCCAGGGACCCTCCCTTGGCTGAGACAGTCTCACTACCTCTCCTGATGGGGTGAGAGAGCCTCCTGGACACTGCCTGCCCTGTCCAGGGAGAAGCAGACCCTTGGAGAACAATAGAGATGCTGTGTCCGGGACAGTACTGACTACACAACAGGCTCCTGAGAGCAGACACCCCAGGGTCCTCCGATAGACTAGCCTGTCCAAGTGACTCAAAGTATCCCAGTGGAGAAAACTGTCTGCTTTTCTTCAAAGACAGGACAGGCAGGGCCACCCTGCAGACTGGAAGCTCTACTGGTTGGCATCTGAAACACTGCACCAAGAATTTGTCCCCATGCCTTTCACATTTGTTATTCAGTCGCTAAGTTGTGTCCAACTCTTTTGCGATCCCATGACTGCATCCCACCAGGCTCCTCCGTCTGTGGAATTTCCCAGGTAAGAATACTGGAGTGGATTGCCATTTCCTCCTCCAGGGGATCTTCCGGATTCAGGGACTGAACCCACATCTCCTGCACTGGCAGGCAGATTCTTTGCCTCTGCACCACAGGGGAAGCCCCTGCCTTGCACATAGACACACTCAATAAATGGCAGCTTGGTACATGTCAGTAATGATACAATGATAAATGTTTGTTTACTAGAGTTATTTTTAGGTGCCACTATTGAGAACTAACTAGGTGCTAAGCACAGTATGTTCTGTTCACTGTCTAATTTAATTCTTATAACCACACTGTGGGGTGTTACGACCCCCCAGTCGCCAGTTCAGAGGTGAAGAAACTGATCTTATGAAAAAAAGCACTGAAGGCACACAGCTGGGAAGGGGCAGGCCTGGGATGTGAACCCAAGGCCATCTGACTCCAGCATCCTCACCCTCCCCTAATCTTCCTTCACCACCTGTACATCAGCAAGATCCAAAATGGCCTGCCTGAGATAGTCTCAAGGAGAATACACTCTGTGCACAGCCATTCCCTGCCTGGTTAACACCTACAGATTAAATCCATGAAAGGGTTGACGAATCCTCACGTGTATGGAAATGTGACAGGTCTAGTAAACATGGGGACAGCATCACTATTTACAGGAGCTTTTGGTCACTTTGTCACTTCGTGGGCTTCCCTGGTGGCTCAGTGGGTAAAGAATCTGCCTGCAATGCAGGAGACCTGGGTTCAACCTGTGGGTTGGGAAGATTCCCCAGGAGAGGGGAACCACTACCCACTCCAGTATTCTGGCCTAGGGAATTCCATGGACTGTATAGAATGTAATGCAAGTTACAGGATAAGAATGAATGTATTCAGCTTGATTCCCAGGTGCCATATTTAAATATTCACAGGTGACTTCTGGAGACCATGTGTCCCCCAAGGAGTGACTGCAACTGTTGAATTAACAGAGGCAGAGAGGATGTTTGGGGGTAGATGGGCCTTTCAATGTCTCCCAAATCAAGCCCTGTATGCTGGGAACTTCCTGGTAGTCTGATCCCAGGCAGGAAGGGAGGGTAAAGATGAAAGAAGTAAGTGACCCTTCCCTTCCTCTTCTCCACTCTACCACCTCCTACTTGGACTTGAAACCCAGAGGAAATCTCAAATTACAGGGTTCTGGGATGAAAAGTCACAGATAGGAAGAGCCTTGGATAATATCATCTGGCCTCAAGACCCTCCAGAAATCCACACATGCCCTTTGTGGGTGGGAAGATCAGCACTTAAGCCAGGCAAGTGGCTTGCCTAAGGTCACACAGCGAGTTTATAGCCTGCTGAGGAGCTGGTGACTCCAGACTCCCAGGTCTGTGCTTTGTCCTTGGCACCTTGTTCATTTCCACACCTTGTTGATTTCCAGAGGGCAGGTCCAAGGTGCAACAGAGTCTGCAGCCTGAGCCTCCAGTGAGCAGGAAGGACTGAAGACATATCCAGAAACTGGGATTTCTCCTGGCCTTGGGGATAAAGCTGTTCTATCACCTTATATGGAAATCCTCCCTAGCTCTGTCTGGCTGAGTGCCTGCTGGGCCAGGGGTGAGGGCAGGCAGATGAAAGTCCCATGCCAGCTGCCAGAGACTCAACACTGGGAGGTTTCTCTTGCACCTGCTGGCCCATCCATCAACCCTTTTCTTGCCTGATTCTAGTAGCCAGTGGCGGCGAGGCTGAAAAGGTTGTAGGCTGGCGGGCTGGCAGCCCAGGGGTTGGCAGGCTGATAACAGAAGGGTTGGGGTCAGAGTGAACAAAGCCTAGAGCCATCTTCCTCTGGGAAAGAAAGAAAACCAGACCTTCCCTAGGAAGGTCCAATCCTGGGAACAGGGAACAATCATAGCCCAGAGTCTAGGATTACAGACCTCAGGGGCCAGGTGAAGGCCTCTCAGAGTCAACAGCTAAAGAGTCCCTTTATCTAGACAAAGACACCCCACACAGTTAGCTGAGATGCTCATCTGGGGCAGGATTTACCTGGGGACTGTTACAATTCCTGAGAAAGAGATACTTGCTAACAGCCAGGCTTTGCAATAAAGGAACCAGAAGCAATCTCCCTGTCATCGGAGGGTGTATGAGAAGTGGTTGAATCAGTAACTGAGGATGCTGCAGAGATGACCAACCCCCAGGCACCTTCAACCTCTCAAAGCAAAAGGCAGCACAGTGCAAAAAGAGCCAGACTTTAATTAGCATATTCATTCTCTGAGGGCCTGGGGAGCCTCTGTGTGTGTGTGTGTGTGTGTGTGTGTGTGTGTGTGTGTGTGTGTGTGTGTGTGTGTGTGTGTGTGTGAACAGTCACAAATCCAAGGGCATAAAGAAGAGAGAAACCTGCATTGCCAGACTCAAGAGACAGAAGACATAATACCTTATAGCAACACGGCGCTTGAAGCCCATCTCACCACGATCTGTGACACCCAGGGTGGGCATGACCCTGAGGATGAACCCTTCTGAATTAAACATTTGGGCTTTAGAATCAAGAGACTATGGTTTGAATTCTGACTCTGCCACTTCCTGGGCAAATTACTTTGCCTCTCTGTCCTTCCATCTTTCCTCCTGAAAACCAAGTAGGCTCACAGTTCCACTGACTTACCTACAACTAGGGCTTGTAGGATCTGATCAGAGCAAAGGGCAGGCTAGAGGGCTTGCACAATGCCTGGCACCGGGGAAGCTAGGCTCCATAAGTGAAAGCTGGCATTTGTGAGAACATAGGAGCATGGGGCTGGACAGTGGCACACAGCGACAAGAGACATGGGGTGGGGGGCATTAGCAGCTGTGCCAGCCTCAGCCCTTCCCAAAAAGCTCCCCCGACCACACACAGGTATGCATGTGTATGTGACTGCAGAGTCTCTGCAACTCCCCAGCGGAACAACACTCCGGGCAAGGCTGAAAGTTATCCCATCTGCCTTCAAGAGTACCTCATTTACCCCTGCGATAAGCAGTGCTAAGCTGTGCTGAGAATTGCTAAGGTGGTCCTGACATGGATTCTCCTCCACGTCACTGCCCACCCGGCCAGCTCAGGCTGACTTCTCAGCCTTTCAGGACCTCACTGGATCCATGCCGACTGCTTTAACTTGCAAAAGCTGCTGGGGAGGACAGTGCCGAACAGTCAGAGAGGTTCCCGCCAACTCCACTGAGACCTGACCGTCCCGTCATCAGCGTCAACAGGCCACCTCCACTGACAGTCAGTTTATACTATCCTTGAGCATCGATTGGGCTGAGTCCTCACTCAAAGAAAACTGCCCTCTTTTCATTTGATAATTACCCTGGGGTCCAAGGGAAATTCATCTTGGTGTGGATTCTGGAGCGGAGGTCTTCCTCTTTCCAGTGACTACATAGGTGCCCTTTAGCTTTACCATCTGTAAAATGGGAATAAAAATGGCACCACTTTTTGGGGTTGCTGCGAAATGTGATTAGATTACAGTAAACATAAAGTTCTGGGCATAGTGCTTGCACATAGCACTTTCTCAATAAGTGGATAATACATTTAAAATCTGTTGCTGTTGTTCAGTCGCTAAGTCATATTCAACTTTTTGTGACCCCATGGACTGTACCACGCCAGGCTCCTCTGTCCTCCACTATCTCCTGGCGTTTGCTCAAACTTACATCCATTGAGTCGATATTGCCATCCAACCATCTTATCCTCAGTCACCCCTTCTCCTCCTGCCCTCAATCTTTCCCAGCATCAGAGTCTTTTCCAATGAGTAAGTTTTTTGCATAAGGTGGCTAAAGTATTGGAATTTCAGCTTCATCATCAGTCCTTTCAAAAAAAATATTGAGGGTTGATTTCCTTTAGGATTGACTAGTTTGATCTTGCTGTCCAAGGGACTCTCAAGAGTCTTCTCCAACACCACAATTCAAAACCATCAATTCTTTGGCCCTCCGCCTTCTTTATGGTCCAGCTCTCACATCTGTACGTGACTACTGGAAAAACCATGGCTTTCACAATTTCGACATTTGTCGGCAAAGTGATGTCTCTGCTTTTAGGTTTGTCATAGCCTTTTTTCCAAGAAGCAAGCATCTTTTAATTTCTTGGCTGCAGTCACCATTCACAGTGATTTTGGAGCCCAAGAAAGTAAAGTCTGTCATTGTTTCTACCTTTTCCCCTTCCATTTGCCATGAAGTGATAGGGATGCCATGATCTTATTTTTTTTAATGTTGAGTTTTAAGCCAGCTTTTTGACTCCCCTCTTTCACGCTCATCAAGAGGCTCTTTAGTTCCTCTTCACTTTCTGTCATTACAGCAGTATCATCTGCATATCTGAGGCTGTTATTTCTCCAAGCAATCTTGATTCCAGCTTGTGAGTCATCCAGCCGGGCATTTCACATGATGTACTCTGCATATACATTAAATAAGCAGGGTGACAACATACAGCTTTGTTGTACTCCTTTCCCAATTTTAAACCAGTCCATCATTTCATGTCCGATTCTAACTGTTGCTTCTTGACCCGCATACAGGTTTCTCAGGAGACAATTATAAGGTAGTCCAGTACTCCCATCTCTTAAAGAATTTTCTACTTTGTTGTGATCCACACAGTCAAAGGCTTTAGTGTAGTCAATAAAGCAGAAGTTTTTCTGTAATTCCCTTGTTTTCTCCATGATCCGTCAAATGTTGGCAAATGTAATTTGTAATTTCCTTTCTTTTCATTTTTCTTTATGAAAAGCATTAAGAATTTCTCACCTGAGCCAGACCTCCTGTTAAATAAACAGGAGGTTTATTTAAACAGCCTAGATGCTGTCTTTGACAGTTAATGCTGAGGGCAACCTGTGAGTGACAGTATGGAAACCAGCTGTCATTGATCATTTACTATTAAAAGTAAGTGGTGAGGGATAGATCCCTTCTTGCGCTTCCCCATCTTTGTGGGCCATCCCTGAGACACACTGTAGATATTCAATGGCCTTTTAAAGCACGTTGGTCTACCTACTATGTCAACACAGTCTACCAAAACGCGTGTCTCAAGACACCATCATTGTAGAATGGAAGTTTAACAGTCAGAAGAGTAGCCTTGAGGTATTGACCATTTACTACACATTGACCATTAAGAGCTGAGCTTGCACTAAATACTTCATAGGGATTATTTCAATCTTCCAAACAATCTCACAGGCATGGCTATTACTATTGTCCTAATTTTACAGAGGGGTAAAGCAGAAATTTCAAGGGGTCATCTGTCCAAGATCACATAATTAGTAAGCCAAAGAGCCAGGATTTGATCACAAGTCTTTCTGCCTCCAGAATCCCATCTCTTAAACATTGCTCGGGTAGGTATCAGGACATAGTTACAAGACAAAAGTGAGGCTTAAGAGCTTTACAGAGCATGGATATAGATGTCTCCAGTTGGGGGTCTCACTGAATGACACAGCCTATGTGTCTGAGACAGGTCTTCCAAAACCTTGTTCCCTCCCACAGAGCCCTGGGACTAGTCTCCAAGCCACAGTTCATAGGCCCAGCCACAAGGCTAGACCCTTATCTGGCCAACCAGAGGCTACCTTTATCCTTGTCCATCCAGCACAGATGCCAAAAGCTGGAGATTCTCTGGGGGCCCCTGGGGGAGTACTTAAGGGTATGGCACTCTTGGGGATACTGGTGCTCTGACACTGTAGTGGACCAAGAATTGCAAATGGCCCTAAGAGCCAACCCTATAAACTATCCCACAGTCACCAGCCCACACTGCAGGAGCCAGAGATTCCCATACAGAGGCCTCCAGAGTTCCTCCAAAGGCTGACTGCTCAGCTCCCCAGACCATCATCTGCTCTCCCTCTTGTCCAGTCTCCATCTGCAGAGGGCACGATGGGCCAGTGAGCAGCCCCAAAGAGAGAGTCCAGAGAAGGAAAGCATGAGCGGGAAGAGACAGATAGACAAAGCTCCCAGCAGCAGCTGCTCAGGGAGGCTGGATTCTCACCTCTAATCTACTTCTGCAGATTATGCATCGTGCAGTCAATGTGGGAGAAATACCACGATTTACATGACAAGGACCAAAGGAGAGAATTATGGCAAATCAATTCTGCATGAGGAGATAAAGCCCCATATTTAATGTATGCGGTGAAAGGTAGAAATTCAATTCTCATAACGTCAGATGAAGCTGATTAAAACTGACATTCATTATTAGTATGATGATTTTTCCCTCTCTTCTTGGACTTGAACAAACAGGCCCCATAAAGACAGGGTTGTAGAACACCATCGTGAATGGGCAAGTGAATGAAGAAAGGGCGGCTCTGGCCATTGCCACGGACGATCCCTCCGGAGAAGGAGCTACGAGAATAGCACCAATTACTCTCGCTGAGGCTGGCAAAGAGCAGACAGTATAGCACGGCCTTGGGAAGTGCTGGCTGAGCCCTTTGCAAGCCTCATGGCCAGCGGTGAGTCACTCTTCCCTCTCTGAGCTCATCTTCCTTTTGGCCAAATGAGAGACATCGGACTCTTGCAGTGCTCCCCAAAGCTCACCTAAGGATGCCTCATGAAAGGGGGTCTTGTAACCAAATATGTGAGGCTGTCCCACAGACCAGATTCTTCTCTGGGCCCTCCACAATGCACATTAGTAAAGCGAAGCCTCTAAAGAGTTGTGCAGCAAAGAAACCCCTGTTGAATCTTGTTTAACCCTGGGATTTCTTAGATCAGGGTTGGCAAACTTTTTCTGTACAGGGTCAGACAGTAAATATTTTAGGTTTGGCAGATCATACAGATACTAATACAACCACTCAACTCTATAACTGTAGAGTGAGACCAGCCCTAGACAAAAGGCAAACAAAAAGGTGTACTCCCATAAGACTTTATTTAGAAACATAGCTGTGAGCCATAGTGGGTCAGTCTTTGCCCTAGATCATGAACTACTGCAGCCCCCAACCTTCTTTTTCTATGCAAAACTTACTAACAGGTCAAAAAGTGAAACGGGTAGAAGGTTAGGTCTAAATCCCAGTTCCGTTGGGCAGTAATTTTGAATCCTTGGGTAAATGAACTCTGTTACAGCTCCTGGCACATAGATGGATGGGTGGGTGGGTGGGGTATTCAACATGACAATTTACTGTAAGACTATCCATAAAGCACTTGCCACAGCAACTGTCACATAAATGCTCAATTACCATGTTGTTGAGGATCATTATTATTATTACTAATAATAAGCAGTGGAGTGTTCTTTGAAACACCCTGAAGAAACAGTCTCTGAAAAGCCCCTTGGGCGCCTGCATTCTGTTAGGTAAGGAGTGGGAAGACCAGCTACCATTGTGTCACCAGAGCTGTGGTGGCAAAGCCCTCTCGTGGAGTTTCCAGACTCTCATCATTAATTTCCCATCAGAGTTCATCCTCCCTGACCTCTCTGTCAGAGAAGTTTCTTTAGCTTCCTTTCAGCTCAGTTAATTATACCTGACACAGTGACCAGGCCACCAAATGAACTGCGGCTCAACTCACAGCCACCCTCCAGACTCAGCCCCACGCAGCTGGCTCAGGCAACTTGGTGAGAGCGGCCACCCCACCTCCATAGGCCCTGTCCAGATGGCCAACGTCACGGGAGACCTCGGGGAGCTGGGAGTTATGCTAAAAGTGTGTGCCCATCTAATGTAACAAAAAACAGTTCCTTGGATGTCTGGCAAAGCCTCATTTTTAATGATCTCATTATTGGGGGCAGGGGGGGGGGGCTTGTTTCTAAAGTAGACATTGTTTGTGTATCAGAATTTTTGCACTGACAAGCAAAGGAGCCTTGCCTTGGGACAGAGGAGGAGAGAGGCTGGCTAGGGGTAATGGTAACCAGAAGGAAAAGGAGATGGGAATGACAGCCATGTGTGTGTGCATGTTTGCATATGTGTGTGCATGCATGAGTGAGCATGTGTGTGCGTGCACAGCATACAGGCTAGGGCAGCAGGCAAGACCTTGGTTTTTTTCTTGTTTGGTCCAAGCTTAGGTTGAGTCCTGTCTTCTTCTTGTACTATGTTTATACTTGCAGAAGCAAGTGCTAACCCTGACACATGGTAGGTCCTCAATATATTATCACTGACTGATCAATTGAAACATTTGATAAATTAACAAACCTAGAAGCGCATTAAAAAGCAGAGACATCACTTTGCTGACAAAGATTCATACAGTCAAAACCATGGTTTTTCCAGTAGTCATGGATGGACGTGAGAGTTGGACCATAAGGAAGGCTAAGCGCCGAAGAATTGATGCTTTCAAACTGTGGTGCTGGAGAAGACTCTTGAGAGTCTGTTGAACAGCAAGGAGATCAAACCAGTCAATCCTAAAAGAAGTCAATCCTGAATATTCATTGGAAGGACTGATGCTGAAGCTGAAACTCCAATACTTTGGCCACCTGATGCAAAGAGCCAACTCACAGGAAAAAACTTTGATGCTGAGAAAGGTGGAAGGGCAGGAGGAGAAGGGAGCAACAGAGGGTGAGATGTTTGGATAGCAGCATTGACTCAATGGACATGAGTTTGAGCAAACTCCAGGAGATAGAGGAGGACAGGGAAGCCTGGCGTACTACAGTCCATGGGGTTGCAAAGAGTCAGACAAGACTTAGCAATTGAACAACAACAACTATTCCCCCTCCTTTTTCTTCGACTCTGGGCTGTTAGGCCCTCGTTGTGTTCCCCCTTGGCGAACAAGCAGGCTGCTCTGATGTTGTCTCCTGGAAACCCTACTTTCTTCTCCCACCCCCTCACACCGGAAGCCCTCCATCAGGGATCCCTGCAGGCCTCTGGCCCTGGACCTGCCTGTCCAATCACACCCAGTGACCCAGGCTTCCCTTTCTTTGCTGACACGGAGTTTGTGGTTTCCTCCGTCCCTCTCTGCTGCTGTCCCTCTATGAACCCTCCTCCCTCACGCCTCAGGGGGAGCTCGTGCACTGCGCCCTGCCTCTCTCCCCTGACACCCACACTTTCTCTAATTGACCCAGATCATTTTCTACCTGATAAAACTCTTTTTAATAGACAGCCCTTATTATCCTCCTAAGGGCTCTTTGAAGGCTTTTGAACATCTTTCCAGGAAAAGTTGTTACTTGGAGCGATAAATGCTGAATTTGTCATGATAGCTATGCATTAGCCTTTGTACTGGATGGTGTTTGCACTTGGCAGAGCGCCGTCACAGGGGAATCAGGGCTGTGCTGGAGGCCACCCAGAATGTAGAGTCCAAGGCTCAAACTTTAAATCCTGGCTCCCCTCCTCCTGGCTGAGAAACTTCAGGCAAGGCCCTCCACCTCTCTGAGCTTCTGTTTCCACATTTGTAAAATGTAGTTGGTCTTGACCCCAGCCTTATCTAACTCAGGGAGAGGCCACAGGAATGAAATGAGATGATGAATTAAAAAAGAAGCCCTGTAAACCTTCAGGCATCATAATAACAGTAATTTCCTGCAGCCTGCTCTGTGCCAGGCTCTGCTGGGAATCCTCATGAAGGCTGTGAGTTTCCTCGTACGGTCCCCAGTTTAAGATGAGAAAAAGCGAGGCTCAGAGAGAAGTGATATAACCAAGGCCATCCAGACCATTCAGTCCCAGTTTCCATCCAACTGTGGAGTTTCCACTCTGCCACACGGTGGGCATTGGATTATTTATGACTCTAAGGGAGGAACCGACATCTCAGGGGGCAGCAACCCTACTCAATAAATCCTTCTTGATTAACCGTTTGAATGCATACGATATAATAAATAATGCAAATAAATCGATGCAGCTCCCTGCCCTCTAGGAGTTTTTGGTGTAATGCAAGCAGCAAACATTTCAGGAGACAGAGAACAGCAGTCTGACATAAAAGGGCCATAAACATGACAGGTTTTACGGGGTTTAGCAATCTTTTCTTAGCAAGGCCCTCATCAGTGTTCCTCTGCCAACACCGATGGAGGGCTGAATGGCTGGTTCACCCTGACAAGTGTTTTCATAGTCTTATCCCAAAAGATCATTTTGCCTGACTCAAGACTGGCTAGACTTATCTTCCTGTGGCCCAGTTTGGGGGCAAAGGACCCCCCAGGGAACATGATATGATGGGGGGCGGGGAGTGATCATTCCTCAACTTCAAACCTCCCTGGATGCCCCATGCTTGGCAAGGAGGGGCAAACTGGAGCAAGGACAGAAGGAAGGTCCACAATTGTGCCTGTTGGTACTGTGCAGGATGCCCTGACCCAGGGTGAGGATGGGGTGGGCTACACTCCAGCTCTGAGTCTTCCTCCTGGCGGGGAACGTGGGTGTCATACTTCATTTCCCCAAATCCAGGCCAGACAACACCAGTGTCCCAAGATGCTCCATGAAAATCACTTCCCTGGTAAATCCATTTGAGAAGCAGATGCACGTCAGTTCATCAAGGGCCCTGGAAAGGCCTGCGTATGGGGGTAGACTTGACTGTGTCTAACGGTGCCTTCCAGTGAACCCTATTCATGTCCCGTGGAGCTAATGTCATCCGAAATACAGTTGGAGAGATAACATCCTTTCTTTTCACATAGAAGGACACTGGGGGCAAAAGTGGGGGCCAGATGGGATGGCTGCCTAGGATCAGTCAGTCAAGCACCAAGGCCAATATCTGGGCCTAGAAGTTTCAGCAATAGCCCAGTGATTGGGAACAAAAGTACCCATAGGAGAAAAGCAGCCCAGCTCTAAGGAAGCAAACAAAAAAGTCTCTGGATGATTTAGCTCACATCTTCTTATATTTTAATATGTCATGAGTTTGGGCAATTGTTTTGCCTATTAGATAAATAATAGCACAAGAGTTGGGGCTTCCCTGATAGCTCAGTTGGTAAAGAATCTGCCTGCAATGCAGGAGACTCTGATTCAATTCCTGGGTTGGAAAGATCCACTGGAGAAGGGAAAAAGCTACCCACTCCAGTATTCTGGCCTGGAGAACTAGCCCATGGGGTCACAAAGAGTCAGAAAGGACTGAGAGACTTTCACTTTCATTTGACTCCATCAAAAGTATATCTCAGACAGTAAAAGCATCTGCCTGCAATGCGGGAGACCCAGGTTCAATCCCTGGGTTGGGAAGATCCCCTGGAGAAGGAAATGGCAACCCACTCCAGAGTATATATAGCACAAGTGTGATATATATATATATACATACACACACACACACTTGTTGGAGAAGGGAATGGCAACCCACTCCAGTATTCTTGCCTAGGAAATCCCATGCACAGAGGAGCCTGGCAGGCTGCAGTCCATGAGTTGCAAGAGTCCGACATGACTTGCAACTAAATAGTAACAGATATACTCTTTTTTTCCCCAATTATTTTTATTAGTTGGAGGCTAATTACAATATTGTAGTGGTTTTTGCCATACATTGATATGAATCAGCCATGGATTTACATGTGTTCCCCACCCTGAACCCCCCTCCCACCTCCCTCCCCATCCCATCCCTCTGGGTCATCCCAGTGCACCAGCCCCGAGCACTTGTCTCATGCATCCAACCTGGACTGGCGATCAACAGATATACTCTTAATGGCAACTGACATTCAGTCTCAGGGTTTGGAAGCAAAAGGGAGCCACTCCTCAGCCCCTGTGATTTCTATGAATGTACAGGTCAAATGGTATCAGCTCTTTTGATTTCTAAAGAGAAGCAAGATGGATTTAAATATTTCTAAAAATATATTTTTGCAGGCTGAATTTTGTCAGTGGGTCCCTGGTCTGTGTGTGTTAGACCCTTCTCTTTCATCCACGTCTGCTCCTCTCCTCAGATGGCTGAACACTAGCGCTGTCCGGCAATCAAGGGCAGTACCAGGCGGGTCAGCAGGAGGCAGAGGTTTCCCTTGGCCAGTTTGCTCTGCTCTGAGGGACTCCCCGCAGAGATGAATTAGGACAACAGTGCTCTGCAAACAGCCGTTTTCAACATAAATATTGCCAGGTTTGGGCTAGATATCAGCCCAGCCTGTAATCCAAACAAAATAGACCATTGTCCTGTGATTATTTTTCCTTTGGACAAAAGCCTCTGAACACTTGGTTTCCCATTTTTTAACCTCTGTATTTATGGGCCATGTTAATTTAATTCAGCAGCTCCGCCTTCCAACGCGGTTCAAAAGCGGCCGGGGATTTGCATTTCATGATCTCAAAGCCTTTCTGGTCTGCCGGGGCTGCCCTGAAAGGGAGGCTTTGTCCTCTTCATCCTGAGAAAGAAGAGGACAGAAAAGCCACCCAAACGCTTTGACATAATGCAAAACATCCTCGGCAGCTACACACACGGCTGCTCATCTCCCAGAAACAGAGACGGCCTCAGAACACTTGGAAAGTTCTGGAACAGTCTGTCTTGGCCCTCACAGCTGTGGGCTGTGACCAGGGAATGGAGCTCTCCCCCTTCCCGGGAGCTTGACCCAGGCCCACCTAGAGGTGATTGGAAGTGCCGGCTGCTGGCCGGTCAGGCTGGGCCAGTTGTTCACTGGACTAGCTTGAGCCCTGACCAGGCTGCCAGGCTGTCTTCTCTAGAATCAGGGGGCGGGAGGGGCTTCCCTGAATTTCACCCACCACTTTTTTCACAGTGTGCCCAGCATGGGGCTAACCGCTTCGGAAGCTATCCCTCAGCTCAACTTCACAACAGATGGGATGGGATCTGTGACTGTCATATCACAGATGGGGAAACCGAGGCCTACAGAGACAGAGTGAACTGCCCGAGGGCTCAAAGTCTCTTGAAAGGAAAAATAAAGGATTCTCTTTGGAAAGCAAAGTTGACTTTTTTTCATCTGGCCTCAGAAGATGACTTTGATTTTGATTTCCATGACTGAAAATGGATTTTCATTTTTCTTTTCTAATGTAAATTTCTAACAGAACAAATCATCCACGAATGTATTCCAATATGTTCTTTTTACAAAATGTTACAGGTAAGGCTTCAAGCTCCTCAGACCATTCTGCTCCAGTCCTCACCCCTTCCCGATACCCACATCCCAAGTCTCTCATCCCCTCACCCAAAGGTAGCCCCTGAAAGCAGCTTCCACGTCAACCTTCTGCTATTTTTCTGAACAGTTACATACTATTTTAACGGCTATGCATCACTTACATACTATTTTAACAGCTATGCATGGTTGTAGTATTTGCCCTTTTTTAATAAAATGGTCATTATATTGTCTATATCTTTCTACAAGTTCCTTTTTGCAGTCAATAAGCTCTTGGAGAATATGGAATATAGCCAATCTAGAACTTTCGCAGTCTTCTTACCATGCTCCATGGTTCGGCCACACCATGGTTCACTTAGCTGTTCAGTGTTTGCACTCTTACACTCTGCAGGGCCAGAGCAGCCCAAGCCTGCTTCCTGGGGCACAACTATGATTATCTTTTCAGAGCCGATGTGAAAAATGGGATTGCAGTAGGCGACACGTACTGTTTG
This sequence comes from Dama dama, assembly GCF_033118175.1. Taxonomy (NCBI): domain Eukaryota; kingdom Metazoa; phylum Chordata; class Mammalia; order Artiodactyla; family Cervidae; genus Dama; species Dama dama. The sequence continues at coordinate 25,491,591 of NC_083682.1, read as the reverse complement.
TTCCCGACATCCTCTCACTTCTTCTGTCATAAAGAACCCAGACTTCTCAGTTTAGGTTCCCTGAACCCATCTCTGGCGTAGAGTGTGCAGACAGAGGTTTACTGGGGAGAGATCTCAGGAGGGCCACCTACAAGCAAGTGAGGAAGGCACACTGGGCCTGCAGTGCTCTTCCAACCAGGCCCCAGTGGGCCCCTAGAGGACCTCTGCAGTGGAGCTGGAATGCCCCTTCAGAACTGTCCCAAATTGATCAAGGGGGCCGGGACTTTTTCTGCCTGCATAAGCCAGGTACTGGCAAAAATGGCCTCCTTCTGGAAGGGGGTGTGATCCTAGGCAAGGTGGCTCCCTGTGGCTCTGGGCAGTGGCCAGAGAGAGCCACAATGGTGTGCTCAGTCACCGATATTCCCAGAGCCAGGGATGGGATGTCAGCCCTGAAGAGGGATCTCGGTCATGTAGCAGGGTATCCGCTGCACCTACTTCTGGAAGAGGGACTCCCTCTCCCAGGCTACCCCCAGCTAAGTGCACATGATGAGCTTCTGACCAATGGGACCTGCACTAACATGAGTAACTTCTAGGCTCAGCCATAGCGGGATCATCTCAGACTCCTGCAGGAGAGAATAATTAACTTCAGTGGTATTTAGATCAATTGTATTTGAAGTTTCTCTGAAAAACAGCTGAACAAATATACTGACTAGTGTACCACATGATTGGACATGCATTTTCAAATAAATTTAGTGACCAAGGTGCTACCAGGCCTCTTCCCCCTTACCCACATCTGTGCGAATTTATCCCGCTACCTCAGAATATGAGCATTTCATTTCATGAAAATGACTTTGTACTGAGCCATCTAACCGGGGCCCATTTCTGACCTATTTGTAAGGGTTCTAGCAATGGGTAAGGATTCTGTCAGATGCATGGAACAAAGCAAGCCTAACTTGGCAGGAAACAGACCCAAACAGATCTCCCCACCAAGCTATATTGGGCTTCCCCGGTGGCTCAGTGGTAAAGAATCCCCCTGCAATGCAGGAGATGCAGGAGACGCGGATTCAATTCCTGGATCAGGAAGATCCTTTGGAGGAGGGCATGGCAACCCACTTCGGTATTCTTGCCTGGAGAATCCCATGGACAGAGAAGCCTGGCAGGCTGGAGTCCATAGGGTCACAAAGAGTCAGACACGACTGAAGTGACTGAGCGCGCATGAATGCAAGCCATGTTAGCTCCAGCTCCTGGCTTCAGCTGGCTCGCACCTCAAAGAACAACTGGGACCAACGAAGCTCTATGAGTCTAAGCCAGAACTCTAAACTCAGAAACCTTGGCTCCAATCCCATCTTGGCTGCTTTCTTGGGAGCCCTGGGAAGATTCCTATGGGTCCTCTGTCTTCTTATCTGGAAAACCTGCCGGCCTGTGGCACAGAGGGGGCTCTTCACCCAGAGCTGGAACAGCCTCCAGTTAATCATGGTGCTTCTGTGGGTCACACAGCTGAGCTGCTGAGGAACCCCACCTAGGAGGGCAGGCAGCATCAGGCTTGGCTGCCGTTGCTGAGTAAATGATGGTTTTATTATCAAAACTTCGGGCAGAGTATCATCTTCTCAGCAGGCACCATTGAGTTTATTTACAGCACAGCCTGAATCAACCAGGAGACAAGGGCTGAGGAGAAACACCTCCAGGGAGAAAGGCAGTAACACTTCCTGAGGGCCTAGGATGAGCCAGGCGCTTACAAACATCACCTGATTTGATCTTCCCGACAACCTGCAAGCCCTTAGTCTAGCTACTGATAAGGAAATCGGGACCCAAACTGAACACAATTGCTTGGGCTGACCGAGTTGCTTCAGCTGAAGCTGAAGTTGCTGAAGCAATTGACACAATTGTTTCAGACTAGCCCTGTGTGGCACCAGGATTCAATAATAATAGCATTACTGCGTGCATGCTAAGCTGCTTCAGTTGTATCCGACTATCTGTGACCCCATGGACTGAAGCTCACCAGGCTCCTCTGTCCATGGGATTCTCTAGGCAAGAATACCGGAGTGGGTTGCCATTCCCCTCTCCGGGGGATCTTCCTGATCGAGGGATGCAGCCAGAGTCTCTTGCGGCTCCTGTATCGTAGGCAGATTCTTTACCACTGAGCCACCAAGTAATAGCATTACTACTAATAATATTAATAACTCTCATTTCCATGTCATATCTATATTGAGACATTGTTCTCAGCATTTTGCAAAACTCCACTACTGAATTCTCAGGACGACTCTGTAGGGTAAATCTTCTAATTATCCCCAATTTATGGATGAGGAAACTAAGACACAGAGTGGTTAAATAATTGGCCAAAGTCACACAGCAAGTAAAAGTTGGAGCTGGGATTTGAATGAATAGCCTTGTTTTGGAATCCATGTCCTTCTCCACATGTCCTCTGGGTTCACTGCCTTGTATTTGTCCTGACACAGTCAGCTTGCTACAGAATAATGGAGTTCAAAGGGATTATGGAGCACATAGTCTAATCTCCCCATTCTACAGATGGGCAAACTGAGACCCAGAGATGACATGGTACTTGACCAATAACACACAGATGAGAGCAACAATGCTTGGAGCAGAACCAAGATGGAAGAAATGAGCCAAAATTCATCACTAAGTTTAAAACAAGGTACTTTTCACCCTGAGCCTCTTTTTTTCTTTTTTTTTTTAATTTCAACAGATCTGTGGTTCTCAGCAAGCTGGTGGCTCTAGCTGTGGTGAAGGCCCCAGCAGAGGATGTGAGGGCAGCTTTTGTGGGAAGAGGAACCGAGTGAAGCTGGGCAGTGGCATGGAAGGCTCTAGGGGCTCTGGAAGCCAGGCGGGTGGCCAGGCAGCCACAGTCAAGCACCACAGAGGGTGGAATTCTACCAGACTGGTCGGGCTAAGCAATGCCCTCTTCATGTTTACTAGCTGGAAATTGAAAGCGAATACCAAATGAAGAGGGCAATGGTGAGGTAATCACCACTGAGAAGTCATAGAGGGTCATGGTTAGAATGAGGACTCCTGGGTCCGCTTCATCATTGGCTCTTGGTGTGACTACAGACAATTGCTTAATTTCTCTACCCCTTGGGTCTTGCCCTGATAAAACCATGATGAGCAGCATGTCTCATCTACTGGCGAGAACTAAAACCACAGACAGTCCGAAAGGGCATAACACACATCAAGCACAGAGTAAGCGCTCAAGAAACAGTTGTTGCTCTTGCTTCTTGTTGCTACTGTGACTAGCTGGGCACCAACCCTGTGACCTGATTCAGGGCATTATAATCATTTTTCTCACTCACCCACCGGCTGTGGTGGGTATATTATATCCAATTCACAGATGAGCAAATGGAGACTTGGAAGGATTAAGTAATTTGCACCAGGGAAGCAACTGACTTCTTAATGTGAGCGATTTACATGGAGCCCTATCTCTCTCCGTGTGCAGTGTTTAGAATGGTACTGATAAATGAGGACATAGCCAAGGGTGCTGGGAAAGTCACCAGAAAAGGGAGGTGGGGGAGAGACACAGAAGGCAAATTTCAATGCAAATGCAAATGACCTTCATTAAAATAAGAGAATTTGGAGGGGTCTGATTTTCTCCCTTAGCCCCACCATTCTCCACACTTCTCTGCCCGCTCTGGCTCAGAGGCTGACTGTAGACCCCCTTGCCCTCCAGGCCAACATGAGGCCCTGCCTGACACGAGAAGGGATAAAGAAGAAAGAGGGGTTGGTGGAGGGGCTAATTCCCCAGCTCCCTCCCTGCCAAACTGTCTCATTCTTCATTTTGAGGCCAAGGCTGCTGTCGGGGAGCCCCTTGTCCAAGGCTACAGCTTTCTCCCCTCAGCCCTCAAGCCTGGGGCTTGGCACAGCTCCTGCTTTTCCTATTGGTTCCCTTAACCCTGCCCATGCACTTGTAAATAGTCCCTTGATTAAGCTCTCTTCAACCAGTACTTTTTGGTGAAACCCCTACCAGAACCCTCATCTGGGTTATAAGGTTCCAGGGAGCTTATGGTACAGAAATGTCACTTGAGTCATTCTGATTCTCCTGGAGGCTGTCTAGGGAACACTCCTGACACCTTTCGTGAGTTCTCAGGGTAGTCAACAGCTCCCCAAAGCCCTGTGGCTCAGCCAGCACTGATTCACTAGTTCTTCAGGGTTTTCCAACTTCCTTCAGCCCCAGAGAGACAGGGAATCTTTGCAGAAACAAACTCCCACGAGTCAGTGTAAGGGCTGCCTGGCAAGGTCTGGATTGACCCCCTAGCCAAGGGCAAGTTCAGTGCCAGTGATCTCCAGGACTGGCAACCCTCCTTTCGTGGTGTTAATAAAGAGGCAGAGGTGACAGAAGAGACTTAAGGGTAGCCTTATTTTGCATTCTTGCCTCCTTTTAAGAAGACAGAGACACAAAGGGAGAGCCTCTCTTGGGGCTTTAGTACAACTGGCCAGAGTTGCCTGGCTGGAAAAATTCAATACAACAAGGGAAAAAAAAAAAAAAACTGAAAGAAGTGCAGAAAGAAAATACAGAAATAGGTAGAAACTGCAGTACAGCCAGAAACAAATGAAGCCAGATCAAGAATATAATTTTTGGATTTCAATGGTTCCTCTTCCCTTCCGACCTTGCTCTTTCCAACTCCTGCCAGATTTGCCAAGGAAAAGCCTGCCAGGATCCTGCAAACAGGTAAGAGTGTACCTGGTGAGGTGATGCTAGAGGCCGTCATGGAATGCTAGAGATGAGGAACACAGCAACTAACAGCACAGACTATATGGGGCGATGGCTCTGGTAGACCAGATGGCTTAATTGCAGGGTTGGCAGAACTGGATTCTAGGAAAGGTAGGTCTTTTTCTGTTCAGTCTGGCAGAGAATACATGATCCTCTGGTCACCAGAGGCCAATCTTTTAAGGCCCTTGCTATCCTCTGTCCCATCCCACAGAACTGATGGCAAAGGCCAAAGGTCATAGTCTAAAGAGATGGCCTTCCCACCACTTCTGCCTCACCCTGGTGGCCTGCCGCAGCTTATTCTTGATTCATGGGCATTCTTGGAGCCAGAAGTGGAGCCAGGGGAGCAGCCTCCATCTTTGGGGGGCACTGTGTTCCCTGGAAAGGGTGGGGATTTGGGTGTCACGCTGTCTGGGGTTTGCTTCCAACTCTGCCACTTGGGCAAAATGCCTACAAGTTTTTGAATACTTTCCATCCACCAGGTACAATGCCAGGAGCACTGCATGAAATTCCCTCATTTAATCCTCATGAGAATTCATATGACAGTCCCACGAGTTAAGTTGGGTTATCCCTATTATACAGGTCCAAGGTTCCAGACACAACATGCAGGAACTCAAATATCAGATCTTCATTTTCAAAATCTCTGCACTCAACAGTTATGTCATCTGTATTTCATATAACTTCTTGGCACTTCAATTTCCTCTTCCAAAAAATAGGGTACAAGCAGCTACCTCGGAATGAAAGGACCTAGAAACATCTCCATAAAAATAGTTTCCAGTTTTTGAGATTTACCACAGATTTACCATCCACCTTCAGACAGCCCGTCCCAGGGACAGGACACTGATCCCAGCAACAAGAGGTCATTCTGATTCACCCGCATATCTGAGAATCCACAGATCCGCATGAGAAAAAAGATATTTCCTGATGCTTCTTTTGGCAACATTGGATGTCAGGTCTCTCCTTTTAACTTACTCTCCGTTTTATGCTGTTTCTCAAGGAAAATCTGTCCATCCAGGGTGTAAGGGAACAAGCTTCTGACCACCAAAGGAAACGTAAATTGGTATAAAAATTCCTGGAAAGCAAGCCAGCCATGAGCATCACAAGTAGTTTTTTTGTCTTGTTTAAGTTCGTAGCTCTTACCCACTTCTAGAGATGGATCAGAGATCCATTTCTGATCAGAAATTCCAGGTAAGATTTATGTTCAAAGAGGCTTATTATTTTCATTTATTGTAGTATAACTAATTATAGTATTTATTATTTTGAATAAAACTGAAAACAGCCTAAATGTCCAACGATAGATAGTGGGTTAGATATGGTATATTTACACAGTGTTATGCCTTGTTGGTTAGGTAAGTTATGGTTCTTCTAAAAAAAATTATCCCTGAGCTATCAAAAATGTTAATCTGAAAAGAACATCTTATCATGGAAGCATGTGAATACAATTTAAAAATCAAGTCACAAAAGTATACATACAACATGATCCCAACTTAGATGCAGATAGAAGGGAAGAAAGGGAAAGAAGGAAAGAGAGAGGAGATGAGGGGAGGGAAGGGAGAGAGGAAGGGAGGAAAGTAGGAGGGAAGGGAGGGAGGGGGGAGGTATGGATCATGGGGGATAGGAAGAGAGAGAGACATTCCAAATTTACAGGAGATATATCTAAAATATGCTTTTCTTCTCGGTAACAAGTCTAGAAATAATTATTTTTTCCTTGTAGCTTTGTATTTTCCAAGTTCCCTACAGTGATTACAACTTGGTATTTTCCAAGTTCCCTACAGTGCTTACCGGTAAGAGTTTTATAAGGAAGCGGGGTGGAGGCCATCTCTGCCCAGTGAAGTGTCCTGAACGTCTCCCTTTCCCCTCCCTGCCTAACTGCCAGCCTCTTCTGGGCTCCACCCATGGCTCATTCAGAGCCTTCTGTGCAGCTCACTCCCGAGCCACGTGGAGCTGAGAATAAGCAAACGTCAGTGCATTCAAGAGTCAAAGAGTGGGCATGGTGAATGGACAATTTTCCGGTGCATCTCTCTGTACCACAAAAGCAATTCATCGTCTGGGACTAGTTCCAAGAAACGCTCATCTGCTCTGAGCAGCAGCTGGCTCCAGCACCTGCACACCTCTTACCTTGTTCCCAGACCTTCAGACATAAAAGCAAAGAGGGATGGCAGGCAAGCCCATTCACCCCCGAACTGGAAATGATCCCTCTTGCCAAGGGTGTCGCCGCCAGTCACATCTCAGGGACAGGCCCAATAGGGGCATTTGGTGGAAGAAATAAGGAGCTGTGGGCAGGTGCAAATGGATTTTCCACAGTGAGGTCACAGGAGGAGAAATCCCACCGATACAGACAAAATGGTAAGTCTGACCTGTTACTTTGGCCCATCACCCAGTGCAGCCACAAGGCTTTTACAAATGCTGTCTGTCTTCCCATCTGGCATGGTGCTATAAAAATTTAAATGAAATACCAAACACACACAGCACCAAATTACTATCATCATCACTCTCTGATGGAAACAAGAAATTCTGCTAACTGAACTCTCTCTTGTAAACTGCATTTTAATGAAGCTAACATTTATGTGTATTTCTAGACCCCTGTGTCTCCCCAGAAAGCATCATACATTATTGGGACCAGTTGGTGCTTTACCATCAGAACTTTAACCGTTTAATTTCCTCTCTACTGATTACCTTCGGGGTTCACCTCTTGGGAAAAGACTATTTCTAATCCTAAAATATTAGAAAAAGTAAAGGAATTTGGGTACCTGGGTTCTAACTGCAGCTCCCCCACTAATAAGCTGAACCTCAATTTCCCCAACTGTAAAATGTCTACCATATGTTTGAGGATCAAGTGAGACATAAAGTGTAAACTATAGTGACTCCTCAAATAAATGTGATTAATGTTATATCATCTTCCATTCTCAGGGTTCAGCTGTAAACTTTCACAAAAACCCTAAACGGAGAATCTTTTCTCCAGTTCCCCTCTCTACAACCTTCCAACATACAAAATGCCCAGCATTTCATTCTTAATCTTTCATCATGAATCTGAAATTTTAGAGGCTTTTTTGGCGAGCTAGTTAATTGAATTTGATTTATTTAACAGCAATTAAAATAATTAAAATCTTCTGGAGAAATAACGATCATTTAATACCAGAGAAAGCACCTTTATTTTTTAAAAAATGAAGACTTTTGATTCTACTCCACCTATAAATACAGACTAATCTTGATATACTTGTGGCTACCACAGCAGGGCAGTCCTCCCTCCAGCAGGGGGCTCCCTTTTTTCTTGGACAACCAGGAGCAAACCTTCCCACACATGGTTGATGCAATTGCAGGGGAAGATACACACCCTCAGCGTCCTCTTACCCTCAGACAACTGGACAGTGCTGTTCTACAGATAGTTTCCCAGGCTCACCAAGTTTCATTCCGAGTTAAATAGTTTCATTTCAAGTTAACCTGTCAAAACCAACACTATTTCAAACTAAAGCAATAGGACTGTTCCACGGGAGCCTCATCATAGAACTACTGTTCCAGGCTAGCTCATGGAAGGGCCCAACTCCAAGATATTCTTTAAAAATAGTACTAGTATCAGCCTAGTCCCGTAAAACCAAAATTAGTTTCATTAAGGGCCAAACAGGGTTTTTGTGGATTGGCCAAGAAAGTTATCCCCAAATTAGATATTCCCTGGAATGCACATTTGGAGTTTGACACAAGAAACGTAAACGCCAACTGTAGGGACACAGCACACGCTGCGGGGATCTGCCAACAAAGCCTAACTTTTTTGCACCAAATAGCTTGCCTCTGATCACAGCAGCAGATTTGGATAAAGCACATTAGCCGTGTATATCCCTCTGATGGATGGGAACAGACAGAGTCTGGCAATTTGCTGATCAAACTCCTTACAAACCAAATCTCCCAAGTGATTGCTGTTTACACAAGAAATATTACAGATGGAAGGACATTTAGATCGTACAACTCCGACGTCTCCATCCTGCAAGTGAGAAAACTGAGGCCCGGAAAGGGGAAGGGTCTTACTCAAGGTCACCCAGGCATGAGCCAAATCTGAATGCCAGACCCTCTCTCAGAGGGGTGCTGCCTCTGCCTCTTTCAACCAGCAGGCTAGTTCCCTAGATCCACTTTCACCTCCTTTCTACGCCCTCAATTCTAACGCTGAAAGTTCCGCAGCCAAAATTCAAAGCCAATCACCCCCGAAAGCAGGACCTTAAATATTTTTGCCGGGCCCCCAATCCCCTCACAATAGCAACAGGGCTCGGGTTCACTGAGAAGGACATACTTTTAAAGCAGGGATGGCATTTTTTTTTTTTTTTTTTTCAAACAAACAATCCCATTAGAGTGTAGCCTGTAGTCAGCTCGTGATGGAAACGGGCGCTCTGGGCGGTTTTGGCCCAGCACTAATCAGGTTCTGTGCTGGATCCTGAGGGACCTGGATTACTACCATATGAAACAGAGAAATGCTTCCATTAGCCCTTAAATCTTTCCACTGAATTCAGGGGTTTTCATACCAAGGAGAGACATTGCTTGCCTGTCGGCTTCTTTTCTCCAGGTTAATCTGCATCAGTTCAGCTTTCTCTCCACTCAGGCAGTGCCGCCTGCCTGCTCCCAAGGGGCACAGTGATGGTCCCCTGACTTCAGCACGGCCAGAAAGGCCGCTCCTTACTGCTGCAGTCTCAATACAGCCTTTGCCTACACCCGGTCCTCCTTACAGTTCCCCAAATGCCCCCGTTGCTCCCTCTTGCCTCCAGAACACACAGGAGGAGATGGAGAGAAAGATGGAGATGCGGATCCGGGTAGGGAGGGATGTGGAGAGAGAGATGGAGAGAGAGAGAGAGAGATGAAGATGGAGAGAGAGAGAGGGAGAGAGAGAGAGATGGAGATGCGGATGGGGGTAGGGAAGGAGGTGAAGAGAGGGATGGAGATGGAGAGAGAGAAAAAGAGAGGCCTGCCTATTTGCTCGTCTATCTGTCTTGTATGTCTGCATGTATACGTGCTGTTCCCCCATCTCCCTGATCACCAACTCTCCTTTACATCTAAGTAACTCCATACCTGTCCTTCCAGACTCAGCTCCTTCTGGAAGCCTTATACAACATACTCTCTCAGGGAATAAAGCAACCCTCACACAGAATCTGAGGATCTCTATTTTCCCCTATCGTGGCATTTACCACATACCACAGTAATTGTCCATTTCTAAGTCCCAGCCACTAAACTAAGGAAAGCAGAGAAGTCAGTGGTTTACAGTCACTCCATCTGCTGGGCCACACTGCCTGAACTGCCATGTGGAGAGGCAAGTTAAAGTGCATATTGAGCTCAGTATGAAATGATACAAAACAGTCAAGTAGCCATGTCTGCCAAGGGCATGAGATTAGAGAGTGGGTACAGGTAGATCAGTTGAGCAATAGAGTGTGAGCTGCCTAAAGGCAGGGCCAGTGTGTGTGTATGCTTAGTCGTTCAGTTGTGTCCAACTCTTGGCAACCCCACCATGGGATTCTCCAGGCAAGAATACTGGAGTGGGTAGCCATTCTCTTCTCCAGGGGATCTTCCCCACCCAGGTTGAGCCTGGGCCTCCAGCATTGCAGGTGGATTCTTTACTGTCTTTGTAGCTTTGGTAAGCATTGCACAGTGCCTGAAATAAAGTAGGTACTCAATTAATATTTGTGCATGAATGAACAAGGAGTATACTATCTGCTATTTACTGAGGGTTCCTTTGGTACCAAGTTTCATGCTAAGTGTTTTAGATATGTTATTTAATATTCAGAAAGTGCCTATGAGGTTATAGGTATTTCTAGTCCTGTACAAAAGATGTCAAATCAAGACATGGCTCAGACAGTAAAGAATCTGCCTGCAATGCAGGAGGCCTGGGTTCGATTCCTGGGTTGGAAGACCCCCAGAGAAGGAACTGGAAACCCACTGCTGTATTCTTGCCTGGAAAATCCTATGGACAGAGGAGCCTGGAAGCCTACAGTCCTTGAGGTTGCAAAAGAGTCAGACACGACTAAGCAACTTCCACTTTCACAAAAGATGTCAAATCAAGACATGAATTAAGCAGGTAGATGGCTCAGGATCACATGGTAATAGACCCAGGATTTGGGTCTGTTTAATCCCATAGCTATTGCTCTTTCCACTTAGCTACATGTAGAAGAAATAAAAACATCCTCTGAATACTATACTCAATGTCCCAGGCTAGGAAGTGCTATATGTGAGTCACTATTAGGGTTCTTCAGGAATCAGAGTTGATACAGAGAAAATTCCTGGGCAAAGAGGCTTTCCCTCAGCGTGGGATCTTCATGAGACCAAGCCACACACTTGTCAAGACTCCAGTTAAGACCCAGGTATGGAGTTGTTGAGAGAAGGAGGTGAGGCAGGCTTGTAAAGACTGATGAAGGCTAAGGATGCCGTCCAACTTCTCACCAAGTCTGTTTCTCTTCCCTTCCGGGGACTAAGTACCCATCTAAGTAATAAGGGGGTTGGGCTTGTCAGTGTCAATGTTTCTTCTATCTCAGACAATTTATATAGACAGTGGAGAAAAAAATATAGTAACAAACACAAAATATATGGAGAGATGCCAGAGTCACTTGTTGAAGATGGATTATTTCCAAAACGAAACTGAGTATAACACGGTTTACAGTTTTGGGGTCAGACAGATTGAGTCTGTATCCTAGCTCTTAATCATACCAGCTGGGAGGTGTATTACTTTCTCTCTGAATCTCAGTCTCTTCACCTATGAGATGGGGTCATTTGGTCAGTGGTTTTCAAGCGTGGTTTGGAACAGCAGCATCACTGCACCTGGGAGCTTGTGAGCAAAAGTTCAGGCCTGACTCAGACCTACTGAACCAGAAACTCTGGGGACACGGGCTGGCACCCTGTGCTTTACTATGCCTTCCAGGAGACTCTGATGCAGTAAAGCTTGGGAACCACAGAGTTAGGCCAGTGAATTTCCAGCTTTTTTCTCCACCACCCAATGTAGGAAATTTACTTTTCATTACAACCTAGTACTCACACATATTATGTTGGTAACTGAGACATAGTTTCATGAAACATTCTTCCTCTGGCTTCTTGCAATGCTCTCTGATATTTAATATGCCATGCCATTCCATTCCACTCCAGTTCACATCATTCTATCCTACATCAATCCACTTCAAACCATTCCATTCCACTCCATTCCATCCCATCCCATACCACTCCATTCCATCCCACTTCATTTCATCCCAATCTATTCCATTCCATCTCATTCCAGTCTCCACCGTTCCCTTTTTTAAATGCTGTTTTCAACTCATCAAATTGATTTCATGACCAAGTAATGTATCACAAGCTTTGGTTTTGAAAGAAACAGTGACCTAAGCAGTCCCTTCCAGATTGGGCTGATCAGAAGACAAGTTTATAAAATACCTATCACACTGCCTAAGGCATACTGGGTTCTCAAATTAATGGTAGCTTTCATCATCATCATCAACTCACTATGCAGCAGGCAGAAACTTATTAAGTATTTTCGTGAAATGAAACTCATGTTAACGTTTCAAACCACATAAAACGCACAAGTCCCAAACCTCTTTTTTTGAATGTGCTTATGCATAAATCCAAGTTCATCTTTCCCTAGGAAATCCCTGGGAAAGTTATAATTACTCTGATTCTTGGCAATAAAATAATCATAGTGCTAGAAAATCCCCATGGAGGTGTGCTGGCAACAGACTTGTGAGAGGGGAGGCGGGGTCAGAGATGATCATTCTGTGAGGGCTGAGAAGGGAGTCTCTATGGTGCGCTGAGCTCTGATGGGTAAATTTCAACTTTCCCGTGGCATTTACTCAACACTGTCGTTGCCAACAAAACAGATCTCCGCTAAGGGGACCAGATGGCCGCAAAGGAGCCAAATGGGAAGGTGCTGGTTACAAATTACAACCACAGCACCTGAACTCTGCAGACGGAAGCTGCTGCAGTGCTAATCGCCCCCTCCTGGAAAATCAGACCTGCATTTAATGCTAAGGACCTGAAACGATGAATCCCATCAGAAGTATGCTGTAAGTCTCAACTCCCTTTACTGCATGCGGAAGGAAATGAGGAGTATAAAACCCCACCCACCAAGCAAGGGGGAACCTCTCTCCCAGGATTGCTAGGTGAGATTCACCTATCTAGAAAGTTCATCAACCCTCACAACTAGGACTTTTTAGTTATGATTTCTAATACGTACTCTTTGGAGGTTACTCAGTATGTGCCAGCAGGTGACATGCTGAACTTCATCTGTTGGGTCAAGTAGGATTGTAATTGAAAATTTTCAGAAGGGAACAGAAGCTCAGAGAGACTGTCCAAGGTCATAGAGCTGTTAAACAGGGAGGTTAGATTTGACCCAGGTCTCTGCCTTCTAGGCCTTCCCTTGTGGCTCAGACGGTAATCTGCCTGCAATACAGGAGACCTGGGTTCGATCCCTGGGTCAGGAAGATCCCCTGGAGAAGGGAATGACTGCCCACTCTAGTATTCTTACCTGGAGAATCCCATGGATAGAGGAGCCAGGCAGGCTACAGTCCATGGGGTTGCAAAGAATCATATACGACTAAACAACTTACTCTTTCACTGTTCACTTTCTGGCTTCCAAGCCCACATTCTTTATCAGTCGGAGCCTACTTCTTCAAACTCAGCTGAACTGGGTCCACAGAGAGAGGGAGAAGAGGAAGGAAGAAGAAAAGAAACCAGGATTTGTTGCATACTAACGGTGTGAAGTGCACAATTGGCTAGGTGTGTTACAGAAATTTTCTAAGTCACAATCTTTCAGATCAAGATTATTATCCCCTTTTCCAGATGAGAAAACTGAAGTAAAGAAAGGTGAAGTATCTTGCCCAGGGTCACACCATTGAAAATGGAAGAGCCAGATTTTTTCTCTCCAAGTCCAAACTTTTTGTTTCTTCACTACTGCATGCTGACTAGAATCTTGGAAGGGCTTCTCTCCACTTCAGACCACTTCGAAGTTACTGCGGCACTAGTCATTATGAAACAGGCTAGAGCCCTCTCTTGCTCTAAAACATTCTATGGCTCCCAAGTACCTAAAGAATAAAGTCTCAGCCTGACTTCAGGATCTCCTTAGTTCAGATCCAAGTAGTCTGTCCAGTGTCTATTTGCAATACTGCTTTTCAAACACAAAGAGACCTCCCACATCTCCCTGGCCCAGTCTATCCTCCATATCAGCACCAACACATTCTTCCTAAACTGTTGCTTGATTACACCACCCCTTTGCTTGAGCACAGCTCTAAGGAGACACCTGTTACATCACTGCCATCACTTGCCCTTCTTCTGGTAACAGACATGATTACCCTCCTTGGGGTGAGCTTGTGACCACTCCTAGACAATTGGAGCGCCGCACCCCTCAGACTACCAAGATTACTTCGGTGTGGGCAAGTAACCTGGGCCAGGACAATCAATCTACTCCGAGCTAATCTCAGGATCTTGGCTCAGGCAAAAGCGTTCACTGTTTGGGGGGAACTGAACTGTAAGGACATTGGTAGTCGGCGTGCCACCAGAGGGGAGAATGCAGGGTAGAGAGGAGAGAGGCAAAAAACTCTTAATGACACGATGTATCATTTCTGGATCAAGTCTGGCCTGAAACTTCTTCATCTGCAGACGATTCTGTGACATAAGCTAATACATTTCTTCTAATGCCTAAGCAAGTTTGGGTTGGACTTTCTTACCACTTGAACCTGGCAGTCTCCTTATGATTAGAAACTTTAATTGATGTAGCACTTTCCTGTCTTCCACATGAGATTCAGTTTCCTAAGGGACCTTGAAGCCCTGAGCAGTCAGGACCTCAGACTCCATTTCCAAGCTCATCTCCTACCACTTCCCCTCCCCTCCGCCCACCTGTGTCATCACCTATGCTCACACACTCAAGTCTTCCTGCCATGGTCCATGATGCTCTCCGCCTAAGTTACTCGGCCCTAGTCACAAAGCTAGTTGATGATAGATCAGACTGGAATTCCCACTCACCCATCTCATGTATGCAGGTCAAGATTTGTATGCAAATCTGTATGCAGGTCAAGAAGCAACAGTTATAAATGGATATGGAACAAAGGACTGGTTCCAGATTGGAAAAGGAGTACGTCAAGGCTGTATATTGTCACCCTGCTTATTTAACTTATATGCAGAGTACATCATGCAAAATGCCGGGCTGGATGGAGCACAAGCTGGAATCAAGATTGCTGGGAGAAATATCAATAACCTCAGATATGCAGATGACACCACCCTTATGGCAGAAAGCGAAGAAGAACTAAAGAGCCTCTTTATGAAAGTGAAAGAAGAGAGTGAAAAAGTTGGCTTAAAGCTCAACATTCAAAAAACTAAGATCATGGCATCCAGTCCCATCACTTCATGGCAAATAGATGGGGAAACAATGGAAACAGTGACAGACTTTCCCTTTGGGGGCTCCAAAATCACTGCAGATGGTGAAATTAAATGCTGCCATGAAATTAAAAGACACTTGCTCCTTGGAAGAAAAGCTATGACCAACCTAGACAGCATATTAAAAAGCAGAGATATTACTTTGCCAACAAAGTTCTGTCTAGTCAAAGCTATGGTTTTTCCAGTAGTCATATATGGATGTGAGAGTTGGACCATAAAGAAAACTGAGCACTGAAGATGCTTTTGAACTGTGGTGTTGGAGAAGACTCTTGAGAGTCCCTTGGACAGCAAAGAGACCAAACCAGTCAATCCTAAAGGAAATCAGTCCTGAATATTCATTGGAAGGACTGACGCTGAAGCTGAAGCTCTAATACTTTGGCCACCTGATGCGAAGAACTGACTCAATGGAAAAGACCCTGATGCTGGGAAAGACTGAAGGAAGGAGGAGAAGGGGACAACAGAGGATGAGACGGTTGGATGGATGTATCACTGACTTGATGGACATGAGTTTGAGCAAGCTCCAGGAGTTGGTGATGGACAGGGAAGCCTGGCGTGCCGCAGTCCATAGGGTTGCGAAGAGTCAGATACAACAACTGAGTGACTGAACTGAATTGAACTCACCCATCTCAGGGTTTAAATGCATAACCACCATGGGAGATGGCCTCTCAAAGGTGGGAGGCATATCTGGAAGGTGGGATGATGGAGCAAGGAGCACCACATGCCAGGAGAGGCCTCTGGACTCTATTCTTTATTTACTGTGTATAGAAAACTGTTAAAACACAGGGCCTAGGAACCAGACTTCTTGGCTTCAAATCTTGACTCTGCCTCTCACTAGCTGCAGCACTTGGACCCCTCTATATTTTGCCTTCCTGATCTATCCCATGGTGGTGATAGTAGATCCTACCTTGAAGGATCAAATAAGCTAACAAAGGATTTAAAAAGTTAACAAAGATACAGCACTCAGAAAGTGCTTGACCCATGGTAGGTCAATGGAAAGCTTAACTAGCTACTATCACTGTTAATCTGCAGGGGACAAGGAGCCACGGAATGTTTCTGGGCAGGTTTCAGGGACATGAGTGGGGCCTTTATCGTATTTCACACAAATGTGTGCCTTAGCGACAGAAAGGCCTTGGTGAATCCTGTGCACTCGTGGAGGGTCCCCCCATCAAACGCTTCATCTCCCTTCACACCAGACACCTGTGGGAAGGGGCCCTGGGGGCAGCCACATTGGGCTGGTCACCCTGGCCTCCATCCCCCTTACCTCCCAGCACAGGCCCTGTCTGCTCCCAGCTGAATGTGCCTGTCGCTGGGCTGACCTCTGGTCCACAACAAGGCGTGAGCCACTAACTGAATGGCAGCTATGGGCACCAGGCCCAATGCCCACCGTGGGGCCTCTTTCGCTCACAAAGCTGCCGCCTCCCAGATGCTCTCAGCTGGCTGGGTTGGCAGTCTGGGTGAGAGCAGGATGCCTGGCACATGGGAACCAAGCCTGTCCCCAAACCACCCGGGAGACAAGGGGCCAGACGGAGGCGGCGGGACCAGAGAAGATCCTGAAAGGGAGACCCCCTCCTCCTTCCAACTCCGACTCCCAGCCTGTGCTCCTGCGGACCATTCTGTCCCCCACACCCAGCTCTTCTCTTCAATGCTCTATAATTACTTTGTGGGGGGTGGGAGTTTGCAAGTGGCTGTTAGATCCTTCAGGGCAGGGGCTTGTCCCATACACCCCGGTTCTCCCCTCTAACCGGTGCAGACCTGCCCCCCAACTTGTTATAAAATCTGCCTGCTTTCCCCTGCTTTGCCAGTTGCACCCCAGGCCAGCAGCCCCCGCAGACAGGACTGGCCCTCCTGCTCCTCCTCTCTCCAGCCCTCTGCCATTCCTCCTTCCTGCGGCAGTCCAAGTGACCTTTTAGAAATGCAAATCAGAGGGTGTCACTTCCTGCTTAAATCTTGCAAACAGCCTCCCATCCTAATTAAAAGGAAACCTAAGCTCCTTACCACAGCCATCAAGGCCCTCCATGCACTGGCTCTGTCCACCCGCTCCCTTCCTCTTCCCAGTGATACCTGCCATCAGACCATCATTTTCTTCCATCGACCTGGCACCCTGGTCTGTTCATTTTCACACAACTGGTTTCTTCTCGCCTCCAAGTCAATGTCCTAGAGCTGCATTTCCGGACCACCCAATCTGAATTAGCCTACTCACCCCACCCTCCCTTTTCTAATGCATCATTTTATTTCAGTTTCTCCACAGCATTTACCAGTGCTCTCTAAAAGGCATTAGTGATGTGGTACTGTTTTCCTTCTCCCCCGTCTGATTTAAATATTGCTTATACTTTTCCTCCCCCATTAGAATATACACTCCATGACAGTGGAGATACTGTCTGATTCATGTCGCCCTCTGTCCCCAGAGCCTTGAACAGAGTCTGGTACATAGTAGAAGCTTAATAACTATGTTTGAATAAACTTTTGACCTAATAAGTCACCTGATCCCTCTCCTACCTAGACCGCATTTTACAGAAGAGCTGAGTCCTGGGGAGGTGACAAGGGAAAGGGCACATCAGAGTGTGGGACTGTGGGGACTTTTCATCTGAAGGGCTTTGAGTTTGTCTCTGATTCACCTCACCTCGCCCATCACCCTGCACAATGGTAAAGGTCACCTGTAAACAGAGTCCAGTCCTGGGAAGGGACATTTAAGCCATCCTCAGAAGACTGCTCCAAGGGCAAAGCCTGGGATGGGGCGGGGAGTGAGCTCTGAAGTCAGATAGACCTAGGTTCAAGTCACATCTCTGACACATCTGCTTGGGAGGTTGTGCAAGCTATTTCTTTTCTCTCCAAACCTCAGTGATCTCACCTGCTTAACAGTTACCTTGTCGGGTTATTCCACACACTGGGCTGTGCATGCGAGCTCACTGTTCAGTCCTATCTGACTCTTTGAGACCCCATGGACTGTAGCCTGCCAGGCTCCTCTGTGTACGGAATTTTCCAGGCAAGAATACTGGAGCTGGTTGCCATTTCCTACTCCAGCGGAGCTTCCCAACCCAGGATCTCCTGAACCTGCATCTCCCGTGTCTCCTGCATTGGCAGGCGGATTCTTTACCACTGGGCCAGCTGGGGAGCCCTTTCCACACACTAGATTTACTAATACTTATTAATAATCATTATTTCTATCTCAGAGAGGTGTGTGAGGATTCAATGAAATAGTGCCTGTCAGTCTACCATGGCACCTGGCACATAGAGGTGCTTGTAACTGACCATGACTTGCAGGTCACATTAGGAGAACCTAGGCTATCACGGGTATTTTTAAATACACGTTCCTGTACTTTCCTTTTTTCTACCTGAAAAGCAAAGCCTTCTGATGATGGTTCTCAGAGCTGGGTCCTCACCTGGTTGGGAGGAACTGGCAGGAGCAATCCGGGAGGCTTGGATGACACCACCACACCGCCAAGGTGCCCAGACCCTGAACAACAGGAGCAGCCTGTGCTGCCTGCTTGGCCTCCTCCCCTCCCCCTCGTCAGGGCTGGCCCTGCCATGAATATGCATACTCAGGCCTCAGCCTGGCAGAGGAGGACGTCTCTGCCTTCTCTAGGTCAGACACCATGGCAACCCGGCAGGCCCCAAAATATCAAGCCTTTTGATGCCTTGGGTTCTCATGCATTGCTCACGGCTGGCAACCATTCTCAGGGGACTGTTTCACAGGCACAGACAAGACTCTGGAATCTTACTGGTGATTTTTCTTAAATAGCACAAAGGTAAAACGGCAAGGGGTGGGGGGGTGAGCATCGTCCCAGAGAGCTTGAGTTCTGATTCCAGCCCCAGTGATTCCTAGAAAGACAACTTACTTACCTCTTATAATGCTTCGTCTGCCATACAGTGGGAATAATAACAGTTCCCATTCATAGAGAAGCTATGATTACATTCAATTATTCATTCAACAAATAATCCTTGAAGCCCCACGTGGCAGGCGTCGTGCCTGGCACTAGTTCCTGCCTTTAGAAATCATAGCAGGGTGCAAGAGACATACCAACGATTATGCACGATTCACTGAATTTCACATGTGGCAAATGCTATGGATGGAGTCTATGGGGTGCTTTGAGAACAGATAACAGTCTGAAATGTGATCATTCTTTCAGTAAATATTTACTGAACATCTACTATCACTTCTTGTAGTTCTAGGTGCTAAGGAGCTTCCCAACTGGGCTTCCATCTTCCATTATTGACCCCCTCCCCATCCATCACTTCTCCACAGAGCAGCCAGGAATATTTCAAAATGAAAAATCAATCATCCCACCCAAGTGCTGAAAATCCTTTGTGTGTTTGCTTAGCTGCTCAGTTGTGTCCAATTCTTTGCAACCCCATGGACTTAGCTGGCCAGATTCCTCTGTCCATGGGGATTCTCCAGGCCAGAATACTGGAGTGGGTAGCCTTTCCCTTCTCCAGGGGATCTTCCCAACCCAGGGATCGAACCCAGGTCTCTCGCGTTGCAGGCGGATTCTTTACCACCTGAGCCACAAGGGAAGCCCAAGAGTACTGGAGTGGGTAGCCTTTCCCTTCTCCAGGGGATCTTCCCAACCCAGGAATCAAACTGGGGTCTCCTGCATTGCAGGTGGATTCTTTTCCAGCTGAGTTACCTGGGAAGCCTGATAAAAATCTTCAGTGATTTCAATTGCACTTAAAATCTTAACTAGCTATTGCACCTTCCCAGGCCCTACCGAGCTCCACAGCTCATCTCAGACAACCCCGGCCCCCTGCACACTACGCTCAAGTCCAGTGGTTCTCTGATTCTAATATAGATCAGAAACATTTGGAAACCTTGCTGGGCCCCTCACTCCAAGGTCTGTGACTCCGTAGATCTTGTGGGGGGGCGGCTGAGAATGTGCATTGCTAACTTGTTCTCTGGTGACGCTGGGATCCACTAGACATCCACTCCGAGAACTACTCCAGCCACTTGGCCTTCGTGTTGTTCCTTGAAGATGCTAAGGTTTGTCCCACCTCAAGACCTTTGCACACGCCTATCCCTCTGTCAAGAACGCCCCAACTCTCCTCCTGGTTGGTGCTGAGGAATGGAGTATTTCTTGCCATATCCGCAGACAAGGGTGTCATCAGTGATTCTGGCCCTCCAAACGTGAATTTCTGAGCCCGGAGGGTGCCCAGGAAAAACAATACCTGCAATTGGGCAGCCATCCTTGAGCATTGAGGACCTGGGGGAAGAGGGATGTGAGGAACGGTGGATACTGGCCCCAGATAGCTGAGATGCATATGAAAGGAATGATTTCAGTAAGCACAGGCTCTTGCATCTTTCCATACACAAAATAGCAAGCTAAATCCCTCAATGGGAGATACCTGGTTTTCCTTAACTGACAATAATCTTTTGATGTTCAGACTACCTGCCCTTTGTGGCAAACTTCTACCTAGCCTGACTCCTTCACCCCTACATACCCTCCCATGCTCCTACCCTTGCCACCCACCACCCCACCCCTACCCCCTGGAAGCAGTTCTCTCTTACTTGAGATGGTGTCTCCCAGGCTTGAAGTCCTAAAAATTCCCACCAAATAAAACATAATGCTCAACTTTTATGTTGTGACTGTTTTTTAAGTAGACAGCTCCTTCCCATGTTAACAGCCACTTCCTTAGAAATGTTATTCTCGTGTATCTGCCTCCTTTGCTGTTTTAATTCATGACAGCAGTCCCGGTCTTTTCCTATCACTATCCTCACCCTTTCTCCTGTAAGCTGCAGGAGTGAAAGTGCAAGTGAAAGGCTGGCCATTTTGTCTACTGGCTCAGCAGTGCTGGCCAAGGAGGAGCTGTCAGTAAGCACATTTGCGCTGAATAAAGGACAGGCTCTCTGCCTCAGGCACGTCCAGCCTAGGGTAGTCCTTGCAAAGCTCTAAGCACCAGGCTTAGCACACAATAAATGACAATTATCACTGACAACCTCCCACCCTCAGGGTAACACGCCTGAAGGAGACGTCCATCCGCCTGAAACAGGAGCCAGAGAGAGGCCGTGTCCTTAAAGTTCCCTGAGACTGACATTCTTGGCCTGCATGCACTGAGGCAGCTGTTCACAGCTGGTGTTGGCCCCCACCCTAGGAAACCAGGTGGACTGCGTTCCCTCTGCAGACGCCCGCCCACTCCAGTGTCTTTGTGTCGACCCCCCCAGAGTTGATGCTTCATCTTGTGGAGATGTAGCCTTCATCCAGCTTCTCCAGTCCCCCTACCTCCTTGGTTCTGCAGTCTGACCCTAGCCCTCAGCCTGCTCTGTGCTCTGAAGTGGCATCACCTCCAAGGTAAGGAGCGCTGACTTTAAGCCCCATTGTTGTATTGGAGCTAGCATCTCTCTGTGAAAAGAATTCTGTGTCCAAGGCAGCAGCAGAGAATGGAGTCCAAAACCGCCCGTGAAGGCTATTCAGAGGCACAAACGGATGGGCAATTAATAACCAAAAGTGATCATAATGGCCTCTCCCCGCATAAAGGGGTTCACTTAAGGCACAATAGTGACAGTGAGGCAGATGGATGGCTCCAGAAGGGCTCTCTCCTCCCTTTTCTAAAGGGCTGACTCTGGCCTTGAGCAGGAGACCAAACCTTAAAGGAGTCATTTAAAAGGATAAAGGTTTATCCGTGAAGGGTTTAGATTCAAGGCTGGAAGGATTTCAGGAGGAGAACCGCAGGGGTCCTGTGGATTGGGTCCGCTGACCCCAGGACAGCTCAGATGCTCCCCTCGCCCTGGCAGTACCTGAGCAGCAGAACTAGGATGGGCTGATGGCCCCATGGGGTCCCAGCCAAACACAGGACAGTCACTCGGGGAGCCCCTCTAGGCAATCTGAGGAGAGTCAAGATGGCTTTCGAATGACTGCCAAGGGTCTTCAAAGCAAGTCAGCATGGCTGACGGTGCAAGGGGAATGGGGAACCACTTCTGGTTCTTTAGAAGAGACAGGGCTTGGCAGTCCCGCAGGAAGCTGGAGCTATCCTCCCCGCCCCCACCCCGTCACTGCCCTCCGCTGTGATGCTCTGGGGGAGGTGGAGAGGGCAGATGCCTGGGGTCAGATTGAAGACCGAGGTGCCTTCTGAGCTGAGCCCCCGCGATCAGCAGACAGAATGGTCATGTTGATGAGCTGGTTGGTGGAATCAGCATGATGGACCTCCCAGACCACTCGGACAGGACACAGGCTTCCTCAGAGACGACATGCACTACAGGCTGACCCAGGCCGCCCACGGGAGGATGTATGTCTGCCTTGGGGAGAGACCCACCTACCAAAAAGTGTTAGCATGGTCAGGGACCTTCCACACACGTTTCTATCACCCGGTTTAAGAATAAAGGTCAGTTTCCTCTAATGATGTAAATCTCACCCAGCTTTGTTAGGCTCTGGATCGTAGCCTTCCTGAAGGACCTGTGCTCCCTCTCAGGGTCTTTCAATTCAAGAGGCTTACTCCATCATCAGACCTCACACCTGTTGTCCCAAACCTTCCTTTGCTTTTATCTGCAATCAACCAGTCTCCGCATGCTTATTTTGAACCCTGTGAAGTGTCAAGCACAGACCTAAGCACTGGGGATCCAGAGGGAACAAAACAGATATAGTGTCGGCTGTTAAAAAAAAAAAAAAATCTAGAGAATTCACAGCAGTGAACAGTTAAACATGGGCAATAAACTGTCACAGTTAGGACCCCAGTCTCTGGAGTCAGACTGCCTACCTGGAGTCAAACCCCAGCTCT
Source organism: Dama dama (assembly GCF_033118175.1). Classification (NCBI taxonomy): domain Eukaryota; kingdom Metazoa; phylum Chordata; class Mammalia; order Artiodactyla; family Cervidae; genus Dama; species Dama dama. Next base: position 25,468,811 of record NC_083682.1, on the reverse strand, counting down.
GGCACTTATCAGCCCTGTGACTTTGAATGTATGTGATATTGATCAAATGACTTAACTTCTCTGTGCCTCAGTTGCAACATCTATAAAATGGAGACAATAAGGGCCTTTACCATAGAGTAGTTTTTGAGGATTAACACATGTAAAAAGATTTTACATATATCAGCCGCTATTTATCTCACCGCATTATCATTGTTGGCTATCCTATTGTCATGGTGAAAGTGGAAATACAGGACTTTGAAAGAAAGAAAGCATTTCTTCTCCAGACGGTGGGGGAAGGGTGTGGGGTGGGGTTGGTGGGAGTCTGGGACCAAGAAAGGAACCTGCCCAAGGGAGAAGAAGTGACATTTGGGGATGACAGGGAAGGCATGGGCGTTTCATGATGGTCATTCTCCCAGCCTGCTCTTTTTTCATATCTCAGCGTGCAGTCTGGCACCTGGAGCACCGGAGGCGCTCAGTGACTATTTAGAGGATATCTGTGAGTTTTCAGAAAGGATTTCCCTAAATTTGCCTGCAAGGTTCAGTTCAGTTCATCTCTCAGTCGTGTCCGACTCTTTGAGACCCTGTGGACTGCAGCACGCCAGGCCTACCTGTCCATCACCAACTCTCAGAGTTTATTCAAACTCATGTCCATTGAGTCGGTGATGCCATCCAACCATCTCATCCTCTGTCGTGCCCTTCTCCTCCCACCTTCAGTCTTTCCCAGCAACAGGGTCTTTTCCAATGAGTCAGTTCTTCGCATCAGGTGGCCAAAGTATTGGAGTTTCAGCTTCAGCATCAGTCCTTTTAATGAATATTCAGGGTTGATTTCCTTTAGGACGGACTGGTTGGATCTCCTTGTCCAAGGGACTCTCAAGAGACTTCCCCAACACCACAGTTCAAAAGCATCAATTCTTCAGCCCTCAGCCTGCAACGTAAGACTGAATTTTTAAGGGTTACTTACTTAAATGAAAATAATAGATGGGAAATGAAGATAACGGAATTGCTGTTCTTTCTCTCTCCTGCTTGCTCACACACACACTTACACTTTAATTTTTAATCTAATAGACTGACCACATCCCAGGGTGATATGCACCGTGGAGTGAGGATGGGACAGCAGACACCGCAGTGACGGTCACACTGTATGGAAGACACTGCCTTGCTCAGCCCTCCTCACCAGCCCGTCTCGATTGGATCCAGGCCTCACCCTCCGCCTAGCCTGCAAGGTCCTGCTGCTCTGGTCCCTGCCTGCCCCTCTCCACCTGCAGGCCCCAGCCAGCCTCTTCCACCTCCAAATCCCTGACTCCACCCCATTCCTTCCTGCCTCAGGGACTTTGAACCAGCTGAGAGGCATTCCCTCCTCCAGGACTCTCTCCTGCTCCCTTCCTTCCTTCTAGGAAACTCCAGCTTACCCTTCAGTCTCGGTTGAAACACCCTCATAGCAGGGAAGCCTGTTGGATCCCCAGCACAGCCTCGCCGCGCTCTGCTCTCCTAGCATCCTGCAGTTGCCTTTGCAGCCCTCGGGTCACCTGCGAGTAGTTCAGTATTTGCACAGGGGGCTGTTTCCTCTCTCTCCCTCTAGACTGGGAGCTCCACTGCCGTATGCTTAGAGCGCAGCCCAGAGCTGACTACCAGCAGGTCCTCAAAAAAATACTTTTTGGAAGGAAGGAAGAAGAGACAGGGAGGGGAAAGGAGAGAACACATATCATTTGGGGAGAGGTGCAGATGGACAGTGAGTCCATCAGACGGGGATACGCTTCCCTTTCTATGGGGTGATGGGGTCAGCATGGATGCTGCTTAGGAGAGAAGACTGGATCTCTAGGAATATCTGTTAGTCATAGATGAAGAGACTCGGGGAGGGGGAGGGAAATGAAGGGAGGCAGAAGCAATACAGGTGGCAGCCTGGGGACTCAGATCCAGAACACGAGGGAGAGAGGGCTGCAGATGTGGTTAAGGGGCAGACAGAACCTTTGTCCAAGCAGCTTCTTCCATGTTCCAGGGCAGAGTTCATTTGGGGGAGCTGGATGCTCTATCCCTGTATATCCTAGGAGGGCAGCTGGAGAAGTCCCTACTGCATGGTTATTAACTAACCGGCTACTCCTTATCAGAAGCCTCCAAGTTATCCTATCCTCTCAGACCATTGTTTGTTTAGTCGGTTAAATCATGTCTGACTCTTTGCAACCCTATGGACTGCAGCCCGCCAGGTTCCTCTGTCCATGGGATTTTTCAGGCATGAATACTGGAGTGGGTTGCCATGCCCTCCTCCAGGGGATCTTCCTGACCTAGGGATCGAACCTGCGTCTCCTGCACTGGCAGGGGGATTCTTTACCCCGAGCCACCAGGGAAGCCCTCTCAGGCCGTCAGTCCATACCTTATTCAGAAATTGCCACAGACCTCTGCTCACCCAGCAGGCCCAAACCATCACACATCAGCTGGCACAGGGGCTCCCATGGCCTAGCCTGGGAAGTGTCAGACATACTCAGCACAGGCCTGTCACACGTCCGACCCTGGAGAAGAATCGATGCCACTTGCTGGAGACTGTACAGAACCATGTCCCTGCCTCACACCAAAGCCATTCAGCCAATCCAGACACATGGTTTGTTGTGAATGACAAAGTTATAGATTAGACAGGGTACCACATTGATTCAAACCTCAGGAAACAAGACATTCACTCAAAAGTCAAAACAAGAATACAAATGTGCCCGTTTCTGATATTTTTATTAACAGGGCTTTTTTGTTGCTGTTGTTGGCTGGGAAATAGCAAAGGTTCCAAATCACGTGCTACTTTGAATAAGGCATTAATGGATTAAGAAAGTTTGTTCCTTTTTTTTTTTTTGCCATTTATGCTACAGGACCTAACAAATGACTTCAGGGATTAGAACAAGTGATTTGCCCAGGCTGTCTCTGCTTCGAGAATGATGGACCAAATCATTTTCTTAGCACCAAATGGTTTTCCTCCAGTGCTCCATGACTCAGAGAAACTGGTCTTTAGACACTGATAAAGGGGACAATGAAAGGGAAGGAAATTAGGTGACAGTGCAGCTCTGAATGCTGCTGATTACAAGTGACCCTCTGTCATCAAGGAGTCAAATCATCCTAGGCTGTGCAGGGAAATTAGTTCAACGTGCCTCAGAAGGGGATCTTTAAAGACCCATATATACCACACTGCCACTCACCCCTGCAGCTCCAATGTAGTAAATGGACTTCTAAATTCCCCAGCCAGACCTCACCATTGTCACAGAAGGTCTTCTCCCCCTTTCCAAACACTCAGGCAGTTACTTTTTCTTTTATGGAGAGTCACCTGATGAATTGAAGATGATAGAATTTGCAGGTCAGCCTCTCTCCTGTCATGCCTTCCCCTAGAAGAGCAAATAAGGTGCCTCACTGCCCTCTGCTCTGGATATCTGCTTAGTTCTCATCATGACAGGATGAAGCCACAAATCTTGAGGGCAGGCTGTGAGAGAAGGTTCCAAAAGGAAGAGGGCTCACTGGAGCCCACAACTGTTTTCTTAGCACAACCACGAACTTGTTCTGGAGTGGACCCTGGGCCAGGCACTGGAGACATAGAAAGCACTGCCAGGCCCAGCCCTGCCCTCCAGGGTCACACAAGCTGGCAGGGGAGGCAGACGGGAAAACAGACTGTAAAAATAAGGGATCTATAGAAGCACCGGCTCTGTGCCCCTAGTCCCGACCACTCCTCACCCCTCCAGGGTCTTACTTCTGCCTTTGCTTTCAGTCAAGGGCAAGGAGGGTCAGCCCTGGGAGGTGGCAGTCCCTGCCTGGAGAGGTAGACACAGTCAACAGGGGAGCTTTCGGGAGCTCACAGCCCTGCCTAGGGGGCTGGTAACCACACATTCCGCCTGAGACTGTTACTTCTCCACTCCTGCACTTCAAACCAGGCCTCCACATTCCTCAGAACCTCTTTTGGAGAGTGTTTCAAGAGCCCCCTCCTCCACTTACACCACTGTGGACAAAGCTGTGTGTGTATCCTTCCTCAGCAGACAGCCCACCTTGCTGGGCAAGCTCCCCAAACTGAAGGCAAAGTCTGGATGGCTCAGCAGATCCAGGAGCTGGGGCTGAGAAGGAGCGGGTGGGGAGAAGTAAAAATAATCGCTCAGTTTCAGGCTTGCTCGAGGCTAAGTGAATTTAATAATCCATAGATCATGTTATACAAATTGCATTTCACAGTTTGAAAAAAAAATAATCCCACACTGTATACAATCCTGGGTGGTTTATTTTACAAATAAATAACCATGCTCTAAACAGCTCTATTTCCTTAGCCATCACTCGCAGAGAGCAGATTGACTCTCTGATTCCCCTTGCTCCCTCCTCCACAGATCGTAATTTCATTGCCAAAGAGGCTTTATTTACACAGCTAATCACTATGTGAACAAAACAGAAAACAGATGGTATCTACTGAGGGCTTACTATGTGCTAGGTAATAGGCAGCATGCAAATGATAATATTAACAACATCATTAAATAATAACATACATGATTGCATTTAATGCTTATAGTATGAAGTGAGGATTGTTGTCTCATTCAGTAGATGAAGAAACAGGATCAGAGAGGTTAGGTAACTTATTTGAGTTCACGTAACTAATAGTCATAGCTCAGCGTACAGAAAAAAGTGCCTAACAAAATGTCCCATAAAACTAAATATCCAAATATTGTATGGCCTCCCCAAGGAGAACCGTGTACTCAATCCCAGTGTAAAATGGACTTGGGACTGGGGAGGGATCCAGAACTCCCAGGGGATGTCCTGGTCCTGGGTGCCCTTGCCATCAACCTCCCTGGGGAGGAGGGAGACAGTTGCCATCTGAAGATATTGCTTTATATTCCAATTCATGCAATGAGACAGCCAGGCCTGCTGGGGGCGCTGAAGTAGCACCCAGGCCATACTGACTGCCTTTAACTATTTTTCTTTTTTTTTAACCCCTTCCGATTGGCAACAGATGAGAGAGCTGGACTATAAAGAAAGCTGAGCGCCAATGAATTGATGCTTTTGAACTGTGGTATTGGAGAAGACTCTTGAGAGTCTCTTGGACCCCAAGGAGATCTAACCAGTCCATCCTAAAGGAAATCAGCCCTGACTATTCATTGGGAGGACAGATGCTGAAGTTGAAACTCCAATACTTTGGCCACCTGATGTGAAGAACTGACTCATTTGAAAAGACCCTGATGATGGGAAAGACTGAAGGCGGGAGGAGAAGGGGATGACAGAGGATGAGCTGGTTGGATGGCATCACCAACTCGATGGACATGAGTTTGAGCAAGCCCTGGGAGTTGGTGATGGACAGGGAAGCCTGGCGTGCCGCAGTCCATGGGGTCACAAAGAGTCGGACATGACTGAGAGACTGAACAGAACTGAACTGAACTGACTGGCAACAGCTCAGGGTGCCAGGGTGTTGGGTCACAACAGAGAAAGAACTTAGGCTCGTCCAGATTCACACGTTCTGATGGTACTTCGGTCTCTCTTCAAGAATTCAGCAGAAGGAAGCTCATGGATAAGGAGTTCATGGAAGCTCAACGATAAGGAGTCACCCTTCCTGGGATGTTGTTACAAATCAAGTTCCTAGTTGATTTCAGAAATCAACCTTCTGTGGCTTAGTCTAATATATGAAAGCAAGTGTGGTCCCTTTGGCCAGGAGGGAAGCTTATATGCAAAGTTGGAGATGCTTCATATTTCATCTAATAATTCATAGATTATGACTTCATAGCTCGTAGTGCCAGAAGAATTATTAATAATGATGAGAACAGCTAACTAAATGCTAGACCTGACATAGTGCTGCAAATACATCCTCTCGGCTCATTTCCCCAAAACTTCTGTGAGGTAGGAATGACTGTCTCCTCTTCATTGGTCAGAAAGCAGAGGTGAAGCACTTTTGTCCTGGGATCTTACCTGGGAGGTGAGAGAGCTGGGCTTTGAACCTACTCTATCAAACTCCATAGCGTAGACTTTGCACCCCTTGCCTCACACAACCGGCTCAAATTTGAGCGGAAATGCTTTGAAAAGCAAGGTACAGATGTCCATGGTTATTTGCATCTACATGACAATCTGATGGAGAATCTATGAGTTAAATCTTGCAGAGAACCATCCTGCTCAATTTCAGGAAAGCCACGAGTAAGCTAGAAAGAGACAGCCAGCGCTTTATTTCCAACGAATTTGGGAAAAGCTTCAGGTTAGGGCTAGAAGGGAGATGACCCTCCTTACCACAGGCCTGCTGGGCAACAGTGGGTGTCAGTATTCCAGATGACATAATGAGTGGGTGCAAAACTTTCTAGGTTCTGGGGAGGAAAATACACGGTACCCCCTTCAGGGCCATTTCAGGTTCCATGACCTCACTGGCTCATGCCAGGTTATCTATTGATTCCCTCTCCTTGGAGAGAACTTGACTCACACGCGCCTGCAGGACTCTTCCAGCACTTGAGGGCCTGGGCTGACGCTGACTCTCCATCGCACCCAGGATATATCAACATCTGTTCCACACAGCTGCCCACACAGACACAGGCTTGGGAGTCTCCGGCCCTTCAGTGGGTAGATGTGGATGGACAGAATTCAAGGGGCACAGCCATTGTGATGGCCCGATTTTCTCTCTGGCTCCCACCCAGAAGAGCTCTGAGCTATTCGTTCGACAGTTCAGTGGTTCTCATTAATGATGACTCTAGCAGGCAGGTGGAACTCTGTCTGAGATGGCAGTCCTTACTCTTGTTATCAAATACCCTAAAGCGATCGCTAACCCCCTGCTATCACCTGGCAGGCTGCGAGCAGCTCATTAAAAGGGAGAAAACTCCCTCCTCATGGTCCCAAAACTCCATTCCCTGGAGAGCTGCCCGGGGAAGCCGATAAACCCCAAGTTGTGTCAACTTTCATTTAAACCCAAACAATCCCGGGGTGCTTCGTGCTGGATGCAAAAATAGCATTTATATTGCTCCTCCCCATCTTTGTAAAAAAATGGAGGAAGCTAGGAGCTCACAGCTTTGATGGAGGAGAGCGGGGAGAGGAAGAGGAGGAAGAAAGGAGTTCGAAACCAGGAGGACCAAGATTCTGTGCTCACGATGCACCTTTACTTGGCTCCATCTCCATTAACTTAGGCTGGGAAGAGAGCAGATGATATAGAGCAAGATATTCAAGGTGCCATTTTCCTTGAGTTGCTTCCTGAAGAAATTTTACAGAAATGAGATTGAGTAAATTAAGAGCTGGAAGAAGTCTTGAGGGCACCTACTGTGCTAAGGCACAGGGACCTGGGACTTTATGCCACAAAAACATTGTTGACACACATACCCGAGAGATGGGATATACCGCAGAGATTTGGGACCAGCAACTGAGTCTCTGGGCCTCAGTTTTCTGTAACATCACCTACCTTGTATACTACTGGGAAGAGTACATGAGTTAGTTGTTCTGTCGAAAGACTCCGGTTTGGTACCTGGCACATGTGGCTTTCTTCTATCCCCCTTTCCCTATGGGTTTTTTTTTTTTTTTTTTAAAGCATCAGAGACAATAAAGTGACCTGCCAAAACCCACAAAGTCAGCTAGTGGTAAAGGCAGGGCAAGTATCTGTCTACTGACCTTTTTCCAGTTACGTCCTGACATTCTGCTGAACTAGCCTTGATGAATAAACATGGTTCAAGAGACAATAGGGTCGGCACCCAGTGAAGGTTCAGGCCCCCACTCTACAATTGACTATGTGATTCTGGACAAGTTCCCTGAGTCCTGTGTATCAGCTTCCTCATCTTTAAAATGGAATTTGTAGCAACTTCACAGGTTTGTGGTTAAATTTCAACAAGTTCGCAGGCGTCCAGGGTCCAGCCTCATGCTTGATGTGTCCCACGTGCTCAGCATCCTTTGCCATCCCCTGCCCCTTCTTACTGCGTCTCCCACAGTGCCAGGGCAGTGCCCTGTCCACACAATGCTCTCTGAAGCTGCTTGTTGGCCAGTAGGACTGAAGCCAACTTCCAGAGAAATGTAGCCTGCCCTGCTACATCGATTGTGAGATGGGCCAAGTCTATCTCCATCACTGCATCACCTCATCGACCCACTGCTCGGCTGCCTTTCTCAAACCTGCACACCATGTTCTGAGAATCTTCCATGCCCGCTTCAACCCCAGAGCTACACCACAGTTTCACCTCCTATTCAGCCTGTGCCCAATTCTTCACTGATATAACGATGAGCTGATGACGATGAAGACGATGGGGGCAGTGGTAGTTAACTTTTCTTGAGCTCATTCTGTACCAGACACTGCCCTTCTCTTTACATAGGTTTCTTAATCCCATTCTTGTAATTCCCATGTGACCCATTTTTTGGTTAAGTAGTTCAGCAACAGAAGTCACAAGCTAGTAAGGTGATGGAGCCGGAATTCATATCCTTCTAATTCCAGAGTCCACATGCTGAACCCTTTGAAAAGCCTTAACTTAGAAAAGGTCTTACTCTGAATAATAAGTTATAGCCACAAGGGTAATAACGATGTGACAATTATGGTAATACCAGCTGCAATGACAGTTTGAATCTAAAAGTTTGGCATCTCAACACAAAACGAATTGATCTCATATTTGTGTAACACTCTGGAGTGAAGGGATGAACTGGTGACCAGGGGACCTTTGCCCTGCAGCCAGCCAGGGCTCTGGGCTGATGGATACTCTGCTGTCTTCGGCACACCATTACATTGCAGTGAGAAGATTTTATAAGCCAGGCTGGAATGAAGCTTTAAATCATTTCTACCCACATTCCATTGGCCAGAACTCAGTCACATGACTTTCCCTAGCTACCAGTTAGGCTGAGGAGGGAAGCCCATGGCTGGGCAGTAACTCTCTATTGTGGAAGGGGTGCAGTCATCTTTGGTGACAGCCAGCCATCCCTGTCATAAATAATAACAGCAGCAATAATAAGAAAGATAATAACAAAAAGAGTTACCCTTAATTGAGCACTTGATGTGCATATGCACCAGGCTCTGTGCTAAGTACTTGATATATATCATACGTACTTCTCACACTCTGAAAGATGAATATTATTATCTCTATTTTACAGAGAAGAAAACTGGCGTTTTAGGAGAGGAAGGGTTTCAAGACTCACACAGCTGGTGAGCGGACTATCAAACAACAAACCAGATGTCTCAGTCTGGGTCCTCTAGACAGCAGAGCTTTAGCAGGAATTCAAGTGCAGACACTCTTAGATGAAGCCCAAGTACTTAGCAAGTGCTTGTGCAAGTACTTACATCAGGTACTTAGCACAGAGCCTGGTGCATATGGCAGTGAGAGGGAGGAAAAGAGGGAAAAGAGGCCAGGGAAGGGGAAGAGGGATGCGAAACGCCGCCTCATGGGGCAGGGGGACCACTGCTTCACCACAAGCTGCTATATATAACACAGCAGGTGATCAGCAGGTGTGTTTGCTTAGCATGTGGCGCTTTCTCCAAAAAATCTGTAAGGACGAGGCCTCAGAGCGGTCCCTGGCAGGGAGGAAGAAGAGGGGAATGGGCTGATGTCCCCCAGGTTTATTCCTTCCTGTTGGTCCAAATCTACAGAAGGTTGGCTCCCTACACTTGTAGGTGGTATGGTGTGGGCCCTGGTGGGCCCTGGGGAGGCCAGAGACAACACACTGCCTCCCACCCACGTCTCACAGTGAGGACAGTGCAGCAAGGGCAAGGGCCAGCGCAGAGGGCATGCAGGCCACGCTGGCCCAGCCCCTCAGCTTGGACGGTCCAACTGTGGGCGACAGCAAGACGAGGAGGCAGGAGTGCCTTCAGCAAGAAGGAGGTGCTCCGAGTAACCCGAGAAATGCCTGAGGCTCCTGTCTCAGCACCAAAGCCCACGCTCTTTCCACCACCTTACCCAGCTCCCTCTCAAAGCAGACGCAGACTCTAGGAGTTTCAGGTCCTTGGATGGGGGGAGAAAGGGAGACTTCTTCGGGCAGGAGTGACTCTCAGATCTCGCCCCGTAAGGGACCACCTTTCTCCCCACACTGGAAGGAGCAGCTGAAATCAAAACACTAGGAACCCAGGACAGTCCACCCATGCAGCAGCTCCTTTGGACAAGAAAAGGGGCCACACCCCTGATGATGGTGGCTGAGAGGGTGAGGGTGACACCTTTGAGTTCACTGCCACACCAGTTTTAGAAACTGAGGCCCACTTTCAGCAATTTCACAGAACTGGGAGGGAGTTCCCTCTAAGTTCACGCAGCCAGTGGGTGACTGGGTGGGACCAGAGTTCTGAGCCGTTTCAATGATGCCACCCTCTCCCAACATCTCTGAAGGCTTTTGCAGACCACGCTTATTGCTTCTTGGCCTTTTGGCTAAGATCAAGTGTAGACCATCCTTAACCCTAATTCTGGCCAGCTCTCCAATGCCTGGGCTCCCCCAGCAAGAGGAGAAAAACTCTCCCCACGGTTGAGAAATGCACTTCTTTTCTAGCCATGCCTACCCCAGGTACAGGGTCATTTCTATAGGGAAAGCCCTCCTGCAGGATGAATCATTTCACCTTTGGTTGTGAGGGATTCCAAACCCACAGACATCATTATCCTTGTTTATCACCTTACCTGATCCCAAGAAGTCAGCAGCTTGCCCACACTGCCTGCAAAAACCAGATAGGAGTGGGGGGCTCTGCTTGCAGGTTCTGAATGGAGGGCCTGCCACCCACCCAGCTGCCTTTCCTCAACCCATTAGCATTCCGGAGAGGGTCTCTGGGGAGGTGGGGAGGAGGAGGCGCACAGATGGGACCATGTGCAGGCCTCCCCAAGGCCCTCCCCTGGCGTTCCATCAGTTTTAGCCAAGATGGTCCCCGTTTCCAAAACTGAAGATTCCTTGCAAGGAGTAGAGTCAAGCCCAAACCAGTATTTCCAAGCTGCCCCACTCCCCCTGCCAAGCCATGAGGAGGAGGATTAAGAAAATGATGGGGCATCAGGGCGGCTACAATTAGGCCGGTACATCGCTATCTCCACAAATGGCATGAGCAATGTGATTTAACAGCTCATTATTAATGGGAGAAATGAGATAAAGACCAGGTTCTGGGTCCAAGGGGAGATCCTAGACCAAATTGAATACACGTGCTAATGCTCACTTTCAGCCCAACCCTGACAGAAGGGTGAATTCCACTCCTGCCCAACTTCAGCACCCCCAGCCCCTGGCCATCCCCCATGAAACCGAGGGAGAAAATGGGCTCTGATAAAAGCACATTATCTGCCATGACCCACATCCTCTCCCCGAGAAGGACAGTAAGGGAAGTGTCGTGTCTGCTGTTTCACAGAATTGCTTAAAAAATAAATAATGAGCAATGTCAGCTGTAATGCAGGATAAAGGGGTGAGTTGTATCAGAAAAACAAGCAAGAAATACTGTGGAGATGAAACAAGGAGTTTCATGTTCCTGTGGCTTTCTGTATACACAGCATTACCAGCTGTTTGGAGGCTGTGTGTGTTGTGTGTGTGAGCACGTGAGTGTGTGTCTCCCAGTGTCCCTTCTGGCTCCCTTCCAATCCATTCTTGTCTTAGCAGCTCATGTGATTGACCATGTCTCCCCCCTAGTTTTAAAACCTTTCAATGGCTGAAAGAAAAAAAAAAAAAAAAGACTACAATGGTGTACTCTTATACCAAAGACCAAAATCTTTCAAGTGACTGTGAGACTTCACGTGAGAAGCCCCTGCTTGGGCCCCAGCCCCACCTTCAACCACAACCCCGGTGAGTTGCCGGGGTCCAGCCACACTGGCCCCTTATCATGTCCTTGAGCACCCTCTGCTCCTCCCTGCCTCGGGGCCTTTGCACCTGCTATTCCCGCTGCCTGAGCCGTTCTTCTCACCTCCTTTTGCCCCTTCAGTACCTAGTACAAGCAGTCATTTCTTTTTTTTTCTTTTTATTTGACATTTGCCATGACTCCTTCTTTCTTTTTGTAAAGACTGATTGCTCAAGTGCTTTAATAATTCTGCCTCAACTGGTTTAATGGAATATTTGCTATCAGTTCACTGGCTCACCCATATTAAAATATAAAAAGATCATGATTTTGTACCTAATCATCATTAAAACTAAGTATTTTTCCAGATGCACAAACAGGCACATGAAAAGATGCTCAACATCACTGATTCTTAGAGGAATGCAAATCAAAACTACAGTGAGGCACTATCTCACACCCAGTCAAAATGGCTATCATTATAAAGATTGAAATGCTGAAGAGGGTGTGGAGAAAAGGGAACCCTCCTGCACTGTTGGTGGGAATGTAAACTGGTACAGCCACTACAGAAAACAGTATGGAGTTTCCTTTATAAAATGAAAATAGAGTTGCCATATGATACAGCAATCCCACTCCTGGGCATATATCTGGACAAAACTCCAATTCAAAAAGACACATGAAGGGACTTCCCTGGTGGCCCAGGGGTAAGAATCCACCTTGCAATGCAGGGGAAGCGGGTTCAATCCCCAGTATGAGAACAAAGATCCCACAGGCCACGGGATCACTAAGCCTGCACATCACAACTAGAGAGAAGCCCCTGTGTTGCAATGAAAATACCCCGCATGCCGCAAGACCCAAGACCCAACGCAGCAAAAAATAAATATTTTTAAAAGACAAGATAAAAATTATTTCTAAAAGGATATATGCACTCCCATGTTTGCAGAAGCACTATTCACGATAGCCAAGACATGGGAACAACCTAAATGTCCACTGGCAGATGAATGGATAAAGAAGATGTGGTACATATATACAGTGCAATACTACTCAGCCATAAAAAAATGAAATAATACCATTTTCAGCCACATGAGATTATCATATGAAGTTAAGTCAGAAAGAAAAAGACAAATACCATACAATATCACTTATGTGAGGAATCTAAAATATGACACAAGTGAACCTATCTACGAAATAGAAACAGACTCAAGGACACAGAGAACAGATTTGTGGTTGTCAGGGGGGAAGGATGAGGGGTTAGCAAATGCAAACTATTATGTACAGAATGGATAAACATCCATGTCCTACTGTATAGCATAGGGAACTGCATTCAATATCCCGTGATAAACCATAATGGAAAAGAACACAAAAAAGAATACATATATATATATATATATATATATGAATTGATAAAACAATCACTTTGTTGTATAGCAGAACTTAACACAACATTGTAAGTCAACTACATTTCAATAAAAGAAACCTAGTGTTTTTTCCCAAAGCAATATATTTTGACCTAGAGATTCAAATTTTTTTCTTTTCCTTTTCAGTGTAAGCAGTTTCTCTGTTGGGAGAGTTTTGACTATGACTTCCCTCAAATTGTTTCAGTTTCTTCTCTGAAAACACTTGTAGCTCTGAGCTAAGCTCTATTTTCTATCCTCGATATCAAGTGTGTTCTTTTGAATCACTTCAATATTTATTCTTTACCACTTCAGGTTTTCTCTCCATTGGGCTACCAGTTCACCTTCTCCTTTAGAGGAACCATTTTTTATTCCTGTTGCCCCTTCTTTACATATCTCAAATGTGCTTATATGCTTTTCTTAAATTAATTAATTCTAGATTACACCAGAACACAGATTCCAAAGTATTTTCTATTAAAGAGAGAGTTCTCCACAGAAACAAAACAAAAGAACACCAGACACTATAGAGTTTAGGATAAGCAGATACCTTTGTTTTGTTTTAAGCATCACTAAAATGGAAAAAACGCAGCCATTTCTAAGAACACTTTCCTTGGCCCCTTTATGTACTCTTACATCCCCCTGTATATCCTCTTTGTATTGGGTGTCACCATTTTAATTACATAATTATCTGCGTGGTTAGTTATTTAATGCCTGTCTTCCTCATTCTATTGCAAGCTCCATGACAGCAAGGTCAAGTTGCATTTTTTTCTGATTTCAAGAACACTATGTAGGAGGGCCGGCCTGCAGTGCAATAGAACAGAGGTATTTCCGGACATGTATGCAGCACAGACTAAAGAAAATAAGCTGAAAGCTATTGAGTAGGGAGGGTTAAACCATTTCTTCATTCATTCACTCAGTCTGATGCCAGGAGATGTCTTGGCTGGGCAAACAGGGTCTGGTAGTTAACAAGATAGGTGTGGACCATACACAAGGCACAGTTCATGTGACCTGTCCGCTCTGGAGTCATTCTTGAGCCTTTCACCTCCCAAGTGATGTACTGCTCCTTTCTTTCTGATTGGTACCCATCTCTCAGCCTCTCCCATGTTGACCGCCCCGAGTATCTTCTCCACTGACTGTACCCACTGCACTGCACCCTGAGGGCCAGGCTAATTTTTGCTGACTGTGCCTACCCAGTGCCTAAGACAGTGCCTCACACCCTCCTGGTACCTAATACATGGACAACGAAAGAAGGCAAGAATGAATAGTGGAGCCACATAATCAAGACCATGAGCTGACCCCTTTCCCTCCCCACTCCCCCTGGGATCCCCACTCTCTGTTCCAGCTGCACTGACCCCAGCACTTTGGACAACACTGAGTGTGCACTTGCACAGACTGCATCTCTTACACGGAAACTTTTCCCTTTGTCTGACTCAAGCTCATCTTGCAGTTTGTAGTGTAAGCGCCACTTCCCCCAGAATGCCTTCCCTGTCCTGACCATCACCACCTTCACCCTGAGTTCAGTTCAGTCGCTCAGTCGTGTCCGACTCTTTGCAACCCCATGGACTGCAGCATGCCAGGCTTCCCTGTCCATCACCAACACCTGGAGCTTGCTCAGACTCATGTCCATCAAGTAATGCCATCCAACCATCTCATCCTCTGTTGTCCCCTTCTCCTCCTGCCTTCAATCTTTCCCAGCATCAGGATCTTTTCAAATGAGTCAGTACTTCGCATCAGGTGGCCAAAGTATTGGAGTTTCAGCTTCAGCATCAGTCCTTCAGTGAATACTCAGGAATGATTTCCTTTAGGATGGACTGGTTGGATCTCCTAGCTGTCCAAGGGACTCTCAAGAACCTTCTCCAACACCACAGTTCAGAAGCATCAATTCTTCGGCACTCAGCTTTCTTTATAGTCCAACTCTCACATCCATACATGACCACTGGAGAAACCACAGCTTTGATGACCTAACCCTAACCTTCACCTTCACCAGGTGCCAAACCCAGACTTGGTAGAGATTCCTGCCATGGCTTCTCATAGCTCCCAGGACTCCCCCAGTTAATTATCTCTGTTCCCTCCTAGACAGTAGCTTCATCTATCTTGTATACAAGCCCCTTTCCTGGCACATAGTAGACTCTGAATGAATTTTTTCAAGCAAGTGATTGTAAAAATACTTGGGTAGAAATTGCATATGAAGGCAGAATGCTTCTAATTTCTTGCCTTCAATTATGTAACTTCAAATACATGGGCATTTTACTGAAGCTCTGAGCAAAAAGGTAAATTACTTTTTTTAAGTTCACATTTGGAATTAATTTTTAAACCAATTTGCATGTTATTCTCAATATTTTACATCATTCTTGACTACACCTGCAGGCCGGGGTAATGAGGAATGATGTTCAGAATGAATCAAAGATTAAATCATGTTCACCACATGTAAGAAAAATAGATTCTGACATTGTCTAAGGATTTTTAACAAGGGTTGGAACAAAAGAGAATTTCTAATTAACCCTCAGTTACCTAGGAAATTACACCCATCACAGAACTCATTCACAAAAATACATTTCTTGATCATGTAGTGTGTGAATGATTAAGGGCCAGAGACGTGAATGAGCACATGTAGGGGGCAGAAAGCAAACATGGCGCCATGTTGGGCGTGTTACATTGATTACCCACTTAAACCTCACAACCTCTCTGTGAGGTCAATATTATCACTGTCTCTTTTATAGCTGGGAAAACAGACTTGGAGAAATTGTGTAATTTTCCTGGTAGCACATAGGTGATAAGGGCAAGAGACGGGGTTTGAGTTTAGGTCTGCTTGAAGGTAGACCTGTGTTTCCTTTAGCTTCCTGATTTCTACATATCATGACTGAGATGACGTGGGGAGACTGGTAATAATATCCACAATGCTAACACAGCATGGAGGGTACAAGCAAACAGACAATTCCATTCAATTCAATTCAGTCGCTCAGTCATGTCCGACTCTTTGCGACCCCATGAACTGCAGCACGCCAGGCCTCCTTGTCCATCACCAACTCCCTGAGTCCACCTAAACCCATGTCCATTGAGTCAGTGATGCCATCCAACCATCTCATCCTCTTTCGTCCCCTTCTACTCCTGCCCCCAATCCCTCCCAGCATCAGGGTCTTTTCAAATGAGTCAGCTCTTCGCATCAGGTGGCCCAAGTATTGGAGTTTCAGCTTCAACATCAGTCCTTCCAGTGAACACACAGGACTGATCTCCTTTAGGATGGACTGGTTGGATCTCCTTGCAGTCCAAGGGACTCTCAAGGGTCTTCTCCAACACCACAGTTCAAAAGCATCAATTCCCCTGCACCCAGCTTTCTTTATAGTCCAACTCTCACATCCACACATGACCACTAGAAAAACCATAGCCTTGACTACACAGACCTTTGTTGACAAAGTAATGTCTCTGCTTTTTAATATGCTATCTACGTTGGTCATAACTTTCCTTCCAAGGAGTAAGCATCTTTTAATTTCATGGCTGCAATCACCATCTGCAGCAATTTTGGAGCCCAAAAAATAAAGTCAGCCACTATTTCCTCATCTATTTGCCATGAAGTGATGGGACCGAATGCCATGATCTTAGTTTTCTGAATCTTGAGCTTTAAGCTAACTTTTTCACTCTCCTTTTTCACTTTCATCAAGAGGCTCTTCAGTTCCTCTTCACTTTCTGCCATAAGGGTGGTGTCATACAGACAAAGGAGAGTCAAACTCTTACTTACCGCACACTGTATCTCAGACATGTTACTGAACCTTTGGAAATATCAGCTTCATTGGTAAACTGGGGTGACAAATAGTACTTACCTCATAGGGCTTCTATAAGGATCAATGAGATAATCCATGTTGGGTGGGGGACAAGATGCACTAAGGTACAATAATACTACAGAGAAGGATTCTTTTAGCCCTTTTGATCAAATGGTTATAAGACAAGGGACGGGGCAGTGATGAACCAGAAACCAAGTAAAGCAGGAAGTCATATAGGCTCACTTTATATAAATGCAAGGCTTCTAGGGGCCCAGCACCAGTAACTTCTTATTCTTTTAAAAAATCATTTCAGAATCACTAAATCACCAATGGCATTGACAGAAAATGATACTATGTGGGAAAACATCCATATCAATGACTCAAAAAGTGATTCAGAAATCTCAAGCTCTTTTCAGAATCACTAAATCACCATTGGCATTGACAGAAAATGATACTATGTGGGAAAACATCCATATCAATGACTCAAAAAGTGATTCAGAAATCTCAAGCTCTAATTAGAGACATTTTAGCAATACCTTACTCGATTTATTTTGCTGGAGTCTTTTTTATGCATGCACAAGTGATATGATAGAACGTCATGCCTAATTAAGTATAAGAGAACTCTTCTGATAAGTAGAAAAATTCTAAGTGATGAGAATTCATTGTGTCATAGTTTAATTGGCAGTCATATTTTTCCTGAGTGGTACATAAAATCACAGTGAATTTTATAACCAATGGCATCTGAGATTTGATGAAACACCATAACTCACAAATAGACATTTGGTATATGATCCATTTGTGAGTTTTAACTGCCTAAAGAAGGAATTTACTCTAAAGTATAAAGGGCTGTTCTCCTTTATGTCCCCAATATTTATGTCTCCAATATTTCCCAGAGTTAATTTTGCTGGAAAATGAGACTGCAAAGGGGAGAGAAGGGAAGGATGGAAAAGAGAGACAGGAGACAGAGTGTAGGGTGAGGTTAAAGCAAAAATTGTATCATTTACAGTTTATACACAGGGCCAATCCTGATAACAGTAAATATTTAGAAGGACGATTCAAGATACTGTGAAATCTTTAGTCATCAGGCAAAGGTATTATATTTACCACATATATTTGGAAAACAAAGTAGATTTTGAGACAAATTTGCAAGGATTGAAAACAAGATTTTTCTACTTAGTTAGCCTCAAGTAACTAGAACTTATGAAACTTAGACATCCCGGTTAAATGAGAGTTGGGTGATGGTAATAGCTTCATCTCATAAATGTTCATTGTCTTCTCTGTAACAAATCCCATGCTCTGCAATACCATTGCTGCCCCTTTTATACTCTCACCAACCTAATTACACTATCAACAGATTGGTACCATCAAGATTTAGGAGAGCTGGGGACCAATATCACAAGTGAAGACAGATTTGGGAAATGTGAAGAACCTTCTCAACTTTTCTGAGAAGAACCT
The DNA here is from genome assembly GCF_033118175.1 of Dama dama. Taxonomy (NCBI): domain Eukaryota; kingdom Metazoa; phylum Chordata; class Mammalia; order Artiodactyla; family Cervidae; genus Dama; species Dama dama. The sequence goes on along the minus strand of NC_083682.1, from coordinate 25,450,581 downwards.
TGGAAAAAATCTCCCACAGCTTTTCGCTTCTTTCCTGTGCTTCTTTTGACTATGAAAGCAGAACTCAAATGGTGACTGATACACCCATGTCAGTAACATCTTTTTTAAGCTGGATGGCTCATCTATAACAAACCCGTCTAGAGTAGTTTGATCATCCAAGGTAGGAAAATACCTCAAGAACTGTTCAAATAGTCCTGGGCTTCTAAAGGAGCTAAAGAATAAATATGCTACAAACCTGGGGGTATGCTACTGTGGATCCATTCATGGGAACTTCATGTCAAGTCCAGGAAGGCTCACTCAGTTCTGGATTCCATGCTTCTGATGGAACTCAGCTTCCTTCTTCTGCAGGCTGTGCTACAAAACTCCTCACTTCCCTTGTTTCTCTCTAATCTCTTAATTCCTTCTTTTTCTAATTATCAGAAATAAAACATTGGCCATTTTGACATACTAATTCTTCTCTGAAAAATGTCTCATTTCTCCATCACTAAGTGGCACAGAGATGACCCCTAACATACGTCCTCTCTCCGAAACCAAGACACCTCACTGTCTTCAATGTCCATATCACCAACAGCCACTGGTCACCTTCTATGCATAAAATCAGATGCCTGGCACCAAAGTCATGGACAGACTTGGAGTATCCAGCTCTTGAGACATGGAAAGTCATCCATGTAGAGAGAGTAGAGGCTGCTTTGAAGACTATCCATGTTATCCTCTCTTCTTTGGCATATTTCTTAGTTCTCTGTCATCCAAGGGAAGCCATATGATCAGTTTAGTTTACCCAAAGGGGTGTGGGCAAGGTGACCAAGACCTCTTCCAGGCCTGGCATCTAAACCTCCTGTGTAACACTTCATGTTCTCTCTTCTTTTGTCTATTGGCCAGATGCTAAAAGATCTCCTGGACTGCTGTAGTGAGGATGGTCCATAATGTCGACAGTTGTTATAGGGCATGGAGGCCCTGGGTGATGTATGATGGGAGAGCCCAGAGATGAAAGAAACTGGGTCCTTGAATGTTTTTGTGGAGCAGAGTCCCATGCTAACCCATCTGAAACCATGGCATGAGTAAGAAACATCCTTTTGATTGTATTCAGTTCAGTTAAGCCCTTGAAATTTTAAGCTTTACTTGTTATAGCAGCTAGCATTACTTACTTTAACATATTAATATATTTCTGAAAACTCTTCTCTAATGCAGATTTTATTTGTGCATGGGACAGCTTAAATGATTCAACTGGACCTGAGATTTTTTGAAAAGCAATGATCTGCCTTCAAGTCAGAGGGAAATGCAACTTGTCAAGGACACTCACAACATCAAGGAGCTAATATAAAGGTCCCAATTAGATTCAGGGGCCTAATTGGGCAGTCCTGGTGGAGCAAACACTCTTCGATAAACAAGTATGTTACCAGCTTGCAAAATGCATGCTGCATACCATCGCCTTTCAGTTGAGCACATGGGGGTTTTGACATAAATTGTGCTGGCATTTGCTGCTCTTAAAATAGATTTGTTTTTGCCCACTTCCAAAATCAGTTCTAAAAAGCAACAAACAGTCAGCAAGTTTCAATTCCTCCCTTCAGGCGGGTCAGCAGGACCAGACCTCTGTTTACTATTGAAAAGTGCAGAAATGAAGGCTCCAAGCGTGGTGGGCTTGCAGGGCTCCTGGCCCTTCCCTTGTCGCTGCCTTATCAATGCAGAAAACTTCAGGATTACTTGTAATCTCTAATCTTTCTAGAAGCATATATTCATTTGATAATAAGAAAATTATTTTTAAATTATAAAAGAACTAAAAGAGGTTCAGAATTACTTAGGTCAACATTTCTAAAATAAACTCTTAAGATATAGAAGTTGCCTTGAGTTCTTAGAACTGCACATAGTGATTTCTGGACCATTCCAGATGGAGCAGCCAACCTGTGCTTGCTTGCCCTCTTTGATGGGGAGCTCACCACTTGATGAAGTAGCTCAGTCTAGTGTTGAAGAGCACCGTAATTAGAGAACTGAAATGGCCTCCACAAAAATTCCATTCTTTAGTCCCGTTGTTGTTGTTACTCAGATACTCAGTTGTATCTTTGTGACGCTATGAACTGCAGCACACCAGGTTTCCCTGTCCTTCACCATCTCCCAGAGTTTGCTCAAACTCATGTCCATTGAGTTGATGATACCATCCAACCATCTCATCCTCTGTCTTGTATCTGACCTTTAAAGATACCACCCCCCCCCACCATAAATACAATCCCATCTCTACGTATGGACCCTTCAGGCATTTGAACACAGAACTGAAGGCTGAACATTGGTCTTCTTGTAATTTCTGTCCCAAAGTCCTCTCTTCACCAAATAGTGTAATTTCTAGGGCCCTTCCTCGGAACATACTCCAGTTCATCAATGTCCTGTGAAAACTCAAGTGCCAGGAGCCAGTTACATGTCTAACAAATACAGAGGGGAATGGGGTTACCATTCAGTGTGTTTAGGACATTAATGTTTCCAGTGATTTGAGCTCTTTGGATTGCATCTGAGGCCAGCAAGGCTCTCCTCAGCTCCAGGAAGCTTTACTGGTAAGATTAACATGGGGATAAGGAAGCAAGAACTTGGGTCTCATGGAAACCCTGAAATGGATGGATTAGCACCACAGGGTAATTCAGGATCCAAAGCAGTGCTAACAGCAGGGATGCCTCAGCAGCCCCTCAGGGGCCCTGGCTCCACCTCTGCTGCTCTGGATCCCACCCACCAGGGCCTCGCCCTCCATTCCTCCCGTCTTTCTAGCATCTGCTTACTCCTGGCTGATACCTCCTGGTGTCCATCATGCCTCTGGCTTCTCCTGCCTGCCTCCCCTGTGAGTGTGTGGTCCGTGGTCTTTTCCCAAAATATTCTCGATGACTTACATTCAACCCTGCCACAGGGAGAGAACTTGATATTTCCAGTTAATCACCATCCACCTAATCAAGCCAAGTTTTAGCAGCAGGTCATCCTGTCAGCCTCTGACCAGCCTACAGATGAGTTCAAACACTCTCCTCTGATCCATCAACAAAAATGAGAGGGGTGGCCCACAGGATATGACAGGGGCAATTTCTGCAGAAAGAATTCTGTGAGGGTCTTTAGTAAGATGGGCCTGTGCTGGCTTGCCTTATTTTAAGCCACATGCACAACTCCAGGCTTGTCAATACTTTTTTTTTTTTTTTAATGTGAACCACTTTTAAAATCTTTATTGAATTTGTTACAATATTGTTTCTGTTTTATGTTTTGGTGTTTTGGCCAGGAGGCATGTGAGACCTTAGCTCCCCAACTAGGGATTGAACCCCCACCCTCTGCACTGGAAGGCCAAGTCCCAACCACTGGACCACCAGGGAATTCCAGGCTGTCAACACGTTTGACAGTCACATTTCCCCAAAGTTTGGCTTTTACCAGCTGCTGTTAAGCCTCTCCTCTCCCCCAAATAACTGTACGCACAAATCTTCACCTCTTACATTCATCTTGGTAGATTTCGCTCAAGGTCCAAACCTGCAAGTTGTCTCTTAATCCAAATGCATTCTTCTGACACCAACCTTTACAATCTTTGCTTTGTAATCCTGATCAGAACCATAAAGAGAAGCAGCAGAATGAGAGGGTTAAAGTCAGCACCCAAACCCAGCTCTGCTTTGGCCAGACAAATTGATTTTAATGCAATAAAATTTCAAGTAAGAGTTGGTTGAAACAATGGTTTCTGAAACAAAAATAAAATTTGAAAACCAGAGGCTAGGCCTTTCCCGGGCTCCCAGACTCAGTGGATGGTCTCATTGTTCACTGCGTGGAGATTCAGGGCTTGCACAATCCTCCAGGCCTCCTACTGGGGCAAGCAGAAGCCAACGGGTACACTCCATCTCCCCACTGTGGGTCCCATAGTCATTAAATGTGGCAAAGAGCCGGGACATGACTTCTGACCTCCCAGCTCCAGGGAGCAGCAGCCTGCTACACTGCTTCCCACTTCGGGCTTTAAACAGCATTCACTCAGCACAGCTACAAGGGACGAGCTGTTTATCCCCGGCACTGTGAGTCCACCATGGGCAGAGGGACAGCGGGTGAAACTGGCTGTTGTCAGCTTCCAGGCAGGAAATGAGATGCCCCTCCATGGGCACTTCTACTTTACCTTTAAAACTAAAATAGGACATCTGCGCCTTGTAAAGACTTAAGAGGCTATGGAAGGGGCTTTTTGTATTGTACCCAAACCTTGGCTGAAGCCTTAAATGAAAGTTAACGGGTAACAACAGGTGGCGCTAGTAGTAAAGAACCCACCTGCCAATGCAGGAGACATAGGAGATGCAAGTTTGATCCCTGGCTTAGGGAGATCTCCTGGAGGACGACACGGCAACCCGCTCCAGTATTCTTGCCTGGAGAATCCCATGGACAGAGGAGCCTGGCGGACTGCAGTCCATGGAGTCTCAAAAGAGTCAGACATGACTGAAGTGACTTAGCATGCATGCATGCCACTGGTGTTGTGGAGGGTGGCTTGACACATCCCAGCAACACTTCTTGGAAGATGGCAAAGCTAGTTCTGAGACCCCCTTCTCCATTCAGGTTGTGTCAGAGGAAGCTGGGACTTCTCTGAGGAGCAGGTCCTCCTAAGGACATCCGTGGAGGAACAAGAGGGAAGAGATTTACACCCTCAACCCTCACTGGCCGAGTGAGGGGGCCCCAGAAGAACTGTCCAGAGACTGAGGATCCATTCAGGAGGCTTCTCACTCCTTAATTGTGCTCAGTTCCTAAAACTTGCAGAAAAAAAAAAAAAAAGAACTCCCTGGTATACATGGAGTAGACAGAAATGAGAAAGTTCTTGGGAACTCAGCGTGCCTCCAGGAGTTTGAAGTGTATGTGAAATGAACAGGGCGGCCCAGGCACTGGGGCTGCCATGATAGCAAGGCAAGGGGATGGAGGTCAGCAGTGGCGTTGGCTGTTCACTGGCCTTTCTGCTGCAAGAAGGCACTGTACCCATGGGATAGAGAACCCTGGAGAACTGAGCTTGGACTGTCTCAACGGCCTGAAGAAGACTCTGAGAGAGGGGACGGGAGGAGGGGAGCAGAACCAAGGAGACCAGTTGGGCTGAGGGGCACAGTCCACGCTAGGGGACAGGGCACTGCAGAGGACCCACCAGAGGCTCCATGGCAGAGCCAACTTCGAGGAACTGCTCTGACTCAGGTGACTGGATTGCTGAGCAAGAAATGCAAAGGGCATCAGCTGCGCAAGAAAGCCCCTGCCCCATGCTTCCTGCCCAGCCCAACCCTCAGCAGCCAGAATGGGGGAAAGAAAGGTGGGGGGTGGGGGCAGCTGGAACATGGAACAAGGAGAATGAAGGGCAGAGGGTGGTCTTCCTCTCACTGTTGCTCCCTGAGGGCCAGATCAGGTGGACCTGATGGGAGGGATAAAGTTTTCCCCTCAAGGGCAGGTGATGGTTTTCCATTTAAATTGGACTCAATGTTCAAATAACTCAAGATGAGATGAGACCTCTTCTGTGTGCCCCTCCCCTCCTCCTTCCTCTTCCCCTCACCCCTTCCTCCTCTTCTTTCTTCATGACTGAAAATGTGGGAACTATGAACGTCAGCAAGTGACAGAGAAGCGAAGGGACCTACTGAGTCCAGGCCACTAGAGAGGCTGGTTGGGGACTCTCAGAACTTAGTCTTCCTAAGCCTTAGATTCCTCATCTGTAACATGGTGATAACAAGGCTCACCTTCCAGACGAGTCTTGAAGATTGAGATTAAAGCGTTTATGTCAATGTATGAAGCATCTAGCACTTGGGAGTGCCCAGCCAATGTCTGCCATCGCTGACAGGGGTCCCTCCCTATAATCTCTGAGCCAGCAGACTTCTACAACAGCAGAGCTGAGAGACTGTGGAAAGCCGTGGTCTAATATCCTCACGTTACTCATGACTAAACTGAGGTTCAGAGAAACTTGAGTCGAGCAGCCTGGAGTCACCCAGTGGATTCACAGCAGAGTCAAAATCCAGACCGAAATCTGACCCCAAAGCCAGTCTTCTTTCTACCATGCCCCTGGGCATTTCCATAATAGTTCAGTGAAGGTCCACAGATTGGTTGGTTGAAATGTCTGTTGACTGACCTGGTGCCCTTAGCAGTGCCTAGAACTGCCACATAAATGGATGTGTGAATACAAGGTTTCATTCACCCAGCAAACCTTCCCCAGGCATCAACCCTGTCCCCAGAACTGTGAGTGGAGCTCGATATGGATCTGGAGACCATCCTCTCTGTACTCATTGAGCTCCCAACCTAACAAGGGAGGCAGAAGACTGTGAATATACCTTGGAGATTCCAGAAATGCAGCTTGAGCCGCATGAGAGGTTCATGAGCTTGTGTAGTGGATGGAAAATGATGGAGGTCCACCCAGTATTCTCCCCTGTCCCCATCTCCCCAGGCCACCTGTCTTTTACAGTTCAACTTTGACCTCCTCGGCTCTGTCGTCAGGCTGGCAGAAAGTCCTCTCTGACCTTGCTTTGGCCTCTAAGGACCTTACTACACTGCACACAAGTCAAGGTTCCTAGGCAAGAGCTTTTTTGACACGGACGAAGAAAAGATCACTGGAGAAAGCATTTGCCAACAATCAGCTCTGCTTGTTTCATAATTTAACATTCTGGCCAATCAACCCTTCTCTTCCCACTCTGATTCTCTGCCTATAGGTGTTTACAACAGGAAGGTAACTCCGAGTGAACACGAGGAAAGGTGCCTGTAAGGCACAGGGCTTCCCTGAAGATAGAAAAGTGAAATGAGCTCAAGGTTAAGTTCCTGGCCAGGGTATTAAACGTCAACATTCAAGTAGCACCATTCATCCAGTGATCTCAAAGCATTCAGAAAGAATGACATGAACTGCATTTTTTTAAACATCAGGTAATCCAAATCTGAATTCAGAGTCCGTGTAAGTACTACTGGGGATAAGCACTTAATGTCTTTGGGCACAAAACCAATTAAATACAGCCAAGGCAGTACTGCGGCTCGAATGTGTCAACGAAAGAATTCTCAGTGACGGCTAATCGGATCAGCCCAGATCTGCAGCTGGCAAAACCTTCAAGGGCTCTGAAAGCTCAGGACTGAAGGACCGGTCAGGGGACGACTGCTTCCAGGCCCTGGTAGACAGAGGGCAAAGGCTTCAGGACAAACTGGGGAAGGATGGGAACGAAACTATAAGGATGAAGATGTATTCTAGAAACAGCAGACCTCTAGCTGCCCAATTATGTAATGTTTTTACACAGGAAGACGGTCAGGTCTTAAACCAGAGATTGTAAATCAAAGGTCAGCTGATCAAATCTAGCCCATGCATGTGCTTTGTTAGGCCAATACAATGTGCATGCGTGTTGTTTGTATTAGTTGCCAATATTAAATATTGGAATACTTAACAAAAAGCCCTGACTTCTGGGTTTTATTAAAACTTGGAATATCTGAAAGATTTAAATACAAATAAGGAAACTATTATAATAGAAGAAGAAATCATTGGAGAATTCTTTTATAAAGAATGCTTTTCCACTTTGGACCCAGAATCCAGAAGTTATAAAGGAAATAACTGATAAATTTGAGTATATAAAAATCAAAAACACAATAAACAAAGTCAGAAAGACAAACAACAAACTGAAGGTAGAAACTGCAACTCATATTACATGGGTATTATAATCACTCTGATATACAGAGACTTCAAGAAATCAATAAGTAAAAGATCAACAACCCAATAAGAAACAAGCAAATGACATAAACTGACAGTTCACAGACAGTGAAATACAAGTGGCTTGTATTTCTAAATATAGAAAAGATGTTCAACTCTACTCATATTTTTTTTTTTAAACCAAGCTAAATTATACCCAGATGCCATTTTTCACATCCTGGAATGGCAAATATCCAAGACCATGATTATAGCCACCATTGGCAGCACTGAGGAAGATTGCAACTCCTCTTCCAGAAAATTAAACAACAACAACAATTTTCCACTGCAGGCCAGAAACCACCTGACTTTTAATCACGTGTCCCAGTTACTAGATGCCCTTGGGAGTTTCCTACCTGGATCCTGAAGATGGAAACAAGAATCTTGTCTGGATACGATTCAGCATTTAACTTGAACATGCTGCACTTCGATAATTAGGCAAAGGTTCTGGTGAAAAATAGAAGGGTTTCCTCAGTAATTTTGAGCGGCATGTGCTCTTCTATTTCTTTTATTACGAGAGAGAAAGAAGGAGAAGCAGCAGCAGGAGGGAAGGCAAAAGTCTAGCACCGTTGCAAGCTCACTGTGCATTCATACACACTCACTGTGCACTACACACCTATCATCTCATTTCTTCCCCACAACAAGCCCAAGAGCATAGCAATCTTCTTTTTGTAGAGAAGGAAACAGTGTAGCCACGGGACCTGACCTTCTTTGACAGATGTGTGCAGGGAGGGGCTGAATGAAAGAGCCACAGCCTGGGTCCAAGTGGAGGAGAAGCTAAGTTTGACGTGGGTCATCTTGGTTGAATGAGTGAAAGGAACCCCAGAAGCTACGGGTGCCCTGGTCAGCTGCTGAGCCGTGGCAGGGGGCCATCCCAGGGCTTTCATTAGTGTTTTGCTTTAATCCTCCTCTTCAGTGAGAGAGGTGCCAAGACCAGTCTTACAGGCTGCTCTGGGTAAAGAAAAGAGCAGTGGTGAACCCCTCAAATGCCATCGCTTCCTCTGATTAGTGAGAAAGCACACCACTGACCTTTGCACTGCATAAATCATCAGGTTCCTGGACAATGTGGTGGGGGTGGGGAGGGTCAGACAGGACCTCAAGAGGGGCACAAATTTCCTGCTAGTAGAGCAGCTGGGGGAGGAGTCAATCAATTCACTAGAAAACAAACAATGACAAGACGTTGTGCTCTGCTCATTGAGATCTCTCCTTCCCTACGCACCTCACCTAATCTGGCCCCCGACCCTTGCCTCCTCAGAGCAGTTCTCACAGGGTTATTTGAGATGCTGCCCCTGGGCTTGAGGTCCTAAAACTTCACGCCAAATAAAACATAACTCTCAACAACAACAAAAAGAAAAAGACTCTGCACCCTGAGACAGTGGAGACATTCTCACTGGTTACAGCCTATAGTACTTGATTTCCCTCTTCCCGTAGCCTGAATCATATGCCTCTCTTGGCAAGTTCACCCTGAGAGACACTAGGATTCTTGCTGACCTGTCCTTCCCCGTTAATGGAACTACTTGTGGGTAGATGTTGTTATCCTTGGCAAAGGGATATCTTTGGAAACCAGGGATTAGAGTGAAAAGGCCAATATTTTTTCTGTAACCAAGGCGCATCCCTGATTTATTTCTTCACAGAGTCCTTCGTGGAGTATCAGGTTGTGATGGCAAAAATTCCCAGAGAAGAGTGATGAGGAAGAAAGTCATTCAAGGCCTGGGAAAGCTGAGTTCCTTTGGAGCCTGCCAGCAGCACCTCTCCATCCCAGAAACCTCCCTTGGGAGCCATCGGAGCCCTTTTTTGGGGAAGACACAACTCTATATATCTAGAGCTGTGATGCAAATGGATTTTGTGGGATGCTCTGAACACTGATTAAAACCACTGAGAAAGGGAGAGGGTGGGCAGGAAGCTGTCAAATTTTGCAAAAAACCACATTCCCAGAACCTTTCCAAACCATTCTCAGAGTCTCTCTAAACCCAAACTTGAGTTTCCCTTCACCATTACTCAGAATCACTGAGCTAGAGTTGTCAAAATTGTGCATTTCTCTGAAATAGTGCAACTTCAGTTAATCAAACTTTCTTGCATCAGAGCCCCAGTAACACAAAAGCTGTCTAGTTCCCTCTTTCCCTCTGTCATTAAAACAAAAAGGCAAAAGATAAGAAAACAATCTCACTTCAGGGCTTTGGACAATAATGTTTAGTAGATATCTTGGCTTGACCTGAAGAATAAAGAGTCATAAGGAGTGATGTTCAGAATTACAGACTTGGGGGTCCTTTAATATCCTCAATCATCAAAAAAAAAAAGAATTTGATATGAGCCTTATACTCTGTCTAGTAGAGTATCAAAAGAACCCAGAACAAGGGTTGAAACCAAAAGGGTTTTCTGGCTAAGCCTCCATCCCTATCCCTAAGTTTAGCACTTAATGGAAGTGGCACTGTAACTTCCCATTGCAGGGGGCAGGTTTCTTGACCATTATTCTGAGACATAATGGATCAGAATTACATAAAATGCACAGAACACTAATCCACAGGAGATCCAGTTCAAGCTAAGACTGTAACCAGCTGGGATTCGTCCTTCTAATTGTCTGACTCTGAGCTTCCTTATCTGAAAGATAAGTCAGTTGAATTAGCACAGGCTGACCTTACTGGGAGGGAAAAGAGACCAGCCAGGCACAGAAGACCTACCCAGTTGGAAGAAGGAAAATGTACTCTAGAAGAAGGGGAGAGGGTAGTGAAAGGCACATCAGTGGTAAAGCACGCTGTTCTTTCCCTTGGATCTGGGGACCTTATCCCTGCTCTTCTATATGGATTGGCTGTTCCCTTCTCCAAAAATGGCTTTTCCTTTCTTTTGCATGTGTCTAAATTCTATGCAAACTTAAAGGTCCAGTTCAAAAGTCATCTCCATAATCTTTCTATTACAAATAAGCTGTTCATTGGACTATTGCAGCACTAGTTTGCACCTCTATGATGACACTTATCACTTTGTCTTATACTAAAATAGTACATAGCCAGAGTGTCCCTACTTCCCGTCAACTAGTCCCTGATACCCATAGTGTCACCAGCTTCCCTGGTGGCTCAGATGGTAAAGAGTCTGCCTGAAGTGCAGGAGACCCAGGGTCCATCTCTGGGTGGGGAAGATCCCCTGGAGAAGGAAATGGCGACCCACTCCAGTATCCTTGCCTGAAAAATCCCATGGACAGAGGAGCCTGACTGGCTATAGTCCATGGGGTAGCAAAGAGTCAGACATGCCGAGTGACTTCACTTTCACTTTCATAGTATCCCAGACACAGACTGAATACATATTTGTATACTTGATAATGCCTAGGAGAATACTTCCTGCACAGTAGGTGTTCAGATTACTGTGGGGTGAATGAATGGAATCCCATAATATCTGAACAAAACTGCTCTAGTTAACCTAAATACTTTAAATATTTTTATCTTGAAATTCTTGCTTAGATCTTATTTAAAAACTGGAATAATCCCATTTCAAATTCTAATTTAGTTATGGATCGATCCCACCATGGAGCACTTCTTAAAGAACCTTTAATTTCTGACAGTCAAATGTTCAATGAGCACCACACCTAGAGTTCTTCTCATTGCTGCTCTCAAATACACATCTGTGACAACATTTCAGCCCAAGCCTGCTGGGAAAATTTAATTTCTCTCTTACAGCCTCACCTCCCAAGAACAAGAAAATAATACTTACAGAACCAGTAATCTTTGCTCAACACAAATAAAGGGGAAAACAATACCCATGGCTCCTTAAAGCTGTATATTAGCCACACTGCAGAAAGTATCTCATTGATATTAATGTGCTTACAGAATATTACACAAAAATTAATTAAAAATTGAATAAGACCAGAGCTCAACATTCTGCATGTATAATTTCCCTGCCAAAGCAGCTCATACAATGAATAGCTAAAATTTTAAGAGCATTAGTTTATCGCATTTCAACATAAAACTCCATGTCAGATCACCCTTTTCACAGGAAATGGGGGCTCTCTGGCTTTCTGGGTCCACAATTAACATGTCGACTTTGGGGAGGAGAATTAGATCCTGGGCGTGATGCTATTTTATGATTCTCAGCTTGAGCTTCAGCCCCCAGGGACATGCCCAGTTATTTCAGAACCACAAATGGCCCATCCATGGAGAAACCTACCAGAAGTTTCCTCGACCCCAAGTCCCTCTGCAAACTCAGGAGAAACTCGGAGGGAGGAAACCATGGCAGGTCAGGTCAAGATGACTCCTACCTCTCAGGTCCCAGTCCCTTCTGCTCCCCTGACTCTGCTCCTTGCAGGTAGCCACCAGACGTATTGGGTTGGCCAAAAAGTTCATTCGGGTTTTTCCGTAACATCTTTTCTTAACCCAAACGAGTTTTTTGGCCAACCCAATAGAGAGATAATGAACACTGGAGTCAGACAGACATCAGCAAGCAACTTACACCTCTGAGCCACAGTTCTTCACTACCATATAGGTATTACTACATAATACCTACCTTACAGCATTCTGTCAAGAGCTACATGAGATAACGGAGAAGGCAATGGCATCCCACTCCAGTAATCTTGCCTGGAAAATCCCATGGACAGAGGAGCCTGGTAGGCTGCAGTCCATGAGATCGCCAAGAGTCGGACACGACTGAGCGACTTCACTTTCACTTTTATGCGCTGGAGAAGGAAATGGCAACCCACTCCAGTGTTCTTGCCTGGAGAATACCAGGGACAGGGGAGCCTGGTGGGCTGCCGTCTATGGGGTCGCACAGAGTCGGACACGACTGAAGTGACTTAGCAGCAGCAGCAGCACACGAGATAATGTGAATGTTGCACGTGGTACAGAGCAGATGCTCAGTGAATACACTCTCCCCACTCCCTGCACTGAACACAAAACCCCAAACTTCAATCCAGCAGCTCCCAGCTCCATTTATTTCATCATAAATTATCCACAAACCTCTTGCCGGTTGAATCTACTGGACAAGTCTATCTCTTGAAGGAGAGATATATGCCTCATTCAATTCTATGTTCCCAGCACCTGTCATAAAGCCTGGCACACAGATCTCAGCTGGAAATGTATGTAGAACAAATGACTGGAAGAATGGAAGAAAAACATCACTAGCTGTTGGGTGCCGGCCTCTAGCATTTCACACACATTGTGTTAAGTCACTTGCAGTTGTGTCTGACTCTTTGGGCTTTTCCGGTAGCTCAGCTGATAAAGAATCTGCCTGCCAATGCAGGAGACGCAAGAGATGTGGGTTCCATCCCTGGGTCAGGAAGACCCCCTGGAGGAGGGCACAGCAACTATTCCAGTATTCACGCCTGGAGAATCCCCATGGACAGAGGAGCGTGGCGGGCTACAGTCCATGCGGTCACAAAGAGTTGGACATGACTGAGCACACATGCCTTTGTGACCTTATGGACTGTAGCCCGCCAGGCTCTTCTGTCCATGGGGATTCTCCAGGCGAGAATACTGGAGTGGGTTGCCATGCCCTTCTCCAGGGGATCTTCCTGACCCAAGGATGGAACCTGTATCTCTTAAATCTCCTTATTGACAGGTGAGTTCTTTACCACTAGTGCCACCTAGGAAGCCCTTACACACATTAGTTCATTGAATCTATACAACTCTTGAAGGTGGATACTGCCTCAGTTCTACAGTTAAGGATACAAACACTCCAAGAGATTTGGCATGGCAGTCTTGCAGACATTACACAAACAATAGGTCAACCGCATGAAATCACCTTCAAAAAATGCAAATGAGTATTTACTACATGTCAGGTACTGAGCTAAACACCCTACATGCATTAAAACTTCAGCATTATAATACCGTGAAACAAGAGAAACTACAGATATGGAAAGAGAGGCTCAGAAGGGTTACGCATCTTACCCACAGTTCTGAACCATTTTAGACTGACTGCAAAGGCCATTTCAAACGGATCAACCTGATCTTAAAAGGGAAAGCCAGGGCTCCAACTCAGACCTTTCTGCCTCCAAGTCCCTGATGGGCTGCTGCGCCTCTTGAATAAATGAGTGAGTGGCTGACAGGAGGGGAGAGGGAAGGGGAAAACGAGCAGGCAGAAGGAGAGAGGCTCATGAGGAAGGGGACATGTGTATACTTACAGCTGACTCACACTGTTGTATAGCATAAACCAGCACAACATTGTAAAGCAGTTATCCTCCAATTTAATAAATTAGAAAAAAAATTACCAAAAAAGAAGAAAAAAAAAAAAGAAGAGAGGGAGAGAAGAAAGGAATGAGGAGGACAGACGTTCCTCAACATAACTGTCTGGGTAATTCTTACAAGGCCAGATCTTTCCTATTTAATCTTCTTCATAATTCCTGCTGTAGGGACCTGGCTGGTCTCTAAATCTGTAGTTCCCCACAGCCAGTGTGTAAAATGCCAAGGGGCCAGCCTCTGCTTTGCGCTTCACCCCAGAAGGCCACATGGATGGTTTCCCGTTGGAGGCAGAACGGCGCTCTCCAGCACAAGCACATCCTAGGGTCGTGGGCGGGTGGCCACTCTCTGTTGGGGTTGGCCTCCCAGGGGCCCTGCTTCCCAATACAGCAGCCCCTAGTTGCTCTCCATACAGCTGGTGAGACCCAGCTCATTGAACCCCAGGCTCACTCGTGAAATCCCCTTCACATCAGGTGCTCCAGCCACGGGAAGTTGGGCCAGCCCAGCAGAGATCCGGGGAAACCACGCCATGCTCTTCTCCCAGCTGGCCCTGGGACACCAGAGCAAGGGTTTGCAGAACCAGGATGAGGAGAGATGGCTCCTCAGAGGAAAGAGAACAGGACCGAGAGCAAAGAGCCCCGGGTTCCAGGTCTGCGTGAACCATTTTATGTGAGTCCTCTCCTCTCTCTAGGGACCAACAACTAACCAACTTGAGCTTGGGGCTGGATCACCTCTTTGTAAGAACCCTGTGATACAGGTATAAAGTTTTTCATTACAGCTAAGGAACCTGCATCTCAGAGGGGTTAAACGACCAGTACAGTGTCACACAGCAAGAAAAACGGGGAGTTGGGACGTGATTCCAGGCGGGATATGACTTTGAAGCCTACGTGCTCACCGTTGCCCTGTCAGGGACCCTGCTCCTTCACTCTCGGTAATGGATGATGGTCATTATCTTAACCTCCCATGCTGGGGCAAGTGTACCTCCTAAGAAAACCTCTCTCTTAAGGCACTGATGGGCTCTCAAGTGCTGTATCAACGTCAGGAGTGAAGATCACTACGTTATTCCTCCCCTCCCAGACCCCAGTCTCAGGTTTTAGGTCGCTCTCTGTGACCCAAGGGAGCCAGATTAGTGTTGCCCAAACTTCCACTTCTATGATTTTTGCCATATCCTTATATCACATGTACTAATACTTAATGTTTGTCTTTAACTCAGTGACTTTTGTTTTTAACTCAACATCATTCTAAGCAATAATATCCATGAAATCAAGAGACCAATGCTTTGATTATATTATTTCCCAATACACAACAAAATGCATTGAGAATTCAGTTACAAACTGTTCATCTAGGTGACACCTAGGAGCATCCCATCGGAGGCAAGAGAGTCTTTGTTTGGGGGGCTCAGGGACCTCCAAGCTTGCATTCAGCTCTTGCTCTGTGAGTCTTTGCCCCATTCCCCAAGCATGGAGCTGTGTGTGTGTACTGGACCTGTGTCAATTGCAGCTGTGTGGTCTAGTCCTCCACGGCGGATGCTGGACTGGCAAGAGGCAGCTGTGTGATGCGAAACTGGACCGCAGCCGTCAGGCAAAGGAGCTGGAAGTTGATCTCTGGGAACCCAAGCGTGGTTTCCAGCTGGAGTGCCTGGGGCAGGAGACTGGTGAGCCCGAAGAGATGGAGAGCAGCAAAGGGCAGAGTCCCACTGGGTAGTGAACCCTTCCACCAGCAGCCACACATCAAACCCAAGCCCTGCTCCTCATGGCGTGAGGCTAGGGAGAGCAGCTGGCCAGGGCCTTTAGGGCAACAGCATCCTCGGGGGTCTCTTCATGGTGGGGGGAGGTGGGGCAAGCATCCTGCCACATATAGTGGAGCTCACCCTTAAGTTTGTTTTGCTTGTTAGCCTTTCACTGAAGCAAAACATAATACAGAAGAATATACACAAGTATATACACAGAAGAAATCACAAATGCAGAGCTCAATAAATTGTCAGTAACTGAGTACACCTATGCACTCAGTACCCAGACAAAGAAATATAACATCAGCTTCATCCTAGAAGCCTTCTAATGCTCCCTTCTAGTTGGTATCTTGTGCCAAGGGTGGACACTATCCTAGTTCCTAATATCAGAGGTTGGTTTTACCTATCGTGAGCTTTATATAAATGAAAACATACCTATGTCATCTTATGTCTGGCTTCTTTGGTTCAACATTATCCGTGCAAGATTCATCCATATTATTATATATAGGTTCAGTTTGTTCACTCTCGTTGGTATATAACAGTCTGTTGTATAAATATACTAAAATTTATTCATCTACTCCTAATGGGTATTTGGGTAGGGCTCGGTTTGGGGCTGTTATGAATAACAGCTATAAACATTCCAGCACATGACTTTTGTCTTCATTTCTCTTGGGTATATATCTAGAAAGGAAAGCTTTCAGTCATAGTGAATGTACATGTTCAAGTTGAGTGGATACTAACAGTTTTCCAGAGCAGTTACACAAATATCTACTCTCACCAGCAATGTGTGAGAGTTTTAGTTGCTCCCCATCCTTGCCAACCATTGATATTTTTAAAAATCCTTTTAACTTCAGCCATTCTGATGATTTTATCCCAAAACCATATTTTGGTTTTGTCCAAACAGCACAGGAAGCCCATAGGTGCTTGTTGTTTCTAGGAAGCAATGTGGTATAGCAGACATTGCTTAGACCCTGACTCAGAAGACCTAGCTCTAATGCTGGCTCTCCAGCAACTAACCTGATGCCATTAGGAAAGAATTGCTACTGGTCTTTACCAAACCCCTCCTGAAGCCCTCATTCATTCATCTGACTCTCAGTACGAACAGATAAAGGTAGGCAGGAAGGAATTATTCTCCAGAGCTTACACAAATTGCCAAGCAAGGACCAGGGACAAAATTCCGATTCCAGTCCAACATTCTTTCACTGAAGTTATCCTGACTCCCCATTTATACTGATTTATACTGATAAATAATTTGCTCCCCATTTTTAAGAAGAAGGTATAGAACTGCATGATCTCTGATGTTTCTTACAGTTTAAATATGGCAGAAAATTTATTTCTGAGTATATGACTGGTTTACTCCCTAAGAATTTAAACAAGTGGAAGAGACTTGCTCAGTTTTAAAAGGAAACTGAGCCAAGTTCAGCTGGTGACTCAAATGCCAAATGAAGCAGAATCTTTGTGAACACTCAGCTGTTGGAGATGACAGAGATTCAGCAAGACTAAAAGCGAACAGGGGTTACAGCTTGGCCATTGAAATGACAAAAATGTGCTCAACAGACACATTTTATTATTCAGGACTTCGTACACCTAAAGAGCAGCTAACCATCCATTCATTCATGCATCCAACCAATAAGCCATTTATCTATCCATCCATTCAACCATCCTCGCATCCTTTTAGTCACTGAGCATTTATTGAACACCTACTGTGTCAGTCCTGATACCAGCTTCTGGGGTTACAGAAACAAATCAGGAACAATTCCTGCTCTGAAGAAACTCTCCATCTAGGCAAATGTCTTATTCAATACACACCTCTCTATACTCTGAGTTACTAGAAAGCAAAGGCCTCTCTCAACTCTGTCATTCCCAAATCATCTATTGCTAAGCCCAGTACATAGTACTGGTAAGACACATTTGACAAATAAACTGTTAACCCCTGAGAATTCTGGCAAAGAATTTGGAGTATTTATTTCTATCATTCCTCATTTCTCCTCATTGGACTAAGAATGAGACCAGGTCTTGGAGCTTCGCCTACCATGTTCCCTTCAGCATACCAACCAAACTGCAAAGAGAAAAAGCAGGTGATTGTCGCACTAGCTTCCTTTCTCAGTCATGCTGATGGATGCAAACAGCTGGGCAACAAGTTCTGCCAAAGTTCCCGGGAGAATCTTATTCATGAGACCCTTCCAAATCAGTCTCCCAAGTGTTCTAATTGGTTAATGATGGAATGCTACCGTGTTTTTAATGAGGCTCATCTGCAGTGCTTTTTCTCTAAAGATAGCAGGAAACCTACATGTTTTATAAAAAGCAAATAATTGTCAGCATTTCAACAACAAAGATGAGCAGAATATAGTTCAGAGGAGGTGAGCAGCTTGCAGGCAGGAGCCATGAAAGACGTGCAAGACACTTCAAACTCCAAAGCAGTGCCACTACTCCCCACCCCCAGTAATATTGATCCCCAAACCTCCAGGACTCAGTTCCAGCATTCAAGGCATGTGCCTGCCAGTAGATGTGTTCAGGTCCATAAATACTCTCTGAGCTCCTATTATGTGCATTCAGTGGCTGGGTGTTACCCTTACCTCCTCCCCCTCCCTTACCTCCCAACCACCATTAAGTACCAAGGTGTACAATCCCTCTAGCTCTGGAATCCATCCCCTGCTCTCACTCCTCATTGCCACCACCTGAGGCCAGCCCATCATCATCCCCCTACCTGGATTCCCACACCAGCCCTCCTAACTGGTCTCCCTTCCTCTACTCAGACCCTCCAACCACATAACAGATGCAAATCTGATCACCTCGCCCTCCAAAGGCTTTCAATGGTGCTTAGAGAAATGCTCCAAGCCTTTCTGTTGACCTGTAAGGCCCTCCATGATCTGGCTGCTTGCTACCTGCCTTTTCAGCCTCATCTCAGTCCCTTCTTGGACTTATTTTGTTCCAAATGCACAAGTCTTTCCCTCAATATGCTCTTACTCTTCCCTAAAAGCAGACATTTACAGATGCTGGTCTCTTCTTGGAATATGCCTTTTTCCTGTGCTTTATTTCCTCGGTCACCCCACTTCATCGTAGAATAAGAGTTGCAGCTTCAGTCTTCAGTGAACACTTGTCTGAGCCCACAATGAGGAAATCCCTCTGCTGTTAAGGCCCCAGCACCAGCACATTTCCTTTGGGGGATACTCGACCCATTTACGGGCTTCCCTGGTGGCTCAGCTGGTAAAGAATCCGCCTGGAATGTGGGAGACCTGGGTTTGATCCCTGGGTTGGGAAGATCGCCTGGAGAAGGAAAAGGCTATCCATTCCAGTATTCTGGTCTGGAGAATTCCATGGACTGTATAGTCCATGGGGTCCCAAAGAGTCAGACATGACTGAATGACTTTCACTTTCAACCCATTGATTCTCCTCTCCACGTCCAGCCTCCCTCCTAGACTGTAGACTCCCTTAGAGCAGGCATATTCAGACTCTCACTATTGAGGAACCTCAGTTCCTAACAGGCAGCCTCCCAAATAGGAGACTCTTGATAAACATTGGTGGATGGAGAGATAGACTGACTGATTCATCGCAAGCACTGAACTTCCTGTTAGAAGGTCAGAGAAGGTTTTAAGAGAGACACCAACTTTAGTTTCCTGGGTTTCTTTCCAAACTTTAGTCTTGGAAACTTGGGCAGGTGACTTCACATCTCTGAGCCTCAGGGTCTTCATCTTTACATTCATGATATAATACCTATTCATCCTGTCTCATTGATGTTGAACCAAAAAATGAGATAAGCATACCTAGCTGCCATTGTCAAAAATGTGTTGGTTGTAATGGCTCCTATTTTGATTAATAAAGATGTGTTTGAGCCTAGCTATAATGATTTAAAATTCACAGTCCAAAACTGCAATTACTTTTGTACCAACCTAATAGAATTCATTATAGCTTACCTGGTGGCTCAGACGATAAAGAATCTGCCTGCAATGCAAGAGACCCAGGTTCGATGCCTGGGTCAGGAGAATCCCCTAGAGAAGAAAATGGCAACCCACTCCAGTATTCCTGCCTGGAGAATCCAGAATTCTTGCCAAGGACAGAGGAGCCTGGTGGGCTACAGTCCACAGGGCCGCAAACACAACTGAGGACTAATGTATTCCCATCTCTGGTCATCTTCTCATCCAAGTAGAAAGGAACGTACCCTCTCCCCATTCTTTATCCCTAAGTACATTCTCTGGGCACCTTGGGATTGAGCTAAGAGCCTCTTAATAAATAATAAATAGGACACAATGAGAAAGGGGAAAGCCAAAAGAGATTTATAAGAGACAGAAGAAAAACACGCTAGCCACACACACAAAACAGCTCCCAGTCCTCCATGTCTCTGGGGTCTTATAATGAAGGAGAAAAACCCTAAATACTTATGGGAAACGGAAGGAAATGGTATTGATGGCATGTGGGTAGAAAATGCATTCTGAGTAGCAGAAAGTCCTTTAGATGTCCCATAAGCGGGTGGCTTTCAATTCCTTCACAGGTTCAAGTTAGATGACAGCCTGGTCCAGAAGAGAGTCCTTTGTCTACTAATGCAGTGGTTTTCAAAGTACAGATCCCAGAGCAACAGCAGCAGCAGCACCACCTGGGAACTTACTAAAGTTCAGATTCTCAGGCCTCAGTTCAGTTCAGTCGCTCAGTTGTGTCCGACTCTTTGCGATCCCATGGACTGCAGCATACCAGGCTTCCCTGTCCATCACCAACTCCCAGAGTTTACTCAAACTCATGTCCATTGAGTCAGTGATGCCATCCAACCATCTCATCCTCTGTCGTCCCCTTCTCCTCCCTCCTTCAATCTTTCCCAGCATCAGGGTCTTTCCAATGAGTCAGTTCTTCGCATCAGGTGGCCAAAGTATTGGAGTTTCAGCTTCAGCATTAGTCCTTCCAATGAATATTCAGGGCTGATTTCCTTTAGGATGGACTGGTTGGATCTCCTTACTGTGTAAGAGACCCTCAAGAGTCTTCTCCAACACAACAGTTTAAAAGCATCAATTCTTCGGCACTCAGCTTTCTTTATAGTCCAACTTTCACATCCATACATGACTACTGGAAAAACCATAGCTTTGACTAGACAGATCTTTGTTGGCAAAATAATGTCTCTGCTTTTTAATATGCTGTCTAGGTTGGTCATAACTTTTCTTCCAAGGAGCAAGGGTCTTTTAATTTCATGGCTGCAGTCACCATCTGCAGTGATTTTGGAACCCAAAAAAGTAAAGTCTGTCAGTGTTTCCACTGTTTCCCCATCTATTTGCAGTGAAGTGATGGGACCAGATGCCATGATCTTAGTTTTCTGAATGTTGAGTTTTAAGCCAGGTCTTTCGCTCTCCTCTTTCACTTTCATCCAGATGTTCTTTAGTTCCTCTTTGCTTTCTGCCATAAGGATGGTGTCATCTGCATATCTGAGGTTATTGATATTTCTCCCGGCAATCTTGATTCCAGCTTGTGCTTCATCCAGTCCAGCGTTTCTCATGATGTACTCTGCATATAAGTTAAATAAGCAGGGTGACAATATACAGCCTTGACATACTCCTTTCCCAATTTGGAACCAGTCTGTTGTTCCATGTCCAGTTCTAACTGTTGCTTCTTGACCTGCATATAGATTTCTCAGGAGGCCGGTCAGGTGATCTGGTATTCCCATCTCTTTAAGAATTTTTCACAGTTTGTTGTGATCCACACAGTCAAAGGCTTTGGCGTAGTCAATAAAGCTCACTCAGCCTCAATGAGTCATTTCTGTCAAGGGCCCGAGGAAGCCCTCCAGGAGATTCTGCCGACACCAAGGTTGAGCCCTACTGTGCTACTTGGGCAGACAAAGATGAAGAATGAAGATAGGACAGCAACTGGAAGGTACAGGGGTGTTCCCTCTGGCACCACCAACACAGGCTTCCGTGTATTTCAGACTGACCAAAGGAGGACCTGATGCCAAGTTGTTCTCTGCACATGTCCTTACGTCCCTTCACCACCAAAAAAATTGATCCTGGAACTCAAGCAGAGCCTTGAGAATAGAGGCTCAAAAGCAAACAAATAATTATGCCTGCCTGACCTTCTTCCTTCCCCATTACCTCTGGAAACAGTGGCTACTGTTTAAAATATAATAAATAAAATATAAATCTCTTGGTCCATATTCAATCTAGAGGGTCTCACAATCAAGAGGAGGGAAGACTGTGAGTGATGGATAAAAATGTGTTGACTTTTAAGTGTTTGAGGGTTTATATTTGCCTCCACCTGCTAAGGAGAATTCTGTATTGCCTTTGGGTTTTCACTTCCCTCTCTTAAGGAAAAAAGTTTCACACTTGTTAGGAGAGGGACTAAGTCTATAGCCAAATGAAAGAATAGAGAAGATATGGAGGGAAGAAAGGGACAGAAGACCCTTTCACATTGTATGTAGTGAGATTTGGGCTTAGGGGAAGAGAGACAGATTGAGAGGAACTGTAGGGTGTAAGGAAATTGGAGAAGAGGAAAAGGGAGTTTTACCAAGGAGCATGGTAGGTTAGGGTGAGCATCTTTGGTGTCTCCATGACATGGACTTTAGTTAGTTTTTTATTTGAATGTAATTACTTTAAATTTTTCATTTTGATTGTTAGTCCTTGGATACACTAATGCTCCCAAGCTGGATCACGTGCTCCCGTCGCCTTCTCAGGGTTACATGTGCATGCTGACAATTACAGCACTTCAGCAGAGCTTTAGGGACAGTGCACTGTGCGTGACTCACTCAAGTCAGGTAGGGAAGGCTCCTCCATCAGGGAGACATCCCCTCTGGGCCTGGGGGAATGAATAAAGGTCAGTTAGGTAATAAAGGGCACCTGGTCAAATGACAGAGGACCTGTATTTCTAAAGAACAATTTGATGCAAAAGACCAACAGCTCTCAGAAACAATTAGCACTCTGAAAACCGTGGATGACAAGGAAGACAGCCAGGTCCCCTTTGGATGGGTGGTCCCCTCAACAACGTAGGGGGAATTTATGACTGGCCAACAGGACATTTCTGGCTGCCTGGGACAATTATTAAATGGAGTTTGCCGGTGCTAAGGCATCTCAGCTCGCCCTTGGCCATGCCTCCTAAGGACACTAATTCTTCTCTAGAAATTTGGCCTTCTACTCCCTCTGTCAGGGTCTTTGGAAAACCATAATGTTCCATCAGTGTTCGTCTCTATTTGGCATAGCAGAAGCAGCATCTCAGCTCTCATTGACTGAGAGATGGGCCAGGTTTAAAAGAGAACTGACAGCTACATAGTAATATATTGTCATTCCCACTTTACAGATAAGGAAACTGAGGCTCAGCTGGCATGTGGTAGAGCCAGCTTGAACCCAGGTAAGAAGGGCACCAAATCCTATTCTCTTATCCAGATGCTCTCCTGACTCTCCACCCCAACCCTCACCACACACTCTTCTCTGTCCCCTGTACACCCTAACATTCCTAAGTAAAGGGTTTGTTTTTTGTTTTCTCATTTAAATTCTTACCTCCCCAAGCACAGCGTATACTAGTTGGCCAGCATAAACTAGGTGATCAGAAAATATCTGTTTAATGATTAATGAAAGGAAGGAGCCCTTCTTTGTGTCAAGGAACCCTGACCCAAAGTGAAGTCTGCTCTCCTCATCCCATCTGAAGCATGATGTGAAGATTGGCACACGAAGCCCTGCCCACCCCCAAATCAGCCAGACTGCACGGCAATCCACCCATTACACCTTCACCATCTGCGTGCTCAGTCGTTTCAATCACGTCCGACTCTTTGCGACCCCATGGACCGTAGCCCACCGGGCTCCTCTGTCCATGGGATTCTCCAGGCAAGAATGCTGGAGTGGTTGCCATGCCCTTCTCCAGGGGATCTTCCTGACCCAGGGATCCAACCTACATCTCCTGTATCTCCTGCATTGCAGGCAGATTCTTTACCACTGAGCCACGGGGGAAGTCCACACCTTGATTATTTATGTCTGAAAGTGGGTTTTTTTCGTTGAAATAAAAATATCCCTTTGGGGAGCTATCAGAAACATCAGCACAGGTAGCAGTCAGGAGCGCAGATGCTGGAGCCAAATTCTCTGGGTTTAAATCCCAGCTTGAAAGTGAAAGTCACTCAGACGTGTCCGACTCTTTGCGACCATGGAGTTAGTCATGGAATTCTCCAGGCCAGAATACTGGAGTGGTAAGCCTATCCCTTCTCCAGGAGGTCTTCCTGACCCAGGAATTGAACTGGGGTCTCCTGCACTGCAGGCAGTTTCTTTACCAACTGAGCTATGAGGGAAGCCCCCCTTGGCTTAGGAAATCCCAGCTTAGCCACATTCTGTGTGGCCTTGGGCAAGTTACTTAACCTTTCCCTGCCTATGTCCTTATTAGTAAAATAGGATAATAAGATCTACTTAGAAGAGTTGTTATGGAGATTAAGTGAATCAGTGTGTATAAAGTGCTTAGAATAGTGTCTGGCACATTTAACATTATTGAAGTATGTGTTGAAAACATGAATCAGGCAGGGATTAGATGGAAACCAGCAGAGGGTCAGAATGAGGTTCCATGTGAGTGGATGAAGAGAAGGAAAGGGCCCCGATGGGGGGCAGGAGTTGTCTGAAACAAAATGTGTGTCGCCTTTATAATCCAACCAAGGCTGCCCCCGACTGTTGTGTGGCTCTTAGGAAGGTCCCAGCTGTCAGAAAGGTCCCCCTTCTGTCTGCATCCCCTGGACCAGAGTTGGGTCGGGAGATGGGGGAACACCCCCTAGAGGATGCTGATGCACACAGGTCTGTGGACACCCTGGACTCTCTCTGCGGAGACCAGTCTCTTGTGCCCAGCAGGTCTAGGCAGCCTCCCAGAGAAACTCCTAGTCCCTGGTCTGGCCCTGGGTTCCCACCCCTTCCCATTGAATCCTGAGCCCTTGGCTCAACCCAGAACATTCACTCATTTCCCTCCATCTAGGGTTGAATAGGATCCCAAACTTTGGAGTCAACTAGACTTGGGCTCAAATCCTAGCTCTGTAAGAGTATCTGTTTGACTTTGATTAAGTAACGACCCTGAGTCTCAGTTTCCTCATCTTTAGAATGGGGGTGCAATAATAAATCCACCTCCAAGTGTTTTTGAGAAAACTAAGTTAAATAGCAAAGGTAAATCTTGGAGCATGAGCTCAGGAACTCTGTAAAGATGTGCTGAATGAATGAATGATCACATAAAACTGAGTCCGAGACTCAAATGGCTCATGGCTTCCACCATTCCATTGAAAGGGGAGACCACAGCACCAGATCACTTCCCCTTTCAACCTTGCCAAGGTCCCTCTAGGCAGTCCAGGGCTATTTACCTAAGTGATGAGAAGATGGGGGAGTGTTCCAAGATCCCACCCACCACCCAAGAATGAAGCTGAGAGCTCAGCAGGTGACTGGGAGCAATTTGAAGTTTCAAAGAAAATCAAGAGCTGGTAATGAAAGATCAGGAAAAGCAATGCCTAAATTTGTCTGCATGCTTTGTTAACTCTGGAAGTCACATTTAGTAAAAGACCACTGATTAAAGAGGGGATCCTTCTTTACTTTCTCTTTTTTTAAACCCTCTAGCATCATTCAGCTTTTGCACTTGCGGAACAAACCCCCCATCTCTCTAGCTTCCAGAGACCCCAGCCAACACGGGGCAGGCCAATGGTTTGCTCGCCAAGGGAAGCTGACATTCCCAAAGGGGAAAAAAAAAGGCATGTGATTTACATGGCTTAATATACTCATTAAAGGTTTAATTGGAGTCACTTTGCCACTGATCCTCCAACAGCCCCCTTTTCTCCCCTTTTAATTAACAGAGTAACCTTTAGCTTCACAACTCGTAAAGAAAGCCAAGTATGAAAGCAGGGGCTCTATCCGCTTCTCTTTCTTGATCCTACCAGGCAGCTTAAGACCCCAGTGGGACTCAAGGGCTCGGGGGGCAGGGGGAGTGCCTGTCTTCAGTTTAAAGTGTTCATATCCTCTGAAAAAAAGGGGCTCCAGAGTCTAAGTCACCCAGACCCAGGTTCAAATCCTAGCTCTGTCATTCACTAGCTGTGACCTTGGGCAAGATCACCTTTTAAACCTCAGTTCCCTTATCTGTAAAACAGGGATAATAATTAAACGGATAGTTCATGGGGTCGTTGTGAGTTTCAAATGCCTGTAACATTTGTACTGAAAGTGCTGTGCCTGGCACGAGGTACCTGCCCGGTAAAAGTTTGCAGTTTGCTCTTATCATTAAAGTCATAGCTATGTAGTGTGATGAGTTTTGGGGTAGCAGGAATCTGACTACCAAGGACTTCACAAACACCGATAAAATGTCATTTTTGCCTGAAGGAGTCACCAAGTAGTTTCTGGGAAATCACATACAATATTTCTAGCAAAATTTATTTGGGGTGGCTGCACACAACCATCCCATACGTAATCAAGGTTCAGAATATTTTAGCTGCTTGCCAGGATCACAATTGGTAAGCTGTCTTTCTCCCAACCTCCCCCTTTTCTGCCCTTTTCCTGCCCGCTTGCAACACAAAATATAAATAATTAATGGTATCCAATTACCTAAGCCAAAAATAAATAAAGCTTCAAGGGTGTATTGGATTTCCACACAAATCCACCGTTAGGAAGATGATGCATTCCACATGCAGGTGTCTGCATCCCGAAAGCCATTTGTGATGGGACTGCTCAGTGGGCACCAGGGTTAGTTAAAGCTCACTTCATTATGGTGGCGTTGGGGCAGATGGGAACTGACGGCGCCGGGCCATTTTCATAGGGAAATGCGCACAGAGTCCCAGGTCAGCACTGTGATAAATGGGCTTGCCGACAATTTGCTGGGAGCATGCATCTTGGGAGACTCCCGAGGTCATGAAATGTCTGCCGTTAAGCTACACAATTTTCTTTACTTATCAGTCCCAACCACATCGCAGACACATATTTGCACAATGAAACAAAGGAGAACACGCATTATCGGGCCCCAGCCGGAACGAGCGAGGCACTCAGCCAGCCAGTGATGATTGGATAAAGCCTGGACATACTGCACGCCAAGCGTGGAAGGCAAGAGAGGCTGGAGATTTCAAGTGGCGAGCTGGGAAAGGGAGCACGTGGGATGGCTGTGGGTGGGTGGGGTTCTCTAAAGAGCACAAGTTCCAAGGGCTAAAGTCATCTATCACCACCACAGTCTTGGTGGCTAGCTCTGTCCTCCACACAGCAGCACAGGACTCTCCCCAGAATGCAGATCTGATGTTTACAAGCATCGCCTGGCTCCCCATTGTCCACAGGAGAAAGCCCAGAGTCCCTAGCACACCTGCAAACCCTTCCACATTCTGCTCATACCTCAACCCCGAATCCTCCACCCTATCCCACATTCTTGCCCTCCTGCATTCATTCAGATGTCTGCAGGCCTTCGCACACGCCATTTGCTATCTGGCAATACTCTTTTCTGCCCTCCTTTAACTGGTTAACTCCTAGTCACCCTTCATATCTCAGATGAGATGGGCTTCCTCCAGGAAGTCTTCCCTGACCACCATTAAATTGGAATTTAGTGCTCCTCCCCAGCCTCTCACAGCACAGCCCCGTTCAATGGTATTGCTGATGCCTCCTTGTTACTTGTCTCTAGACTATCAGCTCGGTGGGGGCAGAGTCTGTCTTGTGTGTGGTATTAATATTTCCAGTCCCCTGCACCATGCGTGGCTCAGAGTAGATACCCAAAACTGTCTGTAAGATGAATGAGTAAGTAAGCAGAGAAACAACCCGCACACCGGCAGTAGGCAGCCATGCTAGGTAAGCCACATGCTCTGTCAAGGTCAAGTCAGGACTCCATCTCCCCTACCGGCCCCATCCAAACAAGTCTCCACCTGGCACTGGGAAGCAGTGATCCAATGAGCTAACAAAGTTGAAAACCATCTATGACATCAGAAACAAAATCCCTAGGAGGCAGTGGAAGTTACTCCTAGCTTGGAAGTTACTCCCAAACAGGGGAGCAGAGGAAGATATGGAATTTGGTATATGAGACAGAAGTTTGGGGCCAGAGAGGTGAGAGAGGGTACAGAGAATCAGGAGCATATTGGGAAAGAGGTGATTTCAATGAATTTCCCCAAATAGTTATGAGTCCATGCTGCTCCTTTTATGGGTATGTTTTACAAGCCAAGAACAAATCACTCTCTTGGCTATGGGGTGATTGGCTAGTGAGGCCCAGATCCTATACAAGGCAGTGGTGACAGTAGACATTTCAAGAGAAAACTAAGCTTGGTTAACTGCAAAAGAGAGACAGAGAGAAGAAGAAGTACAAGGTGGGGTAAAGAGAAATAGATTCAAAGCCACAAAACTAAGATCATGGCATCCGGTCCCATCACTTCATGGCAAATAGATGGGGAAACGATAGAGACAGTGACAGACTTTATTTTCACGGGCTCCAAAATCACTGCAGATGGTGATCACAACCATGAAATCAAAAGATGCTTGCTCGTTGGAAGAAAAGCTATGACCAACCTAGACAGCATATTAAAAAGCAGAGACATTACTTTGCCAACAAAGATCTGTCTAGTCAAGGCTATGGTTTTTCCGTTTGTCATGTATGGATGTGAAAGTTAGACTATAAAGAAAGCTGGGCGCTGAACTGATGCTTTTGAACTGTGGTGTTGGAGAAGACTCTTGAGAGTCCCTTGGACTACAAGGAGATCCAACCAGTCAATCCTAAAGTAAATCAGCCCTGAATATTCACTGGAAGGACTGATGCTGAAGGTCCAATACTTTGGCCACCTGATGCGAAGAACTGACTCATTGGAAAAGACCCTGATGCTGGGAAAGATTGAAGGCAGGAGGAGAAGGGGATGACAGAGGATGAGATGGTTGGATGGCATCACCGATGTGATGGACATGAGTTTGAGCAAGCTCTGGGAGTTGATGATGGACAGGGAGGCCTGGCGTGCTATAGTCCATGGGGTTGCAAAGAGTCAGACATGACTGAGTGACTGAACTGAACTGAACTGACATGAGCCCACCCTGAGGGAATGGCTAATTCTAGGGGCTACCTGGAGAGGTATCAGGAAGCATCTGAGCAGGCTAGCCTGGAGAAGAGAGAACCTGCAGCCCTGGTTCTGTCTGCTCTGTGACAAGTGGTCAGATGCCTCTGTCTTTCCTGGTCCTCTTGCCAAAAACAATGCTTTCACCATTTTTGCCACAGGATCTTCCACCTGTTAGATAAGCCCCTCATTTAGCAGATGAGGAAACTGAGGATCAAAAAAATAGAGTCACCTGTCCCAGCTCACCGAGCTAGCGGGTGACCACACTCAGATTCAAATGGTGCCCTCCCCTAAGTCCAGCAGGCCGCCAGGGGGCCCAACTTACTGAGCCACAGAGCAAGAACACAGAAGCCAAGCCAGCTTGGGCTGACAGCCAGAAGTTGGCAAAATGTGTTCCGCCTCTGCTCACCCCTCCAGGCACCTTGTAGCTCTTTCCTGGGATTTGTTCCTCTGTACCCAGCACCAAACTGCATACCCCACTCCATTGCCCAAGGCCATGCTTCTCCTTTATTCCAGTGGTCCTGTCGTGTTTATTGATTGAGCAATCCATACCTGGGTAATTATGGCATCTCTCTGAGATAACCCTTTTGCATTTTTAAAAGGTTCTTTTTGGAGACCCAATGTCTTCACCCAAAGGCCGAATACGACAGAGAAAATGTCACTGTTCCCTGATGCACCTGCTCTCTGCTGGGCATGCGCAGATATTAATCAACAGGTACTGCTGATCCCATTTTACAGATGAGGAGACTGAAGCCTGGAAAGATTTAATAACACATTCAATGTTACAGGTGGAAGTGGCAGTGTAAAGCTCCCAGCCCAGGGCTATGTCTCATACACAGCTTTTCCCACTGTGTCAAGGGGTTTTCAAGCACCTGTGGGTGTGTCGGGGGTGGGTGGGAAGAGCCGAGGGGATGCAGACTGGTTCGTGCAGAGGGAGAGGAGGACAAGCAAACACTTTTAATAGTCTTCTCATCATTTCTTCAAGGGCTTCCCAGGTGGCTCAGTGATAAAGAATCCACCGCTAATGCAGGAGACATGGATCAATCCCTGGGTCAGGAAGATCCCCTGGAGAAGGAAATGGCAATCCATTTCAGTATTCTTGCCTGGAAAACCCCATGGACAGAGGAGCCTGGTGGGCTACAGTCCATGTGGGTCACAAGAGTCGGACACGACTTAGTAACTAAACAACACAAACACCACTCCTTCACACAGGGGGAAACACAGCGCTGGCTACAGAAAGAACTCTGAGGAGAGGAGAGGAGAAACAACCGCTACTAAAGGGAAGGGATCCTTTAACAGCGAGGGAGATGGAGACCCAGGTGGGAAGGAAGAAGGGGAGGGAGTCAGTCCAGTGTCAGAATTTGGGTGAAAAACTATCAATATCCTGGAAGGCACCTCCCAAACATCTGCTTACCTGTTTATTTGGGGGGACCTGGTGGTCTCAGACCAGCAGTGTTAAGCACACACGTCAGTGAGTATTTTTCTTCTTATTCATGAACATTCAGACATCAGGATTCTGGGCTCCTTCTAGGACAATAAATACCAATTCCTACCTTCCGGAGCCAAGGGACAAACTAGCTAGGATGGACAAGTCAGCTGCCGTTTGCCTCTGTCCTTGGTCCACCCTCCTTGTCCACTGCCCTGGGGAACCTGAGTTCCAGGTGGATGGTGTGAGGGGAGGGGAGGCAGAAGCTCAGTGATGAGTTTTGAAGACCAAAGAGAGAGCACTTCCAAATTAAAACTTAAAAGAAGAAAGAAAAAAGTCATTTTACTCTCTGTTCTCTGATTCCTTGCTGAATAGGCGTGTGGGTTTAAAATTTAATCATGAATTCGTTGGAAGGAAATAAATCGTGGAGTAAATGTTTAAAGTGCAAAACTGCTGAGTTCTTGGGTTGTGATCACTTGATTTAGCATAAAAACTAAGAGTTAGTGTTTTCTGAGAGTGGAGACAAAGACGCATTTTAAAATTCTTTTAAATGATAGATGCCATTAATTTTTTAAAAAATAATCTGATTTGCAATGCAGTGTAACAACATAAAAATGTCTCACTGTTCTAAACCTAGGCTTCAAGCTGCAGAAATATTATCTGTACCCACAGAAAGCTGAAAGTTGCTTTCTCACTCTTGAGCCTCATGGACTCAGACAACTGAATTCTGATCTTTCCTGCCCACAGTTCAATTCAGAGGGTAAGGTGGATTTCAAGTGAGGTGCTGGCAAGGCCCATGGAGAGAGGGGAACTTGCAGGCAGTGAAGGAGACAGTACGGGTGCAATCAGCTTGCCCAGTTCAGGCCTCCCTCCTCTTTCCCCAGGTGACCCCCTGAACTTGAACCCCACTTGACTCCCTTCTACTCCATTAAACTCTCAAGCTAGAGTTATCATTGTCAAATACAATGTGACCACATCACTCTGGATTAAAACTTTTCCATGCTTCCCCAACAAGAAAGGCTCTCAACAAGAAAGCTCAATCTCTTGGCAGAGTTTATGCTATGGCCCTGAGCAGTAAGGCCCCTCAACCTCTCTGTCTTCCTTCCTACCCACGCTCAAGGTCTCAAGGTCTGGATTTGTCTCCACAAGGCCCAGGGGCATCTGGCCAGCCCTTTGCCTGATCTCCTCCCATTCTGCCCTTGCTCACTCCTCAAACTGGCCTCTTCACTCTATCTGCAACAGGTACAGCCTGCTCCTACCTCAGGGCCTTTGCACATGACTGCTTCACTACCTGGGCTAATTGGTGTCTCCTTAGGGAGTTCCACGTTTCCTCCTTCACTTCCTTCAGGTTCTGTACAAATGTCACTTATCAAAGAGGCCTCCCCTGATCATCCCATCTCAAACAACACCCCTTCTCCTAACCACACACCCTATATCCCTGACTTTGCTTTGTTTTTCCCATAATGTTTCTAACCATCCAAAACATTATATCCACACCTGTTCATTCTGTGTCTTCTCATGCTAGGGTTGAAGCCTCACAGCACCAGGGCCTTTGTCCAGTTTGTTCTTTGCACTATCCTCAGCACACAGAACAATGCCTAGCACACACATTGTTGGGACTCAATGGATACTCATAGAATGAATTAAATGGATGAACAGCATCCTGAAGTTTGCCATTCCACAAACATAGCTGCTGCATCCACCTCTCTATCTTGGAACATGCTGTTCCATTCACACATGGAATGCCCTTCCTCCCATTTCTTTTTTAAAAAATATTTATTTATTTGACTGTGTCGGGTCTCAGTTGCCGCTCTCAGGATCTTCGTCACGTCATGCCGGATCTCTTGTTTTGGAGCATGGATTCTCTAGTAGCAGTGCTTGGGTTTAATGCTCTTCTGCATGTGGAATCTTAGTTCCCTGACCAGGGATCGAACCCAAGTTCCCTGCATTGCAAGGCGCATTCTTAACCACAAGACCACCAGTGAAGTCCCCTTCCCATTAATACTACGATGCTAACCCCTGCTTTTCTTTAATGCCCCTTCTCTGGGAAGGCCCTTGTCCCTGCCCCTTAGGCCCAAAATTGGTGAGCTCTCTGGCCCATGCCAGCTACTTCTGGAGCACCAGCATGGAACTGTGGACGAGTTTCTCTTGCTCCCCTAGGAGATGCTGAATTCCACCCCTCCTCATGGAAGAGGTATATTATTTTTTCTCAAGTACCAACTATATCTTAAGCACCCAGCAAGGCCCTGGAAAATAATCAATACTCTGTAAAGGTTTGCTGAAAATTAGCAAATAATTGATCATTATAGTTGATGTCTAGTAAGCATTTACTATTTGCCTGTCACTGTCTAAGCTTTAGATTAACTCATCTTCTTTTTATCAACCCTATTTGGTAGGAGCTAATATCACTCCATATGTCAGATAGGTAAACAGAGGCACAGAGAGGTTAGCTGTGCTGCTGCACTTAATTGCCCAGTCAAGTCCGACTCTTTGTGACCTTATGGACTGTAGCCCAGCAGGCTCCTCCGTCAATGGGATTCTCCAGGCAAGAATACTGGAGTGGGTTGCCATGCCCTCCTCCAGGGGATCTTCCCAACCCAGGGATCAATCCCAGGTCTCCTGCACTGCAGGCAGATTCTTTACCATCTGAGCCACAAGGGAAGCCCTAATGAATGACTACTGATGGCTTAATATGTGTCAGGAACCATTGTAGGTGCCGAGGATGAAGCATTATCTATTTACACCCAAACATACCAAAGATAAATAAGCAAACAGAGTCAAGATAGTTTCAAAGTCATATAAATTACATTATAAGCACAACAAAGGAGGAAAAAAAACAAAACCAGACTGAGAAGAAAACACACAAAGAGCGATGAGAGCATAACGCAGGGGACTTTGATCTAGACACGCAACAATGAAAACAAATACTTATGAAGTGCTCACTGTGTTTCAAGCACCAAGCTCTGAATAGATCAGTCTATTTAATATTCATAACAAGACTGTATAGTGGAAGCTACTGTTAGCTTCACTTTAAACACGAGGACATTTTAGGCACAAAAAGAGAAATAACTTGCTCAAGGTCAAACCAATAGTAAGTAACAAAACTAGGGTATGAAGCAAGGCTCACTTGCTGCAGTCTACACTCCTTCGTACCTCGTTTATACCTTCTACCACATGGACAGGTGGTACTGGGATGAGGTATCAGGGGCTGTGTGACCGTAGGCAGGCCACCACCTCTTTGGGTTTCAATGTTCTAGTGCGAAAAACAAGACTGCTGGACCAGGTCAAAGCCTGACAGTCGTCTTCTGTCAGGGGTGAAGGACCCTCAGAAATCATGTGAAGAATTTTGTGTACATGTAAATGTGGCCATGTTTCTTTTCTTTCATTTTTACTTATAGTATTTATTTGGCTATGCCAGGTCTCAGTTGTGGTATGTGGGATCCAGTTCCCCAGCCAGGGATTGAACCCAGGCCCCCCTGCATTAGGAGGGTGGAGTCTTAGTCACTGGACCACCAGGCAAGTCCCGAGCATGTTTCTTAACTGTGGCACCATAGTTTAAATTTTCAGAGTGATCTGTGGCCCCCTAAAACAGTGCATTCAAACATTCCTTCTAGAAGGTAGAGTTCCGTGAAATATACTGAGAAACATTAACTTGTGTACTTCTGTATTGTGTATACATGCCCACTCTCAGAAGAACCCAAATGTCTACAATACTTTCTGTTCAGAAGATGAATTATGAGTCCATCTTAAACAGTTTTCTCTGTACTTTCCCCAATTGTCCCTGCTTCCTTTGATTTTCAACCCTTCCTTCTTCACCTGTGTCCTTCTGTACATTGAAGACCCATGCAAAACTCTTCTCAGCCCTAATGTTATTAAGGTCAAATAAAGCTGAGCTGCATAGTTGTGATTTCATAAATGTGTCCAGTAAATCTGACAATAAAACATTTTATTAGGTGAGAAATGCCATACATAAGTTATTTGTTTGCCCATCAAAATGTGAATAAAACAACTTCATTGTACAAGGGTACAGTTTGATTCCATGGCTGTCAACTCATGGCTTACCAGCATGGTCAGTGGGATTTGGTTTTGTCTTGTTATTTTACATTTAGATTTCTAAAAAAATTAAATTGGGCCATTCAATGCCCCAGTCTTAAGTCACTTAACATTACAAGCACCTTTCAATAATGCATTAACATATAAAATATATTCTTAAAGACAAACAGAAAGAATTAATATTTTATGACCTACAACCCACAAATGTCTTTAGAAGCATTGATTGCTTCCTAAATCCATTAGGCTCTATTTTGGTCTCTGATGGCTGGAGACAGTCTGCTCTGTGGTAGGAATTATTTTGGCAGCACAATGACTTAGCGATGGCCAACATTTTGATGACCCTCAGCTTTTGACACTGAGTTCTAAAGAAGGTCGAATAAGAACACATGGCTCTTGGCACACCCCTGCCTATTGTCAGATTATATATTTGCTGGTCAAAGGAGAGCTGTTCTTCTGTAATGAAATCTGAGTAACCAGGCATCAGGCTAATCCAAATAACCTGTCAAAAGGTCAGATTGGAGCTATTTTCCATCAAGGTGATAATAATGATTACAGTAGTAGTGGCTATGGTTTATACAGTGGATGATGTATATCCTGTCTACCCTAGGGGAACCAATCAGACCATGGAAGAGGATGTAAAATGTCTGGAGGAAGGAGTTGCCGTTGTCTAGTCACTAAGTGGTGTCCAACTCTTTGCAACCCCACGGACTGCAGCCCATTACGCTCCTGTGGGATTTCCCAGGCAAGAATACTGAAGTGGCTTACCATTTTCTTCTCCAGGGGATCTTCCTGACCCCAGGATCAAAACTCATGTCTCCTTCATTGCAGGTGGATTCTTTACCACTGAGCCACCAAGGAAGCCTCAGAGGGTAGGGTACCATCTTCTAATTCTCTCTCTCACACAACCACTATACAAGCAAGTGATAGCCTCATCCCCCAGGGACCTGTGAGTTAGGGGTCATATCCCCATTCTATATTTGGAGAAATGGACTTAGGCAGGTACCTGACTTACTACAGCCACAGAGGTAGCCAGAGAGCTGGATGCTGAGATTCAAACCTAGCTCTCCTGACTTCAAATCCTGCACTACCCTGCACAGCATACAAGCTGGCTGATGAGAGGGACCAGTGTGACTCCAAGAGATTGAAGGAAGATAGCAGCTAGAACAGATGGGAAAGCCAGAGCATTCCTTCCTGGTCACCCAGGATAGGACCTTCCAAGCAAACAAAGCCCCTCAGCAGAAGCTCCACCTGGATCAGTGACGAGGAGATCTCCATGCCATTGATGAAACCAACTTATCTCCCTCTCCCTTGTGATTCCTGATGACTCACAGTCACCAGATTCTCCAAAGCTCTCACTGAATTAAACCCTAGCTTCAAAGGTCTGTCTCTTGCAGAAGAGGTCTCCTGTAGAGAACTCACCACTCCATAACATGAATGTCTATTACTTCTCCAACATCCTGCAGGCCTGGGAGTGCTTGGGAGACATGAACTTCTCCCGGACTTTCTCTAGCATTGCTGCTGATGATTTAAATGAGTTCAACTTAACTGGATTTTCATTCAGCTCTCTCCCCTCTGGACAAGTCAGAACTCAACTCAGAGCTGCCACCGCCTCTCCAAGTTAACCCATCCACACTGTCCGTCTGGGCTCAGCCCAGCTCAAGCATCACCTTGAAGCCTTCCCTCTCCCCTCAGACTGTCTCACACCACATGCACTCACAGAAGCAGCTTTGTGTTTTCAAGTGGATTAAAGCCTTCCTGTGGGAGAGGTCTGTTCTTGGAGAGTTGGAGGCACATGTACTGTGCTGAGTCTCATTCGTGTCTGAGTCTTTGCAACCCCATGGACTATAGCCCACCAGGCTCCTCAGTCCATGGGGATTCTCCAGGCAAGAATACTAGAGTGGATTGCCATGCCCTCCTCCAGCAGATCTTCCCAACCCGGGAATTGAATCCAAGTCTCCTTCATTGCAGGCAGATTCTTTATCGTCTGAGCCACCTGGGAAGCCCAAGATACTGGAGTGAGTAGCCTATCCCTTCTCCAGGGCATCTTCCTGACCTAGGAATCAAACTGGGGTCTCCTGCATTGCAGGCAGGTTCTTTACCAGCTGAGTTACCAAGGAAGTCCCTTGGAGGCGCATGCATATGCCCATATTATATACTATTTAACCTCCCTAAGCAGATCCACCTCTTCCTCACTAGAAGAAAGCAAATAAAGCCAACCAGTCCTAACTAAAGCCTATATCGAACAAGTGCATAGTGAATCCTCACAATGCCACTGCAGATAGGAAAAAATGATGCCCATGTTACAGATGAAAAAACTGACACTCAGAATTCTTCAGTAACTGGCCTACAGTTGGACAATTAATCAGGGGCAGATCTGGAAACTGAATCAAGTTCAGGTCTCTTGCTCCTTCTAAGACACCAGACTGCATCTTGATCTCAAGCAAAATGATGATCTCTTCCTTCCGACATTTTCTTTTGAACCCACAGCAGTTCCGTTTCTAATAGCCAACAGCTGCTAAAGAAATGGTTCCGTAATTACTCCCCAGAAATATCACCAGGTTTGTCGATTTATGCCAAGATCAGACCTCCATTACAGGCTTCAAACTGAAAGATGTCCAGATGTTCTTGCTTCGCAATTCAACATTTTAAAAAATCTCAGTCTTTCCTTCCATTCATTAAAAAAAAAAAACAAACCTCTGTCCATCTCAACTACAGGACTTGTCTACGGCTGCTTGCCAACTGAAATGTAGTCTTAATTCTTCCTAGCTGAAGACAAATGGATCCTTCTAGAAACCCACTTGGAACATATGATGGAACCAAGACTCTGCATCTCTGAGTCTGATGTGACATGGTCTTAAGGGACTGCTACTTCTGCAGGCAAAGCTCAAAGTAAGAGGCCTGAAAAGGATGGAAGAATTAGAGATTGGTATGGAACCATATTTTTCTAATGTTCATCACACTGGGACACCTCTCTTTTTCTCTTCTTACCACACCAGCTGTTCTTTCTTTCTCCTTCACCGATGCTCTTCATCTTCCTGACAGCTTAATGTTGGAGTGAGCACCCTAGAGATGAGTCCTCAGGTCTCTTTTCCATCCACACTTATTCCCAGAGTCATGACCTTAAACACCATCTATTCTCTGATGATTTCCAAATGTATAGATCATAAACTAGACTTCTCCTGTGAACCTCAGACTCATGTCCAACCGCCTATTCAACACTTCTACTTGGGGGTTTAAGCATCTCACTGTTAATATGTCCAACACCCAGTCTCCACATTTTCTTCTCCCCACACCTGTTTCTTATGCTGCCTTCTCTGATTCAGTAACTAGCAACTCCATTCTTCCACTGGCTCAAGCCAAAAACTTAAGGCTTCCTTAACTCTTCCTTTCCTCTCATAACCCAGAAGTAATCCATCAGCAAAAATTGTTTGTTGTATATTCAGTGTATCTAGAATCAATCCACTTCTCTCCACCTCCATGACTACAGCCACTGTGCAAGTTGCCTTCATTACCACAGGGATTATTGCCGTCGCCTCCTACCTGCTCTTGCCCCTCCTGTCCTCTCTCCTCTTCCAGCCATCCTCCACACAGAAGCCCCAAACAAGTGCATTCTTTAAAATGTAAGCCTGATGCTGTCTTTCCTCTTGCTCAAAACCCCCTGCTGGGTTTTACTTCCCACAATGGAAAAACCAAAGTCCTTATGACCAACTATAAGGCCCAAGCATCACTTTTCTCCCCTGATTCTTAGTTTCTTTGGCAACATCACTGCCATTCATCCTTAGAAATGCCAGACATATTCTCCTTGCAAGGTCTTTGCATTTGCTATTTTCTCTTCTTCAGATACCCTCCTGCCTCATTCCCTAGCCTCAGGACTGCTGAAATGTGAACACGTTGTTGAGGTCCTCCCAGACCAGCTTGTGCAACATGCTATCAGCACCCTGTTGCCATATTTCCATTCCGTGTACTCAGCTTCATTTTTGTTCACTACATTTATAACCATCTGACAGGCTCCATGTTTTACTCATTTGATGTTCATTATTTTGATTACCCCCTCTCCTCACCAGAGTGTAAGCTCCAGCTGGACAAGACTTGTCTGATTTGCTCACTAGTGTATCCTCACTCTCCTAGGACAATGCCAAGGAGAGGTGCCACAGGTCATTTCCCAATGAACAAATGGGAAAGAGGAAGATGCTCAGAGCCCCAGGAAACTAGCCAAGGATACCTCCAGTCCTAAGTAGCCTTACAAGCTTTAGAAATGCCCAGCAGACCACACTCATGGTCCCATCCATCCTGTGCCTTCTCCCAGTGGTGAGTGGGAAGGACCTGGCACTTTCCCCAGAGGTTGTCTTTAAACAGTTGGATAGTCACCCTGAGGAATCTCTGGTTTTATTACAGAGCCCTTATCCAGAGTTTTCTTTGCAAAGAGGTGAAATGCTGCAATGGTGGGTCTCTGGGGCATGCATGCCCCATAAGAGACAGTCCTGGAGGCCTGAAGGTTTAGTCCATGGCTTCTGGAGGGTGAAATGACCTCTTCTCCCCATTCCTCTGCCATCCCACCAATGGGAAAGCCTAGCCACACCAGCACAACAAAGAGCAGGTCAGCCTTGGGGACACCGGCTCTATGTGGCCACCACCTGTGTTTACTAGAGGGATGAAGGGGAAGAAAAACAAAGGAAGTGAGGCTAGGGTAGGGGTGGGAGAAGGTGGGTCTTTGGGATAGCTCCCTATCCTCCTGAATGCTGACTTGACCTGAATTCACAGCTGTCACTGGACTTACCCCAGTGATTTCCTCCATCACACCCTTTAGATAAAAGGCACAGCACCTTCCTGCCCCAACCGCAGAATGAAGCCGCAAGGCAGACTGACCTTCCACATCTGAAAACAGGAATCTGTCATCTGAGAGCATTCACCTGCTCCTCAGAACTGTTCACAGGATGGTCTAGGGAAATGGAAATGGCTTCCAAGGGTGTCTGTTGCATAAACAAAAAAGATGCTTCTCTATATTCTGGCCACTGAACCTGGGGCTCTCATGGGTGCCAGGAAGGGCAGAACCACATCTGGGGTAAAGGGCTAGCTGACTTTGGAGTCAGTAATACCTGGCCCCAAGCTCAGCTCCACCATTAGCCCTGGACATTTTAACCTCTCTAAGCCTCCGTTTCCTCACCATAAATGGAGTTGATCATAGTGCTTGCAGTTTAGGGTCAGAGAAAGAAAGGGTCTGCCATCTTATCCCAGTGGCATACCAACCACATCAGTGTATTCCCCCTACTCCCAACTATCCTCACCCCACAGAGACTAAGGCTACTAAGGCTCCAAGGACAGGAGTCTTGGCACATCCTTCTGTGTCCCCCACCCACATCCACTTCACCTGGCCCAGAGAAAGCCCATTAACAAGGATTTGCTGAACTGCATGGAATTAAAAAATATCTGGGCTGCGAGGTAAAACCAACTTCAGGGACTTGTAGAAAAAAGAAACCTTCTGTGTTACCACCCAGAGAAATTACCATTCTGGTAATGTCAGGGCTGAAATAAAGAGCTGCTGACCATCTCTCCAGGTTGCAATCTGACTTCTGAAGGTGGCGCAGGGAGAGAGTTCTGATTTTTTTTTCCTTGCAAAATTCATCACAGACAGTCAGCCTAAGACACAGGGGAAAACAGAACTGTGTTTTGACTTCTAATTTATCTTCTTAATATCCACTTCCCCACGCCCTGGACCAGGGCCAATGAGTCTCAAGGATCACATTTCACCAGCGACCTTCAATGTGTGATTCAACATCTCTTTTTGTAGTAATAAGATCTTTTAACAGAAAGTGACCATTTTATGAGGCTGAGACGTTATGAAAGAGCCAACAGGCAAACTGAAGCTGGGGGTTGTTGAAGCCCAGGGAGAAATCAGTGTGTTCTGAAGCCAGCTTCCAGCTGTGACTTAAGCAACAATGACCTGGGGTTCAGGAAAAGTGTTTGCCAGAGCCTGAGGCTGTGTCCAAAAGCACTGTTCACACCCCAATGGCGATCCTGTCTGTGAGTGAAGGAGGGGTCCACATCCTTCTTTGCTGGTGGGAGTGGGGGTGTCAGAGGGGGCCTGAGGCAGGCTTCTGCACAGGATGGGGGATTTCCTGCAGCTGAGACTAGTAGGGAGAGTCTTAATCCCCAAACTGTGCGTCTGGCCAGAATTAAGGGGCTGGGTAGAACTGAGTGTCAAAAGGGATGCTGGGTTTAGTAAGCCAGGGGAAGGACCCCCAAGAGGTTGAAGAACGGAGGCAGGGGTGTGAAGTTCAGGGATAGGAAAGCAGAGAGGCAAGTGGAGTACAGAGGGGCTTCAGAGGAAGAACAAACCAGCGCAAAAGCAAGGCTAGTCTCACAGGGTCACCGTGGTGGCAGAGACTTGATGCGTGGGAAAGCCAGCGGTGTTTAAAGGGACAGAGACTGGCTGACAGAAGGAGAAACCAGCAGTGCTCTCTCCAGGCATGCCTCTTCAAGAACCAGCCCTCTAGGCATCACGGAGCTTCTGGGACACCAGGGATGCAGTCAGCACCTCTGACACATCTCCCAGACCGAGGGTTCCAAGGAGAGTCAGGAATCAAGCAGGACTGACAGAGAGGATGTGGCCCGGGGACACATATCCCTCTACCACCACCAGCCTGATCACAGAGGCACAGACATTGCCCTTCTCTTTTTCTCCCTCCCCAGCTCCCACTGCAGCCCAGCCTGAGTATCAGAGCTACTTGGGCCCATGTTTAGCATATTTAGTCAAGTCTTCCCATTTTACAGATGGGCAAACTGAGGCCCAGAATGCAAATGATATACCTTCCCCAGTCATACAGAGAGAGAGCAGCCAGGGTAAGACTAGATCCAAGGTCTCCTGACTTGCAGCCCACTGATCTTTATTTGGTGACATATAATTTGGAGTTAATTTTGATTCAAGGTGCAATTTAATCTATTTTTTATTGTAAAATCAATGCCTGCTTGTTGTAACAAATTTAAATATACTTGCAAAAATACTCATAAGACATAGAAATGATGAGCTCCCTCACCCACTCACAAACACACACACCGGAGGTAACCATTCTACATGTGAAAGGTCGGGAGTTTACAGTTCCCTTTCAAAACGCAGATATGAGGAGCTCCAACACACACAAGACACACACACCCTTCAAGAATGCAACCTTGTCCCTGCCAAGGGATCAATAAGCCTTGACTCATGTACCTACAGGATCAAGGAAGTTCATTACCTCTAGAAGCATCCTGTTCACTTTTCCATAACTCTGGTGGTCAGAGAGCTCCTCCTTTAATTGAACAGAAACTTGTCTACCCATCACCCTAGTTTAACCCTTTTGACAACCCCAAACACATCTGCTTCCTCTTTTATGGTGGCCTTCAAGTAATTAAAAGCAGAACCCACTGCGCTCGCAGGCTTCTCATCACCATGCCAACTGTCACTGGTTCAATGGTCCTGTCAGGATGCAGTCAGGATCACCTGCCACTCAGGAGCTTCACCAAGGCCCTGAGCCACACAGGGCTGCACAGACGAAACATTCATTACTCCCTCACCCATCACCATTCCCCGCAGAGCGAGGTAGCAGCCTCCAGTGAAGACGTGAGCCTCGCTGGATTTAAGAGAATCCAGTGTCCCTAAATTCCAGTGTAGGAGCCCAACCATTAACGAAGGGAGATTTGCTGGGATGACTTGAATTCTTTTGGAAACTGAAGATCCAGCTTTAACGAAAAGCTTCACTGGAATTTAAGTAATAAGTGTTGCATCACACAGGACTCACTGCCACACTAGTGTTTGGATCCCACTCCGAGGCCATCCGTTCACCTAATGTTAGCCACACTCTCCTCGTTGATGAACCCCTGAGAAGGGAGGCGCCGGCATAGAGTGCAACCTGAGAAGTGACACCCCATGGCGCCTCCCGCCAGGTGAGGGGCCCAGGAAGGGCGGAAAACAGCTTCCTTCTGGAGACCCTCTGACTTCATGGGTCTCACCATGTGGCTGCGAGTAAGCCCAGGACAGGAGCAGAAAAACAGCCATTGCACATTCTGAATAAATGGTATCTCATCACAGAAAATGCACTAAGTGGACACGCTCATGGACTGCAGTAACACATTACACGTCAACCTAACACACACGCACTGGAGCTGGGCCCTGGTCTCATAAAGGCAACGTGCCCACTGTGGGGCCACTGCTGGGTTTGATCTCTGCCTCCACGTTTCCATGGGTTCATGGGGTTGCCAAGAGTCAGACACGACTGAGCGACTTGCACTTTCACTTTCCACGCTTCCTTGCTGTGGGATCTTGGGTAATAACCGCCTGTTCTGTCCAATGCCCATCTAGCATGTATAACATAGTCAAATGTTAGCTAGCCATAATAGCAGGTGCTTAGCAAAGACTCGTGGGGAAAAGGCACTCACTCTCCCTTACACCCTCTAAGTTGCTGAGACTGGCTATTCTTAATAACCAATATCACTTCCTAAGAATGTGTTAGGGACATGCCAGGCAGAGCTCTGGGCACCTTACATGCATCTCCTCAGCTAATCCTCACCGAACTCCAGGAGGGGGCACTTTTATCCATTGTGCAGTTGAGGACACTCTCCATTCCTACCTGAGTACAACGCAAAACTCTCCCAACTACAAACTTCGTCAAGCTGGGATTTGGGTGCCAGGGCTGGCATGGGTGGGAAATGAGAGGGTTCTGTTACAGGAGCACTCAGGGGTGTGGGGGCAGAGGAAAGGCAAGAATAGGACAGGACCAAAAGGGAGGGACAGGAAGAGGGACAGCATTGAGAACAGAGGCTGAAACAAACACCAGAGCAATCGGTGTGCCGGGATTGCCTCCACACCACATCGAGGAACCTGCGGCGGGCTCAAGAGCATGGGGCGGGGGGCTGTCAGCTGGACTTTGGGGGCTCAGCCGTCTGCCCAGTGAGTCACCAGCTGCTTCCTGCTCCTGCAACAACGGTGCTTCCTGAACCAGGACCTGGACACACATACCTGCCCGTGAGGGGAAGTCTCCATGCGGTGACTTTCTCCTCGGTGCACCTTGGTCTCCTCGGTGCACAAAGCACCGAGAATGCTGGGAGATGCGGCTCCTTTCCTGGCTGTGATCTGGCCAAAGGGAGGGGGAGCATCCTGGCCAGTTTAGAGTGTAACTTCCAGAAGAGACCCAGGATGTGTCCTTCAACCTCCCACCACCCACCCCTGAGTAAAGCAAGTCTTCAATTTCACTGCCTCCAAAAATGCTCAGGGTTCACAGTCCAAATGGAAAGAGAAATTCCTGATACAACAGTCTCCGTGAGTTTCACCCTTTCGTGAGCTCTTACTTCAAAAACCCTAGGTTATAAATTCTTTTTAAGGCAGAATAATAAAGTAGAGCAAAAATGGCTCTCAAAGCAGTACATTTCAAGTTTAAAACAAGCAAATTACCACTGGGAAAGAAAAATAACCAAGTGTATAGGGGAGAACAAAGGGAAAAAATCCAAATTAAAAAGCCTGGAGGTAGCAGTCCAATTCTATTTCCTTCTTCCTCAGGTTTTTGTCTACAAAAGATACTTTTCATTCCAAGAAGGATTACATTTGAAATTGACAGCTGATGGGATTTTCATTGCAAAATTAAAACACATTTGTCAGATGTTTTTTTCTTTAACTGTATTTTATTGACACACAGATAATTTCAGGCTACAGATACAGCTCATATTTTATAATCCCTGTAAACAGACAAAGGGATCCACACCTTCCCCTCTAAGTCAA
This sequence comes from Dama dama, assembly GCF_033118175.1. Taxonomy (NCBI): domain Eukaryota; kingdom Metazoa; phylum Chordata; class Mammalia; order Artiodactyla; family Cervidae; genus Dama; species Dama dama. The sequence goes on along the minus strand of NC_083682.1, from coordinate 25,406,852 downwards.
TGGAGCACAACAAATGGGGTGGGATGAAAGTGCTTTAAAGCTACAAACCAGCCTAAGTAGTTATCGGCTGAAGTGAAGAGCAGAGGCTTCCGGGACAAGCCAGCAGATGCTAGATCCCTCCCAAGGTCCAATGGGGACTGGACACAGTGGGGAAACATGACTGAAGGCCTGTCTGGCACCTTTATCCATGGCCTTCTGGACAACAACCCAAGAAAGAAGAGATTGATGGTCTCAGTGTCATTCCCACAGCAAGATGCACAGGGTATAAAGCAAAATAGTCCAGTGCCCACCTAATCAAATCCCAAGTCCCTTTTCAAAAGAAAAGAGGGACAGACAATCTGGGAAAGAAGGCAGGATGAGTTCAGGCTGCAGAGGGTAGGTCACCCAATTCACAGATCTGTTCTGGCTAACACCTGGCCCCACGTGTAGACGATGCTGAGCGACGTCAGGGCCATTTGCTAGCCTCTGGAGGAGCCACAGAGAGTCCTGAGAGGAATAGTTCAAATCTCTGCTGTGGCAAAGATTGCCGCTGGGAATCTGAGCAAGTCATCTCACCTCTCGGAGCCTCCACGGCTTTCACTGCAGACTGGAAATGTGACATGCTTCACAAGGATGTTGTCATTATACCTTTGTGCCAGGCACGGTGCCCGGCTTTCCTGCAAGATCACATTCAATTCTCACCACAGCTCTCAGGTAGGAACTATGTGGCGGTTTTAAGCCGTGCTACAGATGGTTTTCCACTCCTCCTGTCAAAAAGTAGACTCTAATTTCCCTCCCTTTTATATGGATCAGATGTCTAGACTCATATCTAATGGATAGAATGTAGCAGAAGTGATGCAGAGTGAATTCTGAGGCTAGGTCCTTAAAGGCAATACATGCCTGGTCCTCTCCCTCCCTCTCCCTCTCCCTTCCCCTCCTCATCACTCTCTCCCCATCCCCTTGCCTTAGGATGCTCACCCTTGCATTCAGCTATCATGTGGTGAGGAAGCCCAGGTCCCACGAGAGGCTGCATGTAGCCCGGCTAGGCCCCTAGATGATTACCAGCACCAACTACCACATATGTGAGTGACAGTGAAGGAGCCTTCAGGCGATTCCAGCTTCAAGCCACCTTAGTTGATGCTGAATGGAAAAAAGAAAACTATCTCCACTGAACCTGCCCCAGTCATAGATTTGTGAGCAAGATAAATGTAACCATTTCTTTAAATCATTGTGTTGGGATGATTTGCTATGTAATAATTCCTGGAACAATTTCTTATTATATCCATTTAACAGATGAAAAATTGAGGCTTGGAGAGATAAAGTCACACGCCTCACACAGCGAGCAACTGGCAGTCAGGACTTGAACCCAGCTGGCAAGGCTTACAGCCAAAACCACTATTCCATACTACCTTCCCAGCCTGATTCTCCATCATCAACTCAAAGGCTTAAACAGAGTCAGATTAATCTGCAGACGCCAGAAAACACGAATCCAGACTTTCTTTTCCCTGAGCATTCTGGTCAAGAGTTAAACGTATTCCCTCCTTTACCATGATTTGGTATCACGATTTTTTTGCCTCATTTAAATATTATCTTCTCGGGGATATAGACGGGGACATGGGAGGGAACCAACATTTTATTAGCATCCTCTATGTGCACAGCACTGTGCTCACTATTTTTCTAAACAAAACAGAATAGACAAAAAAGGAAAGTTGCAGTTAGGTTGAACTCCAATGTCTATTACGACACCATATAAAATCCCTCTTCCTCTCCAGTTCTTGCTCCTCACCCACTGGCCCACACCCCACTGGTAAGTGTTAAAATCTCTATTACTTTCTTACTGTGATGCCATTAGCAACATCTAAATTCAAAATCATCCCCCACTGTTTCTGCTACTTAAACGCACAGGACTCTTTTCAAGACAGACAGTAACAATGACTATCTTCTTCACCGGAAGGTCCTCCTCAAATTCAAGGGGTCATTCTGTTTTTAATTGAAGTATAGTTGATTTACAATGTTGTGTTAGTATCAAGTGTATAGCAGAGTGATATATATATATATATATATATATATATATATATATATATTCTTTTTCAGATTCTTTTGCATTATATGTTATTATAAGATATTGAATAGAGTTCTCTGTGCTATACAGTAGGGCCTTGTTGGTTTCCTGTTTTTTTGTATAGTAGTGTGTATATGTTAAGAGAGAGGTAGTGTGTATATGTTAAGAGAGAGGTTTAATCTAAAGAGATGGCTCATGAGATTATGGAGGCTGGCAAGTCAAGGGGTCCTTCTTAAAGTCACAATAAGGTTTCAGATAACCTGATCACCTCCGAAATTCGGAGCATCAATATTCACTGAAGGTTTAACTTGAAGACGGTGAGAAAGTGCTGGGTGAGGACAATTCTGCCAGAGGTGTGTGGACAGAACAGGCAGGAACCAGGCTGAGGGCTCTGGGAACGGATGAGATGACAGCTGGGAAGGGACAGAGGTGAAAAGGCTGAGGAAGCGCTGACTAGGTGCTGAGAGTAAGGCAGGAAGACAAGCCAGAGACAGCCTGGAAGGGATTCTCAAGGGTAAGGTACAGACACCGTGCCTCCTTGGAAGTCAGCTGTAATGAAGGCGTGGGGTTCAATCAGAATGTGAGGGGGGCTGAAAGGAGGCAGTATGTGCAGCGAGGCCTATAGAACAAAGGCCTAGGGACACAGCGAGGCTGGTGAGATGCCAGCTCCACCACTTACACGGTCTGGGATGCCCGTGGACACGTTTCTCAGCCTCTCCACCTCTCAGTGTCTGTATCCTCCACGGAGACTGGAGTAGCTTCCACATCTCGAGTAATGGGAAGTGACGAGGTTATCACTGTCTACGTGGGATCAGTTAAGATATGACATGTTAAGGACGGTGCCTGGCTTGGAGTCACTACACAGTAAATAGCAACCACTCCTAAAACTCATCCTACTCACTGCCTGTTCAGGGCCTCTTGTACATTTGCCTCCTTCTCCCCAGATCTTACAGCTCCTTCTCAGCCTGTAGGGTCTGCTTGGGGATTTTCTCCCTAGAGAGGCCTTTCCTCACCACTTCCCTCCCCACCCTTCACCCTACCTGACTTTCCTCACGGCTGGCAAGCAGGAGCTGCTGCTCATTTGTCCTCAGTGATGAGACAATCCATCAGCCCGGTCTCCCCGACCATTTTCTTTGATGCTTCCTTCCCCTCCTAACTGAAACTTTATGATTTATTTCTTTGTTTTACTTGTGTATTGCTTCTCGCCAGGGCTTTAACCAACTGGTTCGCCCTGCCAGCACCCAGGAGGAACTCAATAGATGTTTGCAGAAGGATGGAATTCATATTGATTATGACTTTGTAGGCAGGAAGCAGGAGTAGCCATTCAGGGCAGATCTGAGAGCTACCCACCAAGGATCAAATGCTGGGGCAGGGGGATGATCAGCTCATGTGTGGGGAGTCTCGAGAGACAGAAAATTATGGGACTTGGGCCATCCATCAGGAAAAGCCACAGAGAGGGGTTGGAGGGAAAAAGACAAGAGGGCCAGAGCAGGATCATCACAGTCTCAGCACACCAGCAACTGCATAGCTAAGCTCAACAGAAAGGGAAGACCAGAGTGAGGAACACAGAATGGGCTCTGAGGGTCAGAGGTTATCATTTAATGAGGCTCCATATATAAACTGTCTCACAAACTTACGAGCCTGTACAAATAATTGTTCCCCGGAATGTTTGCACAAATGGTGCAGATTATGAAACTCTGGCCAAAGGATAAAAACATCACATGTGGCCAAGGTCACAGAGCAGCCTGGATCGTTGAAGAGAGGGCAGGAATTCTACCTCTGACCCTAGGCCACAAGTCTGTCTGGTCTGACCAGCTTGCAATAGATAGGTGATGTGAGAGTATCTCTGCTGGGAGCTTAGGCCTAAAGGACGGGAGGCTCTCAAGGAAGCTCAAGTGTCTCAGGTCAAACTGTGTATGCCACAGAAGCACAGATGAGATGTTTGGAAAGAGCAGGCTTTGAAAACAGTAAAGCAATGAAGACTCAGAGTTTCATAAATGTCTTTAAAATCACTCCTGTGTGCCAGGCACTGGCCAGTTCCCATTCATTCTGGCATTTAACCCCGCAACAGCTCTATGACATGGCTGTCCTGGATCTTCATGGTCCAGATGAGGAATCTGAGACTCAAGAGAGGAAAAAGGATCGGCTTAGCATCACAAATCTGGTGGGTGGGAGAACAAGATTCAAACCCCGGCACTTTGAGAGCATAATCTATACCCTCTCTGACAGGTTACAGTAGCCTCTAAAATGCAAGACACTTTGTAAAAGTGCATTGTGTCGCCAATATGCAGCTTAACATACGCAGGTGAGTGGTGAGAGTGTTTATTGCCCAGCTCCACTAGACTACAGGTCCTGTCTTCATACCTTTTATCTCTCTGCGGTCTAGAACCCTGCCTTATGCCTAGGAGCCATGGATCCAGCGTGGGTGGAGTTGACTGCCTGGTGGATTGATTGTGACCAAGCAGCAGGCCATGTCACTGCTCACCCTCTTCTTGTTCACAGATGAACAAGTCTATGAGATTTGCTTCCACCAATTGAGGAAGCAGGCCGGTGGGTTCCTTGGCAAGCAAACCAGAATCTCAGGGCAAGAAAGTGAGTCTGGCTCTCGTGGAAATTTGAGGGCAGAGCAGAAAGAGCCCAGCTCTGGTATTAAAAAGGACCTGAGTTCAGATCCAGCTTCCCAGCCAGTGCTGTGCCCTTAAATCAGGTACATCCTTTCTGAAGCATGGTTTCCTCATCTGTCAGAGAGGACAGGGCCGCCTGCCTCTGGAGTTGTTATCAGAATATACACAATCACAGTAAGTATTCAGTAAACTATGAACGTGATGGCAATGACAGAATCATAAGAATTCATAGGTTCCATTTTTCCCAGTGTGTCCACACTACTAACATCTATTTCATAATAAGTCACAAGAAAGCAGATGTTCGTCAAACCCACCCACATCCACCCCACCACCCACTCCCCCGACCTCCTCCCAGCAGCAAAACCCCCATCCATCTATAGTTCAATCTTTCCCTGCAGATGACATTACAGGAAGTTTAGAAAAACAGATTCTCAGATGGAATATATATTACATGGGTGTTTTTAATACCTAGCAATTAAATCTTCAGAATGAGACAGAGAATCAGCAGGCAAATTTTCAATGTCTCCACTGAGGCTCGACCTCGAAGAAGCCAGACTCAGGTCCTGGGCTGTAAAGCTGGTTTTTCTAGGATGGGGAGCAGCTGAAGAAAGGGGGCCTGTCGCACAATCTGGCAGAGGTAAGTGATGTGCTTGCGAGGAGAGTCACACGTGTCCCATTAGCCTGAGAAACTCCAACATGCAACACACAACCCAAAGTTTTCTAAAGTACCCTAAAACATACAGAGATTTACACATTAATTTTGAAAATCCTTAACACCTTTTCCTTCCATTCCAAAACTGGAAGATATTTTGGCTTGGAGTTTTCAAGGTTTTGCCTCCCAGAAAGCAGGTGACGCTCTTCATCATTGTCATTTATTTCTTACATTTCCATCATGTGCATTTGAGTCACCTGAGGACCTTGTGGAAATGCAGATTCCAATTCAGTCAGTATGGGAAGGGGCCTGGGATTCTCCATTTCTAACAAGCTCCCAGCCCAGGCCGTGGATGCTAATCACACACTTGGCATGGAGAGGCACATGAGGACCCTAGTGGGTGCCTGCCGCCCGCCCAGGGTCCATCAAAGGGAGACAAATGTCAGCAAGTTCTTCCTCTCCACTGAGCTTTTTTCCCCTAAGAATGGAGCTCTTAAATGAGGCTTGAATATTAAAGAAGTCTATTTAAATCAAATTACAGCAAAGAGCAGGATTTAAAGCAAATGAATGACTTCTCTGCAGTTACTGTGAACCAGTTTCATCCATCTCATGGCATTAGAAAGCCTACTGTCTCCTACTCACAGTCTCCGGGACTCTCTGGGGCCAGACCCCCAGGGTCCACCCCTTCCCTGGACAGCCAGAGCCCCCTGCTTTCCACGACCTCACAGCCTCACTCAACACCCACCCACTACCCAACCCCTCCCTGTCACTTCACGAGGGGAAGAAAATACTGCTCTGTTCCATGTGGTTGGCAAAAGTAGAAAAGATGATATGCCCTGGAGGGAAAGCTCTGTGGGGCTCGGAAGCTTCTCTCCGCATCCCAGCTCCCAGTCCACACTCTGGCCTTGGCCACAGGCCGTTCCTAAAACACCACACGCCACTCAGTTCCCAGGCCTTTCTCCTCACAACGCCCGCCACCCTGACAACCTCCCTCTCTTCACGTGCTCAGGGGCTCTTTCTCATTCTCAAATCTCAGCTCCGGAAAGCTCTGGGCCACTGAGCCAGCACTCCCCATGGCGGCGGCTCCTCCCTCAGCCACCTCGTCCCAGGGCACCTGGCTGAGCTGGATCGCAAGTGCTTAAAGCACATCCAAAGGGACAGGGAAGATTTTAAACTAGAAACACATATAGATGATCTGGCCTCTTGCTCCCCAGAAAGGACCTGCCAATGTGAGTGTGTGTTATGTGTGTGTTGTGTGTGCATGCATGCCCTCACCTAGTAAATGAGAGAATGAGAAAGTGATATCATTGAAAAAAAATGTGCAATGGGACAAAAAAGGATATCTGGAGGACGAAGCGTGAATTTCTGGTCCTGAATCAGGTGTAACCACCTGTGTGGCCTCGGGAACTCACTCCCATCACACCTCACACCTCTTTGCCTACACTTCACCCCAAAGAAGGGCCTGCTGTCTTCCCACGGGGTGGACAGCTTCCGTTCACCTTCCTTCTCTTTCTTTCCTACTTTTACTCCCAGTCCTTCTCATATCTGATTCTTTTCCAGGACATCATTTCTCAACAGCATGCCCCTGCCTATCACTTTTTTTTTACTCTCTACCTGCTGCCCCTTTGAGTCATGGAGATAATATGTGTGCATGTCTGCTAAGTTGCTTCAATTGTGTCTGATTCTTTGTGACCCTATGGACTGTAGCCCACCAGGCTCCTCTGTCCATGGAATTCTCCAGACAAGAATAATGGAGTGGATTGCCATTTCCTTCTCCAGGGGATCTTTCAGACCCAAGGATCAAACCTGCATCTCCTTCACTGGCAGGCGGGTTCTTTACCACTAGCACCACCTGGGAAGCTCTCTAACCCCAAACTAGAAGACTAATGCAGTTCAGGTTTGCCAAATCACATCTGCTCTCTACCAAACCGAGGTCAAAGTTACAGACAAACTTTCCAGATGTTCTATTACAGTACACCAAACGGTGCTGGAAAATGCTGAAAGTTATTCTAAGAACTGTACCATCTCCATCTTGAACTTAACAATCCAGGCTCCCCACTGCCTTATGTTAATGCTGAGACCCTCCTCAAACACGTCTTGTGTCTCCACTGAGAGCCAGATTCGACAAGCATTCACTGAGCACCTATCACATGCCAAGATGTTTTTTTTCACATGACCCATTAAATCAATAATATGAGATAGGAATGATTATAGCCAGGAGAAAACAGAGGTTCAGAAAATTAAACTCTGGGGACTTTCCCAAAATGACATAGATGAGATATCATGGGGCCATAGTCCAAACAGTGCCCTAACTTCAAAGCCAGAACTCTTTTCATTATAAAAGAGAATCAGTTTCTCACATTGGAACTGCTCCTTCTGTGTTACTGCACCATGCCTGGTTAAATGCTTGGCACAAAATAAATATTTGTTGAATTGATTTAACTTTTGCCTTTGGGCAAGTAAACAAAGCCACAGCGACTTACGGCTTAAGACTCTATTAACTTAAGATAATTTTCTTACACTGAGAGATCAAAATGCAGCTATATTTAAAAAGAGATAGAGGGGAATACGTTTCAACAAATGCAACAAGATCATTATTAATACCCTCTATTCCCATGCATTTCTTTTCAAAGAACTAGCATGGAGAGGCAAAAGGTAAAAGGAGAAAAATTATCTTTTTCCTGTTTAAGCCAGAACCTCGAGACTCTTATTTTTGGTGCAAAAACATGTTTTTCAGCTTTCACACTTACTTTGAAATTGGTCGAAGATAACACATGTGTCTGAGAATGAAGAAGATATGGTAAATAACTACATGGTGACTGACTCAACAAAGCTTCATTTCAAAAACTGTCTACATTCCCCTTGAAGGCATGAATAATTACATAATGGTTGGATTAGTGCATGAATGAAGAAATATATTTATCCAGAAACCATTTAATCACATAACTCAAATCATTTTGAACAGAATTTAAACTGACCCCATAATAGCAATAAACTGAGAACCTAGTTGTCCCACACTCTTACCAACTTCGGGAGTCATCAGACTTTTTTATTTTAGCCATTCTAATAGGTATGAAATGGTATTTCATTGTAGCTTTAAATTGCATGTTCCTTATGACTAATGATGTGGAACTCCTTTTTATGGGCTTATTAGCCACTCCTAGATCTTCTTTTGTGAAGTTCTCGTTCAAATCTTTTGCCCATTTTTTATTGAGCTGTCTTTTTAATTGTCCACTCGTAAAAAGTCTTTATATATTCTGGGTGGGAATCCTTCGTCAGGTATATGCATTGTGAATACTTTCTTCCAGTCTGTGGCTGACTTATTCTTGCAAAAGCATGCTCATTTTAATAAACCTGAAGCAAACTCACTCACACTCATTAGGTCCCTGGCTCCGGGGAGAAGAAAGCCTGTGGTGAGTGTACCAGCCCAGAGAAGGCTGCTCCAGCGAAGGCTGTTGTGCCAGATGCCTTGTTATATTAAGGCTGGGAGTTGTTACCGTTCATCTTGTGGTCCTCAGTCTGTTCAGAGATGCTCTTATGTGCTGGGCACCTGGAGAGTGTCATGGGACACCTAGTCCTGTGAAAGACAAGATTCTCATCGGCAGCAGCACTTTTGCAGGGAAGGGAGGAGAGGAGATGCCCATGAGCTCGCGTGTCCACACGAATAATACCCACAATAATAAACATTCAACAACCAGCGTCCACCTAAACCATGAATGACAGCAACACAACTTTATACGAGATATTCCCACAGACACCCTGTGTCAACTCACATTTGTCTTTGTCCCTCACACTGTCCAAGTCAACATCCACACAGGGTGATGAGAGATGTTCAGTGTCACAGCTAATGCAGGCAAAGCTCCCAAAAAGAGTTTATATAGCTTGTTTTTTTTTTCCTTTTTAACTAAATAATTCCTTTTTAAGATAGAAAATTTAGAAAACACAGATAAGCAAGGGAAAGAAGAACCTCACAAACCCCCACTTACCAGAGATAAACATTTTAATATTTCAGGGTATATCCTTTTTCTCTTCTGTATATATATTCTTGTATTTTTATTTTTTAAAATGATCTCATGGAATACATACTGTTTTACATCCTGCTGTTTCTACCATTTTGCTGTAAATATTTTTTCATGTCATTGCATGGCTTCTCTTTCTTGTAACTTTAGATCAGAATATTGCCAATTAACTGGAGAAGGAAATGGCAACCCACTCCAGTATTCTTGCCTTGAGAATCCCATGGACAGAAGAGCCTGGCAGGCTACAGTCTGTGGGGTCTAAAGAGTCGGACACAGCTGAGCGACTAAACTGCTGCCACCGACTGCCAGTCAACAATGTTGTGATGGTGTCCGGTGAACTGCAGAGTGACTCAGACATACATATCCATGTATCCATTCTCCCCCCAGCTCCCCTCCCATCCAGGCTGCCAGATACCCTTAAGCAGAGTTCCCTGTGCTGCACAGTTGGTCCTGGTTGGTTATCTTGCATGACCTTCTATTACGTCTGTTTAATGGTTGGATGGTTCTCAGTTGAACAGAAGCACTAGGGTTTATTTAACCAATTTCCTATTGTTGAAAGGACTGATCATTGGAAGGACCGATGCCGAAGCTGAAGCTCCAATACTTTGGCCACCTGATGTGAAGAGCTAACTCATTGAAAAAGATCCTGATGCTGGGAAAGATTGAAGGCAAAAGGAGAAGGGCTAGGCAGAAGATGAGATGGTTAGACAGCATCACTGACTCAGTGGACATGAATTTGAGCAAACTTCGGGAGATAGTGAAGGACAGGGAGGCCTGGCATGCTGCAGTACATGGGGTCACAAAGAGTCGGACACAGCTGAGCAACTGAACAACAACAAATTGTTGAAAATTTAGCTTGTTTCCAATTTTTCACTCAAGTGCAATATTAGGGTAAACATTTTAATAACTACATCTTTGAGCATCCAAGATTATTTTCTTAAAATAAGTTCCTGGAAATAGAATTGCTGGTTTAAGAGCCAGGTAAGCATTTTAGGTTTTGACACAGCAGACAATGGCCATCTCACTGAAAGGAAAAACCTTGAACATTTATTGAGGCAAGTATGAAGCAGGCGCTGTGCTAGGGGCTTTAGCTGCATCACCTCCAACTCCTTGCAACAACCCAGCACAGGCCATGCCTGGATTGAACAGAGGAGACCTCAGCAGCTCCGTGAGGTTGAGGTATGAGGCTACTAAGTGAGGAGCTGGTCTGACCCTAAGGCCTGTGCTATTTCCAGACTCTGTTCTCTTGGCCTCTGTTTACTGTGACAGGGAAGTAGACTCGGACACTTCAAAGGGCTTTTTTTTTTAAGTCACTGTATTTTGGGGGGTAGAGGGAGCTCCAATCATAACATCCATATCTAAGTGACTTAACCCAAGAAAGATGATTTCTTGCTTGCATCACAGTCCAGTGTGGGGGCAGGGATTGTGGGCTTTGCTCCAGGCAGTCATTCAGGTCCCCAGGCTCCTTCCATCAGTGACCCTCCTTTAAGTCCTCTGGGATCACGAATGGAAGGGTTATTTTGGAGGAGGGCACCAGGACAAGCTTGCAAGCGGCATACATCCCTTCTGTTCATATTCCATTGACTAGAATTCACTGATGTGGCCAGACTTCACTACAAAGGAAGCAGGAACTTGTAGCGAGGCTGTGAGCCCAGAAGGAAGAGTGCATAGGTACCAGGGACTCCTGCAGTCTTTGTTACTGGGTTGAAGGCGACTAGGTTTTCCTAACCCTCAGCTAACTAGAAAAAGCCATGAATCCCTCACTTAGCCTAGGGTACAAGTTCAGTGCAGGTATCTTAGAGACAGACATCCTGTGTTCAATCCCAATTCTGCCCTCACAAGCTGTGTACCTTTGTAAGGAGTCAGAGTAACAGTAGCTAACAGTTTTCAGGTCTCTTTCTATACGAGGAGGTATTGTAAATGGTTAAATCCTTAAACTTTGGAGTCAAACTAGCTATGTTCAAGTTTTGGCTCTGTGGAGAAAGACAAATATCATGATATCCCTTATATGTAGACTCTTTGAAAATGATACAAATGAACTTATTTTCCAGATAGAAATAGATTCACAGACATAGAAAACAAATTTATGGCTACCAAAGGGGAAAGTCGGGGAGGGGGCAATTAGAAGTTTAGGATTAGCATATACACATGACTGTATATAAAATAGGTAATCAACAAGGACCTGCTGTGTAACACAGGGAACTCCACTCAATACCTTATAATAATCTATAATGGAAATGAATCTAAAAACGAATATATGTGTGTATGTGTGTGTATTTAACTGAATTGCCAGGCTGTACACCTGAAATGAAACCAACTATATGTCAATACAATTTTTTTTTTAAGTTTTGGGTCTGTCATTTACTAGCTGTGTGGCCTTGGGCACGCTCTTAACCTCACTGTGTTCCAGTTCCTCATCGGTAAAATGAGGCAAATAATGGAGCCCGTGTCCTGTACCCTCCACAGTGGTAAGGATTGAATGTGTTGTACCTATTAAAGCACTTAGCACAATGCCTGGCACAGACCAAACCTGATCTAAATTTTAGCTCTTATTGTTGGGATGGTGTGTGGGCATTGCACTAAGTGCTTTGAAGTTATTGAACTCCTTTGGGCCACAGTTTCCTCCCCCGTAAAGTGGAGAGAGAATCACTTGCCACAGGGCTGTTGCGGCGACGAAGGGAAATTAGTTATGGAAAGCACAGTGAGCATCTGGCCAGAATGAGCAGCTCCATGGGCGGCAGGCACCGTGAGTCGCCCCCACGGGCTCTAATTCATCAAGGTCGGCACAATTGCTGCCCCCTGGGCTGCTGTCAAAGGTCACTGGCGACAATCCCAGGCTCTGATTCAGGATGGGCCAAGAGGGAGAGAATTCTATAACCAGAGACGTCGCCTGCGCTCACGTCCAGTCCTATTGTACACAGGGAACACGGTGTCGCAAGCACATTATTCCACTCCAGGGGATGCCGTGCCCTGGCCCCCTCGGGCTCTATTTAGCTTAGATTAAAAAGGCACTGCCTTTCCCAGCTGCCTTTCTGAAATATTCATCCTGCCGACAGATTCCAGTGCACTGGGCACCCTCCCTTGGAAGCTCAGGGGACTTGCTGGCAGCGAGCCCACGAGGGGCCCAGGTAGTGACGAGCCCACGGAGCAGCCTGTGCACTGGTCCTGGTCACCACCCAGCAGGCTGGCCTAGAACACACTGCTCATACCTGCCTGGCCTCCACCTTCACAGCTCCCCTCTGCCCTCAGAAGCCCAGCAGGGCCTCTCTGAAAGAAACCTCCTAAGCTCTGTGTCCCGGTCACCTTGCCTGGATGTCCCACCTCTCTCTCCATGGCCCACCCCCATTTGAGTAGGCATCTTGATCAAGAATATTTCTTTGGAGATCAGATTTATGGTTACAAGAGTTGGGGGTGGCAGGCAGGTTGGAGGAAAGTGGTTAAAAGGTACCAACTTCCAGTTATAAGATAAATAAGTACTAGGGATGTATTGTACAATGATGACTAAAGTCAGCACCACTGTGTGTATCTATGAAAGTTGTTAGAGAGTAAATATGAAAGTTGATAGAGTCATCATAAGAAAAAATAAGAAAGAAAAAATTCTCCCTTTTTCTGCTTTCTCTCTTCTTTGTATCTATGAAATGATGGATGCTAACTAGACTTATTGTGGTCATTCTTTCATTATGTATGTAAGTCAAACCATTCACCTATATGTCTTAAATTTATACAGAGATATATGTCAATAAAACTGGAGGTAGAAAAAGAAAATGCTCAGCCTTCTTCACCATAAAACCTAAATAAAAAAGAATATCTCTTTATCATCCAAGAGCCAAATGATCAATTGACCAATGAGCCTGCATTTGCCCTGCTGTTGCATTTGGTTCACTTCTGCCGCTCCCACCCCGAGCTCCCAGGACACCAACTTGTTCTTCAGAGCCCCACCTGCCTCACCCTCACCCCACAGCCCCTCCTCATCTGCAGTCCCCTTTTCCCTGGGCAGGAACTTTAGTGACCCTGAACCACCACACTCCCCTTCTTCATCCCCAGAAAGTCAGGATCCCCGCCCCCACCATCTTTCATGAACCTCTGTATATGTTTTTCAACAAGACACATGCACACAAGTTTTGAAAGGTCATCAACACCAGGGCTATATCTTATCATCTACCTTTAATTCATTCAGTCACTTAAATATTTAAATCATTAAATAAATCTGTAAATAAAATATTTCACGAATGCCTATGTTCAGTCACTGTATAGGGGCTAGGGATAAAAAGTCTAATAGGTCATATTCGTGTCTTCACAAAGCTCCCAGTCCAGTGAGGGAGAGAGACAAGGAAACATACTGAATGGACAGAGTGAGGACTGGGACAAGCGGCTAAACACAGGGGAGAAAAGCTCCCCCAACCTGGGGGTCACAAAGGCTTCCCCGTGAGGCAATGCGTCACAGAGGCTTAACGTGTGAGAAGAGCTACTTAAACAAAGGGGAGCCAGGGCAACCTAGCAGGCGGCTGAGACAGCAGAGGTGCAGGCAAAGAGGCAGGAAACAGCAGGGGAGATGGAGCATAATCTATAAAAATATTGAATCACTATGTTGTACACCTGAAACTAATATGATATTGTAAATCAACTTTACTTCAATTTTTTAAAAAAGAAACAGCAGGGAACCATTATAACTCATTTAGAACCACTAGAGCTTATTTCTCAAGACAGGGGTGGGAGCTGGGGCTGCAGAAGAATGAGTGGGCCTAGGTCATGGTTACAGGGTGGTCAGCTCAGCCCAATTGGCCCTGACTTCCCCGTTTTAGCACTGAAAGTCCCACATCCCAGGAAGCCCACTCAGTCCTGGGCCAAGCCAGGCAGTTGGTCACCCTAGTCAAGGAACTCTTTGACGGGCTGAGAAGCTTAGACATTTTGCAAAGGTGACAAGGAGTCTACAGAGGATCATAAGCATGCAAGTGACATGATCAGATCTGTCTTTATAATTGATTCAGAAAACCCACTCCAGCCACTTCTGCCATCCGAACACTGCACGCTCCTCTGTGAAGATCTCCACGGCACATCAGTCATTCATGATGCTCGGCGTGCACTGACCACCCATGCTTTGCCATGACACTGAAGCCTCTGCCACTCCCCCCGGCCTGCTGTCACGGAGGACGTCACGGGAGATCGCTGGAGATGGGCGCTCCTTCCTCCCACACCCCCATACACTTCATGGTTACCTACTCAGAGGCACTCCACTTCCTGGGAAACCCGTGAAATCACAGAACATGGAAATTCCAGAGACGGTTCAAACATGCCAGGATTTTCCCAGAGCTGTAGATTTTCTAGCTAGTGCGTTCTGGACTTTTAGAGCCACGGGGATGATATATCTAACGCAAGGGAGCGGCAGCACCCTAAGGAAATCCAACATGGAGAGACTTCCACGGCAACAAGCTTGATGGAGATCAACATCACTGTGCTGTTTTCAAACCTCATTAAGGCCAACTAGATTGCTGCCAGAACGGAGAGAAGATGTGCTCTATTATTTATTACTTTTGTTTGTTTGCATAAAAAGATTCCACTTACATGGTTAATTGCAAGTAACACAACACGCAGGGGGTGAGGAGGAACAGACCCATGGAAAGCTTGGTGGGAGAGCCTGGAAGGTAAAAACCATCATGACAGTATTTATCCTGTCTGTAACTGTATGGAGTACAAGATATTAATTATATAACTTTATTACATACATCTATAATTACAGGCACCCTAGCTATCCAAAATATTAACTAAATCTGTTTTTCAAAATGGCATGTTGGTGACTTGGAGGAGCTGGTTCAATTCCTGGTGCTGGTGGAAGCAGGAGGTGCCTCTTGGGAGGACATGGAGGGCTGGAGAGTGGAGGGCTGCCGTGATGGAGTTCTGCATACAGACAGCTAAGCAGTAAGAAGGAAGGCATGTGGGGGCGGGTGTGGGGCAGGGGGGAGTCTCGAAGGAGTACTAGGCAAAGCAAGCAGTTTGAAGTGAAAACAGAGAAAAGGAAAAAAAGCCTCGGAGAAGCCTATGTGGGGCTCCGGTCAGCTCTCCAGAGCCAAGGCAGGATTGAAGCGATGCTGACAGAGCAGACTCAGGGCAGAGGCAGCGGCCTTGCCCAGCAGGTATTGGGGGCCTGAGGCCATTGCCACCCTCTCGTGCCCTCCCATCTCTTTCCTTTGCTCTACATCAGCCATTTGGGAGTCTGATTCAGGACATAACAGGGGAATGAAGAGAAGACAGGCATTTTCTGGTGAATCAAGTGTGAAGTATGGGCGTGACTTCTTTCTTCCAACTCTCACTTGGAGTTTTCCCGTCCGCGTCAAGGCTTCGCAGCATCCCATCCCACCTACCCACCCCTTCCTCTCCGGTAACAGGCCCTAGCGCTCCCACTCTCTTATCAGATCTCCCCCAGCCCCCTGGGCTTCTCCCCCCAGTCACTAGGACTTCACTGTCCCTGCTCCCCACTCGTACTCCATTTAGCCTTTCTGACCTTGAACCAGACTACAAGTTCCCAGACATTCTCACCGCCAGCTACAAGCAGACCTCACTTGCCCACCAAGCATCCCCCAGAAGCCTTGCCCCCCACTCCTTCAAGACTCAGCCTCAGCAACAGCATCTCCAGGAAACATCTCTGCCTCGACCTCTATCACACTGAGGAAGAAGTTGAACAGAGGCTGAGAAATTTGCCCAAGATCACACAGCGAACGAGGGGTGATGCTGGAACTCAGGCCCAGGGGCTTCCACAGACACATTGATCCTGGGGTGTGTGTGGGGGGGCTGCTGTGCCAGGAAAATCAACAAAGGCCCAAGTAGCTCAGAGGCTGGTCAGGATGCTGATCAGAAGACAGAACCCCCTTAGCAGTATCTGGGAGGTGTGTTTTGATCATCTATCCCTTCAGAGCAGAAAAACACAATCAAAGGTGTCATCAAACCTATCCTGGAGGTTTTGACGGAGACGAAGTTGGCTTATTGTATAAGACACTGTCTCCTCCTCAGTAAGTGACTCCCTGCCCTACCCCCACCCAGCTCCTCATCTGCCATTTCAAAAGCCAATAGGAAAGAGATGCTTTTATTACAACCAGCCCTATCATAGCCAATAGCTAGGCGGTGCTCTTTATTAAAGGTGCATGCTGATTCCGAGTGGCGTCTATCAGTGATTCAGTGCATGCACGCGGCGCCACCACCCTGCGCCTGCCAGAGAACTGATAAGGTGCCTCTCGTTGGGTTCTGACAAGCAGCAGCACGGGAGGATGCATCAGGGCCCCCACCGAGCCAGAGGCGTGTTGCCAAGGAGTAAACTCTGGGGGGAGAAACAAAGAAGACAGAAACAATATCCCAAAGCGATGAAGGTGAGACGTGAAAATGAAGCAGGTCCCTCCCCAAAATGCCCAGCCTCCATTTTCAGATGGCCTGAAAGAGTCCACTGCAACTTGGAAGTGGAAAGATAAATGACATGTGTAGAGGGGCTGGGGTGGTGACAGCCCCAGCAGAGGGGGAGAAGTGTGTTTGCCACACGCATCACTTCACTGCACATGGAGCTTGTCTCATGCACACGCTCTCTGAAACCCTTCTCTTCTCTCCCCGGAGATGAGCTGTTTGTTCAGGGCCCAGACAGCTCCGCCTTGTCAAATGCTGTCTCCTCTGATCCTCCACCTGCCTCCTCCAAGCCTCACCGTCTTAATCTATTCAAAAGGCTGTTACCCAAATGAACCTTCACACACTTCATATCACTCCTTTCCTTAGGCTGTTACACCCCAACTCCTGGCTCCTTTAACTTACTTACACCAGAGAAAATGTCTCTTCCATTTTCCCAAAGAACTGAAATGAAATTCAAATCTTGGAAGTCTTGCGGGAAATGGTAGAATCATTACCCTAGGAAGAGGAGACCTGGCTTGTCCTTCCCAATAAGTCTTTTAACCTCCCAGGGCCTAAAGAGTCTTTTCTGTAGAATGGGCCTGAAAGTAGTTTTTTTCTGAATACCCAAGTCAATTTTGGAAGACCTATGAGCCAACTCAAAGACCTATAATCAAACTAAGTCCACCGCCTTCCACCATTCTTTGACATATGCGTTGTGCCAGGCACAGGGCTTGTGGTCTGGGAACATAGAGATGCCAGGTCACAGTCCCTCCCTCAAGGAATGCATGGCCAATACAAACACCCAAATGCAAGGAGTGGGGAGTTATAGCCCAGGGCTCTCCTGGGTTTGAGAAGAAGGGTCATTATATCTGTCTGGGAACTGGAAGAAGAAATAAGAGGAACTGAAGTTAATGGATGGACAATATGAGCAAAAGCTTTCCAGGCAGAAGGCAGAGCTAGTACAAAGGCCTGGGGCTACAGGAGGCATGCAATATGCCCTTCCATGCTCGCTGCAACCTTCTCATTTGCCCTGTTGTTGTGCTTGCTTGGAGCCATACAATCAGCACCTTCAAGCTTTTTTCAGATGCAATCCCTTTGTATCACTGATGAGAAAGCAAGACCTGGGAAAAAGAGAGTTTTCTCAGGTTCCATACCAGATCTTCTGGTTCTCCTCTAGGGCACTTTCCCCATCCTATGTGTTCCCAGCCTTCTCCAGACCCCTTATCACTCAAAGTCCCCTCAATGGAAACGCTCTTTCTTCTTGAACTAGCTCCAGCCTACTGCTTTCCTGACAACTGAGCCCAATTAAGAGTGATATAAGTGGTGGGCAGCATAGTGGAAGCCAGTAGCACTCAGGGAAACAAGTGATTGTTAATACACATGCCTATCAAAATTCAGCTTTAGCATCACTCCCTCCAGGAAGCTTTCCCTGACCACTGCCCCAGGCCAAGGTGTTCCTCCTGTGTTTTTCCAGAGCCTTGGTGCTAATGCTCGAGCAACTGTCACACCAATGTAATTATATGTTTACTGTCTTCCCTGCCAAACTGGGAGTTCCAGACAGTATCTGGTACATAATAGGTTCTCAATGAATAGTTGTGGATGGATATGGATATGGATGGATGGATGAATGGCTGGATGGATAGATGGATAAATAGATAATTGAATGAATGAATAAATAAATCTGTTTCTTTGAGAGGCAGTGTGAGATTGTTGAAGGAACTTGAAATAGAAAGACTTGAGTTCAAGTCCAGCTCTGCCACTCAGCAATGTGACCTTGGATAAGTCTCTCATTCCCACAGAACCTCAGTTCTCCCTACTGTAGTAGGGAAATCTAAATGTCAAGGCTGTCAGGAGATTTAAATGTCCATCAACCTGAAGGTATTCTGTCAACTACCCAATGTTGTGAGTATGTTACCTCTGTTTACAATTAAAATGCTTGGACAGCAAGCAAAAGAAAATCCATTTGATCTTAGCTTAAACAACAAAGGAATGTATTGACCCATCAGAAACGCACCAATAAGAAATTTTTGAGAAGGAAATAATTGTAGAAGTAGAGAACATGATTTTTCTAAACACAAGATTTTTCTTAAAGTAATCTCCACAAACTTGCCTTTCTCCCTTGGCCTGTCTTTAAACCAGCAAGCTCTTGGCTGTCACATCTTATCTGAAGGAGAACTGATAAAGGCTACTTGTAAGAAAAAAGTCCACAGTTATATTATAGTCATTCATTTAAGCAACAGGTTAAAACTATAGATGTTTAATCTTCTTGCCTCGTTTTTCCTGAAATCCCCTTCAGTCAACCTACCAAGATATTTCTAGTGATATTTGTGTTTTTAATAAAACTGAGTCTTTTGAGGAAAGGCTAATAAAATGATCATAAACACACACACTCCCAGCATCACCACCAGAAGATAAGACATAAAGAGCTATAGCAATGCCAAGGGATAATAACATGGGATTCTTCTAATGAGACCTTCCAGGGGAGTTTAGTGTTTTCTGAGGTAGACAATGGGACCTGAACAGGTGAAAGCACAGGGCTTGGCTGTAATTCTGCAGAAAAATCCAGGTCCGCCCAAGCCACAGCACTCACACACAGACAACCAACTCTACTCCTGAACAGCTCCCATTGATGGGCAGTTCTAATATCTAACTTAATAGGAAGGAGTCTCCAAAGAAGACATACAGATGGCTAACAAACACATGAAAAGATGCTCAACATCACTCATTATTAGAGAAATGCAAATCAAAACCACAATGAGGTACCATTACACGCCAGTCAGGATGGCTGCTATCCAAAAGTCTACAAGCAATAAATGCTGGAGAGGGTGTGGAGAAAAGGGAACCCTCTTACACTGTTGGTGGGAATGCAAACTAGTACAGCCGCTATGGAAAACAGTGTGGAGATTTCTTAAAAAACTGGAAATAGAACTGCCATATGACCCAGCAATCCCACTTCTGGGCATACACACTGAGGAAACCAGATCTGAAAGAGACACGTGCACCCCAATGTTCATCGCAGCACTGTTTATAATAGCCAGGACATGGAAGCAACCTAGATGCCCATCAGCAGATGAATGGATAAGGAAGCTGTGGTACATATACACCATGGAATATTACTCAGCCATTAAAAAGAATTCATTTGAACCAGTCCTAATGAGATGGATGAAGCTGGAGCCCGTTATACAGAGTGAAGTAAGCCAGAAAGATAAAGAACATTACAGCATACTGACACATGTATATGGAATTTAGAAAGGTGATAACGATAACCCTATATGCAGAACAGAAAAAGAGACACAGAAATACAGAACAGACTTTTGAACTTTGTGCGAGAATGTGAGGGTGGGATATTTCAAAAGAACAGCATGTATGCTATCTATGGTGAAACAGATCACCAGCCCAGGTGGGATGCACGAGACAAGTGCTCCGGCCTGGTGCACTGGGAAGACCCAGAGGAATCGGGTGGAGAGGGAGGTGGGAGGGGGGATCGGGATTGGGAATACATGTAAATCCATGGCTGATTCATATCAATGTATGACAAAACCCACTGGAAAAAATAAAAAAAAGGAAAAAAAAAATAATAGGAAGGAGTGGCTGGGAGAACAGTAAATTCAGACTGATATAGAGCAAAAGCTGTACTTGGTTAGAAGGAGGTAGATACTGAAATGAGGAGGAGGTAGATATTAAAACTCAAGCACTAGGAAACAAACAAGCCCAGGAAGAATTTTGCTGGAATAGGAGGGAAGAGAGCACCAAGGCCTTGCCCCACTTTCTCCATGAACAGTCTCTCTGTGCCTGATCTGCGCCCAGCCCTCCCCTGGGATGAAGTCAGATACACTGGATTTTGAGCGACTGCAGTGGGGAAGCAGAGCTCCTGCGGACGTGTCCCGCCATAACCGCACGGAAGACAGAGTCTACCCAGAGGTATGCAATAATAGCTCCTCCCTTGAGAGGATCGTGGAGAGAACAACTGGCTGCCACAAACCAAGAAGCTAGACAAAAGAGTCTCTATGGAGTAGCTCCAGGTGGCCAGGATTGGGCTAGGATTTGGAAGCAACCTAGAAGAAGAGCAAACTGTCATTGTCCAGGAGGAGATTTCAGTATGGCTACAGAGGAGGACATCAGGGTCCAAGTCCTGAACTTGAGGCAGAGCAAGCCAGGCAGGCAGCCTCCAACCTACCAGAAGGGACAGATAACAATCAAGGTCGGTCTTTGTGTGCCTAAAGGCAGGCCAATCAAGGCGAGTGGAGCACAGTTCTGATAAAGAGACAGGGTCAGGCATCTGATCCACAGAGAAGAAAAAGCCTTGCCCGGGAATTGGATGATACAATGAGCACCAAACTGCTGGGTGGGCCAAACAGTCGGGGACAAGGTGGGAGGAGGGTTATCTCCTGAATGTCCAGATTCTGAACTGTGCTGGATTCATAATACTTTCAGAGTTAAGGCTTCTCAAAATCAAAAAGAGAAAATATTTTTTTCAAAAAGTACGGAGCTGATCTAGCTCAATGGCTTCTGGTTAGATTCTCTTGGTCTTCCTTCCTCTTTCGCAGATGAAGGAATGGCTATGTAAAATCTACCACATGACCGCAATGTAAAGGCTCAAAACAACTGACTTCAGATAAAGCACGAGTGACAGGCTCTCCAAACCGTGAGTCCCTGGAGAACGCACCGTGGTACCCTGCGGCCAGCAGTAGACAGCGGCTCACCCATCATCCTGCACCAGACACCACGAAGCACCCTTTAGTGAAGATGGTGATAAGGGGTTCTTTGAAACAGACAATTATTTTAATCTTTGAAGAAAAATTCTCCTTGGATGCACTGAGTATTTTGATCTTCACATAGTCATCTACTGGAACTGACAGGGAGCTATGGTGCCAAGTTACTGTTAAACATAATAAATAACAAGACAGCAAGGTTAGGTGCAAAGTCAGAAAAGCGTGTGTTTGGGGTGGAGGGGAGTAGACTAGTCATACATGTGGTGAATTGTGGTCATGATACATGTTCGGAATTGCTGTGAAATGCACACACTGAGTTTTATTATCTAAGACAGAAACTCAGAAAACTCTATCCTTGTTATAAGTTTTATAAATTTCTGTCAAAATGAATGCATTGCTTTCATGTAAGTGATCTTGATTAAAGTTATCACACCTTTTCTGAAGGGAAAAATGGCCTGTGATATGGGGCATTTTAGCCTCTACTTCCTCCCCTAAAAAATGGGAGAAATAATACCTACCACTAAAAGTATTCTTCCATTCAGCATTCACTGGGCTCCAGCCACTTGCAGCCACATCCTTGATGCTAGTGCTACATCAATGAACATGAAAGCACATCTGCCCCTGGATGTGATGTGGATTTTAAAACTCAGGAGAAGGGACAAACAATAAACAAAAATGTAACTAAGCCTGCAATGTCATTTCAGGTAGGGTAAGTGCTGTGACCAAAACAGCAGGATAAGGGCAGAGAGAGCGGGAGGTGGGGCTGGTTTAGATGATGTGGTCAGAGGAAGAGCCCTGATGAAGAGTGAAGCCGCCAAGTGAATTTCAGGGGAACCCTTTTCCAGGCAGAGGGAGCAGTAGGTGCAAATACTCTGAGGTGAGAATACGCTGACAGGTTCAGGGAACAGCATGAAGCTGACTGAGGCTAAAGGGGAAATAAAAGGAAGGGGCAGAGAGGCGGCCTTCCTGGGAGACGTCCAAGCAGGCTGCATGAGTCTGGAGCGCAGATGCACAGTTGGACCTAAAGACAGAAACGTGGGAGTCAGCAGCATAGAGATGGAAAGTAAATCAAAAGGCTGGATAAGACCCCCTGCAAAGGCCTAGAGAAGAGAGAAAAGGACAAAGGACTGAGCACAGGCACCTGACATTCAGAAAAGCCAGCAGATTGAAAAGACAAAATCATTTATATAGGAGAAAGAGCAAGAGAGCATAAGCCTTGCAAGGAGAGAAGGACCTGTTTTGTAGTAATGATACACGGTAATGTGTATAAAAGTCTCAGCATAAAGTCCATCAGGGCTGGCTCTCAAAAATGTTGTTTGCTTCCCCTTGGTTTCAGAGAGAATTATGCACTGCAGGGTTTCAAATAAGAAAGAAATCAGTGTGGCCTGGAAAAAGGAACCCTATTCCCCATCCCTATAAGAAAGAACACAATAAGGCTGGTTAAGGTCAAAATGAATTTTTCCTAGAAACCCCCACAGCCCAAATGGCCAAATGCTGTGAAATGATTAGAATCCAAGGCTGATGAGGCCAGAAGGCCCTGAAATCTGGCTTCTGTAGCCATTTCTCAGCATCACTTATTACCCAAACCTCTCACACCTGATCTCCTCTGCCATCTCACACAAGTTGGGGCTGGATGCTGAAACAGGGCTCATCCTGCTTCCATTTGGAACCAGTATTTTCTATGTACTTCAAGCATGATGGCATGGGGACTCCATGTTGGAGGTCCCACAGCTCCCTTCTGCGGGCATCCCCAGACATCTGGAGGAAGCAGCTCTGTTGTTTCCCCGAGCCAGCTAGAAGAAAGGTCTTGCTGACAGCCATTTAATACCCAGGCCACACTCCATCCAAATCAAATACAAACCCAGCTGTCATCTAACTCACAACAAATGTGGACCCTCTAGTGGTGATCTGAAGGGATGAAGCAACAGAGGAAGCTTCCAGACCTCAATGGATAAAGGGACTTCATGGAAAGAACCGGAATAATCCCCTGTTCAGCCCTTTTCCACTAGTAAAGAACATGCACATTTATTATCTCACAAGACCCTGTAGCATAAACAAGGATGCCTGCCCTCTTTTGGTTGAAAAGCATCACTGACTCAATGGACATGAGTTTGAGCAAACTCCGGGAGAGGGTGAAGGACAGGGAAGCCGGACATGCTGCAGTTCATGGGGTCATAAAGAGTTGGACACGACTCAGTGACTGAACAACAACAATCCTCTTTTACCAATAAGGAAACTGAGGCACACAGAAGTGACTGGCCAAAGAATGCACAGTGTATTTAGTGGCAGAGTTAGAATTGTATTCAGGTTTCTCAAGTGTTGCCTACAGCATTAATAGGAGGATTAAATGAGATGCACAAATGGGTGTGGATAGGATTCTGAGACATCAGGCCTCACAAAGTAGAATTAAGACAGTCAAATTTCAAATCTTTCATTTAAATTCTGATATCCATCACTACTTCCCTATAGCGCAGATGGGAAAGAATCTGCCTGCAATGCAAGAGACCCGGGTTCAATCCCTGGGTCAGAAAGATTCCCTGGAGAAGGAAATGACAACCCCACTCCAGTATTCTTGCCTGGAGAATCCCATGGACAAAGGAGCCTGGCGGGCTACAGTCCATGGGAGTCACAAAGAGTCAGACATGACTGAGTGACTAACACACACACATCCAACACTAGATAAGTTACTATTAACCGCCCTATCCTTCAATTACCTCACCTAATGATACCAACCTTCTTCTAGGATCACGGTAAATTACACTCAGGCAGAAGGTGGGAGAACACAAGTGGTTCACAAAGCAGGCTGACATCAGACGGTGAGGATTTGAGTGCTGGCTCCCCTAAAAGTTACTTCTCCTCTCCACACTGCATTGCGCCATCAGTCAGAGATAATGAACAGTACCTTCCTCTCAGGATTTTTCTGAAGATTACGTAAAACACATGTAGAAGTTTCAGTACAGAATAATACAGAACAGCACATGATAGATGTTTAATAAAACTTGGTTTATGCAGCTGCTTTCACCTTTCTGCAATTCTTTCCCATTGATGGCAAGACTTATAGAGGTTAACCGTCTACTTGAGATGCCCAAGTTTTTCCATCTGTAAAATCAGGGCATGAAATAGATGGCCTCAAGGAACCTCTACCTCTGACGTTCTATGAGGCTACTGGAGTCTCAAGGAGATGCCTCATCCCAGAGAATCATGGAATCTTCCCAAAACTCAGAGTTGGAGAGCCCAGCTGTCTGCTGTCACACAGCTTGGAAGCCGCATCGCTGGCGCAGGTCCCCTTAACATTAACTGTCGGCAAACCTGGCCTTTGAAGCAACTCCAAACGCTGTATCTGTCCGTGGTGGGGAGCCAGAAGTACGGGCGCCATGGTCTCCTCTGCGGTTACCCAAGTCCATCCTCTGACTGAGCACACATCCGGGCCATTTCAGGACACAAAGAAAGTTGCAGAAAGACGGGACTTCTGGATGGTTTACTCCTCCCTCCCCCTCCCCGCCTAAATAAATATTCTACTCCATGTTGTAATTACTCTCCTCTCAGTCCAAAATATTTAGCCGAAACATTTTAGGAGTGTGTGAACACCTGCCACAAAGCTTGGTCATATGAGGCCTTTTACTGCTCAGAGTGTCCCAATATCAGGTGACACAGCCTCTCCTGCACACAAACTGATACATCTGGGTAATTAGAATCAGACTCTGCTACAGAGTTTGAGAAAAATGTGCTGAGCAAAATGTTACAAGGCATCTTCCCTTCTTCCCCCACCTTACACCAGTTCAGTGCAAAGGTTTGTCCAATAAGAAGACTTAACCTTCTCTTCATTAGCCATTCTTTCACCCATTCAGGCCAAATTGGTATTTGATGCAACAGGGAAATGTGTTGAGTACATTACTAATCAGACTCAGCAAAGGAAAGGTCATGGGGGTGACTGGTACAATTACGGGATGTGGGCAACAGGCCAATGAGAGTGTGCAGGGGAGGAGCAGAAATCGATGGCTATGAAATTATGGAGGGTTATGAATAGTTGGAGGCAACTGAAAGGCTGACATTCTGCCCAAACCAGACATGTGCAAGGCTTCCATCTTCAACTGTCTTCAACTGTTATTAAGAGGAAGACTTCTTGGTCCCGAGGCAGCCAGTACAGAGAACTGAATCCAGAAGCCTGCACCTAGGTCTTAGGAACAAGAGTCACTTGGTGTGGAAGATTCAGCTGGAAATGTATCAGGTGGCTTAGAGCTCCAGCAAGAAAAGAGATGTCAAGGTGCCCACCAAAGGAAACTAGGCTTGTTATCTTTTGATTTCCTTATGCAATTGCTCAATATTCTCAACAGCCTCGGGAGGACATGTGTTTCCAAAAGACTTTTCCAGATAGAGTGTGCTGGGGTACAGAAATGTCACCCAAACTGCCTTAACTGGACATTGATTCTCAATGTGCATTTAATTCTACAACAAACTAGTAGTAAACCATCCAGGAGGTCTCCCTACAGTACACAGCTCAAAGAAAATCTCTAAGGAAGTCATGGAAGTTTGCAAAGGATGATGAACCAGAAATGAAGCACACAGCATTAAAACCCTCAATCCCCATCAACAGGCATGGCTAAGGATTTCTTTTAAAAGGAATCCCATCAAGCTCTAACTTCAGAGAGGACTAGCCATCCAGTTTATCAAACACAGAGTAGATCAGGCAGTGATGAAGTTGTGGTCATTCTATTAAGTTTTTTAGATTACTAATCTGAATCACCAATGAAAGCTTTCATTAAGTTGCACCCTAGGAATTGATTTGCAATGGGTTGTTCCCATGTGCTATGCAAACTTGCTGTAGAAAATCAGTCATCCTAGACTCCCTAAAGAGTAGACATGACATCCGGGCATCTGTTAAGTTTGCTCAAAAACATATGCGAGCCTTTTTTTAAAAAACCATAATTACATCCTGCTGAAACCTCCAAGGACCCGGGTAACTGCCTTTGTATTACAACATCCATTTCCCACTTAGGCAGGCTCGGCTCTGCTATTTAGATGTGCATTACAATCTGCCTGCTCCTCCAGCACGCTCTTTCAGCTAGAGGCTGCAAATGGTCAAGTCATCCCATGTTCAAAGAAGACCAAACTTGGAGGAATGAAGTGCTGTCAGGCGGTGGGTGTACATATCCTTTATTAAAATACAACCAGGAATTTGGAGCTGAAAGGGACCTTAGCATTAATCCATGCCAAGTCTCTCATTTTCAGATGTTAATGTGGAAGACCAGAGAGGGAAGTCCCTTGTCCGATGTCACACAGCTCAAATCTGAAACAGTATATGGTACAGTGATGAAAAGCTTAGACTCTGGGGTCAGACAGATGACAAATACCAGGCTCTCGGACAACGACTGAGCGACTGAACTGAACTGAACTGAGCTCACTTATTTACTCTGTGACATTTAGCAAAGCACTTAACTTCCCTAGTCTCTGGGTCCTTTATTTATAAAATGGAAACTATAAAAGTATCTGGGATATACCCAAGGAACATTAGCTGTTAGCTATTTTCATTTTCCCAAACATGACCTCATTTAATTCTCACAACAAGCATATGAGAGAGAAAGAGCTGAGATTACAGCCTCTTCATACAGGTGAGAAAAAAAAGACTCAAATAGTGAAATGACTCTTCCGACCGTCACACACAGGCACTGTCCACTTCCTGATAATCATGGGGTTGCCTGGTCCCACTCAATGTCCCGCGGGTTTCTTGACTTCACCCAGAGATGAACAGGGAGGTCAGAAAGAAGTTTGCTTGTTTGTGTCTGCATGAGAGCAAACATCAGTGCGGCCACCACTGAGGATTTCAGATCCTGCAGGGACTCCGGGTCTAGCGGGCTGTTCCCTGCCCTGGGGAAGAGAAGAGAGCAGATGTATCTCCAAACCTGCTACCGGATGATGTTGGGGACGTGTGTATAAATGGGGGAGGGGGCGTATGACCTCAGGAGTCTATAGCATGTTTTAAAGCTGACATCAGAGTACTTGTCAATGCTCCATCAGCCTGCCCTCCTGACCCCTAAATCTGGCCTTTGGGAGAAATCTAATTGACTGCTCTGAGTGACACTGAAGCCGGGTGAGTGATAAAGTCATATACAGTCACTTTCTGACTATATGCCCTAATGGAAGGAGGAAGGCATTGAATGAATGCATGAGCGAATGAATGAATGCATGCCAGGGTTATTTACACTAAGCTCTGGAGGGCAATATAGTGATGTCTCCATTAATACATCTTCTGGGAACTCGCTCTCTGTGAAGATGTCGGCCAAGGACAGAGTCACAAGAAAGCTGCAGGGGCTGTCTGAAACAAAGACCTCAAATAACAGCTTCTCTAGGCCTCACTTTGGGAGAGTTTCTGGTCCTTGCGACCTGCAAGGATGGACATACAGCTCAGGTAATGGGTGGCTGCACTCTGGACCACCGGGAACCAGAGCCTCCCAGAGAAGTCTCCACCTGCAAAAGGCCTGGAGGTCTGCCATCTTGTTTAACAGAGCCAGCAGAAACCTTTCTGGAAATTCTACAGCCATGAGCACCTCCTTATCTCCTTGCTATCTGTTCATTCACCCATTCATTCACTGCACGAAGAGATCATCTCGGAGCACCTACAAGGTGCCTGACATGACAGCAGAAATAAAAGAATAAGCGAGACTTGACCTAAATCTTTGAAAAGCTCGTTGTCAAGCAGGGAAGAGAGATAGGACATCATACCCCACAATGGAGTATGAGAAGCCCACCACAGAGGTCTGCTCCAGGGGCTCTGAAAGCACAGAGGAGGGGTCCCCATACTAGCCAGGAGGTGGCTGAGGGAAAACTCAGAGGAGGAGACTTCTGACCTGAGTCTTCAAGGAAGACAAACAGTGGCACAGTCAATGCAGCCATTGTTCTTGGCAGAGGAAGGAGTGCATGCCAATCCTCAGAGGCTATGAGAAGACCCTGAGGGGCAGGAGATAACAAACACTGCCGAACAACCTCAACTGAGGACCAGGGCCTGGTTCTACCTCTCTGGGTCTGACAACTCTGGGCCTCAGTCTCCTTGTCTGGACCATCATGGCTCTGGATTTAAAGACTTGGGTAGCGAAGGGAGAATCGACCCAGATATTTAAAAATCTGCTCTATCTAGATGGGGCCCCATCCACACAAAAAGTGAAGAGCTGACCCGAGTCATCACTGGAGTGTTCTAGCAGCAACTACAGGGCTGCTATGAGAATCTAGCTAGCTGTCTAACATTTGGGAGTGGTGGGATGGGAAGGCAGGTAGCAGAGAGCTGCCACGTATCAAGTTCTCACTACACACCTGGCAGTCTCAACATTCTCTTTTCCAAAGAGGGAAAATATTCCCGAAGAGCGTTATCCTTCCCATTGTACAGACGAGGAGCCGACGGTCAGAGAGGAGAAACAATTTTCCTATGGTCCCGTCGTAAGGGCTGGATCCAAGATTTCCTCTGGGAGTTGATTGCAGACCCACTTCTTCCCAGGACATCCCTCTGCTTCCCATCCACCACTGGCAGCTCTAGCAGGCCCAGCCCAGAGACTTGGAGCCTTCTCTCAACCCAAACACCTGTATCCTTGCCCATCTAGGGGCTCCTGGCTCCCCTCCTTGGCAAACAGGCTTTGCAGGGAAAGTTGCAGAAAGGGGACTGTGCCCAGAGGACTGAGCAGGAAGCACAGCCCTGGCTCCCTCCCTCCATGCACAGGGAGCTTCAGACGAGATGGGCTGGGGCGCAGAGGAGGGTGGGGAGGGTACGCTGGGCGCAGCTGCTGCCTCCCCACCAGGCCAGCACAGGCT
This sequence comes from Dama dama, assembly GCF_033118175.1. Classification (NCBI taxonomy): domain Eukaryota; kingdom Metazoa; phylum Chordata; class Mammalia; order Artiodactyla; family Cervidae; genus Dama; species Dama dama. The sequence goes on along the minus strand of NC_083682.1, from coordinate 25,377,642 downwards.
CCGAGGAGCCACCCTGACGTCATGCCCACTGGTAACCTGACCCCTGATGGCTGCCCCCTCCTGCCCCCGCCTGGCTCATCCTGCCAGCTCAGAGGAGAGGTCGCCCCCCTGGGGAAGGGGCCAGGTGGGGTTCTTTTTAGCGGCTGCTGAAATGAGAGATAATTTTGGCTATTGACATCTCCCACAGGACTTCCCATTCTCAGAGCTCGTCCTAATTCTCCCTCTCTGGCCGTTTCCAGAGTCAGACCAGCTTTCACTTCACACTAAAAGAGCAAGCCTGGCTCTCCCCTGGGGCTTCCGCTCCTCACCATATTAGTTGGCCAAGAGCAGGAGTCGTAAAAGGACAAGGTTTGACTGAGGGAGTTTCACTTTAGGCAAATAAACAGTTATGAAAAAACCCTTTATTTAATCACTGACACACACTCTATAAAATGGGTCTAAGGACCAGCCAAGCATTAAAATTACTTAAATGTAATTCTAATAAAGCAGACAGAGGAGAAAGCATGAACCCTCCTTAAATCCCCTGGGTATTTATGGAGTGCTTCTATGACTTTAGCACCACGATCCACTCTGGAGGATACAAAACAAACTCGAGACTCAGTCTCCAGCCTCTAGCATCTTACACTCTAATTAGGAACACAGCACCATTGCTGCCACCAACACTGTTCTCTGACAGTATTTACAGAATAGTTACCATCTACTTGGAGAAGAAAATGGAAACCCACTTCAGTATTCTTTCCTGGAGAATTCCATGGACAGAGGAGCCTGGTGGGCTACAGTCCATGGGGTCGCAAAGAGCCAGATAGGACTGAGTGCCTAACACTTTCTACCATCTACTAAGTACCTCCTAAGTACTTGTAATATCTCATTTAATTCTCATAAGATGACCAGGATAGAGTAGCTACTGTTTTTACCTTTGAACAATAAAGGGAACAGGGGCACAGAGAGGGGAAGGGATTTTCTGAAAGTCACAGAGCTGGGAGCTTCATCCTTCAACTCCACAGCTCATGCTCTTCACTCATGAGATTCAATGAAATAATATACCAGGTAGGAAACAGAGAGAGAAAGAGTTTAAAAGAATCAGAGAAGGAAGAAGAGAGAAGAGATAGGGAAGGTTTCAACTGGATAGGAAAGGGAGAATCGGTCTTGAAGAGTGGTCCAGGCTGGCTGGTTGGAGGAAAGCGGAGAATAAGGTGAAGATGGACAGACACTGCCAGTTTCTGGGAGGACAGCTAGTCCTGCCTGAGATGGCCCAGACACAAGCCATCGTCTCCTCATCCTCTCATCCAATGTACATGCAACTTTGGCTCTCAACACATCTGCAGAAGTACAACAGATAGGATCATTATTTCTAGCTCATCCTTGTCCAAAGAGGGAGAGGTGCCTTCAGAATGAAGCTCAGCTGCCCTTAACGATAACATTTGGCCCAGAGATCTTGCTAAGGAAGGTAGAAAATGACAAAAGTCAAAACATCATGTGGGAAAACCAAGCTTTGCATAGTGAACAAATTCACAAACAGTAACAAGCAATCACCATTTTCTACAGTTCTCTAAAGAAAGGAACTCTGCAAAGACATCTGTAATGCTAACCACCATTATTTTATATGATGGGAAACAGGTCCTTGACTCCTGCAGCTTGCAAAACAAGATGCTTGTGTACAAATGCTGTTGTTGCTGCTGCTGCCATGGTGGCGTCTGTCTGCTCCAGGTCACTGTGCCCCCTGCCTTCCAGTCCCACATTCTAACATGTGCTGACTGCCCACTGCCTGCAGGTTCTCTGGGGCTCTGGACCGACACTGTAGGGGACACAGAGATGCCACAACAGGTTAACGGGAGCTGAAGACTCATCCCACATAACTAGAGTCAAAGCTGGAAGATGGACAGACAGGGCGACACTGGCTGCTTTCCAAAAACCAGCCAAGGAGGTTCCGTTGGCCCAAGAGGCTAGTCTGACCACGTGTCTGAGAAATAAGTGGGTGAGCATCCCTCTGTCAGGAAGTGAGTCTTCCTTTCATGGGGAGGCAGTAACGGCAGAGTAGATAAGAGGACCAACTCTGGCTTCTGTGATACTGTGACATATTAACAGATACATATTTAGTCTTCATCTCCAGTTCTGGCACAGAGCTTCTAAAATCCTTGGAATTTCCTGAGTGATGGGGGTGAGAGGAGAGCCTGGTCTTCTGTTTTTCCAGAGTTTATGCTAATAAGATGACTCTCAATAGGGGCTTCAGGATGGGGGCTGGTTGCCAGAGGAACCAACCGTGATTAGAGGATTGGAACTTTCAGCCCCACTACCCACATCCTCTGACCTCCAGGGAGGGGAGAGGGGTCGGAAATTGAGTTAATCACCAATGGCCAAAGATCTAATCAATCATGCCCACATAATGGATCTTCTGCTAAAAACTCTTAAATGAAGGGGTGCAGGGAGATTCAGAGTTGGCAAACACATTGAGGTGCCAGGGGAGTGGCATGCCCAGAGGGCAAAGAAGCTCCACGTCCCCTTCCACATGCCATGCCATACAGACCTCTTCCATTTGGTTGTTGTAGCCTTTATAATAAACCAGTAATAGTAAGTAAATTCTTTTCTTACGTTCCATTCTAGCAAACCCCAAGGAGCAGGTAGTGGGAACCTGTGATGGCTGGTCAGAAGTACAGGTGGTCTGGACTTGCATTGGCATCTGAACGGGGAGCAGGTTTATGGGACTGAGTCCTTAACTTGTGGGATCTGACCCTCTCCCCAGGTAGATAGTGTCAGAAGCTAATTGAATTGCATTGTAGGACACCCAGCTGCTGTTGAAAAATTGGCCTATGTGGAAAACACATACAAACACACAGAATACACACATTTTGTGTTCAGAAGTGTTCTGTAAAATTCATAGCAGTAGACCTTCAGACATACCTGGATTTGAATTTCAGTTTCATCACATTTTAGGCTGGGAACTTTGGGGAAACTGCTCAACCTAAGCTTTTTCGTCTATAAAATGTAGCTAATACCAACATCAGACTATTGTAAAGATTATAGGATGATATCCAGTATACAGAACATGCTCAAACAATAATTAATCATCAAATGAGTGGATGAATGAATAATATCTAATACTTAACATAGCACTTAATATGTCAAGGCACTTATCTGTGTTACTCACTTGTCTAATGTTCAGTGTTTAATGTTCTAGAAGGTAGATATTACTACTATTATTCCCATTTTATAGATGAGGAAACCAAGGCACAGAGAAGATAACTTAAGTTGTTGAAGGTCACACATCAAGGAAGTGGCAGATTAGAGTTTTAAAGCCAGGTTTGACTACTGAGCCCAGGTTCTATCTACTATATTGCTTTGTAGAGGGCTTGGCATGTGGTAAATATTCAGTAATTAGTCAATGTTATTGCTGTTGCCATATTGTTACTGATGTACAGGGAAGTGTTTCCAAACTGAGGGGTGTATATCCACATGGTATATTTTATAGTATATCAATTAAAAATTTTTAAAGCTTTATACCCATGATTTTATTTTAATGAGTAATCGGAAAGAAAAATAAGTAGCACATCAAATCTGGAAATTCATTGATAATATTCCTGTGACAAGGCTAATCTTTTTAAGTGAGTCAATTTTAAAACAGATATGGAGCAATAATAATAATATAGCAGAAATCAAGTCAGTGGTATATCAGAGTCTGATCATGGTACCTGATGAAAAAGGGCATAGGCTTTGGAGTCATGCAGAGTTGGCTTCAAGACTGAGGGGCTACTGTTTCCAGCTGTTAGAACCATGGGAAAGCTACTAGCTTCTCTGAGCCTTTATTTCCCTATCTGTAAAGTGGGAACAACATTGCTGCCTAAGATGACAAGCCACTAAAATCACGGCACCACCAGATCCCAGGAATCACTTCTCTACCCTCCAGGCCACCCCCATGTCAGGCATCTGCACTGCCCTCACTAGGTCTTTCCCCATCACCTCCACTTCATCCCGCTTAAACTCACTGAGATATGGGATCTCCAGGCACCATTCTGGAGGCCCAGGGATTCTCCTCTCAACCTTTCTCCAGCAGGCAAATCCCTTCTGCCTCCTCAGTTGTGTTGATAATAAGATTTGGGGACTCCATAGGAATCTGTATAGGAAGATACTCCAGGGACACAGGCAGAAATTAGATTTTTTTTCAATTATTGTAGGAAAGGGCTTCATGTTGTTCTAGTAATGCAAACTGCTTATTTGCCATTTCCCTCCTCACAGTCCTGCCCGGGCCCTGCCAGTGATTGATGGCCACGAGAGAAGAGCACACACGCACCAGGGCTCCTGTTTCCAAGCGCCCTCGATTTCAATCGGCACAGCGAACTGGCTCCCTGGGCTTGGTGCAATGGCCCCTGGATGATAGAAAGCTGCCAGGGATGAAGACACTTTACAGCTGGGAACTCTGCCCAGCCTTCCAACCAGAAAATCCCCTCCTACAGCCACTCCATTGCCAAATACTAGCAAAGGGCCAGACCAAGGTGTCGGAGAACGTCATACAAATCCAGCAGGAAGGAGCTGAGGCCCAGGGAAGGACAGGACTCCCCAGTCGCAGCTGCCACACCCAGCGACGAACTGGGGTTGTCACCCAAGACCTCTCCACCGTGTGACTTTTCCTCACGCTTCTGTAGGTAAGGGAGAGTGGTCCCAAAGCAGACCCACTAACACCTCAATAACAAAGTGCAGTTTCTCATGGCTTGACGTGAGCTCAGAGACAGGTAAAGGAAAGTTCACTTTTGATCAGCACCAATTCAGTACACCAGGTACTGTGCTAAGTACTTGACATACATTATCTCTCTTAATAGAACTCTACAAGGTGTAAACGACCAGTACCCACATGTCATAGATGAGGAAGGGACGCTCAGAGACATTAAGAAGCTTCTCTCAGATGCAGACATAGCAGACTTGCGGGAAGGAGAGGGTGGGAGGAACCGAAAGAGTAGCCCTGAGACATATACGTTACCACGTGTGAAATAGAGAGCCGATGGGAAGCTGCATGTAACGCAGAGAGCTCAAGGCGGGGCTCTGTGACCTCCTAGAGGGATGAGATGGGGTAGGGAGGGGAGGGGGAGAGAGGATCAGGAGGGAGGGGACGTGTGTACACTTACGGCTGATTCATGTTGTCATATGGCAGACACCAACACAATGTTGCAAAGCAATGGTCCTCCAATTAAAAACAAACTTAAGAAATAAATAAAAAAGAAGCTTCTCCCATTTCCAGTCAATGGCTACATCATTTATCTCCATTGCAGAACATTCCATGGGCTCTGACAGGACACTCTCTTTCCTTGACTCCTCTTCCTTGCCCTCATCATTTCTCCCATTGTGCTACAACACATACAGGCACATTTTGCACTGATTTATTCAGTACATCCCCTTTTGGGTACATCTCAGCTGCTGTCTCACCTTTAAATGACCAGCTCATATAGATATCAATGAAAGAAACTTCCAGGTTACCCGTCACCAAGGACCCATGGAAACTCAAAGGAAAAAGGAACATCTCTGCCAGGGCAGGTAGGAAATAATAGATTCACAATTAAAACAAAAACAAAAAACTGGGTCTTCACAGATAAGAAACCCCACGTACACAAAGATGTACAAGTGCAGGATGTGCAGCTCTAAGCAGTCCTCCCAGGCCTTCTTTCTCCCACCACAAAATCAAAGATGATTAAACCCTCCTTTCTACTTTTTTTGAACTTTTAATTTTATTTTTTAATATAAATTCATTTCTTTTAATTGGAGCCTAATTACTTTACAGTATTGTATTGGTTTTGCCATACACTGACATGAATCCTCCACGGGTGTACATGTGTTCCCCATCCTGAACCCCCCTCCCACCTCCCTCCCCATCCCATCCCTCTGGGTCATCCCAGTGCACCAGCCCCAAGCACCCTGTATCATGCATCAAACCTGGACTGGCGATCCGTTTCACATATGATAATATACATGTCTCAATGTCATTCTCCCAAACCATCCCACCCTCGCCCTCTCCCACAGAGTCCAAAAGACTGTTATATACATCTGTGTCTTTTGCTGTCTTGCATACAGGGTTATCATTACCATCTTTCTAAATTCCACATATATGCGTTAGTATACTGTATTGGTGTTTTTCTTTCTGGCTTACTTCACTCTGTAAAATAGGCTCCAGTTTCATCCACCTCATTAGAACTGTATTCTTTTTAATGGCTGAGTAATACTCCATTGTGTATATGTACCACAGCTTTCTTATCCATTCATCTGCTGACGGACATCTAAGTTGCTTCCATGTCCTGGCTATTATAAACAGTGCTGCGATGAACATTGGGGGTACACGTGTCTCTTTCAATTCTCGTTTTCTTGGTGTGTATGCCCAGCAGTGGGATTGCTGGGTCATATTAAACCCTCCTTTCTAAGATGCTACTGCTCGATGCCACCTAGAGTGTAGCTCAGAGAGTCAGAGGACAGACCTGATTCTCTCTTTCAACCCTCAACCCATTCAGAATGTTGACTCTCATTCATTCATTCAACAAATACGCACTGATCATCAACTACATGCCAAACAATGTGGGGTTAGGAATCTTAAAATTAACAAGAAACCAAAAGATTAGTGAAGAGATTTTCAGCTATTGATTGGAAGTTAACACAGGGAGATGTACAAGAAGCAACAACAATAACTGTTTGTTCTTTTCAGAACATGCCATTTTCCCATAAAGATTTGCCCATGTCATTGAGGACTTTTGCTTGTTGCCTTTTTTAATGATATCAGTGGAAAAGGGGAGAAATATATTTCAAACAGTACCATGCAGTCTGGGGGAGCCTCTCATATATGATCCACTTTTTGAAGGGAAGGGTTGTTGCTGAAGAAACCTAACTCAACTATGTAAGAAGCTAGCAAAAAGCCTGGATTGTGAGCATAAAGGTACCCTGTTCCCAGGTGTCCAGACTGGTACCTCTGTGACAGCTTCACGAGATGAAGGACATAAGATCTTGCTAGTTGTAATCAAGGTTCTGACTCCTGTCCTTCACATCCCGCTGTGATTCTCAGAGGTCCAAGAAGCACAGATGCAGGAAACAGACAAGGCTTTAAGTAACCTTGTTTATATTTACTTAGCTTAGCCAAGAGAGAAATCCCCACATACACCCAAGTGGATTTCTCGACCTTCTTTGCTGACACATACAGTTACACAGCTCTGGCTCCTTCCCCAAATGACCTCCCATTCCCACATCAGGAACCACCCTGATCTGGCTCCATCAGCCACAGCCCCAATTCCAACCCTTGCTTTATCTTGCTCAAGCAAACTGGGAATACAGATGCAAGATTTCAGATGTTCCCACTTCCCAGAAGAGGCTGCATTATTAAAAAAAAAAAAAAAAAAAAACCACTCCTGCTCTGCCAACCACATCTCTTCTCTTTTCTCTCCCCAACCCCCACATCCCTTTCTAATTATCCCAAAGAGAAGGAAGATTAAAAATTAATGCCCTGAGGATAGGAGTCAGAGATGTCAGTATTTTGATTCAAACTGCAGACATGGAGGAATCTGATCTAAGCTTTAGAAGCAAAGTGAATCTCATCTAGGACAAGATTTGGAAAGCATTGATTAATTGGAATTCACCTCCAGGTAACCAGATTTTTTTCCTTGGTACTGCAGTTTTAGGGGATGCTACAAAGTGTAATAAATGAAATTCATAAAACATATTCAAGCAAAAATGCAACTTGTGGTAGGCAGGGGGATGTTGGAATTACACAAAAGGTTTAGCCTCATCTACTATATAACAGGGGCTTCCCAAGTGGCACTCGCGGTAAAGAATTCACCTGCCAAAGCAGGAGACATAAGAGACATGGGTTTGATCCCTGGGTCAGGAAAATTCCCTGGAGGAGGAAATGGCACCCTACTCTAATATTCTTGCCTGGAGAATCCCATGGACAGAGGAGCCTGGTGGGCTACAGTTCATGGGGTCGCAAAAAGTTGGACAGGACTCAGCATCTGAGCAGCAGCAGCTACATAATAGAGCCCTGTAAATTGTCAATTAACGTGCAGAATGATGAGGTCAACAAAGTTCCTAGAAGATTGCTACATGAAGGAAGAATTGACTGTTTTTGTTGACTGTGCTTCTAGAGCATAAAAACAGACTTTCTTTGAGGAAGACTTGCAGTAAGAAAGTTTAAATTAGAAATAATCATATATGACCTTCAGTTAACCAGAAAAGGAAACTCACATGAATTAGCAGCAGTCACCCAGCCCCCTACCATTTTATTCCCCAAATATACTTCTTGGAGTATTTTGCCAAGCCAGGGAAGGGAAACATAAGGTAAGAATTATAATAGATACCATTTAATACTTAACTGTGTACTAACTACTGGATTAAATACTTCAAGTATATTATATCTCATAGTCCACACCAAAGGTTTTATTATTCATCCTAATTTTCTAGATGAAGAAGTAGAGGCCAGAAAGGATAAATAAATTATCCAAAGTAACAAGGTTCCAAAGTTGTGTTCTTAACAGACACCAAATAGCTTAGATGACACTGACACTCTTTCCCTCCAGTATACGACCACACTCTACATAGTTCAAGACAGGAATGATGGAACAGGGCAGACCAAGGGGAAAAGTTAAAGTCTAAAGGGATCAGGTAAGTAAAAGGCTTTAACAAACATGCCAACCCTACACTGGAGGCCAGCTGGAGAGTTGGCACTGCTTACTACTTACTAAATTTCAGCCCTCTTTTGTGCTCAGGACACAGTAATTTGGTTCCTGGAAGCAAGTTGGGACAGAGTTGGAAGGCCAATGTCAATTCATTTAATTAGTGCAGAGCTATCCTTGTGCAGTTTATGTGTACCTTTCAAACAAATGGGGAGAGGCCACCTCTGAGGTGCCCAAGTTATTGGTCAACTTCTACCTGCTTCCCAGGTGGCACTAGTGGTGAAGACTCCACCTGCCAATGCAGGAGACTCAAGAGATTGGGTTCGATCCCTGAGTCAGGAAGATCCCCTGGAGTAGGAAATGGCAACCCACTCCAGCATTCTTGCCAGGAAAATTCCATGGACCGAGGAGCCTGGCAGGCAACAGTCCATGGGACCTCAGAGAGTCAAAAACAACTGAGCTACTAGCACCTTTAGGACCAAAAATAACTTTTTCAGTATCTTTAAAGTAGGGTCCCTAAAAGGCCATTTTCTCCCACACTGAAAATTAAGGTAAAATAACAAAATATCAATATTTATTTCTGCTGATTGAGGAAGGTAGTTTTATTCCCTGGAAAGTGATCCTAACTGGCGGATAAAGAGAATAGGGATCTTCACCGCCATCTAGTTATTGACAAGGTGTGTGACATGCGGCCGGTCACTTTTCCTGTCCATGCCTCACTTACTTCATCCACCAAATGGAGACAGTGTCTGCTCTGCTATGACCAGTGCAAAAGATCATGGTGCACCCTGGGTACATCAGTCAGGAGTGAACGTGCCCCTGGGCTATCGGACCGCATACTAATAGGTACGGGGGAGGTTCTGAACCTCGGAGACCCCTGGGACTCATGCCACCTGGCACGTGAGTCAGCCATATCCAGTGGCTGGCCAGTTTCTGCTCCTCAGATTCTATTTCTTATATCTGCTCATTTCTGCTTTCTTTGTCAGCCCTGGAACAGAAGCTTATCATGAATGCCTAGACCACTACGGGGGTCCTCTTTCTGGTCTCTTTGATTCCAGGCTCTGTTGCCTGCATTACTATGCTCACCCCTTCCTAGCCACCCTGGTTTATTCCAGAATCTTCCCCAGAACCACATTCTGGGCATCCCCTCATTCCGACACCCCCAGCGGTTTCTCAGGGCCTATAGGACAACATCTCAACTGTCCACCTGGTAAGTCCAGTTTCTCCATTCTCTGTCCTCATCCTTTTCATCCATGGATTTCCTCATTCAACAAATATTTGCTGAAGACCTGCCAGGCATCAGGCACTGCGTTGGATGCTGGGGAACTGAAGTGGCATCTTCCCTCAGGGAGCTTACAGTCCGGACCGTTTAAAGTAAAATGCCTTCAGCCAACTCTCTGTCTTTCTGTGGGCTAGTGTCTGCTAGGGCCACCACAGCAGAATACCATGGACTGGGTGGCTTAAAAAACAGAAGTTCGTTTTCTCACAGTTCTGGAGGCTTGAAGTCCACAATCCAGATGTCAGCAGGTATGCATTCTCCTGAGGCTTCCCTCCCCTTCTCACTCCATCCTCAAGCGGCCTTTCCTCTGTACACACACCCTTGGTGACCCTTCCTCTTCTCATAAGTCATATCAGCTTAGCGTCCCACCCTCATGACCTTATTTAACCTTAACTATTGCCTTGAAGGGCCTATCTCTAAACACAGTCACATTCTGAGATCTGCTTCAACATACGAATTTGGGGCAGGGGACAATTCAGTCCCCGCTGTGAGCTGCTCCCTCAGCCCTCCCCCAGCGTGCTTCTCACTCAGCCTCTCACAGGCGGAGCTCAAGCTCCTCCTCCTCCAGGTAGGCACTCTCTGCCCACCTTCCCACCCCTGCCAACCTCTCCAAACCGACAGACACTTATCTGATGTCACTGTTCCTGCTGGTTAAACTGACTGACTCCTTCAAGACAATGGAAGTACCAAGGGACAGTCTCTAAGCTCATCATTATGACCCCAGAGCCTCACGCTGTGGCGGGCCAGCATACAGTAGGGGCTTAATAAATAAATGTGGGAAGAATGAAAGCATAAATGAGATTGATCCTATGCTGTCTGATCTTCTCCACACTGAAATGAAAACAGGGCATCTCCCTGGCCCCTTTGCTGGCCTCTCTCCCCCTACACCTGAACAGAAGCTCCAAACTTACTGAATAGAGTTGCATCCGGCTATGGTCTCTTTCCATCCCTCAATGACATGTGCAGTGTGCTGTGCTAAGGCCTCAGTGTCCATCCCCCGAGCATTTGGTTCACACCCCCTCCATTCATGCCTGGCAGACAGGCGGGCCACGCAGGCAGAGCGCTGTCAGAAGGCTGATCAACTTGTAACTGCTGCCACGGTGGGCTGCAAAGGGCCGGCAGCAGCACACGGGCCCAGGCCACGGAGCAAGCACCTCAGCTCATCTGGAAAGAGCTCGGGAAGCTGGGGCTAGAGCTGCATCTTTGACGTGTGAGCAGAGCGCTCACTGTCCAGAGCGCTGACTGCATGGTCGGCCTCTCAGAGCTCAGATCACTAGGAGGAGAGTTTCTCTACAGCAGCTCAGCCTCACCCTGGCCAGGGGAGGTGATGACAGGGAGCTCTGATTTGAAGAATGATGTGGACATAAGACCTAGATGAACAAACAGCTGTGAGATGCCACACAGGCCAACCCTGCTATGCAGTATGCATGACTCACACATGTGCTGTGTGCTTCGTATATGTACAGGTATACAACTAAGTAAATAGTTAGAAGGAACTACTTTTAAAGTAAATTCTAGTTTAAAAATTTTAGAGATCTAATCCTAATGGTGAGGGGAAGCTACAGTGAAATGCAGGAGTCTAGCAGACAAAATATGGAGAAGGCAATGGCACCCCACTCCAGTACTCTTGCCTGGAAAATCCCATGGACTGAGGAGCATGGTGGGCTGCAGTCCATGGGGTCGTGAAGAGTCAGACACGACTGAGCAACTTCACTTTCACTTTTCACTTTTATGCATTGGAGAAGGAAATGGCAACCCACTCCAGTGTTCTTGCCTGGAGAATCCCAGGGATGGGGTCGCAAAGAGTTGGACACGACTGAAGTGACTTAGCAGCAGCAGACAAAATAAGTTGTGGAAACTTGGAGAAATCATAGCCTTTGCATCTGTGCAAGGGGTTAGTAATACCTACAACAAGAGCATGGGCCAGATCTAAATGAGATCAAATGAGTGCCTAGGACATTCTCTGGCACAGTGCAATTGTTCTACATGTTAGTTGTTTTCCCTGTCTTCAGCTATTTCTTAATCCTTTCTGAAAGAATCACTAAATCTAAATCATGTGTACTTGAGAAAATTATCTTAAAATATGTGTCTTGATTCCTTCTTTGCCTGAAAAGAAGTAACAGCTGCTCTGCTTCCACTGGTGCAAAGCAAGTAAGAAAGCATTTTGCCCTGAGAAGCATTAGAAGGTATCATTGCCTCAACTCGCTTCGTCCAAAGGGCTACAAGCCCTCTCCAGCCGCGGATGTACCAAAAACTTGGCAACATCTTAGATTTATACCTCTCTGCCTAGTGACTAGTCTAGTCACTAACCCAAATTTTCCTCTTCTTTCCTTCAAAATATCCCTACTTCCTATTCCACTCACCAGGCCCAGTCTAGCCTCCCTAATCAAATGTATTCAATCATTGCAGAGAACTCCTAACCATCTCCTTGAATCCTGCTTCTCCCTCTTCTCTCTCTAAGCGTGGACAACATATTAAACCCGTCCTTTTGGAAGGTCACATTCAGCTTAAGGACCACAGGGAAAGAGAAATCTCAAAGCATCAAGTAATGTTTATTCATTCATTCAGCCAGTATACACTGGTGCCTATTGTGTGCCAGGGGATGAAGAGATGGACAAAATTAGTTCCTTCTTCAATGAGCCAATAATCTGGTACCGGGTGTGATATATGGAAAAAACATCTGGGCCACGAGGAGAATGCCATGAACTGCTGTCCCACCTGCACTTGAATAAGGTATTATTAATAGAAACAGGAGGGGGATGTACTCTTCATGGAGGACAGATGAGGGGTCTCAAGGCAGACAGGTGGACACATGAATAAGCAAAGGCTCAGAGATGGGGGAAACGTGAGCGTTGTTCATGAAACAGAAAAGAGAGTTTGGTAGAGAATATCTGGGTAAAAGAGACAGAGATTATAATCATCACAGCAATTCTCATTTGCTGATTATTTACCATGTTCCAGGAACAGTGCTAAGCATCTTATAAGCTATGAATAGAAACCACTGGGAGAAAAAAAAAACAGCTCAGGGACATTACAGAACTTTTTCAGGGTTGAAGCTGAGGTCTACAAGACTCCTACAAGAGTTGAGCTTTTACCCATTATACCCTAGAAGTTGGGCACAGTGTAAAGTGCCAGGGGCTGGGGAGGGTGAGGACCCAGCAGAAAACGTTAAAGTTGCTCAGTTGTGTCTGACTATTTGCAAACTTATGGAGTGTAGCCTGCCAGGCTCCTCTGTCCATGGGATTCTCCAGGCAAGAATACTGGAGTGGATAGCCATTCCCTTCTCCAGGGGATCTTCCTTCCCGACCCAGGGATTGAACCTGGATTTCCTGCATTGCAGGCAGATTCTTTACCATCTGAGCCAACAGGGAAGTCCGGGGACACAGCAGGAAATCTCTAAATAGAATGACAACACTTCAGGAAGACTCTAAAGAAGAGGAATCTGGCCAGGAGTGGAGGAGGCATGGAGACAAGACAGCCATCCACATAGGCTATGCCAAGCAAGAATTCCTAGACCTGAGATGAGGGTGGAGGCAGGGAGACCAGACAGAAGAGACAGTGGGCAGATATACCATGCCACAGGAGCCAGCCTTCGTAGGACAGGATGAAAAAGTAGTGGACTTAGGGAATGCGTGGCGGGGTAAAGTCAAATGACACTGAGGTGATGAGGAAGTCAGGGATGCCAGGAATAAAAAGGAGAGGAGAGGCTGCTGGGACAAGTATGAAAATATGTACCCCTTTGTCAGTCAGCATTTGGCAATCCAGAACAGTTCAGCCAACCCCGGAAATTTTAATTACACAAAACTCAAATTTACCCTCTCCAAAGTCATTTCAAAACACTTTCATGCTGAGAAGCTGACAACCAGGAGAATATTCAAACCAAACCATCTCTGTCACCACTCAGCCATCAAGTATCTTGAAAACCCCTGAACAATTCTTATTTTACAGTGTTCACCCTCTGTGGGAAAGCTCCGTCTGTGAAGGACAAACTTCTAAGGAAGAGCAGAGAAAAAAAATCAATCAAACAGTCATTCCCTTGACTGATCAATAGGTGTCTGTCAGGGAAATTTTACTTCTCCCATCTGTGCTAGTTAAGTGGGTCCTTACAGCACTGAACAATACTTATACCTCGCTGAATTTCTCTTCGTGGCAATTTGCAGCCCATGCCTCTCTGGATTTTTCCTGACTTCAGCACAGAATTTGAATTAGGCAAGATGCTAGGGATGCACGGGAAGCTACTGTCCATAAGTGGTGGCAAGATAAGTCGCCCAAAGGGGAGTTCTGAACGGCAGCCCTCCCTGCTGCAGGGTATGAGTGGGCATATTCGCATCTGAAGTCTGCCATCTGATCTTCCCACAGCCAGCTGCTGCTCATCACCGGGGTCTCCACTTCCCCAAGGGGGACCTCCCTTCTACCAGCTATGACGCACTCCCGCAGGGGCAAGGAAGGGTCTATATCCTGCTCTGAGTGGTGGCTGCACAGGTGTACTAAAGATTTTTTTAAAATTTGAGTTATGAAATGAAGAAGCATGCACTTTACTGAATGTAAGTTACACCTCAATTAAAAGGAAATTAAAAAATAATTACAAGTGTGAAATACACCCTTCCAGAGCCCACGACACTACCCAGTCCTATTTATTTTCTTTAGCACATAGACCATTGTCTGCAAATAGATAGCTATCGAGAGAGGCACTGTCTGACACTGTAACCAATTAGTCATGTGTCTACTGAAGCTTAAATTAGTTTAAACTAAGTGAAAACCTTTTTTTTTTTTTTTTGGCTGAGCCATGCAGCAGGCAAGATTTTAGTTCCCCAACCAGGGATCGAACCCATGCCTCCTGTAGTAGAACCACAGAGTCCCAACCACTGAACCGCCAAGGAATTCTCAACTTAAACTAAACAAGATTTAAAATGAAGGTCCTCAGTCATACTAGCCACATTTCAAGTGCTCCATGGCCAGATACGAATGGTGGCTACTGACACGTACAGTTCATGAATGGAACATTTCAATCATCACAGAAAGTTGTGCTGGGCTAGAATGTAAGTTTCAGGAAGAAAGCCATCATGTCTGTCTAGTTGACTCCTAGCTCCAAGAACAGAGCTAGGCACATGGAAGGTACTTCATAAATACTTGCTGAATAGATGAACAAAGGAATTTTGTAATACCAAAAAAATCATGGAGCAACACCCCAAACCTGGAAACATCCTAATGGTACACACAAGGGATTAGTTAAATAAACGTTGGCACATTCTATTGTGGAACTCTCTCTAGTCATTAAAAGGTGTGAGGTAGATGTGTATGTAATGACTCAGACAGACATCCACACCATGTTAAGTGAAAAAAGTTAGGTTCTTAAAAATATGTACAGTGTGACTTCCTTTTATTAAGAAACACAAGAGTAGTCAGGAATGCTATACATCATACTGTTAATAGCAGTTACTGCTGAATAGAATTAGAGAAAAGAAAAATTTACACTCCGAATTCTACTGTAATGTTTGAAAGTGTAATGAGTGCTCTACCAGAGTTGTTTTTTTATTTTAAGACTTAGAACAAAATCACATGCAGCTCTTTAAGACCAAAAAGAAAGCAAGAAATCTCACATTGCAAACTGTCCCAAGAATATACAAAACATTTCTTAAATAATTACCAAGTGCCAAACTCCTTACCAGCTTTGCTTCAGTTAATCTTAACAATGTCCGTATAGTTAAATACTATTTTCCTCTGTAGAAAATGTAGACTAACAATCAGAGAGCTCAAGGAGCTTTCTCAGAGTCACCCAGCTAACGCACAGCACAACTGGAATCTGAACTCAGCTCTCTGGTTCTACAGCTCATGGCACACTCGCAGGAAGCACAAGCAAACCCCTCACCCTCCAAAAAAAGCCTAATCCTAGAGGAGCCCACAACCCGGAGCTCTATCCCTATGGAAACCAGAAGAGGGCCAAGTTACAGCAAGGAGCATGAACCCTACCGAACCTTAAAGAAAACGGCTTTCGCTCCTCGGGACAGTAGGAAACACAGCAAAATGACACTAGCCAGTCTCCCGCTGCCTTGCCTCCTCAGCCCTCCACAACTGTCCTTCCCTGAATCACACACACACACACACACATACACACTCTCTGACAGCAATGCCACAAGGATCTATCTCGTGCCCGCGAACGTGTGGTAACGTAAGCAAGCTGGTGGGGACCTCCCAGCTCCCCAACAGATGCCTCGATTGTGCCTGTGCTGGACTTTCAGCCAATCCCCCCTGAAGAGAGGTTCCCAGTTCACCCGAGATATCTGAGCCAAAACACAGGAGAGCCCCTTTTCAGCTCCGTGGACAAGACATTCTGGGCTGCGTGCCCAGAAGCTTGTTTAGCTTCACACTTGACACAAATGGTGTGTGTGTTTACCCACAAACACACACGGGCACACACCAACAGAAGCTGTTGCGGTGGCGGTATTTCTACAAGAATTACCCAAATCTGTACTCGAGCAATATGGAACTATATCGCGGTGCCTATCAGAGGACGCAATCTAATTCCGCCTCAGCCAAGTTCCAACCACTGCCTGGAAAATTCAGTAGGAGATGAAATGTAAGACTCTATTAAGCCTTATTTTGCCAGCACAAGTGAGAGCTCACTCAAGCATAGACAGTCATTAAAATGGATCTTACATATATCATTATAAATTTAATAATCGCCATGACGGCTAGAGTTCAAGTTAAAATGAATGTCAGCTGAGCATGACCAATTGATGTTACCCCAGCTGCTGCGGAGCCTCACTTGGGGTTACAGTCTGCTTCCAAAGGCTCCACAGTACATGTGGACCCGACGCAGGGACAGATGGGAAATGCAGACAACACACCTAGCCAAGGAGAGGCTGTCATAACTGCACATTAGCTCGGTGTACCAGCCCAATTAAAATTTTCTACAGTGTCAGAGGTCCCAAATGTTCCTCTGCTGAAGTGTCTGGATATCAAACCTGGCTCACACTTAGTAAAACGCAGTTAATCCCAGGACCTGTTCACAACAGTTACCGGGTTTCCTCGCATCTCTCAGAAAGCTCCCGCAGAAACAGGAGCAGAGAGGTCTCATAGGCTGGTTATTCACTGAGTAAATCAAAGGCCACAAAACAAATTTCATTTATCCAGGTGCCTAAGATAGTAGGCACTCTTTCTGCTTTATGCTGAGTGCAGCTTCAGGAATGGAAACTTTCTTTTTTTTCAGGGGTAGTGTTACTACCAGTGTTTTAAAAATATAGTTTGCTTCCATTTATCTTTACTTTTTTAAGGTCAGAGCAAAGCCCCATACTAAATCCTTTTCAAACACATGCACAGCCATTGAAAATTATAGGGAAGAATTTTAAGGCTAGTTTTCACCTCCATGGGTATTTCACATGAGATGATTTTTTTTTTAGACTCATGAAGAGAAGGGATGCTCCACCCCACATGGAGAGAATAGCAGAAGGTTTTCTTCAACCATCCACAACATTTCAAAGTAAATATCAGAAATTATTTTCAGGTTAGCACAGACTCTGGCTCCGCTCAAGCTGTATTTAACCCTGGCCACCCCCTGGTCCTACCAATTCCCCTGGGAGTGAGGAAGCACAGCTTCGACTTTCTTCCTGAACAACCAGCCACTCAATGCGACTCTTGAAGGCTTTTGAAGACAAGTTGAACTTTAACTGGTAGACACAAGTCCTGGGTGACTGCGGCTTTCAGACTGATGACAGCAAATGACCTACACTCAATGGGCCTTTTTAAATGACTTTGACATTCTCACAGATGGGGCCAAAGAGCGGAGTAGAATATGTTTTTGATCCATAAACACAAGAACCAGCAGACCTCATGGCGAATAACTCACATGAAACCACCACTGCCAAGAGTACCATTTCCAAACGGTGCTAACAGTGTATGAATCCCAAAGAGGGCTTCAGTACAAAATAAGCTCATATTTGACTTAGAGAACACCAACACTGTTTGTTAACTCCCTGGGCTAAGGCTTATGCATCTTTGTCTTTCTGATTTTTGCCCTTTCTCTCTCCCCTTGCCCACCAACAAGCCAAAATTTCAAGTTCAGCAGTAGGACCTGGCAAGTCAAGAGCCACCATCCTGCATCCTCAACCAGAGAAAGACAAACCAGCAAAATCAAAGACACGACAACAACAACGAGGACGACCACCTGGGTGACCTGAATCCTGCTTAGCAATTCCGGTGCCATAAACCAAGCAACAAAATTCTCTCTTACCCTCTTTTGATCTTCCAGTCCGTGGGTAACCAGTTTTCTCTTCTGCTGCTGGCTGGACTCAGAAACCGATTCCATTTCCCAGGAATAAAATCCCCTCTCTTCTTCAGCGGTGCTTCCAAATCCACAGTGGAATAAAAGAACCCAGGCAAAAGTGATGCATGCAGGCGGCCAGACACGGTTCCTGCCAGCCGAGGAAATCCACACGACCTTCTCAAAGGTCTCCCTGGCTTCTTAAAACCCACTCAGGGACCTCTCTTGCCATCGCTGCCTTAGCAATGAGGGCGGCTGCTCCGGCATCGTGAGAGCTGGGATTTGGGACTTTTACTTCAGTTCCAGTGCTGGCTTCCTGAGTGCCCAGAGGACAGATCTGGGCAGAGACGAGTCCATATCCTGGGGCATGTGCCACATCACTGCCCCAGAAACCCTTTCCCTCACTGTCTCCTTGGCACTGATAATTTATATGTCAATAACAATGTAAATGGGCATTTAATCCACCGAGCTGATAGCACCCACATCCCTCTCCAGCAGCCCCCGACTCCCATAAATCACCACAAAGCTGCTTGCAAAGCCTCCCCTCACAGTTCCTGCGAGTGCTCATCACCGAGGCTGCTCCCTTCCCGGGCTGTTCATCTTCCTCCGTGGAGTAAGACCCATACCTGAGGAGAAAAGGTTCAACGGTCAGAATCGCCTTGTGCAGAGGAGGACAAGTGTGAGCTTCCTTGCCCACCATCTGAAGTCCACACCCAACAGCCAGCAGTGATCTTCCTCTGAGCCTCGCCATCCTCCGAGCACATCCCTGGACGAGCACCTGGGGGCCACCTAGGTTCCCCACTCCCGCCGGGAAAAGACACACAGAAGACCCTGTTCTCCAAACACGCACACCGGAGACAGAAATGAATTCTTTCTCCAACCTATGTGGGGTGCATCGTCATCGTAGGAATAAAGCACCCAGATATGATAAGACAGGGAAGCAATGGTCTGTGAAGCAAAAAGGCATCAACATTTCTCCCCTAATTACAGCTGCGGAGGCAGCATGCGGCAGGCGAGACAACAGGGTCCACTGGGGAACTGAAAAGAGCAGTCTAGATTATCCGAAGGCAACAAGGCGACTGTGCCCCAGAGCCGCGTTCCCTGCCTCGGAACCTGCAGGCAGAGAAGGCACCCAGTCACCTCCAGGCTGACGTCACAGAGCTCAGAGGGACAGGGAGGGAGGGAGGAGAGGAGGGACCTCCGCCAAGGAAAGCATTTTGCATGGGATGCACCTTCCATGAACATCTAAGGGGAGGGAACATATTGGAGAATCCCCACGAAGAAGCACCAATAAATAACTATGAATGCCTTTTCCCGTAGCACCAGCACCACCAGGAAAGAAATTTAAAAAGCTGGGGGGCAAAGCTCTTACCAAAAGGCACTCATCTCTTGCCAGCATTTCTAATCAACACTCTAGCCATTCTACAATTCAGGCTGCGCCAGCCTCCGGGAGAGCTGTGGCCAGATCCGGCCGCAGCGGGCATCAGACAGAAGCCCTCAGACCCTCCCTTGCAGCTGTCCTGACCGGTGGCTACTTTGGAATGAGGCCGAAACCACCCTCTGTCACAAAAGGCTTCCTCATGGCTCAGCGCCAAAGCAGGTTAAAAGGCAAATGAGAGACTCAGACATGGAGGGCTTGCAAGGAGGGAGAACAGCTTCTCCTGGAAGAGAAGCTACAGAAAGGTTGAAGGCTTGTCCTATTCCACCTGAAACACTCAGCAAGAGCAGATTTCTCCAAGTGAATGCCCAGGTCAAAAATGTTCTGAATTTGGCAAGAATCCGTCCATGAGAGCTTAATGTATCCAAAAGACAAGCATCTTACACACCCACGGGTGTCAGAACTAAGAAGCCCTCTGCTGGCCTAGGAAATAGCTGAGCTTCCAGAGAAAGCCCTTGATTGCCCACCACCATCTCCACAACCCCTTCAAGGGATCCCTGGCAGAGGTGAAACCTTTCAGATTCTGTTCTTTTTAGCTCCAGATCACAATGCAAAAACTCTTGCAAATGGGCTCTGAGTATTATTACCCTTTTCTGAATCTAAACTGAGACCTCAAACTAGAGGATTCAGCCAGATCTAGGTTTGAATCTCAACTCTGAAACTGCATTCACTGTGTTTCTCCGAGCAAGGAACTTAAGCTCTCTGGGTCTCAGTGTTCTCATCTGTAAAGTGGGGATAATGACAGAACATGGGAGTGGGAAGGTCAGAATCCCCTGTTGACAGGGTAGGTGATGGAATGCTGAATGCTTGCTCTACATCATGAGCTCTCTTCTGCTTTACATATTCATTCATTCAACAAATCTCTGTGTCAATTATCTTGCTCCAAGGTCCTTGGCTTCCCTGGTGGCTCAGCTGGCAAAGAATCTGCCTGCAATGTGGGAGACCTGGGTTCAGTCCCTGGGTTGGGAAGATCCCCTGGAGAAGGGAAAGGCTACCCGCCCCAGTATTCTGGCCTGGAGAATTCCATGGACTGTATAGCCCATGGGGTCGCAAAGAGTTGGACACGACTGAGCAACTTTCACTTTCAGCCTTGGGTTAGAGATGAGACAACTGCTGGGGAGAAAGGAAGTAACCTGCTGAAAGTCATACAGCCAGAAAGTCGTGGGGCTGGGAAGTGAACCCATGTCTGAGTGCAAAATCCTTGCTCACAGCCGCGCCTCTCTGGCAGGATTGCTGTTAGCTGGCTTTTCACAAGCGGCCTGAGTCCAGAGGCCACACTTCTCACTGCTTCTGGCTCTCTTCATGAATAATAATAAAAGAAAAAAAGGCCCCGCCCAAAGGGTCTCCTATTTGGACAGGACTTCTCCAGGGGGGCCGCGGCGTCCTCAGCCCTTGTTTCTGAGAACAGCTCTGGGCTGAGCACCAGACCCTGGCTCTCTCCCGGGTGAGACCCTGTCACATCCCATCACGCCAGCCGGTGCACACGCCCCAAGTGCACATGGGCACAGACGTCCTCGCCACAGAAAAACCTCCCCATTGGTGGGGAGTGGGAGGAGGTTCAATACCTCCTGTGAACCTTTTTTTTTTTTTTTTCCCTCCTGGGAGTCGGTCTCCACCAGTTCTGGGGCTGTCACTGTCCTTGTGCTAGAGCCAGGGTAGGGAGGGGATACCCAAGAAAGGGGAGAAGCGAGGATGCTGCTCTCGGCTGGCTGCCACATCCCATCAGTCTCCTGATGGGGGAGGACTTCAAGACAGCAAACCCTGATGTATAAGCTTTGATTTCTTACTGCCCAGAGAAATCTCAGGAAGTTTTCAAACATATTTGAATTAAAAAGAGAGAGAGAGCTGAAACGCAGGACTAATGGGCCATTTCACCGGATGGTTGAGAAGTCAATATGTTTGCTGGATTGATCCCTAAATGCAGCAACATAGCAGCAGCTTCTCCTCTCCATTCCCTAAGTCAGCCAGGAGAAGTGCAAGGGAAAGGGAAGGAAGAAAACTGGACCATAAGAGGGATCGGGGAGCATCATAGGCAAGCTCAGCTCCTCCTTAAAGTCCAGAAGACAAGACCAGCCATCCTGAAGACATCCCCAAACACACTGCCAGGGCTTCCTCCTGCTTAGTCAAACCCAGTCTCTGAAAGCCTTCAACGTCCCACTCCACATACACCCAATCCCCTCTGCCTTCTGGGTAACCCCCAGGAGAAAGTTTTTTAAAGACTGGTTTGGAGGCACAACCCAGGACTTGGGGAGCCAAGCCAGGGTCTAGCCTCCGATGCACAGACATCCTTTCAAAAAACCCAGGGAGGTGTCACTCACCAGGAAATGCCGATTTGGAATGCCAGGTGCCAGGCAAGCCACAGGCCAACCCCTCCCACATACAACACACTCCTTCCTTCTGCCTGGGTGCAGGCATTGTGGACCCATTTCATATGCTTTGGTAAAGCATCCTTCTTATTCTCCGAAGTTTTCAAAATTGGGCATAGCCCTTTTGGCTTTCTCTTCACCCCTTCCCTCTCCCCAGTTGCTCCTGTCCCCAGATGGCTCCAAGATTGGGGAAACTGGTTTTAAACCTGGATTAAGGGTTAGTGGGGTGAGAAAGGGCAGCCTGACCTATTTCATCTTCTAACTGGAGTTAGGTTTCTGAAACAAGGGTGCATCGCCTCTGGAATGGTCTAATTAACACTCACCACCAACACAGCATTTTTAATTAGTCTTTGGTGCCAATAGGGGAAACGGAGGAGCTTCTTGGCAATCAAACCTTTCATTAATCAATCAATCAATAAGTTACATAAGATGTAAGAAAGAGAGGCAAGGAGGTATGGTGGTTTCCGGGATGGTTTTTTTTAATTATTATTATTATTTGGGGGCGCCTTTTTTTTTTTTTAAATGCAACCAAAGGGAGCCTGGCCAAGTCGGCCACTTTGCTAAGCTGCCGAGGAGGGCTGACCCAGCCGCCAACCCCGGAGCCTTTATTTGCGCACGACTAGGGAGTGGAGCGTGCTCCCGCCTCTTCCCTGAAGAAAAGAAAGGATCGCACACAAAAATAAGTCACTAGGGCCCCAGCTGGGCGGCGCGGGCTGCTGCTGCCACCATCACCAGGGTTCCTTTACCGGCAAGAAAGGAGCCGGCTCAGCGGAGCGCACAGCCGGGAGGCGCCTTGGCTCCCGGCGCTGGGGCGCCCCCTCCCTGCCCGCTGCCCACGCCCTCGCCCTCGCTGCCGCCGGCTGCTACCCCGAGCGTGGGAGAGAGCGCCAGGGAAACCGGAGGCCTGGCCTCCTTTACCGGGCTTCGATCCACCTACACACACACACACACACACACACACACACACACACGGATATGGACAGACACAGAAAAGAGACTCAGACATAGTCTAACACAGGCATAGCAGACACTCGCAGAGGTCCAGACATACACGCAGACTCACACACACACACACACACACACACACACACACCTACCGAAGCTCAGATCACACACACGAGGGTGCACACCCACCCAGAGAGGGACACGCGCAGACAGGTACTAGACATGGAGAGGCAGAGGGGTCTATAAAACAGAGGCACAGACAGAAAACACGCACACACACGCAAGATACACAGACAGGCACACAGAGGAAAGAGACATACACAAAACCCGAAAATACATGGAGATGATGACAGAGGGATCCACACACAGCGATACTCAGACAGAAGCACCCGGAGAGGGCGTTCAAAGACACCCACGCCGAGAGCACACACGGAGCGGCCCAGACGTGAGGATACACCCAGAGATCCAATCACGCCAAGGAGGGAATCACGCACAGAAACACACACAGAAGACATCAGAAACACAAGAACACGCACAAGATACACCCAGCCTCAGGCACGCACACCCAGAGGGACACACACCCACTCTGCATGGGGGCGTAGGCAGCGTAGCCGGAGGCCGGGGAAAGTGCTCCTGGAGCTCGCTCGCAGAACCACCTCGGACGGAGCACCTCGCCGTGCGCCCCAGCCAGCATCTGCCGGGTAAGACTTTGCCAGCACATCTCTGAACAAGGGACCACCGGCCGTCTGCGTCCGCCGGCCGAGTCTCCGTGCTGCAACCACGCGTCCAAGGAGGCCTGGGTCCTTCGACAGGGTCCCGGAGTGGAGGTGTGGCCCCCACGCCGCTCCGCGCGGGGCCAGCCCTCTCGCTGCCGGCAGTCCCCGCCCTTCCCGGCCCCCGGAGCCTAGCACAGAGCATCCCCAAGTCCTCTCCTTCCCGCTCGTCCCGTTGCGCGGCAAACTTTCGCCCGGCAGGTCCAGGCGCGGGCAGCCTGGTCCAGCCCGGCCCCCGAGGGATGGCGCGGGGAGCTCCTACCTGCGCCCACGCGGTGTGGCGGAGCCGCCGCCTCCAGCCGGTCTCTCACCGCGCTCCGGCCCGCGCTTCTCAGTCGCGGCCGCTGCAGCCGCTCCTTGCCCTCCCGTTACCCGGGAAACCGCCTCCCTCCCTCCCGCCAACCAACCAGCACCGTTCACATGGCGCCTCTAGGCCAATGGGTGATCTCGGAATTCCGGTCCTCTTCCAGGGTCCGGAGCCCCTTCCCAGGCTAAGGGACCAGACCCGGAGGCAGGGCTCTCATTAGAGCTGCTGCTACTAAAAGGTGGGGTCCCCGGGGCCAGAGAGAGTCATCTGGTTTCTCCGCGGGGACCATTCTTCTGTGGGACATAGTACCTGGCACTTTTAAAAACAGTCACAAGACTGGAGAACTTGCAGTCTGAAAATGCCCAGGGCACCTACTTCATTCAGCCTTCCACTAAAACCAGAATTCCTTCAGACAGGGAGCTGTCCAGCCCTGAGCACCTCTCTGGATGGAGCGCTCGCCTTTTCCCAAGGCAATGCTTAATGCCTTCTTCCTTTTGGAGCTCTAACTCGGAGCAAGTTCTTTCTGACACAGAACTGATCCTGCCCCCTGACCAAGACCCGGGTCTGCTCTCTTGGACCTGCAGAAAAAAAGGTTCCCTGGCTACCTAACAGGCCTTCAGAAACTAGACCACACATCCTGTTCCCCAGGTGACCCTTCTTCAGGAGGCTCTCCATTCATCTTTCGTCTTTTCCCAGGGCCATTTAGAAATAACAGAGGCTCATGCTCATCCCTACCCCTCCACCCCTCTTTCAGGTGTCAGTCTGGGATACAATGCCCAAGTGGGAGGAATCTCAGCATCTTAGCACTATTTGCAAAACGGACCTGAAGTGGAGAAAATGAACATTTTCTCATCTCTTAAACCCAGGTCAGTTCCCCAAATATGGAGTAAGAGGAGAGACAGGCATGTCCAGAAAGCGGACTAGGGTGGTCACCTCCATCTCTGAAGACCTCTTATTTCCTATTTAATCCTCCAATCAAAACTTACTCCTTCATATGGGCATCCAAGATGAGAAGGCATGGGGTCCTACTGGTTCTGGCAGGAGAGTGGCCTGGCCCTTCCAAAGCCTGGATGCCCCCAGGCTGCAGGCCTGTCCACAGTCACAAGCGGGTTTTGCTGCACCACCTCTGGTGAGGACCATGTGGGCCCAGCATTCTCAGGGTGCTATAGACCCAGAACTCAGTGCACAAGCTGAAGCAGAAGGTAAGTCCTGCTGTTGGGTCCCTGTTCGAGGTCTGGGAGGAGATTCCGGCTCAGGAACAGGGTGGCACTCCCCAGATGTGGTGGTAAGAAGGGGGCAGAAGCCTCCTATTGAGAGCAGAGGGCCCAGCTGCAAGATGGCAGGGGTGTGGCAGTTGCAGCTGAGATGGAATGGCACCTAGGGCTCCTGGTCCCTCCAACAGAGACACACATTACACGCCTGGATCCTTCCCCAGCGGGGTCCATTGAGAATGGTCACAAGACAGAACTGAAAAATGAAAACTGTGCCACTTTCTTAGCCAATTCCTGTGGGTTTCTCTGAGGTCATACAAGGAATATAACCAGCAGGGGAATGATAGGAAAGTAACACTGTGTACCCAGTTGTAGGGAGTATGATGGTCAGAAGAACACACAGGTCTGAGCCAGACAGCTGGGGCTGGAATCCTCTATTTATCAGCTATACAATCTTATCTCTGAATCTCCATTTCCTCAACTATAAAACAGAAAAGTTATTATTCCTCCCGACAGAGAAGTTCTGAGGATCAGGTGTGATCATAGGTGAGTATATGCTTTGTAAGCAAGAATGTACCTTGCAGAAGAGAAGGGCTTTTACAATAAACCCAGTTTTCCCATGTGATGTTTAATTTTATGTGTCAGCTTGGCTAGACTGTGGTACCCAGTTTTTGGTCAGATACCACTCTAGATGTTGTTACAAAATGATTATTAACGTTTAAATCAGAAGACTTTGAACAAAACAGGTCACCTTCTATACTATGGATGGGCCTCAGCCACATTCATTTAATCAAAGACCTTAAAAGAAAAGACTGAGGTCCCCCTAAGGAAAAAGTAACTCTGCCTCCAGATTAGCTCTGGACTCACAACTGCAACATCAACTCTTCCCTGGCTCTCCAGTCTGCCATCCTGCCCTCCATATTTTGAATTGGACAGACCCCTACAAATACATGAGCCAATTCCTTCAAACAAATCCATATCTATCAGAAAGGAGAAGAGAAAGAACTATATAATGTAGACAGATACATAAATATACACATATCCTGTTGGTCCTGTTTCTCTGGAGAACTGTGACTAATACAGCCCCTCCCTAGAATGATGAGGGTTTGCCAGGCAAATCCAAAGAGAGCAAACAACCAAGTAGCCAGATTTGTAGCCTGATCATAAGCCAACAAGTTGTTGATGTGTTTCCCCAAGTCTGGGTCAAGTAGGCTTTGACTTATTTTCACAGATGGTTTTGATCCACCAGTCTACACAAGAGCCTTTCACCTACTAGAGGTGGACATCTGAACATTTTTCTAAACTAGCTCCCTTTCTCTCCTGCCACCGTGCCTGCTACCCAGTCCCCACCTGCACACTAGGATCCAAGAGGATGGAGTTGGTTTTAGGGAGATTCTGTCTGACCAACCTTCCTCTCTCTCTTACACACACAGATGCACGTGCACACACACACACACACACACACACACACACACACTGGAATACCAAATGAGAGTTGCAGCAAATGCCTTAACAACTTCTACCAATTGCAAGACCCTTTTTTGCCTTTATTAAGAATACACAAAGTTTAAAAAATTACATCTAGTCACCCATTTAGGGTCCTAACCCCAAATCTGCCCCATCGCCTGAGGAGGGGGTTATTTCTATTTCACCAATGCAGAAAAACAGGAACTGCAGTATAACCGGGTCTCCCAGGGACTAGAACTGCAAGCCTAGGGACCCAGCTGCTCCCCTGACACCTTCAGGAAGGGGCTGCCTCTTCTTTTGTCTCCCTTTTTGCTCACTCACCTTTCTGGTGGCCTAGCACGGCTGCCAGTCCCAGTGTCTCTATCGGGATCTCTCAGTGCAAATACCCAATACCCTCTGGGACTTTGTTCAAATTCTCATGACAGAATCTCATTGGTCGCTGACCTTTGGGTCAGATCAGAAGTCAATCAGCAGTAGCAAATGCAAAAGAAATCTTTCAATCATTGGACAATATCAGACATTTGTAGCACACAGTGAGAGAAGGACATGCCAAGGTACTTACTTAACTCAGCTTCTGAGTCCTAATGTTGACCCCCTGCACCCCTGTTTGCTTGTCTTCAAGAGTGCCCAAGTTGCCCTCTCTGGCAAGAGCTATGGAACCCCTGCACAAGTGACTTGTGAGGCTCTTTTGGAAATTAAAATAGGTTCTATTTTTCTATAAATTGAGTAATACCTTTCATCCAGTTTCAAGAAGACTCTGGTCTTAGGCCTCTAGTAAGCAGGCAGGCCTGGTAGAGTCATTGCAGACAGTCTTAACATGTGTGACATCAGACAGAGGTGGCATCTTAGGTCTTGTGTCTTTTGTTGTCTGTGAATTGAACGCAGGGCCACTTGGCCCCCAGAGTGGTAAAAAAGTTGGAAAATGTCCCTTTCCACCTTATCTTTTTGGATTGGTGAACTTTCATCATCTTTGGGGACCCAGTTCTAAGAATTTTCCCCTAAAGCCCTGGTCAGAATTGGTTGTTCTCTTTTTGGGCATCTCATAGCACTTTGTACTCTTCTCTTTTCTAGCGTCTTCCACACCGCACCATAATCATTCCTTTTCACGTTTTTCTCCCTAACTAGTCATTCGTGCATTCATCCTTTACTCAATCCTGCAACAGATTTTATTGCCAATAAAGATTCTGAGATACAGCAGTGAACAAAGTAGGAAAAGTCCTTGCTCTTGTGGTGAGAGAGGAAGAAGATGGAAAAGAAAGAAACATTTAGTCAAGGTTATTTGAGAAAATCATTAGGCCTCTATGGGGAATAAAAATAGGATGGTGTAACAGAGAATGACTAGGTGGGTAACAGTAGGTGACTTCTTTGAGAAGAAATTTAAACTGAGATCTGAGTTGTAAGAACGATACAGCCACACAAGGATCAGGAGGAAGAACATTCCAGACAGAGGCAGCTCCTAGTGCAAAGGCCATGAGGTAGATGGCAAAGTAACCAGCATGGCGCGTTCATGGGGCAAAGAGAAGGTTAGGGTGACTACAGCAGAGTGCTCATAGCCGTCCAGGGGGAAAATAGGCCTCAGGAGGTAGCAGGAACAGGGAAGCATCCACCCCTCTTTTCTGTACCTCTGCATGATACCAGCTTGACCCTCACCCACCATATTCCCCTTTTTCTGAGTGAAAGTGAAAGGCTGGAGTGAAAGTTTAGTCACTCAGTTGTGTCTGACTCTTTGTGACCCCATGGATTGTAGACTACCAGGCTCCTCCCATGGGATTTTCCAGGCAAGAGTACTGGAGTGGGCTGCCATTTCCTTCTCCAGAGGATCTTCCAGACCCGGGGATCAAACCCGGGTCTCCCACATTGTAGGCAGACACTTTACCATCTGAGCCACCAGGGAAGTCCCTTTTTCTGAGACTTAGCTCAATTTGTCTCTTCCAACATAGCAAACTAATCTCACTCTATGCGCCTTCACCTCTTCCTTTCCCTCCATATATACCCCTTAAGTTTAGGGTATATTATATCTGTATGATTATGTTTTCTAACTCCTTCATTCACTGAGTTGATAAGTTTTATTAAATGACCACATATACCAAGAACTGATATGCTTGTGCCGTATGAACTCATTGATTAGGACACACGAAGAGTCAGAAGATCTCTGAGAAGTCAAGAGATGACGCAAAGGTTTGTGATAAAGGAAACCTGTATCACTAGTCCTCATTCAAAGCCTCTCTGCTCTTGGTTTACTCACATTTTTAATGGGACTGGTTACTCCATTCCCAGGCTCACAGCCAGTCAGAGGAAGGCATTGATCCCTACAGTTGGCAAACTGACAACTCTAAGAAGTAAGAGAAGACCATCTGTCAGCAGGAGAAGAAACCATTAAGTCTATGAAAACCAAAGCGAAAGGTCTGGGCAATCTGGGACCATTTAGTGAACGGACAATCAATCTCAAACATCTCATCCATTCATTAAATTACATGGATCCCTCATAATGCTGACTCTGAATCCAACAAAGGTCTTATAAGACAAGGAAGATCTTAGTATGCTAGAAAGCTTTTCATACAGATTGGCTAAACAGAATTTAATGGACAAACCCAGGGCTTCTAGGAAAGTTCAGCTGTCAAAAATGACACGAGTTCAAGACAGCCAGTATTTGACACTGATTGAACTATTAATTACAATTTATTGAACAACTCTAAGATGTGCCACTTGCTTTAAATACTTTACTTCATTCAAACCCCACAGCATCGCTAAAAGTTGGGACTGCTAGCATCCCTGTTTTTTGAAGGAGAAAAGAAAACAGGCTCACGGGGTTTAGTGGCAGATGTTTTACAACCCAAATCAAAAGATGAAAGACAGAATAAGCAATATTTCTTTCTTCTTTTTTTTTTTATTCCTCTTAACATTTAACATAAATCTGGGGATACAGTAAGCTCTCAGAGTAAGGGCTCAGAGCTCACTCATCCAAGAAATTTGTCCCAGGAATTGTACCAGCAACCAGACATACAGTGAAGAACAGGCCAGGCACAGACCCTGTCCTCAGAGCAGTGCAGCGTGAAGATCTGATGAGTCTATTCTGCTGTTTTGAAAACAATCAATTTGCTGTGATTCTATTAAAATATGACTCTTGTTCTGGATTTTTTGGAAGCAGCTCTTGAAAAAGTTTTACTCTTGAAAAAAAGAAGTGCCAGATTGTAGTAAAGTCTGCAATTCATGTTTGAAGAAAATTCATGACCCGCATCTCTACTGAGCCCATTCCTGGGGCAGCCCACGGTCCTCATTTTGTGTTGTCCCTTCTGCAACTTCAAAGGGTCACTTATCGGAAGCCACTTCATCCTCCTCATCGCAGAATGGTCATTGTGGGGGTGGTAGGGAGGGAAGAGAGGGATGGGCTCTGACCTTCTGGTTCTCCCTCCTGCCCATGCCAGTTTCTCCTCAGATTCTTCCTTCATCATCCTTCACTCAACACCACCACGACTGAGCAGCTCGAGCAGACGGAAGGAGCCTGTTTTCCCAACAGAGTGGGCTGAGACAATGCCCTATTGTCTGAAATAGACAGTAGCGGGGAGGGAGTTTATTGTCAGCCAACAAGGGGGTGGAAGCAGGGGGTGGACTGGCTCTGGCTCCCCAGCCCCCGGTGGCTGGCACTTCTGCAAACATAGGAGGATGCTATAAAAACTGGCCTGCCAAGAGACACCCACGTGAGCAGCATGAGCACATCAGTTGGATTGTGGAGCAGTCAAACGGAGAGAAGAGGGCTCAGAGTGGAACACCCTAGGGAGGTTGGAATGGGTAACAAGATTCAAGCTAGAAGTTAATCCTAGTAGTTTTGGTTTTCAAGGTATCTTAAGAAAGTGGGGGCATATACATACTAGAAATGGAGTTGAAACTAAAAATGTAAAACAAACCCAATGAATATTTATTGAGTATCTATGTCCCATGAATGTAAGAATGAGATTCTTTGGAAGCCAAGAGCCAAGGAGCATTAGAGGAAGAAGGGGTCTGGGGGATTTAGGAAGGAAAACTGTGTCCTGGAGAAGTAAGATGAATGGCAAGTCAGTGGTGTGGAAGTGGTGGTCTCAGGCGCCATGCGTACATGCACACTCAATCACTTCAGTCGTGTCCGATTCTTTGCAACCCCATGGATCGCTTGGGGCTCTTCGAACCAGGCTTCTCTGTCCATGCAGATTCTCCAGGCAAGCATACTGGAGTGGACTGCCATGCCCTCCTCCAGGGGATCTTCCCAACCCAGGGATCGAACCCAAGTCCCCGGTGTCTCCTCCATTGCAGGTGAATTCTTTACCTCTGAGCCACAGAGGATGACCCTCAGGCACCATGCTTCCTTTCAAAACCCAAAGGGAGTACCAGGGAGGAATTTTAAGCTGGAAAAGGGGGAGTGATGTAGTCAGGTGAGCTATTTAAAGAAATATCTCTGGTGACCAGCGTGAAGAATGGACTAAAGCAGGGAAGACTGTAGCAGAGAGACAGGAGGCAGTTGCAGCTCAGGAAGCAAGAGAGGGTGAGGATACGGACTCAGGCAATGGCAGATGTTGTTTAGCTGTGTTGCCAAGACAATGTGGGGAATCCCAGGTCCCACTGCATTCAAGTCTAGAGCAACTCTACTGTCTAAAAGAGAATGGGTGTGTCCTCCTAGATTCTGAGTAAAGGTTTCAGTTATCCCATAACTGAATAGTGTTTGTTTCATGGGTGTGTGACTCTCCATTGACATTTTGTTTTGCTGGATTCTTCAAAGGGAAGACTCTTGGCTTTGATGATGAAGCCACCCACCCTAGCTTCCTGTGTGTGGATCACGACCTTTCCTGGGAGGGCAGGTGTGGGGCCCCTGGCTTGGCTACTTTGCATAGCACACTGGGAGCATTTGCATTTCCAAAGTCTTGTTTCTCCATAGAAAGGGAGCCCCATTAGATTTTTTTTTTTTTTTTTTTTTTTTTGTCCTGTGGCATCAGATGAAAGTGGCCCGGAAATCAATGCAAATTCCTTTCATCCCACAATGTGTCCAGTGGTCTAACTACTCAAAGTCCAACAGGCTGAGCAAGGATATAAAGAAGAAAAACCCCACTTCAGTTCTACTGGATGAATCCCTGGCTGCCTCCTAACTAGTGCTCATACACACACATGCACATATGCACACGCACAATAAGCCCTCAGGGTCCACTCCTAAGGGCTTCTTAAGGTACCTCTGAAGTCTGGTGATGTCACCACACTATGCCATTGTCTTCTCCCCTGGGGTTGAGTGAGGGAAGCTTACATAGTCCAAATCCTCAAAGAAAATGTTAAAAACTCTCTTCTTTCTGGGTCAGTAGGTTAGCTTTGTGTTTAAAAAAAAAGAAACAAAACAAAGATAACTCTTCAAGAAGAAATCTATCAGTGTGAGTGCTGCTGCCATGAATCTCTTTGCCTTCCTTTACCTGCAGAAATCTCCCCTGGAGATGGGGTGCTTGGCTCTATGTGAGTTGTAAGCAGGTTCAGGGAAAAGCACCTTGAGTTTCAGAGTCTAAATCCGGAGACTTCAGCTCTATTTCTGAGTAACTTTTGTTCTGAAAATAATTTTTAAATGTTTAGGTCCAACTCTGTGTGCATGCAAGCTCAGTTGCTAATTCCTGGTTGACTCTTTGTGACCCCATGGACTATAGCCCACCAGGCTCCTCTGTCCATGGGATTTTCCAGGTAAGAATACTGGAGTAGGTTGCTACTTCCTCCTCCAGGGGACCTTCCGGACCCAGGGATGGAACCCGCATCTCCTGAATTGGAAGGTGTATTCTTTATCACTGAACCACGTGTCCCAGGTCCAACTCCAACAGACTTATTAAGTATGTTGTGATCGAGGATGGGATGAGTTTATGATTTTTTAAATGGGAGAACTGTTGTGGTTGCCATCAGACTGAAAAAAAGACTTATTAAAGTAATAGTAAATGCTATTGATGAGGGCACGGAGAAACAAATTCAACAGTTTGTTGAGAACATAATCCGTGTTAGGCATTGCTGTAGGCTAGAGTCGTAGTATAATAAATGGACAAAATCCTTGCCTCATGAAATGTACATTCTAGTGTCATTCATTGTGCTGAAATAGTGCGTGTCTCTCGGAAGGCAGAATGCATCAAAAGCCTTAAAAATATGTGTACATGCCCTTCGAAACAATCATGCACTTACATATATGTAAGAAAATAAAGCTGTTTGGAAGAGTAAAAAACTTAGGAAAGAAACCTAAACATATTACATTGTTACTAGTCAAATTAATTATAGTCCACTTTTACAACTGAATACCATACTACTATTAAAATAACGTAAAAGAACATTTATTGATTTGGGGAAAATGTTAATGATATTTTGCTACACACAAAAAAATTACAAAAGTTTTAGGTAGAATATGATTCTATTTGTATAAAATAGATGGAAAAATTAAATGAAAGGTTATCATTGATTTAACAATATTTACTGAGCATGTCCCTGGTGGCTCAGGCAATAAAGTATCCACCTGCAATGCAGGAGACCAGGGGTTTGATCCCTGGGTTGGGAAGATCCCCTGGAGAAGGGAATGGCAACCCACTCCAGTATTCTTGCTTGGAGAATCCCCAGGGACAGAGGAGCCTGGCAGACTACAACCCATGGGGTCACAAAGAGTCGAACATGACTGAGCAACTCAACATGCATGCGCTGAGCACCTACTACATGTCTGGGTCCTGGAGTTAAACAGAAAGAATAAGATCAGCCAGGTCCTTTCCCCTGTGGGATCTGTGGTGGTTATTTTTGAGTGGTAGACTTTGGGGTAACTTTAATTTTTTCCATTTGTTGTCTCCATGCCTTCTAAACTGATGAGATATTCCTTTTAAAAATTACTTTAAAATTAAACATAATTTAGAAAATCAACATTGGAGAGATCATTCATAGATTGGGGTTGAAACACAAACCTTGGAAATTAAAGCCCACCTCTTAGGTCCTTCCTCGCTCTGTGGGAGTGACCCAGGATGACCGAGAGCAGCACAACCAGAGGGCAAGAGGCAAAGAGGTGCAGTGAGACCAGGCCCAGCACTGAAAAGAAGATGCCCCATCTCCAGCCAGGATCTCAGGTGCAGCAGAGGCAAAGCCGAGAGCAGAGGGAGGAAGAGGAAGCACAAAATGAGGCCAAGGAGCAGAAGGACCACCTTTTGTCATGAAAAGGGCTAAAGCACATCAAACTCCTCTTTCTTCTGGCTCTAAGGTACATCAGAGGGTCAGCAGGGGATAAAGGCACAGGGTCAGGTGGGCAAGCTTCTGCCAGCTTCTTAAAATAATCCACCATGAATCAGTAGTAAGATATAAATGTTAATCACTCAATCATGTCCAACTCCTTGTGATCCCATGGACTGTAGCCTGCCAGGCTCCTCTGTCGATGGAATTCTCCAGGCAAGAAGACTGGAGAGGGTTGTCATTTCTGTCTCCAAGTAAGACATCAAAATACCATCCAAATACCCAATAAAGGAATGATTAAGCCAGTTAAGGTTCTTTTAATACTTAGCCATTCCAGTTGAGCTATTTCAAATCCTAAAAGATGGTTCTGTTAAAGTGCTGCACTCAATATGCCAGCAAATTTGGAAAACTCAGCAGTGGCCACAGGCCTGGAAAAGGTCAGTTTTCATTCCAATCCCAAAGAAAGGCAATGCCAAAGAATAATCAAACTACCGCTCAACTGCATTCGTCTCATACGCTAGCAAAGTAATGTTCAAAATCTCCAAGCCAGGCTTCAACAGTACGTAAATGGTGAACTTCCAGATGTTCAAGATGAATTTAGAAAAGGCAGAGGAACCAGAGATCAAATTGCTAACATCCGCTGGATCATTAAAAAAGCAAAAGAATTTCAGGAAAACATCTACTTCTGCTTTACTGATTACTCCAAAGCCTTTGACTATGTAGATCACAACAAATTGTGGAAAATTCTTCAAGAGATGGGAATACCAGACCACCTTACCTGCCTCCTGAGAAATCTGTATGCAGGTCAAGAAGCAACAGTTAGAACTGGACACGGAACAGACTGGTTCCAAATAGGAAAAGGAGTACGTCAAGGCTGTACATTGTCACCCTGCTTATTTAACTTATATGCAGAGTACATTATGCGAAATGCTGGGATGGATGAAGCACAAGCTGGAATCAAAATTGCCAGGAGAAATATCAATAATCTCAGATACGCAGATGACACCACCCTTACGGCAGAAAGCAAGGAAGAACTAAAGAGCCTTTTGATGAAAGTGAAAGAGAGTGAAAAAGCTGGCTTAAAACTCAACATTAAAAAAACTAAGATCATGGAAACTGGTCCCATCATTTCATGGCAAACAGATGGGGGAACAATGGAAACAGTGACAGACTTTATTTTGGGGGGCTCCCAAATCACTGCAGATGGTGACTGCAGCCATGAAATTAAGACACTTGCTCCTTGGAAGGAAAGTTATGACCAACCTAGACAGCATATTAAAAAGCAGAGACATTATTTTGCCAACAAAGATCTGTCTAGTCAAAGCTATGGTTTTTCCAGTAGGCATGTATGGATGTGAGAGTTGGACTATAAAGAAAGCTGAGCACCAAAGAACTGATGCTTTTGAACTGTAGTGTTGGAGAAGACTCTTGCGAGTCCCTTGGACTGCAAAGAGATCAAACCAGTCAATCCTAAAGGAAATTAGCCCTGAATACTCATTGGAAGGACTGATGTTAAAGCTGAAACTCCAATACTTTGGCCACCTGATGCCAAGAACGGACTCATTGGAAAAGACCCTGATGTTGGGAAAGATTGAAGGTGGGAGAAGAAGGAAGAGGATGAGGTGGTTGGATGGCATCACTGATTCAATGGACATGAGTTTGAGTAAGCTCTGGGTGTTGGTGAAGGACAGGGAAGCCTGGTGTGCTGCAGTCCATGGGGTTGCAAAGAGTCAGACATGACTGAGCAACTGAACTGAACTGATACAAATATGGCCAGATAGCAATTTGAGATATTAGCTAAAGTTTTATTCCTTCTTCATAATTCTTGGAAATGTTAGGGAAGATTGTTAGGTACTGGTGGATACTCAGAGAAGGAAGTGTCATGGTCTTACCTATACCATCCTTCCCCCCATTTCATCCCCAAGGTCAAGTCTTGGGAGGAGTGGAAATAATTTTTTAAAATAGGGTTGCAGAATTTTTGTTTTGTGTGGAGGAGGGATGTTTAACTATAATCTCAATTTCTTTACTAGAGTTAGGACTGTGCTATTTAATTATCTATTTATTCTTGAGTAAGCTTCGGTATTGTTCAGTCCTTCAGTGCTGTCTGACTCTTTGCAATTCCATGGACTGCAGCATTCCAGACTTCCCTGTCCTTCACCATCTCCTGAAATTTGCTCAGACTCATGTCCATCGAGTCGGTGATACCATCCAACTGTCTCATCCTCTATCGGCCCCTTCTCCTGCCTTCAATCTTTCCCAACATCAGGGTCTTTTCCAGTGAGTCAGCTCTTCACATCAGATGGCCAAAGTATTGGAGCTTCAGCTTCAGCATCAGTCCTTCCAATGAATATTCAGCATTGACTTCTTTTAGAGTCTTCTGCAACACCACAGTTCAAGCTTTGGTAGCTTGATCTTTTTTTTTTTTTTTTTTTTTACCCCATGGACTGTAGCCCACCAGGCCCCTCCCTCCATGGGATTCTCCAGGCAGGAATACTGGAGTGGGTTGCCGTTGCCTTCTCCAGGTAGCTTGATCTTTTAAAAATTTGTCTATTTCTTTTAAGTTTTCATATAGTTGACATAAAGTTGTCTACAATATTTCCTTATTATCCTTCTAGTACCAATAACAACTTGTAATGATGTCAAAGTAAATAAATAAAATATGGTTACAGGAATTTGAGAGGTGAGGAGATCCACACTTTGCTTCCTTAGGGAGGATCAGGAATATTGTTCCCAGCCAGCCCCACCCCAGCATGATCTCATGCCATGGAATAGGAATGGTGGCAGGACAATGCTAGACAGAACAAGACTGTAGTGACCCCTTGTGTATCCCCTTGTGTAGCCACAAACACGATGAACTTTCCAAAGTTTGCCATAACCTCCAAGGGAGGTGTCCAAGTATTGAGAGTGGTCCAATGGATATGACAACATGTCTGGGGGACGGAGAGGACAAGGAAGTAAAAAGTCTGTTCAACAATGACCAGAGGCTGCATCTGGCCTTGGATATCTTGGAGGAGGGTGGCATGAATGATGCTAGCCACCAAAGGGCAAGAGGGATTTGGTTCTTCCTCAGTGGATGCCAACGTAAGCCAGATGATGTCAGGCCTAGTCACGTTTATTCTCAGATCCATTCCCCACCCTAAGAGAACCCCATCTCTGTTCTCTGCCGCAGGCAACTACATTTCCCAGTCTCCTTTGCCAACTGGTTTGGCCAATGAGAGGCACTGGGGGAAGGCTGAAGTAAGGAGCAGGAGAGAAGCTGGGCTATTTCATCCTCTCTCAGTCCGCCCGCCTCAGGTGAAGCACAGGTTCCTTTGGTGGCTGTCCCCTTTGATTCTAGCTTCTGCCAAATGGCTGCTCCTAGTCAGCCCTATAGCTCCATCCAGGAAGACTTTGCCATGGTTCTAGCTAGAAGGTTCTGGCTCCTGGGCTTTATAACACTGCCATCTCACTCACGCCCCCCAACCCTAACAGTGATAATCGCTTCCTGACAGCTCATCGCTGTTCCCTGTTTGGTCTCTAATTCCTTCCATAACTGATGTGCCAAATTTCCTGTCTTACATTTGGCTTCTGTTTTCCTAACTGGACTTTCACTAATCTGAAACAGAAGCCTCCCTCACTCCCAACTGAAGTCTTGATGCTATGTGAGACCCTTGGGAATTTATCACAATCCCAGGGGAAAGGAGGGAGGTTGGACATCCTGAATTAGCCAAATTTACCCCAAAAAAGTGTTAGGAAAACTTTGGATGATTAATTGACTAAATTAGGTAGAATTTTTTTTTGGTCTGTTTCTTCATTGTAGCCATCAGCTATAAAGGTAGTTCAAAATGAAGTTTAAGCTACAGAAAAATAAAATGATTATCTTTCCAGATTTGAATATGTAACTTGTGAAATTCCTACTCACTACATTAAGTATGAACATAAAATGAATGTATGCCATCATCATAACTAAGTAAAATTTGTGTACATGTAAATAAAGACAAGAAGAGGAATAGCAAAAAAATTCCTTATAATAAAATAGAAAGAATATATGACTTTGTAAACATCTTCAAAGGGAACTCTTAGGGGTCACCTGGGAGCCTTGCTAAATCAGACATCTCCCCCACCCCAGGGTCACCGTCTGTGAAAAATGGTAAAGATTCTTCCTCTGGAGCAGTACCAAGTGAATGGGGACATTTTCACTATATGGAAAGTTGACAGAACCCAAGGTGTAAAGTTAAAAATACAGGCAAGCAGCAGAGAATAGCAGAGGTGCTAAGATACAAGCATGAGAAGCAAGTGTTAGAATCTTCCTGAAGCCACATCATAATTAAACTAGGTCGGATGGAAGGCTTTGATTACACCAGGCTGAGTAGGGGTGTGGGGTCAAAGCATCTAGGGAATATGAGGGCAGTTTGTCCAATTTGGGGATCATCTCCCCTCTGAGCTTAGAGACACAGTCCTGCTCTCCCACAAACTGGTCCTTGGTATCCTCTTGAAAGATATGATCCTGGGCAAGAGGAGCTGAACCACACTCCATGTCTTCATACCCACAGGGATGGATGAATGTTCTCTACAGAAAATTTTGAAACAGAGACACTTAAAAAGTAATATGACCCAGCATAGCAATCCCAAGCATGGACTTGGAGCCTGGCAGACCCGGACTGAGGCCAGCTAACCACATACGAGATATGTGACCCCCAATGTGGCCCTTAACCTCTCTGAGCCTCAGTCTCTCCATCTGTATATAGAGATGGTAATAATAGACCTAGCCTCAAGGATATGGGGGAGTAGGAGCTAAGATAAGGCTGATAAAATGCTTGGGACACTATTGCTTGATGAATCTTAGCTGCTATAATTATTTTTGAAATCAGAATCCTTAAGCTTAATTTTTTCAAATAAAGGTGTCAAATGAACCACGGACAGTGTAGTAGTCACAATGGGAGAATGTGAGATGAACACACTCCTGTGAAGTGTTTCTGATGGTCACTGTTGGCTGGCAGGGTGAGAAAGAGGGATGAAAGAACCGTAAAACCCAATCAGAAGAACCAAAGACCCAACGGAGGACCATTTACTGAAACACAGTGGGAAACCTGGCATGTTCCAGGTTACAAAAGGTTTTGAATAACAGATATCCCTAAGTGTTCACTCAGAAGCCCTCATCTATTAATAAGCAACTCTGTTCTCTAGAGTTGAGCCGAAAAGGACTTCCAGGTCACTCAGAGTAAAGAATCTGGGTCCTTGACATGCCACCAAAGTCAGGTAAACATCCCTTCCAATTCAACATGGCCCCATGGCTTGCTCACCCAGGGCAACACCCTGGACACGGGCAGACAGGATTTAGATGAGCAAAGAGAATGGGCCACTGGATAATTGGATTTTTTTAAAAGTATTGTTGATTTATAATATTGTGTTAGTTTCAGATGTATACCAAACTGATTTAGTTATATATATGGTTTTTCCAGTAGTAATGTACAGATGTGAGTTGGACCATAAAGAAGGCTGGGAGCCAAAGAATTGATGCTTTCTAACTATGGTGTTAAAGAAAATTTTTGAGATTCCCTTGGACTGCAAGGAGATCAAACCAGTCAATCCTAAAGGAAATCAACCTTGAATATTCATTGGAAGGATTGATGCTGAAGCTGAAACTCCAATGCTTCGGCCACCTGATGTGAAGAACTGACTCATTGGAAAAGACCCCAATGCTGGAAAAGATTGAAGGCAGGAGGTGAAAGGGACGACAGAGGATGAGATGGTTGGATGGCATCACCGATTCAATGGACATGAGTTTGAGTAAACTCCAGGAGATGGTGAAGGACAGGGAAGCCTGGCAT
Source organism: Dama dama (assembly GCF_033118175.1). NCBI lineage: Eukaryota > Metazoa > Chordata > Mammalia > Artiodactyla > Cervidae > Dama > Dama dama. The sequence goes on along the minus strand of NC_083682.1, from coordinate 25,337,971 downwards.
GCTGCAGTCCATAGAGTTGGACACAGCTAAGTGACTGAACGACAACAAAACATATTAGTTTCTCAGGTTCTTTTCCATCATAGGTTACCTCAAGATATTGAATATAGTTCCCTGTGCTATACAGTAAATCCTTATTGCTTGCCTATTTCATGTATAGTAGTTTGTATCTGTTAATCTGGGCAACTGGTTTCTTTAAACCACACAGTCAATCTCAGGAAATTTAATACCAGACCTAAGTCTAATGTTTCCCAAACCTGTAATTCCTGACATTTGAGAACACAGATATTCCTGAAAGTTTGATGAATACGTTGGGCCCTGACCAGCAAAATGCACCAGTCCAGGCATGTATACTATTTTATATTATTTCAGGGTATTTATAAAGTTGCACGAACTTCCTAAGGGCCAGAAATAAACAGACCTACAGTTGTGGCATGACTCTTTAATCCTTGAATAGGAAAATTCAAATGATATCTACTTAGGAAAAATGATCATGTAAACACATACACACACACACAATGCTTCCTTTCTATACCAAAGACAAGCGGCTCCCCTTACCAGTGTTTTTGTGTGACCCTTACAAATCTCACAGACTCATGTGGTAAAGCCCAATTTCCACTCACACCAAAATCCAATCACTGCCTCATGTCATGGACTTCCTTCCAAGTGTTTACCATTGTGTGACATCCCCAAGGCACACCCCAGTTGTCCCTCCTAACCAGCTGGGCAGTCAAAGCAAGCCTCATTGCAAAACTGTCAAGACAAAGGCAAGAGGTTACATAATTCCAATTAGCAGAAGCCCCACCGACTCTAAACAGCTCCTTACCACTTCATCATCTTTCCCCTCCAAGGAAATAATCATAATTGCCACCAACATCCTGGACACAAAAGCTGACAGAATAAACATGGTGCTCACCCGGCAGACCCCAGGATTAAAATGTAATCTCAAAATAAAGTCTAATAACTTTCCCCCTTTTGAACACACTTGGAATAAAATTAGCATATAAATCAAAGCTTAATTAGGACATTGCAACAATGAACAGCACCGGCTGGTATTAAGGGTTTCAGACCCAATATGATGCATCAAATAAACACCGTAATTAGAGAACAAAATCAGGGCGGTCTCCTTGTAATCAATCACCCAGCTAGGTTCAAGCCTTCCAACTTGAGGGTCGCCTCTGTTTTCTGTCTTGTGAATCTTCCAGCCCGTCTCTCCCAAGAGACTTCATGCATCTTTCAGGCTGGTCCCTGGCACATATCTCCAGCCCTTGGCACTCAAAGAGGAGTCCTGGCACTGAGCAAGGATGGAAGAGATTTGCAGGTTGGTCAGAACAATAGCCTGTGGGGTTCAGAATGAAGCACAGATTCATAATTTGAGCTGTACTGGGTCCTTTAGTTGCTGCTTTTATCCAATCCAGAAAAATAACTGTCTGAGGCAGGAAGCCAGGCATCCTTAAGATGAGTCTCTTCTATTGTCACCACGCTTCAGCCATACCAGCTCCCTTGCTGGTTCACGTAGACATACTCTGAACAAATGCCTGCCTGAGACCTTTGCACAAGCTGTTTCCTCTCCTTTGAATGCTCTTCTCTCACTTCATCAGAGAGGTCCTCCTCACCCCTCTCATCTAAAATAGCACCTCCTATCACTTTTTTTGGGCTTCCCAGGTGGCGCTAGTGGTAAAGAACCCCTGCCAACGCAGGAGAAGTGATCCCTGGGTTAGGAAGTTCCCCTGGAGGAGGGCAGGGCACCCCACCCCAGAATTCTCCTGGTATTCTTGCCCGAAGAATTCCATGGACAGAGGAGCCTGGCAGGCTACAGTCCATAGGGTCACAAAGAGTCAGACATGCATGCCTCACTCTTTTACCCTCTGCTGGAAGTTTAAGGGTCCATTGAAAAGTACCCTCCTACTCCACATTAGCTCTAATCCAACAGCAAAATAAGAAAAGAAAAGGGCAGATGGGAAAACAAAATGCTACCATTATTTTCAGTAGAACCGACATTGGGAAATGAGGCTTATATCTGTGGGCAAGTGGGCCTCTGGGAACTGACCTGTAGATGAGGAAGACAGACCCTGGCTTTGCAGGGCCAGACAGCAGGGGCCCCTAACAAGTAAGGCTGGAGGAAAGAGCAGGCCGGCACTTGCAGAGAGCAGGCTTATGCCCAGCAAAAAGGAAGGCAGATGAGTAGGACCTCATACTCCCCACTCTACATCCCCAAATCACCAAAGGTGAATCAGCACCCCACCCCTAGAGGAGTGTTCTGCATGGGTGGGTCCTCCCCTGACGTGGGGGCGGGGGCAGGAGGAAGGAAGATGTGGCTTCCACCCCGTCCCCATCTTAGTTATCTTCAGAGCTCTCATCACCACCTGATGCATTACATCAATATTTGTTGATCTGCTGTTTTCCCACACTAAATGTAAACTTCAAGAGGATAGCACTTTGCTTGTTTACTGCTTCATCCTGAATCCCCAGGGCCTAGAATTGTGCCTGGTTACAGCAGGCTTTCACTCAGTAGTTGTGGAGTCAATAAAGGGGCAGAGGGACTTTTTAACTCACATCTTCAAAGTAATTCTGTATTCTTACACTGCGCTGTGCCTAGGCTATGGTCATGTCTAATCCTTCCCAGACTTTGGGAAGTCTTAGTATAATTACCGATGATCTCCTTGAATATGAAGCTGATTTCTTACATGGCACAGCTTTCTTGACCTCTAATCCACCTAGATTAAACACCATACCTTCAAAACACTGTGTCCTGCTCACCGCTCTGTCCACTGCACCAAGCATGCTTTCCGGCACAATAAATGGTGGAATCACCTCCTCCTCCACCAGCAGGAGGAAAAGAGGGAGGAAGCGAGGATGGAAAGATGACTCTTCTTTATTTCCAAACCCTGTCCCCCAGGGCTGGGCCTTTCACCTAAAGATGTGACCCAGCCTTCAGCATTCCAAGAGAAAAGACATTATCATCTTCACCTAACGGTTGAGGCCTCAGGCCCAGAGAAGTTGACCAACCAGGTCACACAAGCAAGGTCACAGGGAGTGGGGGTGAAAGGCACTCGGACCCAAACCCTCTGACTCCAAGGACAGTGCTTATCGTATGACACCTCCTCTTTTTTTCTAAAAAAAATATTTCTTTATTTGGCTGTGTTCAGCCTTAGTTGTGGCAGGCAGGGTCTTCCCTGGGTCATGAGGGGTCTCGCGTCTCGGTGCACAGGCTCAGGAGTTGTGGAGGCTTAGTTGCCCTGTGGCATGTGGGGTCTTAGTTCCCTGACCAGGAACTGAACCCGTGTCCCCTGCATTGGCAGGTGGATTCTTAACCACTGGACCACCAGGGAAATCCCGACACCTGCTCCTTTAGGACCACAGGTCATAACCACCCAGGCCAAGGCCCCGTTGGTCTGGGGAAGCTGTGACAAGGACATCACCGTAAGCCCTCTTCCCTTCAGGGCCCAGTGAGAGAGGGGTCCACCCAGCCTGCAGCTGGGCTAGGGCTTCTAGCCGCTCAAGGATGGGCTATCTGTTGAGATCATGTGATGGCCCAGGTGGAGGCCGCCTCCAGCTCACCTGCCTCCCCTATCCTATTCCTTTTCCAAGCGTCTGCTGAGCCCTGCAGGGAAACGGCGATCACTTCCCAAAGTTCCATGTCCTGAGCATCTGGGCCCCAACCCAGTTCTGACTCTGTTAGGGGTGGGAGGACCCAGATGAAAATGTCACAGAGTATGCCCACAGGGACCCAGCCTGGAGTGGGAGGGTCCAGTTATGGTGTGCCTCTTCTGCGTTAGAGTCACCTACTGATGGGGTCTCCCATGCTTGGGTATCCACCAGGGGCCAGACATGAGCCACCCTCCTCACATCCATCAGCTCATTTCACCCACAAGAACTCTCTGAAGCAGCTACGATTACAAGCAGTCCCATTTCACAGATGAAGAAACTGAGGCTAAGAAAGGTGCATTAAGGTCCAAATCTAAGGTCGAACTCTAAAACTGGAGAGCTTAAACTCTCCTGTCCTCTCCTGGGTTTGTTTTCTCCCCAGGCTGCCTCTCCCCATGCTGACCAAGAACAGAGAAGAATAAGCAGCAGTGCAGCTATGCAGCAGCCCCCGTACCCCCACCCCAGACGTCCCACGGTGGGTCACTAGCCACCGTGCATTCTCATTTCTCCATACCTCACTCACGCCATTCTCTCTGCATACCCTCCCCCATACTGCAAAATCCTGCTCAAACGTCCAGGCCCTGTACAAATATCACAGCCTCTGTGACTACTCTCCCAGAGCCAAATTCCATCATCCTGTCTCTCCTGTCACTTAGAGAACAGACTTCAATTTCAGTGGTTCTCAAAATGTAGACCTGAGACCAACAGGGTCAGCTGCACCTAGGTCTTGTTAGAAAAGCCAGGTGTTTTGGGTTTTTTTTTTTTTGGTCTTTTAAAAAATTGTGATAAAATATATGTAACAAAATTTACCATTCTAACCTTTTTTAAGTGTAGAGTTTAGTGGCATTATGTACACTGATGTTGTGCAGCCATCACCATCATTGATCTCCAGGATTTTTTCATCATCTGAAACTGAAGTTTTGTCCCATTAAACAGTAACTTCCTCGGGAATTTTTTGGTGGTCCAGTGGTTAGGATTCAGTGCTTCCACTGCTGTGGGCTTGGGTTTGATCCCTTGTCAGGGAACTAAGATCTCACAAGTCATGTGGTGTGGCCAAAAAAGTGTTCTGTTTTTTTTTTTTTTTTTTTTGATGTGGGGTCTTTGAGGCTATTTTTGATACGTGAATGGGAATGTAATGTTTCTCTTTTACAAAAATGTTGTTGAGAGCATTTCCCTAAGAAATGCCAGCTCTTTTTTTTTTTTTTTTTTTAATAGAAATGCCAGCTCTTGAACCACAACCCAGAACTACTGGAACAGAAACTCTGGGGGTGGGGCCAGCATCTGTGTGAGCAAATCCCGCCACTCAGTCCGGAGCACTTTTATTCTGACATATTTTATTAGAGCCACTTGTATGTGTCTGAAGAAAATCACTGGCTGGGAGGACCTGCCAGGCCAGGACTAGACACTGTTCAGTCTGTGCCTTGGGAGGTGCTCTGTTTACTTTGAAAAGGCTTCCTTTCCCAACAACCTTGTGGCTTAGAGGCATCAACAACGGCAAGGAGGCCGGAAGGATGGTCAGAGGGAAACTGGGTCTCCCTTCTTTCTGAGCCCCCTCCCCACGGGCCCGTACAGGAGGCTTCATCATCTTCACCTAACGGAAGAGGCCAGACTGAAGGTGGACGCCCCCTCTAGCATTGCACCTGCTTGGTGGAGAAAAGTTCCATGTATTTTCATTTATTCTTTTCATGACAAGTTATTGGCAGTCTATCAGAGGCCAGACACTGCTAAGCATGGGGGACACAAGGTGAGTGAAGTAATGACTCAACCCCTAGCCTCAAGGAGCTTACAGTCTAATGGGGTAGACACACAGTCGTCAAACAACTAAAGCTAACTTTATAATCAAATAACTGTAGCCAACTTTATAATAATAAATAATACTAAGTATAAGTTATCTATAATAATAACTATAGTTGTCAAATAACTATAACTGACTCATTAGAAAAGACCCTGTTGCTAGGAAAGATTGAAGGCAGGAGGAGAAGGGGATGACAGAGAATGAGATGGTTGGATGGCATCACCGACTCGATGGACTTGAGTTTGAACATGCTCCAGGAGTTGGTGATAGACAGGGAAGCCTGGTGTGGTGCAGTCCGTGAGGTTACAAAGTGTTGGACATGACTGAGCAACTGAACGGAACTTTAAGTGCCATGTACATCTATTGGGAAGTTAAACGCTCACAACTACCCTAAAAGCAGGTACTACTGTGATCATCCTCTTCCTTTGGGTGAGGAAGCAGATGTAGAAAGGTGAAAATACTTTGCACAGGTTCCTACAGCTTGCAGATGGCAGAGCTGATATCTAAGTTCAGCAAAAATTCATCCCTGCTCTTAATCACAACACAATACTATCTTAAAATAATTACAAAAAAATACTATGACTCGCAGACCTAGAAAACAAATTATGGTTACCAAACGGGAAAGGAGGAAGGGATAAATTAGCAGCCTGGGATTAGCAGATACCAACCACTATACATAAAACAGATAAGCAAGGACCTACTGAATACCACAAGGAACTATATTCAACATCTTGTAATAATCTATAATGGAAAATAATCTTAAAAAGAATATATATACACAAACACATACATATATATATAACTGAATCACTTTTTTGTATACGTGAAACTAGTACAACATTGCAAATCAGCTATGCTTCCATAAAAATAATACTCTAACATATGATAATCACTCTGAAAAATAGCACACAAGAGTGCATGGCAGCAGAAACTGATAAAGTTATGAGGGGAAAAGGGCCAGTCAGAGAACTTCCTGGAGGAAGAGGCATCTGAACTGGGGTTTGAAGGTTAAGTAGGAGTTAAAGAGACTGATCAGTGAGGGGAGGGTGGGGGTACAGGTGGGGCCTTTTCATGCAGAGGAAGGGCTCCTGCATGGCCCTGGGGGTGGGAGTGGCAGAGGGTGAAGCTAGAGGATGGAGTGGAGGTCAGAAGTGTGGGCAGCAGCAACGGCTCAGCCAGGTACCTGATGCCATGCCAGCGGCCCTTCTCCTTGGTCCAGTCCAGGGACTTACACTTTTCTGAAAAAACATGTCAAACTAAGAGTTCCACATAGAAGGATGGTCTATTATGTGTGAAAATGTGGTTAAAGTCCAAAAGAATCTCACATTCACCCATTCAGGCCTTCATAGATACTGACCAAGTGCCCGTCATGGGCCAGGTGGGTTACAGGTGTTGGGATACAGCTCCATCCTCCTGGAGCACCTCCAAATCCTGCCCAGGGAGAGAGGACTCTCTGGGGACCGATACCTGCCTTACTCCACCAGCACTTCAGGGCTCTGTCGACTGGTCTGGTTTGCGTTTTCATGACTAATCAATGGCACTTTTCCATAATCACAACTAGACCTCCTGGTCACCAAAAGGCACAGTTCTTACAATTTCAACAGCCACTTACAGTGCCCAGGACTTGAAGCATTTCTTAAGAAGCTCACATAAGATAAATCACTGTGGCTCCTCATAAAGCGAACTTTGTTAATAGAAGCTAGGGTAATGAAATGAATGTCTACAGACCTGTAATTCATTCTGCATAACATTTACACACTGCACTCCGCTGCAATCTTGTTAAATGACTTTAGTCAGCAAAGCTCAGCCCAAAAACCAGGAACACAGATTGGTTCAAAAAGGCCTTCAGAGAGCGTTTTCCAAATCTGTTAGGTTTTTTGCAAAGACATATGAATAGCCAACAGGTACATGAAAAGGTGGTAAATATCACAAATCGTTAAGGAAATGCAAATCAAAACCACAATGAGATACCACCTCATGCTTGTTAGAATGGCTATGATCAAAAAGACAAGAAGTAACAAATGCTGCCGTAAATGTGGAGAAAAGGGCACCCTTGCGCACCGTTGGTGGGAATATAAATCTGCACAACTACTGTGGAAAACAGTATGGAGTTCCCTCAAAAAATTAAAAACAGAACTACCAGATGATCCAACAATCCCACTTCCGGGTATTTATCTGAAGGAAATGCAAACACAGTGCCAAAGAGAATCCCCATGTTCATAGCAGCACCAGTCACAAAAGCCAAAACAGGAAACCTAAATATCCATCAACAGATGAGTGGATAAAGAAAATGAAAAAAAAAAAAAAAGTGAAACAGATCACCAGCCCACGTGGGATGCATGAGACAAGTGCTCGGGCCTGGTGCACTGGGAAGACCCGGGGGAATCGGGTAGAGAGGGAGTTGGGAGGGGGGATCGGGATGGGGAATACATGTAACTCCATGGCTGATTCATGTCAATGTATGATAAAACCCACTTCAATATTGTAAAGTAATTAGCCTCCAACTAATAAAAATAAATGAAAAGAAGAAAAAGAAAATGTCATATGTGGGCATGGGTGTGTACATACATATGTAAATACACATGCACACAAACAATGGAATACTATGCAGTAATTAAAAAAAGAAAATCCTGCCATTTGTGATACGGATGAACTTGTAGGATATTATTCTAAGTGAAGTTAGATAAAGAGAGATAAATACTGTACAAATACTTATTTGTGGAATCTTAAAAAACTCTAAAAAAACAAAAATTCTAAAAATCTAAACCTAAAAAAAACTCTGATCTAGAAAAAAGAGATCAGACTAGGCACAGAGTGGGGGATGAGGAGCGAATGAAGGTGGTCAAAAGGCATAAACTCCCCGTTATAAGATAAATAAGTATTGGAGATGTGATGTATGGCATGATGACTAGTTAGCGCGGCTGTATGGTATGTTTGAAAGCTGTTAAGAGAGTAAATGCTAGGAGTTCTCATCCAAAAAAAAAAAAAAAAAGCCCTTTTTTCTTGTTTTTGTAGCTATCTGAGATAATGAGTATTAACTAAACTTATTGTTTAGTCAGTAGTCATTTCACAATATATGTAAGTCAAATTATTATGTTGTACATCTTAAACTTATACACACTGAATGTCAATCATGTATCAATAACACTGGGGGAAACCTGCTTGCGTTGCCTCTTTTTTTCCTATAGGATGAAGCAACTGGTATCACTGTGCAGATTCCCCTGAAACTGTGATATCTTGATGTCTCATCACACATAGGACAAAAAACAAACCCCTTTACTTCATCTGTAGGGCCCTACATTACTCGGCCATCTCCTACTTGTGATGCTACTACCTTCTTCTCACTCAAGTCTCCAAACCGATCTTGCTGCAACTTGGGTAAACCAAACTCACTCCCACCTCAGGGCCTTTTTCCTTGCTCTTCCTCTGCCTGAATTGCTGTTCCCTCAGTCTCCCATGGGTGGCTCCTAGACTTCATTAATGTCACAACTCAAATATCACATCCAGAGAGGCCTTCACGGTCACCTTAGCGCTCCCCACTTTTAGAATTTAGAACGTTCTGAAAGTATCTTGCTTTTAAACTTATTTACTTGTTTTTTCTTTAGTCTACCCCCCTACTGAAATAAAAGGACCATTTAGAACAGGGACCTTGTCTTATCAGCAGTAGAGACTTTTTTTAAACTTTTTATTTTATACTGCCGTTTCCCTAGTGGCTCAGTGGGTAAAGAATCTCCCTGCAGTTCAGGAAATACAGGAGACTGAGTTCAATCCCTGGTTCAGGAAGATCCCCTGGAGAAGGAAATGGCAACCCACTCCAGTATTCTTGCCTGGAAAATCTCACGGACAAAGGAACTTGGTAGAGTGGGTAGAGTCCAAAGTGTCGCAGAGTCAGACACAGCTGAGCATTTAAATATGAGAGAGGGTCACACCTTGCCCTCTTAATCCCAAATACAAAAGGATAGCTGATTAACAATGTTGTGATAATTTCAAGTAGACAGAAGTGATTCAGCCATACATATATGTATGTATCCATTCGTCCCCAAACTCCCCTTCCATCTCGGCTGCCACATGACACTAAGCAGAATTCCCTGCGCTATGTAGTAGGACCTTGTTGATTATCCATTTTAAATGCAGTAGTGTGTACATGTTCATCCCAAACTCCCTAACTACTCCTTCCCCCCGACAACCATAAGTTTGTTTTCTAAGTCTGTGAGTCTGTTTCTGTTTGGTAAGTAAATTCGCTTGTATCTTTTCTTTTTAGAGTCTGCATAGAAGGGATATCATACGGTATTTCTCTTTCTCTGACTTATTTCACTCAGTATGACAATCTCTAGGTCCATACGTGTTGCTGCAAATGGCATTATTTCACTCTCCTCAAGGCTGGGTGATACTCCATTGTATATATGTGCATCTGTATCCACTCCTCTGTGGATGGACATTTCGGTTGTTCTCATGTCTTGGCTATAGTAAATAGTGTTGTGATGATCACAGGGGTTCATGCATTCTCATATTTCTTATGCCTTCACATAAGAATAATAATTTATATTAGAGTGTCTGTCTTTTCTCCTCTAACTCATATTCTAGCATTTAATGTTGCAGATGAGAAAGCCAATAATGTATGACCCTTTCTTCTTTATAGTTGGTTTACTTTTCCTGTTTAAACGGTTGTAGGATATTCCTCTTGGTTAGAATTCCAAAAGTTCTGATGAATATACGTTTGTGCCTTGATGAAACTGACACTTTTAATCTGGATTCATGTATTTCTTCTACTAGGAGAACTTTTTTAATGTTTCCTTGATTATTGTTTCTTCTTCATTCACTCTGTTCTGTACTTCAGTATTATTTTGTGAAACCTGGAGCTGATAGACCTGATAGCTCTATTTTATACATATTTTTATCATCTATCCTCATAATTTCCATGTCTTATCTTTGTGTTCTGCATTCTGGAAAGTTCCTCAAAGTTATCTTCCAATTCACCACTCCCACTTTCAGCCAGAGTCCCTTCTACTAGTCACTGTTGATTTTTTTCCCCCTTATTTCTTTTGTTTTTTCCTTAGAACTCTTTTCTAAGAGCTGTCTGATTTTCTCTATTTGGGGTCATTCTTCTCTTATTTACTCAATATCTTTTAAATACCTCTAAAAATCATCTTTAAAAAAAATCTAAAAATGCTTCTGAGACTTTAGACATACAATTTTTTTTCTTTTGTTTCCTACATTAATTCTGTTTCAGTCAGAAATATTTGCTCTAGGTCCTTAGCCTGATCCCCTTCTTTGAGCGTTGATTTTCCTTGTCTTTCTGATGTGCTCTTGTCTTTCCCTGATTCTAAATGAAGACACAGGCTGGTTGGGACTGGTGGCTGACATGGGTTTTCTAATTCCTGTCCAAAGCCCGGTGTGTTGAGTCAGAAGGGATGGGTCTGGAGGTGGGACTCTCTTTGGGTTCACAAGCTAAGTGCAGGTCGGCGGACAGATGGCCCACTCCAGGCCCATGAATGGCATCAGCAACCCCCACCGAAACCCCACTGAAACAAGAGAAGTCCTACTGTGTGTGCTCAGCTTCTCTGGGCAAGGCTGGCACAAACCTCCAGATCCTTCCATTTGATCCCTCTTTCTGCACATGACCTTTGCTTCCCACACCTAATGATTACCCTGAATGTCACAGGTGCCCCCACACCCATCCTTGGTGACGGTGGGCCAGTCAACACCGAACACGCCGTCTGACTCCACCTGATAGACTTGAGAGGGACCATGGTGGTCACAGGGAGATGCACGGCCTTCTGGCCTGTAAACTGAGAATGTCCCCCAGCAGAAGGGGAGTCTTTGAAGAGCAGAGATGGGCTCTTACATTCTTCCTGTGTCTGGTACCTAGCTCTGCACCAGCGCATGACAGTCACTTGATAAATGACATCGAGTGGAGGACTTGCACTTCCAAGTCTTTTGTTCCAATTTTGCTGCTTTTCAGCGTGTCCTTTCCACCGTTGCTGTTATTACCTTGCCCAGACCCAATCATCTCTAGTTCAGATGTCAAGGCTCAGTTCAAATACCACCTCAAAGGAAAACTTCTCTGCCCCTTGCCCCTTCCCCCAGGCCTCCACAGCTTTGATCAGGACACCTCTTGCGCTCTGCACACGTGTGCACGATTATCTCAGGCTTGCGGTGAGCTCTAAACAAAGGTGCAAGTGACAAAAGGACAAATGGATGAATCCATGCTAAGCTGTGAGCCCAAGGCAGGGATCACATCTCAGTCAAGTCCACATCACTGATGAGCGTGGCACTTGGCACAGAGCAGCCAAGTATGATGGAACTGAACTGAATAATGGTGGCTCAGACAGTAAAGAATCTGCCTGCAAGGCAGGAGACCTGGGTTCAATCCCTGGGTTGGGAAGTTACCTGGGGGACAGCATGGCAATCCACTCCAGTATTCTTGCCTGGAGAACCCCGTGGACAGAGGATCCTGGTGGGCTATAGTCCATGGGGTCACAAAGAGTTGGACACAACAGAGTGATTAAGCACAGCACACACAGAACTGAATAATACACAGGTTATTACTATCTCCAAATTAGGATATTTCCATATGGTTCTCAGACTCTGGGCAATCAAAATCCCTAACTCTGGTGGAATCTCAGGCACCATAATCCCTCTGGGGGTCAGGAAGGGAATGAAGGGAAGTTCATTACTGAGCAGTGTAATATATGCCAGGTACTGTACCAGATGGTCTTACCATCTTGAAACAGGTGTTTCAAGATCTATTTTAAAAATAAAATACTTATTTATTAAGTATTTACCTATTATCAAACTATATTTTGAGTATTTTACACATGAAAACATATTTTTATCAGCACTATGAGATAGCTATTAACATAGCCTTACTTTTCCATTAGAGTAACTCAAACCAAAAGGTGATTAACTTGCTTAAAACAACAGAGCCAGTAATTGAAAGAGCTGGAATTTGAACCCAGGCAGTCTCCTTCTAGGGTCAGGCCAGGCTTCTGCTCTCTAAGGTGTGACAGCTCACTCATTTAGTGTCCACACCAGTGTCGATAGGTACTGCTCTCCCATTGTATAAATCAGGGGACAGAGCTCACACATCCAACCACCATTTAGAGGGTAGACACCAGCGCAGGGTAGGATGCCAGGTCTGTTTGACTTCTAAACTCACATGTCTCCACCCCCAATTTCCCCGAAGTGGGTAAGCATCACACCATAATCCCCACATGCTTTCCATGACATGATGCTACGAAAGTTAGGGCATCGATGACATCCCAGCATCTTTGGAAGTCCTAAGCGGATGGGGTCCTGGACACATAAATCCTCCGAAGTTGAAGACTTGGCTCTTCAAGAAGACATTCAAATGAACTTCATTTATTAAGGGCTGGCTACAGCCCCAAGATGCTATTTACATTTGACATCTCTTAATTCTCTCCACAGTCCAGGAGTCAGCCAGTACCTACATTTCATAGAAGAAATTAGGGCTGGGACAAAAGAAGTTCCTGCACAAGGTCACTCAGCCAGAGAGTGGAAGAACTGGATTTAGATCCCAGGTATAAGTGTTGGGCTTCCTGGGTGGCCCAGCAGTAAGGAATCCATCTGCGATGCAGGAGGTGCAGTAGATGCAGTTTCGATCCCTGGGTCAGGAAGATCCCCTGGAGGAGGACATGGCAACCCACTCCAGTATTCTTGCCTGGAGAATTCCATGGACAGAGGAGTCTGGCAGGCTACAGTCCATGGGGTCGCAAACAGTCGGACACAACTGAAGCAACTTAGCATGTACACGAGCATAAATGTTAGTCACTCAGTCGTGTATGACCCTTTGCAATGACTATAGCCCGCCAGGCTCCTCGGTCCATGGAATTCTCTAGGTAAGAACACTGGAGTGGGTAGCTATTCCCTTTCCCAGGGTATCTTTCTGACCCAGGGTTCGAACTCGGGTCTCCTGCATTCTTTACCATCTGAGCCACCAGGGAAGCCCAATCCCAGGTATGTCAAATGCCAAAGTGCAGAATCCTGACCAGGAAGTCTGGCCTTAAATTCACCTGTGCCCCAAAGACATTTCCCTCGAGATCTGGCTCACAACTTCTAAGTATATGAAAGAGATAGTGGAATAACTGGGAGGTGGTTGGGTTTGGTTCAGAAAGCAATGAGAAGAACATCCCAGTCAAGGAGCAGGAAATGATGGAGGTTGGGAGAAGGCACAGAATTCATGGGAGAGGGGGTGTGAGGGGGAAGGTGTACATGCAAGGTCTTCCCAGGGCCATCTGCCTGAGAGAGGTGGGCAAGGGAGATGGGACTCAAGGGAGCCTTGTTCTGAGGTCCTGAATACACAGCTAGAAGGTCTGGTCTTGGGTGCAAGGAAGGACAGCACCCCTGGCCACAGGTCCCATCTTTGTCCTTGATGGAGAAGGGGACCTCCAAGGTCTTGGACTTAAAGTCAGAAGCCCATCTGTTGTCCAAGGTTCCACCCTGGCCAGAGTTAATGCCACATAGCCCAGCATCTGTTCAAAGGATCCACCATGGTGACCACAGTGGAGGCCCCGCTGGGGGGGCCTGGGCTGGACTTCAGCTCCTTCTCTGCTGGGATCACACAAAGTCACAGCGAGCAGCGTGGTCTCGAGCCAAGTCAGCTGTGCCCCTGGGACTCAGAAAAACCATTCAGTTATGCCTCTCACGAAGGAAGGCCACTTAGTGGAAACTCACCTCCCTGGGGGCTGTGGGTTGCAGGAACAGACTGCAAGAAACCTTCCCTCTGAGGGTGGAAGGAAGTCTCCCCCATGACTCCCACCCCTGGCCACACATGTGCATCCCCTGGAGAGCTTGGAAACTATCCTGACACTGGTTTCCCCGTGGCCAGGTGCATCCAGCATGCAGCCAGGGCTGAGAATACAATGCAAACATGGAATCAAAAGCTACATGGCTCAAAGGCCAAAAAAGCCCCCAGAAAGAGTTGTCCATGGTGAAGGCCACAATCATGTGCAGTGCCCAAGAAGAAGTTTTATTCCAACTTGACGAGAGTTCCAAAAAGGTTTCTTGCAAGCCTGGTCCTGAAGGCAAGGATCTTTCAAGGCCGACATGGAGGGATGGGCAGTCCAGATCGAGGGGCCAGCCAGAGCACAGGTCCAAAGTTGGGAGACTCCATGGGGAATCAAGTCCCTGTGCTCCTCTCGGGTCACATCTCACCAAATAAGCTCAAAAGTACTTTTTATACTGAACCTGGCACCAATCTTCAGTGTTTCCCACTTGGGCACTTAATTCTTTGCTCTTGGAAAGGACTGTTCTGGAATAAGTGAAGATGAAAAGAATGGGGGTGGAAGATTTCTGAGTCATTTTTAAAATGTTTTCACATCCAGCTTTCTTATTTGCTCCCGGGAAACCCTTGGGAGGTGTAACCAGCATCTTACGGAGGACACGAACACAGGTGAGGTTCCAAGCTGGAGGCCACATGGGCGGCTAGTGTGAGAACAGCTGTTCATTCGGCTTACCCCGGGGTGCCTTCCCTTGGGACATAGAGCCCAGTAAGCTGCTCACTCAGAAGTCTGAAGGGAGGTGCCGCCGTGCTATGCCCGGTTAAAGAGGGCAGAGACAGGAATCCTCCACAAGACCCAGACCTTCACATCTGCTCATTCAACCAGGAACAAGGAACCAAGAAGCCACACCACAAAGCAGAACCTGGCCCTGTCATCGCTTGATAAATGGAGGATCCCTTGAACCCGTGTAATCCTTCAATGTCCAAATCCACAGCAATAGTCAACACATGCTTATGTGTTCATACGGAAATTATTACCCAGCCACATAAAATGATGGTTTTGAAAAATATTACAGACATTGAAAAATGCTCACTCTACAATGTTAAATAAAGTCAGATCTGAGTTCATAGCATTACGAATTAAGTCACTTATTCTACAAAGGTGCCAGGCACTGTTCCAGGCACTAAGAAACTAGCAATGGACAAAATATGAAAGTCCCTCCTCTTGGTGAGCTCCTTTTCTGGAGGGGGAGACAGACAATAATCACATAAATAAGGCGAAGACACAGGGTGTCAGATGGTAGTAAGCACAGTCAAGAGAAATGACTCAAGAAAGGAGGAAAGATGGGAGAGACTTGTTTTCTTCTTTAGATTTTAATGCATTTTCTAAAAAATAAATATTTACTATATTTGTGATCAGGAAAGAAGGAAAAAAAAACAGTTTAAAAAAAAGCAGCAACCAAAAAAAGTGATTGAATTAAGAACTGAAGTTGGTTCACAACGTGGACCTCGGTTGGGATTCAGCCACATGGCTCTGTTGGCAGACGGAAGGGCAGGTATCCTACTTCTGGGTGGGGGAGACATACTGGCAAGAGAAGGCAGAAACGTGGCATGGTTAAATCAATGACTTCCATGATGAGCTTTGACAGTTCCACACAACTTTCTGCAGTCATTCTCCCTGTCCTTTCCTGAGGCTGTGCTTTGCCATGATTCTGGTCTACATTTAGCAGATGTGTGATTTAACTCACTGAGTGTAGAATAAATGGATACACAGGATGAAGGATACAAGAGAGCAAATAAGAGCCTCCAATAGGGCAGAGGTTATAAGGGGCCTAAGAGATGGCTGGCTGGAGGCTGAGTGGTTTCTTGGGCCTGCCTGCAAGCTTGCACTCTGCTTCCTCAACTCACCCAGCTGGAGGGTTCCCCTAAGTAGACTCCATGAGAACACAATCTCTATACCGCTATTCATCAGTTCAGTTCAGTCCCTCAGTTGTGTCTGACTCTTTGCGACCCCATGAATCGCAGCACGCCAGGCCTCCCTGTCCATCACAAACTCCCGGAGTCTACCCAAACCCATGTCCATCGAGTCCGTGATGCCATCCAGCCATTCTCATCCTCTGTCATCCCCTTCTCCTCCTGCCCTCAATCCCTCCCAGCATCAGGGTCTTTTCCAATGAGTCAACTCTTCACATGAGGTGGCCAAAGTATTGGAGTTTCAGCTTCAGCATCAGTCCTTCCAATGAACACCCAGGACTGATCTCTTTTAGGATGGACTGGTTGGATCTCCTTGCAGTCCAAGGGACTCTCAAGAGTCTTCTCCAACACCACAGTTCAACATCAATTCCTCTGCACTCAGCTTTCTTCACAGTCCAACTCTCACATCCATACATGGCCACTGGAAAAACCACAGCCTTGACTAGATGGACCTTTGGCAGAGTAATGCCTCTGCTTTTTAATATGCTATCTAGGTTGGTCATAACTTTCCTTCCAAGGAGTAAG
This sequence comes from Dama dama, assembly GCF_033118175.1. Taxonomy (NCBI): domain Eukaryota; kingdom Metazoa; phylum Chordata; class Mammalia; order Artiodactyla; family Cervidae; genus Dama; species Dama dama. Next base: position 25,321,292 of record NC_083682.1, on the reverse strand, counting down.
CGTCTTTTCATTTCATGGCTGCAATCACCATCTGCAGTGATTTTGGAGCCCCAAAAAATAAAGTCAGCCACTGTTTCCCCATCTATTTTCCATGAAGTGATGGGACCAGATGCCATGATCTTAGTTTTCTGAATGTTGAGCTTTAAGCCAACTTTTTCACTCTCCTGTTTCACTTTCATCAAAAGGCTTTTTAGTTCCTCTTCACTTTCTGTCATAAGGGTGGTGTCATCTGCATATCTAGCAGTCCAGCTCCTCACCCTGGCCCTGCCTGGGATGGCACATGAACCCATGAGCCAGTGAATTGGCTAACTATGGTGGAGCATTCACAGCCATCAAGAAAGAGGAAGTTGTACCAAGAAGGCCTTTTGCTTTCTCTTGGGACTACAGAACTTCCCCAGGACATCTAATGCCAGATACACTTTCTACCTCTTTCCCTGGAAGGGCGCCGTAACATGGAGGCCTGGGCAGACAAGAGTCCAAATTTTAGTTCAGCCTCTCCTCAGTCATGTGATCCTGGGCAAGTTACTTAACCACTCTGGGCCCCTGGGTTCCTCATCTGTAAGGAGGGGTTTGTCTACCTCAAGCTGTCTTTGATAGAATGAAAAGAATACCCATTCACGGGGGCCTGGCCCTCTACAGGGGGCTTCCCTGGCGACTCAGACAGTAAAGAATCTGCCTGCAATGCAGGAGACTCAGGTTCGATCCCTGGGTTGGGAAGATCTATGAGGAGTAGGTAAATGGTAACTATTGCTCTTTTTCTTTCTCATTCTTTCTCTTCTTTCCTATTCTCAGAGAAGCTTGGCATCCAACAACAGCTTTTCTCTACCTGAACCCCAGAAAGCCCCCTGCCCTCTGGCCTTTCATACTCTGCTCTTGAAGCACACCACTTGTGTGCACAACGTGTCTTACCAGTTAGTGTGAGTCGGGACTCACACTTAGCCAGGGAGAGGAAGAAGACTGGGGGAGTTGACCTGATTCTGGGGCTGCCCAAGCCAGGTGGGCTCTTCTCTGCTCTCTGCTGCCCCCTTTTGGCTTAGAGCCTAAACAGCCACTGGGCAGCTTGGTCCACAGGGCTACACCTTCCACCGGGTAATGATAAAAAGGCTACTTCTGGTAGTTAAAAAACAAAACAAAATTAATAAACAAAAATCTCTGGAGACTTATAGACATGGGCTCCAGAGCCAGTCCTGCCTGCCATGCTTGGCTGCTTTGGGATGCTAACGGCTCAGGTGACCCTGTAATCTGAGGCTTTGAAATGAAGGGGAAACCAGGCCATGCTTTACCTACTGGGAGGGTCTTCAATACATTCGCCAGAGATGCTGAATTTCAACATGGTCTGCAAGAAACTAGCTGGACTGTGGCCTTTTCCTCTCTCTATTCTAGGACTGATGTCAAGCATTATCATCCAATCACTTCATTTCTTCCTACCTGAGAACAGAGCCTCAGCATCCTTCTTAACACATCTGCACACCAGGCAGACAGTCCCAGTCATTGATCAGAATTGGTGCACAAGATGAAGCTTGTTTTACCTCTTGGGGGTTGGAGCTCAAGAGGTGGGCCCTGCAGCCAGGAAGACATCAACCAAAACTTCCTGCTCTGTGCCTGCTTCTGCTTCAGCTTTCTCCAGTCAGTCTGGGTACATAATAGTTGTGATAATGCAGCACTGGGCTTCTGTTCTTGAAATATATTAGCTATTTTATTAGGAAATTTACTAAAGTCTCAGTAGGTTAAGATTTATAAGCATTACTGAGCCTTGGAATGGCAAGTAAGTGAGCATGTGGATATTAACTGATGTAACTTCCCCAGGATTTCTGATCACTCCCTTGAAGCAGCAAAACGGGACCACAAGATACCTGTTGCCTCCTGGTCGGGTGATGACAGCAGGCCAAAGATGAACCATAGGGCCAGAACCACAGTGTTCAACGTCTCAAAGCCTTCGAGGCTCCTAAGTTACAAGATCTGGGCTTTTGAATGTCAGATGTCTGAGTCCTACAGAAGTCAGGTTGTAAAGTTTATGCTGTAAATGACAGATCCGGAAGAAAATGTGACCAGTCCGAGGCACTCCTTACCACTCTGCAGGCGGGATCATTCCACACACCATTGTGAGAACAGAGAAGGAAAGCGGGGAGCGCAGATGAGGGGAGATCTCTGAGAAGAGGGTCTGTGCCCTGTCTACCCACCCCGATCCATGACCCAGGCCAGGCCCCAGGGGCAAGACAGGTCAGGCGTCTGAAAGCAGAGACCCTGGGGCTCACTTCGAGGTAAGCTGGGTTTTTCCCTCCCAGACCCTGAACAGAAGGGGAGAGTCAGTAGAAATGGTCACAAGAAATATAACCTGTGTTCCTCCACACCAGAGAGGCAGAAACCTAAAGTCAGGGAAATTTTATTCCATCTGGAGTTTCTCTTCTCCTCTATGTTTTTCATTTGTTTCGTTTTACTGTGGTTTGTAGGAGGGCCTCAAGACATGGGGGAAAGAAGTGGCTGGTCTCAATCACCACCGATCCCACTGTTCCCACCAGGATGTCCCCAGGCCCTGATAGTCTCTGGCTGTCTGTTCACAAGAATGTCTGCTCCAGGGGCCTTGACCCAAGGCCTACCAGGTCTCCCTGCCTGGCCCCCAGACCCACGTTCCACTGTTCGTGCTCTGTGTGAGCTTGTGAGGCCCCCAAGAGGCTGTCTCTGACCACTTCTACTTAATACCTACTCACAGGCAGTGTAAATTTAGGCAAATTACATAAATTATGTAACCTGTCCATGTCTTAATTTTCCCAACTGTAAAATGGGGAAAATAATAACATGCACCCCATGGGGCTGCTGGGATGAATTAACTCATGTTAAATGTCTAGAACACTATAAATGGGTTTGTTCACATTATTACTTGCTACTACTAGTAAAGGAGTGAATGATAGACGTCTCCATATACAAACACCAAATATGTCGTATTTGCCACAGGCATTCGGATATGCCGTCCCGGTGGGGGAGAAAGGGTGAGGTTACAGCTAGGGCTTTGGGGATAGCACATCACAAGCCTGGAAAGTGCTGATATTTCAAAGCAGATTCAACAGAAGAGCCCTGGTGGCACCTCTGTGCCAGGCCTGGTCCCTGTGGTTGCTGAATGGCAGAGAACCTGAGATCTGTGGGTGAAAGGGCAGGTGGCCAAGGCAGCAAGTGGTGGGGGAGAAGAAAAGGGGAGGGACCTCCAGAGCCTCAGGACACTGGCTCTCTAATCAACCAATGTTAAAACCTTTCACTCTTTTCACAACCAGTATGGCCTTACCAAGACAATTGCTTCTTGGATGGAAAGCTATGACATACCTTAGACAGGGTATTAAAAGGCAAAGACACAGCTCAAATGCCAGATGCCCTGGCCACGGGCTGGGCAAGCATCTCTCCACCATAGAGGGAAGACGCTTGACCAGTTTCACTCATCCACTCCTCCTGTCTCCAGTCCAGCAGATCAACACAAGACCACCCCCTAAGCTCTCAATTGCTCTCACCCAATAAGCCAGCTGCAACTAACAAGAATACTTTTCAGGTGCTCAAAAGACCTGTATCTGTGGTACCCAGGGAAGAAAAAAAAGATTCCTTCTTGTTTGTCTCCTAAAATGTACTTTTCAAAGCCCCCCCCCAAAAAAAAGGAGGAAAAGGAGAAAAAGCAAGGCACAGAGTAAAACCATTTGTACTGGTCAAACATGCAAAACTACACACCCAAAGGAAAGGAGGAAATTGAAAATTAACTTTGGTTCCCTGGTTTGTGTTCTTCCTGCCTGCAACTTGCTAAGAAGAATCTCCACTTGCACCGGGCTGTGTCTGCTCATGGTGACATCTGTCAACCTAGGAGTTTAATTGTTGATAATAGCATTCCCCTCTTATTCAGGCACCACACAAATAGCATAAATATGATTTAACCACCCTTGCCAGAAATCACAAATTTGCGTCGTGCATGCTGAACACTAAGGCTGATTAGCGCAAAATTTAATTTTCGTTAATATCAGCCCAAGACAAGTAGAGCATGAAATTAACCTGATGTGTTAATATTGTGCTTCACAGTTCCAACTGCATCCTGTAGACGCTCTCACTGGAGACAGGTGCCACTCTGCGTGGGGAAGAACTCTAGCAATCGGTACCGTCTGGGAGGCAGAATGAGCTGGCCCAGGAGGCAGGGCTCCCTGAGCTGCAGGAGTTCAAGAAGGCACTGGATGATAACTCGGTGAGGCGCTGACGGCAAGTGGATATGACCGTGGGAATTAAGGCCTATTCGCCTCTGTGCCTGGGTGGGTGTTCAGTCGCTCAGTCGCGTCAGACTCTTTGCGATCCCATGGCTCCTCTGTCTGTGGCATTTTCTAGGCAAGGATACTGGAGTCGGTTGCCATTTCCTCCTCCAGGGGATCTTCCTGACCCGGGGATCTAACTCACGTCTCTTGTACCTCCTGCGTTGGCAGGTGGATTCTTGACCACTGAGCCATCAAGGAAGCCCATATTCTCCTCTGTGGTCCTCTCCAATCCTCAGGTTCTGGGGATTTTAAATCCTAAGAAGACTTCCACAAGTCCGATGTTTTTCTAAGATAGGGGTTGAAAAACTATAGTCTGTGGGCTAAATTCAGTGCATTGCCTTTTTGGCACAGCCCATGAGCTAAGAATAATTTTTACATTTTAAACAGAAGAATAATATGTTACGATGTGAAAACTGGAAGTGTCCATAAAGTTTGATAGGCCCCCAACCAGGCTGTTTGTTTTGTATTGTTTATAGCTGCTTTGGCGCTATGACAGCAGAGCTGAGTGGATGCAATGGAGACCATATGAACTGGAAAGCGCTAAATATTTACAGTCTGGCGCATTACTGGCAAAGGTTGCCAACCCTTGATCTGAGACACTAGTAATTTTCAAATGGGCTCTTTGAAGAAGGGACAAGGATATCAGGAAGTGGGACTCTTAGCAAATTTCAATTACACAATTCAGTGTTACCAACTATAATTGCCACATATCAACATATTAGATCCTCAGATCTAACTCATCTTATAGCTGAAAGTTTGTACCCTTTTATTTCTCCCACCATCTAACCCCTGGCAACCTGTTTTCTATTCTCTGTTTCTATGAGTTTGATTTTTTTTTTTTAAGATTCCACATATAAGGGGTGTCACACAGTATTTGTCTTTCTCTGTCTGGCTTATTTCACTTTAGCCAATTCATCTTTTTATCCTTCATGTACTAGGTCAAAATTTGTATTACATGACCCCACCTTCCAGTCTGGCCAATGGTGGTCAAATACAACCATTTGACCATAAGTAAGGTAAACTATAGACCAACTACCAACTGATATCACTTTGCATGAAACAAATGAACTGGACCAAGCAGATGTCCTTGCTCAGAAATTAAAGCAACAAAAGAAAAGAGAATAACACAGTCTCCAAAGGGAGCAAATAATGAAAAGTGGGAATGGCTATGGTAAGTCAAAACAAGCCAAAGATATGAGAAATTATAAGAAGCAGAAATGATAGATAATACAGGGCCAGGGTTGGCGTGGGGGCAGCGGGGAAGCCAGCTGAAACGGGGAAGCCAGCGGGGAAGCCAGCCAGAAAGAAGCAGGTATTATGAGAATAGCATGAACCAGGGCTCAGAGCCGAAGGCCGTGTTCTGGGATCACTAGCATAGCCTTGGATCCAGAACCACCCTCTAAGACCCCAGCTCCACAAAGCCTTGGGATAGAGCCTATTCTTGAATCTTCATGATACTCTATCTCCCTTTTCTCATAAGTACCCTTAGCATAAACCCTTCTTCACCTTAGTTGAACTAACCTAAGTGGACCCCTGCTTCTTGCAAGCAAAACCATGCAACTGTCATGCCTGGTAAGTAGTATTAGTGGTGGGCTGGTAAATGATTAACAAACTCTCTGGGGATAAAAAGCCCCAACTTGAAGTGCTTGCCAATACATGTGGTGTAAAATACTCCTATCATGGCCATTTTTAAGCTACCAACGTGACATCACTGAACAGAGATGGGAAGATCCGTGCACCATTATATAGTATTTTCACTACACATATACAATCAATGTAAATAACCTAAAGAACTTAGATAGCAGTAAAATAATTAGTTCATTATGTATGCTCAATGTGAGTACAATTGAGTATTTGTTACCTTTGTTTCTAACATAATTTATTTAGCTGTAAATAAAGAAAGTCGAGCCTAAAGGAAATCAGCTCAGAATATTCGTTGGATGGACTGATGCAGCAGCTGCAGCTCCAATATTTTAGCCATCTGATGAAAAGAACTGACTCATTGGAAAAGACCCTGATGCTGGGAAAGACTGAAGGCAGGAGAAGGGGATGACAGAGGATGAGATGGTTGGATGGCATCACCGACTCAACGGACATGAGTTTGAGCAAGCTCCAGGAGTGGGTGACGGACAGGAAAGCCTGGCATGCTGCAGTCCATGGGGTTGCAAACAGTTGGACATGACTGAGCGACTGAACTGATTTAGCAGTAAGTCTAAGCTGTAAAGTCTACATAATATTGGGCTTCCCTGGTGGCTCAGTGGTAAAGAATCTGGCTGCAAATGCAGGAGACACAGGTTCTATCCCTGGGTCGGGAAGATGCCCTGGAGAAAAAAATGGCAGCCCACTCCAGTGTTCTTGCCTGGGAAATCCCATGGACAGAGGAGTCTGGCAGGCTACAGTCCCTGAGGTCACAAAAGAGTTGGTCTCTAGTTGCTAAGACACGATTTAGCAACTAAACAACAATAACAAAGTCTATATAATTTTTTCTACAATGGTTGCATTTAATAACTAGCTTGTAAAATTCAGAAAACTAAGATCATGGCATCTGGTCCCATCACTTCATGGGAAATAGATGGGGAGACAGTGGAAACAATGTCAGACTTTAATTTTTTGGGCTCCAAAATCACTGCAGATGGTGACTGCAGCCATGAAATTAAAAGACGCTTACTCCTTGGAAGGAAAGTTATGACCAACCTGGATAGCATATTAAAAAGCAGAGACATTACATTGCCAACAAAGGTCCGTCTAGTCAAGGCTATGGTTTTTCCAGTGGTCATGTATGGATGTGAGAGTTGGACAGTGAGGAAAGCTGAGCACCAAAAAATTGATGCTTTTGAACTGTGGTGTTGGAGAAGACTCTTGAGAGTCCCTTGGACTGCAAGGAGATCCACCCAGTCCATTCTAAAGGAGATCAGTCCTGGGTGTTCATTGGAAGGACTGATGCTGAAGCTGAAACTCCAATACTTTGTCCACCTCATGCGAAGAGTTGACTCATTAGAAAAGACCCTGATGCTGGGAGGGGTTGGGGGCAGGAGGAGAAGGGGACGACAGAGGATGAGATGGTTGGATGGCATCACTGACTCAACAGACATGGGTTTGAGTAAACTCCAGGAGTTTGTGATGGACAGGGAGGCTTGGAGTGCTGCAATTCATGGGGTTGCAAAGAGCCAGACATGACTGAGCGACTGAACTGAACTGAAAACTCCTGAAAACTGACCAAAGAAGTCAGCTCTAGCACACCACTGAAGTAGATGCTCACTAAATGCTTGCCTTCTGCGTTAAATGCATTATGAACATGCTCCTCCCTGTGTGGGGTCAGCTGCCTGGCTCCTAAGCCAGGGCATATCCAAATACAAGCAAAACAAATCATGTGATGAAAGTCTTGTACTCAATTTTCCACTGTAGATTTCCACTGGTGATATTCTAAACCATGGAAATAGACATGTCATGGCTATATTTACCCAGACAAAAGTGTCTCAGCTTTTCGGTTTGGGAGTCTGGTTTGTTTTGGTCTAACAACAGATCCAAGCAAGCATGTAGTATGTTAAGCAGGGAAACTTTTTACTCACCGAGGTGGTTACTGGGTCAAAAATCCAGCAAATATCCAAACCTCTTCCATATGCCTACCACTGTACTGGGCGCCATGGTCATGTAAACATGGTAAGAGCTTTACTTTCCGCCCTTCAAGGGCTCTCAACAACAATGATGCTGATGATGAGAGCTGACATTTATTAAGTGCTCTCTGTATAAAAATTTCTTTTTTAAGTGCTTTTTGTAAATAAATCCAGCTAATCCTCACAACAACCCTATGTAGCAGGTGCTATCATCTTCCCAATCTTAAAGATAAGAAAGATGAGGCATGGAGAGCGTAAGTTGGAGCTTAAGGTTAAAATATGAACCCAGGGATTCAACCCAGAGACCACGCTGCCAACCGCTGGGCCACCTCACCTCAGGACAGTAAGATACAAGTGGTGTTGTAAAAGTAAATAAGCGAGACGTTGGGAGGCTATGTATATAAATACATTAGGATCAGAGAAGGAAGAGAAAGATCACGAAGAGCATGAGAACACTTTTAGGGTGATGGCTATGTGCCCCATCTTGAGTGTATATTGATGATATCACCAGTATATATTATAAGTCTATATGTCAAAACTTTTCAAATTGTACATTTTCAGTATGTACAGTACATTGTATGTCAGTTATATAGCTCAACAGTGTTGCTTCTTAAACTGAAAAAAAGAAAAGCTACATACCATATGATTCAATTTATATGACATTCTGAAAAAGGCAAAAGAGAGGCAAAGAAAAAAAGATCAACAGTTGCCAGGGGCTGGGATAGGGGAAAGGAGTGAGGACAAAGGAGCATGAGGGAATTTGGAGGGGGGAGGGTACCTTGGTGGTCTTTCTCCCCAAAACCCAGAACCCTAGTCTCACTGTGAGAAAAACATCAGACAAACCCAACCTGGGGAACATTCTGTTAAATACCGGTACTCCTCAAAACTGTCAAGGTCATCAAAACAAAGGAGGGGCAAGACTGAGAAGTTGTCCCAGACCAGAGGAGACTAAAGAGACACAACAACTAAATACAATATGATATCCTGAGTGGGATTCTGCAACAGAAAAAGAACATTGGTGGAAAAACTAGTAAAATCTGCAAAAAGACTGAAGTTTCATTAGCAACAGTGATGTACCATTGCCAATACCTTAGTTTTGATGAAAGTAGCACAGTGATGTAAGATGTTACCAAGGGGGAAAATGAGGAGAGGAGGAGATGACAACTCTTTGTACCATCTTTGCAACTTTTCTGTAACACTGAAATCATTTCAAAATAAAGTTTGGGTTTTTTGTTTTGTTTTTTTTTTTAATCTTAGTGGAGGCCCTAGGTGCTTTTGTGCATCCTATTGAATCTTCTCCTAAGAAGTAAAGAGTATATTTCATTTTTTAGCCAAGACTTAATTTCCAAGCCAAGGGCAAGAACTTCCCCACTTTGACTCACAACACCCTACACTGGGCAGCCTGGAGGGGCGAGTCATCCAACCCTTCCCCCACTAGAGCCTTTTCCCCATCAGCAGCACCAGCCACAGCCTGAACTCAGTGAAGGCATCCTGGTCACGGATGGACCCGGACAGCTAAGGGGCAGAAGGCACCGGCAGCCTCGGCCACTGCTCTCTTGAAGCCCCGCTGGTTAGATGGGCTCTGGGCAGGACCACTGCTGGGCGGGAGGGTGGGGAGGGGTGCCCCCTCTGAGGCCTGGGTATTTCCAGGGCTCCCTGCAACAAAGTGTGTGTGCGTGCGTGCATGTGTGTGCATACGCAAGAATGAGAGACAGACAGGGAGACAAACTGAACCGAGCAATGAGGAGGGGGTTAGGGTGAGTGACCTGAAACAGGCTCCAGGAAAGAATCTCTCAGCAGGGGCGCAGCGAGTCCTTTTGGAAACCAATGAAGCAAGAAAGTGGTGTTGACCAAGCTATTGTGCAGACCGTTTTCACTGTGTGTGAATAAATGAAAGGCTGACCCATCCTCCTAGGGACTAATGGTCTCCTGTTTCCCTGCGCGCCCCACCCCCAGCCTCTGTCAGCACCCATGACCCCTCTCCATGCTCCTTCCTCTGGCAGACTTTCCTTTCCTCCTCCTTCTCCTCTCGGTCTCGTTTCAGGGATTATTCTTCTTCCCCAATGCAGCCACTCACACTGAAGCCTTAGCCCTCCCCCCGCCACCCCCACTGTGGGGAAGGGGGGACAACCCTGCCCACAGTCACAGGCAGGGCCCAGGTGGCCCTCCCCCACCCCCTGAGGTGCTTCTGCAGAGTCTGCACAGGGCATCCGGGTAAAGACCAGAATCCCAGCATCCTTCATCCAGAGAGACGCTGACACCTCCATTCGTCAAATGACTTCAGAGAAAGTGGGGTTGTATGCAGTGTTGGACAGGGTCGGACAGGGTCTGGTCAGAAAGCAGAACCCACATCAGAGGCAATGTAGTATAATTGTTCAAAATATATTGTGGGAATCAACTCACTATATACATATATACATACATATATATATATATATATGTCAAATACTACATTGTACACCTTGTGTGTGCTATGTGTTCAGTCATGTCTGACTCTCTGTGACCCCCTGGACTGTAGTTCCCCTGGCTCCTCTGTCCATGGAATTTTCCAGGCAAGAATACTGGAGTGGGATGCCATTTACTTTTCCAGGGGATCTTCCTGACTCAGGGATTGAAACCGCATCTCTTGCGTCCCCTGCATTGGCAAGCGGATTCTTTACCACTGAGTCACCTGAGAAGACCCTTGTACCTTAGCCTTAAACAGTCTTACAAACGTTTTGTGTACCAAGAACTAGAGAACTAAAAATGCGAAGAGAGAATGTAGAGGTTCCTGCATGCAGGAAGCAGCTATTGCACCATGGCTGGAGGAAGGAATGAAGGGAAGACTTTGGGGCTGCTAGGACCTAGAAACACTGAGGAGACCCCTACAGAGATGGAAACCAGGCCTCCAAGGAAGGCATGCCAAAGAGCCAGGGCTGGGATCTCCAAGAAGGGACAATGAGGTTAGTTTTAAGAGTGAGAAAAAAAAGGAAAACCAGAGTCAGCTGCCATATTGAAATCAGCTGCCACTGCCTAGGTAAGTCAGGTGATGCTGGCAGAAAGTGAAGTGAAAGTTGCTCAGTCGCGTCCGACTCTTTGCAACCCCATGGACTATTCAGTCCATGGAATTCTCTAGGCCAGAACACTGAAGTGGGTAGCCTTTCAGAAACTGAAATCAAATAGGCAGAAGTACATCTTCTTTCCCTGCTCTAGCCTTCCAGTCTCCATCTAGCACTCCCTACTGGCGAAGCCTAAAATGCAGCCAGCTGGCAAAGAAGATAGAGCTTTGCAGACCCAGCCCCAAACCCAGCATCACAAAGCAAGTAGGTGTGAATCTGAGACACAATAGCCTAACAATAGAAACATAAGAAAGTAGAAATATGAATTTATAATTTACCAAATGATTATCCATAGATAGACTGTGTGATTGTACACATATGTGTGAGTGTATGGATGAAATAAGCATCTCTGAATATATGTCATATTTGCTGGAGGCTCCTGATTTCTAATAGCTATATCTAATATTTACTAGGAGGTTGCCAGGTATGAGGCAGGTACTAAGCTCTCCACATCAGCGATCTAATCTAGCACTCATAAAAACACGAGTGTAGATGCCAAAAGAATTTTAATTTTAAAGATGTGGAAATTAAGGTTTAGAGATGTTAAGTAGCTTGCTTATGATGCTCAGAAAGTAGTGGATCTAAGACCAGAGACCATAAAGTTCATGTGTAGACTTTGCATCATGTGCGTGCGGGCTAAGTCGCTTCAGTCGTGTCCGACTCTGTGACCCCATGGACTATAGCCCGCCATGCTCCTCTGTCCAAGGGATTCTCCAAGCAAGAGTACTGGAGTGGATTGCCATGCCCTCCTCCAGGGGATCTTCCCAACCCAGAGATCGAACCCACATCTCCTGCATCTTCTGCATTGCGATTCTTTACCGCTGAGCCACCGGGGAAGTCCAGTCTTTGCATCACCTCTTATCTACTGGACACCATAACTAAAAAGTCTTCCATATTCTCTCCTTCCACGAACATTGTCAAGATCTCATCCAGCAAAAGGGCTAACAGATCCTCAATGCTCTCTGCTCATATGCACTGTACAATTCCAACCCCATGGTATATAAAAACACAGTAATAATTCATGCATCGTATTAAAGCACATACACACAACCACAAAACCAAAAGCAGAAAAGAGTGCCCACATTCCAATGTAATATTGTAATATTATATTATTAATAATTAATATTATATATTCTACATTGATGTGATATTAATATGCAATAGTAAAGCTATGATGTAGAAATACATGGACTGACATGGAGAGATAATAATAGCTAACATTTAATGAGAGGTTCTCATGCACCAGGCACTATAATACGAGCTTTTCTGTATTAACATATTTAATTCTCCCAACTCTGTGCAGTAGATTCCATCACTATTCTGTTCATTTTAAAGATGAGGAAACTGAGGCACCAGAGAGGTTATATTAACTGGTCCAAGGTCGTGTTACTAATGGGCTTCCCTTGTGGCTCAGCTGGCAAAGAATCTGCCTGCAATGTGGGAGACCTGGGTTCAGTCCCTGGGTTGGGAAGATCCCCTGGAGAAGGGAAAGGCTACCCGCCCCAGTATTCTGGCCTGGAGAATTCCATGGACTGTATAGTCCATGGGGTCGCAAGGAGTCAGACACCAATGAGTGATGTTCACTTTCACTTTCAAGTAATTGATCAAGTCAGTATTGGAAACAAGGTAGTCAGGGTACAGAGCACATAATGTTGACACCACACTATTCTGACTCTTAACAAAGTGTAAAAATCTTCATTACATAGCATTCATTATAAAGAAATCAGGTTACAGGTTAGTGTGTATAGTATTTTTCAACATATCTATGTTTTAGACCACAAGGGAAAGTCTGGAAGTGTTTATAATAAAATATTAACACTGGTTATCTCAGGGCAGTAGTTTGATATTTTGCTTTCTTATTTTTAAATAACTGTATGTTGTGTTTTTTCTACAATAAACATGTTCATTTCTAAAAAGTATTTTAAGAATTTTTTTAAAGAAATGAGGGTCATTTCGGGGGAAATTATCTGACAATTTGAAAATCTTTCTAATATTCTGGGTGGTTAAGAAAAAGAAATTTGTGTTCCCAATAGACGGGTACAACAGAAAAGGGATTCAAAAGCATCTACTTCATCCTGGCAAGGTGATAAAATGCTCCCTGACAATCATCTAAGAGTCAAGTCCCAAGCATTGTTTTAAGAGGGTTCCCTTCTCCACTGCACTGTAAGGAGGGTTTGCAAATTGACAGAACATAAGCGTGGTTATGCCTCTTTGAAACTCATGCCGCCTAGATTCTAATCAAGATGACCTGGTCCCTCTGAATGCCTGACATTTGCACGCCGGTAGCGTTGTTGTGGTAGCTGCGATGTTATCCCTTTGCATCGAAAGTATTCTCTCCAATTTCCCCAAGCCATGTGTTGCCTTGGAAACATCATGATTCTTATAGAGATCTAAGCAAAGGGAAATAATAAAAATAATAAAATCTTACAGTTGAAGTCTATCTTTCATGCCACCAAGCCGCGTTGCTAAACCTTTCCTCTAGATAAAAAGGCAGACAGGCAGAGTGGCGGCTCACACCATGTGTCACCCTGATAATTAACAATTAGAAAAAACACACTGATGGCTGCTCTCCAAATAATTCAGGTCAAAGTAGTTTTCCACCTGAATTAAGCAGATTGCCAAGGCCAACAATTTCATGAACAGGAAGATTTAGTCCCATCTCTAAAGACACTGGCATGAAAGAGGCCCCTGAGCTGGGAAGCAACAAAGCCTCTTGCCATCGCGGCATCAATTCACGTGAGAGGCAGGTCTGACGTAATCCCAGGAACCTTCCCTTTGGAGCAGCAGTTAGCAATCTTCTCTGTCAAGGGCCAGACAGCAAAAGTGGTTCAGCTTTGCAGGCCATGTGATCTTTGTCTCAACTGCTCAACGACCGCTGTGAGGTAAAAAGCAGCCGTAGATAATAAAGAAAAGAATGAGCATGGCTGTGTTCCAATAAAACTTTATTTCTAAAAACAGATGGTAGGGGCTTCCCTGGCGGCTCAGTGGGAAAGAATCCACCTGCCAATTCAGGAGACACGGGTTTGATTCCTGATCCGGGAGGACCCCACGTGCCGCGGGGCAGCTGAGTCCCTGCGCCATAGCTATTGAGCCTGTGCTCTAGAGCCCAGGAGACCCAACTACTGAGCCTGCATGCTGCACCTACTGAAGTCTGGTGCCCTAGAGCCTATGCGTCTCAGCACGAGAGGCCACTGCAATGAGAAGCTTGCACTGCAACGAGAGAGTGACCCCTGCCAGACACAACTAGAGAAAAGCCCTTGCAGCAACCAAGACCCAGTATAGCCAAAAACAAACAAGGAAATAAAAGCAGGTGGCGGGCTAGGTTTGACCCATGGCCATAGTTCACAGACCCTTGCTCTAAAGTGTTAGCCTGAGAATCCTCAAGTGCCTCTGAAAGAGTCAAGGATCTCCTCCACTCAGGAGAACTGGAAAGTTGGCCAAGTTGTTCTCAAACTCACTTCTTATTAATAGACATGGGTTTCATTCCTTCAGTGAGTCAGGCTCTGGCTGAAACCCTGTGAATCAGAAGTAGAAAAGCAAATCAAGTCATTTGACAGAGGAGGACATCCTAAGCCAGGAAACAAAAAACAAACTTCCTGGTAACGATGAGTGACATAAAGATGACAAATACAGGTAATGCTTTCCTTGGTGGGAGAGGGGATGAGGAGGCCAGGGAAGGCCGCTGAGGCAGGTGCTTCTGAGCTCACACTGGAATGAAGAGAAGCAGCTATAAATGCATCGACCTGGGCAAAAAGTAGGCTAGCAGGTGGAGACAAGGCAAACAGAAAGCCCAGTGGCTGGAACAGGCCTCGTGGGTTCGAGGAACAGAAAGGCCTGTCTAGTTAGAACATAATGAATAGGGGAGAGTATGGTCTGAGATGAGGCTGAAGAGGTGGTCCAGGGTGGAGGCAGGCAGGGCCTTCTGAACCACACGGCCTCACCCTGACCTCACCTTCTGCCACCATCCAGCAGTCCTGAATCTCATTGTAACCTCACCTGGGCACTCCCAGGCCCTGGAGCTTCCTCGGCTCCCCTGATTCCATCAGGTATAGCTAGTCCTGGAGGTATTCTAAAGGTAGATGGAACAGGTCCCCCCTTCCAAGGGGGAGAAAAAAAAAACTTTTCACTGGAGCCAACAGAAAACAGATTAAAGTAAATTCAGGCAACTAAGAGATTTTAGGCACCTGATCAGTCTTCTTAGCATCCCTCTTTCTTAAAATCAGTGCTCAGACCAAGAAGAATAAGAAGTGACTGGCTGGATACTTCAGGGCTATGTTCAAAAGAAAAAAGAACTCCTTAACTTCTTTAGGTCTGTCAAGGACAACAATCTTCAAACTAGAAAACATAGAATAAACATGTTTAGAAAGACAATGAAACACAAGGCAATGAGAACTAGCAAGACCGTCTTAAGCTATTTTGGATGGATGAGCCAAGCCCACACCAATAAATCCAGGGTGGGAGGCATCTGAGACTAGTGTGATAATGAACTGGAATCTGTGAGATCGAGAGAGGAGCCAGAAAAGGTAATGATGCTCTTTTCAGAAAAGCTAAAGAGGCATATTCCAAAAGCCACAACCCATGAATATCAGTCCCTAGAAAAATCCTATAAGGAATAAGCAAATAATAACATTTCATGAGCAAGAGGGAAATGGTGAGCATGACAACCAGCAGGGGTTGCTAGGAACAAATCTCACAGGGTCACCCTCATTTCTTTCTTTGATAGGATGCTTACATTCAACAAATATTTATTACACAACAACTAAATTCTCATACCAGGGCAATGGCAGTAAGCAAGACAGACACAGTGTATGTGTACTTGTGTGGAGGTCTTTGGGAATATGCCACCGGCTAGCCCCTTGATCCTATTCCGTTCAACATCACTAAGTAGGTGAAGATATGAAAGGCGTGACTATATGCCTGACTATATTGCATGCATCACACAATGGAGTCTAAAATGGGCTGAAGCCAATGAAAAGAAACTGAATATGAATAAATGTTGAACATTGCACAACTCTAATAGCACAGGTTGTAGAGTTCTAGTTAAAAGTTGTCAATGGATCACAGACACATCTCCTTTCCCTCTCAAGCAAAGAGAATGAGGAACAGAGCCATCAGTGAATGAGAGATTTCAGCAAATTTTAAGAAGAAAAACTTTTGAAAGAGTTGATGAACGCTGTGGCAGGGCAGAGAAAGGCACAAATTAAAACGCTTGCAGTGACTTCCCTGGTGGTCCAGTGGTTAAGACTTCGCCTTTCAATGCAGCGGGTATGGGTTCAATACCTGGTCAGGAAACTAAGATCCCACATTCTTCGTGGCCAAAAAGCCAAAAACATAAAACAGAAGCAATGTTATAACAAATTCAATAAAAAGTTTTAAAATAGCCCACATCAAAAAAAATCTTTAAAAAAATGAAACTTAAGAAATAAAATGTTTGCAGAGGAGGCGAAGGCAAAAAGATTTCCAGTTTGCCTTCCAGAACCTTGGAGATGCCCAAGACTTGACCCAAACTGCCAAGGAGAGGGGCAGGGGCAGTACAGAGCTGCAGGCCATCTGTATCAGAACACTGGGATCCCTAGTCTTTCTTTCCCACCAGATACACAGAACACCAGATGGCTCTAAAGGTAAAGAACCTGTCTGCCAATGCAAGAGATACAGGAGATGCAGGTTCAATCCCTGGGTCAGGAAGATGCCCTGGAGAAGGAAATGGCAACCCACTCCAGTATTTTTGCCTGGGAAATCCCATGGACAGAGGAGCCTGGCGGGCTATAGTCCATGGGGTCACAAAGAGTCGGACACGACTGAAGTGACTTAGCACACATGAAGCATGCAGGACATCAGCAACTAGATAGGCACACAGCCCTCACGCATCACCACTCTTCCCTGGGGAGGATATCAGGAGGTTCTTCTCTCGATAATCTGAACAGTCCCAAAGAAAAGAATGTCACATCCTGATATTTGGCTTTTCCCCAAGTGCCACCTGCCACCCCATCACAGGAGTGAAATTTACCAAATGACAAACCCCTACATCCATACTCATACACAGAGCCCCCCATCAGCTTTTTAATCCTATTATTAGATAGGAATGGACCACCCTACCAGGATCTCTGATGAGAATTATCAATGTGAAGAGAGGCCAAATTCAATCAATAGAAAAAAAGGAAACATCAACATAACACAGGAAGTAAAGATTCAGTTAAAAAAAATAAAAGTACAATTAGTCAGTTCCCTGAAAAAAAGAAAAACTGATACTGCATACAAAAAAATAAGAGATTACAGGAAAGAAGTAATCATAAGATTTTGAAATTAAAAAAAAACATAATAGTATACATAAATAGTGATAGTCTACATAAATAAATGATAGAGTGGGAAGAAAAAATTAAAGAATCTTATATGAGGTAGAAAAAAGGAAAGGGACTGAAAATGTAGAGACAGAATATAAGATCCAACATATGAAGCAGGAGGCCCAAAATTCACCTGCTGAGGAATCCAGAAAAAGAGAACAGAGGAAAAAGAGAGGGAAGACATATGAATGAATGAGTCTCCAGGTTGAAGGACCCATTGTGCGCCCAGTGCAATGAGTGACAAAAGTTCTCATTAAGTCTTCATGTGCTGAAATTCTGAACCCTAAGGATAAAGAGAAAACCCAAAACGTGTCAGAAAGAAAAAGAGATTACTTAGAAAATTTCAGCAGCAGACTGACAAAGGACTTCTCAAGAATATAGTAACTACAACAGTGCTTCTCAAAATATGGGGTGAAGGACTTTATTTCAATCTGTCATTGACTGCCACTTTTATAAAATCGAGTAGAAAAGAACTAGTAGGAAAAAGAAATTCAAAAAAGACATACAAATTAAAATCCACCAACACTTATTATCAGCTTTGATAAATATATAAAGATACAGTCAAATCAGTATAAATGTTTTAGAATGCTTACTCTCAATTTCTGCATTCATTTCATCCCAAATGAATGACAAATAATTTTCAGAAAGACACTCGTACACAGACCCCACTTTAAGCAGCAAAGCAGTAGAAGAAATGCATTTAAGATTTGAGGTGTCAGCCCAGAAGTGAGCCCCAAGCTATCAATCGTGATGAGAGCAGAATAATGGAATATTGAGGTTTGCAAAAGTGAAGACAATTTATCTTCCTGACTCCTTTCCCAGGAAGTACTAAGAGATGTTCAAGCAAAATGAAATGAGTAAATCAGAAAAGTTTAAGACAAGTCAAGAGGAATGAAACGATGGAGTCCCTGTCTCTCCATTTCAACCTGGACCTCTGATGGGAGAGGTCCCCTTGTGACACACTCCTTCCTCCCTGCCTTTGAACAGGTATCTCCCGCAGCTTCTCACGTTTAAACCCACAGGTGTATCCCTGCAACAGGGCTGACATATATGTGCACTCGTCAGAAAAACTACCACACCCAGGCAAAGAAAGTGCCACAAAAAAGGAAAGACTTGGCTTCTCCCTTGTCCGCTGGGCCTCTCCTATCTGCGTGAGCCCACCTAGGGGTTCCAGTGGGCCCCAGCCCTCCCACTATAATCCTGGCTTCCCTTTGAGACTGTCAGAGGACATCTGCAGAAAGGGAATGAGGTTCCCAGCTTGGAGCCTGCTCCCTTCTAATGTCTGCTGAGGCCTGTTTCACTCTTTCCTTTCCACTCTTGGAGAACAATGAAAACCCTAAAATATTTGCATTCCGTTCAAGTATCCCTGCTGCTAAAATCATTTTCTTGTGTGCTTTTTGAGCAAGGGGCGGGGGGGGGGGGGGGGGGGGACCAAATTAATTGCTTGGCAACAAAAATCTAATTAATCAAAAACGGTTCCTAGTCATTCAGAGCCTCTGCATTCCATGGAAACAGCAGCCAAAAGAGACAGGAACACTAAGCCTGGTAGTCAAAACAATCAGGTACTTCTTAAGACATCAATTTTTATGAATGTGCCAATGGCTGGAGGGGTAGCATAAGAATATGAGCAGGAGCTTTGGGGGAGCCTGAGCTGTGCTCGAATCCCAGCTCTGCTATTTCCCGCTGCATAACCTTAATTAAGCAAGGTACTTTGTCCCTTCGGTCCTCAATTTTCCCATCTGTAAAATGAGGATGATAATCATCTCATAAGGTCAGTGAGTGGCTGGTTGACATGATGTCTGTAAAACCTTTATAGTGTTTGTTTGGAAAATACCAAGTGTGAGTGATGGTTTACATCACTTTCAGAAATACATACTAAAGAATAAGAGCTGTTTGAAAACAACTATCTGTTAGAATGTTCACCATGCTGTTAGCTCTAACAGAAAAAAGGAACCTGTATAAATTCCTAAATTTATTTTACGAATTGGTAAAATAAACGATGGTACACCAATAAAATGACTAATCACCCTTCCAAGTGGATGTCAAAGGAAAATGTTTATTGATGAAAATATGGGGATGGGGGTGGCAAGGTGTAGGAAGTCAGTTACCAGTTTATAAAGTATAAGCTGTATCTATTTTGTTTAAAATACTTTCTAACTCTGTGTGTGTATGTATATATAAATATTTATATATATATATGCACACATATATAAATATTTCTGGAATTATGATCAGAAATTTTTTGAGCATTTATTTTCTCCTTTTGACTTTCTGTATTTCAAATTTTCACCTTAAAAGGTGGGGACCTCCCTGGTGGTGCACTGGATAAGAATCTGCCTGCCAGTGCAGGGGACATGGGTTTGATCCCTTGTCGGGGAGATTCCACAGGCTGTCGAGCAGCTAAGCCTGTGTGCCACGACTCCTGAGCCATAGCTCTAGGGTCCGCATGCAGCAGCCGCTGAGCCTGCGGACTGCGACTCCTGAAACCCGTGCGCCCTAGAGCCCATGCTCCACAGCAAGGGAAGCCGCCACGATGAGAAGCCCGTGCTCTACAGTGAGGAGTGGGCCCCACTCACTGCAACTAGAGAAAGCCCACACGCAGCAACGAAGACCCAGTGCAACCAAAAATAAATTTAAAAAAATTAAAAGGTGTAATCTGGCTTCTTTGGGGAAAACCCCAGCTGCTTGTCCTCCTACATGACAGCACGTGGCTGTGGCTGAGGGGGGCCTGCACACTTTGGAAAGAGGCAGGCACCTGAGTTCTCCGGTCCCTACCAAGCCTGCTACACCCATGGATGGTATCTGGCCGCTGAATTATTTGAGTTTTCAACCTCTACCTTCAGAATGCTACAGCTAAGAAGACTCAGTCAGAAGGGAGCCTGGAGAACCCCCAAATATTCCATAAGCAACTGCCTTCTCTACTTGTGTTCGACTCCAGTCCTGATTCTAGTGTCTGCATTGGCAAAGAGCTGCCTCATGGATTGAGGGAACTTCCTTTCTCGCTGACATCCACCCACTTAATTATCCTAGTTCTGAAAGGCCCAGTGATCAGTCAACTGCTGCGAAGTTAAGGTTTGGGCCAAGAATTTTCTCCATCCTTCACCTCAACAGGCCGTTAGAAGCTCTGACTCAAAAGAGTAACCACAGAATTTTATACAGCTCTGAGTAGTTTGCAAAAGAAAGTGAAAGTCACTCAGTTGTGTCTGACTTTTTGCAACCCTCATGGATCCATGGAATTTTCCAGGCCAGAATACTGGAGTGGGTAGCCATTCCCTTCTCCAGGGGATCTTCCCAACCCAGGGATCGAACCCAGGTCTCCCGCACTGCAGGCAGATTCTTTACCATCTGAGCCACCAGGGAAGCCCCAGTTTGCAAAACTCTCTTCTATCCAGGGTCTCCTCGATCTTCACAAGAGCCCTTGGTGGGGAGAAAGGTCATGCTATTTCCCCATCTTACAGATGAAGAAAGTGAGATGAGGCTGAGTGGTGAAGATCTTAACCCAAGTCTCTTGATACTTAATGCCATGCTCTTCCTAGTGAGGTAGGCAGACAGGCCAAACTTCCCTCCGCAGCAGCTCTCACTGGCAGCACACCGTTCCACAAGACCAAAACAGAGGTGTGATTTTTCACAGAACTTAGGATCCATCTGGGGAGTACTGAGCTACAAACAAAATCAGACTTGCACTGTGGTCAAGACAGGAAGAAAGGAGGGGCCTGGAAGGAGAGACGGAGGAAGCAAAGGAAGACAGACGAGCAAGAAAAAGCAAACGTGGGCAAAAGATCATATTCAAGTCTTACCTGCACTGTCCCTATATCTATTCAAGCCTAAACTAGTCCCATGACAAACCTCAAGACCATGGTTTCAGGGTCCCCTGTCACCTCCATGCACAATCTACGGAAAGTTCAACGGGGGAAAAACAAAAAAACAAACCGCCTTTGAGCCTAGCCAGGCAAAACAGAAGGGTGATACTCTCCTAAGAGTCAAAGGTTCTGATGGAAGTTTGTGTTTTGAGCTTTCTTCCAGAGGCTCCCACAAGGCATGAGCAGGTGCCTGTAATGAAATGGCATCCTGGTGAATCTCTGGTTGAAGAAACAAATCTTGAAGCAAAACAACTCTGAAATGGAAACTTTCAGCCGCAGAGGTAAAAGAGAAAGCAGTAAACAGGAAATGAGAAGAATAATAACAAAACTCCTCAAAATAGCTTGACTTGGATATTTTGGACTTATTCATTTAACTCAACAAACACGTACCCTGTGTGTCTACATGGGCCTCATCTATGAGGGTTACAGAGATGAAGACAAGGTCAGCCCTGGTGAGGTCACCATTGCGAGAATGTGTTCCTTCCAGTTCCTTCATGTGGCTAATTATATTCTTTAACATTTCCTTTCCAAACCTTGCCAGTCTTCCATCAAAAAGTGGAGTCTATTTCTTCTCCCTTTGGGTTCCGATGGGCCTTTGTGACACCCTTGACAAGTAGAATCCTGCAGAACTGACGCCGCCCATTCTTGGGGGTAGGTCATAAAAACTGCTGTGACTTCATCCTGGTTCTCCATCTCTTCTCAGGACCCTCACTCATGGGTTGGGGGAGGCGATGCCACCACGTTGTGACGAAACCCAAACTAGTCCATGGGGACAGAGGTCATGGAGAGGCCCACATGGAGGGGAACTGAGGCCCCCAGCCTCAAGCCAGCCTCAGTTGGCAGATGTGGGTATATAAGGCCTTTCAATGAGCACAACCCCAGCCTACAAGTCTTCCAGCTGAGGTTCTGGTCACCGTGGAGCAGAAATAAGCCATCCCTGAGGTTCCTCTTTGAATTTATACGTGAGTCCAATAAATGGTTGTATTATGCCACTATGACAAACCTAGACAGCATATTAAAAAGCAGAGACGCTACTTTGCCAACAAAGGTCTGTCTAGTCAAAGCTATGATTTTTCCAGTAGTCATGTATGGATGTAAGAGTTGGACCATGAGGAAAGCTGAGCGCTGAAGAACTGATGCTTTTGAACTGTGGTGTTGGAGAACACACTTGAGAGTCCCTTGGACTGCAAGAAGATCAAATCAGTCAATCCTAAAGGAAATCAACCCTGAATATTCATTAGAAGGACTGATGCTAAAGCTGAAGCTCCAGTATTTGGCCACCTGATGCAAAGAATTGGCTCATTGGAAAAGACCCTGATGCTGGGAAAGACTGAAGGCAGGAGGAGAAGGGGACAACAGAGAATGAGATGGTTGGATGGCATCACTGACTCTATGGACATGAGTTTAAGCAAGCTCCGGGAGTTGGTGATAGACAGGGAAGCCTGGCATGCTGCAATCCATGGGTCGCAAAGAGTTAGACATGACTGAGTGAACTGAACTTATTATGCCATTGTGTTTTGGAGATATCTGTTACACAGTCATAATAACTGGAATACCTTAGTCTCCCGAGCAGAATTCAGGTTTTTAGAGCCAGGAAGACCTGTTTTTAAATCCCTACCCTGCCCTTTCCCAGTTGTGAGAAGCTGCCAGTTACTTAATCAGTCTGAGCCTCACTTTTCCCCTCTGTAGAATGGGAAAAACATCTACCTCACGTGGATGCTTTGAGGCATAAATGCCACCATGTGTATATAAAGCAACTATTCCAGTACCATGGGAAAAAGGGAAATTGCTGTGAGTAGACTGGGCATAGGGGTCACTATGGGGGCTCGATGGAGGAGGAAATGGCTACCCACACCAGCATTCTTGCCTGGAGAATCCCAAGGACAGGGGAGCACAGAGAGTCGCAGAGGGTCAGACACAACTGAATGACTCAGCAGCAGCAGCAAGATGGGGCTAAAGATGTCCGAGGAGCATTCTCGAAAGAGATGAGATGTGCATGGCCCTGAACACTTGGGACCATAGGAGAGAAAATGCGAGGCTTCCATATGGACCCAAGAGTGACCTCTCCTGAGCACCCCCAATGTGAGCCAGGTCTGGATGGGCCTGCCTGGGTGCCTGCCCCACATCCCTGCAGCCCCTGATCCATTGGCCATCTGACAGTCATTCGGAGTTTCGGCTCCTCTCTGGAAACAATTCTGGCCTAAGCCAGGGGAAGAGTAATTTAGATGACCCACTTGCCGCCTACTCTGTCTGGCCTCCCCAGTAGATAGCTAATAAAGGCAGATGCAGAGAATCCTGAAAAATCCCTGGCAACTGCGTAGGGCTTCCCCACATCCCTGCCCTCCCGCTTGCTCCTGCCCTGAGTTTTGTCCCGCTTTTATCTCGGTACCTGCTCTTCACATTTGTAGAAGGATCTCGGTTTCCCCAGCTTGAACTTAAATGCTGAGGACTCTGGTTCCTTCCCATTTCCTGGTTCTTTCTGCTCAACCCCCACTCAACACATGCCTAACCACACTAATAAAGAGTAGCTACCATTGGTGGACCTTCCAAGCCAGGCCTTCCTCACATTATCCCATGGAAACCTCCAAAATCCTCTGAGGTTGGTACCATTGGTCCCATTTAAGATGAAATACATGCCACTTGGAGAAATCAAATCACTAGTCCAAGAGCACAAACCCATTTTACCAACAAACTAGTAGTCAAGGCTCTGGGACCCCTAAGGTCTGCATATTCTTCACCTTGACACCATTCTTGGTCTTTGGGGCATGAACACACCCACCCCACAGCCTGCGGTTGCATCAGGTCCTTCCCCACTGCCTCCCTCAGCCTTCTAGCTTGGAGCCCTTCCCTGAGATTCTGCAGGCAGCTGTCTGGACACAGATCTCTCCACTGCTGCCTGATCCCCACCCAGCAGGCAGGACACCCCTCTCCCCAATGGCCAGGCTACCTGGGATGAGGCAGGTCCTGGAAGTGGATCGACTAAAGGTGATGGGAAGGAGATGGGTTGGGATAAGGGAACAGAGGATGTAAAGGCAGTTCCTGAGGGTGCCTTCCCAGCCCTGGCCTTCCCTGGGAAGTCACTATGGGGTTCCCATAGTCAGGCCAACCCATGGGTGAGGCTCCAGCCAAGAAACTCTCAGAACCAGGTTTCCTGGAGTGGAGAAGGACAGTCTGCCTGTCTCTCCAGACAGTCCTTCTCATTTACTGCCACCAGCTACCAAAGCAGTTGTCAAGCTGTTTATTGGAAACTGTCCCCCTCATCCAACTAAGCTGAAGGGAAAGTACCTCCAACCATCAACAATCTGGGTCAACTTGACACAGTCAACACGGTAGGTGCTCAGAAATTATTTGATTGGATGCACGGATGAACACACTAAACTGTAAGCTTCAGGAGGACAGACCCCAAGTCCGCTTTGCCCACCACTGTGCTCACAGTTGGAGGACAGGGATTATTATAATCCAGGAGTGAGCACCTAGGTCTCAGGGGTGGCAGAAGGAAAGGGCAGATGAAAAAGACCCAAGAAGGGAAAAAATGGATGGGCCAGATGACAGATTTGATATGGAGGGTGAAGGGAGGAGAGAGAGGCCAGGCTGTTCCTGAGTTCAGAGCCTGGGACACCGGAAGGTGCAGGAGGCTCTGGCCCAGCAGGTAGCAGAGGGCAGGAGATGCTGACCAGAGGCGCACGGGCCCAGCGTGAGAACTCAGCACGTGGTTGTGGTAGGAGGGCAGGGAAGGCATGCTGAGCCTGAGAGACCAGAAGGATGGCCACAGGAAACTGTCCAGCAGGTAGCTGGCGAGACAGAAGCCATCCTTCAGTGAGTCATCTGCAGAAGTGATCATTGAGGCTGGGGGAGGCAAGAGGCGGGGAGGAAGTCACCCTGGAGGAGGTGGGACACCAAGGAGCAAGCTTCCTGACCAGGAGAGCACCACATTCAGCTAAGGGAAGGACCTCCCCTGTGAGCGCCTGGTCTGGCATGATGCACCTGAGGGCAGTCAACCCGCCCCAGGGGTGTAGGGTTTCCTACTAAAGCTACAGGGACACCAAGACCGCAGGACCGAGACCAGGGAGGAGAGGGAGGGGAGCTGAGAAGCCAGTCAAATCATAAAAGTCAAAATCCAGATCAAAACAGGTGAAGCCAGGAGTCTGGGAAGGGAAGGACAGAGAGCCAGCTTGGGGAAGGAGAGGGCAGCAAGGGAAGAGCTGGCCAATCGTCCAGGACAGAGGGGCTCACAACACACGGACAGGCATGTGGGCTCCACAGGAAGAGCCAGGACCTGGGAGATAAACCAGAGGGAGGGGGATGCAGATTTCAGCGCAGCAGCAAATATTTTTTCACATCCAAAGATGTGACAGAGTAACTGGAAAGGTACATATTTCCCATCCCTGGGGCTTATTTGACCCCAGGCTGGATGCCTCCTGGAAGGGACACGCAGAGCACACAGAATCTTCACCTGGGGCACTGGACCAAAGGACTTTTAGGGTTCATTCCACCCTGAGACACCAATTCTCACCAACCACCCTTTGTAACCCCATGGACTGTAGCCCACCAGGCTCCTCTGTCATTGGAATTCTCCAGGCAAGAATACTGGAGTAGCATTTCCCTTCTCCATGGACGTCCATGGAATTCCCCAGGCCAGAATACTGGAATGAGTAGCCTCTCCCTTCTCCAGGGGATCTTCCCAACCCAGGGATCGAATTAAGGTCTCCCACATCACAGGTGGATCCTTTACTCTCTAAGCCACCAGGGAAGCCCCTCTTCAGCCTGTCACCCTTCACTAATATTCAGCACTGCCTAACACTAGCTGAGATTTTCTTCTTCATTTACTAGTTTATAAGTTCTTTCCCCTTATTATCTTCATTTACTGCATAACAAACTGTCCCCAAACTCAGCGGCTTAAGAACAGCATTTACTATCTCAGTTTCTGTGGCTCGAGAATCCAGGGGCAGCAGGGTCCTCTGGCTCTGAGCTTCACTGGCTGCAATCAAGATATTGGCTGGGGCTGCAGACCCCTCAAGGCTCAATAGGGTGGGTCCACTTTCTGGCTCCAGTATGCAGTCGCTATCAGGACTCCGTTCCTCACAGTGAGAGACTGAGGTCTCAGTTTCTCAGGAGCTGCTAGCTGGAGTCCACCCTCATTTCCTGCAGTGGAGGTCTCTCCATAGAGCATCTCATGGCATTGATGGCTCCCTTCACTGGAGTGAGCAAGAGAGTGACAGACAGAGAGCGTTAGCAAGATGGAAGTTAGTCTTTTGTGACCTAATCAGAAGTGACATCCCACCACTTTGGCTGTGTTCTCTTTTTTTGAAGTGAGTTGCTAGGCCAGCCACACTGAAGAAGAGTTGGGAATCACACAGGGCTGGGACCAGCAGGAGTCACAGCTGCCATCCCAGAGCTAAGGTCCATGACAGCAAGTACTTCATCTGCTCTGTTCACCTCCCCACCCTAGAGACTGACGCCTAGTAGATACTCAACATATATATTTGAATGAATGAACAAAGTATACTCCAAGCTCTGTGTACTCCCAGCACTGCACTGTAGAATGCATACTCATTAAATGAATGGATGAATGAATGAATGATCTGAATGTCCCTTGGTGAACACTCAACACTATCACTATTAAAAATAAATTTAATAGACTGAGTGGCTTCGAGGGTACCATGGGCAATTAAGATTTTTCAGTTCTAATTGCCCATAAATCCTGTTTCCCAACCATGTGTCCATGAGGCCAACTTGACGATGCTTAAATAACCTAGGGATCTCTCCGGAAGATACGTGGCAAGAGGGTCCGTTGCTGGTAGAGAAAGGGACAGAAGGCTGACCGTGAGGCCCTTGCCAGTTCCGGGGAGGGGCTCAGAGAGTTTACATTTGCATAATCACTCCCTCTTCGCTGAGCCCCGCCCACAGCTCGGGCTGATCGCCTGGAGCTGCTTCTCCCGGTGACGAGTATGCTGTCAGCAAGATCCGGTCCATCCACCAGGCCCACTGACGGGCAGGCCTATTAAGTCACAAAGAGCGCCCCAAGTGAGCAACTTTGGGGACCTGCAGCTGGTAAGAACACGTTCTCCCCGTCCCCGCCCCCACTACGGCTGTTAATTATGAAGGGGAGCCTCAATAAATTATATTGAAAACAGATGATCAACTCGAGCTGTGTTTACTAAAGAAATAACCAATGGCATGATGCCAGCACGGATGAATCTCGCTGTAATCAGTGTATTTATTTTGCCCAAAAAATGCCCGTCTGGGCTTCTTTTTAAGCCTGATAAACTCATTATGCTAAGTTCCAGCCTCCACAGAACTAAGGCTTTTCTACATGTTAATTCATTTTAGCAAATAATTATCCTGTTTGAAGGAATGCATGTCTCTATCATTGGATAATTGGGAGGGTTATTCCATGTGATTAATAGGAATCATAAACAAATACTGAGAATATAATAAAGAGGGTCGGTGGGGACGCAGGAAAGATTCTCCCGTAATCCACCCCCTCTCTCCTTCTCCTTTCAGAGTTAGGGACTCCATACTTGGAATTGGAGAAATTGCCTTTCTTTTCTGCCCAAGACCCAATTCTGATACATAGCAAACCTCTTTGGAGCTTTGAAACGTGTGTGTCTGCATGTGCGTGTGTAAGCGCATGTGTTTGCATGTGTGTACACATGCATGTGCGCACGTGTGTGCGCATGCGTGTTTGCGTGTGTACGTGTGCAGGTACACATTGCACGTGTGTGCGTGCATATGTGTGTTTGTGTGTACACATGCATGTGCGCACGTGTGTGTGCGTGTGTTGGTAAAAGGAGAGAAAGGGAGAAATTGAGAGGAACTGGAGAGTCAGAGAAAGATGGGGGCAAGAATTTGAAGGATGGGTTCTTCCAGGCCAGAGGCTCCCACCTGAATCCCAACCTGTCTCTTTCAAGGCGACCAGTGATGTTTTCGCCAATCCTCAGCAAAATGAGATCTATCAAAACAATGCAGTAGCTTTCCCACCAAGCCAAAACATGCCCCAGTTTTTAAAAATTCTAAGATCATCTTTCACACAATTGGAGTGTTCAAAACATCCTTTCATGAAATAATGAGCATTGGTCATATTGTTCCCCCTCTCTGTACCTAGAAAATGAACAACTGGCCAACTGTAACATTTTGGGGCACTTTTCGTTTAGAAATTGACCAGTCTGTGAAACCCCAAAGTCCTAGCACCTCTGCTTTTAAATCAGAGCTCTTCAACCTGGAGACCTCCAAATCTGATTTTTCTTGGATATTTCCTTGTTTATTAAGTAATGAAACTGATTAACCTATATATTAATCCAGCAATTCAAAAATAGCACTTGAGCACTGCTCTGTGCTATTCTTAGCACTGATGATAAAGGAGATGGTGTGTTTTAATAAATAATTGATCAATTTCGTTGAAGGAGTGCTAACCCTATAAATATGGAGGTTTGCTGTAATGACTAAGGCAGTGACTACAGTGCCTTGTTCAGTGAAGTGAATGAACTGAATGAAGGAATGGTTATGAGGTAATAGGTATAAAGGCCCCTGATACATTTCAATATTGTTGTTGTCATTGATTTCCTCCAGGAAATGGAACTTCCGGCTCCAGCAGGGCCCGATGGGAAGCCCTGTAGTGCCTACAGGAAGCCATGTGAACTGACACCCCACTATCACTTCAGACATGCTGGTCATCGGGGGCACCCTGGCTTCCCGTGCCTGCGGCCCCCAAACCCCTGCTCCCTGACACCAGCTCTCTCACACCTGACCTTTCTCAGCCCTGCCCGCCCTCACCCGCTCTGGTCTCCGGGTCCGCTATCCAAGCTCAGGGTTCTTCCTCCACTGTCCCCACCCACTAGAATCTTTTTCCCGGACCAGAAGACACTGGTGTGGGCAAAGGCTGCGGGGGTTGGGGCTGCCTCTCACCACGCACGCCTCCTCGCTCCCAGGAGCCCAGTGAACCCAGTGAAGTACAAGTCCTGAGGCCTGGCAGGCACCAGCGAGCTAGGCCAGGGACCACTGCTCCTCTTAGAAGCTGAAGTTACCTGCCTTGAAGCTGCAGAGGAGTAAAAGCTTCCAGATGCATCCTTTCACTCACCAAATAAATTTAATTTGTTCCTGATATACACCAGTCTTGGTGTGAGGCACATAGCAATGAACAAAGGAGCTAAATAGCTGCCCCCATGATGCTTGATTTCTGATAGACAAACACATAAATGATACACTGCCAGGGAGTGAGCAGTGTTATGAAGACAAAGCAGGGCAGAGAGGAAGGCGGCAGAGAGGGCCTCTCTGGGGAGGTAACATTTGAGGCAGAAAGGCATTCCAGCAGAGAGAACAGCAGGCACAAAGGCCCTGAGGCCCACGCACACTGGAATGCTTTAGAAATGACAATAGTAAGATCTGGCTGGATGCAGATTGGCAAGAGCAGGGAAAATGGGCCACCAGTTCATGTGGCCCTGGTGGACAACTGTGAGGGCTGTGGATTTATTCTGAGTATTTAGGGAATCAATAAGAAATTTTCTGATAAATCAAAAGCAAGGGAAGGCGGGAGCTGAAGCCTAGCCTGACCAACCAACCACACAGTCATAAAAGAGGCAGCCTGTCTTCAGAGAATTCCTTCCAGGCTTTTCTTTTTCCTGTATCCCCCAGCCCCACCTGACACCCTTCTCACCCACCCTTGTAAGGTCTCCTGTGGCCTCTCATTCCCATTGCTCATGTGGTCACTGACTCATTAGCAAGCAATGCTAGAAGTATTGCCAAGCACCTGCCAAGCACCAAGCCATATCTGAGGTTGGGTGCTCAGATAAACATAATCAAAAGAAAGCCTGGTTTAGTAGAGACAGTACCAGACGCAGGATCACAGGAGCTGGTTCTAGTTCAGCTTTGCCATTTAATAGCTGTGTGACCTTGCACAGGTTACTTAATCTCTCTGGGCTGTCTTTACCTTTTTTGAAATTAATTTTTAATGGAGCATAGTTGATTTACAATGTTGTTCATTTCTGCTGCATAGCAAAGTGAATCGGTTATACATATAGATGCTCTTTTTTAGATTCTCTTTCTATATAGGTCACTACAGAGTATTGAATAGAGTTCCCTGTGGGTCTTTGTCTTTAAATGGCAACTGTAACCACTGCTCTGCTCACCTAATGTGGGTGAGGATCCCATGTGACAATGTTTCAGGTAAACTATAGAGCAATGTATGCATGTCAGCTCCTCATTATGGTCATTCAACCCTAAGCCTGCCTATAGGATCTCGCCCTGGCAGCTAAGTGCCTTCATACACACCATCCTTCCTGACTCCCCTGGGTCCTGGGTCCTAGGACTGTATCAGCCCCATTCTCTCCTCCAAACTCCCCAGACCTCACTGTATCCCAGCTTCTAGGAAATAGTGACCTTTGAGATTCCAAAGGTCACAGGGAACATCTATGACATGTTAGGGCATTGCTGAGTGTCTCACACATCCAGTGGTATGCTAGGACTTCCTCCAGATATTCACCTCAACAACCTAATCCACAGCCTCACCCACACGACCCCCCCCCCCCAACCCGCCGACACACACACAGGTACAGAGTCAAGAAAGCCCTTGATCACACCCCTATCCTCTGCTTAGCTGATCCATGCAGCGGGGATGATGGAGAATCATTTCCCTTTCTCATCAAACATTTGCTTAGAGACTTCTCTGAGTTCAGCCAGGTTCCATGCCAGGCCCTGAGGCTCCATCAGTGAAGCCTTAAGGCTTGGCCCTGGCCTATGGGGCACTTACTCCAATGTACTGGCCTTACAGATGTGATCAGCTTATCAGCACCCAGAAATCTCAACTGTTTCCATCCAGGGGTCAGGGTTGGCTAGTGCTCCTCTGAGGAAATGTCTGGGTCTCCTCTCTTGAAGACCACGTTTGCTGTTCTGTGGAGTGGACCATGGGACAAATCGCCTTTCTCCATAGAAGTGCCCACCCCTGCGGCCCGGCAGCAGACAGCAAGCCAGGCGGCCAGGGATTCCGTCCTGGCTGTGCCATGCCAGATTGGTTCGTAACCCTGGACACATGCCTTCTGCCCTCTGGGTCTCAGGCCCCCAGTCTGTCACAGGATGGGCAGCAGGAGCCAAGCTTTCCTAAACCTTCAGCCCTCCCTGAACCATCCTCATGACTTGTGCCCGTTCACCCCTCCCACCTTCAACCCCCTTAATTTTATCTGACAGTTACATATACAGTGCTTAGTGTGAGCTGGAAAACGTTCTAAGTGCTTTGTAAGTATTCACTCACGTAACCATCTCAACACCCTTATAAAATGGCTCCTAGTTTGCAGATAAGGAAGCTGCTCCACAGTGACGTCTCCGCCCATCACTCCTCAGACAGTAAGGGTGGATCTAGGAATCCCATCCAAGAAATCTGGCTTCAGAGTTCACTTTCTTAACTATTACGGTTAGCTACTCCTCTGAAGATTTTTTTAAAACCAATTCACTTTTATGTCAACTTCTTTTTTAAAAACTTGTTCTCATGGCTCTCAATTGAAAAGCTATATGGCTTGCCATAAGTAGAAGAGACATTAAAATGCATGATTATTACGCTTAAAATGCAACATTTCCTACAATGAGGTATCACCTCACAGCAGTCAGAATGGCCATCTTTAAAAAGTCTACAAATGGACTTCCCTGGTGGCCCAGTGGTTAAGACTCCCACTGCAGGGGATGTGGGTTCAATCCCTGGCTGGGGAACTAGCCAGGACTAACTGTCACATGCTGTGTCGTGCAGTCAAAAATGAAGATCTACAAATAATAAATGCTTGAGAGGGTGTGGAGAAAAGGGAATCCTCCTACACTGTTGGTATGAATGGGAATTGGTGCAGGCTCTACAGAGAATGGTATGTAGATTCCTTAAGAAACTAAAAATAAAGGTGCCACATGATTCAGAAATCCCATTCCTGGGCATATATCCAGAACAAAACCTCTAACTCAAAAAGACACATGCACCCCAATGTTCATTGCAGCATTATTTACAACAGCCAAGACATGGAAGCAACCCAAATGATCATCAACAATAAATGGATAAAGAATGTGGTGCATATATTATATACATACATATATATACATGTACAATGGAATATTACTCAACCACAGGAAAGAAGGAAATAATGCCATTTGTAGCAACATGGATGAACCTCGAAATTACCATACTAAGTGAAATAAGTCAAACAGAGAAAGACAAATACCATATGATATCACTTTTACAGCATATGGTATCTAAATATGATACAAATGAACTTACAAAACAAAAACAGACTCACACAGAAAACAAACATACAGTTATCAAAGGGGAAGAGGGAGGCGAGGGAGGGAGGGAGCGGTGAAGGAGGAATTAGGGATTGGCAGACACAAGCTACTGTGACATGTAAGATGTAAAGCTATAAAATAAAAAGGACCCATTGTATAGCACAGAGAACTATATTCAGTATGTGGTAATAAACTTCAACGGAAAAGAATATGAAAACAAATGTATATACGTATATACAAACATAACGGTTTCCCAGCAGGAGCCACAGGAGACGTGGGTTTGATCCCTGGGTCAGGAAGATCGCCTGGAGGAGAGCATGGCAACCCACTCCAGTCTTCTTACCTGGAGAGTCCCATGGACAGAGGAGCCAAGTAGTCCATAGCGTCACAGAGAGATATGACTAAAGTGCCTGAGCATGCATGCACACATACACACGTATATAAATGTATCATTGAATCACTTTGCTATACACCAGAAACTAACACAACACTGTAAATTAATGATACTTCAATTTTTAAAAACTCAATATTTCTCCATGTGACTTCTAAGATCATCTCCCACACCACCAGGGGACATTCAGTCACACCTAGGAGGGGATGTGCTAATGGCCTTTCCAGCCCCATTACACTGGGATCTCTGTCAGTTCGAGGCACTGGATGCTTCTCCAAGAGGAGGGCTTGGAGATAGCCTTTCCTTCCAGCGCTCCTCTCCCACCTTCTGGATTCCACTCAGTGGCACACAGTCTGAGGACTTCCAGGGAATTCGGAACTTTGATGACTCACCCGCCTCCTCCCACTGTGGGTGAAGCTCCCATTCAGGGTTTGCTGATGCCCCGGCCCTCGGCTCCTTTTGCACTCTGCTTTCTCAAAAGACAAACCGCTGGAGATGTGCCCAACCTCCTGCCAGCGTAATGGACAATTTGCAATTGTCCCTGGTCCACAGGGGCCCTTCAGGGAATGCCAGCCCCAAGTGCAGGTGCTGGGGTAGGCGAGAGTGGGTGCTGGCATTGCTATCCTGCCAGAAAGGAGTTTTTAGGATAGTGGGCGTAAACCACACCTCTGCGGCTGCATCACATTGCAGACCAGGTGTTTCCCCCACCACACATCCCCCTGCCCTGCACCAGGCCCTTCATTATAAAACCAAGGATTGTCTTGTATTGACAACGGAAGAAAGGACAGGTGGGGAATGGATGGCATGGCAATGAAATGGTCCCCTACTGAACCGTTTTCTTGGAGTACAGATTCACGCAGGGATGATGTAATTGCTTAGGGAACCAAATTCTGCAAACGCCAGTGACCAGGGAGCTGGCAGCTTGTGGTGCCCCCTTGAGCCTCGATCACAGCACGCAGCTGAATC
This sequence comes from Dama dama, assembly GCF_033118175.1. Taxonomy (NCBI): domain Eukaryota; kingdom Metazoa; phylum Chordata; class Mammalia; order Artiodactyla; family Cervidae; genus Dama; species Dama dama. Next base: position 25,287,498 of record NC_083682.1, on the reverse strand, counting down.
ACGGAGGTGAGAGAAGCTGACCTGAGACTCCCAAATAAAGTTTGAACCCTGCCTCTAACCCCTCAGACCAGTGAGTGTGTGACCTTGGGCACAGTCGTTTATTCTCTTTCGCCCTCTGTTTCTTCATCTTAGAAGCTAGGATCATCTCCTGGCTTGCCCAGCACCAAGGGCCATTGTTGGGACCAAATGAGATGGCAGCTATGAATGTGCCCCAGAAGCAATGATGCTTCCTGTGGAAGTGGGAGTCTGAGATGACGAGGTGTTAACCATCATCACCTGGTAAGGCGGCAAGGATGGTTGGTCTCAGCTTCACCCTCTGAAAGTGAAGAAATGGCCCTGCCCCCTCAGGGTCTGTAATGATTTGTCAAAAGGGACATCATTTGACCTATAAGATAACCAGACTTCTCAGGAGGGCAGGCAGTGACATGAATTCTTGACATAAGCAGAATTGAACATACTTTGAAATGCCTTATTTTGTTCGGGAATGAAAGAGAGGTCTGAGTCCCGTTATAACTTCCCATGATTTCATCAAGTGAAATTTGACTTGTCAGGGATGATGGGGGCACAGTTGTCGTTCAGTCGCTCAGTCATGTCTGACTCTTTGCGCCAACCCCATGGACTGCAGTACACCAGGCTTCCCTGTCCTTCACTATCTCCCAGAGTTTGCTCAAAGTCATGTCCATTGAATCCATGATGCCAACCAACCATCTCATCCTCTATCCCCCCTTCTCCTCCTGCCCTCAATCTTTCCCACCAGGGGACACAGAGACAACGTTAAGTCAAATTTCAATAGATGGCAGATATATAGGTTAAGTTAAGCTTCCAAGCCGGAGGACCGTTTGCCCTGGTTTGGGTTTACGATCTGCTACATTTGGGGTTTCCTCGCCTTTTGTAATGGCGTTTGAGCAAGTGACACTTGTCATACTACACTTTTCTAGTGTTTGCAGTCAGCACCCATTTGATAGATGACATTCAGAGTTGGCTATGCCTACTAAGAAAATAAGCTGCAGAGCCATTCACCCAGACACACAGGGCAAGCACTCACCCACTGCTTCATTCATTCACTCACCCATTCATTCATTCACAAACATTTATTAAACTCCCACTGTGCCAGCATTCTCTCTAATGCTAGGAAAGTGAAAATAAGACTTAGTATCTGATCTCATGGTCAGGTGAGAAGCCTGTAGTGAAATATATTACAACCTAGCGTGTCAGGAGCAATGGTCAAGGCCTATGCACGAAGCAGGACAAAGAACTGAAGCAGCAGTGTAGTCCAAGAAGTCTTCATGGAGGAGGGGGCCCCTAGTCTGTATCATGAAAGATAAGTTGAGGTTCACCAGCTAAATGACACTAACTACATCCTGATTCTCATTTACCAGTGTGTTTATTTCTGCACAAGTACATGTGTGTGTATGCACCAGTGTACACAGAGCACTAGCATATCCACACAGTGAGGTGGGGGGACCTGGTCTCACTGCTACATCCCCGAGAACCTAGAAAGATGAATGGCACATATTTGTCAAATGAATTATAGGACTATTGCTGTCAAAGAGCATGGCTTGTTCAAAGTGCTCACTTAGAGGAATTAAGTTAAAAAGGACAAAGAAGTGGTGTCCATTGACGCTGGAAGAGAAATCCTGTGAGCTGGCTCAGGAATGGGCAGCTGCTCAATCCAGTGGGCAGGAGGTTTGCCAAAGAGGAAGTTTTCTGCCAATGAACAGGGAGATGTAGCTGAGGCTTTTAAGTGGCCGTATTTTTTGGAAGGGTTCAGATCCTCCACTCCACCCTACCCCCCCGACACACACAATTTTTGCACTAAATTTGCCTGGAAATCAGCAGACAGAGCAGGCTGGCACCAGCCATAAGGGCAAAGGCATTAACCAGACTGAGAAAAACGCCGCAGAAAAAGGACGGGTGGGCACCACCCATAAACCTTCCTCCCCTGACAAGCCAAGACCCCCCAGACGGGCTAAGATGACAGCTACAGGGCCTAGAAGGCCATTCTTACAGAGCCGCCACTTGGAAGGCAGTGATAGGAGCAAATAACGCTCATTCCCAATTCCACGGGCTTAGGTTGAAGGATCTCGAGACAATCGAAGAGGCATGACTTGGAAGTGAAGTGAGAAGAGTACACCTTAACACCGCATTTATCACTTATTCCTGAGCCAGAGAGTAATCGGGGCCTTGGATCTGCAAGTATCAAATGGCAAAGTAATGTCTGACCTTGCCAAAGCGTACGGACTTTGTCAGGAGAACGTGTCAGCCACGGCGAGCTCGGTTTGCAAAGGATCAGAGCGGGAGCAAAGGAGGGAAGTTAATTCTCCAAGGGGAGAGAGGCTGGTGCAGGCAGCACGCGCTGCAGCCGGTCACCCAGGTGGCTGCAAATAAAAAGATGGGACCTGCCTAAGTGTTCAAAGTGGAGAACAACTCCCAAGGAAGATGCATTTATCACAGCTTCAGAACAGACTTCAGAGAGAGGCATGCACACGAGAGAAGAGAGAAGTGCCTTGATTCTGCTCACAGAGGCAGGCAGAGGAGCCTCCAGCCAGAAAACAAGCCCGTGCAAAGAGAGTGGTGGAAAGCCACTTATTGGGCAGAAACGGAGAGAGAAGTGACACTCAGAAGAGGTAAAGCTTCAAGCGATGGGGTCATCAAAGGGAACGTGTAGATTTAACAGGTTGTGGAGATGCACCCATTAAGTGATTTAGGTCCCCTAAACCACACCTCTTCCTTTGAAGTGGTCACTGACTTCTAGCTGGCAGGGCCAGACAGTCCTGCAAAACAAACCCATCCCTCATCTTCCACGAGACATGGTGATGTGGCAGGATGAAAGGGAAAGTGTCAGTCGCTCAGTCATGTCCGATTCTTGGCGACCTCATGGACTGTAGCCCACCAGGCTCCTCTGTCCATGGGATTTTCCAGGCAAGAATACCAGAGTGGGTTGCCATGGCCTTCTCCAGGGGAACTTCCTGACCCAGGACTCGAACCTGGGCTCCTGCATTGCAGGCAGATTCTCTACTATCTGAGTCACCAGGGAAGCCCCATGGCAGGATAAGCTGGGAGTCAAAAGTGCTTCCTCTCACTAGCTTCTAGCCCCTGCAGCCTCTAAGCGGCAGGATCTTCATCAGGGATACAGGAAAAGTGAGATCGATAGAACATGACTGTAGGGAAGCTTCCATCAGAGATGTGAAACTGCATCAGAAATGTTGGGCGTGTGCCTATATTTTTAACAGGTGAGGGCACTCAGGTTGAGTTCAATTCAGTTCAGTCGCTCAGTCGTGTCCAACTCTTTGCGACCCCATGAACCGCAGCATGCCAGGCCTCCCTGTCCATCACCAATTCCCAGAGTCCACCCAAATCCATGTCCACTGAGTCTGTGATGCCATCCAACCATCTCATCCTCTGTCGTCCCCTTCTCCTCTTGCCCTCAATCTTGCCCAGCATCAGGGTCTTTTCAAATGAGTCAGCTCTTCGCATCAGGTAGCCAAAGTATTGGAGTTTCAGCTTCAACATCAGTTCTTCCAATGAACACCCAGGACTAATCTCCTTTAGGATGAACTGGTTTGATCTCCTTGCAGTCCAAGGGACTCTCAAGAGTCTTCTCCAACACCATAGTTCAAAAGCATCAATTCTTTGGCGCTCAGCTTTCTTTATAGTCCAACTCTCACTTCCATACATGACCACTGGAAAAACCATAGCTTTGACTAGACAGACCTTTGTTGGCAAAGTAATGTCTCTGCTTTTTAATATGCTGTCTAGGTTGGTCATAACTTTCCTTCCAAGGAGTAAGCGTCTTTTAATTTCATGGCTACAGTCACCATCTGCAGTGATTTTGGTGCCCAGAAAAATGTTGAGAGGTGAAGTGATTTTAGCCCAAGAAATCAGCAAAAGGGAAACAAAAGCAGAATTCCCAACCTTCCCTCAGTGCACATCTTGTCTCCTCAGCAAGTTTCTCTGGGACAAAGATTATGTGCTCTCCACAGTTCAGGGTATTTAACAACAAAGACAACATGTATGGAGCTGTTAAATGGGGCTAGGCTTTGCTCTAAGGGATCTTCCTGCACTAACTCATTTATCTACCTGTGAAATCTATCAAGTAAAGTATTATTATCTCCATTATTACAGGTGCGGCAGTCGAGGTCCAGGTTAAGAAACCAGCTCGTATCACTCAGTAAGGAGGTTAGTGGTATTTCTCTACTGATACGTTTTAATCAAAGCTCTGCTCTAGGTACCTAAACAAAAGCACTAGGGTCACCCAGAGCTGCCTGCGCCACCCCCGGGAAGCCTGGCATAAGGCTTGTACACACCAAGGATGCAATCGACTGTGGATTCCCTTAACCTGAAGAAAATCCTGTGATTAAAAAAAATTAACCACCTTCAGCCCTGTCCCAGCTTCCTGCTCTTGGGATGACCTGAAACACTTCCCTCCTTCCCCTTCTCTCACAAAGGACTCAGGGAAATGTGTCCTAAAATGTGATGGACAGTCACAAAGAGACATTAACAAGCCAGGAGAAATCTTCACCCTCGCCGGGAGTCAAAAAACACAAATTAGAATTAGACAGTCTTTTCACCTGTCAAATTAGAAAAGATTTTTTTTTAAATGATAAAATCAAATGCTGGCAGGCATGCAGTAAAACAGACATCTTTACCTCCTGCTGGTAACAGGCTGCATTGACTGTACTTCTCTGGAAAACAGTTTGGCCTTGTTCAGTCAATTCTTGCTATTCCCCATAGTTACATCTTATAAAGTCACCACAAACATTGAATTTTAGTGAATACTGAACCACAGCTCCTAGAGGGAATACAGGGTTAGGTGACTGTGTGCCTCTGGTCATGACAATTTTGTCAACCGATCAATACGTAACATATCTTATGTGTGTCTTTGTTTAAAGAATCTCTCTTTCAATATTGGGCTTCCCAGGTGACTCAGACAGTAAAGAATTCGCCTGCCAGTGAAGGAGTTCTGGGTTCGATCCCTGGGTCAGGAAGATCCCCTGGAGAAGGAAATGGCTATCCACTTCAGTATTGTTGCCTAGAGAATTCCATGGACAGAGATTTTAGAGGGCTACAGTTCACGGGGTTGCAAAGAGTTGGACATGACTGAGCAACTAACATTTGACTTCACTTTCATTCAATGTACTGGATATTGTTGACTTGTTAGTACTGAAGTCACAGCAGCAGTATCAGGCAGGCCTAAGTGAAGCTTACCAAACACAAGTATTTTCTGTGTGAAGCACATCACAGCTTTCTTGTGCTTACAAGCACTAGACAGCACAGCAGGCGGGGGACACTTTGAACAGAAAAACTGCCAACAGAAAACCCCCAAAATGCATGGCCCTGAGCAGGCCACGTGAAGGATACTTCTTCATAAGGGAATGAGAAGGCAGGACATCTCAGCTGGAAGTAAGTCTGATGGAGACTCAAATTTTTCAGTAAATAACTGTAAATACCCAGCAAGCACTGACTTGGAGGTTACCAACAAATTTTAGCAGGAGGTAAATTTGCAAATCCACTTAAAATGAGGAGCCACGGTGTCTATTAAGAACCTAAAAAGCACAGGAACCTTGAAAAGGACAGGTGACACAAAGCCAGACTTGATTTCATAAGTACCTTCTGAACGCATCCCATTTCAGCTGAAAAAGATCCACCTGACTCTCAGAGTCAGGGCTTGCCTGGTGAGAACCACTGGGCGTTTCAGGCTGAGAATGGCAGTAAGGAGAGTTAAAGGCCCCCCACTTGGATTTGGGGACGGGGAACATCAGCACGCCAGGCACAGGCTCCTCTGCCCCCTCACAGACTCCAGGCTCTGTCCTCTGGGGGAAAGTTCCCAAGAACCACGCCCTCCTCAAGTCTGTGCCAAACCCTTGGCCCTTGGGACAGCGTGGGGTCCGAGGCCCCTTCTCCCTGACTAGTCTCTGTCCCACTGGCCTCCCTTCTGTTTCCTTGAATGCACCAGGCAGGGTGTGATCCCACCTCAAGGCCTTGGCACTTGCTGTCCACCCCACCTAGAACTCCTGCCCCCAAATCAATGGCTCTCTCCATCACCTGTTTCCTGTCTGCTCAGCGAGGCTTTCTCTGCCTGTCCTCACCCATCTCTCGACTCTCTCCTCTGCTTCATTTTTCTTTACCCATTATCATCTGACTTATCATTCACTTTACTTGTTCATTTACTGCTATCTTTCCCAACAGAAGCTAAAAGAAGGGGCTTTTTATCTCTTTTTTACCCCCCATTCCTAAAAGAAGGCCTAACCCATGCTAGGCACTCAGCATTTGTTGATCAAATGAATGAAACAAATTCGTGTCAGATACTAGTAGTAATACCAGTAGTATAGCAACAGGAGTGAACATTTTGGTACTACTCACTGTACTGCGTGCTTTATACTTGTTTCTTCACCGACGTTCCAAGCTTTAACAGATGTGCACTATTAAGCCCATTTTATTGGTAAAGGCACCAAGGCACCGGGAGATAATACCCTTGAATTAACATCAACCAGTTAGTAAGCGACTGAGCTGCAATAAAGCCCAGATTTTTCTCATCCTATAGCTCCTACACCAATGCTTTTCAAACTGTCTGTGATGAAGGATCACTAGGGTGTTTCTTTCTCGGTCCATCCCAGACTGACAATAGAAAAATAAAATGAAAACAAATTATAAGATACCATCGGCACTTGGATGTGGCCACAGTGTCAGAGTTTTCGAACGCTTTCAGAGTTTGTATATATCTCACCAGACTGGTGGAAACAGTGCCATCCAGACGGTACTGAGCAGGTCTGCCCTCACAGCTAAAGAATCAAACAGTCCTGAGTTTCCAGGGGGCCTGGAGAGCAGGGCTGAGGTTCCATGAGAAAAGTTCATAATCCTTTTCACACACAGAGAACTTGAAGATTTCACACATCAACCTTCCTTCATTCAACCCTTTATAGTTCTGTGAGGTGGGAAGTAGGTTTTCTCATCTTCAATATGCAGGTAAGAAAACCTGCTTTTCCCTCAGCCCAGAAGGCCCCTTCCCTGGACTGACTCCTCATCAGCCCCGGGGGGTGCGGGTGGGGGGTCTCTGCTCAGCATCACCTTCTCAGGATGCCCCTCCCGCAACCCCCGCATCCAAATAGCACCTCTGACCCTCTCTGTTCCGCATCCTATTTATTTCTAGCACAGCACTCGTCGCTATCAGAAAGTGTCTTTTTTCTGTGCTTTACCTGTTTAATTTCCCTCTTCCTTCTTTATAAAACAAACTCCAGGAGGGCAGAAACCTCCTTGGTTCATTGTCTCTGCCTAGGACCTAGCAGAGTTAGGCTCCCTGAAAGAAGTCTTGAAGGAACGCGTTAAAAAAAAAACAAAAGCACAACAGAAACAGTGTGGTTAACTAGCTTACCTAGGGTCAAAATCAAGTAAGTGCAGGAACTCGAAAGCAAATCCATTCAGTCATTAGTCCAACAGACAACGTGTCTGCGCATCTTTCCCAGGGTCGGCCACGTGGCCGGGCGCTGGGGTTGCTGGGGTGGGTAAGAGCAAGGTCCCTGCCCTACAGAGGCTCACAGGGCTCAGTTTCCAAACCCAGGGGTCCTCCTCCCTGCCTTTCTGGCCCTCTCTAGTTTCTTTCACCTGTATGTAGCTTTCTGCCCACACTTTGTCACAATTGTGTTACATGTAGCAGGGAATGTTTTACACCTGTGTTTGCCAGATAAAACACAGTTACATCTGAATTGGAAATAAACAGTAATTCTTTAGGATGGTCAGGAGGTACTTATTCTAAGAAATTACTGTTTATCTGAAATTCAAATTTGACTGGATGTGCTGGGGTTGTCCTTCTTTTCATCCTCTAAGCCTGGTAACATTACCCATTTTACAGATAAGGAGACTGAGGCTCAGTGAGAACAAGTGGCTTGCCCCAAGGGTACACAGCCAGTGGGAGAACCAGCACTAGCCTTATCCGCTGCCCCACAGTGACCTGTGTCCACATCCACTCAAAGACCCTGACCTTCTGCTGCCGTTGTCCAGTCACTCAGCCATGCCCGACTCTTTGCGACCCCATGGACTGCAGCATGCCAGGCTTCCCTGTCCTTCACCATCCCCCGGAGTTTGCACAAACCCATGTCCACTGAGTCGGTGATGCCACACGCTTCTGGGCCTGAGCCAGTTCCCGGATGGCTCTCTAAACCCGCATACGGTGAGGATCATCTTGCCGTTGAAATGTCTCCTTGGCCTCCAGCAAGTTTCTGTGTCTATAGGTAAGCATTTTAACTAAATCTTTTTCTGATTATGAAAATACAGACCTGCAATATATTCCTACAATGGAATACTGCACACCAATGAAGAAGAACACACTTCCGCTGCACAGAACAACAGAACAGACTGGCGAGTCTTTACTGTATTTACACACATCAACTTAAATAATACTGAACAAAAGTCAGACACGAAAGAAGACAGCCTGTATAATTCCAGGCTGCAAAATACTCACAACTAACCCATGGTGATAGAAGAGTGGTTCCTAGCAGCGGAGGGGGTCCCTGGGCAGGGATCCAAGGGAAACGTCAGGGGCTTAGGTAATGTTTATCTTGATCTGAGTGGAGGTTATGTATATAAACATACAAACCCAAACTGCTTACAATTTACATATCTTCCTTTTGTAGGTTGTACTTCAATGAAAAACTAAATATAAACAAACATGAAAACTAATACATGCCCATTGTAAAAAATGAATAAAGGACAAACCAATATGAAACAAAACCAAACCATTGGTATTCCCACCACTGGGAGATGTTACCACTAACATCTTAGAATGTATCCTTCCAGATCTTTTCCCAATAGCATTAATGTTTCATTAGCATTTCCTAAGAAAGGAATTTGGGACCTAGAACCAATCATGGGAGGTGCTCATTTATTTTGGAGTCTGAATTTCTTGGACATTCTTCACTTACCCACAAAGCCCTGACACAAGTAGATTTAATTTGACTATTTTAGAAGAGCATGGAACAATTAATGGCAAATAAATGGAATTAAAATCAAATTGAATACAGCCTTTCAGGGATAAGACTTAGAATTTGATTTTAAATACACTAATGAATATAAAATGAAAGCTTAGCGGTGGAAGGCTAAAGGGCTCTAAGCCTCCTGTGACCCAAAGTGCCACCTACTGCTCACAATCTGCAATAACACCCCACTACCCCATTATCCAAATATATGGCTTTCTACTTAAAAGCCTCAAAATGACACCTCCTTTTCTTGTATGAGTTTAATAAATCTCTCCTAAGAGCTTTCTAGATGCCTTTGCTTCACTAGTGACCTGCAAAGGTCCTAGAATATCAGTGTAGTAAATATTTATTGAATGAATGAATGAATAAAGGGATGATGGATGATCAAACAGATGGATGCTCTTATGGGTCATTGTGAAATAAGAAAATAATCTCTGCTCTCCTCAGCTCACAGGATTTTTTTGGCTTATTCTGTCTTTAATAAAAATGATGATTTGATACACATAATGAAATGCTTACCACAGTCAAGCTAACTAACACATCATCTCAGTTACCTTTGTGATGAAAGCACCGGAATTCTTTTCTCTTAGCATATTTCCAGTATTCAACACAAAACTCTTAGAATAGGTTTCACGCCACACATTAGATCTCTAGACTAACTAACTCACCCCACATAACAACCTTGTACCCTTTGACCAATGTCTTCTGATTTCCCCCACCTCCCACCCCCAGTAAATACCGTTCTACTGTCTGCTCCTACTTATTCAACTGTTTCAGAATCCATGTATAAGAGCCTGCAGCTTTTTTTCTTTCCTCATAGGCTTTTTTTGGGAAAGCGAACAAGACGATGCTTGGAGGAGACCAGATGAATGTGAGGGATTATCAAGACCACCCAATGCCAGGGCGTGGAGGAGTCCAGCGCTGACCAGAGTGAGCTGTGAGCTTGCAGACAGATGCTTCATGAGAAACAGGAAATGCAAAGAAATGGGAAATGTCTTGAGCCAGACACTCAACAGGCACCTGCCAGGTGTTGGCTCTTTCCCCTTCCTTCCTCCTCTGTACAACCCAGCTCACAAATCCTTGAGCAGGACATGAGGAGCTAAGGACGGAGATTTGTTCTTTCCTGGGCTCACTCAGAGGGGAGGCGATGTTCTAGGTTTGTCTGCTGTCAGTTTTTGAAACAGGGCAGGGTCACCGTGCTCGCAGTGTGAGCTGGCCTGTCAAAGCCCCGCATCAGGAAAAGTGGTTTCTGAGCCATCACTGTCAGGCTGCCGGATGGCGAGGTACCCATCTGAGCGTGTCCACTCTTGACAGCCAATGCTTGACAAGCGTCACACCAGCCTTGCTTTTACATGCCACCCAGCAGGGGCTCTGCAAAAAAAAAAAAAGTGGCCTGGTGCAGTTGAAAGAATACAGACAAGGGGCCAGAAGGCTGGGTTCAGTCAGCTACTTGCCAGGTGACCTTGAGCAAATTAGCTTGCCCTTACTGGTATATAAACTGTCTTTAGCACAGTGAGCAGGATAATGCCTGAAAAAACAGTGTAAACTAAAGTACTGGACCAGGTTAAGGTGTGGCTATTAATGAAACCACAGATGAGCCTCATGCCTGGGTGACCTGTATGAGCTCAAACAGCTGGGAGCCTCAGCTGCATTGATCTGAACCTGGCTTCTTCTAGTGGAATCCAATCCTGTTTCAGCAGCTGCATCACAATTATGGCTCGCCAATACCTACCCCCATTGGCTTTTTTAATACGGATTGCACCCCCTTGAGTATCAACTACTCCCTATTTGGGCAACTGCGTTTTCAAACTAAGTGTAGACTTTGTGTTACACTTAGAGTTTGTGCTTAGTTGCTCAGCTGTGTCTGACTCTTTTTCGACCCTATGCATTGTAGCCAACCAGACCCCTCTGTCTATGGGATTCTCCAGGCAAGGATACTGGAGCGGGTAGCCATTCGCTTCTCCAGGGTATCTCCCCAACCCAGAGATCGAACCTCAGTCTCCTGCATTGCAAGCTGACTTTTTACCATCTGAGCTACCAGGAAAGCCCATACTTACACTAGGCAAATTTAATCTTATTGCTCTCATCTGTCTATATTAATACTACCTTGGCCATCTTTCTCCCTGCTGACTTGGTGAGAATCATACATTTCAACAGTGTACAATCTATGCGTTTGTTCATTCAATATACATTTACTGAGCAGCTACTATTCCCTAAACATTGTTAGGAACCAGGAGATTCAGTGCGTATATCTGATGGAGGGTAGCCACAGTAAAGGCTCAGAGAATAGGGCATGCTATTGCTGTCAGCAGCATGGGAAGGCCACTAACCACTTGCCTCTTCTTTTCGAACAAACCACTCGACTGTATTTTCCAGCCCTGACAATTTCTAATGCTTCTGCATTAACAACCACATCTTTCTCTCTAGGCAGATAAAGAGATGAAGTCCACTGTGAAAGGCTTCTCATGGTTTCTTCTGCCTTCCAAGCAAAGAAATTGCAGGTTGGCAACAGCTAGCTTGCTTTTATTCATCTAACCTTATCGCCCCATCCTCATCCCCTTGCCAGTACACACATCCATTCTGCAAATACCCAGACAGTTACTACAATGGACCAGCTCTGCTGGGCATTGCAGTGTTCTCTGAAATCCTGAGTTCAAAATCACACTGGGGAGCAGGTGCCTTCTCCATGCGGGCAGATCCCCTTCCCTAGACCTTTCATCCCAGCCAAGATCAAGCTCAGAGTTTCTGCTTCTTCATACCCTGGCTTGGTACTTCCAGGCACTGTGTAAAGGTACCAAGTGAGGGAGGGAAGGAAGGAAGGGAGTTAAGGCACAGTTTGTACTCCTGGTCTCTTCATTAGCAAAGCACCGTTGTGAGTAAAACTTGAACACAGATAGAAATCCAGACTTGAGTCCCAGATCTGCGACGAAGCAACCTTGTGACTTTCGTGATGGCATGTAAAACAAGCTGAGTAGCCCAGATCTTTGAGTTCCCCCCAACTCTAATATTCTGATTCTTTATAGATAAACCCTCCACTCTCTTCTAAAATCTAGCTTTATAGAGGAATAAAAAATTTCCACAAAGAGGCAGAAGAAAGGGAAGAGCTTCGCCAGCCTCCCTTCCAATGAAGCATCTGCTGGCAAGAATGAGCCTGAAGAAGCTAAAAAACAAATGCTAAGAGCTATAACTTCAGAATATAAAAAATTCTTCCTTGCCTCTAACCTGATTTCTTTTAGACTCAGCCTAATCTTGCCCAGACTCGGGCTCCATGCTGTCAAGACCAGCTTGAATTATTCATGGAATTTCCACATTGACATGGTTTGGGAGATGTTCTTTGCAGACATATTCATCCCTTCCTGTCTGCAGGAACTCTTAATAACAAGCTGTTTGGATAGGCGAGTCCCTTCACTTTCACGGGCCTCTGTTTCTTCACCTGTAAACAAAGGAGGCAGCTCCTCCCAGAATATCTTTGGTTCTGTGATGGCAGGTGCCTTAGCCAGGAATTCTACACGCAGCTGACAACCAGCAGCAAACCATGGAGACAGAAAAAAAAAAAAAAAAAGGATGCCATCCGACGATTAAATGCAAAAGGAATTATGCAATTAGCAAAGGACGTTGATCACAGAACATGGGAGTCTAATTGCAGCACATGCAAATGTCTGCTAAATTAGATAAATATGGGTTTGCAGTCACTCCGGTGCACAGATTGAGTTGTAAAGTTAAGGAAAATATAAAAGTTAATTATGATATGAGATGGGAGTGATAAACATAGGGTACATGCAGCAGGCCGATTAGGATTATTAACCAAGTAATCATCTCACACCAAAAGTGGAGTGTTACAGGAGTCCCAGGCCCATTGTCAGCATAGAGTGCACTGAAATTACCACGTGTCACAGGACATGGAAAACACACTTCATTTTTACATAGCACCAGTCCCCTGAGGGAGCCCAGCACTCGGGGCTGGTTCCATTGGCCAATATGCCCGGTGCACATTGCCAAGGTCCGCCAGGCTCCGTGCGCTGGCTCACAGAAGAAAAGCTGGATCCTAAAGGTTCTCAGACTCTCCTGCACCTGTTGCAAGTCATAAACCTATTAAGCTCATCAAGCAGCTCTTACAAGAATGTATCTATCAGCCGGCTGGGACATTTCAGGGAGGGGGCAAAGAGTCCCGGAAAGGCAGCTACAGTGAAAGCCTAGGCTCTAGAGGCAGACTGCATGGCTTTGAATCCTGGGTCCACACTCATTCTCTGACAAGTTGGCTTACTTTGCTGTGCCCTGGCTTCCTCATCTCTGCCAGGGGGACAACAACATCACTTACCTCTTGAGGTAGTTGCAAGGATTAGAGGAGTTATGACCAACAACAGAACCCTGGCTGGCACACAGCACACGCTCAATAAGTACCTTGTTTCTTACTCTCTGGTTTCCCCTACTCAGTAGATCATTCATTCAACCAAGTAAGGATCTGGTGGGCAAAAGTGAAATGGAAAGCCGCTCAGTCGTGTCTGACTCTTTGCGACCCCGTGGACTATACATACAGTCCATGGATTTCTCCAGGTCAGAATACTAGGGTGGGTAGCCTTTCCTTTCTCCGGGGGAATCTCCCAACCCAGGGATCGAATCCAGGTCCCCCACACTGCAGGTGGATTCTTTACCAGCTGAGCCACAAGGGAAGCCCAAGGATACTGGAGTGGGTAGCCTATCCCTTCTCCAGGGGATCTTCCCGTCCCAGGAATAGAACCAGGGTCTCCTGTGAGACACTATGCTAATGAGAATGATCATGAGGGTGGGATGGGGGGACACACACACACAGTTTCCACCCTCACATTGGGAATAGAGAGGAAACGGCACACAGATAACAGCAATGAAGCCACAGGGAGGTACACTGCTTAAGTGTTATGAAAATGCTCAAGGGCACATCATTTCTGCAAGGTGACTGGGGAAAGTTTCATTGAAGACAGGCCACTTTCAGGTGGGCCATGGTGAGATTTTAATGGATGACAGGCTGGGTGGAAAGATGCATGACATTCAGGCAGAGAATATGTTCGTGAGCAAAGATGTCAAGGTCAGAATATCAAGTCATGGCAGGAAGTGATGGATAAGACTGGCAAGGAGTTTTAAGGTCAATTGTGGCAGTGGAAGGGTGGGAAGGTCTTAATGTCAAGGCCTGAGTATCGACTTTGTCCTGTGAGCCACAAAGAATCCTTGGGATGTTTTAGATAAAACATTTCAGGACAAAGCAGCGTTAAAGGAAGATGAACCTGGCGGGGCGAGCCAAAAGGATGGAAAAACAGAAAGAATAGTGATAACGGGAGCTGACAGGCTACTGCAATAGTCCAAGTGTGAAGTAATGATACAAATGAAAAGAAATGCAAGAGAAGGACAAACTGACAGGATTCAGTGAACAAGAGGACATGCAGACCACGGATAGAGAGGAGGAGATAACAGAAGGTTTTGAACCTGGGGAGCGTGGACAGAAAAGGAGGCTTGCTAGTCAAGCCAAGATTGATTCCTAGTCCCCCAGCATATTAACCAAGCGAAGCTCTACCAGTAGGAGGGAGCGTAGAGAAGTTCTGAATGCAGGTTTGAGAGGCCACATTAGAGGGTCCCTGCTCAGCTGCTTGCTAGCTGTGTTACCCTCAGCCGGGCTTCATCTCCTAGAGCTTGCCTCGTTTGCAAAATAGGGATTAAAAACAACCTCCCTCTGAGGGATGTGGTGAAGATTAAATGAGATAATGTGATGATAATGTAAAACACCTGGAAAGTGCCTGCCCCCTTGGGGACCTCTCATTACATGCTGGAAAAAAAAAAAAGGAAACCAATGTCTCAAACGAGCCAAGACAAAAACAAAAGGTCCTACATAACCCTGAAATTCTCCTCAACGTAGCTTGTTCACGTTTTGACAATTCAGAAGCTCTTTCTGGAAGAACTGTGCAGGAGTCTCACATATCCCTCCACGGACACATGGTGGGCACAGGTCAGAGTAAAGATAAACTAGCTCACTATACTGATTCTGAGCCTGAAGAAGGGAGGGCAGTGAGCACCAATCCCAGATCCTGCTGATGGACCCAGACCCTGACTTTGGGTAAATTTCTCCCCTGAGAAATTTTCCATCAGGGACCTCACCATTTCCTTCTCTTGCCCCTCAGGGGCAAAAAGCCAGCTTTGACATGTTTCTCCTGATTTCCTGGGACAAAGTTTATAGAGGTGATCCAGGGCTGCTGACCTATCCACTGGGGTGTGTGGACTTCAGAAGCCTGCTGAGAAGCTGCAGGCACATGCCTGGGCTGGGGGTTGATGGTGGGAGACAGGCGTGTTTGAAATGCTTGAGTTACTCTTCGAGTGCATTAGAACCAATGGCAAGGGGACCAATAAACCATCCCAGCTCTTGGAGCACTGTTATTTATTAAAAAAAAAAAAATTCAACATGCAAAAAACCAAACTGGTCCTAGCAAATGGGCCACTGGTTTTTGGAAATTCCAGACCTGAACCTTGGCCTGATCCATTTCATCACTGTGGAGCACTGCTCACAGCTGACGTCTTCCTGCAGGCTAACCTACCCTCCAGTCAAACTGCAGTTCTCTGAGACAATTTTTAAGGGTCCAGAAAGACAAAAAGACAGCAAGCTGTGAAGTGGGGGACTGACCCCAGTCTATCAGCCTTCAAAGCCTGCACTTTTTCCAGTTCCCAAAGGACGCTCAACATTAGCATAAAATTATACAGCGTTGGGAGATGTAGGTAAATAAGTCTGCTCTCTCCACATCACAGATTACACTCTATCCAAAACTACAGTTCAGAGGAGTTGAGTGACTTGCTTAAGATCACACCATGCATGGTAGCTCCTACTACAGAAATCAAAAAGCTCACAAGAGATTTGCTCATATTAATAAGACCATTTCCTTGTAATCAAATCACAATTCATGTTTCCAAGTATTTTTTACATATGTTGCTTTGCGTGGTCTCTCACGATCAGTGAAATTTAGGCCACAAACATTACCAGCCCCTTTCAGAGAAGGAATCTGAGGCTTAGAGAGGTTCAGGGGTCTACACTAGGGCACAGAGGCAGAAGGTGCCACAGCCAAGGCTAGGGCCCAGTCCTTGTATTCTACTCCAGTTGGAAAACTCTATGCCCAGGCCTAGGATAAAAGCCTTTAAGATGTTTGTGTGCTGGGAGCAGACAGACAGGAAAACAAAGAGGAGACCCAATATGTAGTAGCAGAGCCAATAAACTAGGCAGTAAGCCTTCAATGATGATGTATTTACTGATTCTAATCAGAGATAAGAGTGTGTTATCTTTGAGTATTTTCCCTCTTCCAAGTATCTTTCTCAAGCATTTCTATAAATAAAGTCCTTAAAAAAGGCCTCAAGTTCTAGGGCTTCCAAGAACACTGGACGTGTGCCCCCGACACTGAGCACAGAACCTCCTTCAGGGGTGGGAGGAAGAATAGGGTGGAAAGATGCAGACTCTGCTGGTAAAAAGAAACAATTTCCTGGCCAAACCATCTGGTTACTGGGAATCTCTTTCCCCAGAGTGATTAAAATCAGGAAAAAACAACATGAAAAATGAAAAACTGAAAAATTAAAAAAAAAAAAAATGAACAATGCTCTGCCTGGATTTGTTTGGGTTATAATAACATGTAATAATAACTGTTCAACAACTCAGATATGCAAATGATACCACTCTAATGGCAGAAAACAAAGAAAACTAAAGAGCCTCTTGATGAAGGTGAAAGAAGGAAGTGAAAAAGCTGACTTAAAACTCAACATTCAAAAAACTAAGATCAAGCCATCTGGTCCTATCACTTCACTGCAAATAGATCTGGGAAAAAGTGGAAACAATGGCAGATTTTATTTTCTTGAGCTCTAAAATCACTATTGACGGTGACTGCAGCCACAAAATTAAAAAAGACACTTGCTCCTTCGAAGAAAAGCTATGACCAACCTAGACAGCATGTTAAAAGCAGAGACATCACTTTGCCCACCAAGGTCAGTATAATCAAAGCTATGATTTTTCCAGTAGTCATGTATGGATGTGAGAGTTGGACCATAAAGAAGGCTGAGCATCAAAGAATTGACGCTTTTGAATTCTGGTGTTGGAGAAGACTCTTGAGAGTCCCTTGGACTGCAAGGAGATCAAGCCAGTTAATCCTAAAGGAAATCAGTCCTGAATAATCATTGGAAGGACTGATGCTGAAGCTGAAGCTCCAATATTTTGGCCACCCGACACGAAGAGCCAACTCATTGGAAAAGACCCTGATGCTGGGAAAGATTAAAGGCAGGAGGAGAAGGGGACGACCGAGGATGAGATGGTTGGATGGCATCACCGACTCGATGGATATGAGTTTGAGCAAACTCCCGGAGATAGTGAAGGACAGGAAAGCCTGGTGTGCTGCAGTTCGCAAATGTTGGGTATGACTTAGCCACTGAACAACAATAATAACTATACTGAGTACTTACTGTAAAATGTTAAACATTGTGCTGAGCTCTTTAAGTAAGTGCTCGATAACAGTTATCACCTCACCCAATCCTCACAACATCCCGTCAAGGTGGGTATTTTGATCCCTGTTTTAGTGAGGAGGGAAAAGTGAGTTTCAGAGAGGTTAAATAATTTGCTTAAGGTTATACAGTCAACTTCACTCCAAAGTCCTAACTTGTATCCACACTGTATCCTCTCTCAAGGAAGATGACTGACTAGAAGATGCCTCTCCATCCTCCAAACCCTGAGTTTCACTAAGAAGTGGCCACGGATGGTATGTTACAGATAGGAAATAATTATCACAATGATGGTGGTTCAGCTGGTAAAGAACCTGCCCCCAATGCAAGGGACACAAGAGATGCAGGTTCGATCCCTGGGTCAGGAAGATTCCCCTGGAGAAGGAAATGGCAACCCACTCCAGTATTCTTGCCTGGAAAATTTCATGGACAGAGGATCCTGGCAGGCTACAGTCCACAGGGTCATAAAAGGTCAGACATGACTGAGCACACACACACATACATACACATATCACAATGATACCAAGATAACCAGCATCTAAAAACTCTGATTACCAAATACCTTTCCCTTTTTTCATAAAAAGTAATATCATTTCCTATTATTCAAATTAACTTTTAAACAATTGTACATTTTTATTCCAAAAACTGAATTTGAAACAAAGCTTAGCTCTATTATTTATTGAAAGAGTTAAACTTTAAAGCTTAGCTCTATTTATAAATGCATATGTAGAACTACTTATTTTGTGGGCACATTCATATGCAATTACTCCAGCCAATTTCCATACTGAAAAATATTGTGAGCTTTTATTGAGCATTTGCAATTAAAGCTGAGAGGACAGCTATGCACTAAGTATTTTGTCAACAAAATTAATTATGTACATCCTATCCAATCTCTGTACTATATGATGAAGCAGTGGTAGTGAGCCATTAAACCATAATATGTCGGGGTACCGGGGTACGTTAGGTCAAGTCAGAACCTAAAAACTATGACTTGAGGGGAATTCACAAGTGCCAGTGAGTTAGAAGAAATGTGTAAGGGGAAGAAGTGGGTTTTTAGAGGGGCTTGGTGACTGCCTGTAACACAGTGCAGGACATGCCCCTAGCCCAACTTGGCCTGTCTTCCTGGCTCCCATCTCCAAGACTTGGCAAACAAGAGCAAGCCAGGATTTAACTAACCCACTTAAATTTGACCTCAGTAACCCTTCCAGGAGAAATCGGGCTGCCTCCAGAAACTCTGGAACAGCAGGCTGAAAGCCTCAGAAAAACAGGCAAGTTGTCCAGGTGAAGTCTGTGTCCCTGGAAAAGACAGACAGAGAAAGAGAAAGGACGGTGGTGAGGAACTGAAAGGTTGGTTTTGTTGCTGGGATCCGAGGGCAGGCACTGGGTCCTAGAGCAGGTGCCCAGCATGGCCCCCTAGGCTCAGAGCAAGAGACCTATACATGTGAGCTGAAAGAAAGAAAAATCAGAACTTGGGTTCCTAAGGAAGAAAAATACCTACAGAAAACTTAAAAAAAAAAAAAAAAGTACTATAAAGGTAGGACACAGAAAAAGAGACATTTAGTAATTGAGGGGTGACAGGGAAGTCTCACATTTACAGGAAAAAAAAAGAAAAAAAAGATGATAGTAGTAATAATAAGAACAGCTAACACTTTGTGCCAAACACTGTTTTACTACTTGACTGTAAATTCCAGTAGGACAAGGACTTTGCCTCTTTCACTCACCTATATACACCAAGTACCTACGTCAGGGCTTGGGGCCATAATAGGCATTCAGGATACTATGCTTTAGTGAATGAACAGATAAAACAGAAGTCATGGGGAGGGGAGGGGAGGTGGAAATAGCATTTAGCTAAAAGTAAAAAAAATAAGAAGAAGAAGAATTAAAGGATGATAATTATGAGCTCGTTTCTTTCTAACATTATTGAGCACCAAGTTAAGTGCCAGGCATTGAACTTGACCCTGAAGATAGAGATTAAGACAAGGTATATTCTGGGCTTGGTGAGATGGCGCTTATTCAATCAACCAACACTTATCAAGTCTCTGCTCTGGGCCAGGCATCCAGCTGAGCACTGGGGGGACAGAGATATAAGGAAGTTCCTCTCCCTGCCATTCAGGAGCTCACAGTGGGATGGGTGGGGTGTGTGTAACAGAGACGCACACACAGGGTTATGGTCAGGATGGGGTGTGAGGAACCTACCTAAAAGGGGCCAGCACAGCTACCCTTCCCTACCAGACCCCAAGCGAAGGGTAGCCATCGCTCATCAGAGAGGTTATGGGATTCTTCCATTGACTGGGACTTTTTCATGTAATAATTCCTGCCCCTACTCCCAGGAATCAGCATATATTTTCAATAGTGTGGAACCTGGAAAATGGGCTCTTCCAATCCCAAATAAGTGCTAAACATAAAGACCCTCAGCTTTACCACTGTTTTAAGATCAGATGATACAGTAAGGGGGCTTCCCCGGTGGCTCAGCAGTAGAGAATCCGCCTGCTAATGCAGGAGACATGGGCTCAATTCCCAGGTGGGGAAGATCCCTTGGAGAAGAAAATGGCAACCTACCCCAGTATCCTTGCCTGGAGAATCCCATGGACAGAGCAGCCTGGCGGGCTACAGTTCGTAGGGTCACACAAAGTCAGACAGGACTGAAGAGACCACGCACGCATGCACATGATGCAGTAAGGCAATGAGGACAGAACTTGGACTCCAGTTCTATAAAAATGGCCCTTGGTATTTTGTGTTGTCATTCCCAAAGCATTGTAAAAATTTAGGTGCAATAATTGCTCAATAAATGGCAGCAACTGTTGCTGCAGCAGCTGAGTCTAGAACTGCAAATACCCTTCCAGGGCTCAAAGTTGAGTGGAGTTCCACGCAGGAAGTCACAGGAGAGTTGGAACCAACCTCACACACAGCCCCGCCGGCTCTGACCAATTCTGGCTCCACCCCGTGGTCAGCATAAGTCAACTCCAAGCTCTCCCGCCCTCTCCTGCCTCCCTTGCTAAATCAACCCGCCTTAAACTCTGCCCAAAGTGGACGCGGCACCCTTCATTTTCAGGAAGAGCAACCAACTAGTTAAAAAGCCCAGGGAGGGCTGAGATTTGCTTGGGAGCAGCTGTGATCTAACCCAGCACATGGGGATTTGTGCAATTGAAAGCTGTAGACAGCTGTTTTGCAGAGCCTGTGCTGCAGAAAAGCACAAGCCCGAACTGCCCCCCACTGGGTCAGGAAGTAGAACTGGTGACCCCATTGGGTCAGGAAGTAGAGTTGGTGATAGAGGCACGTGGGAGTGGAGGCAGTAAGAGAGCAAGGGGGAAGTCCTAGGATCCCACTGGCTAGAGCAACCTTTTTCTTAGCCCCTTAGCCTGCCCCAGTGAACAGGGAAGAACTTGTTCTTTTCACACTCTGTGTGTGAGGCTCTGGTGATAATGAAAAGGGATATGATTCCAAATCCCCAATGTTACTTTTGAATCTAGACACATCAGGTGATTCCCAGCTTTCCCCCTTACTGCAGATATCTTTTTTATATTGTTTAATGCTGAATGTGTTACATAACATCTCACCCTCCAAGTTATACTAGCATAATGGTGGCAGCAGAAAATCGAAAGTCAGGCCTTGTTCAGCGAGACACAGATTACACAACATGGTAAACAAAAGACCAGAAACAAATGCACAAATAGTCCCTTGGACTACATAACTAGAAAACACAACTGATGGTAACACAAGAAAAACATTTCAAATCTGTCCCTTCAACCTTTCTTCATGGTTGTGCAGTAAACGTCAGTTTTCAACAGGCTTGTATCTTTCCTTTCCATTCAGGCTGAATTTCAAATCAGACACATGATACAGTGTTGAGTAGAATTGTTTCAGCTTGGTTTCTTTCTTCATTTCCTTTCAAACCCATGAAGGAGTTACTAAAACTTTAAAACTACATCATTTGCCTCTTAATAGGGTCAATTTCCATCCTAGTCGGGCTTCCCTGATGGCTCAGTTGATAAAGAATCTGCCTGCAATACAGAAGACCCTTGTTCGATTCCTGGGTCGGGAAGATCCCCTGGAGAAGGGATAGGCTACCCACACCAGTATTCTTGGGCTTCCCTTGTGACTCAGCTGGTAAAGAATCTGCCTGCAATGCGGGAGGCCTGGGTTTGATCCCTGGATTGGGAAGGTCCCCTGGAGAAGGGAAAGGCTACCCACTCCAGAATTCTGGCCTGGAGATTGGACTGTATAGTCAATGGGGTCTCAAAGAGCTGGACACGACTGAGCAACTTTCACTTTTTTCACTTTCCATCCTAGTCAGTGAGCTGGATTACATTTGGCATGCTTCAGTAAGACAATTGTCATTCAAACAAGGATTACAGATCCCATTTTTTTCTATATTTTGTTATGTTAGAGGAAGCGTTATGTGGTTACAAGAGTGGTCTAAGGTGTCACCAACACTGCTTTTTTAGGAGCTTTCTGAGGCATTGGAATGGGATATATGAAGTGGGGGCAGATAGACCTGGATTATAATCCTGACTCTATAGCTAACTTGGCCATCACTTAAACCTTTTGGTGCCTCAGTTTTCTTCTCTATAAAATGAGGCACAGCTATCCTGTGAAGCAAGTAAGGACCAACCCAAGCACAGTGGAGAACATGGCTTTCAGTGGAAAGCCCTTAAGAGTTAAAGAGACTTGGCTTCAAATCCCAGACCAGCCACTTACCTTAAGACTGGGGTTTGTTAGTTAAAAATGCTCTACTTTGGGGTTGGTAGAGGCAAACTATTACATATAGAATGGATAAGCAGCAGGTTCTACTGGATAGCATAGGGAACTATATTCAATATCCTGGGGTAAACCATAACGGAAAAGAATATAAGGAAGAATGTACATATGTGGACAACTGAGTCACTTTGCTGCAGAGCAGAAATTAACACAGCATTGTAAATCAACTAAACTTCAACTAAAAAATTAAAATTAAAAAAAAAAAGAGGTATTTCACTTTCCAGATGGTAACCCACAGTTAACAACTACGCTGAGTACTGAATGTGATGCCATCTGTGCAGCCTAGTGAGAGGTGGCTGCCCCAAGCATTATTTGTGGCATTCAGACACCTGGGAGAAGGAATGCCCCTGCAGTCACAGACAGGAGCACGGCAGTCACCGGTTCTGAACACAGCGGCATCAGACTGTCGCTTTAAAAAGGATACCCAGCTTGCATTAATAAAAAAAATTAAGGTAGGCTGGGCAGAGGGGGACACCACGCACTGCTATAAACGTTGGTGAGGAAAGGGGAACAATCTGTGAAACAAAGGCTAACTCAGAAGCGCCAACTGCCCCCCTTTGGTTGATGTATATAAAAACTTACACCTTGCTCCAGAAAAGATGCACGGAGCTCAGTAAGTAACAGTTGCTCTGTGCAGTCTAGGGCGGGGCCCTGCCCGGTGATCGCACTTTATTTTAAATCTGAAGGCTCTAGGTGACCGCTGGTTTCTGCACGGCACTGATCCTAAGGCCGGTTTTCAGGTGGCGGCGCGCTCTTGAGCGACACTTGCCTGAAGCCGGGTGGTGGAGAGCAAGAACCGACCCAGCGCGACGCTGACAGTTTGGGGCAGCCACCCTGCGCGCCCTGAGGTTGCGTTCCGCGAAGAGAAAGAACCGCGGTCCGCCACCGGGACTCCCCCGGCCCTACAGCCTGCAGCTACAGCACGGCGACCTTGGCCTCAGTACCAGAGTATCCCCGCCCTTATATCGCGACGGGGAATATAAAACTATCTGGCGCTGCAAGTCATTGACACACATGAATACGAGACAGGACAAGGGGATCGCGGCTCCGGGCTTTACTGGAGCTTAAAAGATGCGAGATTACAAAAGAGGAGGAAGAGCTCAAACCAAACTGTCGATAGATGGGCCCCTTGATCTGGGCGCTATTGGGCAATACGTGCGGTCCCGCAACTCCGGCACAGGTCCCCAGAAAAGGGAAGCGCTAGAAAGCCGAGTAGAGCCAAGCAAGACAACGCGGGCGCAAACAATCCAGGCACAACCAAGGGCAGCGGTGCCGCGCGGCGTCTCAGTCTCCCCATCTGCAAAGCAGAGCATTGGACTAGAGTGTCTCCCAAAACTCCTATTAATCTAGAAGTCAAAAATATTCCATGCTGGAGCTGCCCGAGGCTTGGAAACCGGAAAAAGAGAGGAAAGCGAGGGAAGACGACAGGGAGGCGGGAAGGGAGGAGCCGGTGGGAGACCTGGAGAGGGAAGACAGGGGACGCCCGGAACAGGCTTGGCGGGTTTTTAACCTTACTCCTCCTCCTCCTCCTACACCTGAGTTCTCTCGTTTGGGCCAAGACCCCGCGCCCATCAAATGGGAGCACCAGTTAGCCAAGCTTCTCCCATCACGCCCCAGTTTCTTAGAAGCCATGGGCAGATGGTGGGCAGCACAATAATGCATGCCATGGATGGAAGGGGAAATGGTCCCGGCTGGGGTCTCCAGCACAGGTGAGCGGACCTGGGACTGGGCAGGCCGTGGGACGGACCCAGGATGGGGATTGCGGAGCGTCCGCGTCTCAACCCGCGTGTCCTCGGCTGACTAAACTTAATTTCCCAACTTCGAGCAAGGGGAGGGGGTGTTTGCCCCCCCCCAAAAAAAAAAGTTTCTGAACTTTTCCCCTAACTCTGCCGTGGAGGCGGCACCGGAGGGCGGTGCCTGCACCCTGATTCGCCGCCGGCTCCGGTCTGGAGACTCGGATTGGCGCGCGTGGTCCGGGGCCGGGAAGAGCGGGCGTGGGGGAGGGGAGCGGCCCTCCCCGCCCGCGGGATCGGCTCGCGCCGGGAGCGGGTTAATTTCAAATCGGGGGCTTGACTGCTCCTGGACGGTCACGTCCACTCTGCCCGCCCGCCGGCCCGCCAGTCCCGGTCCGGGCGTTTCCCTCGGGCACCCACCTCAGCGCGGCGTTTAAGGACCGACTGACGGCCCGACACGCGGGCTCCCAGGCCTGAGCGGGGAAGGGGTGCAGAGGCGTCCCCGCTCAGCCCCCATCGGCTCCAAGTGTGAGGTGAACTGACAGGTCAGCGGGGCGCAGAGGGGCGCGGCGCAGGGCCAGACTGGCACCGGGAGAGGGATCGGGAAGGCAGCGGCAGCGGCGGCCGTTTCCCGCCTCTCGCTCCGCCGGGGGCCGTGGAGGGAGGAGCCGAGATCCCGCGCAGAGGGGAGGGGGCGAGTGAGGGGGAGGGGCGGGGACGCCGTGGTTCCGGGCGCGGGTTTGCCCGCGCTCTAGCCCCGCGCAGCTTAAGGGGCGGCGCCGACGATGGGATGGCTTTCCGCGCCAAATTTTTAAATCGAAGGCGGAAGGTCCAGACCCGCCCCTGGCGCCGCCAGCCAATCGCAGGCCTGCAGCCAACGCTCTGATTGGTTGGGAATCGTTGCCCTAGAAACCGCGAGGATGCTGTCCGGGAACTGCCTGACTGGCGGCGCGCGTACTGGGCCCAGGGGGGAGGGGAGTTGGCCTGGAGCTAGGGGAAGCGCGCCGGGCGCGGGAGCCGGTGGCGACTGTACCTGGTTGCCTTGCTGAGCAAATGCAGCCTTCCATGGTAGGGTCCAGGATTGTGGCGTGAACTGGCCACCTGAATAGCAAGTACATTTTTTAAGTCGCAACTTTACAGAAGTCTTAAAAAAGTTTTAATCGGAAGGCGCTCTTTAAATGCCCAGGAGCTTAAGGACTGAATTTGGAAGTTACCTATCAAGCTTTTCCCCCCAAGACTTTGTTGCTGATCCCATGCACGTGTGTGTCAAGGGAGAAATTCAAGCATCTAGATGTAGACTTTTATCCAGATACTTGGGGTTGTAGCTCCTTAGCCGGAACCTGGGCTCATGCGCTTGAGTCCGGAACTCTGATCTGTGAACAGGTGGGTGCTTGTGCTCGCTGGAGTCCATTCGGTGGGGTCCGGAGAATGCTTTGCCCTCTCTTAAGGTGGACGAGGGCTGTCACTGGAATTTCTGTGGGTTGCTTGAAGTCTTACTGACGGCAGATCGGCTTGCTGAAGTAATTTACGGGCGTTTGATGGGCGTCCTTTGCCCTGTGGGGCTATCTCCGGTCGGGAATAAAATGTTAAGTGTAGTTTATCAGTTTTCTTTACCTTAGCCTTTGTTTCAGCAGACTAGCGTCCCGTCAAGGTATTTTCAACAGATCTCCTGCATTTTTCTTTAACTTTTTCTATTTTCTTTTTTTCTTTAAGGATATTAAACTTCTTAACTGGACTACCTGAACTACTTGAACCATCAGGATAAAGAACTCCAGATTTTTCATTTTTAAAGAAACTAAATGTATGAGGAATTTACAGAATGGAGAACGAAAAGGTACTTTTTTAGCTTCAGTATTCATCCTTGTAGTTTTAAATGCAACATTATCCTGATTTTACTGAATAATTTTTCAGTATCCAACATCTTACTAATGCTACATTCTTTTTTGGTTAACCCCTATAAAAACCTAGAAGGAAGGGAAATTTAATTTTTGAAAAGGGGAAATGTTACCCAGGATTAATCTTTCTAGTTTTTAGTGATTTGGTGGAAGTTTCAAAGAGATAAGTAGAGAGAAAAGATATTTTTAAGAATAATAAAAGTTTGTTAGCTGCTTTATGGTATTTCTGAGAATTCTTAAACTGTAAGAATTCAGAAAGGGCATTTGACATGATTTGACATTAGATCTCTTGTTAAGATAATTTTCTACCAAATCACCAGTTTCTTTTAACTATAGGGGCCACTGTCACTGGGGATATCTTGATTGATGTCTAAATACTGATAGGGTTAAAAAATGATATATACAAATTTCCAAAAAATTTTAGATGTAAACAAATAAGAGAACTGCTGTTGCTTCTGACGGTCAGAGGCAAAAGACAGCAGCCCTGAGAAAAATCCCATTCTTGGATCAGAACCTCTCAAGTGTACCATCTCGGTGCACTTACCTGCCATCCCAAGCATTTTCTTTAAAATAGATACAGATGGTGAGAATGTGTGAAGTCGCCAGTGGCCAAAAGTAGAAGAAACATAGTCTCCTTTAGTCTTTAAGGTATATGGAGAAGGCAATGGCAACCCACTCCAGTACTCTTGCCTGGAAAATCCCATGGATGGAGGAGCCTGGTAGGCTGCAGTCCATGGAGTCGCTAAGAGTCGGACATGACTGAAGCAACTTAGCAGCAGCAGCAGCAGTCTTAGGTATGAACTGCTGTTAATTTACCCTCTTACGTCTCAGTGGCAGCCCAGCCTCTGCCAGGAACCAGCTTTGTGGTCTTGGGTTAACTAATTTTACTTCTCTGGGTTCCATTTTCTCCATCTGTAAAGTGAAAAGGGTAAATATTCAGAGAGCAGAATTTTCTGCTTGTAGCCACTCTGGATTTTGCTCCCTAGTGGATTTTGCTAACAAGTCTGACCACATGCTAGCCCTCACCCTGTTTCCTTGGCTCTCTGACTTTTTTTCATCAGTGGTATTTTACTGAGTATCCACTGCATGCAACTGTTGTACTAGGTGTACACATAAGTGAATGGCATATGGTTTCTGCCATGGAGACCTTATACTTACTACAGTGTCATGAGTCAAGTCACTCCAAGGGGTTTGGGGTCACTTAAAATTATCAGTCCTATCAAGAGGAGTTAAGTAAAAGGTATATGGGAACTCTCTGGAGGATCTTTGCAACTCTGAATCTAAAATTATTTCAAAATAAAAAATTTTAAATAGTAAGTCTTAAAGATTTCTTTTTAAATTCTTGGAACATAAGATGAAAATTTTAAATCCATGCATTGTTGCAGAATTAAAAATAGGGAATTTAGCTGTTATGGACAAATGTCAAAGTGATCACTGGAATATAGTCACTAATTTAATCATCTCTTACAACCTCACTGAGCATGTTTCCTAAGTACTATTTCTATTTATACAATTCTTAGAGTCAAAAGCCATCTGATAAATCTTTTTTTTATACTTGATTTAATGATTGACTTGTTTTGAACCAGGAAAATCTCTTTTTCGAGCCACATAAAAGGGGACTGATGAAAACACCTCTGAAAGAATCCACTGCAGCAAATATAGTGTTGGCAGAGATCCAGCCTGACTTTGGCCCTTTAACCACACCCACCAAGCCCCAGGAGATCTCCCAGGGGGAACCGTGGACACCAACAGCCAACCTCAAAATGCTCATCAGTGCCGTGAGCCCCGAGATCCGGAACAGGGATCAGAAAAGGGGTTTGTTTGACAACAGAAACGGATTACCTGAGGTCAAAGATTGTTTACATGTAGGTTGGTTTGCAGAGGACTGGGTGGAAACTGGGGGATTTGGGGAGCTAGGAAGGGGGGTGGCTGTTGAGGAGGCAACTGGCAATATAAAGCGCTATCCCAGTCAGAGCACTGGAAAGGTTTGGACCCCATCAAATACAGCTCTGGGAAATCTGAATCTGTCACTTATTTATGAGCTTCTTCCCTTTCAGATCCTTCAAGCAGTTTATCCTGACTTCTCCCCACTTATCTTCCCAATTTTGCAGCCACTGAAGCAAACTATATATATAAGTGTTAGTCATTGAGTACTAATGCCTCCAATAAATCTTTCTCAATAAGACATTATTTTACATCTTTCTTTGTAGGAACACTTCTCTGGAGATGAATATGAGAAATCCCAACCCAGTCGAAAAGAGAAAAGTTTAGGATTGTTGTGTCATAAGTTTTTAGCTCGATACCCTAACTATCCCAACCCTGCTGTGAATAATGACATCTGTCTTGACGAAGTAGCCGAAGAACTTAGTAAGTATGCAAAGAGCTCGCTGAAATGGTCAGTCATTAAAGGCACCTCACAGACTGAGTCCTTCAGACCCACGCTCCTTCTAGCCAGTGTTTGTAATGACACAAGGCCACACAGAAATTATCCATTTGTCAAGCCCTATTAATTTCAGAATAATAGCATGTAGTTCCCAGTCACATTTAAGTCTTAAAACAGAAGCAGAAAATCACAATGGAGATAGCTCTGACTGCACTGTGAAAGCTCTGAAGCTTTAAAGTAAGGCAACATTGTGTTATGACTTATTTCACAAACAGCTACAACTCTGAACTTGCATCTTGTTTCTCATTGAGGAGCCAGGCTGCCAAATGCTTTCTTCACAGTTGACATGAGGGTCAGCCTCTGGGCATGGGAGCCAAGCTTTAGCCCTCTCTGCCATTCAGCACTTTCTGAATGTTTTGTTTGCCAAAAGTTACTGTATCCCCCTGCCCTCTTTTCCTCCTCTCTTCATGGACTCAAATCTAGTTAGAGCTTAAAAAGGAATCCGTGGCAAATGTGGGATACCTTTGGAGGCATGAAAATACTACGACCTGAATCTGTAAAGAGATATACAGGATATTTTAGTATATAGCTATCACCCCATGAAGGACAGTTTTGCCTTTCTAATACATGTTTATATGTATCAACTTTAAGAAATGCCATTTAGATTCCTCTCTTCACATACACTTCATTATAGCTATAGAGGGTGTACCATTTAATTTAGCAGGTATCTGGATTACCTACTATGGCAGGCAATGTCGTAGCAGCTGGGATAACATCAGTGGACAGAAAGAACAAAGTTCTTGCTCCTGTGGAACCTGCTTTCCAGTGGAGACAATAGACAATATGCAAAGGACATAATAAGTGGGTAATTAGGATGTAAGAAGGTAATGTGTGCTAAAGAAAAGCAAATGCAGACCAGGCTAGATGGAAATCCAGAGTGCTAAGAGTGTGCTCTGTAATTTTAAACTTCATTTTAAATTAAGTAGTTGGGTCAGGCCTTGTTAGGAGGGTGACATCTGAGCAAGGACTCAAGAATAGAGGTGGGGAACCATGAGGACATCTGGGAGAGGGATTCCAGCTGGAAGGAACAGCCTAGCACACAAAGGCCCTCTGGCAAGTTCCAAGAACCAAGGAATCGCAGCACCTTGTACCAATCATATGACAGCCATGTTTGTGTGTGTGTGTTGGGAACTAATATAAGAAATGAAGTGTAGAGGGTGGAATTTAGAGCTCTAAAGACTTGATTTTGCCACTTACTAGCTCTGTGCTCTTAGCTGCTCTTTGAGCAGCTTAACCAGCCTGACCCTCTTATCTCCTCATCATTAAAGCATGGATAATAAGGAGAAGTTTCAAAATGGCAACCTACTCCAGTGCTCTTGCCTGGGAAATCCCATGGACAGAGGAGCCTGGCAGGCTACGGTCCATAGGAGTCCCAAAGAGTTGGACACGACTTAGCAACTAAGTAACTTTCACGCTCAGGATGGATTTTCTAGCTCAAGTCTCCCTTTGAGGAACTGCCTCATTTTGTACTGCTCTGTGTAAAAGTAAAGACTATTGTTAAAGAAATAAAAAAGCATGGATAATAATCACCTACGTCACAAGTTAGGGTAAAATCTTCCTAAACCTGTATGATGCATCAAAGACCCTCAATAAATGTCACCTTTCTAATTTATATTAACTGTACCCTTTGAGAACAGGGGCATGCCTTTCTCATCTTTATACTCTTTAGCATGTGCTATGCTCAGACACTCAGTTGTATTTGACTCTTTTTGACCCTATGGACCATAGCCCACCAAGCTGCTCGGTCCATGGGGATTCTCCAGGCAAGAATACTGGAGTGGGTTGCCATGCTCTCCTCCAGGGGATCTTCCCAACCCAGAGATCGAACCAGGTCTCCCACATTGCAGGCAGATTCTTTACCATCTGAGCCACTAAAGTTATTTAATCCAGAACCTACGGACTAAGAATCCCTGGGGAAAAGAAAGGTATTCGATTCTATCCACATTACAATATCTGATCCTAGTAAGATGCCATTGCTTGTTCTCCGCAGATGTTGAGCGCCGACGCATTTATGATATTGTCAACGTCCTAGAGAGTCTACATATGGTGAGCCGGCTCGCCAAAAACAGGTACACTTGGCACGGGCGACACAACCTCAACCAGACCCTTGGGACTTTGAAAAGCGTCGGGGAGGAGAACAAGTACGCCGAGCAGATTATGATGATCAAAAAGAAAGAATATGAACAAGAGTTTGACTTTAGTAAGAGTTACAGTATAGAGGATCCCATCATCAAATCAAACACTGGCCAAAATGGACACCCAGACATGTGTTTTGTCGAACTCCCTGGAGTGGAATTTCGGGCAGGTGAGAGAGCTGGTATTGAAAAGCTCAGGTGGAAGGGAACCTCTTGGAGGTCTAAAGACCAGGTTCCTTAGGGAACCCAGCTCAAAGCTACTGCTGCTTTTCATATGAAAAAAATGCTGCATGTCAACCGTGGGATCAGGTTGTGGTATTTTTAGCTTTGTTACTTTAGAAAGCCCTTGTCCCTTCATGAATTT
The DNA here is from genome assembly GCF_033118175.1 of Dama dama. Classification (NCBI taxonomy): domain Eukaryota; kingdom Metazoa; phylum Chordata; class Mammalia; order Artiodactyla; family Cervidae; genus Dama; species Dama dama. Next base: position 25,256,708 of record NC_083682.1, on the reverse strand, counting down.
TAATTCTCTAATCCTCTTCCTTTTCCAAAGCCTCTGTAAACAGCCGCAAAGACAAGTCTTTAAGAGTGATGAGCCAAAAATTTGTGATGCTGTTTTTGGTGTCAACGCCTCAGATAGTAAGCTTGGAAATTGCTGCCAAGATTTTAATTGGGGAGGACCATGTGGAAGATTTGGATAAAAGCAAGTTTAAAAGTAAGTGGCCCAACTGCCGTGGACTTTTGGACCTACTCTTAAATTACTTTCAAATACATGGGCTATGTAAACAGATCATCTCTAGTTAGGCTATTATATCTTCACTTCTCCCCAGAATTCATGAAGATACTGCTTGAGATAGCTTGTAGGATTCAAAGATATGTATATAGCTACTCTTACCTGACACTTTGATTTATCTACCTCACTTGATACTGTAACACTGCCTCCATTTTACAGCGTCTGAAGTCTAAATAAGCAGTAAAATGGGACTGGAACCCAAGTCTCTGTTCTCTCCACTGACTCTCGTATTTGAGGGTATAAATAACTTCTAACACTGTCTCCAGAAGTGACCCGCAACACAGTGGATTGGACATTTTGAAAGAGTAGTTTTACAGTGTCCCCGCTCTGCACTTACTACCTTAGACAGTTCGAGTCCATAGTGACTTGGCTGGCCCAGGCAACCCAGCCTGTCTAGCATGGTAGGCAAGGCTTGCTGTCTGCCTGAAACCAGAGCCTGACACTCTGTCCTGTGTGCGGACGACCACCATCAGGAGCCATCCCAAGGGCTTGCTCCTGAGAGTCTGCCCCATCTTTAAGCAAGGAGTTACCTAACAGTAGTTGCTCTTCTTTTTACAAGCAGAAATGTTTATTTAAATATTGGATTTTCTTTCACGGCTACTAATTATTTCCAATTCTTAAATAAAACTACTTGATTTCACTATGGGGAAAAAAAAAAAAAGCATGATTTTAGCCAGAATATCTGCTCTCTGTTGGGAAGAAATCATAGATTGGAGTCTTAAAACAGCTCTGCCCTTGCCTCTAGAAAAGACTTTGTAGGAACTGTCCCATGCATACACGAAGAGGAGCAGAGAGAAGGTGTAGAAGGCATTAGCTGACCTCCGAGCAGGGCATTAGGCTAGCCTGGACATGGATCACTTGGGGGACCGGCTGACTGGTGACCCCGAGGCATAGCAGAGGCTGAGGGAATGCCTGGGAGGTGTCATACAGACCCCTTCCCATCCCTGTGAAGCTGTACTGGTCCCATGAAAGTATTGAGACACCTCCAGTTTGATGGTGTCTCCATAAAGACAAAATGAGTAGAGATTAAGGCAGTAAGGCTAGCATTTGGCTTAGGAGATTTGTCATTTCAGAAAACACATCCCAGTCCTACCGATGGGCCACCTGCTTTCTCTGAGTCACCAGTTTTCAGCTCTTTATTTCACTGGTTAGTCACAGCCTTGGAAACTATTCCAGGAACTACACATGTGTAATTTGCTGAATCCCTAGGGAATTCAGAACTTTCTTGCATGGCTGTGAAGGCGGGGCTCAATCTGCAGCTTTGTACTATAAGCTAAAGTAAAGGCAGACTTCTGTAGAAGAGCTTTTCATGATATGTAAGACTTACAGAATTAGCAAATCTATGCTTTGCGTATACATATGGACAGTATACATGTTTATAAATTTTGATAGGTATAAAAATTTTCCATGCTTGTGAAATACATTTATTTTCACAAATTATCAGAAGCTGGAAAATAATACATTTATCATTGATTATTTCTATTTGTTCCTAAAATTCTGAATCCTCATTAGGAGATGCCCAGCAGTGGTAACTTTTTATTAGAAAATCTGTAACATGTTTCCCAATAGGGTGATCCAATTGAGTCATTTTTCCTTTTTCAACGTGTGCTTTTGTTTCAAAATCCAGTATCAGCAGTAATTGAGTCTCAATATTTAAAACTTTTTTGTTTTAATTAAAGCAGTATCACTATAATAACTCAAGAAAAGTCACATTTTTCTCTGACATTGATGGTTAGGATAGCTCTTTGAGTGTACACTGTACTCGTGAAGTCCTTAGGAAGCAAAGTCCTTTGATCTTTCATTATTCCATTAAGTGATATATATACTTTTTTCCCCCAGCAAAAATTAGGAGGTTGTATGATATAGCTAATGTTCTGAGTAGCCTGGATCTTATCAAGAAAGTTCATGTTACAGAGGAAAGAGGCCGAAAACCAGCTTTTAAATGGACAGGCCCAGAAATCAGTCCAAAGCCTAGTGGTATGTATTTATTTCCTTTTATTCATTGCTTCATTACTTTGAATTAATGCACATTTAGAAATATACTTCCTTTCTCTTCCTACCCTTACTCCCACATGGGAAGAGCATATATAAGTGACTGAAAAGACAAAGATGAGCACCAATATGGACAGCCTGGCCCTTGGTTCCGTCAGTAACTCAAGGTCCATAACCATCACACCCCTGTGTAGGAGGCAAAATCTGTGTGTAAAAGAATTTGACAAAGTTGAAACAGAGCCTCTGCATGTGGAGAATATGAAATGGATTCACTCCAGAATGAATATTCTGTCTCCATCTCAACTCTGGGATTCTTACCTTTTGTGTTCTACCAAGACCCCACACACAGAAGTTCTGGAAAATGGCAAGAACACAGGCCACGGAAGCAGAGGGGAAGCTTAGGTTCCAGTCCCAAGTCTGTCACTTATTCCAGCTGTGTGGCCTTGGGCAGGTGACTTCTGTAAGACTGCTTCCTCACCCCTAGTAGAAAGAACGACAGCGCCTTTGCGAGGTTATTGTGGTTTTGGATATAACCTCAATGAGAGGTCCTTCAGTGCAGGGGTTTGGAGGACAGGCTCTGGGCTAGACTGATCAAGTTCATATCCCAGGCCCACGTTCTTCTAGCTGAGAGACCCCGAAACAGTTAGTTAATGTCTGAAACGTCTCCGAAATGAGGGTGCATTTCCTGAGAAGTACCTGCCTGAGTTGTGGAGAGTATCTTAGTCTGTTCAGGCTGCCACAACAGAGTACCATCGACTCGGTGGCTGATAAACAATATATTTACTTCTCATAGTTCTGGAGGCTTGGAAGTCCAAGATCAAGTTGCTGGCAGAATCAGTGTCTGGTGAGGACCTGCTTTCTAGACTTTTCTAGTCTTTTCATAGTAACCTCACATAGTGGAAGAAGACTAGAGAGCTCTGTGGAGTCCCTTTTATAAGAACACTAATCCTATTCAAGAGGGTTCCACCCTCATGAACATCTCCCAAAGGCCCCACCTCCCAGTACCATCACATTGGACAACAGGTTTCAACATGTGAATTTGGGGAGAGGGGATGGGGCAGGGGATGCGAACATTCAGTCCATAGCAGGGAGGGTCACCCTATTTCATCAGATGAAGTCTCCACTGATTCTGAGATACCCGATGTTTTATATTTCAATAAGAAATAAAAACCACTAACAGTCACCCTGAGAGCATACCACTGGTTGTAAGATGACAAAGTCTTTCAGAGATGTTAAAGTGAATTATTATCTCAGAATTCATTCAGAATAAGATGAACAAGTTTTTTTAGGTAAAGCCCTTGAAATGGTATCTGGCACATAGTAGGCACATAACTGTTGCCACTTTAATCTGAAATCATTTTAGAAGCATTGCCAGGTGGCTCAGTGGTAAAGAACCCATCTACGAATGCAGGAGACACAGGAGATGCCAGTTCGATCCCTGAGTCAGGAAGATCCCCTGGAGGAGGAAATGGCAAGTGTTCTTGCCTGGAGAATCCCTATGAACAGAGGAACCTGGCGGGCTACAGTCCATAGGGTCGCACAGAGTTGGACATAACTGAGCAAGTGCACACTCACTGACCTCATACCCCAGAAGGAGGCTGAACCACTCATGTCTTAACACATTGCCCTTTCCTGTTTCAGGTCTCAGCCCAGTCCTTCCTTTTGCTGCCTCTGATTTGGAAGCAAGGCGGTCTTCAAAAGAGAACTGTGCCAAAAACCTCTTTTCCACACGTGGGAAACCAAACTTCACTCGACACCCATCTCTCATCAAACTGGTAAAGAGCATAGAGAGTGACCGGAGAAAGATAAATTCTGCTCCCAGTAGCCCTATCAAAACCCACAAAGGTATGTTTGCTATCATGTCAGGGCTCTGCTTGAAAGAATCCCTCTCCATCTGACTTTTAGCTTCCTTGATCCCTCCTCGGGACTTGCTAGAGAATTGTTTGTTTCCATAGTCCCAAACACACTTGAAACCCAACTTACATATGAATTAAAGGATAAAATGTGAATTGTGGGGTTTATCATTTAATTACTGTGTGATTTGGGGGAGGAGGGCAGTGCAATTTTTCTGTTCCTTTGACCTCAGTGATGTTTCATTTGTGTGAAGATTCATTCTTTTGCTTTGACCAACTCCCTACCCCACCTTCTTTTTATTTTACCAGCTGAGAGCTCTCAGAATTCTGCACCTTTCCCGAGTAAAATGGCTCAGCTCGCAGCTATCTGCAAAATGCAGTTAGAAGAGCAATCAAGGTAGGTGGGCAACGCTCTTCAGTAACAGGATGCATTACTTTACATTTCATCATTAGGATTACTTATTTCATGTAAGAATAGGCAATAACCTTGGAAACTGGTGAGAGAATCATCTCTAACTCATAATGTGGAATCATGACAGAAACTATCTGCTAGTTTCATAAAAGCGTAGCTTCAATCTGGGGCAATCTAAAATGGTAGAACGTTTTAGAGAACATGTGTTTCCATTGTCTCATGTTTTCAATCTTGTCTTTTAGTGAACCCAGAAAGAAAGTGAAGGTACAGCTGGTAGGATCTGGGCACTGCAAACCTGTGGCCCCTCTGGACACTCCAGCAAATGCCGAGCTAGAGATGACAGCACCGTCCCTCATCCAGCCCCTGGGGGTGGTCCCCCTCCTCCCCAGCCCGTTGTCACCGGCAGTGCCCGTGATCCTACCTCAGGCCCCTTCAGGCCCATCGTATGCCATCTACTTGCAGCCTGCCCAGGCCCAAACTCTAACGCCACCCCCAGGCCTGAGCCCCACGGTCTGCCCCACCACCTCTTCTAACGCTATGAGGTCAAAAGACTCCGCTGATACCACCGGTGAGAATGCAGACAGTGACTCCCCAAAGTCCAGTGCATCCACCAGGCCTGGAAGTTTGCTGCCCGGGCTGGAGAGACAAGGTGCAAAGAACCGAGAGAGGGAGTCAGCTGGAGAAAAAGGCTCAAAGAGGGCGAGTGTGCTCGAGGACAGTGGTTCCAAAAAGAAATTTAAAGAAGACTCGAAAGCTCCTGAAAATGTCTCCACAGTGAGTACAGCCTTGAACTGTGCAAAGCTTTAGGTACTCCCCAGTTAATTAGGAGGGACTCTGCTGGCTCGTGATTTACCAGAGCAAAAAGCAGTCTCCCAGAAAACAGGCGAACTGTTCCTTAGCGTCCCATAATCCAAACAAGGCCTCAGACAGCTAATCCCCTGACTGGGATGGCGGCAGGGGCATTTTTAACCTTTGGAGGAAGGGATTATCTGCTCTCTTTTTAAAGCACCGTGGGTGGTTGTCCTTAAGTCCATTTCTCTGTCCCCCACTGGAATGCAAACACCTGCCATGAAAGTCTTAAATAATTTACAAGCAGACGTGACCCCAAATGAATGGATGGACGCATAGGGTTCCTCTAACTCCTGCTTTCTGAGTCATTACTTGATATTTGTTTGACGTCATGTAAGTGGTATCTGTGGCCTAGCAGAGAAATGGCTCCCCCCTGTTTTTACTTTCTTCGTCAAATTTAAACCAAAATTTCCATGTTGTGCAAAAAGAAACATCAGACTTAGCTTGGCAAGGTTTAGGTGTATTTGATGCATTGGTATCTAGATGTTTTGATGTTCTAGACAGTTTTTTCCTGGATGGAGTTTAATTCAGGAAGGAAAGAACGTGTATTGGCTGCCTACCCACATGCTAGATGGCAGAAGTGTTAAGCACTTTTGCATACGTTATCTCATTTTCCACTCTCGGGACAACTGTATATGAAAGACAGCATCACCAAATAAACAAACATCACTAAACATGGAAGCAGAAGTTAATCTCTCATTTTATCCCTGCTGTTAACTCAGGTTACTTTACTTCTCTACGTCTTATTTTCCCACATCTATAAAGAATTTGTTCTGCCAGTTTTTCCTGATTGTCTACTGGGTATGAAGCACTGGTGCTCCGGATCAAATCAGCACCTGCCTTTGGGGATGATTGCTTTTGAGAACTTGCCCCAGGGCCTTATTACAGTTTTTGTGAGGTTAAGTGAATTTATGACATGATGATATACATAAAGGGGTTTGTGATCCTTTCAAGGCACTATAGAAGCTGAAGGGTATTATCTGTAACTGTTGTTGTTAAGGAGGCTTTAGAGTCTGTCAGATCTTCCCTGAGGATGGCCTCCTAGTAACCATTCAAAACATCCATTATCTTAGCATAGTATCATTTTGCATTTAATACACATGCTAGGGGGAAAATCACAAGGCTTCAGCTTGATTTGATTTTCTGGGAGGTCCATAATCTCTTTGGGGCAGTGGGTATGATTTAATAATGGTCTCCTGTTGCTCACTTAGTTATTCAGGATTAGGGTTTTCACTGGATAGATTCCTCACACCCACTTCTCTTCTTTTCATCTCTGACTTCATTTTGACCATTTCTTCTTAGCATGGACTGAGCAGCACAAAGAAAGGGAGAGATTCACGTGTTAATTCTTTCAACAAACATTTACTGAGAATCTACACTTCTAGGGGTGGAGAGAAGAAAGTATACAAACAAACGCAAGCATATCAGATAGTGAATAATAAGAAATATGGTGAAAACAAAAGAGGATAGTGTCCTAGGAAGAGGGGTAGGAGTGTTCATATTGTCTGGGTGAGAAGACGTACAAGTAATATGTCCAATTATTTTCATCCTGCTACTTTAATAGTTCTAATTTTAAAAAAGGAATTGGCATTATAGATGAAACAATTTTGTGATGAATATAGTTTATAGGAAAAGGAAAAGGAATTATTATTAGAGTTTTGCTGGAGATTTGAAGAGAGTTAAACCAGAAAACATTGTACTATAAGATGCCAAAGAGCAGCTGTTGGTAAAACACCTAAATCTACCCCTTGAAAATTCTCTATTCCTGCAGCCTTCAAGGAACCTGCTAGTAAAGATATTGAACAGAACCAAGCATCTAAGAAACAAAATTGAAAGTTTGTGGTACCCCTTAGCACTGGGGATTCTGACCGCACCTATTAACAGCTAGATCAAAACATAGGCCGTTGTTTTGACAGCGGTGAGAAGAAAGATCTGCAGGGAGATGAAAGGTGGGCCTCTGGTTTACAAGAGCTGCTTTTCACTTTTACCAGTCCTGTTCCTGCTAAGACCGATCAGACTTTGCAGGCGGCTCAGCCACCCATGTAGGCTTTGTTGGAAAAGTACTGTGATGAGCAGGCGTGCTGCAGACACACACAGCCCAACACTCTGGCCATTTCTGTGTGGAATGTAACTTTATTCCCTAAAGCTTTTTCTGCATGATATTTGGACATCTAATATGAATTAATCAGTTCTCTAATCTGTCATTTTTGAAACCTGGTATCCTGCCCTTTCATTTGTATATTATAAAAGTGTTTGCTTGGTATCATTGAAACCTAAAGTACTAGGGGGAATAAAGATCTATAGTTGTATAATTCCTTTATTCCAAATCAGGAGTCAGCAAACTTTTCTGTACAGATTATGTGGTTTAGTCACTAAGTCATGTCTGACTCTTTGCGACCCCATGGACTGTAGTCTGCCAGGCTCCTCTGTCCATGGAATTCTCCAGACAAGAATACTGCAGTAGGTTGCCATTTCCATCTCCAGGTGATCTTCCTGACCCAGGGATTGAACCCACATCTCCTGCATTGCAGGCAGTCTCTTGTATTTCAGGTGGATTCTCTACCAACTGAGCCACAAGGGAAGCTTTCTGTAAAGGGCCAGAGAGTAAATGCTTTTGGCTCTGTGGGCCATAAGGTTTCTGTTACACCTATTCAACTCTGCCATTGTAAAAATTTTTTAAAAAGTAGGAATGCATCTGCAGACAATATGTAAATGAATGGGCATGGCTATATTCCAGTACAATTTTATTTGCAAAAACAGCCAAGAGGCTATATTTGGGCCTGTGGTTTGACATTCCCTTTCTCTAATCAACATTTCTTAACATGTTTTTTTTTTCCCTTAAATACCAATATTACCAAACATTTAGTTGCTGAATAGCCTGGGAAGTGTTATATGATGAACACTCTCTTGGAGATTCACATTGTATGCCATCATGAAAGTCCCTTAGAAATTATGTCATAAAGATTCCATTTTCCTTTGTTGAATTCAGCATTTCCCCAAACATAATTTAACTATGATTCAAGTAGTACCTACTTGCATCCCATAGAAAGAACTAGAGTCCCTCAGAAAAGTCTCTGGGAAATACCATCCCACATAATTCAAGGACAATCACATAATAACCCAGCAGTGCCACTACGGTATCTGGCTGCATTCAGCTTGTTCTGACAGCACCACATCATACCGAGAATTCTGGAAACAGACTTAGGATGTTGAGGGTAGTGGGGAGTGCTAGGTAAATCTTGCCCTTAAGCAAACTCAGTGCTAACTTTAGGACACTTCCTAAGACCCCAGCTGGCATTTAAGAAACATGTGGTTATTCAGGACAACTGTTGGGATGGGAAGGAGGGATACTGTCTTCAAAGAGCCATAGAGCTGGCCTGCCGTGGCCCATTCCAGTGGAGGCTTTGGTCTGATGAGACAAACAACCACCAAGGGATATTAGTCCCAGAAGAGGCATGTGGTCATTTTTCTTCCTGTTGTTTTTGTTCAGTCACTTACTTGTGTCCGACTCTTTACAACCCCATGGACTACAGCACACCAGAATTCTCTGTCCTTCACCATCTCCCAAAGCTTTCTCAAACTCATGTCCATCGAGTTGGTGATGCTATCCAATCATCTCGTCCTCTGTTGTCCCCTTCTCCTCCTGCCTTCAACCTTTCCTAGTATCAGGGTCTTTTCTAATGAGTCCGTTCTTTGCATCAGGTGGCCAAAGTATCGGAGCTTCAGCTTCAGCATCAGTCCTTCTAATGAATATTCAGGATTGATTTCCTTTAAGATTGACTAGTTTGTCTCACCACAAAGAAGGCTGAGCGCCTTCTTTGGAAGAAGGAAAGGATGGGAGAGTGAAGTGATTAAAGGCCTGCCTTCCTTGCAAACCCAGGAAGACTGCTCAAGGGACTCTCAAGAGTCTACTCCAACACCAAAAGTTCAAAAGCATCAATTCTTTGGTGCTTTCTCAGCCTTCTTTATGGTCCAGCTCTCACATCCATACATGACTACTAGGAAAACAATAGCTTTGACTAGACAGACCTTTGTCTGCAAAGTAATGTCTCTGCTTTTTAATATGCTGTCTAGGTTTGTCATAGCTTTTCTTCCAAGGGGCAAGCGTCTTTTAATTTCATGTCTGCAGTCACCATCTACAGTGATTATGAAGCTCAAGAAAATAAAGTCTGTCACTTTTTCCATTGTTTCTTTCTGTATTCATGTGTAAAATAAACCCTTCCTCTTTGTTTTCTAGACCTTGTTCCCATCAGGATACCTAATCCCTCTCACCCAGTGCTCAACCCTGGGGGCAGAGCCCATTCTGTCTAGTAATGAAAGCTCAGGTACACTTTCCCCAAATCACAGGATCTACAGCTCCCCGATTGCAGGTGAGTGTACTTAAAAACATCTTTCAAACACAGTCATTCTCAAGCTCACTTGAGCCTTATATACTTCTTGGACAAATGCCTGTGCTTTTAAGATATTCTCCTGCCTTTTCTTTCCAGGTGTTATTCCAGTGACATCATCTGAACTCACTGCTGTTAATTTTCCCTCTTTTCATGTAACACCTTTGAAGCTAATGGTCTCACCAACTTCCATGGCAGCCGTCCCTGTTGGGAACAGCCCGGCTCTCTCTTCGAGCCACCCAGTTCCCATCCAGAACCCGAGCTCAGCCATTGTAAACTTCACCCTGCAGCACTTGGGCCTCATCTCCCCCGGGGTGCAGGTGTCTGCCAGCCCCACACCCGGAACCGCTGCCGTGTCGCCAAGAATAGAGGCTGTTAGTGTCACACCCGAACATGCAGGCTCTCAGCAAGGAAGGGCCACCAAGTATGACGCGTCCATCCTGAGCCAGAACCAACCAAACGGACAATCAGCTGTAGGGACAGGGGCACAACAGGTGAGAATGTGTCCATTCATTGATGTTTTTTTCTCTTTCAGTTCTTAGGTCCCAAATATCAGTATCATGGGAGACTGACTTTTGCTTTCGGACAAGGAAAGGATGGGAGAAGGAAATGCTTAAAGGCCTGCCTTCCTTGTAAATCCAGCAAGAGTGCTCAAGGAGTCCAGATTATGGGGTTATCATGAGCTTTTTCCCCCCTTAACAAAAATAGTTGAGAGTGTGAAACTCAGGCAGACTCACTTAGTAGATTTCAGGGCATTCAAGGTTCCCATCATGTGACACGTCCTTCCAGTCCACTTTGCTGAGTTTGCCAGGACATGTACCTGTCTGTCTGGGTCTGACTTTTCCCCATTCTTCTTTCCAATCAGCCTGTTCCTGTGACACCCAAAGGGTCCCAGCCAGTGGCCGAAAGCTTCTTCCGTACTCCAGGTGGACCAACAAAGCCAACAGGCTCCACCTGCATGGATTTTGATGGTGCTAATCACACCTCTGTAGGAACTCTCTTCATCCCACAGCGAAAACTGGAAGTCTCAACAGAGGATGTCCATTAATTGACATATTTGGCTTCGTTTAATCTTCTGAAGAGTTGTTAACAGAGAAGATGGCCTCAGACTGATTTGGAGAACACGTTCTCTGAAAATACTGTAAATACGTTGAGGGTTTACTTAATTGCAAAACCGACACTTATTTTCATACTTAAATATATATATATCCACACAGACATATAAATATATATTTGTATTAAGCTAAGTTCAGCCATCAGTCCTACAAAATAAAATGTTGAACTAAGGTATATTAACTTCTGGGGGAAGGGGTTCGTTTTTTTCAGCTGTGCCTATCCTATTATGCCAAGTAACTGTGTTACTTCCCTTTGGGTGAACCTGTGACAGGCCTAACACAGCGCTCTCTTCAACTTTGCACAAAGAAAACGCTGTGATGTATAATGTATTTTTAAATGGGAGGACTGTAGCTATATTTTTTTGTAATTTCTTTCCGCTGTTGTTGCAGTATGTCTTTTTGTAAAGTTCGCAACAATCCTTAATCAAGTCTATGGAAAAATTATTTATAAAATGTATTTTTAATCATAAGTTGTTCAAATTAAAACTTTTCTAAAATGTATTTAACATCTTCATTTGGCCTGTTGGAAGAAAGTCTTGGTATGGAGCATGCATCCTGGTTCCCCTCTTAGATATGCCAAGCTTATCACCTATGTTCTTCCCCTCTTTTGATCCTGCATATGGCTCCACTTTTACAGAAGTGAGAATGGCTTCAGAGAAGCTGCTGCTTGGCCAAGGACAACCAGCTTAGTCCTGTGTGCTTTCCACCACACCCTGGGAGGTTGGAAATGAGAGGTGGGAGTCGGGGTGCTCCCTGCCCTACCCTGGCATGGCCAGCATCCACCCCGGGCCTCCCACTGTCAATAGAAGAGGGGCTGCAGCTACACAGTCCTCTTTCCAAATGGCCCAGCTCCAGGGATGGGCAAATAGGATTCTGATTTCGAATCCTATACACACAAGGAATTACCGCATCAAACCCTCCATGAGCTTCAAGAGAAGGAATGAGCTACAATGTGTTCAGCATGCATTTTCTTGATCCTCTGGTTATGTGATGAATTGTACCTTAAGAATTGACACGTGCCTTCTCTGGTTGGGGTTCTTAAAGGATCATCATAACATCTATTTCCTGCATGTTTACTAAGTGCCAGGCATCACCTTACACATTCTAAAGGCATTACCTCTACAGGCTAGTATGACAAGGTCACTGAGGCTACCAGAGATTCAAGCAGCAAGTCCAGGGTCACACTGCAAGTTTATGCAAGGACTTAACCCATGTCTTTATCCATTTATTACCCATCTGCCTCCAGATGTGTACCCAGCAGCTCCAGGAGAACCAGGCACATCATTTCAGAGTAATCTGAATGTTTATAAACTCACCCCTTTCAAATACATTTTGTTTGAACAACCAAGTACAGCTAAGAGGGCAGATTTTCTTTCATTTTTTTTAATTTTTATTGACGTATAGTTGACCTCCAATGTTGTGTTAGTTTCAGGTGTATAGCAAAGTGTATCAGTTTTACATACGCATTGTTGTTCAGTCGCTAAGTCATTTCCAACTCTTTCATTCCTTCCAATGAATATTCAGCCGTGACACCTTGACTACAGCCTTATAAGAAAACCCATCTAAGCCATTTGCAGACTCCTGACCCACAGAAACTAAGAGATAATAAATTCACACTGTTTGAAGACACTAAGTTTGCAGTGATATTGTCATGCAGCAGTAGATAACCAACACAGCTACATAACCCACTGGTCTTCATAGATGTCTTTTTCCAGTTTATCTTATTATTGTTCACTGGTTTTATAGGCATTCATAGAAACAAACATCACTGGGACACAGAAGCCCCAAAGGGTTTCATGGAAGAATCACTCTCCATTTTTAAAGCTGGAAGCAACTTTAAAGATGCCAGATAGTAGAGTGGACAAAGTTACCTGCCCAGCACGAAATTTCTTCCTCAAACTGCCTCCTGAATTTCCTCTTAAGGAATTACTAGGTGGAGCCCAGCAGAATGTAACTGGGGTTCCCAACCCATATCAAGTAAGAGCGGGCTTGTCATCCAGTCTAAACCAACCTCCCTGGAATTTGATATTCATTTCATCCTTGCAGTAGCATTCTTACTACTCTGTCCCCACCGCAAGACTTGCTGGGGTTCCTGCTTCCCAGCCTCTGGAAAAGCCATGACACCTGCTGGAGTTCAAGCGTGATTTTCAGTCGTCTGCTGACGCTGCACATCTTAGCTATCCTTCCAAGAAATGTCCTAAAAAAAAAAAGAAATGTCCTTTGCGGCAAGCTGCTGATCACACCTGTGACTGGCAAACAAAGGACCCTTACCAGATCACAGAGTGAAACTCAGAGCCAAGGTTTCCCAGCTCCCGGACCCTGTTCCCTGGGCCTGGTGAAATCCAGCCAAAGGCTGAATAGAAGAGACCTTAAGAAATGCTTGGCAACAAAAGGCCTGTAAAGTCAAAGATATGGTTTTTCCAGTAGTTGTGTACAGATGTGAGAATCAGGCTAGAAAGAAGTCTGAGCGCTGAAGAATTTATGCTTTCGAATTGTGATGACTGGAGAAGACTGTTGAGAGTCCCTTGGACTGCAAGGAGATCAAACCAGTAAATCCTAAAGGAAATCAACCCTGAAGGTTCATTGGAAGGACTGATGCTGAAGCTCTAAAACTCTGGCCCATCTGATGCAAAGAGCTGACTTTGATCAGAAAAGACTCTGAGGCTGGGAAGGACTAAAGGCTAAAGGAGAAGGGGGCAACAGGATGAGATGGTTAGATAGCATCACTGACTCAGTGAACATGAATCTGAGCAAACTGGGAGATTGTGGAGGACAAAGGAGCCTGGCTTGCTACAGTCTCAGGGATTGCAAAGAGTGAGACACAACTTAGTTACTAAACAACAGCAGTAGCTGATTCATATTGTTGTACAACAGAAACTAGCACAATATTGTAAAGCAATTATCCTCCAATTAAAAATTTTAAAAAATTAAAATTAAAAAAAAAGAAAGAAAGAAATGCTTGGGCTTCCCTGGTGGCTCAGAAGGTAAAGAATCTGCCTGCAATGCGTGAAACCCAGGTTCAATCCCTAGGTTGGGAAGATCCCCTGGAGAAGGTAATGACAACCCACTTTAGGATTCTTGCCTGGAGAATTCCATGGAGAGAGGAGCCTGGCAGGCAACAGTCCATAGGGGCGCAAAGAGGTGGACACAACTGAGCAATTACACTTTCACTTTAAGAAATGCTTATCTCACCAGAAAACGTAAGCAACTCACATATGCTCAAATGAATGCAACATGCTGTTCAAAATACCTAGAAGGGTAGTGATAGTATGAAGAAGAGATGCAAGTAACCCAGGGAATTAGAGCAACAGAATTTGCTGCAGAAAAAAAAAAATTGTTTAAACCCAGCTTTAAAACAAGTTTTCCTCAGTCTTGTCCTTTTCAAGCGATTAGTGTTTCTGCAGATAAAGGATAAAGAGATTTTCAGAATTTAAGCAGATAAGCTGCCTGAGCAATCCTATTAATTATACAGAAGAGTGTGGGTTGACTGCAGATTCTTTACTGTGTTTACCACTGACTGGTAGTTTTTAAATCTTGAGAACCTAAAATAAGAGATAAGCTGGAAAGAAAATTATCATTATTCTAGGTTGAAAAAAAAAAAGTATCAACCTTTTAATCAACTTATAGAGAGTGATTTTATATCGCAAAGTTCTGTTGAGGGCATTCAGGTCAATTACTTGCTCAGTTGGATCAGTAACTAAATTAGATTTATTGTGATTGTCAACAATTTGTAGAAAAGTAGGTAGGGAATATATTATCAGTGTCCTTCAACAGTCAGGTAATTGACTACATTTCTGAGAGATTTCAAGAGAATCTTCCATATTCCATGAGTTAAGTTCAGAGTCCAACCTGCCCTGCATAATCTGATTTCTATTTTAAAAGCATTATTTTAGTTCAATCTCAGGTTTCATTCCCCCCCAAAAAAAGCATTTATTCAATTTTTACCATATGCTCAGCATTGTTATGGTAAAACAATGCCAATTATCCTACTTTTGATAATAAAATATCCTCTGTGACTCTTCTAAAAGTTTATCCTTCATAAATTTTTCATTTTAGTTACTACTAATTAAAGTCTTTCTAAAATGATAATATAGCTTTCCAGATTCCTAAACAGAGTACTGTGAATATAACTAAAACTTTTCTTCATGTTTCAGAGGTTCATGAGCATTATTTTATTAAATTCAAATTCAACAAACAATTTTGGGCATCTATAATACAGTAATGTTCCCAAGGGCTATCAAATATATAGGTCTGTATCCTCCTAAAATTAATGGCTACAGAATAATTATGCTTTTCAAGTTCTGTTCTTCTGCTTCTCTTTCTCCAACTTTGATATCAGCTTCAACTTGCCTCTTTCTTCTAACTTCATGATTAATGAATCTCTCTCCTAACCTAGGAAAATGGAAGGATTCCAGGAGAGCTGATGTCACCCCACTCACCTTTATAAACCAAGTCAATACAGAGGGATGGATAAAGATGTGGCACATATATACAGTGGAATATTACTCAGCCATCAAAAAGAATGAAATAATGCCATTTGTAGCAACATGGATGAACTGAGTGTCATACTGAGTCAGACAGAGGTGGAGAAATATCATATGACATCCCTTATATGTGGAATCTAAAAAGAAATGATACAAACAAACTAATTTACAAAACAGAAAGAGATTCACAGACTTAGAAAATGAACTTATGGTTGCCGGGGGAAGGGATAGTTAGGGAGTTTGGAATGGTCATGTACACACTACTATATTTAAAACAGATAACCAACAAGCACCTATTATATAGCACATGGAACTCAGCTCAATGTTATGAGGCAGCCTGGACGCGAGGGGAGTTTGGGGCAGAATGGACACATGTATATGTATGGCTGAGTCCCTTTGTTGGTCACCTGAAACTATCACAACATTGTTAACTGGCTATACCCCAATACAAAATAAAAAGTTCAAAAATAAATAAGCCAAGTCAATAGATTCCTAACTACTGAGAGAGCACTCTATTTCTCTCCTGTGGGGTCAAGTCCATGAGCTTCATCAGATGTTTCTCTTGCCAAATAGTGGTCCTTTCACTGTCAATACAAATCCAAAATTATTGATACTAGGAATCTGGGACATGATGGAGTGCCAGGATTGCTGAATATTATATACCTAGATTCATGATCAAAATCCAATACTTAAACAATAAGAGCATTCCTACATGGAGATATTCTGAGAAATAGTACATGTCTTAGATGTACTAGGAGAAAGGGTTGAACTAGATAAATAAAAGGAATCATTTTTATTAGAGCATCTACTAGTATACCTACTCCAAATCAGTATTATGGTCTGATTACGACTGGCCCCATTTACGAATGAGAAAGCAAATATGTAGCTTTTCAGAAAGTATAGCTCCAATCCCACAGTAAGTGTACAAAGCCAGCATGCATGTGCAGATCAGCCTGGCGACAAAGCTATTCTGATGCCAGAATATCCCACGTCCCAGAGCTCCGTCACACTAAAGCTGTCACACGTTTTCAGACTGTGGTGAAACAGGCTGATTCCAGATTGTTCATGACAAATGAGAACAGAGCCAGGAACATTACTCTCAAAGCATGACAGCTATTTCTATTTTAGGCTCCCTACCTATAGTGATTAATGTGGTATCAAGTTGCTTAAGCCAAAACACCATTTCACAAAAACCCCTTCGTGTAATGGCTGTGCTTCTGAGTTCACCAAAAGAGGAATGCTTGGCTCCATGGACTGACAGGTTGGTGCCAGCCCTGATTCTCCATTTCACCCTTTCAAACCTTCACTCTCCCAGCTCCTCCTACAATGGTGCAAGGTCTAATTCCTGTAAAAAAAAAAAAATACATATATATATATATATATATATATGTATATATATATATAATATATCCCTTATCGAGGTTCTGCTTCTCTGATTTAACCCTGACTATAAAACACTATGCAGCACATTTAAAAGGAAATGGGGTCGGTGGAGCTCCAGAGGTGACCAAGGGCTGTCTAGTGCCCAGTGTGCAGAGAATAGGATGTGCCAATATGTTGGCACTTTATAAGTTGTGGGTCATTTTGGTTGCCAAGACTTTCGTAACTGCAAATTCAGGAGCTAAAGCATTTTTAGGTCAACGTGTCCTTTACAAATGCGCTGCATGTAACTTAGTCACTGCGTACCCACTGCAGCATCTGACCCGGCTCAGTTACAATGCCAGGAGACTTTGCATCCGAACTCTCACCTGCCTCAGCTCAGTCAGACAGAAAATATGTGGCTTGGGAGCCAACGGCTGGCTTCTGGCCCCAGCTCTGACCCCCTAATTAAGACACATAACTGTGCAGGCCTGGTTTCCTCTTGTATCATTAGAGGTGTAAGCCCAAGGAAATGATTTCTGAGGTCCCTTAGAAATAAATTTTGAAAGCATGTTATGAAAAGCAAATTTAAAGTCCCTAGTGATTCCTAGCACATAGCAGAAACTGCACTCAACCAAAAGAAGTTTGTCAAATATATGGGAAAGGGATAATCCTAGAGAGAAAAGGAGCCACTTAATGAAACCACTAATCCTCAGACCTGAAAATACATAGTCTCCCCTCCTGGCTAACACCACATAAAGCAGATTGAGAATTTTTCACTGCTGTTATTACAAGAAGTTCTCATTTCCAATGAAACTCATCTTACAGGTTGAAACTCTGTTCGTTTCCCTGTTGGTATTACTATTTGATTTTGCCTATCAGTTCTATGTATTTTTGGTCTGCCCTGTGGCATTATTTGAGACGACCTATGTGATCCAGAGCAACAGTTACATATTTGAAGGAAATGGATAGACAGGCACCTCCCTTAACAAGCAGCTTTCTGAATGGAATAGTCTCAACATAGAGCCTGAGGATTTCATGGTTGAAAAGGACCTTAGAAATCATCTCATCCAGGGCTTCTCACACTTCCAGCTCAGATCTTAAGTCTGAGCGCCCCGCCCCCAAAACTGGTGCCAGGTTGGCTATATCAGAAACTGAGAAGCATCTTCTATAAATTCTTAGATTTCCATCTTCAAGAGATGAGTCTGGGATTTTTTTTTTTTTTTTTCATTTTTATTGGAGTTAATTTCTACTATACAGCAAAGTGAATCAGCTATACGTTTGCATATAGTCCCTCCTTTTTGGATTTCCTTTCCATTTAGGTCACCACAGAGCACAGTAGAGTTCCCTGTGCGGAACAGTAGGTTCTCATAAGTTATCAGTTTTATACATAGTAGCAATAGTATCAATCCCAATCTTCCGTTTCCCCCTTGGTATCCATACATTTGTTCTCTATGTCTGTGTCTCTGGAATTTTCTTTTTCTTAAGCTTGCCAGCTAATCAAATTTGTTGCTAGGTTTGAGAATAACTCTCTGCAAGAACCATCATTTGGCATTTAAATTGTCATTACAGAATTTCTGGTGCTGATCAAGACAGAGCGAGCCCATTATAGCCTCTCTCTCCCATTGATTATAACTAAAACCTCTGGAGAGAACACAATAGCAACTAGCTGAGGACTCTGAAAAATGAACAGTAGCAAGTAGATTGAGAAGGGAAGTCAAAATCTGAAGAGCAACTGGTGTGGCAGTGAGATGACTTGGTTTTTCTTTCCTGTATCTCTTGGCTTTGATCCAAGGATGGGCTAAGGCCTGCAACTGTTCACCAAGTATAGACTGCAACAACAAATCAAAAGGAAACCCCCTTTTCTTTCTTTTTTTTTTAATTTCATTTTTTTTATTTTTACGTCAGACAGGTAATGTGCCGATGTCTTAACAAGGTTTGGAGGGAGGCACATGTCACGCAGCAGTGTGAGCACCCAGTCATCATGCTCATGAACTACAAAAGGATCAGAAACCCCCTTTTCTAACTGGAGGATCAGGAAAGTGGGCTTGCCAAGTAAAGAAGATGGGAGAGAATCCCTTTTTCTTTTTCTTTCCCTCCCAGACCTCAATGCCAGCCAAAGTCCTAAAGCTTCACTGTCATGATGGTGGCCGCAGAGGTGTGGGCACCTAAAACTCAAACAACCATCTCTCACTTTACACAAAATTGGGAAAGGAAGTTCCAATGGCCTGAAGAGTGTGGGAGGATTCCTGTTATCTTTCTCTCTTCTTTCTCTTCATGTTGCCTAGGAAGCACCACAGGTGCTCAGAAAGTGCATGGGCTAAAATTCTGGGAGAAACAGTGGGTTTCTAGCCAGAAGACTGCCAAAAAGGACCCTTGAGAGCCAGAGAGAGTCAGGGAAAGTCCGAGGATGAGAAAGTTGGAGAAGGAAATCCATTAGTTCTGAATACGAACTATTACCAGTCTCAGACTCACTCCTGGGTTACACACTGCGCAACACAGACCCAGAGAATAATGGAGAAGGTTTTGGAAACTCAGTTATGATGTAAGTCACTGCCCAAGGAACAGATAAATACCTGAATGGTGCATGCACTGGGCAGACACACAAGCACAGCAGAAGCTTTGAGAACTGAACTGATGTTGGAACCACCCCTCTCAGAAGGCAAGACACAGCTTGGGGTACGAGCCTAACCAGGTACATTGCCTACTAAAATAAGCAAACAAAAATTAATGATCTCCAGAGGATTTTAATACAACCCAGAATCTCACAACCTAATATTCAAAATTCCAGAATACAATTCAAAATTACTCGACTCACAAAAAATGCAACAAAGAAAAGAGAAAATCTGCACAATTCTCAAAGGAAAAGAGCATCATCAGATGCCAAACCCAAGACAATCCAGGTGCTGGAATTATAAAGATTTTAAAGCGATGACTATAACCATGATCCATGAAGTTGGACACTCTTGAAATGAATGGAAATATAGCTGTTTTCACCAGAAAAAAAAAGAAATTATAGAGAAGAACAAAGTGGAAATTTTAGACCCTTAAAATAGAGCTTCTGAAACAGAAAATTCACTGGGTGGCTCAATAACACAAATAAAAACTAACATTCTCCAGAGATTTTAGAGGTACCCAGAATCAACAGAGATCAGAAATAGACCCATACAAATATGGTCAATTAACTCAATACAATTTTTTTATAAAAGTGCAAAAAAGTTTTAATGGAGAAAGAATAGTCATTTCAGCAAGTAGTGATGGAACAGTTAGACATCCATACCCACAAGAGTCAACCTCAATATTCACCCTATGCCATATACAAAAATAAACTCATTATGGATAATATGCCCCAATATAAAGTATAAACCTATCAAACATCTTGAAGGAAACATTGGAGAAAATCTTTGTTATTTTGAGTCAGGAAAAGTTCTTAAATACAACCTCCAAAACATCCATAAGTAACAAAAGACATTATTATTAACCTGGACGCCATCAAAATGAAAAATACGGAGTCATAAAAGGTTTTCGAGACCAAAAAAAAAGAAAAAAGTCTTTCCCCCATGGCTCAGCAGTAAAGAATTCACCTGCAATGCAGGAAATGAGGATTTGATCCATGGGTTAGGAAGATCCCCTGGAGGAGGAAATGGCAACCCACTCTAGTATTCTTGCCTGGACAGTCCCATGGACAAAGAAGCTACAGTCTATGGTGTCACAAAGAGCTGGACACGATTGAGCGAATGAGCACACACACACACATTCATAACAGGCTTTAAAAATGTTTTTAAAATGAAAAGAACATCACAGACTGGGCAAAAATATTTGAAAATCACATAACTGATAAAGAACTTGTATCCAGAATATATAAAGAACTCTCAAAACTCAACAACAAGAAAATAATCCAGATTTTTAAAAATAATCCAATTTTTTAAATAGGCAAAAGATTTGAACAGTTTACCAAAGAAAATATATGGATGGCACATGAAAAGATTTTCAACATCATTATTCACTGAGGAAATGCAAATTAAAACCACTTATTAGAATAACTGATTAAAATACCATTATTAGAATGACTAAAATTTTAAAATCAAGAAACTGATCATACAAAATACTGGTAAGGATATAGAATATGGAGTTCTCACTTATTGCTGATGGGAATGCAAAATCATACAGATTTTGGGAAACAATTTGGCAGTTTCTTATAAAATTAAATATGGACTTACTTTATGACCAGAAATTCTCCTTGGTTTATTTACTTCAAAAAATGAAGAGTTACGTTCACACAAAAACCTATATGCTGCTAATGTTTGTAGTATTAGTAGTTTATTCATTCTAAACTGAAACAACCCAAATATTCTTGAAATTTATCCTAATTGGTGTTCTCTGAGATTCCTACATCCATGGTTTGGTGTCTGGCATTAATTTTGGGAAATTCTCAGTTATTATTGCTTCAAATATATTTTTTTCTGTTCCTTCCTCTCTTCTGGTACATTATACCTTTTGTAGTTATCCCACAGTTCTTGGATATTCTGTTCCAGCTTTTTTCCATCTTTTTTCTCTTTGCTTTAGTTTTGGAAATTTCTGTTAGCATGTTCTCATGCTCACTGATTCTTTCCTCAGTTGTGTCCAGTCTAGTAATGAGCCCATTAAAGGCATTCTTCATTTCTATTTTGGTATTTTTCATTTCTAGCATTTCTTCTTGATTCTTTCTGGGATTTCCATCTCTGGATTTCCACCTATCTGTTCTTGCATGTTGTCTACTTTTATCATTAAAACTTTTAGCATATTAATCATGTGTGCTCAGTCACTTTAGTCACGCCCTAATATGTGCATCCCTATGGACTGTAACCCCACCAGGCTTCTCTGTCCATGGAGTTCTCCAGGCAGTAATACTGGAGTGGGTTGTCATGCTCTCCTCCATGGGGGATCTTCCCAACCCAGGGGCTGAACCTGCACCTCCTGTATTGCAGGCAGATTCTTTCTCGCTGAGCCACTGAGCCATAGTTGTTTTAAATTCCTGGACTGACAGTTCTAACATTCTTGTCATATCTAAGTTTGGCTCTGTCTCTGCAAACTCTGTTTGTTGCCTATTGACATACCTTGTAATTTTTGTTGAAAGCGGGATATGTCGTACTGCATAAAAGAAACCCAGTAATCATTCTCATGAAGGTCACTACTTGTAAGTTTCTGTTCCAATAAACTGTGCTTCTCTTTATCCACCTATCTCTCTCTTCAATTTCAGGGGCAGTAGTCTTTCCTGTGATCTCAATTCTCTGATGAATATAAGAAAAGTTGTTGATTTTCAATTTGTTCAGCTTTTAAATTGTTGTTTAGAGACATGACTTCCAAGCTCCTTACATGCCATACTAGAAACCAGAAGTCACTTAGATTTTCTTCAACTGGTGAATGGAGGGACAATGTCGTATATCTGTACAATGAAGTACTACTCAGCAATAAAAAGGAACAAACCCTGGATGAGTTAACAATATGGATGAATCTCAAACATACTATGCTGAGTGAAAGAAACATGTTCCGAAAGGCTGGATAGTATATACATTCATTTACATGGCATTCTAGGAAAGTCCCAGGCTTCCCTGACAGCTCAGTTGGTAAAGAATCCAACTATAATACAGGAGACCCTGGTACAATCCTTGCGTTG
Organism: Dama dama; assembly: GCF_033118175.1. NCBI lineage: Eukaryota > Metazoa > Chordata > Mammalia > Artiodactyla > Cervidae > Dama > Dama dama. Next base: position 25,234,330 of record NC_083682.1, on the reverse strand, counting down.
GGAAGATCCCTTGGAGAAGAGAAAGGCTACCCACTCCAGTATTCTGGCCTGGAGAATTCCATAGACTGTCTTGTCCATGGGATCTCAAAGAGTTGGACACAATTGAGCGGCTTCCACTTTCACTTTCTCTCCACTTTCACCGGGAAAGTAAAAACTTTACAGTAGAGAACAGGTCAGTGGTTGCCAGTGCTAAGGGATGGGTGTTGATTTGACTACAATGGGGAAGTACAAAATAATTCTGGAGGATGGTGATGATTCTGTATCTTGATTGTTGTGGTAGTTGTAGGAGTCCATGCATTTGTCAGAATTCATAAAACAATACAATGAAAAGTTCATACATTTTAAACAATTTTTTTAATTGCCATTATAGCAGCCCATCTAGATTGTTTCCAAACTCTGCCTGAAGGTTGCCTATGATGAGGAATTTACTTTTTTCAGAGACCACTGATCATATTATTAAAGAATTTCCCCATAAATGTGCTGTGAATGGATTACAAGTTGTCAAGATATTAAACATCTCAGCCCTCAGGCAGGCAGGAGTCACTGAACCACTCTTTTCTACAATGAGCTGTAAAAATTCTTTCATTTTCTATAATTGCCATAAAGTTAAAAAGGATGCACTGTTAAAAGGATTTTTTATACATTGAAACAATATCAGCCTATCTATAATGTTTATTCTTATTGGTCCTAATTTTTCCTTGAAACAAATGTATTGTTTCCTTATATATATTGAAGCTCATCAGGTATTTGAAGATTTGCTATAGGTTTTCCTGTTCCCACCATCACCAGTTCTTCTCTGGTTCCTTGGGCTGTTCCTCACACGGCATATTCTAAGATTCTTTATTACCTCCTGGAACATGATTTTTATTTTCAGTATTCCTTCCCAATCTCCAGAATATGGTATTCTATTTTCAGCTAGCGTAGGATCTATAAGGAAAACATTTTTTACTGAAGTTGGTCCCCTGCTATCTACCTTCCCATATCCATCAGAAAATGAAAACTGCAATCTTTCTTTGCAGACTGAAAATACTACAGTGTCTCATGATGTTCGAGTTTTGTGGTTTAACTGTACTGGCTCTGTGGCCTCTACGAGTTCTTGGAGCACTTTCAAATTCTAGCATTTGGAGACAACTCACTAGAAGGAATTCATAGACTCAAAATATCACCAACCAAGTCAACAATAACTACAGCACAACCACCAGCAGCATATCTCAGCATCTATAAAAGTACCCACATCTATAAAAAGATCCACAGTTGTCACACCATACACTTGGCCACCCTCCACCACCGTGGCATTCTGTAACTAGAGCTCCTTATTGCTCTGACCCCTTTCTTTCAAATACTCATGGGGCAAAGCTCTCCTCTCATCCAGGAAACAGACCTTTCTTGGGTTCCAGCTAATCCTCTTAGGAAACTGTTCCTCACTCACATCAACTCACCATCTACTTAACCCACATTCCAGCTGACAGACGTTGCCATAATATTATATATACGTAGTCAGAAATAAATTTTATCTACTGTGGGTTTTGGGGACATAAGTTTAAATCCCTTGGTCTATGACCTCAGATATAGCAAAAATGGATTTAAGAAATTAACTCACACGCCTATGGATACCAGATTATTTTTGACAAAGGGGGCAAGAATATACAATGGGAAAAAGACAGTCTCTTCAATAAGTGCTGCTGGGAGAACTGTACAACTAAGCATAAAAGAATGAAATTAGAACACTTCCTAACACCATACAAAAAGATAAGCTCAAAATGGATTACAGACCTAAATGTAAGACCAGAAACTTTAAAATTCTTAGAAGAAAACACAAGCAGAACACTGTATGACATAAATCATAGCAAGATCCTTTATGACCCACCTCCTAGAATAATGGAAATAAAAACAAAAATAAACAAGTGGAACCTAATTAAACTTAAAAGCTTTTGCATAGCAAAGGAAACTATAAACAAGGTGAAAAGACAACTCTCAGAATGGGATAAAATAATACCAAATAAAACAACTGACAAAGGATTAATTTCCAAAATACACAAGCAGCTCATACAACTCATTACCAGAAAAATAAACAACCCAATCAAAAAGTGGGAAAGAGACCTAAATAGACATTTCTCCAAAGAAGACATACAGATGGCTAACAAATACATGAAAAGATGCTCAACATCACTCATTATTAGAGAAATGCAAGTCAAAACTACAATGTGATATCACCTCACACTGATCAGAATAGCCATCATCAAAAAATCCACAAACAACAAGTGCTGGAGAGGGTATGGAAGAAAAGGGAACCCTCTTGCACTGCTGGTGAAAATGTAAATTGCTATAGCCACTATGGAAGACAGTATGAATATTCCTTAAAAAAATAGGAATAAAACCACCATATGACCCAGCAATACCACTTCTAGGGATATATTCTGAGGAAGCCAAAACTGAAAAAGACACATGTACTCCAATGTTCATTGCAGCATTATTTACAATAGCCGGGACATGGAAGCAATCTAGCTGTCCATCAACAGATGAGTGGATAAAGAAGCTGTGGTACATATATACAATGGAATATTGCTCAGCCATAACAAGAACACATTTGAATCGGTTCTAATGAGGTGGATGAACATAGAGCCTATTATACAGAGTGGAGTAAGTCAGAAAGAGAAAAACAAATATCGCATATTAACACACATATATGGAATCTAGAAAGATGGTACTGATAAACCTATTCTCAGGGCAGCAGTGGAGACACAAACGTAGAGAACAGACTTATGGACAAGGGCAGGAGAGAGGAAGGAGAAGGTGAGACGAATGGAGAGAGTAGGATGGAAGCATACACACTAACGTATGTAAAAGAGATAGTCAATGGAAATTTGCTATATCATTCAGGGAACTCAAACCAGGGCTCTGATGGTGAAGCTGAAACCCCAATAATTTGGCTTGGCCACCTGATGCGAAGAGCTGACTCATTTGAAAAGCCCCTGATGCTGGGAAAGATTGAGGGCAGGAGGAGAAGGGGACGACAGAGGATGAGATGGTTGGCTGGCATCACTGACTCAACGGACATGAGTTTGGGTGGACCCTGGGAGTTGGTGATGGACAGGGAGGCCTGGGGCGCTGCAGTCCATGGAGTCGCAAAGAGTTGGACACGACTGAGCGACTGAACTGAACTGAACGGAAACCAGGGCTCTGTAATAACCTAGAGATGTGAGAAAGTGTAGGAGGTGGGAGAGAGGGGACATAAATACATTTATTGCTAATTCATGTTAATGTCTGACAGAAATCAAACCAATATTACAAAGCAATCATCAATTAAAAATAAATAAATACAATCTTCTAGAAAAAGAAATTGGCTTGAAGTCTCCCAACCCCAAGTCATCCCCTCAATGGATCTTTGAAACACATCCTGCAAGTTATAACTCAAATCTGATGACAGATGATTTCCCCAACTTCTATTTATAACTCTTAAATCAAGGAAATATAAATGAAAATAGTCTATTTCTATAGGTTAGAAAGAAATTTCTGGATAAAAAGGATTTCTGCTAAACAATTTAAAAGTAGAATTTTGCTTGAAAAGATCTATTAAAAATGAGACCGGATCCACAGAAATGGGTTTCTAGTCTTACCTCTGCCGTGAACTGAGCTGTGTGCCCTTTGGCAAGTCAGTCCCCCTTTTGGATTTCTTTATGTACAAAATGTTCATGCTGGGAATTCATGCAGTGAAAACAGAATAAGGATACAAGTCACAGATGGAAGAAAACATTTGCAAAAGACATATCTGATAAAGGACTGTTATCCAAAATATACAAAGAACTCTTAAAACTTAACAGGAAGAAAATGAACAACCCAAATAAAAGATGGGCAAAAGCCCTGAACAGACACCTCACCATAAAGACGCGCAGATGCCAAATAAATATATGAACAGATGCTCAGTATCATATGTCATTAGGGAACTGAAAATCAATACAATACACCTTTTAGAATGGCCAAAATCCAGAAAACTGACAACAGCAAATGCTGACAAGGATATAGAACAACAAGAACTCTCATTAATTGCTGGTGGGAATGCAAAATAATACAGCCATTTTGGAAGATGGTTTGGCAGTTTCTTATAAAATTAAACGTATTTTTACCATATGCTTCAGCAATTGCACTCCTTAGTATGTACCCAAAAGAACTGAAGACGTTAAAAACCTGCACATGGATGTTTATAGCGGTTTTATTCATAACTGCCAAAACTTAGAAGCACTCAAGATGTCCTTCAGTGGAAGAATGGCTAATAAACTGTGGTACATCCAGACAATGGAATAATACTAAACACTAAAAAAAAAAAGAAAGA